>NC_092739.1:130900908-132373408 GCF_047496795.1 Chiloscyllium punctatum | reverse complement strand
TCAAAGTAAAAAGGTATTCAACGCAGGAGAAGAAATAAAAAATAAATAACATATCATTTTTAAAAATGCAGATAAAACAGCAAGATGACTTAGGTACTGAATAAATTTTTGTTCTTAAATTTGTTTGTCACTATAATTTCAGGGAGATCTCCTTTCGTCACTCTTGTATGTGTAGCTGTGATAACCAACAGAAACAGTTACACCATTGCAAAATGATTGATTTATACATGTTCTCCCTTTAATGCCTGAATTTCCTTGCTGTTCCATTCTGGACATTGGCATCTGAAATGGTATACCTCTGAGCCTGACTACAGTCAAATTGGAAATGATTAAGCTTTGTTTCGAATCTCATGCATATGACACATACTTAACATCTACAATAATTTGTTTGTTTACACCAGCAATATTAAGTATTCAGTTACGTACTCGTTTGAAACCATAAAAGAAAACAAGGTGACATAATTTGATCCTTTTGTGAATTGATATTAATGTTACGATGAAGTACCAAAATGCTGTAAAATCCTCATTACATGTGCTCAAGAAACTTTTTGATCATCTCTTTCATATATTTCTGCAGTTGCTGACATAATGAGCTGTTAGGGTAAACCTAAGTGGCTCGCATGTATTGTGTATAGGGATTTGTTCTTTACATGAAAATTGTTTGGATTACATGTTAATTAGGAGAGAAAGGAGCCAAATGAATTGTACAAAAACCTTTGTCATATTAGTTCATGCATAGAAACTCTAGAAACTACATTGAGTCATGTTGTAGCACAAATGCCTAATATTTTTGTAAAAGCTATTTTTCCCATTAGTTATTAGGTTTATCAGAGCAAAAGGTCGATAGAGTGTGGTGCTGGACAAAGCACATCCGATGCTGCCTGACCTGCTGTGCTTTTTTTAGTGACACACTTTATTAACTCTGACTCTCCAGCATCTGCAGTACTCACTATCTCCTATTACCAGAGCAAAGGAACTAGTTGAGGTAAAAGAACTAAAGTCCAACTAGATTCATACTGGACTCAAAATGTTTACTCTTGTTTCTCTCTCCACAGATTCTGTCTGCCCTGCTGAGTTTCTCGAGAATTCTGTGTTTATATCAGATTTACAGCATCTGCAGTATTTTGCTTTAATTTGAGTCCAAGTCTGACCTGCTCCAGAGGTGTGTAGTAATGTCAGATCATGTTGATTAAAAATATCAATAATTCAACCATAATGGAGTTGTTGACAAATCAAGATAATCAATTACAATTTGACTTCATGAGAGCCAGGCATGAGGTGAGGAAATAAAAAAAACAGAAAATGCTGGAGGAACTCAGCAGATCTGACAGTTTTATGGAGAGAGAAAAACAAAATTTATGTTTCAAGTCCAAAATGACTCTTCAGCGAAGTGAAAATATAATGAGTTTTGTGCTATTGAGAAAGGTGCAAAGAAGCAAAAAGACAGAAAGAAGGTCAGAGAAAGGTTAGAGTGTAGGGAGGTTAGAGACCACAGGTAGAACAGAATCCAAAGTGAAGTGAGTGGTTCTAGATATTGGACAAAACAAAAATCCAGAAATAAAGAAGAAGAGTCCCATTAGACTTGGAATGTTAAAGACCATAAGACCATAAGAACTAGGAGTGGATGTAAGGCCATTTAGCCCATCGAGCCCACTCCGCCATTCAATCATGGCTGATGAGCATTTCAGCACCACTTACCCACACTCTCCCCAAATCCCTGAATTCCTTGCGAGATTAAGAAATTTATCAATCTCTGCCTTGAAGATATTTAACGTCCCTGTCTCCATTGCACTCCGTGGCAGTAAATTCCACAGGCCCACCACTCTCTGGCTGAAGAAATATCTCCTCATTTCTATTCTAAATTGACTCCCTCTATCTCTAAGACTGTGCCCACAGGTCCTAGTCTCCCCGCCTAACGGAAACAACTTCCCAGCGTCCACCCTTTCTAAGCTATGTTTTATCTTGAAAGTTCCTAACAGATCTTCCCTCAACTTTCTAAACTCTAACGAATGCAATCCAAGGATCCTCAGATGTTCATTGTATGTTAGGCCTTCCATTCCAGGGATCATCCGTGTGAATCTCCGCTGGACACACTCCAGTGCCAGTATGTCCTTCTTGAGGTATGGGGCCCAAAGCTGGACACAGTATTCTAAATGGGGCCTAACCAGAGCTTTAATAAGTCTCAGAAGCATATCACTGCTTCTACATTCAAACCCTCTTGAGATAAATGACAACATTACCTTTGCTTTCTTAACCACGGACTCAACCTGCAAGTCAACCTTTAGAAAATCTTGTACTAGCACTCCCAGATCCCTTTGTACTTTGGCTTTATGAATTTTCTCACTGTTTATAAAATAGCCCATGCCTGTGTTCTTTTTTCCAAAGTGCAAGACCTCGCATTTGCTCACATTGAATCTCATAAACTGTCGAAATCTTTCTGTAGCCTCCCCACCTCCTCAGAACTACCTGCCTAACCGCCTAACTTCATATCATTGGCAAACTTCACCAGAATGCCCCCTGTTCCTTCATCCAGATCATTAATATATAAAGTGAACAGCTGTAGCCCCAACACTAATCCCTACGGGACACCACTTGTCACCAGCTGCCATTCCGAAAAAGAACCTTTTATCCCAAATCTCTGCCTTCTTTCAGACAGCCAAACCTCAATCCATGCCAGTAGCTCACCTCCAACACCAATCTTACTCAGCAGCCTCCTGTGAGGCACCTCATTAAAGGCCTTTTGGAAGTCTAGGTAGATAACTTACTTCTGTGGTAGGCAAAGTAATGGAAAGGGTACTGAGGGATAGGATTTACGAGTATCTGGAACGGCACTGCTTGATTAGGGACAGCCAGCACGGATTTGTGAAGGGTAGGTCTTGCCTTACAAGTCTTATTGAATTCTTCGAGGAGGTGACCAAGCATGTGGATGAGGGTAGAGCAGTGGATGTAGTGTACATGGATTTTAGTAAGGCATTTGATAAGGTTCCCCATGGTAGGCTTATGCGGAAAGTCAGGAGGCATGGGATAGAGGGAAATTTGGCCAATTGGATAGAAAACTGGCTAACCGGTCGAAGTCAGAGAGTGGTGGTAGATGGTAAATATTCAGCATGGAGTCCAGTTACAAGTGGAGTTCCGCAGGGATCAGTTCTGGGTCCTCTGCTGTTTGTAATTTTTATTAATGACTTAGATGAGGGAGTCGAAGGGTGGGTCAGTAAATTTGCAGATGATACAAAGATAGGTGGAGTTGTGGACAGTGAGGAGGGCTGTTGTCGGCTGCAGAGGGACTTAGATATGATGCAGAGCTGGGCTGAGGAGTGGCAGATGGAGTTCAACCCTGCCAAGTGTGAAGTTGTCCATTTTGGAAGAACAAATAAGAATGCGGAATACAGGGTTAATGGTAGGGTTCTTGGTCAGGTGGAGGAACAGAGGGATCTTGGGGTCTATGTACATAGATCTTTGAAGGTTGCCACTCAGGTGGATAGAGTTTGTAAGAAGGCCTATGGAGTATTATCGTTCATTAGCAGAGGGATTGAATTCAAGAGTCGTGAGGTGATGTTGCAGCTGTACAGGACTTTGGTTAGGCCACATTTGGAGTACTGTGTGCAGTTCTGGTCGCCTCACTTTAGGAAAGATGTGGAAGCTTTGGAGAGGGTGCAGAGAAGATTTACCAGGATGTTGCCTGGAATGGAGAGTAGGTCATACGAGGATAGGTTGAGAGTTCTCGGCCTTTTCTCGTTGGAACGGCGAAGGATGAGGGGTGACTTGATAGAGGTTTATAAGATGATCAGAGGAATAGATAGAGTAGACAGTCAGAAACTTTTTCCCCGGGTACAACAGAGTGTTACAAGGGGACATAAATTTAAGGTGAAGGGTGGAAGGTATAGGGGAGATGTCAGGGGTGGGTTCTTCACCCAGAGAGTGGTGGGGGCATGGAATGCGCTGCCCGTGGGAGTGGTAGAGTCAGATTCATTGGCGACCTTTAAGCGGCATTTGGATAGGTACATGGATGGGTGCTTAATCTAGGATAGAAGTTCGGCACAACATCGTGGGCCGAAGGGCCTGTTCTGTGCTGTATTGTTCTATGTTCTATGTTCTATGTTCTATAACATCCACTGGTTTTCCCTGGTCTAACCTACTTGTTACTTCTTCAAAGAATTTTAGCAGGTTTGTCAGGCATGGCTTCCCCTTACGAAATCCATGCTGACTTGTTCTAATTCGACCCCGCACTTCCAATAATTTAGAATTCTCATCCTTAATGATAGATTCTAGAATTTTATCAACAACCGAGGTTAGGCTAATCGGCCTATAATTTTCCATCTTTTGTCTTGATCCTTTCTTGAACAAGGGAGTTAAAACAATGATTTTCCAATCATCTGGGACTTTCCCTGACTCCAGTGATTTTTGAAAGATTACAACCTACGCCTCTGCTATTTCTTCAGCCACCTCCCTCAGAACTCTAGGATGCAGCCCATCCGGGCCAGAAGATATATCAATTTTTAGACCTTTAAGTTTATCAAGTACTTTCTCCTTTGTAATGGTCACCATACTCAACTCTGCCCCTGACTCTCCTTAATTGTTAGGATATTGCTCAAGTCTTCCACTATGAAGCCTGACACAAAGTATTTATTAGATTCTTCAGCAATTTCCTTATCTCCCATCACTAGCCTTCCTGCATCAAAGTTTGGGAGATTTGTAGCTCAGGTGCTCATTGTTGTTGTGGTTCTGTTCACCGAGCTGGGAATTTGTGTTGCAGATGTTTTGTCCCCTGTCTAGGTGACATCCTCAGTGCTTGGGAGCCTCCTGTGAAGCGCTTCTGTGATGTTTCCTCAGGCATTTATAGTGATTTGTATCTGCCGCTTCCGGTTGTCAGTTCCAGCTGTCCGCTGCATCAATTTGGAGTGAGGAGAAAGTGAGGACTGCAGATGCTGGAGACCAGAGTTGAAAAGTGTGTTGCTGGAAAGGTGCAGCAGGCCAGGCAGCATCCAAGGAGCAGGAGAATCCACATTAAGAATGCTGCCTGGCCTGCTGCGCCTTTCCAGCACCACACTCCTCAATTTGGAGTGAACCAATCTCTACTTTTGCCTCTGGTTTGTTTCTTATGCATTGAAATAAACTTTTACTATCATTTCTCATATTACTGGCTAGCTTATCTTCATATTTCATCCTCTCCTTGCTTATTTCTCTCTATGTTATCCTCTGTTTGTATTTGTAGTCTTCCCAATCTTCTAATTTCTCAATGCTCTTGGCTACTTTATAAGCTCTCTTTTTCTGTGATACATTTCCTGAGTTCCTTCATCAGCCATGGTTGTCTAATTCTCCTTTCTGCTGGGAGGTTTGTGCATAACTCCCATTATGGTTTTTTTGCCTTTGTGGTTCCTCAACTCCACCCACACAGACTCCACATCATCTGACCCTATATCATTTAATGGTATAGATTTAATTTCATTCTTAACTAACAGGGTAACCCCACCCCCTCTGCCCACCTCCCTGCCTTTTTGAAAAGTTGTAAATCCTTGGATGTTTAACTGCCAGTCCCGAACCTCCTGCAACCACATCTCTGTTATGCCTACCATGTCATAATCATTTACGATGATTTGTGCTGTTAATTCATCTACTTTGTTATGAATGCTTTGAGCATTCAGGTAAAGCACCTAAATGCTAATTTTCTTTAATGCTCTAATGTTAACTCTGTCTCTGCCTCTGCCGGTTGTCAGTTCCAGCTGTCAGCTGCAGTGGCCAATATATTGGGTCCAGGTCGATGTGTTTGTTGATAGAATCTGTGGATGAGTGCCATGCCTCTAGGAATTCCTTGGCTGTTCTCTGTTTGGCTTGTCCTATAATAGTAGTGTTGTCCAAGTTGAACTCATATTGCCTGTCATCTGCGTGTGTGGCTACTAAGGTTAGCTGGTCGTGTCATTTTGTGGCTAGTTGGTGTTCATGGATATGGATCGTTAGCTGTCTTGACACTCTATACAGTCAACACAGGAATTCTTGAACATCATCAGAAATATACACATAGACAAGGAAGAAACTATGTTCTCATTCGATGTAATGGCACTGTTCACCTCTATCGACAAAACCCTAGCCAGAGAAACAATAGCCAACCTGCTGGACATACAGAACAGACAACAAGACGGGGAACCTATCAACAAAGGCTGCAAACTCAAACTACTGGACCTGTGCCTCACAACACACTTCACATTCAACAACCAACTATATGAACAAATCAACGGCACATCCACGGGCTCACCCATCTCTGGACTCATAGCGGAAGCTGTAATGTAAAGATTGGAACAAACAGTCTTACCGCAAATTCAACCCAAACTCTGGGTCAGATATGTAGATGACATCTTTGTAATCATTAAAAACACAGAAATAGAAAACACACACTGGATCATCAACGCCACACTCGCAGGAATCCGATTCACTAGAGAGGAAGAAAAGGACAACCAACTCCCATTCCTAGACGTGATGGTACAGAGAACACCGAACGGAGAATTCACCACAAAGGGAAACAGGAAAGCCACACACACAGACCAAGTCCAGAACTACGAAAGCAACCACCCCAACACACACAAAAGAAGTTGCATCAAGACACTGTTCAAAAGGGCCACAACACACTGCAGCACACCAGAACTACAAAAAGAGGAAGAAGAACACATCTACAATGTATTCGCCAAAAATGGATACCCCCGCAATTTCATCAACAGATGCCTAAGGGAAAGACAACGGAATGAGGACATGCCACAACCCAAAGGACTAGCCATGTTATCATACATCAAGAACATTTCTGAACTGACAGCCAGACTACTATGACCACTAGGACTCATAACAGCACACAAACCAACAGCCACTCTCTGACAACAACTCACCAGGACAAAGGATCCGATACCCAGCACGAACAAAACCAATGTAGTGTACAAAATCCCATGCAAGGACTGCACAAAACACTACATCGGACAAACAGGAAGACAGCTAACGATCCGTATCCATGAACATCAACTAGCCATGAAATGACATGACCAGCTATCCTTAGTAGCCATACAAGCAGATGACAGGCAATATGAATTTGACTGGGACAACACTACTAATGTAGGACAAGCCAAACAGAGAACAGCCAGGGAATTTCTAGAGGCACGGCACTCCTCCACAGATTCTATCAACAAACACATCGACCTGGACCCAATATACCGGCCACTACAGCGGACAGCTGGAACTGACAACCGGAAGCGGCAGAGACAAACCGCTATAAATGCCGGAGGAAACAACACAGAAGCGCTTCACAGGAGGCTCCCAAGCACTGAGGATGTCACCTAGACAGGGGACGAAACGTATGCCACATAAATTCCCAGCTCGGTGAACAGAACCACAACAATGGAGTTACATTTGACACTTCCCCTCTGTTCCAGCACAGTTTCTTGAGATTTTTCAACTTATCTCAAGTTTAACAAATCACCCAGTTTCCAGGAGCTGGCAGCGAGGTGGAATTACCAGAATCGTTGCTGAAAACACCCACGAACTCTGGCAGCATGATGTAAGGTGTGCCACTATTATTAGATTCAGTTTATCCATTGTCAATCTGACTGAAAGACAACCTACACCAGCCAACGAAATCCCTCAAAATATTTGGGATTGTAGATAATTATGATTTACATTCTAGTTCAAATGATGGCACAACCCATCTCCGCAGTGTGCCACTGGGAAAATGTTCAGAAATTTGTTATTGGAAATGGTAGCTGCTAAGTTGTTTCACTTAATGCTTTTTAGCTTTTAATAGGTTCATTCTTGCAGAGCATTATTTTCAGCTTTTAATTCTGAGGGCAGCAAATGATACTTATGATACCTGCATGCTTTTAACGGGAGATGAGAGGGTCCCTAATGGGTACAGACATTATCCATCATTTGTACTACTTATTATGTGATGAGAATGTTCTAGTGCCTGAATTCCAAATGGGGTGGGCCTGATCTGGCCGAGACAATGTTTAATAAAAAGTATATGTTCACACGGGAATTGAAATTCGTATATGTTACAAAGCAACATCATAAAGCGAGTCAGGAGTAGGCCATTCAGCCTGTCAAGCCTGTTCTGCCATTCAATGAGATCTTGCATGAAGTTCTTCATCATACTCCAGCACTTTCCCCGTATCCCTTGTAGAAATCTAACATATTTGGAATATTGCGTGCAGTGCTGGTCACTTCACTACAGAAGGATCTGGAGGTTTTGGAGAGGGTGCATAAGAGATTTACCAGGCTGTTTCCTGGATTAGAGTCTATTAGCTTTAAGGAGAGGTTGGACAAACTTGGATTGTTTTTGGCAGAGTGTCAGAGGCTGAGGGGCGTCCTGTTAAAAAATATATAGAATTATGCGAGTCATGGTTAGGTTGGATATTTGGAGTCTTTTTCCCAGGATGGAAATGTCAAATACCTCAGGGGCATAGGTTTAAGGACAGAGGGAGAAAAGTTTAAAGAAAATGCATGAGGCAGACATTTTACACAGAGGGTGATAGGTGGCTGGAATGTGGTGCCAGGGGAAGTGGTAGAAGCAGATACAATAGCAACGTTTGAGAGGCAGTTAGACAGACACATGAGCAGGCAGGGAACAGAGGGATACAGACCATGTGTGAAATAACTCTACAGAGGCAGGTATCCCATCATCGTTGGATGATGGATGGTATGGAGCTGTCCTTAAATGACAAATATAATTTGATTTTAGGATGTGCTCAAATTTCCTGCTGGTTTATGATGGTTGGTTATCTGAAGCCAACACTTCCTGGAGCCTGCAAAAGATGTGAACAGTTTTTCTATTGTTGATCTCGTGTTTGACAAATGAACTGTGTGTGTGTCCAGCCACTTTGAGTGGTCACCCATAATGACTTGGAACATTCAGCCCATGAAAGGACCTGCACAGTTGGTGTGTAACCAAGTCCAGGGTTTACCCAGCCATTCCCATGATGTAGGGGAACTGCCGGCGGTAATGTTTTGTCCTTGTTGGCATAGTGGGCACTGCCCCACCAACGCGACTATGTCTGCATCCAATCAGATGTAACTTCTTTTAAATGTATTTTCATTTTGGAAACCCCTGGAAGACCCTGGAGGAGTGTGGCCAGTATCTGGCTGTGACCTTTGCTGGGGACAATCACTCTTGCTCCCCATAATAACATAGTATCCCCTACTGTGATCTGGCCTCGCCAGGTCCTGAAAGGCTTCCTCCATAACCACCAGCTGTTTCAATTTTGCCAGGACTGGATCTTTCTGCATCCAGAATCTGATATTGTCAGCTGTGACTGGTGGTGCCCAGAAAATTTAAAACCATTATAGACTCTTCCAGTGGTGATATATCACCGGTGTTGTATCTGCCAGCAGATACAACAAGATGAGAAAAATGTTACTTGTTACTTGCTCTTTGTTACTTGGCCTCCCAGACGGTGTTCCAACTTCTACTTAGTATTAGAGCCCACCACTAAATTTAGCCTGAAGCTTATAGGCGGCTCAGCTTTGGCCTCTTTTACTAGACCTGGCAGGGGTTTGTGATCTGTGATTATTACAAATTTATGTCTGTGGAGGAATTGGTGGAGCTTC
Organism: Chiloscyllium punctatum; assembly: GCF_047496795.1. NCBI lineage: Eukaryota > Metazoa > Chordata > Chondrichthyes > Orectolobiformes > Hemiscylliidae > Chiloscyllium > Chiloscyllium punctatum. The sequence goes on along the minus strand of NC_092739.1, from coordinate 132,363,829 downwards.
CTGACTCCACCTATGACCACCAAACTTTCCTTCTCTATCTGAGTGTATTTATGCTTTTCATCTTCATTGGGCTACCTATGAGCTAATGCTACCCTGATGTTGTATGGGGAAGCATTGCATCCAGATCTCATTTGGTATCAGAATGTTCCAACACCTTAGAGGATTATAGCTGTTTCTTCACTTCCCTGAAAGCTTTGGCCTGCGACTATTTACAAAGCTGACCCTTTAAGAATTGCCACAAAGGTGCACAGGACAAATGCTAGGGTATGGATGAACTTCCTGTAATATTTTACCAGCCCAAGGAAAGACCTAAGCTCAGGTACAGATGTGTAAATTGGGGCACCTTTGATCAACTTTATCTTGTAACTGGTATTACCTGGCCTTGTTGACTCTGTAACCCAAGTGGGGTGCCTGGAACACATTTTTCTCATCTTGGGCATATGTCAGTGTGGGAGAAACATCTAAGGACTATGTCCAAGTTCTCTAAGTGCTCTTTATTGGTCTTCCCTGTCATTAGCATGTCATCTAGGTAAATGGCGACCTGGGGTAGACCTTGTAAAATGTTTATCATCTCCTGAATAATTGCATATGCTGACAATACTCCAAATGGCAGCTTGTATATTGATACAAACCCTTATGGCTATTAATTGTAATGTACTTCTGGAAATCCTCATCTAACTGCAATTGTGAATACGCATGGCTCACATTCAGCTTGTGAAGGACAGCCTTCATATCAGCTTTGCATATAAATCCTCTATGCAAGGGATCAAGTATTTATACAGCTTTGAAAATAGGTTTATTGTTTGTTTAAAATCCACACAAAGGCAAACTGATCCTTTGGTCTTTACAATCAGTACGAGCAGTGATGGACGATTCCTTCACTTTCCAGCCTTCTGATTTCTTTCTCTACTTTTGTCCTTAAGGACATTGACACTGGTCAGGTCTTGCAGAATGATGGAATTGCTTCCTGGTGCTAGGTGGCTTTGGTTTCTTTGATAGTCCCCAGACCATTCTGAAAAACTTTAAGGTATCCATATCTAATAAGGACTTCACTCAGGCAGCCATTTTCTAATGAACAATGTTGAGCCAATCAAGGTGAATCTCTCAACCAATTTCACCCCATTAAGCTTGGGCTCAAATCTTTTACTACAGACTCCTGATAACTGAAAATGCTGCAGGTCCATAAGCCATCAGGAGAATTAGAGTCATAGAGGTGTACAGCACCAAAACAAACCCTTTGGTCCAACCCGTCCATGCTGACCAGATAGCCTAAATTACTCACATCCCATTTGCCAGCACTTGGCCCATATCGGTCTAAATCCTTCCTATTCATATACCCATTCAGATGCCTTTCAAATGCTGTTATTGTACCAGATTCCACCACTTCCTCTGGCAGCTCATTTCAAACACGCACCACCCTCTGTGTGAAAAGGTTGCCCCTTAGGTCCCTTTTAAATCATTCCCCTCTCACCCTAAACCTATCTCCTCTAGTTCTGGACTCCCCAACCCCAGGGAAAAGACTTTGTCTATTTATCCTATCCATGCCCCTCATAATTTTGTAAACCTCTATAAGGTTACCCCTCAGCCTCCGACGCTGCAGGGAAAACAGCCCAAGCCTATTCAACCTCGACCTATAGCTCAAATCCTCCAACCCTGGTAACATCTTTGTAAATCTTCTCTGAACCCTTTCAAGTTTCACAACATTCCTTCAATAGGAGGGAGACCTGAATTGCATGCAATATTCCAAAAGTGGCCTTACCAATGTCTGTACAGTCGCAACCTGACCCCACGAATCCTACAATCTGACCAATAAAGGAACGCATACCAAATGCCTGCTTCACTCTCCTATTTCCCTGAAACTCCACTTTCAAGGAACTATGAACCCAAATTCCAAGGTCTCTTTGTTCAGCAACACTATCCAGAACTTACTATTAAGCGTTTAAGTCCTGCCCTGATTTACCTTTACAAAATGTAACAATTCACATCTATCCAGATGACCTCCATCTACCACTTGTCAGCGTTTGTCCCATCTGATCAAGATCCTGGTGTACTCTGAGACAACCTTCTTCGTTGTCGAATACGCCTCCAATTTTAATGTTATCTGCAAACTTACTAACTATATCTCCTATGACCATATTTAATCATTTACATAAAACGACAAAAAGCAGTGGACCCAGCACCTGTCCTTGTGGCACACCACTGGTCACAGGTTTATTCATTGCTTTTCCTCTGTTCCAATGCCAATTGCCCAGAAAGAATAACGCATTCTTTCCACATAGGCTTAGTTTTCAACAGCAGGATTGAACGGATCAATTTTCCCAAATACCGGCATGATGCCAGAAATGCTTACTCCAACTCAAAGGTGACTGTTATGAGCAAATTCCTTCCAAAGTTGCTAATTTCTCCTTGCCGCAGGGAAATAACTCGACAGAGGCTGCTTTACCATCACCATGTCACCCTTCATTTACACATGTAGAGTCCTTGACTCTGATCCAATTTCTTCACAGCCAGCTCTCAGAGTGAGCAGAACCTCTAACATTCCTGTTCTTATGTGTCAGCCAAAACTTCCTAACTGGACCAGATTAATAGCCCCATTTAGAGAACTCATATTCTGTGGGGTCCACCTGGCTAACTTTGTTACAATCACGACAGTGAGCAGGCATATGAAATTAGTGTAGAATTACATCATGGTTGGCACAAACATGGTGGGCCGAAGGGCCTGTTCCGGTGCTGTACTGTTCTATGTTTTATGATCAAGCCTCCGCTGCCCTCGGGCCAGAAAATTCTAAAGAGTCATCTTGTTCTCCCTTATCCTGAATCTGCATCACCCATTCCAGAAACTCACATGGGGCGGCACGGTAGCTCAGTGGTTAGCACTGCTACCTCACAGGTTTGACTTCAGCCTCGGGCGACTGGTGAGAATTTGTGCATTCTCCCCGTATCTGCGTGGGTTTCCTCCAGGTGCTCCGGTTTCCTCCCACTGTTCAAAGATGTGCAGGTTAGGTAAATTGACCATGCTAAATTGCCCGTAGTGTTAGGTGCATTAGTCAGAGGGAAATGGATTTGGGTGGGTTACTCTTCGGAGGGTCGGAGTGGACTGGTTGGGCGGAAGGGCCTGTTTCCACATTGTAGGGAATCTAATCTAATCAAGGGAAACCACCTTCCAACATCTACCCTGCTGAGCCTTGAAATAATTTAGTATGTTTGGAGTCATAGAACCATACAGCACAAAAACAGACACTTCAGTCCAACTTGTTTGTGCTGACCAAGTTTCCCAAACTAAACTGTCCCATTGCCTGTTTGGCCCCTATCCCTCCAAACTTTTTGAATGAGATCACCTTTCATTCTTCTAAACTCTAGAGAATAAAGACTTAGAGTATTTAATCTTTCTTTATAGGGCAATCACTTATTACAGGAATTAGTTTGGTGAGGTTTCACTGCACTGTCTCTGTGGTAAACATATCTTTCCATAGATAAGGAAGCCAAAACTGCACATAATACAGGGATTGGTCTCACCAAGGCTTTGTGTAATTGTAATAAGGCATCTTTACTCCTATTCTCAAAATCTCTTAAAACAAAGGCCAACATACTATTTTCCTTCTTAATTGTTTCCTGTACTTGCAAGTTTATTTTCAATTAGCCATGAATAAAAACACCCAAGTCTCTTTGGAGTTCAACACTTTTCAGCTTTTCTCCATTTAAGTAACACTCTTTATATTCGTATCTAACAGGATTTGAAAGTGGATCACCTTGCCTTCCTCTACTTTTGCTAAATTTCTGCTGACTCACATCTCCTCTCCAAATCCCTTTGTGGCCTGCTTGCATCCTCCTCACAACTCATATTTCAAGTCTGATTCCTGTCATTTGCAAATATTATATTTGATCCCTACCTTCAAATCTTTGATGTAGATTGGAATAGTTGGTATTAATCTTTGTAGTACCCCATTAGTCACAGCCTGCCAACCTGAACACGGCCCACTTATTCCTTCACTCTGTTTTCAGTCCATTAACTAGTTCTCAATCCATACTTCCCTCGGTCACTAAACTCTAATTTTGCTAACTAACCTCTTTTGTGGGACCTTACCAAAATCTTCCTGAAAGTCAAATATATCATAACCACTGGCTTCTCTTTATTCAGCTAGTAACATCCTCAAAAGCTGAAGGTTTATTTCCTGTCAGTTGACTCAGGCCAAATCATTGTTTTCTGTTTCCTATGTGTCACATCCTTTATGATAGATGCGACTGTTTATAGTGCAATTGAAGTTTGGCTATTTTTGGGGTGTAAAATCGGTTGAGTATGCTTTTTAAATTCAAGGCTTAAACTCTTGAATCATATCGTAGACCAGCATTGTTGTTGGCATCATAAGTAGCATTAAGTTGATTTAACCATGCAAAGAAGGGTCATGTGCCTGTTTCAGCAAGGTTTACTCAAGAACCTTGTTAAAGCATGCACACCTGTCTGATCGATAGATCAATCTCCTGTCTCTAATTCCTGAATTCCCTAGTCCAACCACACTCCATTCTGTATCTCTACCAAAGCTGATCCTAATCCCAAGAGATGAGGTGAGCACTAAATCCCTGTGTCAGTGGTACTGATATCAACAAATGAGGAAAGCAGGGTTATTACAGCGTTTAACCAAGTGGGCAGATCTCCCAGGCTGTAAGAAATATTGTCTAGGAGACTTGTTACAGTGTACAGTTGAATCTGTTTATGTGCCCCCCTTGTTCCTCTCATGCTCTGTTCAGACTCTTGTTCTCACAGCATTCTTGCCCTTCCTGTTTCCCACATGCCTCTGTTCTTGACATAGAGTCATAGAGATGTACATCATGGAAACAGACCCTCCAGTCTGTTCAGCCTCTTCCTTTGGCTCATATCCTCCAACCCTGGCCCCTTGTAAATCTTTTCTGAACCCTTTCAAGTTTCACAACATGTTTGATTGGAAGGAGACCAGAATTGCATGCAATATTCCAACGTTGGCCTAACCAATGTCCTGTACAGCCCCAACATGACCTCCCAACTCCTGTGCTCAATACTCTGACCAATAAAGGAAAGCATACCAAACACCTTCCTATCTACCAGCAATTCCACTTTCAAGAAGCTATGAACCTGCACTCCAAGGTCTCTTTGTTCAGCAACACTCCCTAGGACCTTACCATTAAGTGGAGAAGTCCTGCTAAGATTTGTTTTCCCAAAATGCAGCACCTCGCATTTATCTGAATTAAACTTCTCAGCCCATTGGCCCCTCTGGTCAAGATCCTGTTATAATCTGAGATAACCCTCTTCATTGTCTACTATACCTCCAATTTTGGTGTCATCTGTAAACTTACTAACTGTACCTCTTATGCTCACATCCAAATCATTTATATAACTGACAAAAAGTAGAGGGCCCAGCACCGATCCTTGTGGCACTCCACTGGTCACAGGCCTCCAGTCTGAAAAACAACCCTCCACCACCACATGATTGCTTCCTTATTACTCTTTTGCTATCTCTGCTCTCCTGGTACTTTCTTCACGTTCTTCTCTTCCTGTGCTCCCGCGCTCTCCTGATTATAGCCAATGAAATACTTCAAAGAAAAGCAGGTAAAACAATGCCACTGATATAGAAATGTAGGAATTAGAAATGGGAGTCAGCCATTAAGTTAACATGCAGGAAAAACAATCAAAATGTTGACCTTTATTCCAAGAGAACTTGAGAATAAGGGTAAAAATGCCTGATCAAAATTATAGAGAGCCTTGGTGAGACCATACCTGGAGCATTGCATGCAGATTTGGTCAATGGGAAGACATGTCCCTTGAGCTTGCTATGCTATTCAACAAAACCCCCATTTTCTATTTTCCCACATTATCCTCATAGTCTCTATATCTAGAAATATATCAACCCTTGTCTTGGATATGCAATGATTGACACAGACCTCTGAGGGAGAGAGTTTCAAAGATTCATCATCCTCTGAGTAAGAAATTCCTCCTCATCTCAGTCCTTAATGGCCTACCTCATAACTATGTACCCTTGCTCTAGACTCCCCAGCCAAGGGAAGCAGTCTGCCTGTATCTATCCTGTTGAGTCCTGTCAGAAGTTTGTACATTTCAATAAGATCACCTTTCATTTTCCTAAACTTTACAGAAGAGGGGGCAAATAACCACAATCTCTCCTTGAAGGGCAATACCATCAGACCTGGAATCAGTATGTTGAATTTGTATGCAGCCCTCTATGACAAATATTTCCTTCCTTAATGAGACCAACAGTATACACAATAGTACAGGTATGGTCTCACTAAGGCTGTACACAGTTGCAGCAAGACTTACTAACCCCTGTACTCAACTCCTCTAGCAAAAAAAGTCTATTTACTTTCCTTTCTTCCTGCATCTGCATAATTGCTTTCTGAAAATATCTGATCTTTTAAAATCATTACTAAAGATCTTTATATTCAGCTCATTCATATGATGAATATTATATTATATTTAGTTGGGGGCCATTACCATTTCACCTGAAATGAGGTTCTTTACACAAAAAAAGATTCAAGGAACACTGATCTACTTATGGGTTTGCATATAATCTGCAACACAGAAACAGATCATCCAGTTTAAATATTTGTACTGACCAATTCTTGGGGTGAAGTTTCCCAATTTGTGATGGTTCCAGGTGAGATAGTTCAAACTGCTAACCTCACGATGAGGAAGTTTCTAAAGAGCTGTATCCTTAGGTTAGTCACCTCCCCCCCCCCCCACCCCCCACCCCTTCCCACCACTTGATTGTTCGCAACAAGTTTAATATTTTAAAGGATTCCTTTCCTTGTGGATAAAAGCAATGAATTTAATCAGGCTTTCTTAAATTAACAAAAAGAGAGTTTATTAATGACTGAGCATGAGAACAAATTGTAAAGGAAAACACATACAAATAAGAGATAAGAGCAAAAAGATAAACAATAAAAAAACTACACATCAGTCTTTGAATTATCCAGGAAAATCAGATAGTTGAACATTAAAGCTATCACACTGCATGCTTCTGGTAGCATTGATGTTGGTAGTTAAATAGTCATTTTGAAATTTCTGGTTTTGATAATCAATTGTAACTCTTTTGTCCTGACTCCTTTGAGCAGTGGTTGACTGATTGGACTCAGATTGAGAAAATGTTTTGGAGACACAGTTAAGATTTAACAATGTCCATGGCACATCAGAGTTCTCACACACATCATGACATAATGTATGACAATGTTTATGTTGCACCACTGCAACTGCACTTTCTCACTCTTGTCCCATCTCCTTCTTTTCCATTCACCCACACATTATCGAAGTATTCTCCATAATTTGTATAGAATTATATAGATCCTCCCATGCAATTGCTGCAAAAAAGCTTTATTTATTGTAGGATTTCAATAAAGCCAGCACAATTAACTAAAAATACAGTTTATAGCTACTTAAGCTATGAACTCAATTCTACTTGTCACTTACTTTAAAGAGTTCCATTGTTTTAAGAAATCTTTATGGTTCATTCACTTCTTTAGAGATCAACTCAGTTGAGCCAAAGCCCCCTGGAACTCATTGTATTTCTCTCTGGTATTCTAGCTGATGTAATAGCACATGGGCATCCTTCCATTAGGCTCCTGAAAACCAAGTTGTGGGAGAACATACCTGCATTCCATAGGGTGAATAATGAAATTGGCATTTTCTCTGCTTGAAATGCAGGCCAGAGGTCTGATAAAAGACCAGAAAGCTTACCTCCATGGATACTATCATAGCCTGGAGAATATTAAAGCATTATCTGTTTTTATTTCAGATTTTCAGGATTCTGCTTTCTCACTCATACTTAAAACATTTATTAAGTTAAAGATGACATAAAATGCAAGTTGCTATTGCTGTCAACAGACCATTTCAGCATTTTAAAGATCACATGTCAAACTTGGTCTGACTCTTTATGTTCACACTGCTCATTTTTGAAAAGGAGTTATTGAAAAATGGTCAGGAACAGAAATGTTGGTTGATTTGTCCCTTCTCTAGACCAGGAATGTAGAGGTTAGTTGCATCAGCCTTCATAAAAACCTGGCGTGGATCTTTTATCTTGAACAAAGAACAAAGGAAACTTTTAGCCCAGGAACAGGCTCTTCGGCCCTCCAAGCCTGAGCTGATCCAAATGTACTGTCTAAATCTGTTGGTCAATTCCTAAGCATCTGTATCCCTCTGCTCCCCACCTACTCATGCATCTGTCCAGACACATCTTAACTGAATCTACTGTGCCTGCCTCTACCACCTCTGCTGGCAACATGTTCAAGTCACCCTCTGTGTGAAATACTTGCTGTGTATATCCCCCTTAAATTTTCTACCTCTGACCTGGAAAGCATGACCTCTCGTTATTGAATCCTTCACCCTGGGAAAAAGTTTGTCTCGATCCACCCTGTCTATACCCTTCATGATTTTGTAAACCTCAATCAGGTCCCCCCTCAATCTCCTTTTTTCTAATGAAAATAAACCTAACCTATTCACCATCTCTTCATAGCTAGCACCTTCCATACCAGGCAACATCCTTATAAACCTTCTCTGCACCCTCTCCAAAGTGTCCACATCCTTTTGGTAATGTGGCGACCAGAACTGTACACAGTATTCTAAATGCGGCCGAACCAATGTCTTGTACAATGTTAACATGACTTGCCAGCTCTTATACTCAATACCCTGTCCAATGAAGGCAAGCATATTATATGCCTTCTTGACCATTCTATCCACCTGTGCAGCAACCTTCAGGGTACAATGGACCTGCACTCCCAGATCTCTCTGCCCATCAACTTTTCCCAAGGCTCTTCCGTTCATTGTATAATTCGCTCTAGAATTAGACTTGCCTATATGCATCACCTCACATTTGTCTGGATTAAGAGCCATCTGCCACTTTTCCACCCAACTCTCCAGTCTACCTATATCCTCCTGCATTCTCTGACAGTCCCTTATGCTTACTGCTACTCCACCAACCTTTGTGTCATCTGCAAACTTGCTGATCATACCAACAGTGCCCTCTTGCAGATCATTTATGTATATTACAAACAACAGTGGCCCCAGCACTGATCACTGTGGAACACCACTGGTCACCTTTCTCCATTTCGAGAAATTCCCTTCAACTACTACTCTTTGCCTCCTGTTGCTCAACCAGGTCTTTATCCAACGAACTTGAACACCCTGCACACCATGTGACTTCACTTTCTCCGTTAGTCTACAATGGGGAACCTTATCAAACGCCTTACTAAAGTCCATGTATATGACATCAACAGCCCTTCCTTCATCTAACAACTTGGTCACTTCCTCGAAGAACTCTATTAAGTTGGTAAGGCACGATCTCCCCTGCACAAAACCATGTTGCCTATCACTGATAAGCTCATTCTTTTCTAAATATAAATAGATCCTATCTCTCAGTACCCTCTCCAGCAACATCCCCACCACCGACTCAGGCTCACTGGTCTGTAGTTACCTGGAATATCCCTACTACCCTTCTTGTACAGGGGGACAACATGAGCAACCTTCCAGTCCTCCGGCACCTCACCTGTATTTAAGGACACCACAAAGATATCTGTCAGGGCCCCAGCTATTTCCTCTCTCACCTCCCTCAGCAACCTGTGATAGATCCCATCCGGTCCTGGGAATTTGTCCACCTTAATAACCTCTAGCCTACCCAACACAACTTCTCTACTTATGCCAACGTGATCCAGACTAATCAAACTTCTATCTCTAATCTCAAGATTCATCATGTTCCTCTCCTCAGTGAACACTGATGCAAAGTAATCATTCAGAATCTCACCCATTCTCTCAGGTTCGGCACACAGCCTTCCTTTATTATCTTTTAGTGGACCAATCCTTTCTCTAGTTACCCGCTTGCTTCTTATATAAGAAAAAAATGCTTTGGGATTTTCCTTAATTCTGCTTGCTAAAGCTATTGCATAACCCCTTTTATCCCACTTGATTCCTTGTTTAAGACTTTTCCTACTCTTCCGATATTCCTCTAGGGCCCTTTCCGTTCTTAGCTGCCTAGACCTTATGTACGCTTCCCTTTTCCTCTTGGCTAGTCGTACAATTTCTCCTCTCATCCATTTTGCCTAGCTCCATTTTGCCAGAGCGGCGAGGAGAGAAGGAGGAGTGAAGCGTTGGCTGCCGGGTGGGGTTACTTTTCCCGCATAAAAAGGGACTTACTTCGGGAGTTGGGCCTCCATTTTGCCAGAGTAGTGAGGAGAGAAGGATGAGTGAAGCAAGGGTTGCTGGGAAGGTAAGAGCTTAATTTATATTTGGGCAGTGGCGAAACCCAAGATACTACACGTGTAGTATTTCCTCTCCCCCCCCCCCCCCCCCCCCACCTCTAACCGGAAGAAAAAGACCCTGTAAGGTAAGGCTTTTATTTTTTATCTTTCTTTTTCATTTATTTAAGTGCATTGTATGGTTTTAGTTAGTTCATATAAAGCTAAGCTTACAATGACAGGGGACCTCAGACCCGTGGCGTTTGCCTCTTGCTTGATCTGGGGGCTTAAGAACATGTCTGAAGTTCCTGACTCTTACACTTGCAAGAAATGTGTCCAGCTGCAGCTCTTGTTTGACCACACAAAGGCTCTGGAGCTGCAGATGGGCCCACTGTGGAGCATCCGCGATGCTGAGGAGGTCTTGGATAGCACGTTTAGTGAACTGGTCACACTGCAGGTTAGAATTGCTGAGGGAGACAGTGAATGACCAAAAGACAGAAAAAGAGTAGGAAGGCAGTGCAGGTGTCATCTCCCTCCAAATCAGGGATACCATTTTGGATACTGATGGGGGGTGGGGGGGGGGGGGGGGTGGGTTTGGCTCACCAGGGTAGGGCAGCAGTTGTCAAGATCATGGCACCGTGGCAGGCACTGCTGTTCAGAAGGGCGGGAAAAAGACTCGTAGGGCCATAATCATAGGGGATTCTGTTGTGAGGGGAGTAGATAGGCGGTTCTGTGGCCGAAAATGGGACTTCCAGATGGTATGTTGCCTCCCAGGTGCTCGGGTCAGGGATGTCACCAATCAGCTGTAGAGCATTCTAAAAATGGAGGGTGAACAGCCAGTTGTCTTGGTGCATATAGGCACCAACGATATAAGTAGAAAGTGAGATGAGGTCTTGAAAGAAGAATTCAGGGAGCTAGGAGAGAAGTTAAAGGGGAGGACCTCAAAGGTAGTGATCTCGGGATTACTATCAGTGCCCCGTGCTAGCCAGGGTAGAAATGAAAAAATAGGCAGGATGAACACGTGGCTTGAGAGATGGTGAGAGGAGGGAGGGGTTCAGATTTGTTGGACATTGGTACCAGTTCTGGGGAAGATGGGATTATTACAAAAGGGACGGTCTACATGTGAACCAGACCAGAACCAATGTCCTTGGAGGAGTTTTTGCTACTGCTGTTGGGGAGGTTTTAAACTAATGAGGCAGGGGGCTGGGAACCAGAAGAGAAAACAAGTAGGCAATGAGGTGGAGACTGTAAGAATTATGAAGATAGCATTAATAAAGGGAAGAATAGGCAGAGAGCAGGTGAGCGCAAAAGAACTGGTGTCCTGAAATGCATCTACTTTAATGCAAGGAGTATAGTGTGTAAGGCAGATGAACTTAGGGCTTGGATTGGTGCCTGGTAGTATGACATTATTGCATTCACGGAGACTTGGTTGAAGGAAGGGCATGGTGATTGCATGTTCTAGGATATAGAAGCTTCAGACAGGACAGGGAGGGAAGTAAAAGAGGGGGTGGAGTTGCATTGCTGGTCAGGGACGATATCATGGCTGTGCTAAAGGAGCACACTATGGAGGTCTTGGGTAGCGAGGCATTATGGGTGGAGCTAAGAAATAAGAAGGGTGCAGTTACACTGTTGGGGCTGTATTACAGACCTCCCAACAGTGAGCGTGAGATAGAAGAACAAATAGGCAAACAAATTATGAATAGAGGTACAGGCAATAGGGTAGTGATGATGGGAGATTTTAATTTTCCCAACATTAACTGGGATACACTTAGCGTCAGAGGTCTGGATGGGGTAGAACTTGTACGAAGTATCCAGGAGAGTTTTCTAGAGCAGTATGTCAATAGTCCGAAAAATGAAAGGGCCATATTGGACCTGGTATTGGGGAACGAGCCAGGTGGTAGAAGTTGTGGTAGGGATTCCTTTGGGAACAGTGACCACAATTCTGTAAGTTTTAGAATACTCATAGATAAAGAAGAGAGTGGTCCTAAGGGAAGAGTACTAAACTGGGTAAAGGCCAATTATATCAAAATTATGCAGGAGCTAAGAAATGTGGATTGGACACAGCTATTTGAAGGGAAGTCCACATTTGAGATGTGGGAGGCGTTCCTGTTGAAGGAGGGAATATTCCTAAGACAACAACTGCAGACTATTGAGGTAAAAGCCTCTGGATTTTCATGCAATCAGGCACCTGATTAGCTTTCAGCTCGAATTAGGACCCCTGACCAGAAAGTCTTACCCACCTGGAGCCACTGTCCAATCAGAGAGTGACAGCTCTGTTACTTAGCAATGTTATGGCAGAGACTAATATTGAATTAAATGACAAAGTTTTTACCGATGAACAGGTCTGGTCAAAGACCCAAATGTTTCATATCCTGAAGTCATGAATGTTTCAATTTATAACATCTGTGAGATTTGCTGGGACATAAGTCAAAAAAAAAGTTTGTTCCTCTGTGGAAGAGCAATCTTGGAAATACAAGTTGACCTAATGTTTATAACCTTAGGTCTCTTGAGAATTGCTTCTTTAATGAAGAAATAAGAGGAAGCCTGTTTCTCTCCACAATTAATGAGCCACTAACAGAATTGTAGGAAGTGGAGCTTTGAAACAACGGAATTCTGCAAAAATGATTTTGTTAGTGGATCATTAATTATGGAGAAAACATATTTCTTGCTGAATTGCACTAAAAAGCTAAATTTCAGCCACCCCCAAACTCATTTTAAATCACTATTTTATTCAGTCTCAAGAGGTCACATGATCAGTGTTAAAAAAAGGGCATTCTCTGCACCTGTCAGAGAAATAATTTATAAGAGTTATTTCTCTGACAGGCACAGCTTTGTTTACTATTATGGATTTAAACATATCAAAGAGACAGGTATTATGTTTCAGTTCAATTGCTTAGATAATCACTCTGCTAGTCTAGGTAGAACTTAAAGAAATAATAACACCATAAAATGGCACATATGGAATGGTATTTGAAAATAATCCACATAATTGCACAACTTTCTTTATCTTTGCTGCGGTGGGATCATCTACATTGTTAAGTGTAATATGAGGACACAGTCATTGGGCAGGGGCTGGTGTTTAGAGTTTATCTCAGAGTTTATCACTTATTTATTGTGGTGAAGCTGCAGCTGAGCTTAAAAATATAGGAGTTGCTGGCTGGGATGACCTCAGCCTGAGAAGCAGGAGTGAAAGGGTGGAGCTGTTATCAAGGTAATAAGAAACTGAAGTGACAGAAGAGAGAATTGGGAGCATTAGGTGAGTTGATGAAAACGCAGAATGAAAATGCAGCATGAGACAAGAAAATGAGGAGGTGCTGGTGCAACTGTGAAATAGAAAAACAACAACAATAGGAGTTGTTACTAAATATGACAGCATGAAGCAAAATGACTGAATACACATGTTAAAAGTACATATGAAGAAGGGTATCTGGTTCATCAATACTCTTCCAAATCTACTGCTTTGGAACTCTAAGCTCGCTGATTAACTTCTCATTTTATCCAGCAATCTATCTCTCTCTAAAGCTCATTTGCATGTCCTAAGTAACTGCAGATGGTCAGCATTAGACACAGGCAAATATATTCAAGACCTTGTGTGGACTCATAAAACGTTTTCATTAATTGATCAGAAGCACCTCCCTTTGGTCATTAGTCCCCAGCCAACATCCTGGGGGCTTACTATTGACCTGAAACTGAACTGGACTATCCATATAAATACAGTTTTTGCAAGAGCAGGTAAGAAGAGGCTAGGAATACTGCAGCGAGTAACTCACCGCCTGATCCCCAAGATCTATCCATATCTACGGGACACAAGTCAGGAGTGTGATGGATCACTTCCCACTTGCCTGGATGCATGCAACTCCAGCAATACTCAAGATGCTGGACACCATTCAGGACAAAGTAGTTTGCTTGATTGGCATCATATTCAGAAACATTCACTCTTTCTTCGACTATTGCACAGTAGCACCAGTGTATACTATTGACAAAATGTGGTGCAGAAATTCACCCAAGGTCCTTAGTCAGCATCTTCCAAACCCATGAACTCTAACTTCTAGAAGGGCAAGAGCAACAGATATATGGGAACACAACCACTGACTCTGGACTCTATGTAGTCTCATGGCTTTAGCTTAAGCATGGCAAACAAAACCTCTTGCTGGTTACTATATACCATCCTCCCTCAGCTAGTGAATCAGTACTCCTCCATGTTAAACAAGGCCTGGAGGAGCTGGGAAGGTGGCAAGTGCACAAAATGTTCTTTGGGTTAGGGATTTCAACGTTCACCACCAACAATGGCTCAAAAGCAGTACTATTGATTGGACTGCTCAGGTCCTAATGGACATAGTTACCAGTTTGGGTCTGTGGCAGGTGGTGAGGGAACCTACAAGAGGACAAAACATATTTCACCTCATCCTTACAAATCTGCCAGCTACAGATGCAAAAGTCCATGACAGTATCAGTAAGAATTACCACCGACTTGTGGATATAAAGTCCTGACTTCATATTGAAAATAATCTCCATCGTATTGTGCAGCATTATCACCATGCTAAGTGGGACAGACTTCAAGCAAATCTAGCAACCCAAGATTGGGAATCCATGAGGCACTGTAGGCCATCAGCAGCAGCAGAATTGCACACCGGTACAATCTGCGACTTTTATGCCCCGGCATATCCCCCAATCAACCATTACCATCAGCCAGGGGATCAACCCAGGTTCAGTGGAGAGTGCAGGAGGGCATCACCAGTAGCATTACTAGGCATACCTAAAACTAAGATGTCAGCCTGGTGAAGCGATCAAATTGGATTAATTTCATGCCAGTACATAAACAGCATGTGATAGACAGAGCTAAGCAATTGCACAACCAGTCGATTAGACCTGAGCTCTGCAGTCCTGACACATTCAGTTGTGAATGGTTGTGGACAATTAACCAACTCACTGGAGGAGTAGGATCCACAAATATCCCCATCCTCAATGATAGAAGAGCCCAACAGATCATTGCAAAAGATAAGGCGGAAGCATTTGCAGCAATCTTCATTCAGAAATGCTGGGTGGATGATTCATGTCAGCCTCCTCCACTGGTCCCCAACATTACAGATACCAATCTTTAGCCAATTCAATTTGTTCCACACGATATCAAAATTGGTTGGAGACACTAGGTACTGCAAAGGCTATGGGCCCTGACAACATGCTGGCAGTAGTGCTGAAGACTTGTGCTCCAGAACTTGCCACGACCACTAGCCAAGCTCTTCAACACAAGCATCTATCCAGCAATGTGGAAAATTACCCAGGTACATCCTATACATAAAAAGCAGGATAAATCAAACCGGTCCATTATTGCATCATCAGTGTCGAGAGTGTGTTGCTGGAAAAGCACAGCAGGTCAGGCAGCATCCAAGGAGCAGGAGAATTGACGTTTCGGGCTGGAATCTGCATTCCTGATGAAGGGCTCCGGTTCGAAACATTGATTCTCCTGCTCCTCGGATGTTGCCTAACCTGCTGTGCTTTTCCAGCAACACACTCTTGACACTGATCTCCAGCATCTGCAGTCCTCACTTTCTCCTAGTTGATTTCAACTTGACTGTGAAGCCTCTTCCAAGGATGACTACCTTGAAGAAGTTCTCCTCCACTCTCTACAAAGATCTCAGTAAGTCCCTCTCTCACTGTACTCCCCATTCCTGATGAAGGGCTCCCGCCTGAAATGTTGATTCTCCTACTGCTCAGATTCTGCCTGACCTGCTGTGCTTTTCCAGCAACACACTCTCAGCTCTGATCTCCAGCATCTGCACACCTCACTCTCTCCCTATTGCATCAACAGTCTACTTTCAATCATCGTAAAGTGATGGAGGGTGTCATCAACAGTGCTATCAAGTAGCGCCTGCTCAACATCAACAACCCCTGCTCAGTGACGCCCAGTTTGGGTTCTGTCAGGGCCACTCAGCTCCTGACCTCATTACAGCTTTGGTTCAAACATGGAAAGGAGAGCTGAATCCTAGAGGTGAGTTGAGAGTGACAGCACTTGACATTAAGACTGCATTTGATTGAGTGTGGCATCAAGGAGCTCCAGAAAACTGGAATCAATGGGTATCGGGGGCAAACTCTCTGCTGGTTGGAACTCCAGGAAATCTCTTCAGGAGTTCCTCAGAGTAGTGCCCTAGGTCCAACTACCTTCAGCTATTTCATCAATGACCTTCCCTCCATCATAAGGTCAGAAGTGGGAATGTTCACCAATGATTGCACAATGTTCAGCACTGATAGTGACTCTTTAAATACAGAAGCAGTCCATGTTCAAATCCAACAAGATCTGAACAATCTGCAGGACTTGGGCTGAGAACAGTTGCGCCACACAAATGGCATGCAATGACCATCTCCAATAAAAGACAATTTACCACCACATCTTGACATTTAATGGTGTTCCCATCCTTGAATTCCCCACTATCAACATCTTGGGAGTTACCATTGACCAGAAACTCAACTTGACTTGCCTTATGAATATAGTGGCTGCAAGAGCAATTCAGAGGCTCGGAATACTGCAGTGAGGAACTCACCTCCTAACTCCCCAGAGCCTGTCCATCATCTACAAGGAACAAATCAGGAGTGTGATGGAATACTCCCCACTTGCCTAGATCACTGCAGCTGCAACAACACTCAATAAGCTTGACACAATCCAGGATAAAGCAGTCCACTTGATTAGTGCTGCATCCACAAGATCCACTCCCTCCACCGCTGATGCTCATTTACTATCTACAAGATATACTGTATAAATTCTCCATGACTCCTTAGATGGTACCCTCCAAACCTACGACCACTTCTACCTACAAAGACAAGGGCAATAGATACCTGGGAATATGACCACTTGCAAGCTCCCCATCCAAATTACTCACTATCCTGACTTGGAAATATATTGCCGTTGCTTCAATGTGGCTGGGTCAAGTCCTGGAATTTCTTCCTCAAGGGCATTGTGGGTCAATCTACAGCACATGGACTATAATGGTTCAAGAAGGCAGCTCGCCACCACCTTCTCCAGGACAACTAGGAACAGCCAGCAATGTCCATGTCCCATGAGTGAATAAAAATTTCACATCAAGTCACTCACTATGCTGACATGTAAAAACCTTGCCTTTCCTCCACTGTCAAAACCTAGAACCTCCTTCGTAAGAGCACTGTAGCTGCTGCTATTTAAGGACTGCAGCAGTTTAAGAAGCCAGCTCCTCTGCTTCAAGAACATTAGATATTGGAATCAAATGCTGCCCTCTCAGTGATGCCTGTATTGCCTTGAACAAGTTAAAAAAGGAAATTCCAGTTGATAGTGTTGAGAGACGAACAATAGTTGTTGGTAATTATTATGAGGGTATTAGTTGTTATTGGGAAAACACCATCAGATTGGAAACAGATCCACACACCTGGTTACCTCTTCAAAAAATTCAATCAAATTGTTAGGTATGACCTCCCTCTGAAAATGTCATGTTGATTATTGTTATGAAGGTATAGGTGTACTGTACCTTTAAGAGAGTTATAAGATAGCAGAACTACATTACAGTACCAAGTGTTCTGAATAAGGTAACAATGTAATACTTGGTCAAAAGCTAGATTAGCTGGGTTGCCTGGAAATGACAGGTTTGCATTAGGCCAATTAAATTTTACCCCCCAAAATACCAAACTCCAATCATGTTTGAATTTAGTATATTGACAATCTTAAAAGCCAATAACACAATCCGATGCTTTGGGGGTATAATACCAGGGAAAATTGAACAGTTGGGAGGAGGACTGCCAAACCAATGACACCTGCAGAGTGCCCAGAGAAACGCTCTCTTAAAGGTACTTTTATTGATCAGTGACCTGTGAAGCATAATCCCTAAGAAGAAGAAAAGACGACACAAGAAGATCCAAATAGAAGATTCGAGAGCTGGCTGGTTTTCAAAATTGGAATTTTTGGTAAATCTTAATCAAGGGTTTTATTAGACTAGTATTGTAGAAGGTAAAAGATAGGTTAGAGGAAGGAGGTGTAAAGTTGTTAGTTAATTATTTCTGTTATTCTCTCCAATTTTCACAGATTACTGCACGGGATAAATCTCTTCTGTGTTGCTGGTTTAAATTAAGCAGGAGGGTTTACCTCATGTCATAATACTATCCCTGATTAAACCTTGCCTCCCCAAATGGAGATTAATTTTCTTCTCCAGAATTTTTCTATAATTTCCCTATCACTGATGTGAGACTCACTGGTCTCTAGTTCCTGGTTTATCTATACCACCCTTCTTGAAAAGTAGAACCACATGAACTGTCTCCAATTCTCTGGCACCATCCCTGAGGCCAGAGATTATTTAAAAGATTTGATCAGAACCCCTGTAATTTCCTTCTTTGCCTCCCATAGCAGCCTGGGATATAACTCATTTGTACCTGGAGATTTGTCTATTTTTAAGCCTTCCAAAATCTCCAGTACCTCCTCACTTTCTTTGTTGATCTGTTCAAAAACCTCTCAGTCCCTCTTCCTGAATTCTGTACCTACATCCCCTTTTCCTGAGTGAAGACAGTTGTGAAATATTCATTTAACACCCTACCAATATCCTCCAGCTCCACGCACAGATTGTCCCCTTGGTCTCTAATAGCCTCTACTCTTTCCTCGGTGATCCACTTCCCCTTGATATCCTTATCGAATATCTTGGGATTCTCCCTGATCTTACCCACCAAAGTTTTCTCGCATCTATTAGTTGCTTTCTTATGATCAAACCTGTACTGTCTATACTCCAGCATAGCCTCCGTTGGATTGTTTCCTTTGTACCTGATAAACACCTTTCTTTTCATTCTTATGCTTTCCTGAATTTTACCCCCTACATATCCAGGATTTTCTGGGTTTGTTGCTCCTTCATTGGACCCTAAGGGGAACATGTTGGTCCTGTACTCTTCCCAATTCCATTTTGAACACCCCTGCTGTTTTGCGTAAGTTTACCCTCAAGCTGCATTCACAGTCTACTTGGCCAGATTCTTGAGTTGAAAAATGTGGTGCTGGAAAAACACAGCAGGCCAGGCAGCATCCGAGGAGTAGGAGAATCGACGTTTTGGGCCTAAGCCCTTCTTCAGGCCAGATTCTTCCAAATGTTCATAAAATCTGCCTTCCCCATCCAAACCCCCCCTTTTGAAGACCATCTTTTCCTTTTCCCATAAGAAACTTAAAATCTGTGGTGTTATGGTTATAATCACCAGAATGTTGTCCCACTACCACCTTGAACACCTGTCTGACTTCATTCCTCAGAATTAGCATGAGCACTGCAGCATACCTTGTGGGACCATCTACATGTTTACATAAAATGCTGAATGCATTCCAAGAAATCTGACCCCTCTAAACTATCCCAATCAATTTTGGAACAGTTCATAACCTCTCATGTAAATACCTTATTATCATGTTTACACACCCTATTAAGCATTATAGGCCCCTCTCTTGCCTAGGCAGAAGTGTGTACTGCAGAAGCTGGAAATCAGAGTGGCACTGGAAAAGCACAGCAGGTAAGGCAGCATCTGAGGAGCAGGAAAATCAACGTTTCAGGCAAAAGCCCTTCATCAGGAAAGCCCTCACTTGCCTGTTGACTGTTTGAGAGCCTATAAGGCATATTTTTTCATTCGTGCAATGTGGATGTCACTGGCTAGCCAGCATTTATTGTCCATCTGTTGCCCTTGAGAAGATGCCCTTGAGCTGTCTTCTTGAAGTGTTGCAGTCCATGTGTTGTCAGTTAGTTCACGGTAACGAGAGAGGGAATTCCAGGATTTTGACCCAGTCAAAGGAATGGCGATAGGTTTCCATGTCAGAATGATGAGTGGTTTGGAGGGGACGCTGCAGATGATGGTATTCGCATGCAGTGTCTGCCCTTGTCCTTCTAGATTGAAGTGGCCATACGTTTGGAAGGTGCTGTCTGAGAATCTTTGGTGAATTTCTAGAGTGTGTATTGTGGATAGCATACACTGTTGCTACTGAAGGTCAGTGGTGGAGGGAGTGGATGCTTAACAAGGCTAAATTCACTCTGCCTCGTTGCCTTGACTAAAGAATTCGGTATCCCTATTGAATTAATAATGGTGTTCCCTTCCCTGCTCCCAACAGCACTAACAAACCTAACAATAACGTTGTTGAACAGATATTTTGTGTCACTTCACTAGAGATAATAGAAGTTGCAATCTGGAAATAACTCTAAATTGGGAAACTCAAGAAAATTACAATTACCAGGGAAGTTGTACCGAGTAAATTGTAGGAATTGTGAGTTGTCAAGTTCTCAAGTGGATTCCTTCCTACGATTTTAAAAATAATGGCAAGTGGAATAGTTAACATTTTGGTTTTATTTTCCAAAACTTGTAGTTCAATGAACATTCCTTTAGGTGCTCATACAACTCCTCGAATAAGAAAAGGGAAGGAGGCAGAAAGCAGGACACTGCAGGCCAGTTCACTTAACATTTGTCATTGAGAAAACGTCACAAGTGATGTGATATTATAACAGCATTTGAATAAATTCAAGGTAATCAGGCAGAGCCAACTTAGTTTTGCCATAAAGAAATCAAGTTCAGCTAATTTATTGGAGTCCTTTGAAGTAGCAACTTGTGCTGTAGCTAAAGGGGAAACTAGTGGGTGTACTGTTAATTTCCAGAAGGAATGTGGTAAGGTTCCACATCAAAGTTAATTGCAGAAAATAAAAGCCTATGTTGTGGTGTAACATATTGGCATGGATAGAAGATTGACTGGCTATCAGGAAGCAGAGAGTAGGATTAAACGGGTTTTTATTAGATTGGCAGGATGATGAGGGAGATACTAAACAAGTATTTTGCATCAATGTTTATTGTGGAGAAGGACATGGAAGCTATAGAATGTGGGGAAATAGATGGTGACATCTTGAAAAATGTCCAAATTATAGAGGATGTGGTACTGGATATCTTGAAACACATAAAAGTGGATAAATCCCCAGGACCTGATCAGGTGTACCCTAGAATGATGTGGGAAGCCAGTAAAGTGATTGCTATGCAAAAATGGGGTAAAAACAATGACTGCAGATGCTGGAAACCAGATTCTGGATTAGTAGTGCTGGAAAAGCACAGCAGTTCAGGCAGCATCCAAGGAGCAGGAAAATCGATGTTTCGGGCAAAAGCCCTTCATCAGGAATACAGGCAGAGAGCCTGAAGGGTGGAGCCCCTTGCTGGGCCCCTTGCTGAGACATTTTTATTATCAATAGTCACAGGTGAGGTGCCAGAAGACTGGAGGTTGGCTAATGTGGTGCCACTATTTGAGAAAGGTGGTAAGGACAAGCCAGGGAACTATAGACCAGTGAGCCTGATGTTGGTTTTGGGAACATTGTTGGATGGAATCCTGAGAGGCAGGATGTATATGTATTTGGAAAGGCAAGGACTGATTAGGGATAGTCAATATTGCTTTGTGCATGGGAAATCATCTCTCACTAAACTTGATTGAGTTTTGAAGAAGTAACAAAGAGGATTGATGAGAGCAGAGCAGTAGATATGATTTATATGGACTTCAGTAAGGGCGTTTGACAAGGTTAGATCTCATGGAATACAGGGAGAACTAGCCATTTGGATACAGAACTGGCTCAAAGGTAGAAGACAAAGGATGGTGGTGGAGGGTTGTTTTTCAGACTGGAGGCCTGTGACCAGTGGAGTGCCACAAGGATCGGTGCTGGGTCCTCTACTTTTCATCATTTATATAAATGATTTGGATGTGAACATGGGAGGCATAGTTAGTAAGTTTGTAGATGACACCAAAATTGGAGGTGTGGTGGACAGTGAAGGGTTACCTCAGATTACAACGGGATCTTGATCAGATGGGCCAATGGGCTGAAAAGTGGCAGATGGAGTTTAATTGAGATAAATGTGAGTGCCGCATTTTGGAAAAGCAAATCCTAGCAGGACTTATGCACTTAATGGTAAGGTCCTAGGGAGTGTTGCTGAACAAAGAGACCTTGGAGTGCAGGCTCATAGTTCCTTGAAAGTAGAATCACAGGTAGATAGGATTGTGAAGAAGGCATTTGGTATGCCTTCCTTTATTGGTCAGAGCATCTAGTATCAAAGTTGAGAGGTCATGTTGCGGCTGTACAGAACATTGGTTAGGCCACTTTTGGAATATTGCATGCATCTGGTCTCCTTCCTATTGGAAACTTGAAAGGGTTCAGAAAAGATTTACAAGGATGTTGCCAGGGTTAGAGGATTTGAGCTATAGGGAGAGGCTGAATAGGCTGGGGCTGTTTTCCCTGGAGCATCAATGGCAGCCTTTATAGACCAGACCCTTATAGAGCCTCAGAGGTACATCCCTGCTTTTAAATTCTAATCCTCTCAAAATAAATGCCATAATTGCATTTGCCTTTCTAATTACCAACTCAACCTATACCTTGGGATCATCCTGGACTAAAAACTCTCTCAAGTCTCTTTGCATTTCAGATTTCTGAATTTCTCCCCATTTACAAAATATGCCTCTATTCTTCTTATCAAAGTGTATAAACTCACACTTTCCCATATTGTACTTCATCTGCCAATTTTTTGCCCACTCTCCTGACATGTCCAAATCCTTGAGCAGCCTCCCTGTCTCCTCACTACTACCTGTCCCTCTACTTATTTGCAAACTTAGCCAGAATGGCCTCAGTTCCTTCATCTAGATCATTAATGTATAAAGTGAAAACTTGTGATCTGAACACTGAGCCTTGTGGAACACCACTTGTTACCAGTTGCCATCCTGAATAGGACCCCTTTTATCCCCACTGTCTGCTTTCTGCCAGACTGACAGGCTAGCACCTTGCCTCTGACACAATGGAAGGAGGAATAAGCAAAATTAAGAATGAAATTGTGAGAGTTGGGTTTAAAAATTCCTCATTTACGCAATATACAAGCACTCTGTGACCAGTCTGAAACCTTAACAGTCATAACAATAGAAGCCTGGAGTCAGCAGTTTTACCCATTATATAAACTGGAAGATTTTCTTTCACCTGAATCTGTCAGCAGAGTTATTGCTTCCTGTACTCTTCAGCCTCGGTTTAGTATCTGTGAATCTGTGGAATACTATTGGTACTTTAATACCATTCATCTTCACAACGTTTTCTTCACTCAGGGAATGATGGATGAGTGTGTGCGGAATATTCCCATCCTTCACAGGAGCCTATGTAACTTTTACATTGGTACTTGTTCAGGCTAAGTTTCAGGAATCCATTTTATTGTACATTTAATAAAGAAAGATAGAATTTGCATTTATAAAGTGCTTCCAGCAATTTTCGAATATTCCAAAGCATTTTGAAGTTAAAGTATTTTTGAAGAATAGCTGTTATTGTAATAGATAATACAGCAGACAGTGCACCAGCGTACAGCAGCATGTCACAAACTTCAATAAAATACATGACTGGATCATCTGTTTCAGGTATTGGTCAAGGCATTCTTCAGCTTTTCTCTCATCAGTCATCTTTTATAAACACTGTGCAAAAATGACCCAGATCTTAATTGTGCAAACACTAGTTCTTGAAAAGCTAAACTGCAGAAATATAACCTAAAGGAGTGCTTATATAACAACAGTTGTAGGATTCATTTGATCTATTCAGTTCCCATTCTTGACTGTTCTTTAGAATATGTTGAGAGTGTGGTGCTGGAAAAGCGCAGCAGGTCAGGCAGCATCCGAGAAGCATTGACTTTTGGGCACAAGGGCTTTTGCCCGAAACATCGATTCTCCTGCTCCTCGGATGCTCCCTGACCTGCTGTGCTTTTCCAGCACCACCCTCTCAACTCTGATTCCCAGTATATACAGTCCTCACCTTCTCACTGTTCTTTTGAATAGTCACCTAAGAAAGGAATTTTCAAGCTTGTGATCCTGAAAAAAAAACTTGCCACATTACTTTATAATATTTACTATTCCACATGCTAATCAGAAGAATCTATATACAGAAGCAAATAGTTCTGTATTTCAAAATAAATTGTAGGAAGATTTACAGCTCACTTAATAATTATGATAATGTCAAAAGGTGGCACTTTCCTTTATGGTATCACTGCAAAATAAAAGAGGATATTGTAAAACTATTTGAAACAATGTCTGCCACCATTACAAGTATTTGGACATTTATAACAAACAGTTTTGAGCGAAGTAAGCATTTGAAAATACAGGATGCATTTCGAGTGAAGACTTCTTAAAACATGTTGCTGCTTTAGATGCAAAATATCATTTTGTAGTCTATTGTCTAAAGGTTAATTATGTACAGAAGTAAAGAAAAAAATAACATTGGTATTCAGTACATGGACAGTTTGATCTAAAAACATGATAAAGATGGAATCCACCTTCATCCTAGAATAAGGTGCATCTTGACTCTAAAACTGGATATGAATCACTGAATCTAATGTCTTGCCAAAGCGATGTTAAATTAAGTACCTGCCCACTCTCCAACTGAAAAAAAACAATTCTGTTCATTCATATTTGCAATTGGGTCTGGGAGAATGGAGACTGAACCTAATTGCCTTTGGTTGCTGACTGATATTGCAATTACTACATGCTTCAGCTTCAGGGTTAATGTGCCTGCAATGCTATTTGCAGCTCTCAGTTGTACATCAAAGACAAGTCATAGCATGTTAAATAGTTTGGAATCAAGATCACTGGGACATGTTTCTGTGCACTTGTTTCAAGAAAATTTAATGCTAAACAGCCAAGTAATTAAAAGACTTTTCTTCTAATTGCAGCATTTGGGGAAAGGGGAGAGAAGCAAAAATAAACTCTAGAAATTCACTTGGAGCTGCATTTCTTATTGCCACAATGGGGACTCATCCTTTTCATTGTGTACTAGAGAAAGGAAGGATAATAGTTTTAATTGAGAATATTGGCAAGGGATGAGAATCAAGCATAGTTCAAAAATTATATCTTTTTTTTCAATTTGAAGAAGGAATGCTGGTATTTGGGGATGTTCTCTTCTCCCAAAAGAAACCTGACCTTTTCTGACTTGCTGCAAAAGTATGCGGAAAATATGTTTTGTAACCCCTCCAGGGGTTATTCCTTAGCTGAACTCCAAATACCCAAAAAATGGCCTTTTCCTTTCAAGCAGTCAAGTTGGTATTGGTTTCTGAATATACTTTTATTTCTGTAAAATGAAAGAAATGTTCTGTTAAACTGGATAAATTTCTGGCAACGGCTTGTTAATTAGACATAGCAATCAACAATGATGTAGTTTCTCATTTTGCAACATCCTTACACGATTTATTGAATGCAAATAACGCATTAATTATTTTTATAATTGAATTGACACAAATTAGAATTAAAATGTTTATTTATCTAAGCTTGTTGTTCTTTTGCCCTGCTCTGTTGTATAGGGGGTAAGGGTTTGAAAGAATTAAATAATGTCCAACTTGGTGAGGTCACATGGAATTGGGCAAGAGAATAGCTTTGGATTTTGAAGGAAAAAAAAAGTAACATCAAAGTCCAACTGATAGTATCAGTAAATATAGCGTATAGGGCCAAACCTTCCCCTCCCTGGTGTGGATTGAGAAATAATGGGAAAATACAGAGACTTGGTGGAAACTATGCTCCAATTGCTGGACAGAAACTTGATGGCAACAATTCCTGACATGAAAATCAGAGTAGTTATCTGGTGACTCTACTTCGTAGTTTGGTCCTCCAGCCATCCATCCATCATAGACAGCAGACATCACCATCTCATGGCACACTCCATGGGCAGTAAACTGTACCACCTAATCATGGAAGCTGACATCCGGCATGTACTCAGTGGCTCAGTGATTAGCACTCTACCTCACAGCGCCATGGACCGATGCCATCCTCAGGGGAGTTTGTCTCCCCATGTCTGTGAGGGTTTCCTCCCACAGCCCAAAGATGTGCAGGCTAGTTAGATTGGCAATGATAAATTTTCAAGATTAGAGTGGTGCTTGAAAAGCACAGCAGGTCAGGCAGCATCCGAGGAGCAGGAAAATCAATGTTTTGATTTCCTGATGAAGGGCTTTTGCCCGAAACATTGATTTTCCTGCTCCCCAGATGCTGCCTGACCTGCTGTGTTTTTCCAGCACTACTCTAATCTTAACTCTAATCTCCAGCATCTGCAGTCCTCACTTTTGCCTAATGATAAATTGTCCATAGTGCCCTGGGACGAGCAGGCTAGGTGGATTAGGCATAGGGAAATGGGAATTACACGGATAGATAGATGGTTTGTATGTGGGTGGATGCTGTTCAGACGGTTGGTGCAGACTCGATAGGCCAAATGGCCTCTTTCTGTACTGTCAGGATTCTATATACTGGCATCTCTTCATGCTCATGGCACATCAGCAAACCACTTACAAAATGGTTTTGCAATACAATGTTGCATTTAAGAGCACATGGTCACTTTAGATTGCAATGCTGTTACCAGAGTAGCTTGTATGCAGGCACTTATCTTAGGTATTCATATTGGATGCATTTCTGGTTCTTTGCTTGATCTTAAGGTTCACTCACTTTGTGTCTACTTGGATGCTCACAGTATCTCTGCCTTGCCCTGCCCTGCCCTGCCTTTTCGTGCTCTGCCTCCTCAACTGGAACTTAACGGCACAGTGTACCTTTTTAGCACAGACACAAAGCCAAGCAGCTTGCTGTGGTTGTCAGCATTCATAAATCAAAAGGGCAGACATGCTGCTGTATGACACTGCACTACAACAATCTCATACCTGCCTCATGTACCAACAGCATATGCAGCAAATACACTGCCTGTGTTTCAACAAGACAGCCATTCTTAAAGTCTAGGGGCAGTAACCCTCAGTCAACTCAAGGGAGACAACATTTAGGAAGGGTGGGTCCCTGCACTGTAAGTCAAATGCAACATCCAGTTTCAGTTCAAGGGCTTGGACATAATCAGTTGGCCACTTTGGGGAGTCAGTCAGGGAATGTATCACTACAGTTCAGGGAATGGACCATGGTCAGTCCTGAAGGTCCAGTGCAAGCAGTTCAGAAAGTCTCAGCAAAGTCATTTGGGGAGCTGCACAGTGATCAGTCAGGGTCTGGTCACTCATCAAATGGGGCTGTCTGTCCAAATTAGTCAGGAATGGACTACAGTCGGTCATGGGGTTCAGCTCAATGAGAGTCAATGGGGTTATCAGGAGTCCCTGCTGTGGTAGAGAAGTGGAGGAAGTCAATTCTCCACTTGGAAGTAGCTTGAGAATTGGGAGTAGCGCGCTGAGATGCAGAGGGAACAATAATTGTGAAGAGGGGAGATTCAACATGAAGGATATTATTGGAGAGGGTTCAGAAAAAGTTGACTTGGATGTTGCTGTGACTGGAGAGTTTGAGTTATAACAATAGGCTGGGACTACTTTCACTGACATGTTGGAGGTTGAGGAGTTTATTAAATCATGAGGAGCATAGATAAGGTGAATAACAAAGGTCTTTTCCCGAGGGTGGGGGAGTTCAAAACAAAGTGGTATAATTTTAAGCTGAGAGGAGAAAGATTTAAAAGGGACCTGAGGGGCAACCTTTTCACACAGAGGGTGTTTTGTATGTAAAATGAACTGCTAGTGGAAGTGGTAGATGCAGGTACAATTACAACATTTGAAAGACATTTAATTGATACATGATTTGGAAAGGTTTAGCAGGATATGGGCCAAATGCAGGCAAATGGGACTAGTTTATATTGGGAAACTTGGCTGGCATGGATGAGCTGGACCGAAGGGTCTGGTTCTGTGCTGTAAAATTCTGTGAAGGGGTGTAGAAAGTTTAAAATCAGATAACACCAGGTTATAGTTCAACAGGTTTATTTGGAAGCACTAGCTTTCGGAGTGCCGCTCCTTCATCAGGTGGTTGACAACTGGAGCAGCTCTCTGAAAGCTAGTGCTTCCAAATAAACCTGTTGGACTATAACCTGGTGTTGTGTGATTTTTAACTTTGTACACCCCAGTCCAACACTGGCATCTCCAAATCATGTCTATTAAGAGGTAAACAATAGTGTATTGGAGGACATGGGCTACCTTGAGCGAGCTCATCAATGGTCATAAGCACCTTTGACGCAACAGAGGAACAGTGCAGCACAATGCTTCACGTGACTAAACATTATAGACTGAATCATGCTACATTGAGACAGTCATATCATAACACAGTTAACTTCATCAATAGAAAAAGGTTCCAGTCCGTCAATGTGCAAGTTATCTCTGACTCTCAGTGTGACATCTTGAAGTCTATGCCAGGAGCCCTGAAATGATATCAAATTCTAAAAATCTTTAGTGTCCTGTTTCAACTCAAGGGATGGATTCTTTCCAAGGATGGTTACTGGAAGATGAGGGTTACTCTCTGTGACCGTGACTGATGATTCCATTGTAGAAACCCCTGACTGAGGTGAATATATGGCTTTTGCCCGAAACGTCGATTTTACTGCTCCTCGGATGCTGCCTGAACTGCTGTGCTCTTCCAGCACCACTAATCCAGAATATATATAATGCAGCCTGCTGTTCCACAAGGGCCATGGTGGAGCAGACAGTTGGCTTCCTGATGAAGTGGTTTTGTTATTTTTGGATCGGTCTGGGGAACCTTGCTGTACACTCCAGACAGAGTATGTTGCATAATCCTGACGTACTGTACTCTGCAGAACTGGAGCAGACATAGGGGGATGTGACTAACTCTGAAGAGCTGTGAGACAGCAGTCCTCCTGCAAGAAAGACTGAGAAGGAGAAATGTCACCTTCTGCATGATAGAGTACAGCAGCATCAAGTGCAATCAGCCACATAGGACTTAATTGACACCCAGATCCTGTAGATGACTTTGGAGCTGCTCAAAAGACAAGCAGTACCTGTCTACAGTATTCCCAGAGGTAAATGCAGCTTCTATTTAATAGAATCCCAACGGTGTGGAAGCAGGCCATTCAGCCCACCACATCTGAAGGGCATTCAACCCAGACCCACCCCATCAACCTGCATTTTCACATGGCTAATCCACCTAGCCTGCACCTCCCTGGACACTATGGATAATTTTGCAAAGACAATCCACCTAACCTGCACATCTTTGGACTATGGAAGGAAAAAGTGAGGACTGCAGATGCTGGAGATCAGAGCTGAAAATGTGTTGCTGGAAAAGCGCAGCAGGTCAGGCAGCATCCAAGGAACAGGAGAATCGACATTTTGGGCGGATATGGAAGTGTCCCTTGGGGCCTTGGAGGGAAGTAAGGGGGAGGTGTGGGCACAAGTTTTGCATTTCTTGAGGTTGCAGGGGAAGGTGCCAGGAGTGGAGGTTGGGTTGGTGGGGGGTGTGGACCTGAGGAGGGAGTCACGGAGGGAGTGGTCTTTTCGGAACGCTGATAGTGGAGGGGAGGGAAATATATCCCTGGTGGTGGGGTCCGTTTGGAAGTGGCAGAAATGACGGTGGATGATACGCTGGACATGGAGGTTGGTGGGGTGGTAGGTGAGGACCGGTGGGGTTCTGTCCTGGTGGCGGTTGGAGGGGCAGGGCTCAAGGGCTGAGGAGCGGGAAGTGGAAGAGATGCAGTGGAGGGCATCGTCGACTATGTCTGGGGGAAAATTGCGTTCCTTGAAGAAGGAGGCCATCTGGGTGGTACGGTTTTGGAACTGGTCCTCCTGGGAGCAAATGCAGCGGAGACGAAGGAATTGGGAATAGGGGATGGCGTTTTTACAGGGGGCAGGGTGGGATGAGGTGTAGTCTAGGTAGCTGTGGGAGTCGGTCGGTTTATAGTAAATGTCCGTGTCGATTCAGTCACCCGCGATAGAAATGGAAAGGTCTAGGAAGGGGAGGGAGGAGTCTGAGATGGTCCAGGTGAATTTGAGGTCGGGGTGGAAGGTGTTGGCAAAGTGGATGAACTATTCAACCTCCTCGTGGGAGCACGAGGCAGCACCGATACAGTCATCGATGTAGCGGAGGAAAAGGTGGGGGGTGGTGCCAGTGTAGCTGCGGACTGTTCCACATATCCTACGAAGAGGCAGGCATAGCTGGGGCCCAGGCGGGTGCCCATGGTTACTCCTTTGGTTTGGAGGAAGTGGGAGGATTGGAAAGAGAAGTTGTTCATGGTGAGGACCAGTTCAGTCAGTCGAAGGAGGGTGTCGGTGGAAGGGTACTGGTTGGTATGGCAGGAAAGGAAGAAGTGGAGGGCTTTAAGTCCTTCGTGATGGGGGATGGAGGTGTACAGGGACTGGATATCCATAGTGAAGATGAGGCATTGGGGACCGGGGAAGTGAAAATTATGGAGGAGGTGGAGGGCGTGGGTGGTGTCCCGAACGTAGGTGGGGAGTTCTTGGACTAAGGGGGACAGGACCGTGTCGAGGTATGTAAAGATGAGTTCGGTGGGGCAGGAGCAGGCTGAGACAATGGGTCGGCCGGGGCAGTCAGTTTGTGGATTTTGGGCAGGAGGTAGAAACGGGCAGTGCGGGGCTGTGGGATTATGAGGTTGGAGGCGGTGGATGGGAGATCCCCTGAGGTGAAGAGGTTCTGGATGGTCTGGGAGATGATGGTTTGGTGGTGGGAGGTGGGGTCATGGTCAAGGGGGCAGTAGGAGGAGGTATCTGCGAGCTGGCGTTTAGCCTTAGCGGTGTAATGGTCGGTGCGCCAAACTACTACTGCGCCTCCCTTGTCTGCTGGTTTGATGGTGAGGTTGGGGTTGGAACGGAGGGAGTGGAGGGCTGCACGTTCCGAGAGTGAGAGGTTGGAGTGGGTGAGAGGGGTGGAGAAGTTGAGGCGGTTAATGTCGCGGCGGCAGTTGGCTATGAAGAGATTGAGGGCGGGTAAGAGGCCAGCACGGGGTGTCCAGGTAGATGGGGTGTGTTGGAGGTGGGAGAAGGGGTCGTCAGAGGGTGGGCGAGAGTCCTAGTTGAAGAAGTAGGCACGGAAGCGAAGGCGGCGGAAGAATTGTTCGATGTCACGCCGCATGTTGAACTCGTTAATCCGAGAGCATAGGGGAATGAAGGTGAGGCCTCTGCTGAGGACTGATCTATGGAAGGAAACCCACACAGCCACAGGGAGAATGTGAAAATTCCACCCAAGGGCAGAATCAAACCTGAGCCCTGATACTGTAAGTGCTGACCACTGAGCCACCTTGCCACCCTATTTATTTGTTTATGCTTCAGTTTGACTTGCTAAAAGTGAATGTTTTCAACTGTTTGAAGTTCTTTCCAGTATGTGCTGATCTCATAATGTGCATTGAGCAGACATTAGATTAACCTGGATGCTGGAGAAATAGTAGCACTCCCTTAGACAGGGTGCTGATAAGGGATGATGCTAATGCTGGGTAAGCTGTGTAGCTAGTCTCCTGCATAGTAAAATGTTTACAGATGTGCAGTAGTATTTATGATAAGGTATCAAGTGTGCCACCTACATACCCTGAGAAGTGTTTGTTTTTGGTTCTGTCCCTCCACGTGCACAATAAAAGGCATCGTCTGACTGGCGGCATGTGAGC
This sequence comes from Chiloscyllium punctatum, assembly GCF_047496795.1. Taxonomy (NCBI): domain Eukaryota; kingdom Metazoa; phylum Chordata; class Chondrichthyes; order Orectolobiformes; family Hemiscylliidae; genus Chiloscyllium; species Chiloscyllium punctatum. The sequence goes on along the minus strand of NC_092739.1, from coordinate 132,332,261 downwards.
TTGTACATGGCAAAACTTTAAAACATTTTAAAACACTGGGATGGAAACCATCTGGTCCCAGTGCTTTCTCACACTTTAGTCCATAATTTTCTTTTCTATGATTGTTTTGCTTACATTAATTTTGTTGGAAACCCACCCCTCCAATATTGATTTCCTTAGGATCTACAGAATGTTGAACTCTTCAATGATTAAAAACTGAAAACAAAGTAATTATTGAACATGGCTATCATTTCCTTATTTTATTGACAATATCAGCAGTTTTCAAGGACTGTACATGTTCCTGGTCATCATTTTATCCCTTTCATGAATGTAAATGTTTTTAGTGATTTTGATATTGTTAGAAATGGGGAAAAATGTTGTTTTTGCAGATACAGAAAAAGCATACAGAAAAGGGGTACAGCAAGAGAATTATTAACTCTGCAGGTATTTAGGGAAGAGTATCTCTACTTTTCAGTGTATAATTGTGGTTAATTAAATACTAACTTTGGTGTGTAATTATTATAGCAAATAAGTTCTTTTTAAAAATTATGTTTTCAGCAAAAAGCTGAGATAGCCGAAATGCTTGGGCTATACAAAATGATACAAGTTAATGAAATGTCCGAGGATGGAATGTACCAGCAGAATTGATACAAAATGTTAAACCAGATCTTGATGTACTGTTGACAAAATAATGTGTGTGTCAGCACTTACAGAGAGGAAGGTTACTAACCTGGGGAAGGGGGAAGTAATAAGGGTGGAGCGCAGCTGGGCAGTGGTATGGCACAGTAAGAGAGATTGGGTAATTAGGAGTCTGGAGAGATGACCTCACTCAGTTCAAAGGGTATAACTGTACACTAACCTGTGTTCTAATTTGCTCATTTGCTTGTGCATTTGATGCCCTTTCTTGCAAGATCGTAGAATAAATTGTCTTGTTTCCAGTTTTGGTGGTCTCGTCTAAATTTTATTGAACTTGTTTCTAACGGATTTGGGGGCTCGTCTGGGATCCCAAGCTCTGGTCGCTCGGCATTCTTGGAGAAACGGAGAAGGTGCACCTCGCTGATTTCGGCGATCTCTAGTTTCCCCTTGCTGCCGAGGTGGCTTTGGGCGAGCGAGATCCGGACTGAGACCCTGGAAACAAGACGGGTTGAGACGCGGCGGGTTCAGTCGGGTAACTCTTGTGCACAGGACCCGGGTAAGATAAAGGTCTTGAATAAGTTTTATCCAGGCGACTGGGGTGGACAACGATATTTGCTGCTATCACCGCGGGGCAAGGAACACTGACACACGTCAGGTCGGGTAACTCTTTTATACACAAAACCCGGGGTAAGATATATTTGTATATCTCCAGGTGACCGGGACAAGCAACGGTTGTTGCTGTCATTGTCGTGGACTGGCAATGTATACAGAAGACCTGGGTAAGATATATTTGTATATCTCCGGGCGACCGGGGCCGTGGGACAGGGCACACTGACACGCGGTGGGTTTGGTCAGGACAACTCTTGTGTATAGTGTATACAAGACCCGGGCAATAGTTGTCTGGATAAGCAGCAGTGGTTGCTGGGTAAGCAACAGTGGTGCTGCTGGGTATTGCTGCGGGACAGAGTCCATTTGACCAGGTAACTCTTGTGCACAGACCAAGGTATGAAAACGGACCTTTAAGTATTACCTTGGTGGTTGGGACGACCTTGGTGGTCGGGGTGACCTTAGGTGGTCGGGGACGTACGAGTAGTATGGAAAATTGGCAACTTTTAAAATAAAGTGTTTAATTGGCTAGATTAATTTGATGAGTAAGGTGTCTACCTGATTCGATCACCCAGCCTTAGACTGGTTGTTAAGGGGGGAAATCCCCCACGCGAAGGTCAGGACCCTGAAGTGGGTTTGGAAGAAGGTGACACCGGACCTCAGTAAGGTTAATTAAATTACATAAAGAAACGGCCGAATATTAAAATGGGAAATAAGAATAATTGTTTAAGTGTCGAAGGGGACATGAGAGGGACATCTGAGGACCACATCCCAATGGACAGTCCTTTAGGAAAAATGTTAAGAGATTGGAAGTACAATCCTTGGACGCGAGGAAAGGATAAAAAACAAATGATAAAATGTCAATGATAAACAGCCTTACAGTCAGGAGGAATCAGATTATGCTTCGTGTCAGAAGGGCTAGTAGCTGAAGGGCTACTGAAGGTGCACTTCGTAACTAACTTATGGCCAGATGTCCAGAAAAATAATCAAAAGCTAGAGGAGTCTAGAAAGAATGAAACCTGAAAGCAAAACACCCCCAGATTCTATGGACTACCCAAAGTGCACAAACCAGACATCCCACTCAGACCCATAGTATCACTACCAGGGACACCATCACACAAACTGGCCAAAGAACTACAGCAGAAACTGAAACAACTGATCAGTGGATCCAGACAATCAATACAATCGACACAGGAATTCTTGGACATCATCAGAAATATACACATAGACAAAGAAGAAACTATGGTCTCATTCGGTGTAACGGCACTGTTCACCTCCATCGACAAAACCCTAGCCAAAGAAACAATAGCCAACCTGCTAGACAGACATAACAGACAACAGGATGTTGAACCTATCAACAAAACGGCATTCTTAAATTACTGGACTTGTGCCTCACAACACACTTCACATTCAACAACCAAATATACGAACAAATCAACGGAACACCCATGGGCTCACCCATCTCTGGACTCATAGCAGAAGCAGTAATGCAAAGGTTAGAACAAACAGTCTTACCACAAATTCAACCCAAACTCTGGGTCAGATACGTGGATGACACCTTTGTAATAATTAAAAACACAGAAATAGAGAACACACACCAGATCATCAACGCCACACTCACAGGAATCCGATTCACTAGAGAGGAAGAAAAGGACAACCAACTCCCATTCCTAGACGTGATGGTACAGAGAACACCGAACGGAGAATTCACCACAAAGGTTTACAGGAAAGCCACACACACAGACCAAGTCCTAAACTATGAAAGCAACCACCCCAACACACACAAACGAAGTTGCATTAAGACACTATTCAAAAGGGCCACAACACACTGCAGCACACCAGAACTACAAAAAGAGGAAGAGGAACACCTATACAAGGTATTCGCCAAAAACGGATACCCTCGCAATTTCATCAACAGATGCCTAAGGGAAAGACAACGGAACGAGGACATGCCACAACCCAAAGGACTAGCCACACTACCATACATCAGGAGCATTTCTGAACTGACAGCCAGACTACTGCGACCACTAGGACTCATAACAGCACACAAACCAACAGACACTCTCAGACAACAACTCACCAGAACGAAGGACCCGATACCCAACATGAGCAAAACCAATGTAGTGTACAAAATCCCATGCAAGGACTGCAGAAAACACTACATCGGACAAACAGGAAGACAGTTAATGATCCATATACACGAACACCAATAGCCACGAAACGACACGACCAGCTATCCTTAGTAGCCACACACACAGATGACAAGCAACATGAATTCGACTGGGACAACACTACCATTATAGGGCAAGCCAAACAGAGAACAGCCAGGGAATTCCTAGAGGCATGGCACTCATCCACAGACTCTATCAACAAACACATCGACCTGGACCCAATATACCGGCCACTACAGCGGACAGCTGGAACTGACAACCGGAAGCGGCAGAGACAAACCACTATAAATGCCGGAGGAAACAGCACAGAAGCGCTTCACAGGAGGCTCCCAAGCACTGAGGATGTCACCTAGACAGGGGACGAAACGTTTGCAAGACAAATTCCCAGCTCGGCGAACAGAACCACAACAACGAGCACCCGAGCTACAAATCTTCTCCCAAACTTTGAGCTGTACAGCTAGTAGAAAGTTTAACCCTTTGTGATTCAGTTTGAATGCGCATTTGTTTGTTGGTGAGTGAATGTTTGTGCTTTGTTCCCTGGAATTTGAGATCCGGGACTGTTTTGAATCTGATTTCTATTATGGAAATTTTAACATGATTTCTTTTAAGGTTAAAGAAATAAAATGTTAACTCCTGCTCTTTTTACAGGTCATGACTGCCTTACTATCAGTTTCTAACTAATCTCTTTTATCATTACATAAAAGCGATTTATGGAAGACAGTTGAAGTTTTAACTTGAATAGACAAATCCTTTTAAGGCAGCTCTGGTTATTTCACAACCTATAGCATTGTAATTGAGCAATGACTGGTCAGGACTACTTGGGAGGACTAGTTTTGGATTTGAATCAGGGGACTGGAACCGGGTGATTGTGGTGGATTTCAGAGTTGGGAACTGTGTGCATTTTGCATTTGGAATATTAAACACTGATTAAATGAATTTATAAAATATAAATATATATTTACAAGTAAGATTCCAAAATGTATGGTTAGGAAGAGGCTTTAAAGAAAAGCAAGCATAAATTGATAAATTGTATTTGAGATTACAGGGAGCAAGAAATATTGCAATATTTCTTGAAAAAATCAAGGTCTAAACAAAACATTGGGTGATGAGGAATGGCCATGAGGTTGCCCTAAAGCTGTTCAGTTGGTTAAATCGGCTCAGCAATTGATCTGGCAACGTAACATGAGAAGCAGAAACAGAAGGCAAGAATAATGACAAGCCACAGTTGATGAGGTAATAAGGAAAAGGACAAAACTAAAAGGATAAGGAAACTGGAATGGTGACGGGCAGTATGTTGAAAATAAGGGGAGGAGAAGTGATCGGGGAGGAGATGTTAAGGGGTCTGGTAGACAGGAACAAGGATCAAAGTGGAAATCCCCACAGGTGGGGTGTTATTACTGTGGAAAGACAGGTCACTTTAAGAGAGAGTGTCCAGATCCGAAAAAGGAAGTAAAGGCAGTGCCGTTTATGAACCTTCATGAAAAATAGGGGTGTCAGGAGTTCCTGCCCCCGGGGACCCACCAGGAACCCTTGATAAATTTAAAGGTGGGACCTTACAAAGAGGATGTAGTTTTCCTAGTTGATACGGGGGCAGCAAGGTCATCCTTAAATTTTAAGCCCAAGGGAGTGGGAACAAAAAAAAAGTTAATCGGATTATGGCAACAGTTTTGTGATGAGAGGCACGAAGAATCAGTTTTGCGTTCATGACGAGATATTGCCACCAAATTGGGGATTGAATTAACTACAAAAGGTGCTAAATATTAATTATTAATTATATATTATATAATTCAATTGTGTTAGCCTGAATCAATATTAATTGGCAGGATTCCTTCATACATTCTCAATGACCTGTCATATTGATTCATGGTTAATTTAAAACATGACTGCATTAATTCATTGTTAAAGAATGGAAAGCTACATTCCTGGCCAGAGTGTGTGCAGGCAGTGGCAGCAATAGCCTTATTGGTAGAGGAGAGTCAGAAACTTACTATTAGGGGAGCCTTAGTAGTCAGCACCCCACATCAGGTACGGTCAGGAGAAGAAAGGGGCATAATTAGAAGAGCTACTCTGAGGGAATGGAAAAGAGATATCCGGTGGGTGAGGGAGTGATACCAGCCAAAAACAAATTCCCCGGTGTGGACCCACGTTGGAAGGGTATGGATGAACACGATAGAGGAAAAATGAGGGACTTTCGAGAAATGGTCATTTTGGGTTTTAAAGAGGTGGCACCTAGATCTCAGAATTTTGTGAAAGCCTTTGAAGTGAGACAGGCAGTTTCGTTGATGACTTTTGATGAAGATTAGGGGAGTCAGGGGTTCCCTCCTCCTGAGACCCACCGGGAACCCTTGATAAATTTAAAGGTGGGACCTGAAGGAGAGGAAACAGTGTTTTTAGTGGATATGGGAGCAGCACGATCATCCCTAAGCTTTAGACCTAGTGGTGTTAAATTAACTAACAAAGGTCTCAAGGTTTCTGGAGTAAAAGGCAAAGAATTCTTAAATCAGAATGCAGGACAATGGCTCACAGACTCTAGGATCTTGAAATATGAGACAATCTTAATAGAACAGGATGACCTTGTGTTAGTCACAGTTGCTTGAATCCAGCTGCATTTCTGTGGCAGAGAGAGGGGGGTGGCCCCTGGCAACCCAGAACATGACTGTCTTGATATTACAGAATATCAGACTAAAGTGCGAATGAATTTAAGAGACGTACCGTTGCATGCGAGAGCTCGGTTGTTTATCGACAGGTCCTCCCGGATGATTGAGGGTAAAAAGCATAATGAATATACTGTAGTAGACGGGATAGAGGGAAGCATTATTGAGGCTGAAAGACTGCCTAATGGCTGGTAAGAGTTCAATGATAAGTTTTTAAAGAACTATATTGTGGCGTTCAGCTCTTCTTTGTCTATTCTTAGGAATAAAGGCCTGTTGGTACAGACACCGCCACTCGAGTTTGCAGTACATCGAATACAACCAGGTGATTGGGTCCTGATCAAGACCTGGAAAGATACCAAACTGCACCCGAGCTGGGAGAGACCATTCCTAACCCTCCTAACTAGTGAAACAGCTATTTGGACTGTTGAGAAAGGGTGGAGTCATCACACTCGTGTTAAAAGTCCTGTGAACGCCCCAAAGGTGGAGTGGCACGCTTAACCTACAGACAACCCTCTGAAAGTTAAGCTGAGAAAGAATGAACTGAGACAAAAGACTCTTTTAATGTTTGCTGATATATATATATTGTTATTGATTGTAAGGGCTGTGTGGACTCACCTCTCCCTGGCGCCTAAAAGGTTAAGACAGGACGGTAGGCAGGGTTCAGAGATGGGTAGATACTGGTATAGTATTGTCATATAGTATAGTAGTACTAACTATTCAAGGAAGCAGAAAAAATCACTTCACTACGCTGTGCCAGAATTATGCTAAACAAGAGGGACATGCTGACTGTTGTGTCTGTTCAGAGGTCCCACACCATGGCGAATCTGGAATCCCCACCTCAGTAACACTGCTCACTAAAAAAGAAGTGTACGATGTACAACAATTTGACTTGAGCTCAAATGATACAAAGTGGAAATCTGACAGGGGTAAATATTACTTTGCGGGATGGTTCCCCAGACGAGCCCTGAAAAACCCAGGGAATTATCGGTGGCCTTATAATTTCCCCACCGAAAGGAGCAGTGAATACCACCTGTTTTTGTAATCAGAATGACGCCGCACCCTTCCAATTAGGAAAATCATCTTGTGTCTACACCAGCCAAGCCACTGCCATGACCGTTTCCCGAATATTGAACGGAACATATTGGGTATGCGGCCGAAAGGCCTATCCATTTATTCCCGGGAAAAATACGTTCGATTGACCGAATGTATAGGAATAAATGCATGTTTTGATGTCGATGAATCACTGCCTCAAAGCCAGAAAGGCTGGAGTGGCTGCTGTTACCTCGCCAATATAGTCCCTCACCTCCGATTAGAAAAACATGAGCACAACCTGAGAAAGGAGGGGGAATAAGACGTAAGGCCCGAGAGGTCTCTGACCGTCTGTTGTGGACACTACTCCCAAACTACGGCACTGCAAGGGCAGGGGTAGAGATACATAAACTGGCAGATGCCCTTGAGAAATTAATTAATAATACCACCGACGTAATGGGAGAAACTAAGTCCCAAATATCGGCCATAGCCACCGAAATGATTGCCACAAGACTAACAGCCTTACAGAATCAAATGGCTCTAGACTATCTCTTGGCCGAAAAAGGGGGAACTTGTGCACTGATTGGTAAGGAATGCTGCACCTTCATCCCAGACGCCTCTTCCCTAGTGGAAGATAAGGCAGAAATAGTAAAGAAAAAGATAAATAATATAAAAGAAATTGAGGATAAACTTTGAAAAGATGAGAAATGGGGACTGACCGGTTGGGGGAAATGGTTAGCTAATTTAGGCATTTATGTATTACTGATAATAGTAGGTTTAATAATCAGATTTAACATGTTAAAGTGGATAATGAGTAAGTTGATAATGTCCTTAGGAGGACAACAATCAATGATGGTCATGACAAAAGTAAGCGCACAAGAAAGAGAGAGTAATAGATTACTCCTAGAGTTTGAAAAAAAAACAGACTTAGGAGAGCAGAAATGGCAAGATTGTGAACCTCTATATCAGGATGAAAAGAGGGCAGAAAATAAAAATTGCAAAAACAACAAATGGTAAATGAAAAGAAATAGGGGAGTTGTTAGAAATGGGGAAAAGTGTTGTTTTTGCAGATATAGAAAAAGCATACAGAAAAGGGGTACAGCAAGAGAACTATTAACCCTGCAGGTATTTAGGGAAGAGTATCTCTACTTTTCAGTGTATAATTGTGGTTAATTAAATACTAACTTTGGTGTGTAATTATTATAGCAAATAAGTTCTTTTTAAAAATTATGTTTTCAGCAAAAAGCTGAGATAACCGAAATGCTTGGGCTGTACAAAATGATACAAGTGAATGAAATGTCCGAGGATGGAATGTACCAGCAGAATTGATACAAAATGTTAAACCAGATCTTGATGTACTGTTGACAAAATAATGTGTGTCAGCACTTACAGAGAAGAAGGTTGCTAACCTGGGGAAGGGGGAAGTAATAAGGGTGGAGCGCAACTGGGCAGTGGTATGGCACAGTAAGAGAGATTGGGTAATTAGGAGTCTGGAGAGATGACCTCACTCAGCTCAAAGGGTATAACTGTACACTAACCTGAGTTCTAATTTGGTCATTTGCTTATGCAATTGAAGCCCTTACTTGCAAGTTCGTAATAAATTGTCTTGTTTTCAGCTTTGGTGGTCACGTCTAAATTTTATTGATTTTTGTTTCTAACAATACCACTCAGAAACATCTTTACGTACTTCGTTTTGGCTGTTTTTTTTTTGTTTTTTCAAAAGGTTTTATTGTTTTTTATGTTATGCTTACTTGCTTAATCTGTGTTTTCTTACAGCTTTGTGCACTTTTTATTTTAGTTTTAAGTTGTCTTTTATCGATTTAATGGTCCATGTATTTCTTTTGGCAAGTCGACTGTTTTGAGTGGGTGGTCTTGGGGGAGGTCAGATATCTTATTTCACTATAAATATGTTGGTTGAGTCTAAGATGACTCTGATGGAATTTTTGTTTGAATCTGCTCGTTCACCTCCTTGCTTTCTCTTTCCCTCTGAGGGTCTGATAAGGTCTTTTTTGCCTTTTGGTCTGAGAACCATTGCCACTTGTTCCACTTGGTCTTACTCACCATTTGTTACAACACAAAACACACCATTGTTCTAACACCATTTAGTTCTGAAATGGAATCACATTACACTTGAAACATTAACCCTGTTTCTCTCTCCACAGATGCGACTGGACCTACTGAGTTTCTCCAGCACTTTCTATTTGTATTTCAGATCTCCAGCATTTCTGCAGGGTGGCGATGACATTATGGTATAATCCAGCGACCCTATTAATGTTCTAGGAACCTGGATTCGAATCCCAGCACAGCCAATTGCGGAATTCAAAAAGCCAATTAAAAGTATAATGATACATGTGAAATTGCTGTTGATTGTTTTAACAGCCCATTGGTTTATTAATGTCTATTAAAGCCTATAGGGAACCAAAGGCCTGGTCTGACCAACACTACAGGTAGCAAAAGTCCCTGTCAACTAAAGATCCTCAGCACAGTCTGCAACAAACACATGCAGAGCCAGGGTGATTTCTGTCTGGGTTTATTGTTCACCCTGGAAGTCCAATTCACACCTCTGCTTGAAGAGAACAATCAATCAACCAAACCTAACACTCTCAACTGAAACTAACTTTTACACATCAGGCTGCCCAGCAGCTGACATTATGAAACGTATACAAATATCGAACAATCAATTTCAATCAAAATACATTCACACGTACTGCCAGGAAGCCAAGTGACCTCAAAAGAAATGCAACGGACAAGTCAGATTTGAGCAGAGATAACAGGGTATACAGTCTGTATAACTGCTCGGCTTGATCTGACTTGAGGGAGAGCTTTCTTCAGCAACAAGTTTCTGCAGAAACAGCTTCCTCACAGGCTGCTGCCCCAAAAAGCAGCTTAGAAGGAAGAACCACAGAGGCTGAACAGGGAAGCTGAATGTGGAAGTCAAACCAAGGTTGTCTTCACAACAAAGGACATTCGAGAGGCGGGGAAGCCAACCAAGTGCTATCTGAACCACAGCTTCCAGACATGGGCCTATTCTGAATTGAGAGAACCAACAGCACGTACCTCAGCAACTAGGTACACTTTACAAACGGGTTTTCCTCAGTTGTGAGCTGAAACTCCTGAGACTCCAGCTTTCGCCAACTTCCTATTCTAGAATGTCATGCATGCCTCAATATTCAGGAACCAATCCTTGCTGTGTCGTTGCCAAGTCTCCGTAATAGCTATCTTGTTGAATTCATTTACTTCAATGTTCTCTATCAATGTGTTTACTTTGTTAAGAGTAATCAGTGCAATTAGATTCAGAGTCTTTAGTTTTGTCTTTTTGATATCTTTGTGCTATCTAGTCTTGACTGTTGTTGTGTTCATTTGTCCTCTCAGCCATAGTGTCAGAGTCAGACAGCATGAAAATAGACCCTTTGGTCCAACCAGTCCATGTCAATCATGTTCCCAAAATAAACTAGTCCCGTTTGCCTGCATGTGGCCCATATATGTCTTGAACTTCATTTTCATTATGACTATTTTGTTTTTGTGTAGCCATTGCTACAGGCTTGCCCAATCCCTGCATTTGTACAACTCACCACTTCAACAGCCTGTATTCGGGGCTGATGTAGAATTCTCATCATATTCTTACTTCTTTTTGTACTGGAGGCAAAAAGCATCACGTCTTTCCCATCCTGCATTTTATTTAGGATGTACGTCTTTTGAATTTGCTGTCTATCAACAGGTATGGTTTAACAAAACCATTTTGCCTGTAGAAATTCTTACATACAGTAATTAGCAATTATTCAGGAAGTCACTTACAGACAATTGACAGCTATCTTCTACTTCCAGTCAGTTTTCATTATTGAGCTTGAAGTTCTTCGTTACAGTTTTTAAGTTAAAGTCAGATATTAAACTACATCTCAGTTTGAAATAAACTCATCAATGCTGACCAGAGAATTTCCAATCTCATCAGTTTCCCAATAATTTATGATCCAAACTTTTATAACCATGTCTGGCCTTTGGGACTTTATTTCAGCACTTTCAGCAACTGAAGGGTTAAGTTGGAGATAAGAATCAAATTGAACAAGAACCCATAATAGAAACTATTTGTGGACTAGACTCACTTGGGAAAAAGAAAAATGGACAACCAAATAAATTGAGCATCTGTGATATTGGTAGCAACGTTTTTGTTTGCTACATGGGTACATTTTACGATGACAATGTTACACCATGAATTGCTTCTGAATCTCTTGAGCATCTGTAACACAACTTTGGATGGGAATGCGTATAAGTCATTTGCAATCTGCTGCTAGATGTGAGACTCCCAGATCACATAAATAACTTTTCATTTTAGTGCTGACTAAATATAGCACTGGAACACTTATTTCAAAGTGCAATTTAACCAGAAGTTCATAAAGCAGCTGCTTTGTAGCTGTTTGATTCACACTGTTTGCAGTATTATGAGCACTCTTATTTATTGTTGCTTCTGGCATATTAACATAAAATTTTACAATGCACAATCAGGCCATTCAGCTCAACTGGTCTATGCTTTTGTATGTGCTCCACATGAGCCTCCTTACTTCATACTCTATCAACAAACCCTTCTATTCCTTTTTTTCTCATGTATTTATCCCTAGTTCCTCTTCACATGCTTGTCTCTCAGGGCAGTGTGGTCTCATACATCTGGAGCAGTGTCAAAAGAGGGTCAATAACCTTCTCCACTGCACCAAGTTCCACCATTTTTATTCTGTTCCCTCACCCTTACTCTGTCGTTGGTACAGCACCTATCTTGCACTAAGGCTCATGCTGTAGCTCTCCCATTATTGCAGGAAACATCTTCCCTCATTCTTGTTTGCCCACTCCAACCTCACCAACCCTCCATACCCTCTGCACTGCTTTCTCACTCACTCAGGACAATTCATCACTTTTCCCCTACCTGCACCAGCACTTTAAAGCTGTGCCAGCCACTCTCACCTCTCTCAATCCCACCGTTTCCTCTTACTCCTGTAGGAAACAAACTTGTAAAAGAGGCAAGGCAGCTGGTGGGATGCTGAACTTTTGGCTCTTCAACCCTTATGAAGAGAGGAGGCTGACTATGACCACCCGAGCTAGCTGATAGCGTACAAGCCCTTGGACTGGTATCGGAGACTGTCGTTGACTTACTGTGCCAGACCTCCTGACTGACTTGATGATTAAGAACTGCTGACACCTATGACAAGGTTCCTGGCTTTGTGTCTGAGTTAATAGAAAGGGATATATTTTTGGTTGTTTTCCATTCAATTTCACAAAGCTTGGCGAAACAGCTTGCTGTGCCATGTTAAATTAATGTTTCTTCCTGCCTTTTAGAAGCCATTTTAATAAATGAAGTTTCCAAGTATTAAAATCATACAGCATTTGAAAATTGGTGCTCCATATTTAATGACTATCTTATATTGTACCAGGAAATCTCTGTTGTATGTGGTTCAGAAAGCATCTGACAGCATTGATACTAATTGAATTCAATAATACCACCTGAAGGATGAGGACTTGTTGGAAGGATAAAATACAATCTCATTGGAGAAAGAGCAATGGCTGGGTTCTTTGAACAGTCTTTGTAGTCAGATAGAAACTGCTCTTTTCCCCTGTAATTAGTTGCACAGTTGCAATAAATAAAATCCTGTTTAATGTACGAGCTGATTCTCATTAGACAGTACACCACATAAACCTTAAAAGAATTCAAATGAGTGAGAGCATTAATAAGAATAAAAGTGCAGAGAGATTAATGATGATCATTGTTCTAAGATCCATTTGGTTCACTAATGTCCTTTAGGGAAGGAAATCTGCCATCCTTACTTGTCTGGCTTACATGTGACTCCATAGAATGTACAACATAGAACATAGAACATTATAGCACAGTACAGGCCGTTCGGCCCTCGATGTTGCGCCGACCAGTCATACCAATCTGAAGCCCATCTAACCTACACTATTCCATATACGTCCATATGCTTGTCCAATGATGACTTAAATGAACTTAAAGTTGCTGAATCTACTACCATTGTAGGCAAAGCATTCCATACCCTTACTACTCTCTGAGTAAAGAAACTACCTCTGACATCTGTCCTATATCTATCACCCCTCAATTTAAAGCTATGCCCCCTCATGCTTGCCGTCACCATACTTGGAAAAAGGCTCTCCCTGTCCACCCTATCTAACCCTCTGATTATCTTATATGTCTCTAGTAAGTCACCTCTCAACCTTCTTCTCTCTAATGAAAACAGCCTCAAGTCCCTCAGACTTTCCCCGTAAGACCTTCCCTCCATACCAGGCAACATCCTAGTAAATCTCCTCTGCACCCTTTCCAAAGTTTCCACATCCTTCTTATAATGTGGTGACCAGAACTGTACACAATACTCCAAGTGTGGCCACACTAGAGTTTTGTACAGCTGTAGCATAACCTCATGGTTCCGGAACTCGATCCCTCTGTTAATAAAAGCTAAAACACTGTATGCCTTCTTAACAACCCTGTAAACCTGGGTGGCAACTTTCAAGGATCTGTGTACCTGGACACCACGATCTCTCTGCTCATCTACACTACTAAGAATCTTACTATTAGCCCAGTACTTTGCATTCCGGTTACTCCAACCAAAGTGAATCACCTCACACTTGTCTGCATTAAACTCCATTTGCCATCTCTCAGCCCAGCTCTGCAGCTTATCTATGTCTCTCTGTAACCTACAACATCCTTCGTCACTATCCACAAGTCCACCGACCTTAGTGTTGTCTGCAAATTTACTAACCCACCCTTCTCCGCCCTCATCCAGGTTGTTTATAAAAATGACGAATAGCAGTGGACCCAATTCTAACCCTTGCGGTACACCACTGGTAACTGGACTTCAGGATGAACGTTTCCCATCAACCACCACCCTCTGTCTTCTTTCAGCAAGCCAATTACTGATCCAAACTCCTATATCTCCCACAATCCCATTCCTCCGCATCTTGTACAATAGCCGACTGTGGGGAACCTTATTGAACGCCTTGCTGAAATCCATATACACCACATCAACCAGTTTACTCTCATCTACCTGTTTGGTCACCTTCTCAAAGAACTCAATAAGGTTTGTGAGGCACAACCTACCCTTCATAAAACCGTGCTGACTATCCCTAATCAAATTATTCTTTCCCAGATGATTATAAAGCCTAACACTTTACCAACAACTGAAGTAAGGCTCACTAGTCTGTAATTACCAGGGTTGTCTCTACTCTCCTTCTTGAACAGGGGAACCACATTTGCTATCCTCCAGCCTTCTGGCCCTATTCCTGTAGACAATGATAAGTAAAAGAACAATGTCAAAGGCTCGGCAATCTCCTCCCTGGCTTCCCAGAGTATCCTAGGATAAATCCCATCTAGCCCAGGGGTCTTACCTATTTTCACACTCTGCACGATTTCTAATACCTCTTCCTTGTGAACCTCAATCCCACCTACTCTAGTAGCCTGTGTCGCAGTATTCTCCTTGACAACATTGCCATTTTCTAGAGTGAATACTGTCGAAAAATATTCATTTAATGCTCCCCCTATGTCCTCTGACTCCATACACAACTTCCCACTACTATCCTTGATTGGCCCTAATCTTACTCTTGTCATTCTTTTATTCCTTAAATACCTACAGAAAGCCTTAGGGTTTACCCTGATCCTATCCGCCAACAACTTCTCATGTCTCCTCCTGGCTCTTCTGAGCTCACTCTTTAGGTCTTTCCCTGGCTACCTTGTAATCCTCAAGCGCCCTAACTGAGCCTCCACATCTCATCCTAATATTAGCCTGCTTCTTCCTCTTGAGCAGAGATTCCACTTCCTTCATAAACCACGGCTCCCGCGCTCTACAGCTTCCTCCCTGCCTGACAGGTACATACTTATCTAGGACACTCAGGAGCTTTTCCTTGAATAAGCTCCACATTTCTAACATGCCCATCCCCTGCAGTTTCCTTCCCCATCCTATGATTCCTAAATCTTGACTAATCGCATCGTAGCT
This sequence comes from Chiloscyllium punctatum, assembly GCF_047496795.1. NCBI lineage: Eukaryota > Metazoa > Chordata > Chondrichthyes > Orectolobiformes > Hemiscylliidae > Chiloscyllium > Chiloscyllium punctatum. The sequence goes on along the minus strand of NC_092739.1, from coordinate 132,317,204 downwards.
GAAATTATGTTGCTGGAAAAGCGCAGCAGGTCAGGCAGCATCCAAGGAGCAGGAGAATCGACGTTTCAGGCATGAGCCCTTAATCGCATCGTAATTGCCTTTCCCCCAGCTGTAACTCTTGCCCAGTAGTATACATCTATCCCTTTCTATCACTAAAGTAAACATAACAGAATTGTGATCGCTATCACCAAAGTGCTCACCTACGTCCAAGTCTAACACCTGGCCGGGCTCATTACCCAGTAACAAATCTAATGTGGCTTCACCCCTTGTTGGCCTGTCTACATACTTTGTCCTGTTCACACTGGACAAAAACTGACCCATCTATAGTACTTACTATAGTGTTCCCAGTCAATATTTAGAAAGTTGAAGTCCCCTATGACAACTACCCTGTCTCTCTCACTCCTATCGAGAATCATCTTTGTTATCCTTTTCTCTGCATCTCTGGAACTATTCGGAGGCCTATAGAAAACTCCCAACAGGGTAACCTCTCATTTCCTGTTTCTAACTTCAGCCCATACTACCTCAGTTGACAAGTCCCCTAACATCCTTTCTGCAACTGCAATACTGTCCTTGACCAACCATGCCACACCTCCCCCTCTTTTACCATCTTCTCTGTTCTTACTGAAACATCTAAATCCCAGAACCTGCAACAACCATTCTTGTCCCTGCTCTATCCATGTTTCCGAAATGGCCACAACATCGAAGTCCCAGGTCCTAACCCATGCTGCAAGTTCACCCACCTTATTCCGGATGCTCTTGGCGTTGAAGTAGACACACTTCAAACCAACTTCTTGCTTGCCGGTGCCATCTTGCGTCCCTGAAACTTGATTTCGGACCTCCCTACTCTCAACCTTTTCTATACTCGAGATACAACTTTGGTCCCCATCCCCCTGCTGGATTAGTTTAAACCCACCCCAATAGCCTTAGCGAATTTCCCCCCCAGGATATTGGTACCCCTCTGGTTCAGATGAAGTCCATCCTGCTTGTAGACGCTCCACCTACCCCAGAAAGAGCCCCAATTATCCAAGAACCCAAAACCCTCCCTCCTGCACCATCCCCATAGCCACGTGTTCACCTTACTAGCACGTGGCATGGGCAACAAACCAGAGACAACAGCTCTATTCGTCCTAGCTCTAAGCTTCCATGACTCCAGACCCATAATGAAGTAGTTCAATATTATCTGCTCTCTCAAATGGCCTAGAAGGTAACTCAGTTGTATCAAATTGCTAAAAAGTCTCAAAAAGATAAAACCAGACAGATCACCTAGGCACCGGAAATGATAACTGCCTTGTTGATCTTGAAAAGTTCTTACAACACTTGGGAGAGTCGTCTTGTATTCTGGTCAAACAATAGCCTACTGTAGTCATACTCACGGAATCACAGCTTACAGTCAATAACCCAGACAACACCATCACCACCTCTTGGTCTTGAACACTGGCAGACCCAGCAGAGGTGTCAGCGCACTCTTATAACACTTGGTAGGGACGTGCCCTGGGAGTTATTCACATTGACTCAGGATTTCATGCGGTCTCCTGTCATCAGGTCAAACATCAGCAAAGAAATTTACTGCTGACTCCCATGTGCCAGCGGTGTGTGACAAGGATCGGTCCTGGGTCCACCTCTGTTCATCATTTAGATGGACGATTTGGATGAGAATATAGGAGGCATGGTTCATAAATTTGCAGATGACTCCAAAAATAGTAGTACAGTGGATAACAGGATCTTGATCTACTGGGCCAGTGGACCAAGGATTGGCAGATGGAGTTTAATTTAGATAAATGCAAGGTTTTGCATTTTGGTAAAAGAAACCATATCCGAACTTGCACAGTTAACAGTGGGGTACTACAGAATGTTATCAGAGAGACCCATGGGTACCGGTGCATATTTCCTTGAAAGTGGCACCCCATGTAGACAGTTGAAGAGTGTGGTATCAGTATTGTATGATGTATCATGTTGATCACCACTTGTTGATCTATCAGTATTGTATGATGTATCATGTTGATCACCACTTGGAGGAAGCATGAGGGTTATAGAGCATGGAATTAAAACCTTCAGTCCAACTCATCCTTGGTGACCATATTTACTAAACTGAACTAATCCCATCTGTCTGCGTTTGGCCTATAAACTTCTATACTTTTCCCTTCCACATATCTGTCTAAATATTATTTAAATGTTGGAATTGTACTTGTCTCTATCAGCTCGTTCCACGTTTACACCTGTTCTGTGTGAAAATGTTGCCCCTCAGGTCGCTTTTAAATCTTTTCTCTCTCATCTTAAACCTATGCCCTCTAGATTTGGACTCCCCTGACCTGGGGAAAAACTCCTTGGCTGTTCATCTAATCTATGCCATTCATGATTTTATAAACCTCTATAAGGTCACCCCTCAGTCTTCTATGTTCTAGGGAGAAAAGTCCTTGCCTGTCCCGTTTCACATTTTCAATCAACCCTCCAGTCTCGGTAATATCCTTGTAAATATTTTTGGAATTCTTCCCAGTTTAATGACATTCTTCCTATAGCAGGGTGACCAGAACTGTACATAGTACTCCAAATGTGGCCTTATCAATGTCCTATACAGCAACAACACGATGTCCCATCTCCTGTACTCAATGCTCTGACTGATGAAGGCAAGTCTGCCAGACGCCTACTTCATCACCCTATCTACCTGACTGTGCTTTTCCAGCACCACACTCTTCAACTGTCTACATGGGGTGCCACTTTCAAGGAAATATGCACCGGTACCCATGGGTCTCTCTGATAACATTCTGTAGAAACCCACTGTTAACTGTGCAAGTTCGGATATGGTTTCTTTTACCAAAATGCAAAACCTTGCATTTATCTAAATTAAACTCCATCTGCCAATCCTTGGTCCACTGGCCCAGTAGATCAAGATCCTGTTATCCACTGTACTACTATTTTTGGAGTCATCTGCAAATTTATGAACCATGCCTCCTATATTCTCATCCAAATCGTCCATCTAAATGATGAACAGAGGTGGACCCAGGACCGATCCTTGTCACACACCGCTGGTTACACACTTCTCGTTGAACAACAACCTTCTCCCACCAGCCGCTATCCCATACAGTCAAGCTTATTTTGTGTCCAATTAGTAGTCTCTCCCTGGATCTCGTGTGATTTAACTTTACTAACCAGCCTATCATGCAGAACCTTGTCAAAGGCCTTGCTAAAGTCCATGGAGGCAACATCTTCCACTCTTCCTTCACCTACTTCGTGGTCACATCCTGAAAAGGTTCTATCAAATTTGTGTGACACCATTTCCCGCACACAAAGCCATGTTGAATGCCCTAATCAGTTCTTGTCTTTCCAAATGCAAGTAGATCCTGTCCCTCAGAATCCCTCTAAAAACTTACCCACCACTGACATCAGGTACATCAGACAGGTGTTTTCTGGCTTTTCCTTGCAGCCTTTCTTAAATAATGGCACCACATTAGCCAGCCTCCTGTCTTTCTGTGCTTTATCCATGGCTGTTAATTATACAGGTATCTCTGCTGAGGGCCTTGAAATTTCTTCTCTAGCTTACCACCAAGAGTAACAATGATGCAGAATCTACTCTGGGTGGGTGACTTCAATATCCACCAGCAAGAGTGGCTTGACAGCAATACTACTGACTGAGCTGGCCAGGTCCTAATACACAAAGTTGCTAAACTAGATTAGCAGCAGTTTGTGAATGAACCAATAAGAAGCAAAAATGTACTTGACTTCATTCTCATCCATCTGACTCTTGCAGATGCATCTGTGAGTGACCACTACATGGTCCTTAATGAAATAAAGTTTTATATTCACACTGAGGTTACCCCTAATTCTGATTTGTGGTGCCATTACTGTGTGAAATACTATACACTTGAAACAGGTCTAGTAATTCAAGACTGAGAATCCACTTGGCACTGTGGGCACCAGCAGCTACAGAATTGTACAATCTGACACTTCATGGCCTGGCATATTCCCCACTCTCCCGTGACTATCAAGCCAGGGAATCAACCCTGGTTAAATGAAGAGGGCATGATGGCCTGCCAGGACCACAAGACCGTTCGAGCAGGATTAGACTATTTGGCCCATTAATCTGCTCCACCATTCAATCGTGGTTGATAGGTTTCTCAACCCCATTCTCCTGTCTCCTCCCCATAACCCTTGATCCCCTTGCTAATCAAGAACATATCTATCTCTGATAAATACACTAAATAACTTGGCCTCCACAGCCTCCTGCAGCAATGAGTTCCACACATTCACCACCCTCTGACTCATCTCAGTTCTAAAGGATTATCCCTTCGTTTAGAGGCTGTGCCCCGGCCCTAGTCTCTCCTACTAGTGAAAATATCTTCTCCACATCCATTCAATCCAGGCCTCTCAATATTCTGCGAATATCAATCAGATCTTCCTCATCCTACTAAACTCCATTGACTACAGACCTAGAATCCTCAATTGCTTCACATATGACAATCTCTTCAACCCAGTATCATTCTTGTAAACCTCCTCTAGACCCCCTTCAATGCTAGCACATCCTTCCTTGGATACCCAGCCCAAAAATGCTCACATATTCCAAATAAGGTCTGACCAGAGCCTTGTACAGCCTCAACAGTGCTTCTGTGCTGTTGTGTTCTATCTCTCTCAAAATGAATGCTAACATTGCCCTTGCCTTTCTAACTGCTAAAGGAACTTGTATGTTAACCTTCTACAACCTCCTTGCTTTCTCAACACTTCTTTACCATCCACTTATTTTGGTGTCATCCGCAACAATGCCCTCAATTCCTTCATCGAGATTGTTCATGTATAATGTGAATAGTTGTGGTCCCAAAATGTACCTTTGTGGAACTCCACTAGTCGCTAGCTGCCATCCTTTAAAAGGCCTAAACTGCATTCTGTGCATTCTGCCTTTTAGTCAATCCTTTCTTAATGTCAGTACCTTGCCCCTCACACCATGGAGTCTTATCTTATTTAGCAGCCTTCTGTGTGGTATCTTGTCAAAGGCCTTCTGGAAATCCAAATAGATCACATGCACTGGCTCTCCTTTGTCCAACTTGATTGTTACCTCCTCAAAGACTTCAAACAGATCTTTCAGGCATAACCTCCTCTTGATAATGCCAAACTGACTCAACACACTGCAACCTGTCATTTCAAAACCCCGCCATGTTTCCTGGCCAACATCTCTGCCTGAGGCTTGTTGCAGTGCTCTAGCAAAGCTCAGTGCAAGCTGAATGAATAGAATTTCATTTTCTGCCTGGAATCACTAAAGCTTTCTGGTCTCAAGGTCGAATACAATAATTTTGCATCTTGAGGCACCTTCTCCCATTTCCTCACCACAACTTCCACATGCCAGGTCTTATCATATAGTGAACAATTGCATACAACCTATTGTTATCCACTAATAGTCCCCATTAGTAGTAATTCATTCTCCCAGGCTGATCGATATCCAAAAAAAACAACAAATGTTGGCTGTCTTAACAGGTCAGACATGGAGAGAGAGCATGCTAACGTTTCGGGTCTAGGTGACACTTTAGCACTGATGAACTGAAGTTTGGAGGGGACAGCATTTATGAAATAGTTTAGGAAGAATGGGGGAATGGTGCTGATGGAGGAAAGATATCGATTGTTCAGATTAAGTGATTGGAATGTGAGAATGGCAGAACAATGTTGTGTCTCCTGTCAGATCTGAAAGGACAGTAAGTGGTGGGGGTTGAAGGAGAGGACATGATAACAAGCTAAAAGAAAGGGAAGAATTGAGAGTTGGTTCACAATCTGAAAGTGTTAAACCCAATATTAAGTCCAGAAGGCTGTAAAGTGCCTAGTTTGAAGATGAGATGTTGTTCCTCCAGTTTGTGCTGTGATTCACTGTCAACATTTTTTCTCCATCAGCACCCCCTACACAGACTACTCCATCCCTACCCCTCCCAAACTATAGCATAAATGCTGCCCCCTCCACACTTCATTTTGGCTCTGATGAAGAGTCATCCAGACTCAAAACATTCGCTTGGTCTCCCTCCATGGATGCTGTTTTATCCACTGTGAGCTCAAACATTTGTTGTTTTCAGTACAGATTCCAGCATCTGCAGTAATTCCTTGCACATTTTGTTTGTCCAACTGCTTTTCTCTCTCTCTGTCTCTCTTTGGGCTCAATCGCCACTTATCCTTTACTCCTTAAACCACCACCTCCAAGCTAGCTTCTGCATAAAAGACAACATTTTCCTAGCTACCATCAGTTCTGAAGAAGGGTCATTGGACCCGAAACGTTAATTCTGACTTCTCTCCAATGTCCTGTCAGATCTGTTGAGTGTTTCAGCAATTTCTGTTGTTGTTTCTGATTTCCTGCATCTGCAGTTCTTCCAGTTTTTCTTTCATACTGACTCAGCCGTGTTTTATTATGCAGTTGCAAGTACTCAGCAATTTCATCCCTCGTTATGCATCCTAAAATCTTACCAATGACTGAGGTCAGGCTAACCCGCTTATAATTTACTGTTTTCTGCCTCTGTCCCCTCTAACACAGGAGCAGCATCAATCGTACCTAGAAATGAGATGTCAACCCGGTGAAGCTACAAAGTCGGACTACCTGTGGGCCAAACAGCATAAGCAGCAAGTGATAGATGGGACTAAATGATTCCACAACCAACAGATCTTTTCTAAGCTCTGCAGTCTTTCCACATCTAGTTATGAACAAAACAATTCACAAAAGGCAAAGGCTCCACAAATATCCCTGTCCACAGTGGTGACGGAACCCAACACATCAGTGTAAAAGCAAATGCTTCAGCCTTGTTCACAATCTAAAGTGAGAAGTGCTGAGTGGATTATTCATCTCAGCCTCCTTCAAGAGGTCCCCAGCATTACATATACCACTTTTTAGCCAATTGTATTCACTCTGCATTTCAAGAAATAGCTGAAAGCACTGGAAATGCACTGAAAGGCTATGGGCCTTAACAACATTGTCGTAATAGTACTGAAGTCATGTGCTCCACAACATGCTGCGCCTTAGCCAAGTTGTTCCAGTACAGTTACAACCCTGGAAAATTGCACAAGTGTGTCCTGTGCATAAAAAGCAAGACAAATCCAACCCAGTTAAAGTGATGGCAAGTCTCATCAATAGTGCTATCAAGCATCCCTTGCTCAGAATAACCTGCTCAATGACGCCCAGTTTGGATTCCACCAGGGCCACTTAGCTTCTGACCTTGTTACAACCTTGGTTCAAACATGGACAACACAGTTGAATTCCAGAGGTGAGGTGACTGACAGCACTTGATATCAAGGTTGCGTTCGACTGAGTGTGACACTAGGGAACCCTAGCAAAACTAGAATCAATGGTATTGGGGGCATGTATAGCACATAGGAAGATGGTTAATGTTGTTGGAGTTCAGTCATCTCAGTTCCAGGAGATCGTTACAGGAGTTCCTCAATGTACTGTCCTAGGCCCAACCATCATTAGATGCTTCATTGTGACCTTGTTGCAATTATTAGTTGAGAAGTGGGGACGTTTGCTGATGATTGTACAATTTTCAGCACAATTAGCAACTCCGCAGATATGGAAGTCTAAATGCAGCAAGACTTGACCAATACTCAGGATTGAGATGACAAGCGGCAAGAAACATTCACACTACAATGTGCCTTGAAATGGCTGCCGCCAACACACGACCATCTAACCATCATTCATTGCACTTCAATGGAATTTCTGTCACTGAATCTCACATCCACTATACCGCACATTCTGGGCATTAACATTGACCAGAAAGTGAAGCCGACTATGCAAGTAAATACTGTGGCTAAAAGATCAGATCAGAGCCTAGGAACTTAGTGATAAGTAACTCATCTCTTGACACAACCCCCCCCCCCCCCACCCCCCCCACCCCCCCCCCCCCCCCCCACCCCCACCGAAGCCTGTCCACCATCTACAAAGCACAAGTCAGGAATTTCTTGCTTGGATGAGAGCAATTCAAACAACAATCAAGGAGTTTGACACTGTCTAGGATTAGACAGCCCACTTGGTCAGCACCACATCCACAAATTTCCCTCCATCACTGATGCATGGTAGCTGCAGAGTGTACCATCTACAAGATGCACTACAGAAATTCACTTATGTTTCTTCCAAATCTTCATTCAGAAGGAGTGGGGTAGCTAATAGATGGGAACACCATTACCTGAAAGCCCCCCTCCAAGCCAGTCAGCATCTAGACTTGGAAATATATAGTGTTCCTTCAGTGATACTGGGTCAAAACCTGGAACTTCCTCCCTCGTGTGTGTCTAACTGTGTGGCAAACAGGAAATTGGCCTTCATTGCTAGAGGGATTGTACAAGGTGTTGGTGAGGCTGCACCTGGAGTATTGTGTGCAGTTCTGGTCTCCTTCCTTGAGGAAGGATATATTGGAGGCTGTGCAGAGGAGGTTCACCAGGTTGATTCTGGAGATGAGGGGGTTATCCTCAAGAGTTTGAGCCATCTGGGCCTGTACTTGCGAGAATTTAGAAGAATGAGAGGGGATCTTATGGAAACATAAAATTATGAAAGGGATAGATACGATAGAGGCAGGCAAGTTGTTTCCGCTGATGGGTGAGGCTAGGACTAGGGGACACATCCTCATGATCAGCGGGAGTAGATTTAGGACAGAGAAGAGAAAGAACTGCTTTTCCCAGAGAGTAGTGAATTTATGGAATTCTCTGCCCAAGGAATCAGTAGAGATGGCTTCATATTTAAGGTATAGTTGGTTGGGTTTTTGCATGGTAGGGGAAATAAGGGTTATGTGGATAATACAGGTAGGAGGATCTGAGACGATGGTAGATCAACCACCATCTTAACGAATGGTGGAGCAAGCTCGATGGGCCAAATGGCCTACTCCTGCTTCTATTACTATGATACTATGAAACAATGAAACAGCATCAAATGGACTGCAGTGTTTTAAGAAGGCAGCTCAACATCACCTTCTCAAGGCAATTGGGGATGGTGAATAAATGTAGGCCCACCCAGTAACTCCCAAATCTCATGAATTTAGAGAAAAAAAAAGTGCCCACGCATACCATGAAGCACAGATAGAAAGTTTATAGAAGCACCAAGGTTAAGAGAGAAACTCTTATAACCTGGCAATATTAGGAAGCCAAAGCGTCAAAAATATTAATGAGCAAGAGGAGTTAATTTCAGTGATGGGCCATCTTGGAAACTAGCCATCTTGGAGAAAACAAAATTTGAATTATTACTTCTAAACTGGATATGAAGCCAGAAGCTGGAGAAGTAAATAAACCTTTGCACATAATTAGAGGTATAGGAGTTGAAGTTATTACTCTCCAAGGGGTAAAAGGAGAAGACACATTTGAAACAGAACTGGAAGCTTTTGATAATTAGAACTAGAAAAATTCCAACAATAGTAACAGAAGAATGCAGCATCTAGGGATATCCGTGTTGACTTCATTTATGATCGCTACTGAGTGGAGACTTGCACTGGAGAGAATATTTAGGCTGGATAGAAAGATTTTAATCTCTTACGAAATCAAAGGATGTGGGGAGTTAATGGGAAAGTGCAGTTGATTTAGAATCAGCTAACATTACATTGAATGGTAGAGCAAGATCAAGGTACCATATGTTCAATTTGTCTACTCCTATTTCTGATAGAATCAGAGAGTTATACAGCACGGGCACAGACCTGTCAGACCAACTCATTCACTCTGGCCAGACTTCCCAATCTGACCTAGTCCAATTTGCCAGCATTTGGCCCATTTCCTTCTAAACCCTTCCTTTTCATACACCAATCAGGATGCCTTTTCAATGTTGCAACTGTACCAGCATCCACCACTTCCTCTGGCAGCCTGTTCCATACACATATTACCCTCTGAGAAAACGTTACCCCTCAGATCCTTTTTAAATCTTTTCCCTTCAAGCTATGCTCTTTAGCTTTGGACTCCCTCCAACACACCCCCCCCTCCCCCACCCCCACCATGGAAAAAGATCTTGGATATTCACCCTATCCATGCCCCTCATGATTTTATAAACTTCTAAAAGGTCACCCCTCAGCCTGTGACATTCCAGGGGAAAAGAGCCTCAGCCTTTTCAGCCTCTAACTATAACCCAAACCGTCTAATTCTGGCAACATTTTTGTAAATCTTTTCTCCACCCTCTCAAGTTTAACAACATCCTTCCTTCAAAAAGCTGACCAGAATTGCGTGCAGTATTTTAAAAGTGGCCTCACCAATGTCCTGTACAACTGCATCCTGACATCCTAACTCCCGAACTCAATATTTTGACCAATGAAAGCAAGTGTACCAAATGCCTTCTTCACTAATCTGTCAAACAATTATGAATCTGCATCCCTGGGTCTCTTTGTTGACCAACACTCCTCAGGGCCTTACCATTAATTGTATAAGTCCTGTCCTGGTTTGATCCTGCATTCTTGTTTGTTGCTTTCCCGCTGTGATTTGATATTTTTAGGAGTGAATGTACTATCACATCAACATTATACTCTTTTAAGCAATAGTTTTATTCTGTAATGAGTCTGATCAGCTTTACTCAGCAGGCTGTTTTGCATTTTTCAATGCTTTTTAACATTTTCTTCCATGTACTTTCTCTCTTACCTCCAGTAGCTAACAACATGCAAAGCAGCTGAGTATTTGATACACAGGAACAAAAAAATGCAACTGAACAGGTTTTTCTGTATTTGTTACTGTAGTGTGCAAGGCATTTGTTTAGCTCAGTTGGCTGGATTGATGGTTTGCAATACAGGGTGACACCTACAGCCTGGTATTGGCCATTTCTTGCACTGGCTGAGGTTACGTATAAAGGATTCTCATTCTTAACCTCTCCCCTTGCCTGAGATGAGATGACCCTCAGGTTAAACCACTACCAGTAGTTCCTTGAATGAGAGAATAATCTGGTAAGACTGTGATGACTTTCCCTTTTTTGCTATGGTGAGCATTTCCCAAGGAGACTGAGGAAAGCTTCATAAGCAGATTTTGCAGGATATCCCCAATTGCCTTAACACTCTTGGGTTATAAAGTGCAATAGTTAGGCAGAGGCCTTGCTCTTTATAGCTTTCTAGCAATTCTCACTGGATAGGATTGTGTGGGGCCAAGGCTGGGCTTTATAGCAGTACTTCACGTAGGTGTTCATTATCTAAGTTTATGATTCAAGAATGGTTGTCTGGAAGAGAACTGTGAATTGTACCATAACAGAAACTGTGCTTTCAGAGAGGCATCAGAAAAGGTCGGACCAACATTTATAAACTAAATTCAAAACTCACCAAAAGTTGAGATTCTTTTTTCCTGCATTAGGAAGAGAGACACTCTGGCAGTCCTGATAAGTTATGTGATATAGATGTCTGGAATCCTTGGTCCAAGTAGTCAGAATATATTGATGATATGGAAATAAAATACACGTGAACCAGAAATAATTAAAACTTGATCAATCCTTCAATTCAATTTATGAAGCTTTCCCATTTGATACCTCAAAATGGATCAGGACAGTTAGATGGAAAATCAGTTAGCATTAAGTGAATGCATACAATATCCACAAGAAAATATAATCATAGGCAACGTTTCACACATACAAAGCTTAGAATCATAGAGTAATGCAGCTCAGAAATAGACCCTTCTGTCTAATGAGTCCGTGCTGAACTTAATTCCAAACTAAACTACTCCCATCTGCCTGCCTTTGACCCATTTCCCTCCAAACCTTTCCTATTCATGGACTTATCCAAATGTTTTTTAAATGTTGCAATTGCACTCACATCCATCACTTTCTCTGGAAGTTCATTCCACACATGAGCCACCCTATATAAAAAGATTTGCCCCTTCATGTCTTAAATGGGCAGCATGGTGGCACAGTGGTTAGTACTGCTGCCTCACAGCGCAAGAGACCCGGGTTCAATTTCTGCCTCAGGCGACTGACTGTGTTGAGTTTGCACATTCTTCCTGTGTCTGCGTGGGTTTCCTCCGGGTGCTCCGGTTTCCTCCCACAGTCCAAAGATGTGCAGGTCAGGTGAATTGGCCATGCTAAATTGCCTGTAGTGTTAGGTGTAGGGGTATGGGTGGGTTGCGCTTCAGCGGGTCGGTGTGGACTTGTTGGACTGAAGAGCCTGTTTCCACATTGTAAGTAATCTAATCTTAAATCTCTCTCTCCTGTCACCTTAAAAATGTGGTCCCCGAGTCTTGAAATCCCCTATTCTAGGAAAAGACAACTACCATTAACCCTATCTATACCCCTCATTATTTTATAAATTGCTACAATGTCGTCTCTCAATCTCCTACAGTCCAGTGACACAAGTCCTAGCCTACCCAGCTTTTCTTCATAATTAAAACTTTCTACATCCAGCAACATCCTCGTAAATCTCTTTTGAACCTTCTCCAGCTTAATAACATTCTTCCTCTAACTGGACAACCAGAATTGGACCCAATACTCCAGAAGTGGTTTCACTGATGTCCAATACAACCTCAGCCTAGCTTCCCAATTCTTATACTCAAAGGACTGAGCAATGAAGGCAAGCATGGCAAATCCATTTTAACCAGACTATCTATATATGATGCAAACTTCAAAGAATTATGTACCTGAACACCTAGGTCCCTCTGTTCTATAAAACTACCCAAGCCCTACCATTAATTGTGTACATCCTACACTTGCTTGTTGTACCAAAATGCAATACTTTGCATTAATCCAGGTTGAACTCTATCTGCCATTTTTCAGCCCATTGACCAATTTGATCAAGATCCCTTTGTAATCTTAGAAAACCTTCTTCACTGTCTACTATGCCACCAGTTTTGGTGTCATCCACAAACTTACATGTAAACTAAGATACTAATAAACCAGGTTGATTCTGGGCATAGGGTCTATTAAGTGAACGCCACTTTGAATTTAAACCGAATGCAAAGTCTAGGTACAATGATAATTTTTGGAGCTTTGAGTTGCAAACCCTTTAAATTAGCAGACAAATTAGCAGACATTAGTTAGAATCAAGTTCACCTGATTTTGTTGGTATTTAATTATACTAGGGATTAAACTTTAAATAACTGAAAATTTAGAACATAGAACAGAGAACATAGAACAATACAGTGCAGAACAGGTCCTTTGGCCCTCGATATTGCGTCGACCTGTGAATTATTCTAGGTCAACCCTCGACACTATCCCAGCATTATCCATGTGCTTCTCCAAGGATTGTTTAAATCTCCCTAATGTGGCAGAGTTAACGATATTGGCAGGCAGGGTCTCTGAGTAAAGAACCTGCCTCTGACATCCCTCTTAAATCTATCACCCCTCAATTTGTAGTTATGCTCTCTCGTACAAACTGACGTCATCATCATAGGAAAAGGACTTTCACTGTTTATCCTATCTAATCCTCTGATCATCTTGTATGTCTTCATCAAATCCCCTCTTAGTCTTCTTCTTTCCAATGAAAACAGACCCAAGTCTTTCAGCCTTTCCTCATAACAGCTTCCATCCAGACCAGGCAACATCCTGGTAAATCTCCTCTGCACCTTTTGCAATGCTTCCACCTCCTTCCTGTATGAGGTGACTAGAACTGAACACAATATTCCAAGTGCGGCCACACTAGCATTTTGTATAGTTGCAGCATGACATTGCATCTCTGGAACTCAATCCCTCTACCAATGAAACCTAATACACTGTATGCCTTCTCAACAGCACTATCCACCTGGGTGGCAACTTTCAGGGATCTATGTACATGGACTCCGAGATCCCTCTGCACATCCACACTAACAAAAATATTTCCATTGACCCAATACTCTGCCTTCCTGTTATTCTTCTCAAAGTGCATCACCTCATATTTAGCTGCATTGAACTCCATCTGCCACCTCTCAGCCTTATTCTGCAGTTTATCCAAGTCCCCCTGCAACCTGTAACATTCTTCCAAACTGTTCACTACTCCACCGACTTTAGTGTCATTTGCAAACTTACTAACCCATCCTCCTATGCCTGCGTCTAAATCATTTATAAAAATGACAAATAGCAGTGGTCCCAAAACAGATCCTTGTGCCACACCTCTAGTAACCAGACTCCAGACTGAATATTTTCCATCAATCACCACTCGCTGCCTTCTTTCAGAAAGCCAGTTTCTAATCCAAACTGCTAAATCATCCTCAATTCCATGCCTCTGCATTTTCTCCAACAGCCTACCATGTGGAACCTTATCAAAGGCTTTACTGAAGTCCATGTACACCACGGCAACTGCCCTACCCTCACCTACATGCTTGGTCACCTTCTCAAAAAACTCAATGAGGTTTCTGAGACACAACCTGCCCTTGACGAAACCGTGTTGACTATCTGAAATCAAATTGTTGCTTGCTAGATGATTATAAATCTTATCTTTTATAATCATTTCCAAAACCTTTCTTACAACAGGCGTAAGGCTCACTGGTCTATAATTACCTGGGTCAGCTCTACTGCCCTTCTTGAACAAGGGCACAACATTTGCAATCCTCATGTCCTCTGGTACTAAACTTGCAGACAATGACTCATATATCAAAGCCAAAGGCTCCGCTATCTCTTGCCTAGCTTCCCAGAAAATCCTCGGATAAATCCCATCTGGCCCAGGGGACGTGTCTACTTTCACTCCTTCTCGAATTGATAACACCTCATCATAACTAACCTTGATCCTTTCTAGTCTAATATCTCACATCTAATTCTTCCCCTGTACAATATTCCCCTTTACCTGAGTGAAAACCGATGAGAAATGTTCGTTTAGCACCTCTCCAATCTCCATATGGTCCACACTCAACTTCCCACTTCTGTCTTTGACTGGCCCTATTTCTACCCTAGTCATCCTTTTATTCCTCACTTACCTATAGAAAGCATTAGGGTTCTCCTTTATTTTACCTGCTAAAAACTGCTCGTGTCCTCTCTTTGCTCTTCTTAACTCCCTCTTTAAATCCTTTCTAGCTAATCTGTAACTTTCCATCGTCTCACCTGAACCAATCAGAATCCAGTTGGTGGCTTGTAGAAGGGAGGGGGAGGGGCTGCCATCAACCGGATTCATTCTTCCCATTGACCAACCAGGTTGTACCCTCTACCTATCTTCACCTATCCGCACTTCACCACCCTGCCCACCCCCATCCTGTTTATCTGCAGCTCCCCCTACACCCAACCCCAGTCCCAAAGAAGGGTTACACTTGAAACATCGACTTCTCCACCTCCTGATGCTGCCTGGCATGCTGTGTTCTTCCAGCCTGCTGCCTGTCAGCTTGAGTGCCTTTCTTAATTTCATTACTCTTCCTAAAATGTGGGAGTTCAGAAACCTGGCTTGTCACTTCATCTAGTGGTAAATTTCTTTCGTAACTTTGCCAATCACCAAGACAGCCTCTCTTTATGTTGATAGCCACATCTGCTGTGCTCTTTCCTCATTACTTCCCAGATGGTAACCTCATCTATGTAAAGATTGGAACTCTATCAATGTTCTTCCAGCCAACTGACCGAGTCCACTCACCATAGCTACAATCCATTCAGAAAGTCATTAATTCTGTCCTCTCCTGTTCAAAGTCTTCAATTTCAAGGATCTCAGTTCCAGTTAGACTTCAGAGGTTCCCTTTGACCCCCAGAAAAATATTCGTCAAATTCCTTCTCACTCTTATTCCATCCTTGCTTAATGACTAACCTAAATCCCCTCTCTTGCAATGTGTTCCTCTTACACTGAGCTGCTTTTTGTTCCTTGTAGCATTGGTCATTCCTTCAATTGTAGAGTCAATGTCTCGTGGAAATCTGCTCCTAAATTGTTTCACCTTTTCTTTTCCCTTTCTGGTTTAAAATGCCTTCCTATGTTTTATTAATTCTGCCTGTTCATTTGTCCCTCCCACATTGTGCCCATTTTCCCACCTTTGATATTGTTTAATGTGAAGAAAACTATATAAATGTACAAAGTTAAAAATCACACAGCACCAGGTTATAGTCCAACAGGTTTAATTGGAAGCACACTAGCTTTTGGAGCAACGCTCCTTCATCAGGTGATTGTGGAGGGCTCGATCGTAACACAGAATTTATAGCAAAAATTTACAGTGTGATGTAACTGAAATTATACATTGAAAAATTGATTGTCTGTTAAGTCTTCCATCTGTTAGAATACAGTGATAGTTTCACCTCTTTCATGTGCAAATCATAAAACCTTTTTTTTAAAGTTGCATTCTTGGGTTAGCTGTTAACAATGGTGATAGCTAGACAATATGTTGAAGGTGTTAGCCCCCTGTGTTCTCTGTCTATGCCATGATGTTTAGATTGATTCTAATCTAAAAAGTGAGATAACCGAGTTTTACATAAATTCATGCAGTTTTTGGCTCAGAGTTCTACATGAATGCATGCAGTTTTTGAGCAAAATACAATGTAACTCTGCAAGTACAAATTCACCCCACAAAATATGTGTGCATGTGGGTCTTTGTCTGTGTGTGTGTGTGTGTGTGTGTGTGTGTCTGTCTGTGGTGGGGGTTGTGAGTGTGAGAAAGTGTGCGTGTGTGTGTGTGTGCGTGTGTAGTGAGTGCAGAGTGTCTTAAGTCTGTGAGGGGGTGCATGTGTGAGTGTGGGAGTGTGTGTGTCTATAAGGGAGTGTGTGGGTGTCTGTGTGCGCATCTGTGTGTACCTGTGTCCGTGTGTATGTGAGAGTGTGTGTGTGTGTAGGAATATCTGTGTGTGTGTAGTGCAATGGTAATCATCTGTAATGTGACATGAAACCAAGGTCCTGGTTGAGGCCCTCCCTATGGGTACCGAACTTAACTATCAGCCTCTGCTCAGCCACTTTCCTCTGCCTGTCCCGAAGTCCACCTTGGAGGAAGGTCACCCGAAGGTCCGAGGCTGAATGTCCTGGACCACTGATGTGTTCCCCAACTGGGAGGGAACCCTCCTGTCTGTTGATTGTTGTGCGGTGCCCATTCATCCGTTGTCGTAGCCTTTGCTCGGTTTCCCCAATGTACCATGCCTCCGAGCATCCTTGCCTGCAACGTATAAGATAGACAACGTTAGCTGAGTCACATGAGTACCTGCCATGTACAAGGTGGGAGGTGTTCCCACGTGTAATAGTGGTATCTATGTCCACAATCTGACACATCTTGCAGCGTCCACCCTGTATGGACATACAACCCTGTCACAGTGGATGCTGCAAGATGTGTCAGATTGTGGACATAGATACCACTATTACACATGGGAACACCTCCCACCTTGTACATGGCAGGTACTCATGTGACTCAGCCAACGTTGTCTATCTTATACGTTGCAGGCAAGGATGCTCGGAGGCATGGTACATTGGGGAAACCGAGCAAAGGCTACGACAACGGATGAATGGGTACCGCACAACAATCAACAGACAGGAGGGTTCCCTCCCAGTTGGGGAACACTTCAGTGGTCCAGGACATTCAGCCTCGGACCTTCGGGTGACCATCCTCCAAGATGGACTTCGGGACAGGCAGCAGAGGAAAATGGCCGAGCAGAGGCTGATAGCTAAGTTCGGTACCCGTAGGGAGGGCCTCAACCAGGACCTTGGATTCATGTCACATTACAGGTGATCACCATTGCACTACACACACACACAGATATTCCTACACACACACACTCTCACATACACACGGACACAGGTACACACAGACGCGCACACAGACACCCACACATACCCTTATAGACACACACACTCCCACACTCACACATGCACCCCTCACAGACTTAAGACACTCTGCACTCACTACACACACACACTTTCTCACACTCACAACCCCCACCCCAGACAGACACACATACACAGACAGACAAAGACCCACATGCACACATATTTTGTGGGGTGAATTTGTACTTGCAGAGTTACATTGCACTTTGCTCAAAAACTGCATATATTCATGTAGAACTCTGAGTTCAAAAACTGCATGAATTTATGTAAAACTCTGTTATCTCACTTCTTAGATTAGAATCAATCTAAACATCAGGTCATAGACAGAGGACACAGGGGGCTAACACCTTCAACATGTTGTCTAGCTATCACCATTGTTAACAGCTAACCCGAGAATGCAATTTTAAAAAAAAGGCTTTATGATTTACACATGAAAGAAGTGAAACTATCACTGTATTCTAACAGATGAAAGACTTAACAGACAATCAATTTTTCAATGTATAATTTCAGTTACATCACACTGTAAATTTTTGCTATAAATTCTGTGTTACGATCGAGCCCTCCACAATCACCTGATGAAGGAGCGTCGCTCCAAAAGCTAGTGTGCTTCCAATTAAACCTGTTGGACTATAACCTGGTGTTGTGTGATTTTTAACTTTGTACACCCCAGTCCAACACCGGCATCTCCAAATCATATATAAATGTAAATTGCTGATATTTTGAAACAACTAGCAACTGGTTAGGATCAGAGTTGATATATAAACTGTTCGCAAATGAGCCTTTACAGTTTGGGGGATTATTGCATCTGTTTTTGTGTTTAGGTGGTTATCATGTTCTGCAGTCTGTTGGGATAGGAGGAAGAGATGTATATATGAATTTAACATTTTGAACGATTTTAACAGAGTGAAAAAGCATTTCCATTGGATAGAATGGCAGGAGTGAGAGAATACCTATTTAAAAATTGTTTCATGAAAGTGAGGAGGGAATTTGAGAAAAACAATCCTTCACAAAAATGGTTTATGAAGCATGAAACACTTGTCCAGAGAAGGTATTGTTGCAGCTTATTCCACTCTATATTTTTAAATAAAATTGAACGAGGGATACAAGAGCATGAAGCACGAAAGCATGAAAAGAGGATTACTCTTTGTGTTACTATAAAGAGCTGGCACAAACACAATGGGCTGAGTGGCTTCTTTTCTTCATTTGTTTATGGGATCTGAGTAACCTGAGAAGGAATAATATATTGTGAATGATAAGGTTAAACTCAACCAAGAAAATGGGATGGGAGTCACATGTTGGAGGAGGCAGGAGCAGTGATTCTCTTCCATGGAGGATTCTGGTGAAGCATTTGGGTTTCCGTATCACCTTTGATCCAAGCTTCAGAATTTCCATAATTGACCAACACCAA
Source organism: Chiloscyllium punctatum (assembly GCF_047496795.1). NCBI lineage: Eukaryota > Metazoa > Chordata > Chondrichthyes > Orectolobiformes > Hemiscylliidae > Chiloscyllium > Chiloscyllium punctatum. Next base: position 132,298,235 of record NC_092739.1, on the reverse strand, counting down.
ATTCCAGGCTAAAAAGAAGTTTCACTTAATAATTTTCTTTAGAGTTAAATTGCAATTGGGACCATGTAAACCAAAACAATAGGTGGAATTTCCTGTCCCAGCACCGGGCAAGTACTGTAGTTGAGGAATATTAATCAGCTGGCCATGGGCTCTCTGCTTCTCACTCAGTTGAAAGTCCCAATTTGAGAAATTGGCCTGTTGCTCTGTAGGTAACGCAGCCAAGGTGAGACATGTCAATTGATGTGACTGTAAACAGCCCTACCACCCAAAATGCTTGAACCCTTGGTTGAAGAGTCGAAAAGTGTGGTGCTGGAAAAGGACAGCTGATCAGGCAGCATCCGAGGAGCAGGAGAATCGATGTTTCATGCATAAGCCCTTCATCAGGCATGAGTTTTCCAGCACCATATTTTTCAACTCTGATCTCCAGCATCTGCAGTCCTCACGTTTTCCCTCGGTTGAAGACCAGTGTTAGGGTCCCTTGTATGACAAGGGATGTGGAACATCGAGTGAAGATGAAGAAAGATGCTTACTTAAGGTTGAGGAGGCAAGGATCAGACAGGGCTCTAGAGGGTTACAAGGTAGCCAGGGAGGAACTGAAGAATGGACTGAGGAGAGCTAGAAGGGGGCATGAAAAAGGTTTAATGGGTAGGATTAAGGAAAAACCTCAAGTGTTCTACACTTATGTGAGGAACAAGAGGATGGCCAGAGTGAGGGTAGGGCCATACAGGGACAGTCAAGGGAAATAGTGCCTGAAGTCAGAGGAAGTAGGGGAGGTCCTTAATGAATACTTTGCTTCAGTACTCACCACTGAGAGGGACCTTGACATTTCTGAGGACAGCATGAAACAGAGTGATATGCTAGAACAAGGTGATGTTAGGAAGGAGGATGTGCTGAAAATTTTGAAAAAACGTAATGATAAGTCCCCTGGGCCAGACAGGATATACCCAAGGTTGCTACAGGAAGCAAGGGAAGAAATTTCTGCACCTTGGCGATGATCTTTGCATCCCTTTGTCCACTGGAGTAGTGCCAGATAATTGAAAAGTGGCAAAAGTTATTCACTTGCTCAAGAAAGGCAATAGGGGTAATCCTGGGAATTACAGATAAGTCAGACTTACGTCATTGGTAGACAAAGTATTGGAGAGGATTCTGAGAGACAGGATTTCTGATTACTTGGAAAAGCATAGTTTGATTACAGATAGCATGGCTTTGAGAGAGGCAGGTCATGCCTCACAAGACTTACTGAATTCTCTGAGGATGTGACAAAACACATTGATGAATGTAGAGCAATGGATATGGTGTATATGGATTTTAGCAAGGTGTTTGATAAGAATCCCCATGGTAAGCTCATTCAGAAAGTAAGGATGCATGGGACAAAGGAAAACCTGTGTCTGGATACAGAATTGTCTGGCCCATAGAAGACAGAGGGCGGTGTTAGATGGAAAGTACTCAGCCTGGAGCTCGATGACCAGTGGTGTTCCACAGGGATTGGTTCTGGGACCTCTGCTTTTTGTGATGTTTATAAATGACTTGGATGAGGAAGTGGAAGGGTGGGTTAGTATGTTTGCTGATGACACAAAGGTTGGTGGAGTTGTAGATAGTATGGAGGGCTGTTGTAGGTTGCAACATTGCCAGGATGCAGAACTGGGGTTGATAAGTGGCAGATGGAGTTCAACCTGGAAAAATTTAAAGTTCCAAAATTCACTTTGGAAGGTTGAATTTGAATGCAGAATACAGGGTTAAAGGCAGGATTCTTGAGAATGTAGAGGAATAGAGGGATCTTGGTGTCCATGTCCACAGATCCCTCAAAGTTGCCACCTAAATTGAAAGGGTAGTTAAGAAGACGTATGGTGTGTTGGCTTTCATTAGCAGTAGGATTGAGTTTAAGTGCTGCAATGTTATGCTACAGCTCTGTAGAACCCTGGTTAGACCATACTTGGAATATTGTGTTTAGTTCTAGTCACCTCATTATAAGATAGAAATGGAAGCTTTAGAGAGGGTGCAGGGGAGATTTACTAGGATGCTGCCTGGACTGGAGGGTATGTCTTATGAAGAAATGTTGAGGGAACTAGGGCTTTTCTCATTGGAACGATGGAGGATGACAAGTGATTTGATAGAGGTGCACAATGTGTTGAGAGGCTTAGGTAGAGTGGATAGCCATGGACCTTTTTCCCCAGGACAGGAATATCTATCATGAGAGGGCGTAATTTTAAGGTGATTGGAGGACGGTTTAGGGTAGATGTCAGAGGTAGCTTCTTTACACAGAAAGTGGTGGGTACATGGAATACACTGCCAACAGTGGTAGTAGAATCAGATACATTAGGAACATTTAAGCGACTCTTGGATCATGACATAAAAGATAGTACAATGAAAGGTATGTAGGTTGGTCTGATCTTAGAGCAGGATAGGAGGTCAGCACAACATCGGGTGCTGAAAAACCTGTGCTGTGCTGTACTCTTGTAAATCTGGATGGCATGTGACTTGGAGGTGAACTTGTAAGTGGAGATGTTCCCCCATGTATCCCATTGTCCTTCTAGGTGTCATTGATGGAACCTGGTGAGTTCCTTCAACCACTTTCATTTAGCACATGGAGTGAATCAAACTGGCTGAAAACTAGCATCAGTAATGCTGAGGGGGGCCAACATGGATCATTATTCATCACTGATGGCACTATCTTAAGAAAGAGCAGGGAATTATTCTGTTGACCTGGCAAATACTTATCCCTCCATCAACATCACAAATATAGATTATCTAGTGATTATCTCATTTCAATTTGTGGGAGCTTGCTGTGCACAAAACAGCTGCTATATTTCTACAATCTAGCAATGACTACATTTCAGGTATTCCTAATTCACTCCTAAGCATTTTGGTGTACACTGTGATGGTGAACAATGTTGTATAAATGAGAGCCAGTTTTTCTCCAGTTGCAGAATATTCAGTATTAGCAGCACTGACATGAGATATGAGGTGCAGAATGTGCAAATTTGTGCTTTAGTTGCAAAAGGGTTTGTGCTGACACATTGAATCTACCCCATAAAATTTGATTTAAAAATACAGCAAACAATTCTGAACATGCTCAGGAAGACCTATTGTTATCAGCATTATGTTTTCATGCCATTTGGGACTACATGTTGGCCTCCATTACATAAGCTGCAGGAGTTGAGGTAGGCCATTTGGCTAGTGAGTCTTCTTCACTATTCAATGAGATCATGGTTGATCTGATTATCCTCAACTCCACTTTCCTGCCTTATCCCATCAAACCTGATTTTCTTACGAATTAAAAATCTGTCTGTCTCAGCCTTTTGATGGTGTTCAAGTGTCACCCACCATGTGAACATTCTGAATTGGGGAAGACTTCAAAGGCCGAAGGAAAACACCCTCCAGAAATGCTTGATATCTAAAATACAGAAATGTGGAAGCAATGTGGCAGATAAGACAGGTTAAAAACTGTCTGCCATCATTGAGTTCTAGCAAAACTGGAATCAATGGGTGTTGGGGACAAACTCTCCATTGGTTGGAGTCATACCTGACAAATAGGAAGGTTGCTGTGGCTTTTGGAAGTCAGTCGTCTCAGCTTCAGGACATCTCAGCAGGAGTTCCTCAGGATTTGGAGGTGCTAATGTTGGACTGGGGTATACAAAGTTAAAAATCACACAACACCTGGTTATAGTCCAACAGGTTTAACTGGAAGCACTAGCTTTTGGAGAGCTACTCCTTTACTATCAACCACCTGATGAAAGAGCAGCTCTCCAAAAGCTAGTGCTTCCAATTAAACCTGTTGGACTATAACTTAGAGTTCCTCAGGGTAGTGTCCTTGGCCCAACTATCTTCAGCTGCTTCATCAATGACCTTCTCTCTATCATAAGGTCAGAAGTGGGGATGTTTGCTGATGATTGCACAATCTGCGCCTCTAAGTAAACAGTCTCGCAATAATACCACTAGGCCATTGCCTCCCAAAGGTAAACAAATTTATTGTTTTCTTTTGAGGTGGAAACAAGCAAGGTAGATAAAGAGGAACCAGTAGATGTGATATATTTTCCAAAAGGCATGTGAGAAGGTACCGCACACAAGGCTAATTAATAAGATAACAGCCCATGGTGCTAGGGGTACTATATTACCATTAAGAGAAAATCACTGAACTAATAGAAGATAAAATGGAGTGAAGAGTCAAGTGGTCAGTATTGGGGCCACCATTATTTACAATATATATCAATAAGTTAGTTGACGGATGTGAATGTACGATCACCAAGTTTGGGGATGGCACTAAGATAGATGGGAAAGACAAATAGTGAGGATGACACAGGAATCTCCAGAAGGATATAGACAGGTTAATTGGATAGATAAAATCTTGGCAGGTGGAACATAACTTGGGAAAATGTGAGGTAATGCACTTCGGCAGGAAGGATAGATGAGCTGAATAATATTCAAATGGGGAAAGACTGCAGAAAGCTGCAGCACAGAGAAATTTGGGATCCTAGTGCATGAATCACAAAAAGGTGCCATCAAGTGCAATAGTTAATAGGGAAGGCAAATGGAATGCTGGCCTTTATTTCAAAGGGAATGGAATATAAAAGTATGGACTTTTACTCAAACTCTACAAGGCACTAGTTGACCACAGCTGGAAGACTGTGAACATATTTGTCACCATTGTATAAGAAAACATATAATGACATTGGAAGCAGACTAGAGAGAGTTCATCAGGTTGATTCCAGATATGGAGAGATTTTCTTATAGGAGAGATTCTGTACATTGGGCCTGGACAAGAGATAACCATTAAAACATGTACTATTCTTAGGGGACGAATACTGGGTAGATACGGAAACATCGTTTCCCTTGTGGGACAATATAGACTAGGGGGCATAATCTTAGAGTAAGGAATCATCCATTTAAGACAGATATGGGGAAGAATTTATTTTCTTCTGAGTGGTTAAATTGTAGAATTCTTTACCACAGGGTTTGTTAAATATATTCAAGGCTGAGTTAGACATATTCTTAATCAATAAAGGAATCATGGATTATAGAGATAAGGCAAGAGACTAGAATTGTTAGATCAGACATGATCTCATTGCACAGCAGAGTAGACTCAGAGTGGGCCAAAAAACTTACTTCTGCTCTTACATTTTACGGTCTTGTCAGGAAGAGGACACACAATAAAATACAGACTTGGGAAAAATAAAACACAATTTATACAACATGAGAAGAAGCTGCTGTTTGATTGGCCCATTGTTAGCATGGAGATCAAGTAGGACCAATTAACTATCAATCTCAGTCTTCAGAACAGACAAGATTGATATGCTCAATAAACAAAATATCCTTGTGACCAGAGTGTGTAGCATGTTAGTTCACGCCGAACTACCCTGTGCTTGCAAGGGTCAGAACGCCTCATCCAACATTAGATGGCATTTCCTAAATAATCTAGATTGTGCTAAATATTATATCGGAAACCAATTAACAGATTAATGCATTTGCATGTGTTAGAAGCTATGTATAATACCACAAGGGATCCTGTTTTATATAAACAGAAATCATTTGTACCTACAATCCATCATTTTCATTGGCAGTCATCATGATCCCTTTCTCAATCACTGCTGCATTCCCATGGCAACACCCTAACCAATCAGATGATACCTGCCTGGTTTGAGAACCAAGATTGACATTTAACTATGTTATTGACATTTATATTCCTGTGCCAATGATGGCCTAACCAATCAACATCCTTTTCTCAAATTGCATATGTTGGAGTTGCTTTTCCATGTCAGGTTTCTTGCATCATTGTCCTGATGAGTACATGAAGAAAAACTTAATTTTCATGTCTCCCTTTAGCAATGATTATGTTCTGTACTACAAAAACAAATTAAATTCAGCCAATTATAATCCCACACACTTACTCAGAATAGAAACATAATAAAGGAAAGAGTCTGAAGGTGGTGTTATCAAGAAACTTCTCAATTTGGGTTCCTCCAGGATAACTTGGCATCAGGGCTTGGTCCAAAGATGGTGAAAATAACTAAATTTTATCTGTGAGGTGAGAGCCCTTGACAGTTAAAGTAATTTGCCCGGGTGTAACATCATTGGAACTCAAGTTAAAGTGAAGTCTATGGGAATCACAGGGAAAACAGTCTTACAGTTGGAACAATACATAGCACAAAAGGCCTAGGCCTAGGCCCCAGCATCTTGCAGTGGTTGAGGTCCAACCATCTTCAAGCTGTAGTATGCTTCACCATCTTCTGAAGTGCAAATAGGATTGGGCAATATTTGCTGATTGCGAGGCCTAAATTCCATGAAAGATTTTAAAAAGTGGATGTACAAAGAATGTCCTACTTGATAGACCACCTGAACTTCTTGGAAGATGCTGCAAATAAAGTTGACTGTGGAACCCCTTTTCAGAGAGGATTTGACAAGGTGTCTCAAAGGCAAAGAATAAAGCAGAATATTTTTTAATTCTCCTAAGAGATGTTTGCATTGTTGGCTGGGCCAGCATTTATTGCCCATTCAGAGTTGCTCTCAAGAAGATGTTGATGAGCTGCCCTCTTGAACTGTTGCAGTCCATTTGGTGTAAACACACTCACAATGTCATTAAGGAGGGAATTCCAGCATTTTGACCCAATGACACTGAAGGATCAGTGATATATGGATGGTGAATGACTTGGAAAGTAACCTGCAGATGGTGGTGTTCCTATGTATCTGCTGCCCTTGTCCTTCTAGCTTGTGTGGTTCAAATTTTGAAAAGTGCTGTCGAAAGAGCCTTGTGATTTCTGCAGTTTATCTTGTAAATAATACACACTGCTGCTCCTGAGAATTCATGTGTTTTTAAGATAGTCTGGGGCTAGAGATGAAAGTGTGCAAATCTTTGTAGATAGTTCTAAAATAGGGAATACAGAAAAAAAGACAGAAGGTGGCATAAAATAAATTGAAATTTCAACAAGTAAATTGCATGACCTTTTGGGCAAATTGAACGGCACAGGCTACAGTCTATTTATAATTCTAATTGTACAGTTTAAATATTTTAGTATTAAAATCTCATTTTGATACATTGTTTGTATCCCTTAGTTCAACTTATTGTATAGTTCAATTTTTAGAGCAATAAGCAAGTGTGAATTACCAGACGAGAATGTGTATAATGAAGGGAAGAGGTAGTAGAGATTTTGACAGCATTTAACAATGATGTTTGTTGGGTTGTCATTTCCAGAGCAGGGAACTTTTAAAAGGCCTGAACTCTTTAAATGGAGCCAAACTGATATCTGAGCATGGCTGGGAAGGTCTAATTTCCCTTGCCCTGAGTGGTTTCATAGGTTTTTTTGTAGTTCTACTTTGGTTTCATAGTTACCATTAGGTAAATTTTATATTCCAGACCACTGAATTCAAATTTTACCAGCTACCATGGTAGGACTTGAACCCACACCCACAAAACATTAGTCTGGGATATAATCTTTAATAATGGGATACGCTGGGTTCCATTCTTTGATAGGTAAATCCCAGAACTTCTTTTAAATTACACTCTCAAGATAGATCAGCTTTTTAAACAATTGGTATGAAGTCTGTCTGTGTCCCATTGCGATGTCAGACTGACACACCCTCTGTATAGTTTTACAGAGTTTAACATGGATTCATGCAGTTTTTGAGCAGCAAAATAAAATGTAATTCTGCAAATAAAAGTTTATTTTATAATATTATAAAAGATGGAATTTTTAATCTAAGACTGCTTACTGTATGACATCTTTGTGACATCGGGCTCCTTTGGCTATAAATTCTGTAAGCATGATCTTAACTTCCACAACCACTTGATGAAAGAGCAGCTCTCTGAAAGCTAGTACTTCCAAATAAACTGTTGGACTATAACCTAGTGTTGTGTGATTTTTAACTTTGTTGATATGGGGCTCAAATGTGCTCACAATATTCCAAATGTGATTTGACCACAGCCTTATACACTGTCAGCAGTACATCTCTGAAGTGCATAATCTCACACCTTCCCTCATTATACTCCATCTACCACCTCTTTGCCCAGTCTCCTGGCCTGTCCAAGCCCTTCTGCAGACTCCCTGCTTCCTCAACATTGCCTGCCCCTCCACCTATCTCTGTGCCATCTGCAAACTTAGCAACAATGTCAGTTGCTTTGTGCAGGTAGTTTGCGTACAATGTGAATAGCTGTAGTCTCAACACTGACTGCTGCAGAACTCCACTAGTCACTGGCTGCCATCCTGAAGAAGACCCCTTTTACACCACTCTGCCTTCTGCTAGTCAGCCAATCCTATATCCACACCAGTACCTTGCTCCGAACACCACGGACTTTTATCTTATTTAGCAGCCTCCTGCACAGCACCTTGTCAAAGGTCTTATGGAAATCTAAATAGATCATGTCTGTTGGCTCTTCTTTGTATAGCTTACTCATTCTCCCCTCAAAGAATTCAAACAGATTTGTCAGGCATGACATCACCTGGATGAAGCTGTGCTAACTCAGCCCTATTTTACCATGCACTTCCAAGTACTCTGCCATTTTACCCTTAATAATTGATTCTAAAATCTTAATGACTGAGGCAATTCTATCCTAAAATACACACTCACAACCTACATTTTTCTTAGGATTTTCACAACATACTGCACAAGTGTGAATCATTCTACTATTGTATTTCTTCAAAAGTAAAATTTTCCAGAACAATCTCAGACCTATTGTTTAATGATGAGGTGAAAGACCAAGTGAATCACAGATAAGTATTGATGGAGGTAACGGCTGCTGAGATGTCACAAGTTTCAGCTGATCACATTTACACTGAGAAATTACAATAACACACAACTCGTTATAATAAAGAGCAAAAGTAGCCCCTGTAGTGTCAACTATACAGCCCAATTCCCTTCTCCATAACTGTTTTACATCTTTATTGAACTGCTCTGACACCCGCATTCTGTAGTCCATTCATTTCAGCTTTCACAGACATTAAAGGTAAAATTCTTTAATAAAGAAAGCTAAATTAATAAGGTATAAATTGGCAGTTTTTCCTCGCAATATGCAATTGGTTGGTATTGCTAAGGATACGTTAGTCTGAGGTTGGAGGGTGGGATTATCCTAGACAAGCTCATCAATAGAACCAGCTGTCCAGGTCCTGAAAGGCAGAACAAATTACTGCCATTACATGAATGAAATGGCGTGGTCACAGTAATTATGCTGCAGCATGAGACACAGGTGCTCCCAAAGAAAGGAGTGACATCCACAGCACAGAATGACTCCAAAGAACAATGCCGCCTCATGCACCTATTACCAAACCTTTTGTAGCATATGTCAGTTGAAATATTAAGAAGTTAATGGGTTTCTTTTATCATCAACTTTGTCACACTACTTTGATTTGAATGTGGTAATTCATCTTTTCTTCTTCCCCTTGTCCTCCTCCTCCTCTATGTTTGCAGGCAGGTCGGTTGCAATTGCATAGTAATTTGGGCACTTAAGGTTAAAAGATTAGAAGACTTTGTTTTTAACATTAACTGAATAAAGTATGCATGTTAATTTCTAAACATGTTGAAGTTCACTCCAATGCCCTCTACCCAACACATCATCTCAGAAACAAATACTTATTTTGTTTATCAAATTGTTTTTAACTCCTGTCCTTTCACAATGCATGTTTATACTTAGCAATAAACTTAAATTGCTAATTTCTTACAATTAGACATAAGGCAATTGAACTCAAATTTTAAGCCTGCTTCATTTTCCCTAGATGCTACCAAAACGGCAATGTATTTTGAGTGTTTTCATATTCCTTCTAATGCTGATTTCCAAATAATTGCTGAGCCTCTGTTTGGATAGCCTTTTGAGGCACATCTTCCCTTCACAACTCCTCAGCTGCTTCTTATATATGGCAGGTTTCATTCATAGTCCACCAGGAGACATGAAACCTCATCATCTGGCACCCATTGCTGTTTTCTCTCCTTTTCTTGCTATTCAGCAAATCAACATTATACCAGCTTAACTGAAAGGTACTAAATGAAAATGAATTTTCCTTTCCCAGTATTGTGGGGAAATGATGAAATTCTGGCATGCCACAATGGAGCAAACCATGTGAGGATTGTTAGTTGGAATTTAATTCTCCACTTTTAAATGTAATTGTCCAAAGGAATGTTTACATCAGGCTTTATGTCAGCAGCTAAAAACATTAAATCAAACTTCTAACAGACTGACATTTTAACAATTCTGGATTAGTGGTGCTGGAAGAGCACAGCAGTTCAGGTAGCATCCAAGTAGCTTCGAAATCGACGTTTTGGGCAAAAGCCCTTCATCATTTTAACAATGACAACTGGGGAGAAGGTAGCCAAGAGTACAATAGGTGGATGGAGGTGGGGGTGAAGGTGATAGGTCAGAGGGGAGGGTGGAACAGATAGGTGGGAAGGGAGATTGGCAGGTAGGACAGGTCATCGAGACAGTGCTGAGCTGGAAGGTTGGAACTGGGGTAAGGTGGGGAGTGGGGGGAGGGGAAATGAGGAAACTGGTGAAGTCCACATTGATGACCTGGGGTTGAAGTGTTCCGAGGCGGAAGACGAGGCGTTATTCCTCAGACATTGGGTGATTAGGGAGTGGTGGTGGAGGAGGCCCAGGACTTGCATGTCCTCGGCAGAGTGGGAAGGGGAGTTGAAATATTGGGCCACAGGGCGGTGGGGTTGATTGGTGCGGGTGTCCTGGAGATGTTCCCTAAAGCGCTCTGCTAAGAGGTATCCAGTCTCCCCAATGTAGCAGAGACTGCATTGGGAGCAACAGATACAATAAATGACTTTGGTAGATGTGCAGGTGAAACTTTGATGGATGTGGAAGGCTCCTCTGGGGCCTTGAATGGAGGTGAGGGAGAAGGTGTGGGCGCAGGTTTTGCAATTGGTGCCAGGAGGGGAGGGTGGAGGTGGGTTGTTGATGGGCGTGGACCTGACCAGGTAGTCATGGAGGGAACATGCAGAAAGCGGAAAGTGATGGGGAGGGAAATATATCCCTGGTGGTGGGATCCGTTTGGAGGTGGCGGAAATGTCAGCAGATGATGTGGTTTATGCGAAGGTTGGTAGGGTGGAAGGTGAGGACTGGTGGGGGTTGGTGGTGGTGGTTCTGTCCTTGTTGCGGTTAGAGGGGTGGGGTTTGAGAGCAGAGGTGCAGGACGTGGATGAGATGCATTGGAGGGACTCTTCAACCACGTGGGAAGGGTAATAAATGTTGGCCAACTAGCAACACCCATATCCCACAAAATGAATAAATTGGGAAAAAAAAACTCAGATAAGATGGCCACCTAATTTGCATTATCATGCATTTTACACTTCAACCTAATTGGAAAAGTGACTGCAAGCCTGAAAATGCATTAAAACCACTGCCCATCTGAGCAGTGAGGAGGACGTACAAACATATGAATTAGAAGAAGGAATAGTTCACTAGGCCCCTCCACCCTACTCCACCATTCAGTAAGATCTTGGCTGATGTGATTACCCTACATTTCCACTTGCATACAACCATTTACACCTGCCTTAGAAATATTCAAAGTCTCCTTCCACCACCTTCTGAGGAAAAGCTTCACAGAAATATAACCTTTGGTGAGAAAAATAACTTCACATCTCTGTTTTGAATGGCTTATTTTTTAAGAGACAGACTTGTAGTTCTAGATTCACCCACAAGAGAAAACATCCTCATATCTCCAGCCCCTTTAACAAGGCACCTATGACAATCACATAAAGCATTCAACAATTGGAAACAGATCATTAAAGGCTAATGGGCTTGGACAATGAACTCTGGTTTAAGACAGCTTGTAAGACATCAACTAATCAATAAACCAATGAACTTACAATTGGAATATACAACTGAATTCAAATTACTGAAAGAGAACGAGAGAGTATTCACATGACAAGTCAACCCCTTTGTCTATGAAACCAATGTTTCTCTGCACAACTCTCCAAGTAACAGAAATTATGTGGGGTCCTTTGGCCTTTCTCAGTTTGCCAGCTTTGAGTTCTGCCTGCTATTGTTGATTGTCTCTCTGTCAGAGATTTTAAAGAGAAAGCTTAACTCTCCAAGCTGCCAAAAACTATTTCTCTTCCCTGTATCTTTAACTGAGAAGCATCAAGACCATCAAATTCAGACTGAAAACAGCGCAGTCTCTAAAGTTTACCCATCTGTTAATCAACTTGATTTGGTTAAACGATCCTTCCCACTCTGTAATCTGTATTTCTGTGAGTTTGGACTTCATGTACATGCAGAGTCAGTGTATAACCCTATTTTTTTTTCTTTTTTTTTCTTTTGGTGTGTGTGTGTAGATGTGAGACACAGTGAAAGACACAGAGTGCATGAATCTTTATTCAATTTCCACCACCAGGAAGATATGAAAAACACCCGAGTGGCCAGTGAGAAGCACTGCCCTTCACATCAAAGGGCAATGCTGTGTGATCAAAACAGTGAAGGGGAGGGTAGGGATTAAATCAAAATACAGTTGGAGGGAGAAATAATGCACTCCACTCCATGCGGCGCCCACCTCTCCCTGAACGACTCCAGGGTGTTGGTGGACACCGCGTGCTCCTTCTCCAAGGACACCCGGGCTCTAACGTAACCACGGAAGAGGGGCAGGCAGTCGGCCCTAACGACCCCCTCCATGGCCCGCTGCCTGGACCTGTTGATGGCCAGTTTGGCCAGGCCCAGGAGCAGACCCACGAGGAGGTCTTCGGACCTGCCCTCCCTCCTCCGTACCGGGTGCCCGAAGATCAGGAGCGTGGGACTGAAGTGCAGTCAAAAGCAGAGGAGAAGGTTTTTAAGAAAATCAAAAAGGGAGTGCAAACGGCCACACCCAATATATACATGGTCCACGGACTCCACAGCGCCACAGAACAAGCAGTTGGGCTGGGAGTCCGTGAACCACCGCAATCTGCGGTTGCAGGGGACTGCTGCGTGCAGCACCCTCCACCCCAGATCCCTGAGAGAAAGGGGGAGGACTCCCACGTAGAGAGCCCTCCACTGGGGATCCCCACCGCCCGGTGGCAAATGGGCACGCCAAGGCGTGTCCGGACGGTGGATGAGGGAGAAGAGGTGGACGGTGTGCAGCAGCAGTCTATACAGGGCCTTCCTTTTCATATCCCTGAAAGAAACAAAATTAAAATTCCGGAGGCGGCTCAGGTTGTGGGGCACAGGCTCCCGCGGGAAGTACGGGACCTTGGGGCCAATGTGAAATTCCGTCTATAACCCTTTGTTAAGCACAAGAAATCTTGTTTTATTGGTTCTTTCATAATTGCTTGTCTACCTTGGATTTCAGCATCTGCAGTTGTTTTTGTCTGTTTCATAACTACAGCATGTTAACAATTAAGTATTCACGGAACTAACACAAAAGGACCTGTTAGGGTCACATGAGATGAGGTAAAGAGGGGAGCCATTTGACTGTTCCTCACCTGGCCATTAAATTAAATTCCCTACAGTGTGGAAACAGGCCCCTTCAGCCCACACTGACCCTCCAAAGAGTAACCCACACATAACCATTTCCCTCTGATTAATGCACCTAACACTGTAGGCAATTTATCATGGCCAATTCACCTGACCTGCACATTTTTGGACTGTGGGAGGAAAGCAGAGCACCCGGAGAAAACCCATGCAGATACGGGGAGAATGTACAAACTCCACATAGACAATCACCAAAAGGCTGGAATCAAACTTGGCACCCTGGTGCTGTGAAGCTGTAGTGCTAATCACTGAGCCACCATAATGTTTAATATGTAGCAGCACTTCTAAGGATATTCCTTGGGTTAAACATTTCAATGTTTACAGCAAAATCAGATCTGAGGTGAATTCAGTTTGTTCACTAAAAGCTTTTGCATCTGGAGGCATAAATATAAGATAGCCATTATTAGGTCAAATGAGTAACTCAGGAAGAATGTCTTCAACTGAGAAGCATTGAGAATATAGAACCCACTGTGGCTGAAGAAGATAGCGCTGATACTTTTAAGGCTAGGCTTGAAATTTATGAGAAAGCGAAGGGAATAGTCAAATAAAGAGGGCAGGCTGGGAAGGGATAATTAGAATGTGAGAAGACTCAGCTAGGTTCACTGGCATTGGGTAATCCAGCTTGTGGCCTGATTTGGTGCTGTCGATACTATTTAATATTAGAAGCAAATAGCAAAACGACATGGATATTGCAGGATTATCTGCTTCACAGGGTTTTCTCAGATTTCACAATGATCATTGGATGTGTGTAGAACTCAAAACTTTGAGTTTGAGAATCTGTGTGACTCAAATGGATGTATGTCTGTGGAATATTAAAGCCAGATAGTTATTTCTCCATATATATTTTATTAGTTGTATATCCACTACCTTATCTGAATTGAGTACACTACCTTCCTCAGATTATATGCTACCATTTGTCATGTCCCCTTTCTAGACAGCTTCAAAAAATATCTTCAATTCAAAAACGTTGCAGGGTGCTTTTTCTTGGTGAATTGTGGAAAATGAATATTGTTCATTTATAGCCTCTTTACTCAGCTGTCCAGTAACATTTGCCCTTGATTTTGTTCTGGAGGAACTGCAGAAGATTATTTTCAAAATAGATAGGATTTCTCTCTCTAAATCTTACCATTCCTCTCTCCCACTTTCTGACATTTTTCTGACATAAAGAGGCACCTTCTGCCTCTTTAATCAAGTTTTCAACTTCATTTGCTGTCCATGTGCCTGTTGGGGCAATTGTGAATGCATGTCTTTGTAGGTGTTGTATGTTGCATGTGAGTTTGTGTGTAGATTGTCTGTATGTGTTCCTTGTGTAAACATATGTGAGCTGTATATAGGCATTGTACATATATCCGTGTGTGTGAGTTGTCTGTGTGCACATTCTATGCAATGTAATTATGTTGGTGAGTAGGGGGACATGGCAATGTCACAGGCTTGGAGCAAATAGAAAAATCAATGACATAACAGTAAAGTCATCATCCAGTTGAACCTCATACAGGCTAACCTGTCCAGACGTTGGTTCCCAATTCTTGCTGGCTCAGCTTGAGCAATGAAAGTGATATTATGGTTGGTTTCAACATGCGAGCTAAGCAGTTGAAAAGAATACCATCTAAGTTTTCCTTTATCATATTATAAATCAATGACGTCCAACTAGAGAATCTGTTCATTGAGTGAGGGCAGAACCAGGTTTAATTGTGAGACCCTTTATGACAAAATAGTTAACAACACCTGAGCATAATTTACTGAGCAAGATTCAGTCCAGTTGCAAGTGTGTCACAGGGTAATATATCAGAGAAAGTGAAGACAGCAGATGCTGGAGATCAAAGTCCAAGAGTGTGTTGCTGGAAAAGCACAGTAGGTCAGGCAGCATCCGAGGAGCAGGAGAATTGATGCGTCAGGCTGAATTCCTGCTGATGGGCTTATGCCTGAAACATCGATTCCCCTGCTTCTTGGATCCTGCCTGACCAGCTGTAGTTTTCCAGCACCACACTCTTTGACATGGTATATGTCCACTTATGTCATGAACACTGACCTTGGCATAACCTCTGTGGTCAGCCTTATTATTATACTTTGGGCATTCCCTGGGCATCAGAAATTCTTCAGGGAGTGTTCACCCAGTTAGAGATGAGGCATGGAACCCCTTGGCAGATTTAAAATCCCGCAGTAGGCATCATCATGATCATATTTGTGAACCAAACTTCACAATCTATACGTCTTTAGGTGAGCAGAGAGTTTCGTGAGCTGGAGTGAGTAGTGAGATGCAGCAAGGAGACCTCCTTTTGAAGGAAGCACTAAGGAACCTCAAAAAGCAGCTAAGGGAGCTAAATCAACAGCCCTGCACAAGGCCAGAAAGTACAGGAAGCCATTTATTTGACTCTATCAGGCCACATGAAATGAGAAGAGTTAAGGTGTATATTCCAAAAATCTTAAAAACACTTCTGCTACTTACACATTATTTAACAGCGCTGCGCTATTAATGCCTTCAATCTTCACCTAGGAATCAGGGAGTTATGGAGAAATGTTGTAGAGTCATAGCGACGTACAGCACGGAAACAGACCCTTCAGTCCAACTCGTCCATGCCGATCAGATATCCCAACCTAATCTAGTCCCACATGCCAGCATCTGGCACATATCCCTTCAAGCCCTTCCTATCCAGATGTCTTTTAAATGTTGCAATTGTACCAGCCTCCACCACTTCCTCTGGCAGTTTGGAGAAAGGGGCATTTTCAGAGTAGCAATCTGTAAAATGTGGAGTGCCGTAATTATTTAGAATACATGTCTGCCATCCCGGAAGCAACCAGTCACTGAACTCTGGCTAGCAGTTCCAGAGAGTGGGATGTCTCCACTGAAGATGCCGAAGCCTGACTCTTCAGCACAATTGACAATTGATGACTTTTGTTTAAGCTTCCTTTGGGCCTGCCAGCTTGCTTCTGAAGGCATTGAGAGGTCCACCCACCTACTCCTGAAATGTTGTCAAGTGGTTGAGCCAAACTCCAACTGAAGATGCAGTCCAGCCATTGTTATATAACCATTAACCCCATTTACTGCACTGCCAGCTAGGCAAATAAGAAAATTTTAGGCACAGCAGGAAAGGTAACTGAGACAGTTGAAGTAGCCAGTGAGAAGTTGCCTTTGATTGATGGTAATTTAAAAGGAAACATGCTTTGATTTTGTAATGCATTGCTGATTCTGTCCTCAAGTTTGAAGAAGAGGATGTGCAATTCGGGAAGCTGACTGGGCAGCTAAAATGGTTCTGGATTAGTGGTGCTGGAAGAGCACAGCAGTTCAGGCAGCATCCAAGTAGCTTCGTTTTTACCGAGCTAAAATGGTTAGCAGAGTCCTGGACACTCCTAATGTAAAGCCAACTCATAATAAAGGGCTGCAATGTTTTGAGGCTCTGCCAGTTGTGAACAGACAAAGATGCCAATTCGATCTGATGTCTGGCAGAGCTGCCCGCTCTCTCCTGGCTTGTTTATGTGTTATATATTGTCCTGCTGCTGAGAACATCAGGAAGGATGCAAGTTTGTGAGGGGTGGCTATTCCCGGCAGTGGAGACCTGCATGTCAAAATCTCCAAGTACATGAGTGACATCACCGTTTTCTGCTCAGGTCCTCTGTCAGTGCGCAGGCTCATGAGCATCAGAGACCAGATCAAAATAACCTCGAGAGCCGAGGTAAATCATGGCAAGAGTGAGGCCATGTTCTTTGGGAACTGGGCTGACCGATCCTTTATACCATTCACCATCAGAACAGATTGCCTGAAGGTGCTGGGAGTATGGTTTGGAGGGGGCAAGTGCATGAGCCAAAACTTGGGAGGTGCACAGTGCCAAGGTGAAGCAGAAACTGAGCTTTTGGGAGCACTGCTCCTTCTCCATTGCAGATAAAACCTGGTCATCAGGTGTGAGGCACTCTTAGTATTGCTGTATCTGGCCTATCCCCCAAGCCTGCATCACTACAGACCCCTCAGCCATCTTCCACTTCCTCTGGAGGTCAAAGATGGACAATTTCTGCAGGCAAAGCACATACAAAGCTCTCAAAAAGTGTATGGAAAGATGCTTCCAATGCTTCCCTAGTCCAGAAGACCACTTTTGTGTGTAGCTGCACCAAGTTGTGCTTAGACCCACAGTAGGCAAATACCAAGTGTCACGGAGGTTTCACCTGCCCTCAATGTTATGAAGGATAGGTCTTGCAAAGAAAGCACCCTTGACTATAAGTTCTTCAGCAGGTGGTCAGCACGTGGAGTTCTCAAGACCCTGTGGGAAAAGGAGAAGGTGGATCCTGTTAGTAGTTTCCCTCAGCAGACTGTCAGAGTCATTTGGCAGAATTCCTGATTCTCCAGAACTTTCCAACAAGCACCAAGATGTATCTTGGCTGGTGGGGAGAAGGGCACCACGTGTCAGATCCTTCAAGTATGTCCGGGTTCTCTCCGCCACCGCATATTGCCTTTGAAACGGCTGTGCTGGTGAAGAGATTGTCACACATCGCCTTTTGGTATGTGCCTTTGCAAAGAAGGTCTGGAGAGAGAGAGAGGCAGTGGCTCATCACCCCTGGAGCAGTTCCGTGATGCAGGACTCTGTGCTGTTTGATCTGTTCCCTGAGATACACACCAAGACAAACATTGACTGTGCCTAGAGGCCATCGACTCTTTGGTGTACCCGAAACCTGTTGGCCTCCCAATGTAAAGAGCTGACCTTGAATGAATGTTGTTCATTGGCATATAGTGCACAGTCCAAGATTCTGTGCTGAGGGACTCACTGAAGCTTGCGGTAGCTGCCCCCAAAGTGCGGTGGGGGATGACTACCATCTAAGGTCTTTCTGCTGAAGCATATTGAGGGTCTGTTCAGTTAGCAAACTCTCTTGTTGTCTCAATTAATGTAAATGGAGTCCTGCATGAGTAAGAAATGCCTTTGGCTTTTGCAACTGTAAGGAATATCAACTTCCAATATTTGTTTTTCTTGATATGCAGAGCTGCTTTGGTATCTATGAATGCAGTAAAGATTGTTTCATGAATAAAGTATATTTTCGCAACAAAGAAAACATAGGTGCCTATTAACTGGCACCAGGGACCTATTGACAATAATTTCAGAATTCTCATCAAAAGCAAAACAGACTTTCCTGGAGTTCAACAGAACTGAACAATAGCATTTGATGGTAGGTATGATCTCAGAAGATTGATCAGACCTATAAAGAATAAAGAGAAAAAGTACTGCTAACAGAGTTGAATAACTCTGATGCAATCTTAAAAACTCACAGAGTGTTACAAAAATCAGAGATGCAGCCATCAATTCATAAAAATACCAGCAAGCGTGAGAAAAGAAGGTGGTAGATGAAACAGAGTTAGACACAAGAGGAAAAGAGAGCAGAGAAGAGCTGGCAGATCAATGCCCAACTTCAAATAGAAAGAACTAGGAAAATAAACCAGCCAGAAACTGTTGCAGGAGAAAGTGAGGACTGCAGATGCTGGAGATCAGAGCTGAAAATGTGTTGCTGGAAAAGCGCAGCAGGTCAGGCAGCATCCAAGGAATAGGGGAATTGACATTTCGGGCATAAGCCCTTCTTCAGGAATGAGGAGAGTGTGTCCAGCAGGCTAAGATAAAAGGTAGGGAGGAGAGACTTGGGGGAGGAGCGTTGGGAATGCGATAGGTGGAGGGAGGTCAAGGTGAAGGTGATAGGCCGGAGTGGGGTGGGGGCGGAGAGGTCAGGAAGAAGATTGCAGGTTAGGAAGGCGGTGCTGAGTTCGAGGGATTTGACTGAGGCAAGGTGGGGGGAGGGGAAATGAGGAAACTGGAGAAATCTGAGTTCATCCCTTGTGGTTGGAGGGTCCCTAGGCGGAAGATGAGGCGCTCTTCCTCCAACCGTCATGTTGCCATGGTCTGGCGATGGAGGAGTCCAAGAACCTGGATGTCCTTGGTGGAGTGGGAGGGGGAGTTGAAGTGTTGAGCCACGGGGTGGTTGGGTGGTTGGTCCTGGTGTCCCAGAGGTGTTCCGCAAGTAGGCGGCCTGTCTCCCCAATATAGAGGAGGCCACATCGTGTGCAGCGGATGCAATAGATGATGTGTGTGGACGTGCAGGTGAATTTGTGGCGGATATGGAAGTGTCCCTTGGGGCCTTGGAGGGAAGTAAGGGGGGAGGTGTGGGCGCAAGTTTTGCATTTCTTGTGGTTGCAGGGGAAGGTGCCGGGAGTGGAAGTTGGGTTGGTGGGGGGTGTGGACCTGTTGCAGTCAAGGTTTCCAAAAAGAAATGATGAAGACTGTGGAATATGTTTCATGAAGTACAGAAGCGCTTTAAAATATCATGTAAGAAATAGACAGTATCATAAAAAATATTTCTCATTATAACACTATAGCAAGACCTTATGCCAAGGATACTGGTGCATTCCTAGATTATGCCTTCATTATTCTGCTTAGAAGACAAATGTACAATTGCAAAGGTGGCTTATGAAATTTCAGGAAAAATAAATTGTTTAACTGTCTCCTGCAGAAACGATCATCATCCAACAATATAGTGAACACCGATGAGCCAGACACAAAATATGCTGTCTGCAGTTCCATCTGCTATTCTTTGCTCTACAGAGTTGGCTCTTCCTCCTCCAAATCTGGAATTACTAATTGATTGCTCCAAAAACACTCCCACCATAAATCCTGGGTCATCTTAATTTTCCCACTTTGCTTCCAACCAGAAGCAAAAACCAGCAGAACTTGAAAATGATACAAATTGGTCTGACTCATCTTGTATTGGTCTGACTCATCTTGTATCCATCAAAATGGAGCCAGTGTGACCTTTTTTTTCATTTGTTGATGGGAAATGGGTATTACTGACTCATCCAGCATTAATTGCCCATTCTTATTCTCTAAGTACACTTAAGTTTCAAAACCATTATTGTGTACCTGGAGTCACATGTAAGCCAGACCAGGGAAGGATGGCTGGTTTCCTTTCCTAAAGCATATTAGTGAACCAGATAGGTTTTTATTACAGTCAATAGTGTGATGCTAGAAAAGTACTGAAAATGTGTTTCTGGAAAAGCGCAGCAGGTCAGGCAGCATCCAAGGAGCAGGAGAATCGACGTTTCAGGCATGAGCCCTTCTTCAGGAAGGGCTCCTTGGACGCTGCCTGACCTGCTGCGCTTTTCCAGCAACACATTTTTCAGCTCTGATCTCCAGCATCTGCAGTCCTCACTTTCTCCTGCTAGAAAAATACAGCAGGTCAGGCAGCATCTGAGGAGGAGGAGCAGGAGCAGGAGCATTCTTCATGAAGGGCTTACACCCGAAACATTGATTCTCTTGCTCCTCAGATGCTACCTGACTTGCTGTGCTTTTCCAGCACCACAACCTCGACTCTGATCCCCAGCATCTGCAGTGCTCACTTTCTCTGGGTTTTTATTACAAAGCAGCTGTAATAACCTTTTATTTCAGATATTTTATAGCCATCTGCCAAGGTGGGACTCAAACGTGCCAGAAATTGTCTGGGTCTTAACGTTATTCAACACCACCACAACGACACGGCCTTATTTCCAAATGTTACAGTTGTTTCCTCTGGGAAGCTCTTAAGAGTGACAAAATCCAAGGCAGACAAATAGTTATGAGGTAAAACTCAAGTAGTATTTCAATGAATTGCAGAATTGTCTAGAGGGGATGAATGGCCTGCTCTCCTTCCATGTTCCTGACAGGTTTTCTCCTGTAAGGACATCAGCCATTGTCAGAAAGACCATTATTGATAAAGGCATGAACAACAGTGGCCTTGCAAGGCAAAACGAGAAGAGGTAAACAACAGTAAGGCATAATGAAATGAAAAGTGACACACAAAAAATGTAAAAAGCACAAGGGACAATTTTCCACAGGAGTTATGTTGGAATCCCTATATGTAAAAGGCAAATATTAGTTGGGAAGGTTTCCATTTGTTCCTTTTCTGCTTGATGCAACACCCGAGGATTTTCGAACAGCGAAATTATTTATCTGACCACAGATGCAAAGCATATTTCAGTGAAATGGTAATGGCATATTTTGTATTATTAATGCTGAGTGTTCCTGAATTTCAAAATTGTTTGGCTCATGGAGGAATGCTGTGGGGGGAGGGGGATCAGAAATTAAAATGTAAATAACCCCCCAAAGGTGTCCCTTGAAATTTCAGTGAAACATATTCTTTAGCTGTACCTGAGGCGATCAGCGTGCTGCACTGATGGAGCTCCCCAGGGTTTGCAGATTTTCCACCTTCCTTCAGGCAAATTGCCTAACATGGATTTATAAAGAACATACAGCATAGAAACCAGTCATCTGATCCAATTTATGTTCTTTCAAAATATCTTCCCACCGCTCTTTATACAGCCCAGTAAAAAATTTCTGTCAAGGCAGCAAATGCCAGCAATACCATTCTTTGTATATGGGAACCTGTTCTACTGACAGAGAAAGCATTTGGACAATTCACTGTTCTCCTAATTTGCGCAGGCTTGACAAAAATTCAAAGTTGCAATAAAGCTCTTGTGAGGTCACCAAATAGTTTCAAGGAAAAAGGGATGGAAATACGTCTGTGCATCTGAGGAAAGAGAAGTAGGGTGAACATTTTGGGCAGGGTCAATATTATTTCAGTAAAATCAGGCACTCATCTGGACAGCCGTAGAATGCCTCTGACTTCAGGCCCCGGGAGGTTAGAAATCCTGGTTACTGAGAATTGCTGGTCAATCAGACATGAGCATCTTCTGAGATGGTAGTTTCTGCTTGTAGTACAGATATACCTTCTTGTTAAAGATCGCTGGAGGGAGATATGTGGCCAGGTAGGAATCACAACCAGAGATTCCCTGAATAGAGGCGATTTGAGTGGTGAGATGGAAGGGCTGTGGGTGGGGAGATATGGCTTGCCATAGTTGTCCCTTTCCTGATGCTTTGTCTGTTAAAAAGTGGGGGGCATTGTTAACCTGTGAACAAGGGATCCTATTGATGGGCTGCTGGGAAAAGCAACAAGATCTGTTAGTCTGTTTTCGCTGAGAACAGGATATTGATGAAATTCCTGAGCCCAACATTAAATCCCAATGGGCTCAGCAATAATTAGTCTCAAGTAGCTCATTTATGAACCTAGCTGTTTTCCCATCACCACTGGGACTCGCTCATCGAGGGACACTTCTCCCCTTCACTGCTAGTCAGATGGGTAGCCTCCCATCTGTTTCCTCTGGCCTGCCTGTCCACCATCTTTCCTGCCCCTCGAGTAAACTCATTCTTTCTGATTTCCAGAATTCACAGTATTTGGCTTTTGAAGTAGTTCTAAAATTATATTGTTTTGTTCCTTGCTGAACTCAGCACATTGGCAGTCAGACATACTTGGCTGATTCAGCAATGAATGAAGACTCAGAGACTGTTGGTGCACTCACCTGAACCTGCCCTATTGTAGCTTTTAGGTATACTTACGTCAGGCATCTGATTAGCAAGCACAGTACTATCATGGGAACCAATTCATTTACACTGGAAACAGGAAAGAACAATTAAATGAATTCATCTGGGATGTGTGGATTAATCAATTTGTGTAATTTAGTGTTTAACTTGGGCACTCTGTTACACTTGTTAATATTGTCTCAGCAAGAGTTTGCTTATGTATTACTGGTGTTACAGGACACAAAAATAACTCAATTATTAGGTTTCTAGTTCCAGCATTGTGCAGGCCCATGATTTGTTGATAAAGTTAGTGATAACAGGGAAGTTGTTTGAAGCACTGATGTGTCAGGAGAAGGAGTCTTAATACCTGGGGCTGGATTTCCCTCTTTTGATGGTATTACCTTCAGGTGGAGCCCTTGCTCTTGGATCACAACTAAAGCTACATATTTCCTGAGAGTGATGTACCATGCAGGGTACATCACCATGTAGACCAGAGGAAGGGCAGTAATTGCTCCAAGCACTGAGGTCTTTTGCCACTCAATCCCATGGAATGACAACAGAAGGAATGGATAAGGAAACAAATCTGTTGGAATCCAGAGTCTGCTTCACCATCTGATTATACTAATCACTGCATGAATTGAAACTATTTTTTCCAAGGTCCTACTGCATTTGGACAGAGCTGCAGAGAAAACCATTGCCTCCCTGCTTTCCTGCTTTTTGTTATATGCTTAATAAAATCTTAACAAGAACATTGCACATGTACCTTTTGTCATTGATTTAAGAATATGATCTTTTGAGTTGCTTTACTTCTATAGGCCAATTATATTGCCAGTCATTCAAAGACATGGAGCACAATTAGAAGGACATTTCATTCCTTACCTCCAGAATCAAGGCATGACTAGTCACAAAAATAATTTTGTGCTGCTGGCAGTAATAAACTCTGAGGTGGTCATTTAGTTCCTAAATGATTGGTTTAGATAATGAGGGACTTTAATTCTTTTTGGGTGTAACCTTCTGGAATGCCAACTTTACCATCTTTGCCTTACAGTATTTAACAAAGGGCAATGTCATTTTTTTAGATTGGTGACTAGAGTGAACCTGCCCCAGAAATCAGAAGCATAAACTTATAACAGTGCTTGTTAATGCCTGATTCTCTCTAACAGTCTCTCACAATTTCAAATAAAATCTCTTCTTCCAATATGGCCTCTGGAAATGAATGAGATTGCTAGTTAATACTGAAGTATTTCGGTAAATCGGTGTTGTTGACTTGTAGTTGCTTGGAACTCAAGTATAGACTTCTTCAAATTTACTTGGAACCATTATAAACATTAGAAAAGGCATCATTCACTTTATTCACTCGATCATCTGAGCTGTTCAGATAAATGTTTATTCTATAACACCTCTATTCACATACCTACTCACATACTTAAAATATAAACTGCTGAATAAGTGTTGTCAGTGACAACTCTGATCATTTCATAGCACATTGAAACATCAAGCTTGAAGCACTATCCAGGAGGTTGAGGCAATAGATAAGACACAGAACGGATTCACAAAACTACAAATACAAAAGCAAAATACTACAGCTTCTGAAATCTGAGCCAGTGACCCTGAAATTCCAGTTCTTCATGTTGATTCTGCTCTGACCTTTCTTTCTGAGCCTGCAAGAATGTCCTAAAGAAGCTGAATGCGCCTCGTCTTTCGATTGAGCACTTTATCTCCTTCCAGAATCAACACTGAATACAGCAGTTTTAGCTCATTGCTGCTGCCCAAGTTTGTTTTCTCTGTTTTTTTGCTTATTTGATATTTCTCTCACATTTCTCCTGTATTTCTTGTAGTTTGAGTTAGAATGGCAGCATTCTCTTCTAGATACATACGCTGTTTTTCTTTATTTGTCCTAATTCCATTCCTTTTGTCCATACACCATTAGACCTATTGTCATTGAAACTCGCCTGTTTTTTAAACCAAGTAACAGATCTTCTGTTTTATTCTTACTCCCACACTACTCCCTTAGAATCACTCAAGATTTATTGTGTATCTTTCCCAATTCTGGTGAAAGTCACAGTAATGCTATTCAATATGACGTGAATCTGGTTAAATGCTTCTTGTTGGAGATGGTGATTTCTTGGGATTTGTGTGGTGCAATTGTTACTTCCATTTGTCGCTCAAACTGGATATTGTCTAGGTCTTTCTGCATTTGGACATGGATTGCTTCAGGAGTCATGAATAGCTTTGAACATTTTGTAATCCCCAAGCAAATATCCCCACCTCTGACCTTACAGAGTCATACAGTCATACTGCACGGAAACAGACTCTTCAGTCCAACTGTGCTGAACATAATTCCAAATCAAACTAGTCCTATCTGGCTGCTCCTAGCCCATATCCCTCCAAACCTTTCCTATTCAAGTAATTATCCAAATTTTTTTAACGTTGTAATTGTACACACATCCACCCTTCTTCAGGGAATTCATTCCACACGCAAACCACCTTTGATGCAAAAAAATTGGCCCTCGTGTCTTTTTGCAATCTCTTTCCTCTCACCTTAAAAATGTGTCCCCTAGTCTTGAAATCCCCCATCCTAGAGAAAAGGCAGCTACCATTAACTCTATCTATACCCCTTCAATAAGGTTGCCTCTCAACCTCCTGCGCTCCAGTGAAAAAAGTCCCAATCTTTCCAGCCTTTCTTTATAACTCAAGCCTTCCAAACCCGGCAACATCCTGGTAAATCTCTTATGAATCGTCTCCAGCTTAATAATTCCTTCCTATAATTGAGCGACCATAACTGGACACAGTATTCCAGAAGAGGCCTCACCAATGTCCTATGCAACCTCAGTATTGCTTCTCAAGTCCTCTACGTGAAGAACTGAGCAACGAAGGCAAGCATACTAAATGCAATTTTAACCACCCTGTATACATTTGACACAAACTTCAAAGAATTATGGAGCTGAACCCCTAGGTCCCTTTAGTATATACAACACTACCTAAGGCACTACCATTAATTGTTTAAGCACTACCCTTTTTTTTACCAAAATGCAATACCTCATGTTTGTCCCACTTTACCATTTTTCAGCCCACTGAACCATTTGATCAAGATCCTTTTATAATCTTAGAAAACCTTCTTCACAGTTTACAATGTCACCAATTTTAGTGTCATCTACGAACTATGCTACATCTTACTAACTATGCCTTCTATATTCTCATCTAAATCATTCATGTAAATGACAAACAAAAGAGGAACTAGAACCGGTCCTTGTGGAACACCACTGGTCACAGGCCTCCAAGTCTGAAGTACAATCCTCTGCCACCACTCTCTATCTCCTGCTGTTAAGTCAATTGTGTATCTAATTGGCAAGCTCACCCTAAATCCCATGTGGCATAACTTTATTAATTAGTCTACCATGCGGAACCTTGTTGAAGGTTTTACTGAAGTCCAAATAAGCAATGTCTGCACTCGTCAATCTTTTTGGTCACTTCCTCAAAAAAAAATCAAGTTTGTGAGACATGATTTTCCTTGCACAAAACCATGCTGACTATTCCTAATCAGTGTTTGCCTCTCTGAAGGACCTTTATGATGGAGGGAAGGTCGTTGATGAAGCAGCTGCACACTGTACTTAGGACACTACTCCAGGGATCAAATGCAGTGATTCCTGATACTAAATGAATGAGCTTCAATAAGCACAACAGTCTTCCTTTGTGTCAGGCATATCTGCAACCTGCAAAGTGTTATTTCCCTGATCTGCATTGATTCCAAGTTTTCTTGGGCTCCTTGATGCCACACTTGGTCAAATGCTGCGTTAATGGCAAGGCCTGTGACCAAAGCTCCTTAGACAGCATCTTCCAAACCCATCATCACTACTGTTTAGAAGGGCAGCAGATACATGGGAACACCACTACCTGCAAGTTTGCCTCCAAGCAGTTCACCATTCAGCCTTTATGTTTTACTTATTTACTTGTGAGATATGGGTGCGGCTGGCTGGCCAGCATTTATTACCTGTCTCTAGTTGCCCTTGGGAAGGTGGCAACTTGGAAATATATCTTTATTCCTTTAGTGACACTGGGTCAAAATTCTGTGATCTCA
This sequence comes from Chiloscyllium punctatum, assembly GCF_047496795.1. Classification (NCBI taxonomy): domain Eukaryota; kingdom Metazoa; phylum Chordata; class Chondrichthyes; order Orectolobiformes; family Hemiscylliidae; genus Chiloscyllium; species Chiloscyllium punctatum. The sequence continues at coordinate 132,271,372 of NC_092739.1, read as the reverse complement.
CCTCAGACAACATTGTGCACTTACCTACAGCATGTGGATTGCAGTGGTTCAAGAAGACAGCTCACCACCACTTTCTCAATTTCAACTAAGGACTGACAATAAATATTGGCCCATTTAGCGATAACAACATTCCCTAAATGAACATAAAAGTGTAAATTGCTAATTTGGGGAATGGATCAAGACACAATGAGCCAAATGGCATTATGCAATATCTATGATTCTGCGTTTGTTTTTCAGATCAACAGGAATCACTTGGACCTTTCCCTATTGCAACATCTGTACAATCAATAAATGTGTATGACTGGGAAATGCAATCAAGTAGTCTCTACTGTACAAAATATTAGTTTAAAAATCACACAACACCAGGTTATAGTCCAGCATATTTATTTGGAAGCTTTTGGAGTGCTGCTCCTTTGTCAGGTAACAAATTTATAGCAAAAGTTCAAAATGTCATGCAACTGATACGATATATTGAACACACTTGGATTGCTGTTAAGTCTTTCATCTCTTAGAATGGATTGCAGGTTTCCATTCATTAATATGTAAATCCCAGAACTACTTTCAAGTCGCTTTCTTGAGATGACTTAAGATTTTATAAACAAAGATGACATCTCAGCTCAGATAATGCATTAAAGGTGTGAGGTTAGAATCTGTCTGTATTCCAATCTTGAGTCAGACTGGTCTATTTCCAAAGTAGAAATTTATAAAATGTCACATGGATTTACTGCTTGCAGATTGTGTGCTTTTGGAGCAAAATAGAATGTATCTGCAAATACAATTCTGCAAATGCAAATTCACCTCAGAATTTGTTTGTTTTAATATGTTTAGGGTGGAAGCTAGGGAAGTGCAGCATTGTGAGGTTATCTGTGGATTTGTGGTACAGTGAGGCACTGATATGCCCATCCTTGGGCGGCACGGTGGCACAGTGGTTAGCACTGCTGCCTCACAGTGCCAGAGACTTGGGTTCAATTCCCGCCTCAGGCGACTGACTGTGTGGAGTTTGCATGTTCTCCCCGTGTCTGCGTGGGTTTCCTCCGGGTGCTCCAGTTTCCTCCCACAGTCCAAAGATGTGCAGGTCAGGTGAATTGGCCATGCTAAATTGCCCGTAGTGTTAGGTAAGGGGTAAATGTAGGGGTATGGGTGGATTGCGCTTCGGCGGGTCGGTGTGGACTTGTTGGGCCGAAGGGCCTGTTTCCACACTGTAATGTAATCTAATCTAAGATGCATGTAACCAGGAATGAGACAGCTACGAAAGAGTAGTCCATGGTAAGTCTGATGTTGGGATGAAACTTGTTGATATCACTGTGTAGTTGTTTCAGTGGCTCCTCGTTGAGGAAGAAATGTCATCAATATATCTGGTGTATAGTGTTGGAGGTTCTGTGCAGCAAAGAAGTCTTGTTCGAACTGGTGCATGAAAATGTTGGCATATTGGGGTGCAAATTTGGTCCCTGTGGCTGTGCTGTGTGTCTGAATGAAGAACTGGTTGTCAAAGATGAAAACATTGTGCTCGGGAATGAAGCAGATGAGTTGTAGGATAGTCCTCAGAGATTGGCAGTTGTTGGTATTGAGTACTGAGGCTGCCGCAGCAATTCCGTCATTGTTGGGGAAGCTTGAAACATTCATTGTGCCAAGGAATGCTTGGTGGGTGTTGAGTTTCTGTCAGAAATCTGTAGTGTCACGACAGAAGCTGGGGTTCTCCTGTCCAATGGGTTTCAAGATGCCCTTGACATAGCTAGAGAGGTTCTCACACAGCGTCCCATTGCCTGATACAATGGGACGTCCAGGTGTGTTGGTTTTGTGCATCTTCGGAAGGTAGTAGAAGTCCACTATTTGAGAAGTATGTGGGATGAGAGAACATAGGGAACTCTGCAGGACTGGATCGAAAGTCTTGACCAATGTGTTTAGTTCACAGGTGTACTCTTTGTTTGGAAGTGTTCCTGGTTGTACAGTTGTCGGTACACTTACTTGCAGTAGGCCGTTCTATTCTGAATGATGATGGCACCTCCTTTATCTGCTGGTTTGATGACAATGTTGCCAGTGTTTTTGAGAGTCTGGATGGCACTGGGTTGTGATCGGTGATGTTTTGCTCTACCTTGTGGGTGCGGCTGATGAATCTGGCATTTATACATTTCCTGACAGTTTGAGCATACATGTCAAACCTAGGGCAGCGACCCTTCAGAGGGGTCCAAATCGACTCCTTCTTTGCTTACTCCACTACAGATCTCTCCGTGAAGTCTGTTCTGGTTTGTCGATTCTCTCACTGGGATCACTGTTGACATCTTGGAAGAATTCCCAGAGTCTCATTCATCTGATGAATTCCTCCATGTCTGCTGCAAGACCAATGGTGGTGGGACAGTCAATGAGCCTTTAGGTGAGAACTTCAATCCCTTCCAGTTGAAGAGTGTGGTCTGAGAAGTTGATGATCGATTTCCCCGTTGTGGTAATGCTTTCAACTGTGGTGCCGGGGAGGCTTGGCTCCTGCTGGTGGTAATGCCAAGTTTCTCCAGTTTCTTGTTCATGGGCATGCACGTGGTGTAGTTCTGTTGCCTTGTCTGCTTGGCAGTGTCTCGTAACTGTACTATTTGTATCTTAAGTGCAAGCTGGGAATGTGGACTCTATCTTGATTTCAAGGTTATGGTGCCTGCTGTAGAGTTGGTGCATGAGATGATTGATGAGTTTGCGAGAGGTGTGACGGCAAAGTGTCTCGATGTAGTCTGTGTTGTAGGTCAACTGAAGTGGGTTTGTGATCCGTAATCCTTTTGGGATCTTTCCTGCTTTCTTGCATTTCTGCAGAAACTTGATGTCTGTGTCGATATGCACGATCTTCTTCGAGATCCTCTCCACTTTGAACCGACAGTTAGTGGTCTCAATGGTCACAGAAATTATAGCACAGGATCAAAGTGTCATGCAACTGAAATGATATATTGAACAAACCTAGATTGCTGTTAAGTCTTTCAACTTTTAGACTGGGTTGCAGATTTTGATTCATTAATATGTAAATCCCAGGACTTCTTTCAAGTCACATTCCCAAGATAACTTAAGGTTTTATATAAAAAAAAGCAGTGTTCCAAAAGCTAGTGTTTCCAAATAAACCTGCTGGACTATAACCTGGTGTTGTGTGATTTTTAACTTGTCCATCCCAGTCCAACACCAGCACCTCCACATCATCTATAGAATATGTTTAATCAGATGACCGGGGGCCAGGCCTAATTTATTGAACACCGCAGAGGAGGTTTTCCTTTTGTCAAATGTTTATTCAACTATTGTCCATATGTGGAGTTTTTGTGGAACAGGAGAAAATACACAATAGAAGAAATGACAGTAGTATTAATAAAACAGTGAAAGAAAATGGGATAATGATCAGATGGGAGAAGAGAAACATTTTGAGCCAGAGGAAGACAGAGGGATTCTAAGTGGTGAAATTTTTTCCTGTATTCTCTGAAGAATTAAAACAACAGTCAAAATTATCATTGTGTATTGAAAAGGTATTGTTAGTAGATGTCTTGTGACAGAGTTTCTTCAACATGCATTTTTATTTAGTCATCTAACCCCACGAATTCCTATTTACATGGTTTTAATCAAACACCATTCCCAAAGAGATGGATCTGACTGGGAGTCCACAAACCTGCATGTAAACATATTGGTAAGATTACAATTATTTAAACTATGAAGAGAAAGACAATTGAGAAAAACAATTAATTTGCTTTGTTGTACTGTTGTTCAGTTCCCCCTGTTTTCACTCATGATTCCGCCTTTACGAAGGTAAAACTCCAGTGAGGTAGTCTTTCATCTCATTTCCAGCATAATTGGAAATTGAAAACTTGAATGGGCATAATTAGAATTAATTAGAGGAGATAGATATTGAATACTTATAAATTATGAAAAAAATCCATGAGGACTGTAAGGTTAAATCAAATGCTAGACTGGAAAGAAACTGCCATCAACTACACTTGCTGTGATTTTATGCTTGTCATTGTGTTAATGTTATTTTCCCCCAATTTATAGCAAATATTTTATACTGACTGTGAATAGCCTTCAATTACAATGGTGTTTGATTATGAATAATGTTTTGTCAACTCATCAGAATTCAACATTGCTTATTGCCCTCTGTGAAATAAAAAGGCAAGATTTTCTCTGCTGGTTACGCACAGTAACCTTTTCAAATCAGTGTGTGACCATTCTTCTGTTGTTTTTGGTGTAGTTTCGTGCTTTATTTTGAAAGTAAATAGTAACGGGCAAAACATCACCAATACATTTCAATGCTACATTCGTCTGGGATGTTTCAATCACCTCACATTAAGTAGTTTTTAAGGTGAAAAATGAAATACCACTGATTGCGAGAAATGTGTGGAACCACAGGAGAGGGGTGGGATACTAAACAAGTAATTCACATGAGTGTTTACTGTGAAGAAGGATATGTAAGCAAGAGGAATCTCGTGAAATTAATTGTGAAATCTTGAAAATTGTCAATTTTACAGAGGAGGAGGTGCTAGCTGTCTTAAAACACATAAAAGATAGGACCTGATCAGGTATATCCCAGAACTTTGTGGGAAGCTGGGGAAGTCATTTCTGGGCTCCTTACCGAGACATTTGTAACACCGATAGCCATGGGTCAGGTGCTGGAAGACTGGAGGTTGGCTAATGCAGTGCTGTTATTTAAGAAGGGTGGTAAGGAAAAGGCAGGGAACTATAGACCAGTGAGTCTCATGTCAGTGGTGGATAAGTTGTTGGAGGGGATTCTGAAAGACAGGATTTACATGTATTTGAAAGGCAAGGACTGATCAGGAATAGTCAATGTGGCTTTGTGCATGGGAAATCATGTCTCACGAACTTGATTAAGTTTCTTGAAGAAGTAACAAAAAAACTGATGAAGGTGGAGTAGCGGATGCTGTCTATATGGACTTCATCAAGGCGCTCAACAAGGTTCCTCATTGTAGACAGGTTAGCAAGGTTAGATCAGTTGAAATACAGGGAGAGCTAGCATTTGGATACAAAATTGGCTTGTAGGTAGGAGTTGGAGGGTTGTGGTGAAGGGCTGCTTTTTGGACTGAAGGCCTGTGACCATTGGTGTGCCTTAAGGATCGGTGCGGGTCCATTTCTTCTTCTCATCTATATAAATGATTTGGATGTGAATATAGGAGGTAAGGTTAGTAAGTTTGATGGTGTCACCAAAATTGGAGGTGTAGTGGACAGTGAAGAAGGTTACCTCACAGTACAACAGAACCTTGATAAGATTGTCCAGTCGGCTAAGGATTGGCAAATGGAGTTCAATTTAGATAAATGTGAGGCGTTGCATTTTGGAAAGGCAAACCAGGGCAGGACATATACACTTAATGGTAAGGTCCAGGAGAGTGTTGCCAAACAAAGAGACCTAGGGATGCAAGTGCAAATTTCCTTATCACCAGTGGACAGGGTGGTGAAGAAGGCATTTGGTATTTTGACTTTATTGAGTATTGGAGTTGGGAGGTCATGTTATGGCTGTGCAGGACATTGGTTAGGCCATTTTTGGAATACTGCGTTCAATTCTGGTCCTTGTACTGTAGGAAAGATGTTGTGAAACTTGAATGGATTCAGAAAAGATTAACAAGGATGTTGTCAGGGTTGGAAAGTTTGAAGTATAGGGAGAGGATGAATAGGCTGAAGCTATTTTTCCTGGACTCAGAGGCCTAGGAGTGATGTTGTAAAAGTTTATAAAACAAGAGGGACATGGATAGGGTGAATAGTGAAGATCTTTGTCCGAGGGTAGAGGGCATAGGTTTAAGGTGAGAGGGAAGAGATTTAGAAGTGACCTAAAGGGCAATCTTTCCAAGAAAAGGGGGGTGCATGTATCGAATGAGCTGCCAGATGAAGTGGTGGAGGCTGGTATAACTACAATATTTAAAAGGCATCTGGATAGATGGATAAATAGGAAGGGTTTAGAGGGATATAGGCCAAATGCTGGCAAATGGGACCAGATATCTAGTCAGTATGGACTAGTTGGACTGAAGGGTCTGTTTATGTGCTGTACAATGCAATGATTCTATGACTCTAAATAGAAGATGAATAGGCTGGATGGTCTCATTTAATAGAATTGAAGATTGACTTATTTAGTCACCATAAGTTAATTTTGAACAGATTTCTTTCCTTTAAATAAAGGGATCAAAAATGCTTACAGTACTCTAGATGTGGTTTCACCAGCACCTTATACAGTTGCAGTAAGACTTACTTCCTCTTATACTCCAACTCCCTTGAAATAAAGGCCAACGTTCAATTCATCTTCCTGATTACCTGTTGCTCGCTTTGCGTTTTGTGTACAAGTACCACCAAGTTCCTTGTGTTGCAGCTTTCTGCAGTTTTCCTCCATTTAACAGGCAAGTGGGACTAGTTTAGTTTAGGAAAGTTGGTCGACATGGACTGTTGGATTGAAGGGTCTGTTTCCATGCTCTATGATTCTCTAACTCTAATAAATTAGTCAGACACTATTTCCTTTCATGAAGCTATGCTGACTCTACTTGATTAAATTATGCTATTACTTCTTTAATAATTCATTCTAATGCTTTAAACCAGTGTTGAGTGTTAGTGACGATGAAATATTGTCCCCAGTCTTCACTGATTGTGGCCTGTGGGTCTTGGAAACTGAGGATCTAGTTACAGAGAGTGGGGCTTTGTCTGAGATCACTAAGTTTGGTAATTAGTCTTGAGGGGATATTGGTGTTGAAGACTGAACTGTAGTCAACGAGAAGGATTCTTACATAGCTGTTCTTAGTGTCAAGATGTTCTAGGGAGGAGTGAAGGGCAAGTGATACGGTATCTGACTTGAATCTTTGGTTTGATGTGCAGATTGGAGTGGGTCAAGAGTCGTGGGGAGGCTGGAGTTGATTAATGCCACAACCAACCTGTCAAAGCACTTCGTGACCACTGAAGTTAGGGACAGTGGGCGGTTGTCATTGAGACATGCTGCATGAGCCTTCTTAGACACAGGGATGATGTTGGTCCTCTTGAAACAGACAGGGACAGTGGCCTGCTGCAGGAAGAGGTTGAAGGTGTCCGAGAAGACCTCTGCCAATTGATCTACACGTGCTCTGAGTGCATGGCCTGGTACTCCATCTGGTCCCGTTGCTTTCCTTGGATTGACACGGAGGAAAACGAATCTGACCTCTGATGCAGTGATTGTTGGGATAGGTTCGTCAGGACTCGTCGGAATAGGTGTTGCCTCTCTGCTGGAATTCTGTTCAAAGTGAACATAGAAGGCTTTGAGATAATCTGGAAGGGATGTGTCATCATCTGCTATCTTGCACTGTCTCTTTTTAGAACCTGTGATGTCCTTCAGTCCTGGCCATAGTCGCCGGCTATCTGTCTGGGTCTCTAGTTTGGATTGGTATTGGTCCTTGGCTTCTTAATGGCTCTGTGAATGTCATACTTGGATTCCTTTTATTTGAGTTGGTCTCCTGATCTGAAGGCCTCACACCTGGTTTTAGCAGGTTCTATATGTCCTCATTCATCCAGGGTTTCCTGTTGGGGAACGCCTGGATTGACTTCCTCAGTATGCAGTCTTCCACACACTTGCTGTTAAAGTCTGTGACAATACGTAGACAGGCCAACAAAGGGCAAGGCCACATTGGATTTGGTACTGGGTAATGAACCCGGCAGGTATTAGATTTGGAGTTAGGTGAGCCTTTTGATGGTAGTGACCAAAATTCAGTTATGTTTACTTTAGTGATGAAAAGGGATATGTATACACCACAGGGCAAGAGCTAAAGCTGGGGGAAAGGTAATTATCATGCAATTAGACAAGATTTAGGATGCATACGAAGGGGAAGGAAACTGCAGGGCATGGACACAATAGAAATGTGGAGGTTATTCAAGGAACAGCTACTGCGAGTCATTGATAAGTATGTACCTGTCAGGCAGAGAGGATGTTGTCAAGTGCAGGAGCCGTGGTTTACTGAGGAAACTGAATCTCTTATCAAGAAGAAGAAGACTTATGTTAGGATGAGATGTGAAGGCTCAGTTAGGGCACCTGAGAGTTACAAGGTAGCCAGGAAAGACCTAAAGTGAGAGCTAAGATGAGCCAGGAGGGGACATGAGACTTCATTGGTGGATAGGATCAAGGAAAACCCTAAAAGCTTTCTACAGGTATATAAGGAATAAAAGAATGACTAGAGAAAGATTAGGGCCAATCAAGGACAGTAATGGGAAGTTGTGTGTGGAGTCAGAAGAGATAGAGGAAGCGCAAAATGAATATTTTTCTTCAGTATTCACACTGGACAAAGACAATGTTGTCGAGGAGAATACTGAGAAACAGGCTACTAGACTAGATGGAATTAAGGTTCACAAAGATGAAGTATTAGAAATTCTGGCAAGTGTGAAAATAGATAAATCCCCTGGGCTGGATGGGATTTATCCTAGGATTCTCTGGGAAGCCAGGGAGGAGATTGCAGAGCATTTGGCTTTGATCTTTGTGTCGTCATTGTCAACAAGAATGGTACCAGAAGACCAGAGGATAGCAAATGTTGTTCCCTTGTTCAAGGAGGGAGTAGAGACAACCCTGGTAATGATAGACCAGTGAGCCTTGCTTCGATGTGGGTAAAGTGTTGGAATGAACTATAAAAGATAGGATGTATAATCATCTTGATAGGAATCAGTTGATTAGGGATAGTCAACTTGGTTTTGTGAAGAGTGGAGGTAAAAACAATGACTGCAGATGCTGGAAACCAGATTCTGGATTAGTGGTGCTGGAGGAGCACAGCAGTTCAGGCAGCATCCAAGTAGCTTCAGTTACTTGGATGCTGCCTGAACTGCTGTGCTCTTCCAGCACCACTAATCCAGAATTTGTGAAGAGTGGGTCATGCCTCTCAAACCTTATTGAGTTCTTTGAGAAGGTGACCAAACTGGTGAAGGAAGGTAAAGCACTTGATATGGTGTATATGGATTTCAGTAAAGTGTTTGATAAGGTTCCCCATGGTAGGCTACAGCACAAAATATGGAGGCATGGGATTGAGGGTGATTTAGCATTTTGGATCAGAAATTGGCAAGCTATAAGAGGACAGAGGGTGGTGGTGAGGATCTAAAATCTGGAATTAGACTGTTGTCAGGAGTAACCATTTTATGCGTGCTTTTATTAACCACAAAATGGCTTCTTAATGCAAAGTAACATAACAAAATGGTTTCAGGCTGCAAATTAACATTATGTTTAAAATGGCTTCTCATGCTGCTAAAGGCTGCATTCCTGCCTTGCTGAGCTAACTGAATCAAAAGATAAAGCAGACAATAGAGCCATCACAGTGTGGAATTAACTAAGCTCGATAGGACATCACTAACCATCCCAGTTAACTTTGAAATGCAGGTGGGAAGAAATAAATGTATAGTAAACAACTTTTTTTCCCAGGAAATATCTCTGGGTTAATCTGCTATCCATTATGTCATTTTATTACACTTTATTGGATTTATTCTGTAAGTAAGGCTGTACTATTTCTTAAGAAACATATAATAATTGCCTTTGTTCCAAGTGACATTGTGCAGTTTCTTCAAGGAACACAGAAGCTTTTAACCTCTGTGTTGCTGGATAAACTTGTGCCTGGCGTCATAATAAACTGTGAAATCTTGCTGAAGCAGACCACATTCCTGTTGATTATTTGACCAATCGCAGAACTGAGAGACCCCTCCCAGGGGTCGAGATCATCAGTGGTTGATGGAAAATGTTCATCCTGGAGTTGAATTATCAGTGGTGTACCACAAGGATCTGTTTTGGGTCTACGCTGTTTGTGATTTTTATAAACGACCTGGATGAGGGCGTAGAAGGATGGGTTAGTAAATTTGCAGATGACACTAAGGTCAGTACAGCTGTGGATAGTGCCAAAGGATATCATAGGTTACAGAGGGACATAGATGAGATGCAGAGCTGGGCTGAGAGGTGGCAAATGGAGATTAATGCAGAAAAATGTGTGGTGATTCACTTTGTAAGGAGTAACAGGAATGCAGAGTACTGACCTAATGGTAAGATCCTTGGTAGTGTAGATGAGCAGGGAGATCTTGGTGTCCATGTACATAGATCCCTCAAAGTTGCCAACCAGGTTGATAGGGTTGTTAAGAAGGCATCCGGATTGTTAGCTTTTATTAGTAAAGGGATCAAATTTCAGAACCGTGAGATCATGTTGTAGCTGTACAAAACTCTGGTGTGGCAGCACTCGGAGTATTGTGTGCAGGTCTGGTCACTGCATTATAGGATATATGTGGAAGCTTTGGAAACAGTTCAGAAGAGATTTACTGGGATGTTGCCTGGTATGGAGGTAAGGAGAAAGTGAGGACTGCAGATGCTGGAGATCAGAGCTGAAAAATGTGTTGCTGGAAAAGCACAGCAGGTCAGGCAGCATCCAAGAAGCAGGGCATAAGCCCTCCTTCAGGAATGAGGAAGGTGTGCCAAGCAGGCAAAGATAAAAGGTAGGGAGGACGGACTTGGGGGAGGGGTGTTGGGAATGCAATAGGTGGAAGGAGATTAAGGTGAGGGTGATAGGCCGGAGAGGGGGTGGGGGCGGAGAGGTCGGAAAGAAGATTGCAGGTCAAGAAGGCGGTGCTGAGTCTGAGGGTTGGGACTTAGATAAGGTGGGGGAAGGGGAAATGAGGAAGCTGGAGAAATCTGCATTCATCCCTTATGGTTGGTGGGTTCTTAGGCGGAAGATGAGTTACTCTTCCTCCAGGCGTCGTGTTGCTATGGTCTGGCAATGGAGGAGGCCAAGGACCTGCATGTCCTTGGTGGAGTGGGAGGGGGAGTTAAAGTGTTCAGCCACGGGGTGGTTGGGTTGGTTGGTCCGGGTGTCCCAGAGGTGTTCTCTGAAACGTTCCGTAAGTAGGCGGCCTGTCTCCCCAATGTAGAGGAGGTCACATCGGGTGCAGTGGATGCAATAAATGATGTGTGTGGAGGTGCAGGTGAATTTGTGACAGATATGGAAGGATCCCTTGGGGCCTTGGAGGGAAGTGAGGGGGGAGGTGTGGGCGCAAGTTTTGCATTTCTTGCGGTTGCAGGGAAGGTGCCAGGAGTGGAGGTTGGGTTGGTGGGGGGGTGTGGACCTGACGAGGGAGTCGCGGAGGGCGTGGTCTTTTCGGAATGCTGATAGGGGAGGGGAGGGAAATATATCCCTGGTGGTGGGGTCTGTTTGGAGGTGGCGGAAATGACGAAGGATGATATGATGTATCTGGAGGTTGGTGGGGTGGTAGGTGAGGACCAGTGGGGTTCTGTCCTTGTGGCGATTGAAGGGGCGGGGTTCAAGGGCAGAGGAGCGGGAAGTGGAAGAGATGTGGTGGAGAGCATCGTCAACCACGTCTAAGGGGAAATTGCGGTCTTTGAAGAAGGAAGCCATCTGGGTTGTTTGGTATTGGAATTGGTCCTCCTGGGAGCAGATGCGGCGGAGGCGAAGGAATTGGGAATATGGGATGGCGTTTTTACAAGGGACAGGGTGGGAGGAGGTGTAATCTAGGTAGCTGTGGGAGTTGGTTGGTTTATAGTAAATGTCCATGTTGAGTCGGTCGCCCGAGATAGAAATGGAGAGGTCTAGGAAGGGGAGGGAGGAGTCTGAGACGCGGTCCAGGTAAATTTGTGGTCGGGGTGGAAGGTGTTAGTAAAGTGGATGAACCGTTCAACCTCCTTGTGGGAGCACGAGGTAGCGCCGATACAGAGGAAAAGATGAGGGGTGGTGCCAGTGTAGCTGCGGAAGATGGACTGTTCCACATATCCTATGAAGAGGCAGGCAGCGCTGGGGCCCATGCGGGTGCCCATGGCTACTCCTTTGGTTTGGAGGAAGTGAGAGGATTGGAAAGAGAAGTCGAAGGTATGAGGAAAGTTTGAGGGATTTGAGGCTGTTTTCATTAGAGAGAAGAAGGTTGAGAGGTGACTTAATTGAGACATATAAGATAATCAGAGAGTTAGATCGGGTGGACAATGAGAGTCATAGAGTCATAGAGATGTACTGCACGGAACGGACCCTTCAGTCCAACTCATCCATGCCGACCAAATATTCCAACTCGATCTAATCCCACCTGCCAGCACCCAGCCCATATCCCTTCAAACCCTTTTTATTCATATACCCATCTAGATGCCTTTTAAATGTTGCAATTGTACCAACCTCCACCACTTCCTCTGGCAGCTCATTCCATACACGTACCACCCTCTGCGTGAAATAGTTGCCCCTTAGGTCTCTTTTATATCTTTCCCCTCTCACCCTAAACCTATGTCCTCTAGATTTGGACTCCCCCACCCCAGGGAAAAAACTTTGTCTATTTGTCCTATCCACATTCCTCAAGATTTTGTAAACCTCTATAAGGTCACCCCTCAACCTCTGACGCTCCAGGGAAAACAGCCCTAGCCTATTCAACTGCTCCCTATAGCTCAAATCCTCTAATCCTGGCAACATCCTTGTAAATCTTTTCTGAACCCTTTCAAGTTTCACAATCCTTCTGATCGGAGGGAGACCAGAATTGCAAGCAATATTCCAACAGTGGCCTAACCAATCTAACCAATGTCCTGTACAGCCGCAACATGACCTCCCAACTCCCCCTGTACTCAATACTCTGACCAATAAAGGAAAGCATACTAAGCACCTTCTTCACTATCCTATCTACCTGCAACTCCATTTTCAAGGAGCTATAAACCTGCACTCCAAGGTCTCCTTGTTCAGCAACACTCCCGAGGACCTTACCATTAAGTGTATAAAGGTGTATAAGAGAGCCTTTTTCCTCATGGTGATGGCTAGCACGAGGGGGCATAGTTTCACATTGAGGGATGATAGATATAGGACAGATGTCAGAGGTAGTTTCTTTACTCAGAGAGTATTGGGGTGTGGAACTCATTGCCTGTAACAGTTGTAGACTCACCAACTTTAAGGGCATATGGATGAGAATAGTATAGGTTAGATGGGCTTCAGATTGGTTTCACTGGGCGGTGAAACATCGAGGGCTGAAGGGCCTGTACTGTGCTGTAATGTTCGATGTTGTAGGTATCCCTTGAAAGCTACATTTATTGCCTATCCCTAATAGTGATGGGGACTGGAGACAGTGACTTCAGTTCTCCCAACATCTTTTTGGATCCACTCATTGTACTTTTTGCTACCTTCCCCCACCCTCCTCTCTGACCTATCACCTTCATCCCCACCCCCATCCACCTATTCTACTCTTTGCTACCTTCTTCCCAGCTCCACCCCCTCTCCCATTTATCTCTCCACCCCAGAGGCTCCATGTCTTCATTCTTGATGAAGGATTTTTGCCCAAAATGTCGATGTTCCTGCTCTTCGGATGCTGCTTGACCTGCTGTGCTTTTCCAGCACCACTCTAATCTAAACTCTAGTTTCCAGCATCTGCAGTCGTCACTTTTGCCTAGTTGATTTTAACCTTACTGCGAATTCTCTTGCAAGGATGTCTACCTTGAAGAAGTTCTCCTCCTCTCTCCACAAGAATCTCAGTGAGTCTCTCTCACACTGCAACCCCCAGGTCATCTCCTCTCCCTGAAGCTCTTCAATCATGTACTGAAACAGATTGCAAGGTTGGTCAAACTGAATGTGAGGTGATCTGCACCTTTTTACTGGTATCCCAACATCTACAGAGAGAAGCAGCAAACCTCATTTTGACAGTCATTGTTGGTGGTAGTTCCTTTTCCCAATGACAGTCTACCAACAAACCCTGGCACTTGTAAAATGAGCCGTGGGAACCTATTGTTTTGCAGTTAAAAGAGAAAGAGAAATGGAGATATGTTCACAAACCTTTCTGCACAAAAGTAGAATGATTGAAAGTAGTTGGACATTTTGCATCTAATGACCTTTACCAAAATCTCTTGGGCTGTTATTTCCCAAGGCTACAATAATTCTGACTGTAATTCTGACACTGTCTGACTGCTCAACACAGTAACATGATTTGACCAAGACTTCTTGATGATATTTCAAGCACAATGGCAAATTTTCTGAAGAAGTTACGGGGAAACGATTGAGCGCCAGTGCAATAAAATGAGCTGTGCTAGTTCTTCTCCTTAATGGAGCAGTATTTGAAGTTGTTTTATGTTATGCCACAAAAATAGCACAGTTTCTCTATCCCCTGTGGGACTGCACAATTGTTGTCAATAAAGTTAGTTCTGGTTGACAAATAGAATCATTTTAGACTTGATAGGTCTTTCGGGTTCAACTAGCGGAAATTAATGATAGGAAAACAAGGAAGATGGGCAGTAAAAATAAATTATTACATTCTAGGAGTGAATGAATCATTGAAAGATTTTTCAGAGAAAGCCAGGCAAGTGTCCAGAAATCAGGAGATACAGTGGGAAGGCAGGGGCATGAGATTGTGGTCAAACAAAAAGAGACAAGCACGTGGTGGGAAAGAACCTCTCTTGGTCCTAAAAATGTTTTAGTTTCGCTGTAATTTTTGATATATGATATTTGTTAATACTTCATTCACAAGGACTGAGCTATGGAGATATCTATCCTTTCACCTTATGAGTCAGTGTTAAGTTCCAATCCAAATTAATGTGGCTTTGAGAGCATAGACACAGCACTTACTGTCGGTAACATTCTGCTGAAGTTTGGGCTCTATTCAACCAAATGAATTTCAAAAGGAAAGGCCTTGCAGGGAGACCAATCCAAAACTATATCCAATCCACCATGTCTTTTCTTTAAGTGACTCATTGGAACATAACTGAAAAGACCAGAACTTCTTGTTCATCTTTGAAAGCAAATCTTAGCAGGACTTATACACATAATGGTAAGGTCCTAGGGAGTGTTGCTGAACAAAGAGACCTTGGAGTGCAGGTTCATAGCTCCTTGAAAGTGGAGTCGCAGGTAGATAGGATAGTGAAGAAGGCGTTTGGTATGCTTTCCTTTATTGAGTACAGGAGTTGGGAGGTCATGTTGCGGCTGTACAGGACATTGGTTAGGCCACTGTTGGAATATTACTTGTAATTCTGGTCTCCTTGCTATTGGAAAGATGTGAAACTTGAAAGGGTTCAGAAAAGATTTACAAGGATGTTGCCAGGATTGGAGTATCTGAGCTACAGAGAGAGGCTAAACAGGGTGGGGCAGTTTTCCCTGGAGCGTTGGAGGCTGAGGGGTGACCTTATAGAGGTTTACAAAATTATGAGGGGCATGGATAGGATAAATAGACAAAGTCTTTTCCCTGGGGTAGGGGAGTCCAGAACTTGAGGGCATAGGTTTAGGGTGAGAGGGGAAAGATATAAAAGAGACCTAAGGGGCAACTATTTCACGCAGAGGGTGGTACGTGTATGGAATGAGCTGCCAGAGGAAGTGGTGGAGGCTGGTACAATTGCAACATTTTAGAAGCATTTGGATGGGTATATGAATAGGAAGGATTTGGAGGGATATGGGCCGGGTGCTGGCAGGTGGGACTAGATTGGGTTGGGATATCTGGTCGGGTTGGACCGAAGGGTCTGTTTCCATGCTGTTCATCTCTATGACTCTATGATCTTTGCGAAGGTGGTTGTGAACAATCTTCCTAAACTACTTGTTTCACACATAATGCTTTTAGGGAGAAGACTGCAGGGTTTTAATTAAAAAAAAAATTAAGACTTGTTGGTATGCTTCCAAATCAGGATGATATGTGATTTAAAGGGGAACTTGAAGGTGGTGATGTTCCCTTATATCCTCAGCCCTTGTCCTTCTAGATTGTAGAGATTGTGGGTTTGAAAGATGCAGTGGAAGGAGACTTGACAGGTTGCTGCATCGTGTGTGAACACACAAACAAGAGTAGGCCATTTGTCCCTTCGAGTCTACTCTACCATTCAATAAGATCATGGCTGATCTGATTTTAACCTCAACTCTACATTCCTGCAAATCTCCAATAATCTTTTTATCCTCTTGATAATTAGGAATCAATTACTTCTGCCTTAAAAATATTTAAAGAGTTTGCAGCCACTGCCTTTTGGGGAAGGGAATTCCAAGACTCACAATCCTTTCAGAAATAAAAATGTTTCCTTATCTCTGTTTTAAATTAGTACATTCTTAATTTTAAACTAGGACCCCAAGTTCTAGATTCTCCACAAGAGGAAAGAGTCTTTCCACATCCTCCGGGTCAATTCCTCTCAGAATCTTATCTGTCTTCTATTCTAAACTCCAGAGAACACAAGCCTAGCCTGTCTAGCTTTTCCTCCTCTCATCCAGGTATTAGTCTAGTCAACCTGCCCTGAATTGTTTCCAATGCATTAACATCCTTCTGTAAAGATGGCGACCAATATTGTGCATATTTCTCACTAATGTACTGTATAACTAAAATATAACCTCACTGCTATCGCATTCAATTCCCCTTGCAATAAACCAGAGCATTATATCGGCTTTTCTGATTATTTACAGTACCTGAATGCTAATATTCTATGACTCATGGACACCTTAAACTCTCTGCATCTTACCTCTGCAACCTTTCACGATTGTAAGAAAAAGCTTTTTATTCTTTTTGCCAAAATGGGCAATTTTCCAAGTTGTACTCTATATGCCAGATCTTTACCCACTCACTTGACCTGTCTATATCCATTTGGAGACTCCTTAATGTCCTTTCACAACCCACTTTCCTCCCTATCTTTATACCATCAGTCAATTTAGCTACCATATCTTCGATCTCATTATCCAAATCATTTTTGTAAATTGTAAACAGCTGAGGCCCCAGCAACAAATATGGCATGCAACTTGTAATATCCTGCTGGGCTGAGAAAGATCTACTTATTTGTACCCTCTGCTTCGTATTGGCCAGCCAATCTTCTATCCATGCCAATAGGTTACTCCCTGCACCATGAGGCTTTAGTTTCCACAATAACCGTGGATCTGGCTCCTTATCAATGGCCTTTGGAACTCTAAATAGTATACATCCACTGGTTTCCCTTATCTATAGCAAGAGTTTCTTCTTCAAAGAACTTCATGAAATTAATTTGTAATGATTTCCCTTTGACCGAACCATGTTGGTTCTGCCTGATTAATCTTTTAGTAATTCTTCACTTTTTAAAAATACTCTGTCCAATCTACCACTGTTCTTTGCAGAATTATATGTTTTTTTTTGCATCTGATACTTTGACATTTTCAGCTAACCACGAATATCCGCCTCTTAGAATTTTTCTTATTTATTGGAATGTATGTTTGCATTTTCTGGAATATGCCCTTAAATGTTTGCCACTGCATCTCTATTGACTTATTCCTTGACTTAAATTGTCAGTTGCCAATATCTGCAGGTAGCATGCACTGCATCCATTATGAGCCAGTGGTGAAGAATATGAATGTTAACAGTAATGGATGGGGTGGTCGATCAAATGGGCTTTGAGTCTGAATAGTGTCAATGTGGTTGGAGGCTCAATGATCCAGGCAACTGCTGCATATTCAATCATGCTCCTGATGTGTGCCTTGCAGATGGTGAATATAATTTGGAGGTCAGGAGGGGATTTACTCATCAGAGAATTCCCAATCATCTGCTCTGGCCATAGTATTTTCATGTTGGTTCAGTCCAATATCTGGTAAACGGTGACTCTCAGGATTTTGATGGTGGTTCATTGTTGATAATGTTGTTGAATGCCCCTGGGGGATGGTTAAATTCTCTTCTGTTAGAGGTGATCATTACCTGGCACTTGAATTGTCTGAGTGTTACTTGTGTTCTTATGCTTTTGTCACTTATCAACCCACACCTGAATATTTAGGTCATGTTGCATATGGCTCAGTAACTGAATTCTAAATAGCACCAAACACCGAGCACTGTATAAACTTTAGCAAAAGTCCTCACTAACACTCAACACTGGGCCCCCCAGGGGTGCGTACTCAGCCCCCTACAGTACTCACTGTATACCCATGACTGCGTTGCCAAATACTAGACTAATGCCATTTACAAGTTCACTGGTGACACCACCATAGTCAGTCGCATCTCAGATGGTGATGAAACAGACCACAGATGGGAGGTGGAAGACCTGGAAAAATGGTGCACTGAGAACAACCTAACTCTCAATGTCAGCAAAACTAAGGAACTCATTATTGACTTTTGACAGGATGTTACTCATGCTCCCCCCCCACACGTTAACAGACCAGAAGTGGAACGAGTGAAGGGTGTCAAGCTCCTGGGAGTGGTCATCCACAACAAGCTTTCTTGGACTCTTTATTTGGACATACTGGTTACAAACTCTCAACAATGTCTCTTCTTCCTCAGGCAGCTGATAAAATTTGGCATGACGGCGAAAATCCTTGCCAACTTTTATATGTGCGCAATAGAGATTATTCTGTCTGGATGTATCACTACCTGGTATGGCAACTGTACCATTCAAGATCGGAGATGGTTAGAGACAATGGTGAACTTGACCTGGGTAATCACAAAGGCCAACCTCTCAAATATAGAATCCATCTACCAAGCCTGCTGTGAAAGAAAGTCCGCCAGCATTCTCAAAGATCCGTCCCACCCTGGCAATGTTTTCCTACAGCCTCTACCATCAGGAAGAAGGTACAGAAGCCTGATCACACACACCAGCCCGTTTCGTAACAGTTTCTACTGTACTGTTGTTAGAATACTGAATGGACTCACAAACTCTTTGCATTTACCTGTACCTGTGTTTTTGTTTTTGCCACTGTTTACCTATTATTTACTTATCTATGCTACTTAACTCTGTGATCTGCCTGTATTGCTCGCAAGACAAAGCTTTTCACTGTGCCTCAGTACACGTGACAATAAATTCAGTTCAATAAATTCAATTCAATTCAATAAATTCTGACCTTACGTGGGAGGGAAAGTTATTGGACCTCGACAAGTAGATTCTTGTGTGTAAAGTTTCAGTTCCAACAGCTTGGAAGTGCAACATGTGGTCACTAATACAGGCAGCCCCTGGGTTTTGAATGGGTTCTGTTCTTGAGTCTGTTCATAAGTTGATTTGTAAACAAGTCGGCGCATTATGCAGGATAGTATAAAATAGCCATTGCTAAGTACAGGAAATGTTTGTATATTGGATCTTTAAAATTACACCTCTGTATGGGGTCATGTTGTAAGTACGTCTGTTGGTAAATTAGGTGTTCATAAATTGGGAACCCCTTATATCTGTATTGGACCTCACAACCTGAACTTAATCCTGTTCTTAACCAGATATTCATCTAAAAACATTAATTAACACAGCTGCAGCTTAAAGTCTGTTCCAAAAATAAAATCTACAATTCTACAGGGGGCAAATAAAATTCCTTCTAATCCCATATCTCTCTTGAGGCTTATTAATTCTATGTTTGAGGATCTGAATCGACATATGACTTCAATAGCTGGAGGCGTTTTCTGAATTTTAATCAATTCTCTTCCATGTGTTGGTAATAGAAATTGGATCTTTCTAAGCTTTGACCCACTTTATTCCTGTAAACTGTTTGAACTCCATTTTTCGAATTAGTGTAGGTGTAATCTCAGGCCATCACTGTGATCAGCTTTATACTGACTTAGAATTTGAACGCATTGACATTCCAACTAGTATCAGCAGAGAGTGGAATCACAGGCAGAACAATGTTATCTACAGGCCCGCTGTCTATACAATCCACGACCACCACCCTGGGAGAGGCTAAAGAAAGGCTTTCCCACTAGCTTAAAGACTGACTGCACTGGCCAGGTGGAATGAGCCACATACATCATGAATATGTCATGTCTGGTTTTAGTTGACCATACATGAGTTAGTGCTATCAGCAAATAAGGAAATTCACTTGTGTTCAGTGTATGGAAGGTAGAAGGAAAATACAATATAATAGTATTGACATGCATTTGATTAAATAAAATGTTGGAGCAAATTACTGTAGATGTTGGAATCTGTACTAGGGCATCATCTAGACTTCAAACGGTCTCTCTCCATGTATACCGCCTGACCCGTTATGAGTTCCAGCCTGTTTTGTTTCCAGAATAAAATTGACATGCTTGATTACCATCTGAGTGTAAATAGTGAGTGAGGACAAGAATGAGTTTGGCTGTGCCAGTCCCATATTTGAATCAATTATAATGACTGACTGGGCGAGACAGCATGCAGTCATCACAAAGAGTGTGGGAATTGATCCACTAACTTCACCAATGTAGACTGTAAAGATTAATTTGGATTGTGTTGGTCATTTTAAAAATAATTTATGGGATCTGATCGTCCCTGGTCAGGCCAGCATTTACTGTCCAACTTTGAGATGGTGTTGGTGAGCTGCCTTCTTGAACTGCTGCTGTCCACGTGCTATAGATAGACTCACAGTGCCATTAGGGAGACAATTCAAGGACTTTTGACACAGCAATACTGAAGAAACAGCACTGAGGGTGTTGTGTAGTCTTTGGTTTTCTCATGGAACTGCTGTCATTGTCCTCGAAGTGGAAGAGGTCGTGGGCTTGGAATGTGCTATCTGAGGACCTTGAGTAAATTTCTTCAGTGTGTCTTATAGATAGTACATACTGTCGCTGAGTGTGGTTGGTGAAGGGAGTGGATCCTTGTGGATGTAGTACCAAATAAGAGGACTGCATTGCCCTGAATAGTGTCTAGTCTCTTGAGTGTTGTCCTAACAACACTCATCCACGCAAGTGGAGAATAGTCCATAACACCCCTGGCTGAGCTTTATGGATGGTGGAAGCCAGGAAGTGAGTACATGTTGTAGGATTCTTAGCCTCTGACCATTTCTTGTAGCCAGATTCATCAGCTCTTCCTTCAACAGCATGCAATTAGGAATATGGTATTTCCCCTTTAAACTTTAATTTGCACAATTTACTTTTTACCCTCTCTCACCAGGACCACTTTGATTGATTTAAAATCCGTTTCTCTATGAATAATGTGTCAGTGCCTGTTCTTGCTCTACAGGGCACAATAACCATTTTGTCGAGTAGATGAACATATCTGAGACCTGTTCTTCAGTGTATTTTTACCATGCATTTCCTTATGTTTCTAACTCCAAATGTAACAAGCACTTCTGTGCAATTGCACTCATATCCCAAGATCATGCCATTCATCCTGGGCTTTCAGATAATCATTTCGAAAGATTAAAATTCTGGGGGTGTTGGGGGTACATACGTATCCTCCCCAACTGGCCCCAGTATTTCTGGTGGTGGCCAAGTCATCCAGTTCAGTTCTCTTTAATAAAAGGTTCATGGGCAATGACGCACATATCTCCAAGAGAATGCTGTCAATAATTAATTTCAGCTACACTTTCCTTTCACTTGATACTTTTTTTTTGAACTGCATCTAAGTCAAATTATTCCAATTCAATATTGTGTAGCTTTCCTATCATTATGTTTTATTTGAAGTGGTCCATCTCACAAACTATCATTCTGTCTGATTTGGGAATAATGAAGAATCTTTACTGTCCAGTTTAAAACTAAACTTATTTTCATCACAACTTTAAAACAGTAATTAAATGTTACGATGTGGTTTCAGGAATTATTAACTGCCTTTTTGTTCTTTTTGAAAAGCCACATTTCATTTTCTCAAAAGTAACCTTCTGGACTATGATTCTTGATGTTTTTTTCTTTTAAAATTATCCCAAATTCAATTATAGCAACAATATTCTTGAGGGGTTTTTCATGTATAGTTGAGCAGAATTGTTGAGCTGACAGCTTTTGTTCATGGTCAGTTCATTTCTTCCCCAACAATCTTTCTCATTTTGCTGGTATCAATTACAGCAGGTTGTTTTATTGATCCCAATTTCAGAAACGATTATGGCAAGACTTGGTGATTTTCTCAGAAGGCAGTAAGTGGCCTAACTGGTCAAGATCAGGTCCCTGAAAGCCTTTAGCCTTTGATGTCCATGGGTAATCTGCAAGATTTCCAGGCCCCTGATAGTGGTAAGAAGGTAGATCTTGAGACCTGTTTAACAATACAAAAACAAATTCCACTATGGTTGCAGTTATTTCTAAATTTAGAAATCAAACATTTAGCCACGTAGAAGATGTTCAGTATGTCAGCAGAAATGGTTAACCTTCTCTGATCTGAGAAGGGGCAGCAGCCCAGACTCCAGGTGACAAGAGTGCTTGCATTATTTCCTTGCTCATATCTCTTTCTTACACTTTTTTTCTCCTGGAAAGTAGAACAAATGCATGCATATTCAAATTAGATGCTTACTAAAGTCCTGCTTATCTGTATGTTTTGGAATATGTTGAACTTGCTCCATGGCTAGAAATTCATCTGTTAAACTCTTTTGATCAAACCAGTTTTGAATCTGCGATGCTTGTGGCCTAGTCCTTGTTTTCGTGTTAGTAAGGGATGCTGACATTGTGATGATCGTGGGAACTCTCTCTTATTACAATCCAACATTCTCTGGCACTTCTTTTACTGTGCTGGAGGAAAGGGACTGGTTCAGGGTCATGACCCATTTTCTAACTGTGTTGGAGGGACTTTCACCTGCCTCTGAATTTGCCCTGTTCTGGGTAACATTGCACGTCAGTTTTGTCTCGCTACATTGGAGAAGTGGAACAGTGGGGAAAGCTCTTTCAACTATAATCCCAAGGTGTCCTGCCTTGTTTTGTGCAATTGAAACAGCTGCTATCTGTTCATAGTTTTCTGTTTGACATGTTTTGATTTTTGCTAAATTGGGGAGAAGTTGTTTCATAAACCGTCTGGAAATCAATGTCTAGAATATCCAGTTACAGCATTTTTCCTTGTGTTGCACATTGCATTTTCTAATGGTAATCATTTTCACCCTGCACCTTTTTTGTCTGCAACTTCTTTATTTTCCTCATCAAGCTGAAAAAGACTGCAGTCTAACTTATTCAGAAAACACCAATTATAGTCCAAAAGGTTTATTTGAAAATACAAGCTTTCGGAGTGTTGCTTCTTCATCAGGTAGTTTCATCACTAGCTAGGACTATAACTTGGTGTTGTGTGATTTTTAACTTTGTTCACCCAAGCCCAACAGCGGCATGTTTGCATCATAACTTATTCAGGACTGTTTTGAACTCAACTGTTCCTTTAAAAATCTTTTTCAACAGCCGATCATGGACGGACCCATATTTAATGTGGCACACATCTACAATCTCCAGCACAGTTCCCTCTATGGTTGCTTCTATCTTTTTCTGCTAATCTTTCTATCTATCAGTTGCATTCTAAAATATCCCAATGCCTTGGTAGGTTCAATCTAAGAATGCTGCTTCTCAAATTCAAAACCAATTAAGCATTGACTCCTGTGGGATCATCTGCTGAGGTAACCCTCCTTTCAGCAATACCTTACACTTCAGCAACGTTTTACTAATGAGTGGTCTGGCCTACTCTTCACAGTTTTAATGACTTTCTGCTTACCAATAGCAACCCATCAGTGTTGGGTATGCTAAAGGTTATTAAGGTGACAAATCCCTAGGACCGGATGGGATCTATCCCAGGTTGCTGAGGGAGGCGAGAGAGGAAATAGCTGGGGCCCTGACAGATATCTTTGTGGAATCCTTAAATATAGGTGAGGTGCCGGAGGACTGAAAGGTTGCTCATGTTATCCCCCTGTACAAGAAGGATAGTAGGGGTATTCCGGGTAATTACAGACCAGTGAGCCTGACGTCGGTTGGGGGGGGGAAGTTGCTGGAGAGGGTACTGAGAGAGTGGATCTATTTATATTTGGAAAAGAATGAGCTTATCAGTGATGGGCAACATGGTTTTGGATGGGGTGATCATGCCTTGCCAACTTAATAGATTTCTTCGAGGAAGTGACCAAGTTGATAGATGAAGGAAGGGCTGTTGATGTCATATACATGGACTTTAGTAAGGCATTTGATAAGATTCCCCATTGTAGACTAATGGAGAAAGTGAAGTCACATGGTGTGCAGGGTGTTCTAGCTAGGTGGATAAAGCACTGGTTGAGCAACAGGAAACAGAGAGTAGTAGTTGAAGGGAGTTTCTCAAAATGGAGAAAGGTGACCAGTGGTGTTCCACAGGGGTTGGTGTTGGGGCCAGTGTTGTTTGTGATATACATAAATGATCTGCAAGAGGGCACTGTTGGTATGATCAGCAAGTTTGCAGATGACACAAAGATTGGTGTAGTGGCAGAAAGCATAAGGGACTGTCAGAGAATACAGGAGGATATAGATAGACTGGAGAGTTGGATGGAAAAGTGGCAGATGGCTTTCAATCCAGACAAATGTGAGGTGATGCATTTAGGCAAGACTAATTCTAGAGCGAATTATACAATGAATGGAAGAGCCTTGGGAAAAATTGATGGGCAGAGAGATCTGGGAGTGCAGGTCCATTGTACCCTGAAGGTTGCTGCACAGGTGGATAGAGTGGTCAAGAAGGCATATAAGACATAGGAGTGGAAGTAAGGCCATTCGGCCCATCGAGTCCACTCCGCCATTCAATCATGGCTGATGCGCATTTCAGCTCCACTTGCCAGCGTTCTCCCCGTAGCCCTTAATTCCTCTAGACAACAAGAACCTATCAATCTCGGCCTTGAAGACATTTAGCGTCCCGGCTTCCACTGCACTCCGTGGCAATGAATTCCACAGGCCCACCACTCTCTGGCTGAAGAAATGTCTCCGCATTTCCGTTCTGAAATGACCCCCTCTAATTCTAAGGCTGTGTCCACGGGTCCTAGTCTCCTCGCCTAACAGAAACAATTTTCTAGCATCCACCTTTTCAAAGCCATGTATTATTTTGTACGTTTCTATTAGATCTCCCCTTAATCTTCTAAACTCCAACGAATACAATCCCAGTATCCTCAGCCATTCCTCATATGCTAGACCTGTCATTCCAGGGATCATCCGTGTGAATCTCCGCTGGACACGTTCCAGTGCCAGTATGTCCTTCCTGAGGTGTGGGGACCAAAACTGGACACAGTACTCCAAATGGGGCCTAACCAGAGCTTTATAAAGTCTTAGTAGTACATCTCTGCTTTTATATTCCAACCCTCTTGAGATAAGAGACAACATTGCATTCGCTTTCTTAATCACAGACTCAACCTGCATGTTTACCTTTAGAGAATCCTCGACTAGCACTCCCAGATCCCTTTGTGCTTTGGCTTTATTAAGTTTCTCACCATTTAGAAAGTAGTCCATTCCTATATTCTTTTTGCCAAAGTGCAAGACCTCGCACTTGCTCACGTTAAATTCCATCAGCCATTTCCTGGACCACTCTCCCAACCTGTCTAGATCCTTCTGTAGCCTCCCCACTTCCTCAGTACTACCTGCCTGTCTACCTAACTTTGTATCATCGGCAAACTTCGCTAGAATGCCCCCGGTTCCCTCATCCAAATCATTAATATATAATGCGAACAGCTGTGGCCCCAGCACCGAACCCTGCGGGACACCGCTCGTCACCGGCTGCCATTCTGAAAAAGAACCTTTTATCCCAACTCTCTGCCTTCTGTTAGATAGCCAATCCTCAATCCATCCCAGCAGCTCACCTCGAACACCATGGGCCCTCACCTTGCTCAGCAGTCTCCCGTGTGGCACCTTATCAAAGGCCTTTTGAAAGTCCAGATAGACCACATCCACTGGGTTCCCCTGGTCTAACCTACTTGTTACCTCTTCAAAAAATTCCAACAGGTTTGTCAGGCATGACCTCCCTTTACTAAATCCATGTTGACTTGTTCTAATCAGACTCTGCTCTTCCAAGAATTTAGAAACCTCATCCTTAATGATGGATTCTAGAATTTTACCAACAACCGAGGTTAAGCTGATTGGCCTATAATTTTCCATCTTTTGCCTTGATCCTTTCTTGAACAAGGGGGTTACTACAGCCATCTTCCAATCATCTGGGACCTTTCCTGACTCCAGTGACTCTTGAAAGATCTCAACCAATGCCTCTGCTATTTCCTCAGCAACCTCTCTCAGAACTCTAGGGTGTATCCCATCGGGGCCAGGAGATTTATCAATTTTAAGACTTTTTAACTTTTCTAGCACTATCTCTTTTGTAATGGCAACCATACTCAACTCAGCCCCGTGACACCCTTTAATTTTTGGGATATTACTCATGTCTTCCACTGTGAAAACTGACGCAAAGTACTTGTTAAGTTCTCCTGCTATTTCCTTATCTCCCATCACTAGGCTCCCTGCATCAGTTTGAAGTGGCCCAATGTCTACTTTTGCCTGTCGTTTGTTTCTTATGTACTGAAAGAAACTTTTACTATTATTTCTAATATTACTGGCTAGCCTACCTTCATATTTGATCCTCTCATTTCTTATTACACTCTTTGTTATCCTCTGTTTGCTTTTGTATCCTTCCCAATCTTCTGATTTCCCACTGTTCTTAGCCACTTTATAGGATCTCTCTTTTTCTTTAATACATTTCCTGACTTCCTTTGTCAGCCAAGGTTGTCTAATCCCTCCCCGGTTAATCTTTCTTTTCTTGGGAATGAACCTCTGTACAGTGTCCTCAATTATACCTACAAACTCCTGCCATTTTTGCTCTAGTGTCTTCCCGGTTAGCCTCTGCTTCCAGTCTATTTTAGTCAGTTCCTCTCTCATGCCCTCATAATTACCTTTATTCAACTGTAACACCATTACATCAGATTTCGCCTTCTCCCTTTCAAACTCCAGACTGAACTCTACCATATTATGGTCGCTACTTCCTAAGGGTTCCCTTACTTTAAGATCTTTTATAGAGTCTGGTTCATTGCAAAGCACTAGGTCCAGAATAGCCTGCTCTCTTGTGGGCTCCATGACAAGCTGTTCCAAAAAGCCATCCTGTAAGCATTCCATGAATTCCCTTTCTTTAGATCCACTAGCAACATTATTTACCCAGTCCACCTGCATATTGAAGTCACCCATGATCAATGTAACCTTGCCTTTCTGACATGCCTTCTCTATTTCCCGGTACATGTTGCGTCCCTGGTCCTGACCACTGTTAGGAGGTCTGTACACAACTCCAATTATGGTTTTTTTGCCTTTGTGGTTCCTCAATTCCACCCACACAGACTCCACATCATCCGACGCTATGTCATTCAATACCATAGATTTAATTTTGTTCTTAACTAACAAGGCAACCCCACCCCCTCTGCCCACCTCTCTGTCTTTTCGATAAGTCGAAAAACCATGGAGGTTTAACTGCCAGTCCTGACCCCCCTGTAACCAAGTCTCTGTGATGCCTACTACATCATAATCATTCACTATTATCTGTGCCATTAATTCATCGGCTTTGTTATGAATGCTACGAGCATTCAGGTAAAGTGCCTTAATGCTAACTTCCTTATTAGAGATGTTGTAAGTCATATGTCCTAAATTATCCTTGGTTTTTTCTGCATTCTCAGTCTGCCTCAATTTTAAATCCGCCTGGAAACATGCTATCCTGCTGCTTATCTTTCCATTTACCTCCATACTCCCTGTCGCTTTCACTTTCCCTTCCCCCCAACTCAGAAGTTTAAAGTCCTACTGACCACCCTATTTATCCTCTTCGCCAGAACATTGGTACCTGATCGGTTCAGGTGGAGACCGTCCCAACGGTACAGATCCCCCCTGTTCCAAAACTGATGCCAGTGCCCCATGAAGTGGAATCCCTCTTTCCCACACCAATCCCTTAGCCACGTGTTTACTTGCCTAATTTTCTTGTCCCTATGCCAATTGGCACGTGGCTCGGGCAGTAATCCGGAGATTATGACCCTTGAGGACCTGTGCTTCAATTTCCTGCCTAGTGCTTCGTAATGCCCAAACAGGTCCTCCACCCTAGTCTTGCCTATGTTGTTGGTACCAACGTGGACCACAACAACTGGATCCTCCCCCTCCCGCTCCAATATCCTTTCAAGCCGGTCAGAGATGTCTCGCACCCTGGCACCGGGCAGGCAACACACCATGCGAGACTCCCGATCCGGCTTGCAAAGGATACTATCTGTCCCCCTAATTATAGAATCCCCTATAACCACTACCTGTCTATTAGCTCCCCCCTCTTGAATGGCCTTCTGCACCATGGTGCCTTGGTCAGTTGGCTCATCCTGTCCAGAGCCCTTTTCCTCATCCGAACTTGCCTTCATTGGACAGGGTATTGAGTATACTTGCCTTCATTGGACAGGGTATTGAGTATAAGAGCTGGCAAGTCATGTTAAAATTGTACAAGATTGGTTCGGCCACATTTAGAATACTGTGTACAGTTCTGGTCGCCACATTACCAAAAGGAAGTGAATGTTTTGAAGAGGGTGCAGAGAAGGTTTATGAGGATGTTGCCTGGTATGGAAGGTGCTAGCTATGAAGAGAGGTTGAGTAGGTTAGGTTTATTTTCACTAGAATAAAGGAGATTGACGGGGGACCTGATTGAGGTTTACAAAATCATGAAGGGTATAGACAGGGTGGATAGAGACAAGTTTTTCCCCAGGGTGAAGAATTCAA
Organism: Chiloscyllium punctatum; assembly: GCF_047496795.1. NCBI lineage: Eukaryota > Metazoa > Chordata > Chondrichthyes > Orectolobiformes > Hemiscylliidae > Chiloscyllium > Chiloscyllium punctatum. Next base: position 132,243,169 of record NC_092739.1, on the reverse strand, counting down.
CAACGAGAGGTCATGCTTACAAGGTGAGAGGTGGAAGGTTTAAGGGGGATACACGCGGTAAGTATTTTACATAGAGGGTGGTGGTCATTTGGAATGCGTTGCCAGCAGAGGTGGTAGAGGTAGGCATGGTAGATTCATTTAAGATGTGTCTGGACAGATGCATGAGTAAGTGGGGAGCAGAGGGATACAGATGCTTAGGAATTGACCAACAGGGGTTTAGACAGTACATTTGGATCGGCTTAGGCATGGAGGGCCGAAGGGCCTGTTGCTGAGCTGTAAATTTTCTTTGTTCGTTGTTCTAACTCTGCTTCCTCTGTTCAGCACCTCTTGACCTGAGTCCTCCCTTCAGGTCCTTTTGATAATCAACTGTGTGGCTCTCGAGTAGCCTTACTGCACTAATTGTAGGTGGTAAATAAAATGTACTCACCTCTTTGTAGGGCAAAGCCCAGGATCTGATAGGACCATCCTTCTCAACTCCGCTATTGGTGTGGCTAATCTCCAACTCAGGCCACAGGAGGACCACTCAGGAATGCCAGTCAACTTTGTGTATTTATTCAAACAACCAGACAGAGAGAGTCTGTCTTAGACTGGCTGAACAAATTCTGTCTAATACACTTTCCAGCTCTTCCTGGCACCATCTGACCCAGTCAAATCTCTGTCTGAAACATGCAGAAAGGCCTCAATCTTTATTACCCCACCATCATTTAGGGTGGCACAGTGGCTCAGTGGTTAGCACTGTTGCCTTGCAGCACCAGGGATCTGGGTCTGATTCTCTGCCTCGGGTGACTGTCTGTGTGGAGTCTGCACATTCTCCCCATGTCTGTGTGGGTTTCCACTGGGTGCTCTGGTTTCCTTCCACATTGCTGAAAATGTGTTGCTGGAAAAGCGCAGCAGGTCAGGCAGCATCCAAGGAGCAGGAGAATCGACGTTTCTGGAATGAGCCCTTCTTCAGGAATGAGGAAAGTGTGCCCAGCAGGCTAAGATAAAAGATAGGGAGGAGGGACTTGGGGGAGGGGCGTTGGAAATGCGATAGGTGGAAGGAGGTTAAGGTGAGGGTGATAGGCTGGAGTGGGGGTGGGGATGGAGAGGTCAGGAAAAAGAAGATTGCAGGTTAGGAAGGTGATGCTGAGTTCGAGGGTTGGGACTGAGACAAGGTGGGGGGAGGGGAAATGAGTTCATCCCTTGTGGTTGGAGGGTTCCTAGGCGGAAGATGAGTCACTCTTCCTCCAGCTGTCATGTTGCTATGGTCTGGCGATGGAGGAGTCCAAGGACCTGCATGTCCTTGGTGGAGTGCGAGGGGGAGTTGAAGTGTTGGGCCACGTGGTGGTTGGGTTGGTTGGTCCGGGTGTCCCAGAGGTGTTCTCTGAAATGTTCCGCAAGTCCCAGAGGCCTGAATATATAAAAGGGAACATTCCAGAACCAGGGACCAGGAGGCTGCTGGGAAGGTCAATTTCCCATTAAAATGAATGGGTTTGCTCCTATCTACGGTTTCAGCCTTCTGCAGTAGGAGCTAGAACATATCTCCTGTGGGTATGGGGGGACTACTGCATGAGCTTCTTCTCCAGTCATTTCTGCTGACTTAGGCATGTGGTTTATTCAAAGTTCAGGGTTGCTAAAATGTACCTTACATTACTAGCTTGTCGGTAGTATCGTACTCCTGTTGTCACCGCTTTTTTAGAAAATCTAGTTTATGTCTCACTAAGATACGAAAATGGGTATTAAATCAAACTTGAAAAGGCTACAAATATTCAACAGGCCAGATAGCATCTATAGAGAGAAAAACAGAGTTAACATTTCAGGACAATGAACTTCATTCCCAGGAATATTAGTGGCTTCAGAATGAAAGAAAGCAGACGCTTTGTAAAAACAGAATTCTATGGAGGATTAGTCCTGATCAGAACGCTGGCAGCTCCACATCTCCAAAGCAACAAGAACAACTACAGCTTTGAAGAAAATCTCTTGTCTGGTTTTTGAGCTTTTCACAGCTTCAGTACAATGGAGGTTCCAGAGACAGAGAGAGAGAGAGACACTTCCCATTATCACAAGACAATAACTGTTTCAGTGGGAAATCAGCCAGTTTAAATTCTGAATTATGATGGGCACATTATTGAACTATAAATAACATTTTAGAAGATAGTTAGCATATGATGCCAAATACTTGGATTATACTTATTGAGAAAAACATCAGCACGGAAAAATGAAATACTTTGCTGTTTCTGGTACCAGTTATCTGGTCAGGTGCAGCATTACCATCTGCAATGTGAGTGTCTGCCTAATCTGTTATACTGATAAGCCATAGCCCAAAATGAGCTGTCCACCTCAAATGTTCCAGAGAATGTGTTGCATTTTTACAGGTTTTTTTTCTGTGAGATATCTGAATTTTAATTTTAATTTATTCCCAATTAATGCTAGATTAAGGGGACTTACTTCATGTAGCTCAGTACTGATTAAAATTGGCTGAAATTTCTCCTTAATTTTGATTTCTCACAGTCTGAACTTCTTTTATTCATAGGTGAGATGTGGCATCACTGTCTGGGTCTGTATTCATTGACCATTCCCCATTGTCCTTGAGAAGGTGGTGGTGAGCTGCCTACTTGAACTGCTCCAATCCATGTGTTGTAGGTACAATCGATCCACAATGCCGTTCGTGGGAGGAGTTCCAGGATTTTGACCTTGTGACTTCAGTAGGACTCGGGTTTCAGAGTTAGATGCCAATATAGGTGAAAGCTAATTGCTCACATGAGGCATTGTTTACAGGAAAAAAACTAAACATAAAAGGTAATTGAGTACTTCTGTAAGTGGAATGCTCCATATTCGCATTTGGTGTTGGAACCCTTAATAGCTCATTCCAATTAATTAATCTGTGCATGTAATATCTTGTACTTACAAGATTAAATGAGCTGTTCACACATTTCAGTTGCTGAGGAATAGGCCTGACATAGAAAATAGAGATATTAATATTCAAAAGTGAATACAAGGGATATATAAAATATGGATATATATGTACTTTCTGAAAGATTGCAGATATTGAAACTAAGCACATCAAATTATCTGTTTGTGTTAAATGATAAAATTATACTCAAATGGAAGATATATGTCAAAATAATTAATTACAAATGTACATGCATTTTATATTAAAAGTGACAATCAGCCCCAACATTTCAAAGGTATTGCGTCTGTACATTACAGACTGAACTTACTGCGGCAGAACTGGTTATACTAAGTGTACCGAATATGACAGAAGACTCCCACTTATCTCAAATTTCAAAGTAATCGGTCCACAGAAAAGAGTGCTCCTGGGTTTAAGTGGAAAGATTCAAATATCAGAATAGAGAGTAAATGGTAACCACTTGTCTTTGTAATAACTGAAGCAAAGCATAGGGGAGATCTTCTTGTCAATTCAGGGTTAGTTTGGCTGAAAAGTCAATGGCAGAGAAAAAAAAGTGAAAAGAAAAATTGCTCCAAGGGAACAATTTTGCTGGAAGCAGTCAAAGTGAAATAAAACAATTCAAATTGGAACTGATGAGAAAACAAGTCTGATGAAAATAGAAACACGAGGCACTAAAAGGCAGAAGTATTGGCTGCCAGATCTTTTTGATTAGCCTTTCAATATTGTCCAGCAAATGGACTGCAGAGGCAGCAACTGCAAAGAAGCAGTGAGCCTGAGCAAATGGTCATTTGGCACCTGCCTCAAAACATGGCAGGAAGCCTGGAATAGCACTTCCTTAGATTGGGCACATTTTTCTCTGAGTCACAAGGTTCCAGGTTCAAGACCCACTCCATGGCTTGAGCACAACAATCACTGCTGCAAGTTCAGCCTTTCAGCTGAGATGTTAAACAGAGGGACCATCCACCTGCTTGGCTAGATATTAAAAAATCCTATTGCATATTTTTTTGAAGGAGAGTAGGAGATTTATTCCTCATTTCCTGGCCAATATCCTTCTCTCCTTTTCTCTCCATCAACATTGGAAAAGAAGATTATCTGACTTTATCATGTTGCTGTGTTTGGGAGCTGGCTGTGTTTGGATTGGCTGCTGTGTTTTCTATATTACAATTGTGGCTATACTTCAAAAATATTTTATTGATTGGAAAGTGCTTTGCGACTTCTGGTAGTCTAAATAAATGATAAATAAATGCTGTCCCCCTCTCCTCTGTGTTGTTCTATCAGGCCAGTATCAGGGTGTTGATGGAAGCTAGTTTACAGCCAAATCAGTGAACAATCTTTATTAAAGTATAATCAGAAAGGAGATTTGGTTAAAAAAAAGACATCTCTAGAACCTTACAAACCTGGCCTCAGTTCCATATGATCATATCATCTTAGACAGACCTCCTTATGCACATACTCAGTAGCTATTATTAGAGTAAAAGAATAGTTAATTCTTAGCTCCTCCCTTTATACTTCTTTCTTGCATTGCATCAGAAAATTTTCCAATGCACAAGTGGTGCGCCCTCAATATTTTGGTGCCTGTGTTCCTGTTATATCATTAATTTCATGCCAGACAGCTACAAAATTATGTATTTGAGCTGGCTTCCCATTAATCTGTGTTCTGAGTTCACCTACGCAGGCAAATTGTTCACCAAATGGTCTCACTGGAAATGTTGGTCTGGCTCCAATTAAATCATCTGAACAAAGCATTTGTTTCAGTCAAGCTGAGATAGCTCCCATGTGAATAAGTGAGCAAGAACAAGAAGGAGTGATGTCAGAATTAGTTAAAGAAAAATAAAGAACTGATTAACTATGTGCTGAAGTTCAAATCTTTACATATTCACGATCACAGTTCCTGCCTTGCAGTTGACCATTTCAGTCTCATTTATTAATTTTTCTTAATGTTGCTTTTATCTCAATGAACTTAGAGTTCACTCGTTCCACTGTCAATAAGTCATGATCCAAAAGTGATTTCATCTGCCTGAAGTCTCAGTGAAGTTGCCACTTGGAGTTCCCAAATAAATATAAGTGATTTGAAAAGTCACCGTGTGGGAGTGGACTTTTGTGGAGAGTATAGAGCAGGAGGAAACAAGTCAGGAAGGATGGCTGATTAGTCAGGATACAAAATGTTGGTTTTCTGAAAGTGAGTTAAGATGTAGAGGTTAAGTCACCAGTGTCACAGGGAAGGGTGAAGCTTCACATCAGCCAGCGGTCAGTTCCTGCTTATAATACCACACCATGAATATTTGTAATGCTAAAAATGTATCAGAAATTGAGTTCTACCTTCAAGATTATGTCAACAGTATGCAGGTATCCAGTGGCACCAGTTCATGTTTGATTAAAGGTGACAAACAGTTGTCTTTGCATCTCAGAGGGCAGAAGTTTTCTTTGCTGAACTGTTGACAAGGGGAGAGAGAGAGAGAGAGAGAGGGAGGGAAGGAGAGAGAGAGCAGGAGAATGGCAGCTTGCATGGAGGCTGTCAACTACAGGTCAGGGGTTAGGGGTTAGGGGGCAAGGGTGAGTGTGGAGTCAAAGAGGAATGGAAGTGGGGTCTCCAAGTCAGGACAAAGGATTTGGAGAGAGATGTGTGTCAGTCCTGGGGTTCTGGGTGTGTTGAACCAAAAAAAATGAGATAACTGAGGCAGTGGCCACGATGTGGAGTCTCCCTTTTTGTTCATAAGGCTATTTCATGGCTTACCTGTACCTGCAACAATCTGATGGTGGGTATCACTGCTGAGAAACTTCCAGCTCCTCATATTACACTGTTTCCCATGATGACACATTAAACATCAATCAACAATGTGCATGAGCTGGCACCCACCAGCACACATTCAGCTGAAGGTTTCTAACATTGCGTTGCACAATTTGAGCAGTCAAATGCCAGTAGAGGAAAGGAAGTTTTATTTTGATTAGTTATTTGTGGAGAACTCTGTTCATCACATGTACAAATGGTCTGTCAATATGTTCATCTGTGCTGATGATATCCGATGTAGTTTGATTTGATTTGATTTGATTTGCTTTATTATTGTCACATGTGCCTAAGTACAGTGAAAAGTTTTGTTCTGCGTGCAGCAAAGGCAGATCATAATGTACAAAGGTCATAGGATGATTGAACAGAGTGAGGAATACAAAGTTATGGCTCCAATTAAGGTGCACACAAAGCAAGATCAACATTAGTGTTGAAATTTGAGAGGTCCATTCTGAAGGCTAATAATAGCTGGGAACCTGCTGGTATATGTGCTTAATTTAGAGTAAGCTGTAGCTCCATCCATCTGCCAGATCCTGAACAAAAACATTCTAATGTTAACAGGAATCCTGCAGCTCACATTGAACCTCAAACCTGCTGGATTTAAACTGGGGCTGCTGCTACCACAACCCTCTCAAGCTCAGGCCATATGCCAATCATATTCAGTGGCAGAACACATCTGGCATTGGTCAGCTCACGTATATCATGTTGACACTAGATTGAATGCAATGCAGCAAGACCTAATGAAGACCTCCAGTCGGCACCCCTTCCCTGGGTCCTGTCCTGTGAAGCATCACTCCCACACACATCCACTGATTAATGAAGGTCTACAAGCTGGTTGAAGCTATCTGCATCTACCTATTTCATAATGACATGGACATTCCATCTATTTCCTGCCTTCTGTCTCAGCATTGACTTGGAAGTTGCAAACAAGTTCCATATAACCAACCCCATCTGTTGAATTAACACCACAATGAGGTCCTTGCTAAGTAGGTTCAGGAGAAAGTGAGGACTGCAGATGCTGGAGATCAGAGCTGAAAATGTGTTGCTGGAAAAGCGCAGCAGGTCAGGCAGCATCGAAGGAACAGGAGAATCGACGTTTCAGGCATCAGCCCTTCTTCAGGAAGGTTCAAGGCCCCTGGACACTCTTTAAGCACTTGTGCAGAGACACAAACAATATTGTACATTACCATGGAGTGCCTCCCCAAGAGACTAAGTGGTGTACCAATGACCTTCAGTTCAGTAGATGAGGAGGAAATCACTTGTCTTCAGGGATTCATACTCATTAAATAATACTGTAAGGAACTAGAACTTACATGAAAGGCGTGCACTTGTAATAGGAAATATATGCTTTCTAACCAGTTCTCAAATTCTCTACTTTAAAATGCTGAGATGTGGACTCATTGAATTTACAAAATTCTTAAAGGGAGGGGTGGGGTGCGTAAGGCAGAAAGTCTGTTTCCACTGGGTGGGGAGGGTATATAACTTATTTCAGAGCTAGGTGAGGAGGAATTTCTTCAGAGAGGATAGTGAGTCTGAAATTGTCTATCCAAGAGAGCTGTGGAAGGTTGGTCACTGAGCAAGGTCAAGACAGAGAACAACAGGTAATTTTTTAGATAATGTTTTGAGGAATAAGGGAACAGAGTGAGACAATGAGGATAAAGCTTAGGTGAGATCTTACAGAAGTTTTCTCAAGCATGGGGCATCTGGACAGAATCGAAATGGAGAAACTTTCCCCACTTATAAAATTATCAAGAAACAGATGGCATCTTCTTGTTATCACTGCTTGGTAAAGATATTCTGCAGCAATGTATGTAGCAGCCATGCCTCAGTAGATGAGTGATGATGAGAACATGGTCATTAGCACATTCACTTAGCCTCTTGACAGCATCCTCCCTGGATTGAGCATTGATCAGGCCATTTACAGTTGTATACAGTGATGACTTAACAGCGGGAACCAAAAGGAGTAGATAGCTATTGGGCTGTCCGTAATCTCAAAGCAAAGAATGTTATCTTGGAGTGACAGTTGCAACATCATGACAACATGTACACATGTGCAGCCATTTTCTACAACAACTCTTTGATGTTAAGGCAAAAATAGTTAGTGCATTTAAGCACAAAAAGCTGAATGAGAACATTGCAAACTAAATGGCATATGGCCCTTTTGAGTTATATTTTACACAGAGGAGATACTTGGCAAGCAGTGAGTCTAGACTAGGACCTGCAAAAACTAGTTAGCGAGGTGCAGAATGCGAGAAGAGTGCAGTATTCTGATGGCCAGAGCCATCTTCCAGTCACGATAAAGAATACCTGGCTTCAGATTTCTGCTGTGGTGAGCATGAGATATCCTGATCACAGATACAATGGGCTGAATGGCCTCTTTCAGCACCATAACCAACCTGTGACTCCATGATGTAGAGTGAGTAAAGGTTCAATGGCTTTCTGTGTTCAGGAGGGCTTAGCATTTTCAGGATGGCACCTGTTACTAGTAATATTTCACAGAGATCAGAATAGGACTACAATTAATAACAATATACATTAATGACTTAGATGTGGAAAGTGCTACAGCCAGGTTTGTGAATGGCACAAAAATAATGGGAAGGCAGATGGTGAGAATGACACAAAGAGATGGCAGAGGGATAAAGACAGGTTAAATGAGTGGGCAAAAAAATTTGGCAGATGGAATATAATGTAGGAATCTGTGTGGTTATGCATTTTGGCACAAAGAATACAGGACCGCAATATCACTTGAATGGAGAAGAATTACAGAAATCTGTATCACAGATGGACTTGGAAGTCCTCATCTGAGAATCACAAAAAAACCCATGGTGAAGGCAGTAGATCGAAGATAGACTCTCTTTCGGTTATAGTTTTTTACTCTTCTTATTCTTTAACTATTCAAAATGGCACCGGCTTTTGGTGACATTTGAAGCTTTTCACTGTATTTTACTGCATTATTCACTGTAAAATGCAAGTGATGATAAATCATTCAAATTTAAATTTACATTTAATGGGTATTAGGGAAGGCAAATGGAATGTTGACCTTGACTTCAAATGACACAATATATGAAAATAGGGAAATCTTGTGGAGACTATATTAGGCACTAGCTAGATAACAACTAGAATACTGAGAACAGTTTTGGTGTCCTCTACCTGCAGAAAGATATACTGGTATTGGAAGCAGTCCAGAGAAGGTTCACTAAGCAGATCCTGGGACTGAAAGAACTGCCTTATAAGGAGAGGTTCACTAGCTTGAGCCTGTATTATTTAGAATTTAGAAGGATGGGAGGCAACCTTGTTGAAACACACAAGATTCTTCGGAGTCTTGGCAGAGTAGATGCTGAGAGGTTATTTCTCCATGTTAGAGAGTGTAGGACCAGAAGGCATAATCTCAGAGTAAGGCATTGCACATCTTAGACAGAGATGAGGAATTTCTTCTCTCAGACAGTAGTTAACTTTTGGAATACTTCATTCCAGAGGGCTGTAGAGTTTGGGTCATTAAATATACTCAAAGTTAGGATAGAATTTTTTTAATCAGTAAGGAAATCAATGGTTATGGGGAAAAAACAGGAAAGGGGAGTTGAGGATAATCAGATCAGCCATGATCTCATTGAATGGTGGAGCAGATTCAATGGACTGGATGGTTTACCATTGCCAAGTCTTATGGTCTTATGGTTCACACAGCAGAGCACATTTGTAAGCTGCAGTTGAGTTGCAAGGCTTGTCACATATCTCTCCTATAGCATTGAGGCTTGTATGTCAGCTGCTTATGGAAGTGCATACAGGAAAGATATGAACGAAGACTGTGACACACAGGCACAATAAATAGAATTACAGCTAAATTCACTATAAATCACACTAACATAAATTCATATTGGCATTGCAGTTGAAGGCAGAAGAAAGGACCAAGAAGATGGCCCTGATTGGGGGATAGTCAGTTTAGCTGCACCCAACTAGCGAAGGACAAGTGGCCTTGGAACTAGCTAGGATTCTGAGCAGCTGTCTGTCAGTGATAGAACATGGTGGTAATGGTGAACATCATGCTGTCCCATCACTATGCACATGGGCACAGTGGTATGAAGGGTGCAATGATGGGGTTGTGTCATGAGTGCAGCACATGCTAAATGACTTCTTTGTGCCTGTAACAGGTCCCAGTCCTACTGACTCAGCTTTTGCAGACCAGATCAGCCCTCAGACACCAGGAAGGAAGGAAGAGGAGGAGAAAGAGATGATTGGGGAGGCATCACATCTGACTGGCATATGCTCTACCAACACAATTAACCATCCATTAGAGGGAAAGCAGCACATGTTTAGAGTGAATAAAATCCTTGAAGGAAGGGGAAAGTGGCTGTGATGCTCCTGTCAAGGGTCTTTGGGAGTCAACGCTTGGACCACAGTATTTGACAATCATCAGCAGGTGTGTGTAGATCTGGTTGGGTTCCCTGAGGCAGTAGAAGCTCTTGGACTGTGACTGCATGTAGTCATGAACTCCATGTTGACCTGGGGGCTCCAATCATGAGAGATTGGCCATGTTCATTGAGAGACAGCATGGAGAGCAGATTGAAGAACAGTGTTTCAGCCAGGATAGGGTGTCGGCCTCCCTCAGTAGGCTGGATCAGTCTGCTCCGCGTATGAATGCTGATATCCACAAAATAGATGAGCATTTCCTTGAACAGGTATTTAGATCCCCTGTTGGCACAATGGTTGCTGGGCTGGACGTCTGCTACGTTCCAATACCCAGATCCATCAACCACACGTGAAGGTCAAGTCTGAATGTAAGGATGGCCAAGGGTTATGGAAAACATGAATGTTGTATATGGCATCCACTCCAGAAACAGGACCATTGTTTGGAATGGATGTTGCATTTATTCATTCAAAGAACAGTTGCTGTACAGTTGTGGGCACATCGTCTGCAATATGCCTTATTTGCATTTATGCTGGTGCATGTAATCTTATCAGCATGAATAGAATGCCAGGGCTGGATTATGACAAAATGAAGAGGCCCACAGTATTACAAAAAAAAAAGTATTATTCTAACATAAATGTCAATGAAAGTAAAAGTATCAAAGTTTTATATTTGCATATGTAAGGTGAAATGAAAAACAATGATCTTACAAAAATATTTTTGTATTCATTCTTGGGATGGGGACTTTGATGGCTCAGACAGCATTTATTGATTACCGAGCTGTCCTTGGGAAGGTAGTGGTGAGTTGACCCTTCAAACGTTGCAGTTCATTTGCTGTTTGCAGACCAAAAAAGTTGTTAGGGAGAGAGTTCCAGGCTTTTGACCCATACATCTTACAATAATTTGTTTTTGCATTATAGAATACTTTTAAAGGAAAATACTTTGTGATTCTTAATTAGTATAAATGAAAATTTTTAATCCCTGCAGGTAGCTGACAGGAAGAGCATGTACATGAACTTTGCCTGTTTCAAGTCAATGACTTTGGTGGCAACCATTTGCAGAGTTACTTCTCAGGGCAATGCCTTGATTAATTACAGTCAAATTCCTTGGTTTAAAATTTTGACAAAGTGTGACAACTAATTGTCGATCATCAATAACTAGTGCATTCTGAGTGGCAATGCCACCATCAAGCAGAGTCTACTTGCCAACTAATTAGCATTCTCCTCTCATACAAAATATAAATGTTGGTTTTCCCCTTAAATTGGTATTCTAATGAATTGCAAGTTGAAAACCTTTAACAAAATGTATCTTTTTTCAACATCTAAAACATGTTATTTCATGACTTTTACAGTAAAACATTGATGATGAAGTCAAATGATAAACTGCAAAGTTTACCACTTTCTAATCGGATAATGTTTAATGCAGATAGCTTCTCTTGCAGCGTTGATGTCTGCAGTTCATTGAATATTTTTAAAGCAGAGCAGATTTTTGTCCAGCAAGGGAATCAAAGGTTATCAGGTGCAGATAGGAATGTGAGTGGAGGCCATAAAAAGCTCAGCCATGATCTTATTGAATGGGGGGAAAGGTTCCAGGGCCCAATTATCTACTTCTGTTCTCAATTTGTACATTCATATGTTGGGATTTGATGTTTGTCAGCTTTAGAAATGGCCTTTCTCCTGAACAGATTGTTATCATTAGACTCAAAACAAGTAAAATATTGCTTTTACATTAGGGAAAGGCAACTGAATCTTGTCTTGGATGATGACTTGATACAGATTTTGGTGCAATAAACATCCATTATCCAAATATATTTTCTTTATATGAACTTGGAAGTGCTTTGTTTTTCCTGTGAGATTAACATGAACATCATTAGGATAATAAAAGGCACCTGGATAGGTATCTGAATAGGAAAGGTTTAGACGGAGAGTGAGGACTGCAGGTGCTAGAGATCAGAGTTGAGAGTGTGGTTCTGGAAAAGCACAGCTGGTCAGACAGCATCCGAGGAGCAGGAGAATCGATGTTTCGGGCATAAGCCCTTCATCAGGTTTAGAGGGACATGGGCCAAGTGCTGGCAAATGGGATTAGATTAGGTTAGGATATCTGGTCAGCATGGACGAGTTGGACTGAAGGGTCTGTTTCCATGCTGTACATCTCTATGACTCTATGGCTCTAATCTGCCATCACAAACTTTATACCATCAGGTCAAAAATCAAACAACACCAGGCTATGGTCCAACAGGTTTATTTGAATTCCAAGCTTTTGGAGCTCCACTCCTTCCTCAGGTGTGGTATGTTAGGGAGGTATAAGAATAAGTATTTATAAGAAAAAATTAACAACTTTAAAACTAGTTGCCCTTGTTGAATCCTTTAATTACGTAGGAGGTAGACTGATAATTAAAATGCAAAATCCAGATTCCTTTCAGGTCTTTGTCCCTCGATAATTAAAGGTGAGGTCCTGCTTTAAATCTATGTTTTAAGCTGAGGTAATGTTTTATTTTTTTGGCAGAAAAGAATCTTGAATTCCACCCAATATGTGTGGCGTATGTATGTTATTATTTTCACAGAAAATAATCTTGAATTAAATGATTCGTGTGTGTGTGTGTGTGTATTTATATTATCAAACAGCAAATTTTTCGAAACATCAAAATCAAAAAAAATTGTTTGTAATGTTTTCTTATAGACGTGGTCTTTTCCTCAAATGGTCTCAAGTGCATTGAACATGGTAACAATGGATTTCACTCAAAACCTGTATCTTGGAGAGTGTGTTCCATCGGTCTTTGGAGCAAGACCATCATTCACTCCCCTTTTTCTCATTCTTTTTCTTTTATTCATAGACTTGTAGTGGACATCTGTCAGATTTTCTTTTATCTTGAGTTCAATTTCATCAAAACATTCTCAGGTTTCTTTCAAGATGCAACAGAGGAGCATTTGACATTTTGTACATGCAGTAATCGTTGTATCCTGTTAGGCTCTTCTGGTTTTGTGGAACTGATCAAAGAAATGATTCTAAGATCAATAATTTAAGACTGTAAGATGTAAGAGCAGAAAGTAGGCCATTAAGCCCAATGGAGAAAGTGGGGACTGCAGATGCTGGAGATCAGAATTGAAAGTGCGTTGCTGGAAAAGCGCAGCAGGTCAGGCAGCATCCGAGGAGGAGGAAAATCGATGTTTTGGGCCAGAGCCCTTCATCAGGAAACAGGGCAGAGGAGAGGACTTGGAGAGTACAGTGAGAGAGGGACTCACTGAAATCTTTGTAGAGAGAGGAGGAGAACTTCTTCAAGGTAGTCATCCTTGGAAGAGGCTTCACAATAATCAACTTGGAGACAGTGTGGACTGCAGATGCTGGAGATCAGAGTTGAGAGTGTGTTGCTGGAAAACCACAGCAGGTCAGGCAGCATCTGAGGAGCAGGAAAATCGATGTTTCGGGCTGGAGACCTTCATCAGGAAAGGGCAGAGTCATTCAGTCCAATGAGTCTGCCCCACCATTGAGAACAGAGTTCTCAGCTATGCTTGAAGTAGTCTTTGCATATGCCTTTCATCTAATGTCAGAGGGATTTTTCGATTTGGTGGAATAAGGACCTCAAAATATTTTGAGTACTGTCCAGCATTTTGTAGAGGCAGAGAAGAATGTTATGTTTGTTATATGACAGCAAGAAAATGTCTGGCAATCAGACAGAAATCAACTGTAACATGGCCATCAAGATCCAATGACTGTTCAGCATATGGAAAATATATACTTACCTTTCTCTAGAAACATTTACTGTTTGCCATTTTACCTCCCTGTCTTGTCAGCTGCATTATCAGCTGATTATTCTCTGCGCTGACTGAAGTCAACATTGCAGCCCTGCCTCCATAATCCATCATTATGTTGGCTATACAGCCATATTTACGCCACCATGTTTTCCTAATTCAAGGAAAGTTGGAAACTATCATCTCGTGGCACATATCTTACAACAACCAATCAGTGATGAACATGTGAAAAGTCTGAGGTAGAATCAACGGATGAAATGAAGTATCCTGCTTTTCTCAAGTTATGCAAAATACATTCTTGTACATTTGCAGCCATTCTCATCATATTGCTTCAGCGAATTCTAAAACTTCCTATTCACTCCTGTCCATTCACAGGATGCAGAGGTCATTGCCCAGTTCACCATGTATTGCCTATCCCAATACCCAGGGGGCAGTGAAAAGTCAACCACATTGCTGTGGGTCTGGAGTCACACGTAGCTCAGAGGACATTCGTGAAAGATTTTGTTTTGACAATCGACAGTGATTTCATGGTTATCATTACACTCTTAGTTCCAGAACTTGAACTATTGAATTTTATCGAATTCAAATTTCACCATCTACCATGGTGGGATTCAAACTTTGGTCCCCAGAAGATACTGCGGGACTCTGAATGAATAGTCTAGTGATTTTAGGGGAGGCAATGTCCTAGTGGCATTCTCACTAGATAATTAATCCAGGCACTCTGATAGTATTCTGGGGACCCATGTTCAAATCTTACCCATAGCAGACAATGGAGTTTGAATTCAATTTAAGAAAATCAAAAGTTGTTGACCATTAATCCATGTGGTTCAGTAACATCTTTTAGGGAAGCAAATCTGCCATCTTCACCCGGTGAGGCCTATATGTGATTCCAGACCCACAACAATGTGGTTGACTCACAAATGCCCTCTGAAATGGCTTAGTAAGCCAGTAAATATTATCAATCGCTACAAAGTCTCAACAAAGAAATGAAACTGGATGGATCATCTGGCATCAACTTAGGCACCAGAAAAGACAACGACAGAACAGCCCTGTCAACCCTGCAAAGTCCCCCTCACTAACATCTGGGGGCTAGTGCCAAAATTGAGAGACCTACCTCACATACGAGTCAAACAACAGCTTGACATAGTCATGTTTACAGAAATGTACCTGAAAGAATGTCTCTAACACCACTATCACTATGCCTGGACATATCCTGTTCCACTGGCAACTGACCCAGCAGAGGCAGTTGCACAGTGGTATACAGTTGGGAGGGAGTTGCTCTAGGAGTCCTCAACATTGACTCTGGATCCCATGAAATCTGGTGGCGTCAAGTTGAGCATGGGCAAGGAAACCTTCTGCTGGTGACAACTTGTTGAACAAAACTTGGAGGAAGCACTGAGAAAACAAAGGTATAATATTTGTTCTGGGTGGGGGATTTCAATGCCTACTACCGAGAGTAGCTTGGCAGCTGCACTGCTGATCAATCTGGCCAGGTCCTCAAGGACATAGCTGCTAGACATGGTCAGCACAGTCTCTCAGAGTCTTAGAGTCATAGAGATATAGAGCATAGAAACAGACCCTTCAGTCGAACTAATCCATGCCAACCAGATATCCTAACCTAACCTAGCCCCATTTGCCAGCACTTGGCCCATATCACTCTAAACCCTTCCTATTCATATACCCATCCAGATGCCTATTAAACATTGTAATTGTATCAGACTCCATCATTTCCTCTGGCAGCTCATTCCATACCACCCTCTGCATGAAAATGTTGCCCCTTAGGTACCTTTTATATTTTTCCCCTCTCACCCTGACCTATGCCCTCTAGCTCTGGACTCCCCCACCCTAGGGAAAAGACCTTGTCTGTTTATCCTATCCATGCCCTTAATAATTTTATTAACCAATTATAAGGTCGCCCCTCAGCCTCCGATGCTCCAGGGAAAACAGCCCCAGTCTGTTCAGCCTCTCCCTATAGCTAAAATCCTCCCACCCTGGCAAAATCTTTGTAAATCTTTTCAGAACCCTTTCAAGTTTCACAACATCTTTCCGATAGGAAGGAGACCAGAATTGCACACAATATTCCAAAAGTGGCCTAACCAATGTCCTGTACAACAACAACATGACCTCCCAGCTCATATTCTCAATGCTCTGACCAATAACGGAAAGTATATCAAATGCCTTCTTTACTAGCCTATCTACCTGCGACTCTATTTTCAAGGAACTCTGAATCTGCACTCCAAGGTCTCTTTGCTCAGCAACATTCCCTAGGACCTTACCATTAGGTGTATAAATTCGACTCTGAATTGCTTTTCCAAAATACAGCACCTCGCATTTGTCTAAATTCAACTCCATCTGCCATTCCTCAGGCCATTGGCCCATCTGATCAAGATTCTGTTGTAATTTGAGGTAACCTTCTTCACTGTCCACTACATCTCTAATTATGCTTTCATCTGCAAATTTACTAATTATTCCTGCTATGTTCACATCCAAATCATTTATGTAAATGACAAAAAGTAGAGGACCCAGCACCAATCCTTGTGGCACTCCACTGGTCACAGGCCTCCAGTCTGAAAAGCAATCCTCCACTACCACCTTCTGTCTTCTACCTTTATGCCAGTTCTGAATGCAAATGGTTTGTTCTCCCTGTATTCCATGAGATCTAACCTTGCTAACTATTCTCCATAAGGAATCTTGTCGAACGTCTTATTGAACTCTGTATAGATCACGTCCACTGCTCTGCCCTCATCAATCCTCTTTGTTACTTCTTCAAATAGCTCAATCAAGTTTGTGAGACATGACCTCCCATGCACAAAACCATGCTGACTATTCCTAATAAGTCCTTACCTTTCCAAAAACATCTAAATCCTGTCCCTCAAGATTCCCTTGTGACTGGGGGCATGTCTGAGCTGTCTAAATCACTGGGTTAAGACTCCCGTCTCTAAGGAGGCATGGGTCCTGATCCCACCACTGCCATTTGTGCGGCTTGCCTGTTTTGTCACAGGAATATTCCGGCAGACAGCGAAGTGGTTTGAAGTGTGTCTACTTCAAGCCAGAAGTATCCAAAATAAGGTCGGTGAGCTTGCAGCATGGATAGGTACCTGGGATTTCGATGTTGTGGCCGTTTCGAAGACATGGATAGAACAGGGTGAGGAATGGATGTTGCAGGTTCCAGGGCTTAGATCTTTCATTAAAAACAGGTAAGGCAGTAAAAGAGGGGGAGGTGTGGCCTTGTTAGTCAAGGATAGTATAACGGTGGCTGAGAGAGCTTTTGACAAGGACTCGTCTACTGAGGTAGTGTGGGCTGAAGTTAGAAACAGGAGAGGAGAGGTCACACTGCTTGGAGTTTTTGTAGGCCTCCGCAGAGTTCCAGGAAGGTGGAAGATAGGATTAGCAACATTATCCTAGGTAGGAGTGGAAGGACCAGGGTGGTCATTATGGGGGACTTTCACTTCCCCAACATTGATTGGAAATATTATAGCTCTGTACGTGGGATGGATCAGTTTACAGGAGGGATTCCTGACACAGTATGTCAAAGGGCTGACAAGAGGGGAGGCCTGGATCTGGTACTTGATAATGAACCAGGTCAGGTATTTGATTTAGTTGTAGGTGAGCACTTTGGAGACAGTGACCATAATTCAGTTACATTTAGTTTAGCGATGGAAAGGGATAGGTACATGCCACAGGTCAAGAATTATCGATGGAGCAAGGGCAATTATAATGCGATTAGGCAAGAATTAAGATGCATAGAATGGGATAGTAAAATGCAGGGGATGCAGACAATCGAAATGTCAAGCTGGTTTAAGGAACAGATATTATGTATCCTTGATAGGATATCCCTGTCAGGCAGGAAGGAAGTGAAAAGGTAAGGGAACCATGATTTACTACTAAAATTGCATATCTTATTAAGAAGATGAAAGAGGCTTATGTGTTGATGAGGCAAGATGGTACAGATGAGGTGATGGAGTTACAGATTACTAGGAAGGATTTGAAGAGAGAGTTAAGAAGAACAAAGAGAGGACATGAGCAGTCTTTAACAAATAGAATAAAGGAGAACTTGAAAGCTTTCTATAGGTATGTGAGGAATAAAAGGTTGATTAGGGGAGGAATAGGGCCAGTCAAAGACAGAAGTGGGAAGTTGAGTGTGGACCCTGTAGAGATCGGAGAGGTGCTAAATGAACATTTCTCATCAGTGTTCACTCGGGAAAAGGAGAATATTGTAGAGGAGAAAAATGAGGTATGAGATATTAGACTAGAAAGGATTGAGGTTAGTTACGCACAGGTGTTATCAATTCTTGAAGGAGTGAAAGTAGACAACTCCCCTGGGTCGGATGGGATTTATCCGAGGATTCTCTGGGAAGCTAGGGAGGAGATAGCAGAGCCTTTGGCTTTGATATTTGAGTCATCATTGTCTACGGGTTTAGTACCTGAGGCCGGAAAGATTGCAAATGTTGTGCCCTTGTTCAGGAAGGACAGCAGAGATGACCCAGGTAATTATAGACTAGTGAGTCTTACTTCTGTTGTAGGAAAGGTTTTGGAAAGGATTATAAAAGATAAGATTTATAATCATCTAGCAAGCAACAATTTGATTTCAGATAGTCAACATGGCTTCATCAAGGGCAGGTTGTGTCTCACAAACCTCATTGAGTTTTTTGAGAAGGTGACTAAGCATGTAGATGAGGGTAGGGCAGTTGACGTGGTATACATCGACTTCAGTAAAGCTTTTAATAAGGTTCCACATGGTAGGCTGTTGGAGAAAATACAGAGGCATGGGATTGACGGGGATTTAGCAGTTTGGATTAGAAGAAGGCAGCGAGTGGTGGTTGATGGAAAATATTCAGCCTGGAGCCCGGTTACTAGTGGTGTGCCACAAGGATCTGTTTTGGGACCACTGCTGTTTGTCATTTTTAGAAATGACTTAGACGCAGCCATAGGTGGATGGATTAGTAAATTTGCAGATGACACTAAAGTCGGTGGAGTAGTGGACAGTTTGGAAGAATGTTACAGGTTGCAGGAGGATTTGGATAAACTACAGATTGAGCTGAGAGGTGGCAAATGGAGTTCAATGCAGCTAAATGTGAGGTGATGCACTTTGGGAAGAATAACAGGAAGGCAGAATACTGGGTCAATGGAAAGATTCTTGTTAGTGTGGATGTGCAGAGGGATCTTGGAGTCCATAAGCATAGATCCCTGAAAGTTGCCACTCAGGTGGATAGTGCTGTTAAGAAGGCATACAGTGTGTTAGGTTTCATTCATAGAGGGATTGAATTCCAGAACCACAATATCATGCTGCAACTATACAAAATGCCAGTGCGGCCACACTTGGAATATTGTGTACAGTTCTGGTCGCCCCATTACAGAAAGAAGGTGGAAGCATTGGAAAAGGTGCAGAGGAGATTTACCAGGATGTTGCCTGGTCTGGAGGGAAGGTCTTATGAGGAAAGGCTGAGAGACTTGGGTCTTTTCTCATTGGAAAGAAGAAGGCTGAGGAGGGATTTGATAGAGACATACAGGATGATCAGAGGATTAGATAGGGTAGACAGAGATGATGACGTCAGCTTGTACGAGGGGGCAGAACTACAAATTGAGGGGTGATATATTTAAGACTGATGTCAGAAGCAAGTTCTTTACACAGAGAGTGGTAAGGGCATGGAATGCCCTACCTGCTAATGTAGTCAACTCAGCCACATTAGGGAGATTTAAACACTCCTTAGATAAGCTCATGGATGGTTTTGGGATAGTGTAGGGGGATGAGCTGAGAATAGTTCACAGGTCGTCGCAACATCGAGGGCTGAAGGGCCTGTTCTGCGCTGTATTGTTCTATGTTCTATGTTCTAAATTGCCGCCCACTGATGTTAGGCTCACCAATCTATAATTCCCTGGCTTTTCCTTACCACCTTGCTGAAATAGTGGCACCACATTAGTGACCCTCCAGTCTTCTGGCACCTCACCTGTGACTACTGGTGATACAAGTATCTCAGCAAAGGGCCCAACAATCACAGAGTTCTAGGGTACACCTGATCAGGTCCTCGGGATTTATCCACTTTTATGCATTTCAAGACATCCAGCACTTCCTCCTCTGTAATATGGACATTTTTCAAGATGTCACCATCTATTTCCCCATATTCTATTCCTCCCATGTCTTTCTTCACAGTAAACACTGATGCAAAATACTTGTTTAGTATCTATCCCAACTCCTGCGGCTCCACACAAAGGCTGCTTTGCTGATCTTTGAGGGGCCCTATTCTCTCCCTAGCTACCCTTTGACCTTAATGTATTTGTAATAACCCTTTGGATTCTCCTTAACCCTATTTGCCAAAGCTATTTCATGTCCTCTTTTTGCTCTCTTGATTTCCCTCTTAAGTGTACACCTACTGACTTTATACTCTTTGAAGGATTCACTCGATTTCTCCTCTCTGTACTTGTCATAGACTTCCTTATTTTTCTGAAACCAAACCCTCAATTTCTTTAGTCATCCTGCATTTCCTCCACCTACCAGCCTTTCCTTTCACCCTGACAGGAATATACTGTCTCTGCGCTCTCGTTATCTCATTTTTGAAGGCTTCCCATTTTCCAGCTGTCCCTTTACCTATGAACATCTGCCCCAATCAGCTTTTGAAAGTTCTTGCCTTCCTCCAATTTAGAACTTCAACTTTTAGATCCAGTATGTTGTATTCTATCACGATTTTAAAGCTAATAGAATTATGGTCACTGGCCCCAAATTGCTCCCCCAATGACACCTCAGTCACCTGCCCTGCCTTAGAACATAGAACATAGAAGAATACAGCGCAGTACAGGCCCTTCGGCCCTCGATGTTGCGCCGATCAAAGCCCACCTAACCTACACTAACCCACTATCCTCCATATACCTATCCAATGCCCGCTTAAATACCCATAAAGAGGGAGAGTCCACTACTGCTACTGGCAGGGCATTCCATGAACTTACGACTCGCTGAGTGAAGAACCTATCCCTAACATCAGTCCTATATCTACCCCCCCTTAATTTAAAGCTATGCCCCCTTGTAATAGCTGACTCCATACGTGGAAAAAGGTTCTCACTGTCAACCCTATCTAACCCCCTAATCATCTTGTACACCTCTATCAAATCACCCCTAAACCTTCTTTTCTCCAAAGAAAACAACCCCAAGTGCCTCAGCCTTTCCTCATAGGATCTTCCTACCATACCAGGCAACATCCTGGTAAACTTCCTCTGCACCCGTTCCAGTGCCTCCACATCCTTCCTATAGTATGGCGACCAAAACTGCACACAATATTCCAGATGCGGCCGCACCAGAGGCTTATACAACTGCAGCATGACCTCAGGACTCCGGAACTCAATTCCTCTACCAATAAAAGCCAGTACGCCATATGCCTTCTTCACTGCACTATTTATCTGGGTGGCAACTTTCAGAGATCTGTGTACATGGACACCAAGATCCCTCTGCTCTTCCACACTACCAAGTAGTCTACCATTAGCCCAGTAATCCATCTTTTTATTACTCTTACCAAAGTGAATCACTTCACACTTAGCTACATTGAACTCCATTTGCCACCTTTCTGCCCAGCTCTGCAGCTTCTCTATATCCCGCTGTAACCTGCCATATCCTTCCTCACTGTCTACAACTCCCCCGACTTTCGTATCATACTCTTGTTTCCCAAGAGTAGGTCAAACTTTGCACCTTCTCTAGTAGTACATCCACATACTGAATCAGAAAATTTTCTTGTAAAAACTTAACAAATTTCTCTCCATCTGAACCCTTAACACTATAGCAGTCCTAGCCTATGTTTGGAAAGTTAAAATCCCTACCATAACCACCCCATTATTCTTACAGATAACTGAAATCACCTTACAAATTTGTTTCTCAATTTCCCACTGACTATCAGGGAGTATATAATACAATCCCAGTAAGATGATCATCTCTTTCTTATTTCTCAGTTCCACCCAGATAACCGCCTGGATTTATTTCCAGGAATATTCTCCCTCAGTACAGCTGTAATGCTATCCTTTATCTTAAAGTAAGGGAACCCTTAGGAAGCAGCGATCATAATATGGTAGAGTTCAGTCTGGAGTTTGAAAGAGAGAAGGCAAAATCAGATGTAATGGTGTTATAGTTAAATAAAGGTAATTATGAGGGTATGAGAGAGGAACTGACAAAAATAGACTGGAAGCAGAGGCTAGCGGGGAAGACAGTAGAGCAAAAATGGCAGGAGTTTGTGGGTATAATTGAGGACACTGTACAGAGGTTCATCCCCAAGAAAAGAAAGATTATCCAGGGAGGGATTAGACAGCCATGGCTGACAAAGGAAGTCAGGAAATGTATTAAAGAAAAAGAGAGATCCAATAAAGTGGCCAAGAGCAGTGGGAAATCAGAAGATTGGGAAGGCTACAAAAACAAACAGAGGATAACAAAGAGAGTAATAAGAAAGAAGAGGATCAAATATGAAGGTAGGCTAGCCAGTAATATTAGAAATGATAGTAAAAGTTTATTTCAATACATAAGAAACAAACGACAGGCAAAAGTAGACAATGGGCCACTTCAAACTGATGCTGGAAGCCTAGTGATGGGAGATAAGGAAATAGCAGGAGAACTTAACAAGTACTTTGCATCAGTTTTCACAGTGGAAGACATGAGTAATATCCCAACAACTAAAGGGAGTCAGGGGGCTGAGTTGAGTATGGTTGCCATTACAAAAGAGATAGTGCTAGAAAAGCTAAAAAGTCTTAAAATTGATAAATCTCCTGGCCCCGATGGGATACATCCTAGAGTTCTGAGAGAGGTTGGCTGAGGAAATAGCGGAGGCATTGGTTTAGATCTTTCAAGAGTCACTGGAGTCAGGGAAAGTCCCAGATGATTGGAAGATCGCTGTTGTAACCCCCTTGTTCAAGAAAGGATCAAGACAAAAGATGGAAAATTATAGGCCAATTAGCCTAACCTCGGTTGTTGGTAAAATTCTAGAATCCATCATTAAGGATGAGGTTTCTAAATTCTTAGAAGAGCAGAGTCTGATTAGAACAAGTCAACATGGATCTAGTAAGGGGAGGTCATGCCTGACAAACCTGTTGGTATTCTTTGAAGAGGTGACAAGTAGGTTAGACCAGGGAAACCCAGTGGTCTATCTAGACTTCCAAAAGGCCTTTGATAAGGTGCCACATGGGAGGCTGCTGAGCAAGGTGAGGGCCCATGGTGTTCGAGGTGAGCTACTGGGATGGATTGAGGATTGGCTGTCTGACAGAAGGCAGAGAGTTGGGATAAAAGGTTCTTTTTCGGAATGGCAGCCAGTGACGAGCGGTGTCCCGCAGGGTTCAGTGTTGGGGCCGCAGCTGTTCGCATTATATATTAATGATCTGGATGAAGGGACTGGGGGCATTCTAGCGAAGTTTGCAGATGATACGAAGTTAGGTGGACAGGCAGGTAGTACTGAGGAAGTGGGGAGGCTACAGAAGGATCTAGACAGTTTGGGAGAGTGGTCCAGAAAATGGCTGATGGAATTCAACATGAACAAATGCGAGGTCTTGCACTTTGGCAAAAAGAATAAAAGCACAGACTACTTTCTAAACAGTGAGAAAATTCGTAAAGCCAAAGTACAAAGGGATCTGGGAGTGCTAGTCGAGGATTCTTTAAAGGTCAACATGCAGGTTGAGTCCATGATTAAGAAAGCGAATGCAATGTTGTCATTTATCTCAAGTGGGTTGGAGTATAAAAGCACCATTGTGCTACTGAGACTTTATAAAGCTCTGGTTAGGCCCCATTTGGAGAACTGTGTCCAGTTTTGGTCCCCACACCTCAGGAAGGACACACTGGCACTGGAACATGTCCAGCGGAGATTCACACGGATGATCCCTGGAATGGTTGGTCTAACATATGAGGAATAGCTGAGGATCCTGGGATTGTATTCATTGGAGTTTAGAAGATTAAGGGGAGATCTAATAGAAACTTACAAGATAATACATGGCTTGGAAAGGGTGGACGCTAGGAAATTGTTTCCGTTAGGTGAGGAGACTAGGACCTGTGGACACAGGCTTAGAATTAGAGGGGGTAAATTCAGAACAGAAATGCAGAGACATTTCTTCAGCCAGAGAGTGGTGGGCCTGTGGAATTCATTGCCGCAGAGTGCAGTGGAGGCCGGGACGCTAAATGTCTTCAAGGCAGGGATTGATAAATTCTTGATGTCACAAGGAATTAAGGGCTATGGGGAGAATGCGGGTAAGTGGAGTTGAAATGCCCATCAGCCATGATTGAATGGTGGAGTGGACTCGATGGGCCGAATGGCCTTACTTTGACTCCTATGTCTTATGGTCTTATGGTCTTTATCAAAATTTCATTCCCCCCTCCTCTTTTGATCCTCTTTCTATTCTTATTGCATTTGTATGCTGGAACATTAAGCTGCCAGTCCTGTCCATCCTGAGCCATGTTTCTGTATGATATGATATCCCAGTCCCATGTTCCTAACCATGCCTTGAGTTCATCTGCCTTCCCTGTTAGGCCCCTTGTACTGAAGCAAATGCAGTTTAATTTATCAGTCCTATCTTGTTCTCTGCTTTGTTTCTGCCTGCCCTATCTGTTTGACTCTCCCTCTCTCTCCTAACTCTACCATTCTCAGATTGATCTCTTTCCTCACTATCTCCCTGGGTCCCACCCCTCCACCTTACTAGTTTAAATTCTCCTAAGCAACTCTAGCAAATCTCCCTGTCAATGTATAAGTCATCTTCTAATTCAGGTGCAATCCATTCTTCTTGTATAGGTCACCTCTACCCCAGAAGAGATTTCAATGATCCAAAAATGTGAACCTTTCTGCCATACACCAGCTCCACAGCCAGACATTCATCTGCTCTATTCTTGTATTCTTACCCTCACTGGCTCGTAGCACAGGGAGTAATCCAGATATTACTATTCTCGAGGACCTACTTTTTAAATTACTAACTTTCTATATTCTCCCTTCAGAATCTCATCCTTTTCCCTTCCTATGTCATTGGTTCCAATGTGTACAATGACCTTCTGCTGGTCACTCTCCCCCTTGAGAACATTCTGCACTCTCACTGAAACATCTTTGGTCCTGTCACCAGGGAGGCAACGCACCATTCTGATTTTTCATTGCTGGCCACAGAAATGTCTATCTGTGCTCCTGACTAGAGAGTCCCCTAACATTAATCGATCTCTTTGAGCCCAATGTGCCCCTCATTTCATTAGTGCTTGTCTTGAAACCAGAAACTTGGCTGTTCATGCTACATTCCCCTGAGAGTCCATCACCCCCTACATTTTCCAAAACAGCAAACTTGTCTGAAATGGGGATAGCCACAGAAGAATCCTGCACAACCTGCCTGCCTCACCTTCCTTTCCTGGAGTTGAAACATCTATGTGACTGTATCTGTAGCTTTTCTCCCTTCCTATAACTGTCATCCATCACATCCCTTTGCTCCTGTATACTCCTTATTACCTCGAACTGCCGGTCCAACCGATCCATGCAATCCGATAGGATTCGCAAACAAACACATTTACTGCAGGCATAATCATCAGTTACATGGAAACTCTCCCGAAACTCCACTTTGTGAGACCTTCAAATAAATTGCCAGCTATTTAAATACATGTAAACAAGCTTCCAGACAACAAAGCATGACTCAGAATTTAAGAATAAGACTAAAATGATCTCACCTCGTCTTAACACACACACAAAGCAGAGCTTTTGAAAATAGATTTTAAAAAATGCACTAAGAAATCAAAAATAGTCCTGGCTCAATGCTAGTACCTTGAGGAAAAACAGGACTAATGCAATTAGTACTCCAACTGACTTGGCTAGAACTCAGTTACAAAGTAAACAACTCTAATTAGAGGGAGACAAAGAAAAAGCAGAAATATAACTTTGAGAAAAATGAGAAGTGCAAAGATGAGAGCTCAAAAGAGAGGAAGAAGAAGAAGTAAAAAAGAAGGGAAAGCAAAAGGGAGGGAATGAGACTGGATTAGATAAAATAGACAAGACAGCCTATCTAACTCAGTCTTCGAAAAACTTAAAGTCTCCATGAATTTCTCAGGAAGTGAATTCCACAATCCAATGCCACTTTGAAAGAAAAATAATCTCGTCTCTGTTTTAATCCTTAATTATGTCTCTTAGGTTTAGTCTTCCCTGCAGGAGGAATGATCGTCTGAGTATTCACCCTATTCAAACCCCTCAAGATCTTAAATATGTGATGAATGTTCATAACATTATTATTTGGAAACTTGGGTTCTTAAGTGGTGGAAAAATGAATTTTAGTTTATAGTTTTGTAAAGATCCAACTTTTCTTTTAAAAGTCAGGAAATAATTTTAAAGAGGGTTTATAAGAAGTATTTCCAAGAAACTTCCAGGCCGGCACTGTGGCTCAGTGGTTAGCACTGCTGCCTCACAGCGCCAGGGACCCGGGTTTGACTCCTGCCTCAGGCGACTGTCTGTGTGTGGAGTTTGCACATTCTCCCTGTGTCTGCGTGGGTTTCTTCTGGGTGCTCTGATTTCCTCCCACAATCACAAAAGATGTGCAGGTCAGGTGAATTGGTCATGCTAAATTGTCCATCTGTTAGGTGCATTAGTCAGGGGTAAATTTAGGGTAGGGGAATGAGTCTGGGAGGGTCAGTATGGACTTGTTGGGCTAAATGGCTTGTTTCCATACCGTAGGGAATCTAATCTAAAAAGAAATTGTATGATGCTTGCTAAATGACTAGCAAGCTCCCCATTGTGATGCAGAGGGAGAGAGAGTCCAGAAGCAGGTTCACTCAGAGGAAAGAACAACAGTAGAGGTACAATCCCCAATCAGTCAGGACAGGGCTCAAGGTCTGAATGGCGTAAAAGTCAGTGAGAAGAAATTGTCAGGAACTGAACACTGTGAAGGGGGATGGAGGGAAACCCATGTTAAGGAAAAAGTTAGCAATTTGATTAAAGAAGATTAAAGAAGATCATTAACTGAAGAAAATAGCTGTGAGGTGAGCACAAATTTATGAAAGAAAGCTTATCACATCTTTCCAGCAAACAAGAAGCTTTGGCATGGAGTTAGGGGTAACTCTTAACTGGGGCCTGAGGGTCTGAAAAGTTATTGCTGGCACAAAGCAGATAAATCCTTCATTCTGACATTTGTAATTCGACCAATCCACTAATTCCTATCTTGTGTAATATAGTTCATGGTTTCCTTTTAGAACATAGAACATAGAACAATACAGCACAGAACAGGCCCTTCGGCCCACGATGTTGTGCCGAACTTCTATCCTAGATTAAGCACTCATCCATGTACCTATCCAAATGCCGCTTAAAGGTCCCCAATGATTCTGACTCTACCACTCCACGGGCAGCGCATTCCATGCCCCCACCACTCTCTGGGTAAAGAACCCACCCCTGACATCTCCCCTATACCTTCCACCCTTCACCTTAAATTTATGTCCCCTTGTAACACTCTGTTGTACCCAGGGAAAAAGTTTCTGACTGTCTACTCTATCTATTCCCCTGATCATCTTATAAACCTCTATCAAGTCACCCCTCATCCTTCGCCGTTCCAAAGAGAGAAGGCCGAGAACTCTCAACCTATCCTCGTACGACCTATTCTCCATTCCAGGCAACATCCTGGTAAATCTTCTCTGCACCCTCTCCAAAGCTTCCACATCTTTCCTAAAGTGAGGTGACCAGAACTGCACACAGTACTCCAAATGTGGCCTAACCAAAGTCCTGTACAGCTGCAACATCACTTCACGACTCTTGAATTCAATCCCTCTGCTAATGAACGATAATACACCATAGGCCATCTTACAAACTCTATCCACCTGAGTGGCAACTTTCAAAGATCTATGTACATAGACTCCAAGATCCCTCTGTTCCTCCACCTGACTAAGAACCCTACCATTAACCCTGTATTCCGCATTCTTATTTGTTCTTCCAAAATGGACAACCTCACACTTGGCAGGGTTGAACTCCATCTGCCACTCCTCAGCCCAGCTCTGCATCATATCTAAGTCCCTTTGCAAAGGACAAATGCCCTCCTCACTGTCCACAACTCCGCCTATCTTTGTATCATCTGCAAATTTACTGACCCACCCTTCGACTCCCTCATCCAAGTCATTAATAAAAATTACAAACAGCAGAGGACCCAGAACTGATCCCTGCGGAACTCCACTTGTAACTGGGCTCCAGGCTGAATATTTACCATCTACCACCACTCTCTGACTTCGACCGGTTAGCCAGTTTTCTATCCAATTGGCCAAATTTCCCTCTATCCCATGCCTCCTGACTTTCCGCATAAGCCTACCATGGGGAACCTTATCAAATGCCTTACTAAAATCCATGTACACTACATCCACTGCTCTACCCTCATCCACATGCTTGGTCACCTCCTCGAAGAATTCAATAAGACTTGTAAGGCAAGACCTACCCTTCACAAATCCGTGCTGGCTGTCCCTAATCAAGCAGTGTCTTTCCAGATACTCATAAATACTATCCCTCAGTACCCTTTCCATTACTTTGCCTACCACAGAAGTAAGACTAACTGGCCTGTAATTCCCGGGGTTATCCCTATTCCCTTTTTTGAACAGGGGCACAACATTCGCTACTCTCCAGTCCCCTGGTACCACCCCTGTTGACAGTGAAGACGAGAAGATCATTGCCAATGGTACTGCAATTTCCTCTCTTGCTTCCCACATAATCCTAGGATATATCCCGTCAGGCCCCAGGGACTTGTCTATCCTCAAGTTGTTCAAAATGTCCAACACATCTTCCTTCCTAACAAGTATCTCTTCTAGCTTACCAGTCCGTTTCACACTCTCCCCTTCAACAATACGGTCACTCTCGTTCGTAAATACTGAAGAGAAGTACTTGTTCAAGACCTCTCCTATCTCTTCCGACTCAATACACAATCCCCCACTACTGTCCTTGATCGGACCTACCCTCGTTCTCGTCATTCTCAGGTTTCTCACATACGCATAAAATGCCTTGGGGTTATCCTTGATTCTATCCGCCAAGGATTTTTCATGCCCTCTCTTAGCTCTCCTAATCCCTTTCTTCAGGTCCCTTCTGGCTATCCTGTATCCCTCCACTGCTCTGTCTGAACCCTGTTTCCTCAACCTTATATAAGCCTCCTTCTTCCTCTTTACTAGACATTCAACCTCCCTCGTCAACCAAGGCTCCCTCACACGACCATTTCTTTCCTGCCTGATCGGTACATACATATCAAGGACACGCCGTATCTGCTCCTTGAAAAAGTTCCACATTTCCACCACATCCTTCCCTGACAGCCTATGCTCCCAACTTATGCTCCTCAAATCCTGTCTTACAGCATCATAATTTCCCTTCCCCCAATTGTAAAATCTACCTTGTTGTGCGCACCTATCTCTCTCCATAACCAAGGTGAAAGTCACAGAATTGTGGTCACCATCACCAAAATGTTCATCCACTAACAAGCCCACCACTTGTCCCGGTTCATTACCGAGTACCAAATCCAATATGGCCTCCCCTCTGGTTGGACAATCTACATACTGAGTTAGAAAAGCTTCCTGGACACACTGCACAAACACCGCCCCATCCAATCTACTTGATCTAAAGAGCTTCCAATCAATATTTGGGAAGTTGAAGTCGCCCATGACTACGACCCTGTGGCTTCTGCACCTTTCCAAAATCTGTTTCCCAATCTGTTTCTCCACATCTCTGCTGCTATTGGGGGGCCTATAGTAAACACCCAACAAGGTGACTGCACCTTTCCTATTTCTGACTTCAGCCCATACTACCTCCAGAGGCAGATCCCCCTCAAACTTCCTTTCTGCAGCCGTTATACCATTTCTAATTAGCAATGCCACCCCCCCTCCTTTTTTACCACCCTCCCTAATCTTACTGAACCATCTGTAACCAGGAACCTCCAACAGCCATTCCTGTCCCTCATCTATCCACGTTTCCATGATGGCCACAACATTGTAGTCCCAGGTACCGATCCACGCCTTAAGTTCACCCACCTTATTTCTGATACTCCTTGTGTTGAAGTATACGCACTTGAGCCCATCTCTGTGTCCGCAAGTATTCCCTGTCAGTGCTACCTTCTCCACAGCCTCCCTACAGTCTTGGACATCCTGATACACAGCTAGCTTACTTGCTGGACTACAAGTCCGGATCCCATCCCCCTGCCAAATTAGTTTAACCCCCCCCGAAGAGTGCTAGCAAACCTACCTCCCAGGATATTGGTGCCCTTCTGGTTCAGGTGCAACCCGTCCTGTTTGTACAGGCCCCACCTTCCCCAGAATGCAGTCCAATTGTCTAAATACCTGAAGGCCTCCCTCCTACACCATCCTTGCAGCCACGTGTTCAACTGCACTCTCTCCCTATTCCTTGCCTCACTGTCACGTGGCACCGGCAACAACACAGAGATGACGACTCTGTCTGTCCTAGCTTTTAGCTTCCAGCCTAACTCGCTGAGCTCTTGAATGACCTCCCCACCCCTCTTCCTACCTATGTCGTTGGTGCCAATGTGTACCACGACTTCTGGCTGCACACCCTCCCCCTTAAGGATTCTGAAGACACTGTCTGAGACATCTCAGACCCTGGCACCCGGGAGGCAACAAACCATCTGAGTGCAGTTGAACACGTGGCTGCAAGGATGGTGTAGGAGGGAGGGCTTCAGATATTTGGACAATTGGACTGCATTCTGGGGAAGGTGGGACCTGTAGAAACAGGACGGGTTGCACCTGAACCAGAAGGGCACCAATATCCTGGGGGGTAGGTTTGCTAGCACTCTTCGGGGGGGTTTAAACTAATTTGGCAGGGGGATGGGATCCGGACTTGTAGTCCAGCAAGTAAGCTAGCTGTGTGTCAGGATATCCAAGACTGTAGGGAAGCTGTGGAGAAGGTAGCACTGACAGGGACTACTTGCGGACACAGAGATGGGCTCAAGTGCGTATACTTCAATGCAAGGAGTATCAGAAATAAGGTGGGTGAACTTAAGGCGTGGATCGGTACCTGGGACTACGATGTTGTGGCCATCACGGAAACATGGATAGATGAGGGACAGGAATGGCTGTTGGAGGTTCCTGGTTACAGATGTTTCAGTAAGATTAGGGAGGGTGGTAAAAAAGGAGGGGGGGTGGCATTGCTAATTAGAAATGGTATAACGGCTGCAGAAAGGAAGTTTGAGGGGGATCTGCCTCTGGAGGTAGTATGGGCTGAAGTCAGAAATAGGAAAGGTGCAGTCACCTTGTTGGGTGTTTATTATAGGCCCCCCAATAGCAGCAGAGATGTGGAGAAACAGATTGGGAAACAGATTTTGGAAAGGTGCAGAAGCCACAGGGTCGTAGTCATGGGCGACTTCAACTTCCCAAATATTGATTGGAAGCTCTTTAGATCAAGTAGATTGGATGGGGCGGTGTTTGTGCAGTGTGTCCAGGAAGCTTTTCTAACGCAGTATGTAGATTGTCCAACCAGAGGGGAGGCCATATTGGATTTGGTACTCGGTAATGAACCGGGACAAGTGGTGGGCTTGTTAGTGGGTGAACATTTTGGTGATGGTGACCACAATTCTGTGACTTTCACCTTGGTTATGGAGAGAGATAGGTGCGCACAACAAGGAAGTTTTTACAATTGGGGGAAGGGACATGACGATGCTGTAAGACAGGATTTGAGGAGCATACGTTGGGAGCATAGGCTGTCAGGGAAGGATGTGGTGGAAATGTGGAACTTTTTCAAGGAGCAGATACGACGTGTCCTTGATATGTATGTACCGATCAGGCAGGAAAGAAATGGTCGTGTGAGGGAGCCTTGGTTGACGAGGGAGGTTGAATGTCTAGTAAAGAGGAAGAAGGAGGCTTACATAAGGTTGAGGAAACAAGGTTCAGACAGAGCAGTGGAGGGATACAGGATAGCCAGACGGGACCTGAAGAAAGGGATTAGGAGAGCTAAGAGAGGGCATGAAAAATCCCTGGCGGATAGGATCAAGGATAACCCCAAGGCATTCTATGCGTATGTGAGAAACCTGAGAATGACGAGAACGAGGGTAGGTCCGATCAAGGACAGTGGTGGGAGACTGTGTATTGAGTCGGAAGAGATAGGAGAGGTCTTGAACAAGTACTTCTCTTCAGTATTTACGAACGAGAGGGACCGTATTGTTGAAGAGGAGAGTGTGAAACGGACTGATAAGCTAGAAGAGATACCTGTTAGGAAGGAAGATGTGTTGGACATTTTGAACAACTTGAGGATAGACAAGTCCCCCGGGCCTGACGGGATATATCCTAGGATTATGTGGGAAGCAAGAGAGGAAATTGCAGTATCATTGGCAATGATCTTCTTGTCTTCACTGGCAACTGGGGTGGTACCAGGGGACTGGAGAGTAGCGAATGTTGTGCCCCTGTTCAAAAAAGGGAATAGGGATAACCCCGGGAATTACAGGCCAGTTAGTCTTACTTCTGTGGTAGGCAAAGTAATGGAAAGGGTACTGAGGGATAGTATTTATGAGTATCTGGAAAGACACTGCTTGATTAGGGACAGCCAGCACGGATTTGTGAAGGGTAGGTCTTGCCTTACAAGTCTTATTGAATTCTTCGAGGAGGTGACCAAGCATGTGGATGAGGGTAGAGCAGTGGATGTAGTGTACATGGATTTTAGTAAGGCATTTGATAAGGTTCCCCATTGTAGGCTTATGCGGAAAGTCAGGAGGCATGGGATAGAGGGAAATTTGGCCAATTGGATAGAAAACTGGCTAACCGGTCGAAGTCAGAGAGTGGTGGTAGATGGTAAATATTCAGCATGGAGTCCAGTTACAAGTGGAGTTCCGCAGGGATCAGTTCTGGGTCCTCTGCTGTTTGTAATTTTTATTAA
Organism: Chiloscyllium punctatum; assembly: GCF_047496795.1. Taxonomy (NCBI): domain Eukaryota; kingdom Metazoa; phylum Chordata; class Chondrichthyes; order Orectolobiformes; family Hemiscylliidae; genus Chiloscyllium; species Chiloscyllium punctatum. The sequence goes on along the minus strand of NC_092739.1, from coordinate 132,210,546 downwards.
TGACTTAGATGAGGGAGTCGAAGGGTGGGTCAGTAAATTTGCAGATGATACAAAGATAGGTGGAGTTGTGGACAGTGAGGAGGGCTGTTGTCGGCTGCAGAGGGACTTAGATATGATGCAGAGCTGGGCTGAGGAGTGGCAGATGGAGTTCAATCCTGCCAAGTGTGAGGTTGTCCATTTTGGAAGAACAAACAAGAATGCGGAATACAGGGTAAATGGTAGGGTTCTTGGTCAGGTGGAGGAACAGAGGGATCTTGGGGTCTATGTTCATAGATCTTTGAAAGTTGCCACTCAGGTGGATAGAGTTTGTAAGAAGGCCTATGGAGTGTTATCGTTCATTAGCAGAGGGATTGAATTCAAGAGTCGTGAAGTGATGTTGCAGCTGTACAGGACTTTGGTTAGGCCACATTTGGAGTACTGTGTGCAGTTCTGGTCGCCTCACTTTAGGAAAGATGTGGAAGCTTTGGAGAGGGTGCAGAGAAGATTTACCAGGATGTTGCCTGGAATGGAGAGTAGGTCGTACGAGGATAGGTTGAGAGTTCTCGGCCTTTTCTCTTTGGAACGGCGAAGGATGAGGGGTGACTTGATAGAGGTTTATAAGATGATCAGAGGAATAGATAGAGTAGACAGTCAGAAACTTTTTCCCCGGGTACAACAGAGTGTTACAAGGGGACATAAATTTAAGGTGAAGGGTGGAAGGTATAGGGGAGATGTCAGGGGTGGGTTCTTTACCCAGAGAGTGGTGGGGGCATGGAATGCGCTGCCCGTGGGAGTGGTAGAGTCAGATTCATTGGCGACCTTTAAGCGGCATTTGGATAGGTACATGGATGGGTGCTTAATCTAGGATAGAAGTTCGGCACAACATCGTGGGCCGAAGGGCCTGTTCTGTGCTGTATTGTTCTATGTTCTATGTTCTATGAGAGTCTCGCCCATGTCCACAGAACCGCCTGTCCGTCCCTCTAACTAGAGAGTCTCCTATAACTAGCGCTCTCCTCCTCTCCCCCTTTCCCTTCTGAGTCTCAGAGCCAGACCTCATGCCACAGACCCACTCAAATACTAATCACTTACCTTCCCGTCCAGCTCTGCGCTCCAACCTCACTTCCGCCCAGCTCGCGCCGCTCTCTGCGGTGAAAAGTCTCCCGGGTTCGCTTTTACTCGGCCGCTGCTCCCACTCTAATGACCGTTGGTGTAAAAGGGTGAGTATTTATACTCACTGTTCTCCTTCCCGGCTGCCCCTCTGCTTGCCGTCACTTCCTCTGCTGCTCCCGCTCTTTCTGTGAAGAGAGAGAGAAAAAAAAAACACCGCTGCCTGCTACAGGTAAGTAATTTTAAAACAAACTGTCTTACCTTAGCTGTAGTCTCCCGGGTTCGCTTTTACTCGGCCGCTGCTCCCACTCAAAAGTTTGTTCGTTTACTAAACATAAAGCTGGCAGCCCCTTGCAAATATGTACCATTACTGACCCTCCATGATAAACAAAAAGAAAAATAAAACTTATTGGGCAAAATCTTATCAGAGCTTGAGTGATGTGGGTCATGGCAAATCTGGAAAGATCATGTGAAGAATCAGGAAAAGTCATTCCTGATGTTGAAAGCAACTCATTGCATTTTCAAACAGAGTTTTGGATGTGGAAATGAGTTTCTCATCAGGCAGCAGTGAGATGCTTATTAATGGGGATTATTGTTTACTAACAGTCTTATTGACTACAAATCCCACCTCATTACCACACAGCTTCCTAATCAACCACCACGAGGAAACTAGCCACCATCTTGGACATTGGCAACAACATCTTAGGGCATGCTCTAAGGTATCTGCCATGCTTACCCATTATCCACCCACAGTGGCAATTGATGCCAGTCAGTATCCCAGAACTTTTCTGTTACCAGTCAACTTGCAGGACACTTCTGCTCTTTAATGCTGCAATTTGGAGCACACCAGCAACTAAGATTGGAATGCTGCTACAAGGGCATCATGCACACAGGGACAGGCACCCAGATCATGGAGTAGACCAGGTTGCATCTCAGGGTTGCTCACTTGCTCTTTTGCTACTTACTCACTTTGAACCTATGTAGATGCTCATAATACAGACCACATTTGGACTACTGTACACAGTCCTGTTTATAATGTTTAAGGATGGAAGTACATTGGAGGCAGCACATACGTTTATCTGGAATGGACAGGTTGTCTTTGGAGGAATGTTTTGGGCAGGCTAGGACTTTCAGTTTAAAAGGATAAGAGATGACTTGATTGAAATACAAAAGGTTCTGTGCAGTCTTGACAGAATACATGCGGAGAGGACATTTCCTCTTATGGGAGGATCGAGAGGTTACTGTTTAAAAATCAGGGAGCTTCCATTTAAAAAAAGAGATGAAATGAAATGTTTTCACTCAAAGGATCATGCACCTTTGGAACCCTCTTCCTGAAACGTGCTGGAAGGAGAGTCCATGTATATTTTAAGGCAGAGGTTAAAAGATGGGTGGAGGGGGTGTGGTGGTTGTCAGGGATAGGTATGAGTGCAGATTTGAAGTACAATTATATTAGCCTCAGTGGCAGAGTAGGCTTGAGTGGCTGAATTGTGTACTCCTGCTCCTCACGGTATGTTCCTATTTTCATATGTACACATTTAGTAAATGTGGTCCACTCACAGAATCACCGCAAGAAGGGTCAGCATACTGCCCTTTGACAAACACTGGGTGTTTGTTTGATACTGTTCATCAATGTTTTAGATGGAAAACCTCTGTACCTGGCATCATATTGGCACTGAAACCCAGATCCACATGATTCTTTTGCGGTAGATGGAAACTCATTTTGGCTTGACAGCAGCATGCTGTTGATCGACAATGCCATTTGTGAGTTTACCACAAAGTATTTTTACCATACACTTGTTGCTTAAACCTCCTGTGATACATGTGTCAGGATAGCCATATCCCTCTGTAGAACAAAGTCCTTTAAGCAATCTCTATTTAAATAGATACCACTTTCTTATCAGATGGCATGTTAGGCATATAGGTGGCAGCAAACATTGTTTGTAAGCACACACAGAAATTGAACATATATTAGAGATAATGAGCAGGACGTTAAATTTCTATGTGGAAATGGCAGGATTGTAAAGACAGGAACTGGCTTCAAAGGAGTATCAGGATTTGTCTTACATGATCATCCTGGACTAGTAATAAAACAAGGAATAAAGCTGGAGAAACTCAGCAGGTCTGGTAGCATGTGAAGAGAGAGCTAGATTTAATGTTTCAAATCCAACATGCCTCATCTACAGAACAGCAGGACTAGACTTGCATTCCCTTGACTACTGAAGATTAAGGGATTATCTAATTAAAGTGTTTATGATGATTAAAGGATTTGATAAGGCTGGAGGGAAAAAAGAATTTTCTGAAAGATGAGCCCGGAACAAGGCAGTGTATTCTTAAAATAAGAGCTAAACCATTCAAGTGTGAGCACATCACAAAAGGCGAGTAGAAATCTGGAACAAAAATGCTAAATAGATATTGATGCTCGATCAACTAAGTTCAGAGCTAAAATTGAGAAGCATTTTGATATACATGGGTATTGAGGCTTGTGGAACCAAGGCATCTTGATGAAATCAAGTTACATATCAACTGTAATTTAATGCAATGTCAGACTAGGCTTAAGGTGTACATTGCTCCTATTACTGGACCAAACTATAGCTCTGACTTGGTGTCCAGTGTCTGTAATGGTGATTAGCTCATGCCTTTCCCATTATATATATCTGGACTTCCAGAAGACTTTTGATAATGTGCCTCATTAAAGGTGAATATGCAAGGCAAGATCCCATGGGCTTAAGGATAATTATAGCTTAGACAATCAGGTAATCAATAGAATTTAGACAGTCAGAATAAATGGGTCTTTTTCTGGTTAGCAAGATGTAATGGTAAGATGTGACAGAGTTTGGTCCTGGAGCACCAACTATTTGCAATTTATGTTAATGATTTGGATGGAGGATAAAATATACTGCAGCCAAATTTGCAGATGATAAATACAAAAGTCGAGGTTAATGAAATGCTAAAGGAAATGGACAAAGTAAATGTAAAGCAGATGGTTTCCCTTTGTGAGGCAATTTCGAATGAGAGGTTATATTTTAGGCTGAGTAGTAGCAGATGTTTTTTTTTAAAAATGAGGAATTATTGAATTGATTTGAATTTATTGTCATGTGTACTGAGGCACAGTGTAAAGCTTTATCTTGCGAGCAATACAGGCAGATCACATAGATAGTAAATAATAGGTAAACAGCAGCAAAAACAAAACACAGGTACAGTCGAATATTAGGAGTTTGTGAGTCCATTCAGTATTCTAACAACAGTAGGGTAGAAACTGTTTTAAAATGGCTGGTGCGTGTGTTCAGGCTTCTGTACCTTCTCCCCGATGGTAGAGGTTGTAGAAAAACATTGCCAGGGAGGGATGGATCTTTAAGAATGCTAGCGGCCTTTCCTTGACAGCGGGCCTGGAAGATGGATTCTATAGATGGGAGTTGGCGTTTGTAATTGTCCGGGCTGAGTTCAACACTCTCTGCAACCATCTTCAATCTTGACTGGTACAGTTGCCATACCAGGTAGTGATACATCCAGACAGAATGCTCTCGCTGGTGCACCTATAAACGTTGGCAAGGGTATTTGCCATCATACCAAATTTCCTCGGCTGCCTCAGGAAGAAGAGACGTTGTTGGGCCTTTGTAATCAGTGTGTCCACATGAACAGTCCAAGAAAGCTTATAGATGACCAATTTGAGGAGCATGACACTCTCCATTCATTCCATCTCTGTGCTGTTAATGTGTAGGGGGGGGTATGCGTAATATCCTGCCAAAAATCAATAATGAATTCTTTGGTTTTGTTGGCATTGAGAGCTAGGTTGTTCTCAGTGCACCACTTTTCCAGGTCTTCCACTTCCCCTCTGTAGTCTGTTTCACCGCCATCTGAAATTCGACTGACAGTGGTGGTGTCATCAGCGAACTTGTAAATGGCATTAGTCTGGTATTTGACGACGCAGTCATGTGTATACAGTGAGTACAATAGGGGGCTGAGTGCACACCCCTGGGGTGCCCCAGTGTTGAGTGTTCGAGGGGATGAAATATTGTCCCCAATCTTCACTGATTGTGTCCTGTGGGTCAGGAAACTAAGGATCCAGTTGCAGAGAGTGGCGTTTAGTCCGAAATCATGAAGTTCAGTCATCAGTCTCGAGGGGATAATAGTGTTGAAGACTGAACTGTAGTCAATGAGTAGGGTTCTTATATCACTGTTCTTGGTGTCAAGATGTTCACGGGAGAAGTGAAGGGCAAGTGATATAGCATGTAACATGGATCTGTTGGTCCAATAGGCAAATTGGAGTGGATCAAGAGTAGTAGGGAGGCTGGAGTTGATTAATGCCATGATCAACCTGTCAAAGCACTTTGTGACTGCCGAAGTTAGGGCCACTGGGCGGTGGTCATTGAGACATGCTGCATGAGCCTTCTTAGGCACAGGGATGCTGTTGGCTCTCTTGAAACAGGCTGGACAGTGGCCTGCTGCAGGGAGAGGTTGAAGATGTCCGAGGAGACCTCTGTCAGTTGAACTGCACATGCTCTGAGTGCACGGCCTGGTACTCCATCTGGTCCCATCGCTTTCCTTGGATTCACATGAAGGAAAACTGATCTGACCTCTGATGCAGTGACTGTTGGGATAGGTTTGTGTGGACTTTTTGGAATAGGTGTTACCTCTCCACTGAAGTTCTGCTTTGTGTTCTGTCTCTAGGATGTTAGTGGTGGAGTACAGCACATCCAGACTTTCCTCAACCTTTGCTTGTGGTGGTATGTACACAGGAGTTAGTATAGCAGCGGGAAATTTCCGTGGTAGATAGAAGGGGCAGCATTTGATGGTGAGGAGTTCAAGGTTTGGAAAGCAATGGCTGCCCAGGGTTGCAATGTCATGTATCACAAGTTGTTGATGAAAAAGCAAACCCCTTCACCCTTTGTCTTACCCGAGGACACAAACGGTCATGAATCTGTGGAATTCATTACCCCAGAGTATGGCAGACGTTGGGACACTAAGTAAATTCAAGGAGAATATAGACAGATTTTTAATTAGTACGGTGTTGAAGGGTTATGGGAAGCAGGCAGGAAAATGGACTTGTGGCTAAGATGAGATCAGCCATATCATATTAAATAATGGATCAGGCTCCAGGGACTGAATTGCATACTCCTGATCCTAGTTCTTACCTTCTCATGTTCTGCTCCTGTTTTGTTAGTTGGCTTGAATGGTTGTATGTGGGTATCTGACAAATGACTGAAAGTTCCTTTTACTAAAAATAATCATAGTAAGTACTGTTATTTATATAATAGTGTTTTTATGACTGGTTACTTATAATACTCAATATTGACGTTGACTTCATTGAAAGCTTTGATGTGCACAGTGACCTTCTGAGTAGAGGGCTTATGTCAGTTTATAATCTTATTTAGAGTTAGATCGTCATTTTTGCAATTTAAGCTGCAACTTTACAACTGTTAGATAAGGAAGTTGCTCACACTGGAAAATTTCCTGTACAATGTGACTCTTCTATCATGTCCTACCAGGTTCACCTACTCTGCTCTAAGATTGATGCTGAGTAAGGCAGGGAAAAGACTTGGAAGGCATCCTCCACAAGGTTGCTGCCAGTCTGGTAGGAGACAGCTGAATGGGCAAATGCTACCACCAACACATAGGTCCAAAGCCAAAGAATATGGCAGACCTGCAGAATGCTGCCAAGATGAGGCTATGCACCAGCTTTCCAAGCCAAGTGGTTGCCGCAAGTATGAAAACATTAAAGTGTTTCTTCACAAACTGTTACTCCATTCCTGCTGTCATATTCTCAGCTTCCACACAACCTTAAACTTTTTAAAATGAATATCAAATATGGCTGTACTGCAACAGAGCACAAGTGCAAGCTACATTTTAGAATCAAAGCTATTGTCTTCCTTCAAAAGAACACCAATTGACTACAAGAATATCAAGGTTAAAGTGATGGATGAATTTGCAAGGCTGCCCAAATCTTGATGTATGTAAGTAGTTATGTTTGGGCCACTCACTCAGAAGCACAATAATAATGCTCATTAACCACAAAAAGCAGTCTGAATGTGATAATTTAAGGGCATAAAAATTGGGACAACTGTCGACCTACAGAGTTCCTTGTGTTTGCTCAACATTTCCATACAATCAAATTTCATCTTCTGTTTCAATTCCACTTTTCTGCCTGTTCCCCATATGCCTTAAATCACTGAGAGACCAAAGATTTTTGATCTTGCTCTTCATGCACCTTCTCTGCAGCAGTAACATTGTATTTTTCGCTCTGTTCTATTGCCCTAATGCATGTTGTATGGTGGGATCTGACTGTACTGCATACTAAACAAAACTTTTCACTGTACTTAAGTACATGTGACAATAAAAAATCAAATCAATAAAACAGCATCCATAACCCTCTAAGGTAAGCACATTCCAAAAATTCAGAACCTTCTGAGTGAAGGAAGTTCTCCTGATCTCACCAACTGATCCCTTATCCTGAGACTGTGTCCTTATGGTGTAGGTTAACCAGCTAGACAGAAAAAGAGCCTCTCAGTGTCTGCCATGTCACATACCTTCAGAAATTTTCTATGCTTTGGTCAAGTCACCTCTCATTCTTCAAAAAATATAGGAAGAGTACAGCTCCAACAACATTCAAGAAGCTTGATACCATCCAGTATTGATTATCCATCTTGATTATTGAAGCTTGATTATCCATCATCTTCAACATTCACTCCCTTCACCACTGGGGCACAGTGGCAACATTGTGTACCATCTCCAAGATGCACTGCAGTAACTCATCAAGGCTCCTTTGAGCTCTCTACAAGAATCTCAGGAAGTCTCTCTCCCACTGCAACCCCCAGGTCTACTTTCTCCCCACCCCCACCCTCCTCTCATTTATCTCTCCACCCTGCAGGCACCCTCCCTCTATTCCTGATGTAGGGCTTTTGTCCAAAACATCGATTTTCCTGCTCCTCGGATGCTGCCTAACCTGCTGTGCTTTTCCAGCACTACTCTAATCTAGACTCAAGGCTCCTTTGATAGCACTATTCAATCTGAAACCTTTACCACCAGGAAGGACATGATGGCAAGTTCCAAGCCACAAAGCATCTTGACATGGAGCTATATCGCTGCTCCTTCACTGCTGTGGAACAAAATCTTAGAACTCGCTCTTTAATAACACTGTGGATCTCCATACAGTTCAAGGATTGAAGAGTTTCACGGAGGCACCCCACCATCACTGCTTTCCCCAGGACAATTACAGACAGGTCAGGTATCTTATCTAGTCAGTGACAGCCATGTCCCATAAATGAATAAATGACTACCTAACAAATGCTCCAGGACAAGTGCAACTTCCTTCAGTCTAGAGACCACAACAGTTATCGTACTCCAGTGGTCTCACAAAAGCCCAGAACAATTGTGGCAAGGATTTCTTTATTTTGGAATCTGATCATTTTTCATTTTCCTTCCTAATTTCTTGCTGTACCTTCATGCTGATATTTTTGGTCCTTTCACAAATACACTCCATATTTCCCGGAATACCAACATTCAGAAGCTTAGCATATTTTACACAATAATCTTTGCAAAAGCACATTGCAGGAGATGTGAGATAGTCACTTCACCACTGCACTTACCCTGAGTGCCGTCTGCAGAGATTTTGGGAATACATGCAACATCTGACAGGTAGTACCTTCACACCACCAGCTCTGTCACAGCAATGAGGCATTCTGTCAAATGACTTCAGCAGTCTGCTTAGGAAACTATCCAACAGGACAACCCTTCTCCTTTTCCCATCAGCAAGTAACAGTTCATAGAATGGTGACAGGCAAGGTGGCAGAGGGATGATATTGGCTTGAGTTCCAGCAGAGTTTCCTTTTCAGCTGCAGTCAGTTCATTGCTGACTAAACTGAAGTTGTTTGAGCCTTTCCAATTATGCTGCAATGCTAGGACAAGGTGCATGGGTTTGACTGCATATCATTATTTGTATAGTTCAACAGAACAGCTTCTCTGCACTCTGTCTATGTGGCAGCTCTATCAGCATATATCAGAAAGCCAGCCAGAGCATATCCAGTGAGTGAGACCTAGATTCCAATATGAAAGTGTCTGTTAAGTTTGGCTTCAACATGCTTTGAGTTCAAACAGAGAACATTCTAGAGATTGCTGTCTTGAGCTTTATTCTTTTTTAATTAGGGGACATTTTGAGGGACTACTCCAAAACCGTGTTGTAACTGGAAATAGTTTTTTTTCTCTCAGGATAACGGCATATCCAAAACCATCGCTGCAAATGACAGTGTTTTTTGCAAAATGTGCATAATAACCATCTTGTATGCAACAATTAAATGTACTTTTTGTGTTGCACTGTTACTGCCAGACCTGCTGAGACTCTCCAAAACTTTCTGTTTTGATTTTATGCAACGATATTCTGATTACTGGTTCTAAACAAACAAAACTAATCATGGAAGTCACAAAAGGTGGGAAGACTGATTTGTCTTTAGCCTCCATCACTAGGCCTGTCCCCTGACCACTGGAGCCGTCCCTTTACCTGACAACTGTTCTCAACCTTGATGCAATTTTTGACCTTCTGTCCTATATCTTCATCCTCCTCAGAGCTCTTTACTTCCACCTCTGTAATAATCAACATCTTTGCCTCTGCCTCATCAAGAGTATTCTATCCAATTCTGGAACCCACATTATAGGAGGGATGCGATAACACCGGACAGAGTGCAGAGCAAGATTTACCAGGATGCTGCCTGGGCTGAAGAGTTTCAGCTATGAAGAGAGATTGAACAGATGGGGCTGTTTTCCTGAGAGCAGAGGAGATTGGACAGAGGACATTGTGGAGATGTATAAAATTATGAGGGGCATAGATAGAGTGGACAGGAAGACATTTTCCCATTGCCGGAGGGATCAATGACTGGGCTCCATAGTAAGGGGTAAAAGGATGAGTGGAGATATGAGGAAACACTTTTTCACTCGGAGGATGGTGGGAATATGGAACTCGTTGTCTGTAAGAGTGGGAGAGACAGAAGCCCTCATAGCATTTAAGAATTATTTAGATGTGTACTTGTGATGCCAAGGCATGTGGGAGGCAATAGCTGAGTAATATTATCGCAGGACTGTTAATTCAGAGATGTAGGTAATCCTGTTGTGCAGGTGGCAGAATTTGAATTCAATAAAATTCTGGAATTAAGAGTTTAACGATGACCATGAAACCATTGTTAATTGTTGTGAAAAACCTAATGTCCTTTAGGGGAGGAAACTGCTGTCCTTACCTCATCTGGCCTCCCTATGTCTCTTGACCCACAGTCATGTAGTTCACTTTGAAATATCTCTGGGAAATTAGGGATGGGCAATAAATGCTGGCTTAGCCAGTGATGCCCTGAACCTGTGAATGGATGAATGAATGAAAATGGCAAGCAAGGCAATGGGCCAAGTACTGGAAAATAGGATTAGAATAGTTAAGTGGTTGTTTTTGACCATCGTGGATGAGTTGGGCTGAAGGTTCTTTTTCTGTGCTGTGGATTTCTATGAGTCTATAACTTATCTCATCTGCTGCTGAAATGTTTATCTACACTTTTGCTACTTCCAGGATTGATTATTCCACTACTTTCCTGTTTTTTTTTCCATTGTTATATCCTCAATAAATTTGCATTCACCTGAAACTCTGATCCTGAGCCACGCTAAGTCTCCATCACTGATCGCCCCTGTCCTTAGAGTGATAGATTATCACCAAGTCCAGCAATGTCCTGATGTAAATATTGGATTCAGCTTTGGATCCAGACCTAGACTTCTCTGCATTGCCCAAATTCTGACCTAGTGCATCCCCAGTTTCCCTCACCCTTGCATTGGTGGCCATATACCTGTCTGGATAAGCCCTAGGATCTGTAATTCTCTCTCTGGACCTCTCTCCTTGCTTGAGACACTCCATAAAATCTGATTCCGTGAAGAAATTCAGGTTCAGGGACTCTCAATTCAGCTCAAACCTCATTCCACACACTCTGTTACGGTCAGACAGAACTGATTCAAAAATAAATCATGTCTGACTGACAGTCACCTCAGGGGATCTGCTCCAAAGTGGAAGTCAAGTGCTTAGCCATGTAAGAAAGCTAACTTGACCTCATTGATTAATTTTGATCATTTAGCCAAGTTAGTAAATTCAAAGTGTTGCAATTGATTTCAATACACAATAAACAATTCCTTATCACTGGTCATTTAAGAATGGGAAAGAGGACAATATTTTCCATTATTGTTTGTGGTGGAAACACCTAAAGCATTTGTATGCTAAGTTCTTACTTTGTTTGACAACGGTCATCCTTTGTAGTGTCAAAGTTGCAGCAGGCAAGATGATGCCACAGTTTGCGTTTTACTGTGAATTGCATGTCACTTGTGGGATTAATTTAATCATTATATGTTTTTAGATTTATCTTTTTTTGTCAGGGAATCCATTTTGCTGATGAGAGGCTCAGCTGTCCCTGATAAGTCTACAGGTCAGAAAATTACTGATCTCAGCAAATGCACAGTTTATAATAAATTGTAATATAATACAGAATAATGAGATTCTCTCACTATGAAATTAATAGGAAGTTATTAGGCAAAAGGTTGCATTTCAATGCCAATAAAGGGGCTTATTCTGGTATTTTTCATTCAAATATCTATTCCCAAATGTAATGCAAATTAATGTTTGAGATAACTGACACTGTTTAACTAATGTTTTTCTTGATATTAAGGAGGTTATACAAAGTGACTCAAATTCTAGCAGGGCTGGATTTTTGCCAGATTTTACATTCCCCAAAGGCCTAAGAAAATGTACAACCCAGCATTGCCCGCACTTATTGCAGTCTTGGTGCAAAATTCATTTCTGTGAAGCAAATGATAGGAAGGTTATCTCTCCAAAGTAAAGGAGGGGACAAAGGGAGACAATGGCTTAGTGCGGTTGATTTAAATTTTCATCCGAGAGGTGGTTAGCTGGAGTCAGGAAGTTTAAGAACTTACCTATAATCGTGGGATTTTAATTCTGGGGTAGGGCTTGACAGGGTGGGGCCGCGTGGGTTGGTAGGGTGCAGCTGGAAATTGTATTCATAGTGTCACTGCCCCTGGAAAGAGTTCAGAGGCAGCCAAAGGGTATAGAGGCAAGCTGGTTAAAAGACTCACCACAGTGCATGAGGACTTTGTTCTAGTTCCAACAAAATAAATTAAAGAGAAAAGGCTGTCTTTTAACCATCACTGTTCACGCCCTTCAGTTTCCCCACCCAAACCGGAACTCATCATCCCAACTCCATGCCTACATATAGCACTTCAGATAGCCACCCCAGCCTCTCATTCCCACCATGTTAACCCATGTCCTTCCATTCACCTGTCACATGCCAAACCATGACATTTCCATTATGTGGAAGTGCCAGTGATGGGCTAGGGTGGACAAGGTCAGAAGTTACACGACACCAGGTTATAGCCCAACGGGTTTATTTGAAATCATAGACTTTCAGAACACTGCTCCTTCATTAGATGAAGTGAAAAGAAGTACCTAGGCACAGCCCTTATAATCAGAGGGATCAAAAGATGGGATGAGTGGAGTGTCAAGTCTCTGCAGTAAATCAAGAGTGTTAGACAGTGTGAGTAAAGTGTCAACAGCTGATTAGCAAGTGAAGGGATGATTATAATTTGATTAATCGAAGCAGACAGATAATTATTTTTTAAAAATGATGCTGGAGATGAACCAATTGACTGGAATAACGTGATAGGTATAAGATTCTCATGCTGAGTGTCTAAACAAAGTAACAAGAAATCCAAAACTGTACAAACTAGTTAAGGTAGGGAGATCATAACAAGTTATCAAGGTGATGGTGTCAAAACAGGTCAGTAAGGAAGTGCTTACAGATATAGAACACTATGGTGGGGTCACATGTAGCACATCATGAATGCAAGATCAGAATTGAGGCCACCTTAATTGGTATGGAACTTGGCTGTCAGTTTCTGCTCAGTGATTCTGCATTGTTGTGTATCTCATAAGCTGACTTAGAAGATGCGTACCTGAAGATTGGAGGCTGAATATCTTAGACTGCTGAAATGTTCCTGACTGGGAGGGAACTTTCCTGTCTGACGGTTGTTGTGTGTTGTCCATTCATCAGTTGTTGTAGCTTCTGCATGGTCTCGCTGATATACCATGTCTCAGGGCATCCTTACTTGTAGCATATGAGGTAGACAACATTGGCCGAGACACATGGGCATCGGCTGTGCGCATGGCGGGTGGTGTTCCTGTGTGCGATGGTAGTATCCAAGTCAATGATCTGACATGTCTTGCCAAGGTTGCAGTGGCAGGGTTGTGTGGTGTCACTGTTCTCCTGAAGGCCTGATGGTTTTCTATGAACGATGGCCTGTATAAGGTTTAGTGGATGCTTGAAGGCAAGAAATGGAATTTGGGAAGATCTTGGTGAGATGTTCATCGTCATCGAAGGTTGCAAAGTACATGGTGTAATTTCTCTACTCCAGGGAAGTACTGGACCATGAAGGTGACTATGCTGTGTTCTTTACAGCCTTCAACACGTCATCGCTGATGATAAATATCTCATCAAGACCTTCTCAAGCCTCCACTTCTTGCCACAGCAACCTCTGCCTCCCCATGGATACATTCTGACCACAGTGATCTCCAGCTTTTGTTGTTTTTTTGTACAGATCCAGCTTCTGCAGTAATTTGCTCCAATGAAGGGCATTCTATCGGTTGTGTCCTGTGTCTGTCTTCTGAGGAGGTTGTTGCAGTTTTCAGTATGGCACATCAGAAATGGTGACCAATGAGTTGAACATCATATCCCATTCTTATGACGGCGTCCTTCAACATCTTTAGGTATCCATTATGTTCCTCTTTATTTGAGTAGTTTCTATGTATAGGCAGGGCTTGTCCTGAAGGAATGGTTTTTAAAATCTGGTTAGGATGGAAACGAGACAACTGTAGAATTCTGAAGTTATCAATAGGCTTGCAGTAGAGTGAAGTATTGAGGTGTCCATCCTTGATGGAAATGAATGCATCCAAAAATGAGACTGATTCTGGAGAGTAATCCTCCTTATTGTCCTGTTTTGATATCATCGTCTTCATAACATGTTATGATCTCTCTACCTTAATTGATTTGTACAGTTTTGGATTTCTTGTTACTTTGGTTAGACCCTTGGCATGTGACTGTTATACGTATCATGTTATTCCAGTCATTTGGTTTGTTTCCAGCGTCATTTTTACAAATATAATTATCTCTCTTCCTCAATTAATTGGATTATAGGTCATCGCTTCACTTGTTATTCAGCTGTTAATACTTTACTCACATTGTCTGACACTCTTGAACACCCACAGAGACTTATTATTCAGCCTGTTGACACTCCACTCATCCCATTTGTATGACCGTTTGATCTCTCTGGTTATAGATTCTGAATCTGTGTCCTTCTCTTCACTTCAAATAATGGTGGAGCAGCGCTCCGAAAGCTTGTGATTTCAAATAGAACATAGAACATAGAACATAGAACAATACAGCACAGAACAGGCCCTTCGGCCCACGATGTTGTGCTGAACTTCTAACCTAGATTAAGCACCCATCCATGTACCTATCCAAATGCCGCTTAAAGGTCGCCAATGATTCTGACTCTACCACTCCCACGGGCAGCGCATTCCATGCCCCCACTACTCTCTGGGTAAAGAACCCACCCCTGACATCTCCCCTATACCTTCCACCCTTCACCTTAAATTTATGTCCCCTTGTAACACTCTGTTGTACCCGGGGAAAAAGTTTCTGACTGTCTACTCTATCTATTCCTCTGATCATCTTATAAAACTCTATCAAGTCACCCCTCATCCTTCGCCGTTCCAAAGAGAAAAGGCCGAGAACTCTCAACCTATCCTCGTACGACCTACTCTCCATTCCAGGCAACATCCTGGTAAATCTTCTCTGCACCCTCTCCAAAGCTTCCACATCTTTCCTAAAGTGAGGCGACCAGAACTGCACACAGTACTCCAACTGTGGCCTAACCAAAGTCCTGTACAGCTGCAACATCACTTCACGACTCTTGAATTCAATCCCTCTGCTAATGAACGATAATACTCCATAGGCCTTCTTACAAACTCTATCCACCTGAGTGGCAACCTTCAAAGATCTATGTACATAGACCCCAAGATCCCTCTGTTCCTCCACCTGACTAAGAACCTACCATTAACCCTGTATTCCGCATTCTTATTTGTTCTTCCAAAATGGATAACCTCACACTTGGCAGGGTTGAACTCCATCTGCCACTCCTCAGCCCAGCTCTGCATCATATCTAAGTCCCTCTGCAGCCGACAACAGCCCTCCTCACTGTCCACAACTCCACCTATCTTCGTATCATCTGCAAATTTACTGACCCACCCTTCGACTCCCTCATCTAAGTCATTAATAAAAGAGCATTTGACTGCAAATAAACCTGTTGGACTACAAGCTGGTGTCCTGTGACTTCTGACCATGACATTTCCATGCCTATTCAGCAATTGGACAGAATCAAACAATGCTTTAATTCAAAATTAAATACAAGTGTTAATCAACCTGACCTTTAAAGTATCAATAGCAGAAACTTAGCACCACTTTTAAGACCATTCTCTGTCCTGGACTCTGTCACCATCTCCCTAATCAAAATGTTGATTGTTTAAATATCTTGGTTAGATATCATCCCAAAGCTGACCTAGCTGGTCTGGTGAGTACAAGCACTCAACAGAGAGATGTCAGAGCGGGAGAAAGTGAGGACTGCAGCTGCGAGAGATCAGAGTTGAGAGTGTAGTGCTGGAAAAGCACAGCAGCTCAGGCAGCATCTGAGGAGCAGGAGAATCGACGTTTTGGGCATCAGGAAAGATGTCAGAATGGGCCAATGTTTTCAACACTGGACTGAGGCTGACCCTGAATTCTCTCTTTTCTCGCTTGGAGTCAAGAAGAAGAATGAGAAATACAAAGAATTTTCTGCGTTTACCTTTGTCTTAGGCTCAGGAAAAGGATTCCTTTGTCCTTGCGATGCAACAATGAGGGAAAAGTCCTTTCTATCCTTTGACCATGTCTACTTAGCAATTGTAAAACCATCTATAGACACAAGCCTTTCCAGCTCACCATCCCCTGGAACCTTTGGAGTTTCCAGGATTAATTTTGCTCTCTACTCCTCCTGCTGTCTCTCCTTCTCAGGTAGTGTGTGCAATCTTTTGTTGCTTGTCAAAATAATGCCTGCTATTGCCAGTCATAGTCTCTTGAATTTGACAAGAAGTTGTGGATGGTCATCACTTCTCTTCTGGAAATCTCACTGAGATAGTGCACTGTCAGATGCCCTATCCACTTAACTGAAGCTTTCCATGTATGGGTGTCATTACAACTCATCTAGCGTGCAAGCCGATGCCTTTAGATTTGAAATGCACTTTTCAGGTAAATACAGGTTGACTATTTGAAACAGACATTAATGACAACTTGCAGAAGAAACACTTATCATGGCTGACCCTGTTAGTCAATTAAAGTTTGGAAGGATGTTGAAGGGCTGCCAACCATTAACTGTCACTTTCTATATTCTAGCTGCTGCAGCATTAAATTGTGTGACCCATTTCTGCATTCTCCCTCCACACCTTCCCTCCCATGCTCCAACCAGATTGTGCCTTTCAGAATAGTCTTTCCATGATCCCTTGAGCCTCCTTTGTTCTGGGTTTACTTTTTGGCCCATTGATAAGAACTGCTGTATGTTGACATGTCTGCATTCTAGAATGGGGTCAGCATCTGGGTTTTGGGGAAAGGGGAGATGGTGAATGTATATTGAGTGTAGTATCCTGCCCCCACTACACTCAATGATGGAATGTCGAGTTTTTAGGTGAATAATTGTGCTTAGAAGGAAACAAAAAGGATTCAAGAGAATAAACGCTAAAGAAAAATTCAGAAACCAGAGTGTTAATTTGAACGACATGATCTAAGTGATTCTGATGGTATTGATATATAATGTTTATACAATGTGGAAGCAATAAAATGTATCTCTTCAGGTTAGCCACATTTGGCTCATCAAGATAGATAATAAAATGCTGCAACAGGCTTCCTCAGATCAACTCAGAAGGCGTGATATTGGGCTTGATTCCAACAAAGTCATATTTCAATCTTTCTCATCCTTAAATTGACTGTGAAAATAATCCCACAGTGAAGGAGCTTTGATGTGGTGAGCAGTGATATCAGTGCAATACTGAGTTGTACAGATATGCACTATAATTTCTGCCCCATGCTGTGTTATCTTATCTCATCTCAGAAAGTGATAAAGCTATTACAATTGTCTACTTTTGATTCAGAGTCAAGGAAGGGGAAATCAGCAGTCCTATTCTCCTGTTCAACAGGAACATGAGTAAAAATGAGATTTCTGAATACTTGGAAATGTATGGTAAAATAGGGCAAAGTCAGTACAGTTTCATCAAGGGGAGGTCATGCCTGACAAATCTGCTAGAATTCTTTGAGGAGTGATTGAGCAGGTCAGACCAAGGAGAGTGAATGGATGTTATCTACCTGGACTTCAAGAAGGCCTTTGACAAAGTGTTACACAGGTAAGTGCTGAGTAAGATAAGGGCCCATGGTGTTAGAGGCAAGGTGCTAGCATGGATAGAAGCTTGGCTGCCTGGCAGAAAGCAGAGGGTGTGGATAAAAGAGTCTTTCTCAGGATAGCAGCTAGTAACACGTGGTGTTCTGCATGGCTCAGTGTTGGGACACGACCTTTTCACTTCATACATTAGTGATCTAGATGAAGGAATTGAGGGCATTCTGGCTAAGATGATACAAAGATAGGTAAAGGGAAGGTAGAATTGAGGAGGTGGGAAGGCTTCAGAAAGATTTGGATAGGTTAGTAGAATGGACAAAGAAGTGGCAGACAGAGTACAACGTGGGAAAATGTGAGGTCATGCACTTTGGTAAGAAAATTAGAATCATGGACTAAATGGGGAGAAAATTCAGAAGTCTGATGTGCAAAGAGACTTAAGAGTTCTAATCCAGGACTCTCTCAAGGTAAACTTGCAGGTTGAGTCGGTAATTA
Source organism: Chiloscyllium punctatum (assembly GCF_047496795.1). Lineage (NCBI taxonomy): Eukaryota > Metazoa > Chordata > Chondrichthyes > Orectolobiformes > Hemiscylliidae > Chiloscyllium > Chiloscyllium punctatum. The sequence continues at coordinate 132,192,474 of NC_092739.1, read as the reverse complement.
GGAAGGCAAATGCAATATTGGCATTTATTTTGACAGGACTTGAATATAAAAGCAGGGATGTATTTCTGAGGCTCAATAAAGCTATGATCAGACCACATTTAAAGTATTGTGTGCAGCTTTGGGGTCCATATCTCAGGAAGGATATATTGACCCTGGAGCGTGTTCAGAGGTGGTTCATGGGAATGGTCCCAGGAATGAACAGCTTAACATTTAGAAATATTTGAGGACTTTGGGTCTATGCTAAATGGAGTTTAGAGTGATAAGGGGAGATCTAATTGAAACATACAGAATACTGACTGGCCTGGACAGAGTAGCTGTTGGGAAGATGTTTCCATAGTAGGAGAGACTGGGGCCTGAGGGCACAGCCTTAGAGTAAAGGGAAGACCTTTTAGAACAGAGATAAAGAGAAACTTCTTCAGCCAGAGAATGGGGCATCTATGGACTTCATTTCCATCGAAGGCTGTGGAGGCCAGGTCATTGAGTATATTTAAGATGAGGATGGATAGGTTCTTGATTGTCAAGGAGATCATGGGTTCTGGGGAGAAAGTGGGAGAATGGGAATGACAAACTTACCAGCCATGATTGAATGGTGGAACAGATTTGATGGGCTAAATGACCTAATTTCTGCTCCTATGTCTTATGGTGTTATGGTCTAATTTTTGGTACAGAAAGAGACCATTTGTCCCATTTGGATTTAAGATGGCACAACATTTAAGTCAATAAAGTCAGTCCTACATCCTTCCTCCACAACATCTCTGTAGATCTATAAATGGCTTGTCTCTGTGTGTTCATGTGCTCATTAATCACCCCTGCCTCCATCACCTTGGTAGACAGTGAGCTCCCATTTATTGCTATTTGCTATATAAAAAAGCTTTCTCACATCCCCCCTGCATCTCTTGCATGAATCTTTAAATTGTCTTCTTTAATCCTTGCAATATCAGCTAATGGAAACTGCTTATCTTCCTATCTTTACGCTCATATACTAGGAATGAGTAATAAATGTGGGTTGAGTGAACAATGCCTAAATCCTTGACCATCGTCTAGTAGAAAGTGAGGACTGCAGATGCTGGAGATCATAGTAGAGAGCATGGTACTGGAAAATCACAGCAAGTCAGGCAGCATCCAAAGAGCAGGAGAATCCATGTTTTGGGCATAAGCCCTTCACCAGGAAAAGCCCTTCATCATCAAATAAAATCCTTCACCAGTCAAACAAATGCACTCTCAAATCCAGTTCCACCTGCACACTCTTTAAAACTGTACCATCGCATCTTTCTGAACGTTCCCTATCCCTTCTGCCAAAATGAATCATCTTACAGTTGTCTGCATTAAATTTCTATTGTTGTTGGCCTACCCATTCCAACAATTTATCAATACCCTGCTGGAGTTGCATGATGTCATTGGCAGAAGAGAGCATTGGGGCTACCAGTGATAATAATAGCCTGCGTGAGTCAATTGTAAAAGTTAGGTCTCAATTACATTGTGTTGGTTACTTTGAGTACTGAAATAACTTGACATTGGCAATAAAACCAAACAGCAGGAGACTACCATAAGGATACCAGATAGAACAGATTCCCACAATAAGGAAGGAATCCTGAAGGAAATATAATTGAGGAAGAGAAAAAGTGAGGGTGCAGCTTGGTGCTAGGGAACCATGTGATGTGGATGTTGCTGGCTTGGTCAGCATTCATTGCGCATCCCTTCATGACCCGGAGAAGATGGTGGTGAGCTGTCATTCTGAATCACTGCAGTCGTAGGAGTATAGGGGCCACACAGAGCTACCAGGCAGGGAGTTGTGAGATGTTGAACTATCGACACTGAAGGAACAGCAATATAATTCCAAGTCGAGATGGCGTGTGGTTCAGAACAAAACTTACAGATGGTGTTCCCATTAATGTTCCTCCCTCGCAATTCTAGGTGGCGTGGATTTGGAGCCTCGGTGAATTGTTGCAGTGCATGTTGCTGACAGTACACATTGCTGTACTGCATGTCAGTGGTGAGGGGAGTGAGTGTTGAAGATGGTGGATGCAACACTAATCAAGCAGACTAGTTCGTCCTGGATAGTGTCAAGCTCTTTAGTATTATTGGAGCTGCGTTCGTTCAGGGAGGTGGAGAGTATTTCATCGTACTCCTGAATTGTGCCTTGTAGATGGTGGACAAGCTTTGGGGAAATAGGAGGTGAGTTACTTGGTGTAGAATTCCCATTTTCTGACCTGCTCATGTAGCTACAGTATTTATATGACTGGTCCAGTTCAGTTTCTAGTCAATTATAACCCAGGGTGTTGATGGTGGGGAAATTCAGAGATGGTAATTCCACTGAATATCAAGAGGTGATAGTTAGATTCTGTCTTATTTGAGATGTTAATTGCTTGGTATTTGTGTTGCATAAGTACCAGTCCAAACTTAGATATTGTCCACATCTTGATCCATTCAGATACAGACTCCTTCACATATCTGAAGGGCCACAAATGGCATTGAACATTCTGCAATCATCATTGAACATCCCCACTTCTGACATTATGATGCACAGAAGGTCATAGATTAAGCAATTGATGGTTGTTAGGTCTAGGACACTGCCCTGAGGAACTACTGCAGAGATGTTTTGAGACTGAGATGATTGATTTTCAATAACTGCACTGATTTTCCTTCGTTCCAGGTATGATGTCAATGAATGAAGTTTCCAAACAATTCTGTTCGATTCTCATTGACTCCAGTATGCTTAATGCCAAATTCATTCAAATGCTGCCTTAATGTCAAGGATCCTCTTTCACACTTCAGCTCTTGAGCAATTTTGTCCATGTCTGGACCAAAGCTGCAGTGAGGTCAGTCCTAGGTTCGGCCCGGCGGAACCCAAACTGAGCATTAGTGAGCAGGTTTTTGCTGAGAGTGTGCTGCTTTAAAGCTCAGTTAATAACTCCTTCCATTGGTTTTCTGATGATAATGGGTAAGGCAGTAACTGGCCATGTTGGATTTGTCCTCCTGTTTTATGCACTAGATAGAGCTAAGTAATTGTTCATTTTCAGATGGATGTTAGTATTGTAATTCTGCTGGATGAGTTTGATCAGACATACATAGGTGCAAATTACTACATGTGCTAGAATCTGTACTGAAAACAAAAAGTGCTGGACATCACAGCAGGTCAGGCAGTATCCATGGAGAGAAATCTAGACTCGAAATATTAGCTTACTCTCTCTCCATGGATGTTGCCTGACCTGCTGTGATCACGAGCACTTTTTTTGTTGATCAGATGTTTGGTCAATTCAGGAGCACAAGTCTTTAGTAATATTTTAGATTTTTTTTAGATTACTTAGTGTGGAAACTGGCCCTTCGGCCCAAACAAGTCCACACCGACCAACCGAAGCGCAACCCACCCAGATCCATTCCCCTACATTTACATCTTCACCTAACACTACGGGCAATTTAGCGTTGTCAGGTCCCATTGCCTTTGTAATATCTAATGCCTACAGTCATTCAATAATTTTTTAAGATTTCATTTACAGGATGTGGCCATCACTGGATAAATTAGATTAGGTTCCCTACAGTATTGAAACAGGCCCTTTGGCCCAACAAGTCAACACCGATCCTCCGAAGAGTAACCCACCTAGACCCATTCCCATACCCTATATTGACTCCTGACTAATGCACCTAACACTATGGGCAATTAAGCATGGCCAATTCACCTGACCTGCACATCTTTGGACTGTGGGAGGAAACCGGAGTACCCAGAGGAAACCCACGCAAACACGGGGCGAATGTGCAAACTCCACAGTCACCCAAGGTGGGAATCGAACCCTGGTCCCTGGCATTGTGAGACAGCAGTACTGAGCCACCATGCCACCCTAAAAAAGGTCAGCGTTCATTGCCCAACCCTAATAGCCCAGGGCAGTTAAGAGTAAACCATATTGCTGTGGATCTGAAGTCTTATGTAGGCCAGACCAGATAAAGATGACAGTTTCCTTCCCTAAAGGGCATCAATGAACTAATAATGATCATCATTAGGCCCTTAATTACAGGTTCTTACTGAATTCAAATTCCACCATCTGCCATGAATCCAGGTCCCCAGGATATTATCTGGATCTCTGGATTAATAGTCTAGCGATAATACTACTAGTCCATTGCCTCCCCTCAAGTGGAGTGATTAGAATTAGCTGAAGACTGGCATCTATGATCATGGGAATGTCAGGGGGAAGACAAGGTGGATCATCACTTGTCACTTCCAATTGAAGGTGGATGCTTCAGCCTTATTTTTTTACACTGATCTGTTGGGCTCTCCCATTGTTGAGGATAGGGATTATTATGGAGTCTCCTACACTTGTTAGCTGTCTAATTGTCCACGAGCCTTTATGACTGAATATGGCAGGACAGCAAAATTTAGATCTGATCTGGTTGGAAGATTGCTTAGCTCTGTCTATCACTTGCGACTTGGTGGATAGAAGGAGAGGGAAAGGAAACAGCTGAAAGTCCCCAGTGGAGGGTCTTGTGTTAGCTGATTCCCTGCTTTGAAATCAATGTTAATGCTTGCTTATTTATTCAGCTTGGGTTAGACTGTATCAACAGCCTGTATATGAATGTTTGTATGTGTATATGAACACATTGTGTCTTAATACATTGAGATGTAAAGGCAGATAGTCAGGAAGGAATGGCTCAAAACTACTAGATCAGTTGTCAATTTTAAACCCGTGACAGATGATACCTTTTGCTCAACAAAATAAATTAATGGATATTGGCTAAAGGCAGATATGTGTAATTAGACCACAGATTAGCCATGATCATTTTGAATGGTGGAATAGGCTTGAGGGGCTGAATGGCCTACTTTTATATTCCTAGGTGGTCAAAGGCATAGGTTCAAAGTAAAGAAGAATGGGGAGGTTTTGGAGAGGGAATTTTGGAAAATGGAATCTTAGATGATGAATGCAGAGTGTTTGCCAGAAGAAGAAATGAGTTTTTGTTTGTGGGAGAGGTGCAATGTTGTTAGGGTGGAGGAGGTCTCACACTTTGAGAGATAAATGCCACAGTGGGACTTAAATCTATGAAAGAGAACTTTCAAACTTAGATGTATATGATTATATAAATGATTTGGATATGAATACAGGAAGTATAATTAGTAAGTTTGCAGATGACACCAAAATTGGAGGTGTCATGGACAGTGAAGAAGGTTACCTCAGATTACAATGGGATCTGGATCAGATGGGCCAGTGGGTTGAGGAGAGGCAGATGGAGTTTAATTTAGATAAATGTAAGGTGCTGCATTTTGGGAAAGTAAATCTTAGCAGGACTTGTACACTTCATGGTAAGGTCCCAGGGAGTGTTGCTGAACAAAGAGATCTTGGAGTGCAGGTTCATAGCTCCTTGAAAGTAGAGTCGCAAGTAGATAAGATAGTAAAGAAGGTGTTTGGTGTGCTTTCCTTTAGTGGTCAGAGCATTGAGTATAGAGACTGGGAGGTCATTTTGTGGCTGTAACAGTACATTGATGAGACCACTTTTGGAATATTGTGTGCAATTCTAGTCTCCTTCCTTCGGAGGGATGTTGGGAGACTTGAAAGGGTTCAGAAAAGATTTACAAGGATGTTGCCATTCTTGGAGGATTTGAGCAATAGACAGAGTCTGAATAGGCTGGGGCTGTTTTCCCTGGAACGTTGGAGGCTGAGGGCTGACCTTATAGAGGTTTATAAAATCATGAGGGGCATGGATGGGATAAATAGACAAAGTATTTTCCCTGGGGTGGGGGAATACAGAACTAGAAGGCATAGGTTTAGGGTGAGAGAGGAAAGATATAAAAGTGACTTATGGCAACTTTTTAACTCAGAGGGTGGTGCATGTATGGAATGAGCTACCAGAGGAAGTGGTGGAGCCTGGTACAATTGTAACATTTAAAAGGCATCTGGATGGGTATATGGATCAGATGGGTTTAGAGGAATATGGGCCAAGTGCTGGCAAATGGGACCATATTAGGTTAGGATATCTGGTTGGCATGGACAAGTTGGACTGAAGGGTCTGTCTCTGTGCTGTACATCTCAATGATTATGACCTGCTGCTAGGCTGTTTAGCATGCAGGTAGTCCTGTTTTGTAGCTTCATGTGAGTGACACCACATGTTTAGGTATGCCCAGTGCTGCTCCTGGGATAGCCTCCTGCGCACTCCATCGAACCAGGTTGCTCTCCATGCTTGATGATAATAGCAGGGTTGTGCATATGCCAGGCCATGAGGTTACAACTTGTCGCTGAATATGGTTGTGCTGTTGCTAACGACCCACAGTCCTTCATGGATGCCCAGTGTTGAGTTGCTAGATCTGTTTGAAATCTCTCCCATTCTGTGACAGATAGATTGGTGAGAATGAGGTTATGTTGATTTTGCCCTGTTTTTGGTTGCCTCATCATTGTGCCAGACTCAGTCTGACATCCTTCAGGACTTGACCAACTCTGTCAGTAGTAGCTCTGCCCAGCCATTCTTGGTGATGGACATTGAGGTGCCCCACCCAGAGAACATTCTGAGCCCTCACTAATCTCAGTGTTTCCTCCATATAGTGCTCAACACAACGGTGTACTCCTTCATCATTTCAATGTCGGTCTTTGCCCATATTTGACCTCATGCAATTAGAATTCATTAGTCCCAGAATCTCTGTTGATGATTGCCAGGGCATCTCCTTTCCAAGTGTATACCACGATATCAGGGCATATCCCTTCCACTATGCCTCACTTCAGCCAGTAGGACAAGACATGGAAGCATCAAAGAAAGGAGCATATGTAGGCCATTTGACCCCTCCAGCCTGCTCCACCTTTCATTATGTTCATGACTTATCATTGAGCTCAAGTCCCAAAACCCACCTTTCCCCCTCACATTCCTTGATCCCTTTGGCCACAAGAGTTATATCCACCCCATTCTTGAAAATGCATAATGGGTTGAGCCAAAGTCACTTTCTATGGTAATGAATTCCACAAGTTCACCACTCTCTAGCTGAAGAAATCTCTGCTCATCTCAGTTCTTATCCTTAAACAATGACCCCTGAACTCTCCCACCATCGGGAACCTTCCTGAATCTAACCTACCTAGTCCTGTTAGAATTTTATAGGTTTCTATGAGATTCCCCTCATTCTTCTGAATTCCAGTGAATATAACCCTAACTGATTCAATCTCTCCTCATACCCAGGGATGGTGATAGTTGCTTCTGGATTATAGTCATGGAATTATACCTTACAGACAATGTCAATCTATTGCTTGACTAGGCTGTGGGACAGCTCTCTCCTCATTTTGGAAGCAGCCCAGAGATGTTAGTGAGAAAGACTTTGCAGGGTTGACAAGACTGTGTTTGCCTATGTCACTTCCAGTACTTGGGTTATGATTGGTGTTCCATCTGGTTTAATTCCTTTTCTTACCCTTTGTAGGTAAAACTGAATGATTTGCTTAGCCATTTCAGAAGGTCTTTAACAACTAACCACATTGCTGTAGGTCTGGATTGATTACTCAGCCCCCAGCTGTACTCCTTATACATTCATGACTCAATTCTGCTCTAACTCCATAGACAAATTTGCTGATGATATCACCATAGTGGATCGGATCTTAAACAATGAAGAGACAGAGTACAAGAAAGAGGCAGCAGCTTAGTAGTATGGTGTAAAGACGACAATCTCTTCCTCAATGTCAGCAAGACAAAGAAGCTGGCTTCAGGAAAAGGAGTGGAGGGCAGGGCCCCGTCTGCATCAATGGCGCTGAGGTGGAGATGGTCGAGGGTACCAAGTGCCTGGAAGTGATGATCACCAACAAACTGCCCTGCTTCACCCATATTGATGTGATGGTCAGGAAAATATAACAACTCCTCTACTTCCTCAGGAGGCTAAGGAAATTTGGCATATCCACAATGACTCTTACTCATTTTTATAGATGTACCATAGAAAGCATCCTGTCTGGATCCATCACAGTGTGGTACGGCAACTGCTCATCCCAAGACCACGAGAAAGTATAGAGAGTGGTGAACACAGCCCAGTCCACCACACAAATCAACATTCCATCCATTGACTCTATATATACTTCTTGCTACTTCGGGAAAGCAACCAACATAAACAAAGACCTCTCCCACCCTACTTATACTCTCTCCCACCCTCTTTCGTTCAGCAGAAGATATAAACGTTTGAATACGCCGAAGAACAGATTCAAGAATAGATTGTTCCCCACTGTTGTCAGACTTTTGAATAGACTTCTCAAATGATAATGTTGATCTCTCTCTGTACCATCTTTGTGGTAACACTGTATTCTGCTCTCTGTTCTGCCAGCCTGATGCACATTGTATGGTTACATGCAAAACAACACTTTTCACTGTAACCTGGGATGTGACGCCAATAAATCAAGTCAAAACAAACATGTAGGCCAGACTAAGAAAATTAAGTGAATGAGATTGATTTTTCACGACACTTTTTGGTCTTGCCATCAATACAGTCCCCCTCAATTCTAGATTTATCAATGAATTCAAATTCCATCATTTACCTTGGTGGGAGTTGAACCGATGCCCCAGAACACCAACCTGGACCTTGAGATTAATAGCCCAGTCATGTTAGTGTAACATCACCGCCTACCCACAGAAACCATAAGAAAATCCATGCATCTTTTTTAAATTTACCTTCCTGGTCTCATCTTGTCCTGACCACACATTCTAGCCCTGAGTGTTTGCTGTTACCTGTCAGTGATATTGAAATAACGCTCCCCACTCTTGTTTTGTGAATCAAGTCTGGCTTTGGTGACAAACAGTGGCTGGGTCTCAAAGAATTGTTCAGCAGCATTAACTCTCATTAAAAGGAAAGGAAAGGAAAAGAGAACTAGATGAAATAATCCGCAATGCATGAAATGGAAATTCACAAGTAATTTTTAGAACACAATGATGCCTTGCATTAGCCTGCAGATGCAGTATAGCCAAATTTTTGAAGCTAAACATAACCAGAAATTTTACTGACATTGTAGTATTTTGCAGTCCGGGCACACGGCCAGATAAGTGTAGAGTAAACATTCACCTTCCTTCATGATTTTTATTTTTTATTTTGTTTTCCTCAGGGTGTACCAGATTAAACCAACTCCACACATGCAATATCAACATCATACCATGTTATGTGTGCATGTTTGAAATGAATCCAACCATGACCGCCCTTTGCTCCCCAGGCTGTCTTCCTAATGATCAGAAACAAGATGAAAAAAATGCAAATTATACACCTGCCTACCTCAGTTCTTGGATAAGTCCATTTCCCTCCAATAACACATCAATAAGGTATGAGAAGTAGTGAAGTAAGTGATTTTTAAAAATATGTTATTTGTTCAGGGGTTTGGTGTGTCATTGGCTACACCAGGATTTGTTGTCCATCCTTAAATACCCTTGGTCACCACTTTCTTGAACGATGACTATCCATGGATGGGAAGGAAGGTGTGGTCACCAGATTTATTGATGACAGAAAGTCTTATAGGAAATTAAATTTGTGAAGTGAGGCTACAAAATGTTATGGACAGGTGAGACGAATGAGAAAAGTTCTGACAAATTGAGTATAATATGGGAAAGTGTAATATTGTCTATTTTTGGAGTAAGAATAAAAAAGAATGTTCTAAGTGGTGAGATTGCAAAACTCTTAGGTGCAGAGGGATCTGGGTGTCTTCCTGCATGAATTGCAAAGGCTACTCTTGAGGTACAGCAAGTATTAGCACAGCTAACAGAATGTTATTATTGTCGTAAAGGAATTGCATTCTAAGGTGGGCAAAGAGATTATGCCTCAGTTCTGTAGGAGAGTGGTGAATCTACAGAGGCATATAGACAGGTTTAGAGTGGACAAATACTAGGCAGATGGAAATCAATGTGGAAAAATGTGAGTTACGAGTGATTTGTGTTTGGGTCTCAATTATTCACATTATTTATTAATCACTTGGATAATGACATAGAAAGGGGCAGCACAGTGGCTCAGTGGTTAGTATTGCTGCCTCACAGTACCAGGGTCCCAGATTCGGTTCCAGCATCAGGCGACTGTCGGTGTGGAGTTTGCACATTCTCCCTGTATCTGCGTGGGTTTCCTGCGGGTGCTCCGGTTTCCTCCCACATTCCAAAGATGTGCAGGTTAGGTGAATTGGCCACGCTAAATTGCCCATAGTGTTAGGTGCATTAGTCAGAGGGAAATGGGTCTGGGTGGGTTACTCTTCAGAGGGTCGGTGTGGATTTGTTGAGCTGAAGGGCCTGTTTCCACACTGTAGGGAATCTAATCTAAAAAGTTTTATATCCAAATTTGCTGCTTACACAAAGTTAGGCTGCATACTAGTCAGTGCAGATGATAGCATATAATTTGAAAGTGATATTGATAGACTAAGTGAATGGATGTAAGTGAAATGTCACAGATAGAGTTCAATGTAAGCAGTGAAAGGTTATTCATTTTTGAATGATAAAGGGGAGGTCATTGGAAGTCTCTTTCTGATAAGTCGATGGAAGCAGAGTCCTTGAATATTTTTAAGACTGAGGTGGGTTAATTCTTGGCAAGCAAGGAGGTGTTACATTTTTGGGGTAGGTGGTGGCAACGTCAATTTGTGGTTACAACCAGATCAGCCAAGATATTAATAAATCGTGGAGCAGACTCAAGGGGTAGAATGGCCTACTCTTGTTCCTTGCTCAAAAGATTGCATGTTGTGTTCACGCACAGAGCTGTTAGCAAGAGTCATCTAGAATTTGGATCGAGCAGCATTGAAGGAAGTGCAATATATTCCACCGCAAGATGGTGAGTGGCTTTGATCTGAGCTTGCAGGTAGTGGTGTTCCAATATACCTGTCAACTTTGTCATTCTAGATGGTCAAGGCTGTAGGTTTGGAAGATGTTGCTGAGAGCATTGTGCCATAATGAGATTTATGTCAATCATGGTGATATCTTTATTTTTTGATGGGAGGCGTGCATTGGGGGTAAGACCAGCATTTGTTGCCAAATTGTACTTGCCCTTGAACTGATCACCTCTTTGGGCCATTACAGGAAGCTAAGGGTCTCCAACCACATGTAGGCAGGGATGACAGATAAGGATGGAAGATTTCCACCCATCAACATTCATAAACAGATGGATTCTAAATGATGATCAATATGGTTACATGGTCACTACTGGACCAGCTTTTGATTCAGACATTATTGAATTTAATTTTCACCATCTACCATAGTATGCTTTGTTCCCAAGCCCCAGATCATTAACCCCGGAGCTAGCAGCTCCTAGGCAAAAAGCAAGCAGCCTCAGGCACCTTGTATGTGTAGACATCTACACTCTGAGATACCCCAGATTGATAAGTCAATATATATGCATCAGTATTGGCTTAAAGCATAAGGCAAAGCACGGTGGCAGCGAGGAAATAAAAACTTCCAGAGGTAGGATCTGAATTCAAAACAAGAGTCCAAGGGACTCAGCAGATTAAGGGAAAGCAGGACAGGACCTCGGGAAAATTCAAATTTGTAGCAAAGAACAGGAAGATCCTGACGGTTGGCTAAGACTCGGGAAGGCAGTGAGAAAAACAAAGTAGAAAGAGGAAAAGGTTGCAAAAGTAGCTAAAATATCTTGAAGGACTTTGTTAAAAATCACACAACAGCAGGTTATTGTCCAATAGGTTTATTTGGAAGCACTAGCTTTCGAAGCACTGTTTCATTGATTAAAACATGTTCCTCATACCTATCCTCAAAAGAAATTTAGTAATATAACAAATGAGATTTAATAACAATCTCAGTGTTTGAGAGAATCATTAGAAACTTTTGTAATGAATTTATGTTATGTATTCAGTTTATAATCATCTGGAAAGGAAAAATTTGATTAGGGATAGTCAGCACGGTTTTGTGAAGGGTAGGTCGTGCCTCACTAACTTTATTGAGTTCTTTGACAAGGTGACCAAACAGGTGGATAAAAGTAAGGCAGTTGATGTGCCGTATATGGACTTCAGTAAGGCTTTTGACAAGGTTTCACATGGTAGGCAATTGCACAAATTGGGAGCTTCGGAATTGAAGCTGATTTTGCGGTTTGGATCAGAAATTGGCTAACTAAAAGAAGACAGAGGGTGGTGTTTGATGGAAAATGTTAATTCTGGAACTCAGTTACCAGTCGTTTGCAGCAAGGATTTGTTTTGGGGCCACTGCTGTTTGTCATGTTTATAAATGATCTGGAGGTGGGCGTAGAAGGATGGGTTAGTAAATTGGCAGATGACACTAAGGTAGGCAGAGTTGTGGATAGTGCCGAAGGATGTTGCGGGTTACAGAGGGACATAGATGAGATGCAGAGCTGGGCTGAGAGGTGGCAAATGGAGTTTTATGCAGAAAAGTGTGAGGTAGTTCACTTCAGAAGAAGTAACAGGAATATAGAATACTGGGCTAATAGTAAAACTCTTGGCAGTGTCGATGAACAGAGAGATTTTGGTGTGCAGATGCATAAATCCTTGAAAGTTGCTGCCCAGATTGATAGGGTTGTTAAGAAGGCATATGGTGTGTTGACGCTTATTGATAGGGGGATTGAGTTTCAGAGCCATGATGTCATGCATCAGCTGTACAGACACTGGTAAGGCCATACCTGAAATATTGCATGCAGTTCTGGTCACCGCATCATAGGAAGGATGTGGAAAATTTGGAAAGGGTTCAGAGGAGATTTACTAGGATGTTGCCTGGTATGGAAGGAAGGTCTTATGAGGAAAGGCTGAGGGAACTGAGGCTGTTTTCATCGAAGAGAAGGTTGTGAGGTGACTTAATGGAGATATATAAGATAATCAGAGTGTTAGATAGGGTGGACAGTGAGAGCTTTTTTCCTCAGATGGTGAAGGCTAACACATGGGGAAATAGCTTTAAATTGAGGGGTTATAGATTTAAGACAGATATCAGTGGTAGTTTCTTTACTCAGAAAGTAGTAGGGGTGTGGAAAGACATGCCTGCAACAGTAGTAGACTCACCAACGTTAAGGTCATTTAAATGGGCATTGGACATACATATGGATAATAATGGAATGGTGTAGATTAGATCAGCATTAGATTAATTTCACAGGTCAGCACAACATCAAGGGCCCAAGGGCCTGTACTGTGCTGTAATGTTCTATGTTCTATGGTTGCTGCAGGTACATAGTATGAAAGGATATCACTAGTATATGGAGTGAGGAATGCGAAGTTATCTGATCTCTTTCAGTCCAGGGAGGATTTAACACTGAATCTAATTCACTACATCAGCAGAAATCAGTGCCCAGAATTGGTCAGCATTGTGTAGAGCCATTGCCAATTCTGTATTTGGAGTGCTCCAGATGGCATCATGTACTCTATTGAAAGCCTGTCAAAATGACAGAAGGATACAAATCAATATTATTGACCATACTGGGTTGTAAAAGATATGGTTTCAAGGAATAACAAATACACATCTAGCTGAATGCCATAGGTGTGGCCAACTGGGCATATTAGAAGATATTGTATGTTAACAGTACCTGGGGCAGCACCTTATAAACAAAGATAAAGGTTGTATACAAGGAAAATTCACCAGAGAAATGGAAATCATACAACAAGGTTGCAAGAAGGTAAAGGTACAGAACAAAAGGTTAAGACAATGTTCCTAGGGGAGGTGAACAAGAGTCAGAACAGATTATGCTTTATTCTTATTTGGAATTAGCACATCTCTGCAAGGTCAACGTTTGTTCCCATCTCTAACTACTTTTGAATTGAGTGTATTGCTGAACCATCACAGAGGACAGTTAAGAGTCGACCACATTGCTGTGGACATGAAGTCCCATCGACTGGGAATGAAGGGTGGATTTCCCTCCTGAAAGGACATTAGATCATCAACTTGAAGGCACAAGGCTTAAAAACAACACAGGAGTGTCAGTTTTAGTGTGGCAGGCAGCTTGCTATGTTTGAAGGCTGTGAGTCACACCAGCAAACATAAAACTCTAAAATCTAGGAGGCACTAATCTTCAGGTGCGTGGGCTAACCACAATGAAGCTTAATCACAGGGGATAAAATGTCAGTGAAACACTATACATACTAAAGAAGCAGAATACCTCATTGTTGAGCAGAAATGCATGTATTTGTCTAGATCTCTTAGACAGAGTAGATACATTGCATCAGAATGAAGGCAGAAGAGAATTTCAGATATTTAAAAGTTTAGGCAAATTGAAATAGGATTACCACATTACTCTGCAAGAAGATCCTAAACCCATTTGCTTATTCACTCCCAAGAAAACTACTCATTCTTTGATGGGAAATGTAAAATCTCAGCTAGATATAATTGAAAGCAAGATCATATTGCAAGTGACAAAGTTGATGCAATGCTGCTCAGAGATAATAACTTCTTCCAAGACTAATGAAGAACAAAGATCATATGTGGTAAAACTGGATGCCAACTATGAGTTCTGGCAGATATCGTTTGACAGAGTCAAGGGGGAGGATTTTCCGATGACCAAACAACTTGTTTCTGAAGTGTGGATGGGATTTGTGCTCCTTGTCAGACTCTGAGGGAATTACTCAGAGAATGGAAGATTCCTTTGGGCAATTCCCTTTCACCAAGAACCTTCTGAAGTTATCCATTTAATTTCGAGGATTTGGGGGGTTCTGCTGATTTAAGTAAATAGTTACTCGGGTGTTAAACTATTAAATGTCTAGTCGAACTCCTGAGTAATTATTCAACTGAATCCTTATTTTTTTTTCAAACATCCCAACTACACAGTCCCCTAACACCTTACACTCTCAGACCCTGACCTGACACCCTGTCTCTCTCTCTAGGCCCTCTGTACCTGACCCACTCCAACTCCCTCCTCATGAACCTCACACACCCCTATCCACTGCAGCCGGGTTACCCTCTTTCATCTCAGGAGCCAACGCCTCACTCACTTCTGTCCCATCCCCCTAGGATCCAACATCACCCTGCCCCTGCACCCCTGGGACATTGACTGTACTTTCATTTCCCCAATTACTGGACCCTCAGAACCTGGGACCCCTTCCTCCATTGTCAACTCAACAATCCCCAGCTCCAGACCTGATTGCTTCCATCTGGACCCATCACACACCCTGTTCTAGACCTGAGACCAGTCACTGTCTCCTCCAGGACTGACCGAAAATCCATTCCCTGCCACAGAACGCCCCATGCCCCACTGTCGAGATTGAACACATTGCATCTTGCTTGTGTGTAACTCAACACCAAACTCTCCCTTTGGACCCAATGTCTCCCACCCACTCGAACTTACCTTAAATACTTCATCCAAGGCCACCTTGGTCCTGGAGCCCAATTCACTTGGCATCATTCCCAGTTGGCAGCCACTTCCTTACCCACGTAGCACCCTACCAACATCATCACCCTCACCCTCCCCACACCCCCAACCCTACCTCACAGTTAGGTTACATATGTATCCATCCACTGGACATGTCAATGTGGCAGTATGTGCTGCTAGATCTTTAAACTACAGAATACAGCAACCGATTGCTGTGCTAATGTGGGTATGATTTGTTTTGTCCTTGTGGATGATATTTCCTGCTGCCACTGAGTGTCAACATTGACAGGTGGTGTAAGGATTAACTGCTTAAGGTCATAGCTGAGGTGCTAATCAATGGGCTGATTTGTCCTGGACGTTATTAAATTTCTTGAGTTTTTTTGGAGCTACACCCATATAGGCAAATGGCGGGTATTCAACCACACCCTGACTTCTGCCACTGATGTGATGGATAAATTTTGGTGTGTACAGAAGCTTGAACACACGCAGGTTCAAGAACAGCTTCTTCCCTGCAATTATTACACTGCTGAATGGGTCTCTTTAACTTCACATAATGTTGATCTTGCTTTGTGTACCTCCTGTGCAGTGTAACCTTGTATGCCTCACTGTCTAAGCCCCCCTACGATCTGTATGTCCATGTTTGCTATGATCTGCTTATGCTGCTCGCACAACAAAACTTTTCACTGCACATAGGTACATGTAACTACAATAAATTAAATCAAATCAAAATAAGAGTTCCCAGCATCTGACGCGCTCTTGGAACCACAGCATTTATTGATGCGTTTTGGAAGTCAAGGAATTATGGTTAGATTCTATCTTGTTGAAGGTGATTGTTACTTGGCATGTGTGTGGTGGGAATGTTACTCATTATTTATTTTCCCAAACCTGAATGTTATTTAGGTATAGTTGTACATGGACATGTATCTGATGAGTTGTAAATAACATTGAAGACTTGCAGTCATCAACAAACATCGCCACGTCTGACCACATACAGGGATGGTCTGGAGAAGAAGGTGAAGAACTCCTGCAATGATGTCATGACTCTGCGATGATTATCTTTCAACAACCATAGCCATCTTCCCTATAATCCCTACTTCTCCAGCCAACAAAGACATTTCTGAATGTATCTATTGACTTAAATTTTACTTGGGCATCTCGGTGCCACACAGTCAACTGCTCCCTTGATGTCAAATGCAGTGACTCTCACCCAACTGTTATGTTTAATTTTTTCATTCATGCTTGGACCATGGTCATAATGGGTCAGCAGCTGAATGAACCTGATAGACACAAACTGAGTGTCAGTCAGCTGGTGATTGCTCAATAAGAGCTGCTTGATAGCGCTGTCAAAGGCACCTTTAGGGCAGCACAGTGGCACAATGGTTAGCATTGCTGCCTCACAGCACCAGGGACTCGGGTTTGATTCCAGCCTCAGGCGACTGACTGGGTGGAGTTTGCACATTCTCCCTGTCTCTGCGTGGGTTTCCTCCGGGTGCTCTGGTTTCCTCCCACAGTCCAAAGATATGCAAATTAGGCGAATTGGCTATGCTAAATTGCCCATAGTGTTCAGGAATGTGTAGGTTAGGCCCATGAGTTAGGGGTAAGTGTAGGGGAATGGATCTGGTGGGTTACTCTTTGGAGGGTTGGTCTGGACTTGTTGGGCTGAAGGGCCTGCTTCTACACTGTAGGGATTCTAATTAAAACCTTCACCACTTTGCTAATGTTTGAGAGGATACTCATGGGATGGTGGATGGCTGGATTGGATTTGTCCGGCTTTTTATAGACTGGGTGTATCTGAACAGAAGGAAAACATGTTTCCATGCCTAGATTTCCACATCCTAGACAAGCACTCCAAATGCCTACCACATCTCCTTCCAAAATAGATGCTCTGTCTTTGTATGCAGTCATATTGTCTGAGTAAATTTTTGTCTATTCTCACAAAAGCTACTTATTTCTGAAATAACTCCACAGAGGCTGATATCCTATCACCAAGTCACCCTTTATTTACGCAATGCATAGTACTGACCCAGCTAGCTCAGGGCCAGCTCTCAGACTGAACAGAATCTCTGACTTTCTTGTTCATATCCGTCAGCCAGGGGTCCCTGATTGGACCAGGTTAACAGCCTTAATCAAGGAACTCATATTCTTTGAGATCGACCTGGCTAACCTCATTGCTTTCACTACATGCCTCTCCCCCTGAGTCTGAGGGTGAAAGCTGGTTCGTTGTAGCTCCTCCTTGGGGTGTTTTAGCACTGGGTCAGGTTCCTCCAACACTGCCTCTGATATGGATGACGTATAACACACAGTAGCTCGCCTCTTGCACCCAGAGCATCTCAAAAGAAATTCATTCTCTTCTTCAAGTGGCAAAAGCGTTAATGCAGTGACATCCACCATGTCCACTTCAGGAATCTTCAATGCTAGATGGAGAGGGAGAACCATAGGTTCTGGAACAGTTGGAAGGGCAGTCAAGGAGCAGGGCACATTTGCTCTCACACCATTTGTGAGTTTTCAGCTTTCATATGGTTCACACAATTGTTCAGAATGATCCCAACTACCTGAACTTAATACGACTTGAAGTCGCATTGACCATGCCTCTTACCCGTGCAGGGACATTCCTGTGGTTCCAATGCCAATCTTTATCCCCTGAAGTAAACTATCTCTCGCTTAGTGGTGTCTCGTGTCTGGCATTGGTATTCCTGATGCCATTTCACTCTCCCCCCTCAGGTCCGGAAAGATCAGATATATCCCGCTGCGGAGCCTTCTCCCTGTTAGAACTGTGCTGGAGCTATCCCTGTTGTTGCATGAGGGTGGTCCTATCATCAAATAGGAACCGGGACAGTTTGTATTTAGTGAACCTGTAGGCTGTTTCGTTAGGCCTGCTTTCAAAGTTTGGACTGCTCTTTCTGCCAGACCATTGGATGATGGATGTTAGGGAGCTGTCCTTATATGGCAAATACCATTCAAATTTAGGAAATCCTCTGATTCTCTGCTGGTAAACGATCGCCTGTTATCTGTAACCAACACTTCTGGGAGTTCATATATTGCAAAAGGTGCACACAGATTTTCTAACGTCGTCCCTGTGTTTAAGGAATGAACTCTAAGCATGTTCAGCAATTTTGAGTGGGTGTCCACAATGATTAAGAACATGTACCACTTGCTGCATTTTCCAACGATAAAGCCAGTTGTACTGCCTGTTTGAAATCCATTTGAGCTTCATCTGGTAGTTGCTTTTGCGTGGTTATATTAATAATCCCACATACCAAACGGTCTACCAGCATCTCATTAAGGATTAAACCAAAGTCACAGGCTTCTGCCAGTTGTCTTAAATCCCAAAACAATTCCCCTGTTTCTCGATTTGCTGAGTAAAACTGATAGTGTCTCAGAATTAGAGGAGGCTTGGGTCATAATATTCATGAACTAAATCCATCAAGTCTTGAAAGATTTTAGTATTCAGTGCCTCAGGGAAAGTTAAGCTCTTCATAACTGAGAAAGCTGCAGGTCCACAAGTTCTTAGCAGAATTACTTGTTGATTTTCATCTGTCCCACTTTATTTGCCGGGAAGAAGTAACACATTCTTTGCAATGTACTGGGCCCATGATCAAACTGGGCAAGTTTCCCAAATAATGGCAGATGCCAGACAAGATTACCCAACTCAAAGGCGACCGTGGCAAGCAAATTTTTTCAGTAGTATATTTTTCTCTCATCGCCACTGAAATCACTCCACAGAGGCTGGTATCCTGAAACCAAGCCACTCTTTATTTACACGTGGAGAGTCCTTCCCACTGATCCAGCTCACTCAGAGCCAGCTCTCAGGGTGCACAGAGCATCTGACACTCCTGATTATATCTGTCAGCCAAGGCTCCCTGATTGGACCAGATTAACAGCCCCAATCAGGGAACTCATATTCTATGAGGTCACCTGGCTGACCTCATTACAATCATTACACTTTCCTACATTATTATATAATAATTCCTGCTGCCTATCTGGCTCTAACCATGCCAATATAATTAACTTTTTCTTAAGTATTGTGACAAAATATTATCAAGTTATTAGGGGTATTGTGAGCATCAAATGTAACATTGCACTGGGTGAGAGAAATACTTGAGCAGGTCCTGGTGCCTGGCTGATGTGAAAGGACGAAGGAGGAAGTGAGGACAGCAGATGCTGGAGATCAGAGTCAAGACTGTGGTGCTGGAAAAGCACAGCAGGTCAGGCAGCATTTGAGGAGCAGGATAAGTCCTTCACCAGGAAAGGGATGTGAAAAGAATGCTGTCTGTTGCTATCTGCAGGTGAATAAATTTTAAAAATTGTATGATTGTAAAATGCTTCCTGGTGTTTGGACAATATCCAGGCTTGGACTGACAAGTGGTAAGTAGCTATCATAACCATATGAATGTCAGGCAATCTCCAATAAGAGACAATCTAATCACTGCCCCTTGACATTCAAAGGCATTACTATTACTGTACCTACCACGATCAACATCCATTACCATTGAGAAGAAACTCATCTGGACCCGCCAGAGAAACACAATGCCTACAACAAGCAGGTCAGAGGCGAAGAATGCTGCACTGACTCCTGACTCTCCAAAGCCTGTCCACAAAGCACACATCAGGAGTTTGGTGGAAGATTTGTCTGGATAGGTGAAACTCCAAGAAAACTCAAGAAGCTTGACACTATCCATGACAAAGCTGCCTGTTTGATTGACACCATATCCACAAACATTCACTCTCTCCACCACCGATGCTCAGTAGCACAGTGTGTACTATCTATAAGGTGCACTGCAGAAATTCACCAAACAACAACTTCCATGACCATTTCCACTGGAAAAACAAGGGTAGCACCACCTTCATGGGAACACCACCACCTTCATGATCCCCTCAAAGCTAGTCACGATCCTGCTTGGAAATGTATCACTGTTCCTTCACTGTCACTTGGTCAAAATCCTTCCCTAAGGTCAACCTACAAAACATGGACTGCAATTCAAGAAGGTAGCTCACCACCACCTTCTCGAGGTCAGCTAGCCTGGGCATTTAATACTGGTCAGCCAGCAACACCCATTTCCCACACATTAATATGTAAAAGGAAAATTCTGTTGATAATGATTTTTAAAGTTTGATTTCCCAAAACAATGAATGAATTATAGTTTATGTATAAGTAATTGTTGTGGTTCTGTTCGCCGAGTTGGGAATTTGTCTTGCAAACGTTTCGTCCCCTGTCTAGGTGACATCCTCAGTGCTTGGGAGCCTCTTGTGAAGCGCTTCTGTGCTGTTTCCTCCAACATTTATAGTGGTTTGTCTCTGCCGCTTCCGGTTGTCAGTTCAAGCTGTCCGCTGTAGTGGCCGGTATATTGGGTCCAGGTTGAAGCGGCAGAGACAGGCCACTATAAATGTCGGAGGAAACAGCACAGAAATGCTTCACAGGAGGCTCCCAAGCACTGAAGATGTCACCTAGACAGGGGACGAAACGTTTGCAAGACAAATTCCCAGCTCGGCGAACAGAACCACAACAACGAGCACCCGAGCTACAAATCTTCTCCCAAACTTTGAATGTATAAGTAATCATATTTTCAAAATCAGCAGTCTCATTACCAATTTCTTAAACTGGAAGAATATTATTTTTTACTTTTCTTTGCTACCTATAAACTGTTAACTAAAGTTTAAAAATTGTTCCTGGATCTGTCAGAGCTACAAAGTCTGTTCATAAATTGCCCACAAGATGGTGCTAGAGATATAAATTGACACAAATTTTCTCGCCAGTGGGGAAGTGATTGAAAACATGACAATTTGGCTTAGTGTAGTGACAGGACTTGCTGCAGTCTCACATTCCCACCACTTTATCATGCAATTCATTAATACAGGTAGTCCTTATTATGGATACAGTAACCATTATTGAGACATTGGCCATTAACACAGTTAATCTGACCTCACATTTGATGTGCGCAGTCACTTTGACCTCATTATCTAGTCAATTCTGGCTAATATGATAATTAGCACAATTCATCTAATTGCACATGGCTGATGTAAATACTCCAAAGTCTCACTGCTTTGAAAACAATCGATCAATGCTCATGCTACCAAATACACAAACTCTCCAATCTCACAGAACTATTCATATGGGCACTTTAACTTTGCATTTCTACTGCATGGGCATATCAACCTAACACCATAGTGAAGGCATCCCAAGTTATACTTGTATTACAATTAATGATAGGTCGACCTTACGCTCCCCACCAATTTTGATTGGTTATCAATCCAACTCCACACATTTCCACCAGGGATTACAGGATGGGAATTAGGAATGGGAAACCTGCCTGGTTTTCCTGCAACTGCATTCACACTGTTGGCCACTGTGAGCACTGCTGGAGAACCAGCCACCTGACTGATCCTCTTGGAAATGCCTTCCTCCCCATTCACACCACTTCACAATCATTTCTCATACTGGTTGCTGAGTGTGTCATATTCCATGAGATTTTAATGAACAGCACACAAACCTGTAAATGAACTGAGTTGCATCTAAAGTTGTACCTTGTTATACTGCATTAACCTTTGTTTTACAATGGCTGTGTAGCATATTTAATGTTTTATTTAAACTTTTATTGGTTATATTAAACATCTAAGAATGACTCTGTGTGGATGGAATAATAAAAGAATCAATAATGTATTGGAGTAATTCTTTTTGACAATGAATGGCTTTAACAATGTGAGAGAAAATACAACATTAATTTGAACATAATAAATTTTTCATTTAAAAAGAAACTTGATTTCCTGCCTTTTTCTAGGTCACACATTTTTTTCCTGCCTGGAAGCTAAAAAGAAAATTTAATTTAAAAGGCTGTTAATATGGTAGAAAAATAGAAATTGAAATGGAAATATGCGTCTTGCCTATGACCACCTCTGTAATCGAAGAGTGGGTGGGCAATTTGCTCTCAAGCTTCTGAAAGGAGGTCGGGGAACCAATAGGAAGTGATCTTTCTTTAGAATTGAGTCCATTTCCATCTTCCTCAGCTTCAGGGACACAAAAGCCTTCAGCAGGGAAGGAAATGGCAGCTGTCACCCCACTGTTGTGCTTGAAGACTCCTTGAGGTTTCACAGTAAAGAGGGATTTCCCTCGGTGAATTATCTTGCATCCACAGGGTTCATGGAATGGGATGGTCAGAGCTGCATAAAAAGGTCCCATGCCCACAGGCATAAAATGTACTGAAGGTCAAATGCTTAGTTTTGTGAGAGGCTGTCAAAACTTCTAAATGTTCATTCTCCTCTCCCCTTCCCCCTCCTACCCTGACATCATAAAATCTTTGAATCCCTGAAGTGTGGAAGCAGGCCAATTGGCCCATCGAGTCCACACTGACACTCTGAAAATCCCAACCAGACCCACCCACTACCCTATCCCTGTAATGCGACTTTTCCCATGGCTAATCCACCAATCTTGCACATCATGGCACATGAGGCTCCTTTCCTCCTTTTTCCACCTTTCCCTGCTCTACCCATTGTTGTGGTTCCATTTTTTTTTATCTTCCTTCCTTGTGGTGAGGTGTTTTCCCTCCCATTGCACCCTCCCAATGCTGGTACCATATGTGAAACACACAGGACAGTAGGTAACTCTCCATCCCCATAAGGTTCACAGTATATTGTGTGGTGACTTTTGAGACAGCCTATTGGAAGCATTG
Source organism: Chiloscyllium punctatum (assembly GCF_047496795.1). Taxonomy (NCBI): domain Eukaryota; kingdom Metazoa; phylum Chordata; class Chondrichthyes; order Orectolobiformes; family Hemiscylliidae; genus Chiloscyllium; species Chiloscyllium punctatum. The sequence goes on along the minus strand of NC_092739.1, from coordinate 132,169,608 downwards.
GCCAACAGGATCTGCACATGCCTAGAATCTACAGTTCCCAGTCCTGGAGTCCTCCATGTTTGACTGTCCCCATCAGACCCAGAGTCCCACAGGCTAGCATATTAACATTGCCTCGTGGGTACCTTGTGTGTTGTCATTTCACTTTTCAGAGCTGCACTTGAAACCAACCTGAGCTGATGGGCTGAAGACTCTTCACATTTGTTAGCAGTAAGGATATATAATAACAATTTGGACATTCTTCACCCAGTCCCTCGTGCACATAGGTTTGAAACAGTAAACTCTCCCTAAGTTGGCATTAATTGACAATAAGTTGGTAATTGCACAGATGACTGATGTAGTTCCTAAGAAAATTCAGACAGATACACTAAGGGGCATTGTTTTGAGACTGGCATTAAGACCAACCTGAAAGAAAACCAAGAGATTGAGATTAGAACTGGCTGCAATGTATCCCACTTGCAGAGTGCATTATACTAACACTGGAAATTTGGCTGGGCATCATTTGTCAGGATCATCCCAGTGATAGAACCTTTTTGAAATTTAATATTCCTGTAGGATTATCTTATTAAATGTGTCATCCCTGTGTCACTCTTGTCTTTGACATCTCATTCTGTAACAGCATCTATGGTTTTTATGACTACACACTGATCATGAACAAACATGTGAATTAGGAGCTGGAATTCAGCCTCAGAACCTGTTGTGCCAATAAGACCATGGCTGACCAGATTGCTCCACATTCCCAACTACCCCTGATAAACCTTCACCTTCTTGCTTATCAAGAGTCTATCTACCACTGAGGGAGAGGTTTCCACTGAATTTATTTGTCTTTTTCTAGTTAAGTTCTGAAAACATCAATCTACACGATCTTCTCCAATCTGCGTTCCCACTATGTGGAAAGCAGGAATCATGACAAGGTTGTCTGCTTTAACTTATTCCTTTCCAGATCTAAAATTGTTGAACTCTTTGTGATTTTCTCCAACCTTAATTCCTCCTGCAATCCATCAGCTTGCAAGTTGCTAACCTTTTATTCCGGTTTTTAATCTTTTCTTTTCTTTGAAAGATTAGTTATTTTAGCATGGATTGGCCATGCTAAATTACCCATAGTGCGCAGGCCAGGTGGATACAAATTCCACTGACAAATCCAGCCTATATTGCCCATCCTTACACAACCAGTCAGCTTATGAGGCTATTTCAGTGGTTAGAGAAGCTAAAGTCACGTACAGGCCAGAGTGATTAAGCTGACAGAATTCTGCCTTTAAAGGCCATTATTGAATAAATGGGTGTTGACGTCAATCCATGATCATCATCACTAAGACTAGCTTTTTAATTCTAGATTTATTTAATTAACTGAGCTTTAAATTCCTGCTGCTGTGATGGGACTTGAGTTTGGTGAGATATGTCTGACAGCACTGTACAGCACTTGGATCTTCTTTTTGGCTTGTCAATTTTTTTAAAAAAACTGTAAATCACATAAATTAGCAAATAACAGCACCTAAAAAAAGATTCATTGCTTTTACTTATTGCAGACTGAGGGAGTATTCAATAATATGCAGTCCATTTATTAATATTAAAGCATAATTTCCTTTTCTCATTAATATGTTAAAAGAATATTTCTATTTGTTGGAATAAAATATGAATGTTTAATGAAGTATTTGGTTGGTGCATATAAGCAATCTGGTTAATACAAATGTGGAGGTGGCTAAGAAACACTGAAATTCTCTCTCGTCCCTTCTGTTTTTTTCTGTCACAGTATGATTTTACGAAAGAAAACAAGGACATTTCACCCACATGAACATTCTTGATGTGCAAGTGAAAGCTCCAAGAGATTAGATTGCAGGATTCTAATGCTCGTCGTCATCCAACATTTACACATAGATGTTCCTGAAGCAGTAACTGATAGCAATTTAACAAGCAGGATCCCCTGTCTCGTTTTGCCCTCACCAGAACCAAAAGGCTGATGGAACTTGCAGGACTGCTGTGAATGTCAGTTCAACTGCGACTGACATAAAACATTGAGTTTGTGTGACTCAACTCCACGTCAGGTAGATCCCTCACCAAATGAACCTTCTTTTGGTTTAATGGCGATGTGTTCTTAATGGCAAACGTGGTAAAGAAGAAAGAAAAAAAAGTATAGTAGCTTTCAAGGCTTCAAGGGATCCCAATGCACTTTACAACCAATTAAGTGCTTCTGAAATGTAGTCTCCTGCTGTGGGGAATTTTAAAGTAAAATATGTTGCACAAATCAGTTTTACAACTATTTCAAATTCTCTGAGCAGTGTGTTGTCATGCAGGGACTTGATCAACTTGGGTCAAAGATATTGAGTTATACTGCTGAAAGTACAATGGTGTCACTGGTACAGGATGCCTTACTTAAACACACAAAGTTACTTATGGAAGCTTCTTCTATTTGGTAACGGCAAATTATTCTGTGAAGAAGGTAATGTCCATTTCTTCCAGTTAATGGACAGGATTGTGTTCAGCGCGTGAGAGTGCCACTTGTGGAGAGGGCTTGCTGAGCCACACACCAGTCAGGTGTTCATCTGGAATCAAGACCTCAGGGTGGGGCAGAGGCCTCAACCAGAAGCTGCCACAGACAAAGCTGTGGGTTCTGGCAAAGGAGAGTCCTGGGATCATGGAGATTCCAGAGGTATGGAAGTGATCTGTGTCAAGAGGATTTCTCAGGTTGGTGGGAGGGGATGAGCAGGAAAGGGGGAGTTGTCATTAGGAAGGGCAGGGGTTGTAGCTCCCAGCAGGTAACCCCCTACTCTATGCTAAATTCCTTGATCAGGCACTGACTGCCATTGATCAATTAGGGCCCAAGCCCCCAGTTGGGAAGATAACTGATCTGTACAGGTTAAACTACAGTGCATAGTGCATGGTAACAGATCACCTTGCAACTGTGTCAACTGTGGTGGTGCCAGGGTGATGCCCTTAACTGGCATTCATTTTGGGGCAGTGGGGAGTGGTATGGTTTGCAGACACTGACTTGAACTAAGTGCTTTTTCCACTTCCGGTTCACCACCTCCAGGTGAATGCACTTAGTCTTTCTCTCAGGGTTGGGGAATCGATGATGAGAGGGCAGGCAAAAAAGCTCCAGATGATGGAATCCAAAATAGACAGGCAGGATGCTGCAAGAATACAACAAGCCAGGCAGCATTGGGAGGTGGAGAACTCCAAACATTTAAAGATAGGGTTCCCGTTGTCCTCACTTTCCACCCCACCAGCTTCCGCATCCAAAGTGTCATCCTCAAACATTTCCACCAACTCCAACTAGACCCCACCAACCAGGACATTTTCCCTTCCCCACTGTTCTCTGTCTTGCACAACAGCTGTTCCCTTCACCATTCCTTAGTGTGCATCACACTTCCCACCAGCCCCTTCAAAACCACCCCCAGCCCGTACCTTCTCCTGTAACCAAAACTGATGCAACACCTGTACATACAGCACACCACTCACCTACCATTCACCTCCAACCAATGCCCCAAACAGTTCTTCCAGGTGATTCAGAGGTTCACCTGCCTGCCTTCCAACCTAGTTTACTGTATCCAATGCTCCTGATGTGGTTTTCTCTACATCAGTGAGACCGATGTAGACTAGGTGTCTGTTTCACCAAGTATCTTAGCCTGGCTTAAAATGGCCAGCCTGACCTCTCAGTCACCATCCATTTCAATTCCCCCTCCCAAGCCCTCTCATTCATGTCCATCCTTGGCCTCTTCCATTGCCACAGTGAATCAGACCACAAATTGGAGGAACACCACCTTATCCTCCACCTGAGCAGCCCACAGCCCAGAGGACAACACTGAGTTCTCGAATTTCAAATAGACTTCCCACCCATTCCTTAGCTCCCATTCCAGCAGTGCCTTCACTATTCTATTCCACCTAGAGTTCCTTCCCTCAAGCTATCAACTGGATTCATTTCTCCCATTGAGCAACCAGATTATACTCATTCCCTGTGTCCATCAACACTGCCTCACCATTCTGCTATTCTTCTCATTCAACCTCTCCACCCCAGCCCCCTGTTTATCTGTAGCTGCCTCTACCCCACATCTACTCCTGAAGGAGGGTTAATACCCAAAATGTTGACTCCCTGATGCTGCCTGGCTTGCTGTGTTCTTCCAGCCTCCTGTCTGAGGTCTAGAGGGCATCAATTTAAGGTTAGAGGGGAAAGAATAAATGGAACCTGAGGGGCAACATTTTTACACAGAGGGTGGTACACATAGAATGAGATGCCAGCGGAAGTGGTTGAGGCGGGTACATTAGCAACATTTAAAAGGCATTTTGACAAATACATGGATGGGAAAGGATCAGAAGGATATAGGTCAAGTGCAGGGAAATGGGGTTAGTGTGGGTGGACATTTTGGTCGGCATGAACCAGTTTGGGCCAAAGGGTCTATCTCTGTGCTGTAGGACTCTATGATTACACTCTAAACCTGGGAGGAAATCAAACTGTCAGGATGACCCCTGAGGGCTCAGTCAACAACCAATCTGAATGTCTGATCTTGAACCTTATCTGGTGTCTTTACTGGCAACAAAGCAGTGGCTGATATTTGAAAGTACAGATTGCAACGATAATGAAAGACCAACAAGACCAATCAGTTTAGTTCAGCCAGTTAACCCACAGATTCTCCAGCCCTGGTATCTGACATCTGACATGAGAGCGTTTGAGCTCACTATGATGGGAGATGTTAACCCTGTAGCTAGGGAGAAACTGCTTCTCGAGAGCAAAGCTGATCAGCTTCAATTTAGGTGACCCTTGCCTAGTGGCTGTGATTTAACTTGAAGTGATGTTTAGGATTCACCTCTTGAACAAGCTAAGAAATTTCTTCTTTTCAATTTGTTCTGTTCCTTTTGCTCAACTCTTGGTTTCTCTGTGATTGGCCGAATCTGGTGATAAAGAAAATGAATAATGAACTTAGAACTCACGTTACAGGAATTTACAATCAACTCAGTCAAGGCTGTCTGCAGCAGGTGGGACTAGAACCTGGGCCTCCTGGTCAGAGGGTAGGGACACTACCACATGCCACAAGAACCCTTCCCACCTGCGTTAGAAGGTGATTTTAAAGTCCACCCATCCCCAGAACCAGAGCCCGGACTTTGAAGCTTTGTGCCGTGGGTGTTGTCGATTCCCTATTGATAATGTAACGACTGAGTTCAGAAAGAGCCAGGAGTCTTTAACGCGTTTGAATTCACATTCGAAGTGACTGTGCATTGATTTCCACCGTCTGCATCAGCTACCATCGCCAAACCCCACAACCAGAATCCAGCAAAGGAAAATCAGATACCGAGAGCAATCAATCAGATATTCATTGCGGGAAACAAAATCGTAGCGCCCCTAAAACTGGTGGGAGCAGAAAAATGCTTTTGCAAAGTGGTCTGGATAAAGAAGCACCGACTTATCTAAAGCTGCGGGAGAACCTGGCTCCGGGAAACAGTGAATAGGAAAAGGTAAAGTGGGGAGGTTACAATCAAACAACAGGCAATGCATCAAAATGACCGGGAGCAAAGTGAAGGAGGCTTCTTTTATGCTTTAGTTTAAAACGCTCAATGGATAGACTGGTTCAAGGGAGGTGGGGTGGGGGTGGGGACATGTCTTTAAAGCTCCATGCGTTGCAAACATCAGAATGACTGAGAATGAGCTGCGCCCCAGATCCGCGCTCAGCGCCTCCGCCGTCTCTTGGTGACTGACAGCGTTGGATAGACTGGGGCTTTTCATTTTCAGCCGCTCCGTTCCAGGGATGATTTCCAGCTCCTGGATTTTAACTCTCCTTACTACATCTCCGTTGGATCAATGGATTCACACACACACACACACACGAGAGAGAGAGAGCTCCTAATTCACCCCACTGACCGCAGCTCAGTAACAAGTGAGAGAAGGGACTCCGTTCCTTGTCTTTCCTCCCATCTCTGCAAATCCATCATCTCTCTCTCCCTGTATTCAGCAGATAGAGCTATGGACCAGGATAGAAAACAAAGCAGTTAGCTTGGTGTCAGCCCCTGGTTAGACCCCGACTTGCCGGCTGGTGACTCCCCCCCGTTCGACTTTCTGATCCTTATTTTTTTAAAAAAAAACAGAACCCGATTTCGGATCCGAATGTTATTTTAGGCGAAAGACGAGAAGCTTTGAAACTTTCCCCCATCCAGGCGGAGCCGATGCTGTGAAAAAGACCAACGGGAAGCAGAGAAAGCAGGAGGCACACGGATTATACTGGACGTTCAGAGACTCCTGGCTGTTGGTCAATTATGGCGATGGTTGGATTAATGCAGCAGCAGCTTGTCTTAATACTGTGGTGGCAATCTTTAATTGGTGGTAGTGAGCCGGGTAAGTCTGTGTCTCATTGTCCGGAACAGGGCTTCTTTTTTAAGACCCAGTTGGCAGGAGCGGGTTAATGCGATTGGTTTGTGATATTCAATGACTGTTTTGTGACTTTTGCAGGTTCAGTTCTATCTGCCCCGGAACATTTCTTCTTATTTAACTGTTATCGTTTGCCCGGTCAACCCCGTTTCATTTTCCAGCTGCTTTCATTTAAACCGGGAATGAGATTCCTCCTGGGGGGGGGAGAAATCGCCACACACGCACACAACTTGCCTTTGAATCAGATGAAGTGGGAAATGCAATGTCTCAGACCGTGAACGAGCGGCGCGTTCATGTTTGCTGCGATAGTTTTGCAAAGCCGATACAAAACCGGGATCTAACTAACACCTGAAAGGTTGCTAACAGCTGAAACCCACTTCGATCTCACAACCTCCCCCCTCATTCCAGTCCCTCTCTCTGTCTGTTGTTATTTTCTATAGTGAAGGGGGAGGGGAGGTGAATAGAACTGCTCGAAATTTAACAAGATGACAAATTGCAAAACAAGAAGCAGCATAATTTTAGTTTGGGAGGCTGGGGACAGGTAAGGTGTCCACACTCGGGCAATGAAGTGATGGTGTGCGGTTTCCTGTTGTTTAAGCAGGAACTGTCATTATGGGAATGACAGCAATTGGAGGGGGGGGGGGGAAGTCCCGTTCTTAGCCGGCGCCTTCAACACTTTACAGACGCTGCGATTACTGTGGTCGGAGGGTGAGCTGTTCGCCTGGGGATTCGCAACGTCCCTGCCTTGCCCTTTTTGTAGTTTTTAATTTGTATTTTGTCAATCACATCAGTTCAGGCAGTCCCCATGATTTCATTCAGGAGTACTCCTCCTCCAGACAGAGAATAGCTGTGAAATTCACTGGGTGTTTAATCTCCTGAAGTACTTGTGCACTAAAACAGGCTGTTGCGCCGGTTTCTGACAAAATCACGCACTCGCTCCTTCGACCAGCACCAGCGGCTTTCCGCTAAGTTTAATGGCCAGCCTCTGCCTTGGCTATGTCTTTAAACACTCAGTGTACATGTTAGCTATACATCAGGGGGCAACCTTTTGTAAACAGCTTGCTGCAATGTTTATTTGGGGAACGTGAACAATAAAAAACAAAGCCGGATAAACACTCCCTGGCAGGCTGAGGGGATCAGTGCAGGTGACAGCAGCTTGGGACAGAGAGGGTGACCCTTTTTACACACGCAGCTCCAACACTGGAACCTCCCCTGCTCTCAGGCACAGACGACTGTGCAATAGACTGAGATGGCTGTGGCAGGAAATGGTTTTTTTTTAAGTTTGCCTTTGATGTGCTGTGGCCAGAGCAGCAGAGGGGGTAAAGAGAGCGCGACTCCCGGCTGTAACAAAGCGTCTAGGCCAGACTGGCACAGCCTAGTGAGGGGCTGATCTGTGTGTGTGTGCTGGGGGGAGACAGGTTCATTATATATGCGGCTGTCGCAGTATAGATCACCAGCTCACTGTCACTCCTTGTACTTAACAGTTCGATTTGTAAATGTTTTATGAAGCACGTGAACAGCAGCTGAAGCTTGTGTTTGGTGTTACATTCTTGTGATAATCTGTAACCAGCTTTTATATCAATGCAGAGCAAACACACACAGGGACAAATAGATAATATGTCTACAGTGTATCCGATCTGAATGTTCATGGATCACGTGCGGTGCATTTGATATTCAGAACCTGTGACTGTGCGGGAAACTAAATAACAATTATTCAGGTGTTTATGTTTGGACAGTTTAATATGCATCGGTGTATGTAAAGGAGAATACAGAGGGACACACACCAGATTTACACCCGAACTATCCGTTTACTGAGATCTATCTCAAATCAGGCATTTAGTAACATTCAAATACCCGGACTGATAAGCCCTGCTCGCTTCACTGTGATCCCGTGTGGCAAAGGGACAATGCTGCATTTCTTTATCATTTGCCCCTTACAGAATATGAAAGAAACAGTGACTTTGTGCCACTGTTGGCAGCAGGAATTTGATCTGGAAGGTCTGAGCACAGGGACAGTACAACGTTCAGCTTCTTCCTGTGTGTTTTGTGGAACTCTCTGGCTGTGTTTGCTGCTCTAACAGTGAGCACAATAATCTGATGCAGCATTTAATCTGCACACGGCTTTTAATTGCTTTGCGATCTGTAGAAATAAGAAGCTGGGTAGTCTCCTTTCTGCCACTAGGTGTTGCTCACTATCTTAGGAAATTCCATACTGCATCCAAAAGCAATTTTTAAAAAATCAATTCACTGGGTGTGGGCGACGCTGGCATTTATTGCTCATTCCTAGGTGCCTCTGAGAAGGTGGCGGTGTACTGTCCTCTTGTTCCATCACAGTCCATGTAGCATGCAGCAACGCCATTAGGGAGGGAATTCCTTGATTTTGGCCCAGGGATACTGAAGGAATTATGACATTTTTCTAAATAAAGACGATGAGTGGCTTGAAATGGAACTTGCTCTGTTCCCATGTATCTGACCTTTCAGATCATAGTGCTTGTGAGTTTGGAAGGGACTATCCAAAGAGCCTTGGCACATGTCTTTGAAATGTTCAAACTTAATATTCTGGAGTTTTTATGGAACTAATATTGGCGTTTGGTGATCATATCTTTACACAACTTCCTAAATCCCTTCTCATGAAGATATGACTGCTTTTCACTCTCTGGGTGTGGGCAGTGATGACAAGGCCAACACTTGTTGCCCATCCTTCATTGCTGTTGAGAAGGTGCTGGTGAAGCTGTTTACTATGGCCACCTGGTGAAGTTAGTCCCACAACCCTGTAAGAGGCCGAATCCTGATATTCCCACCCAAACACATGACCTTCTCAAGGGCAATTAGGGATGGGTAGCAAACAATGGTCACAGCCCATGAATATATTAAATCAAAGGTATTGATGGCAGGATTCTGAGCCAGATTCAATGAAGGACTGAGTTGATGTGGTGTATAGTACCTGAAGCTATTTGGGACGGGTTCTGTTCTAATGCAACTGTCCTTTATCCTTCTGGCTAGCAACTATTTGGTCAGTGAAGCATCACATTTCTGTCATCTACCTACAAGTTCACATAAAAATTAAAATCAGGTATCCAGACAGAATTTTTAAATCTTACAAACCCAGGACTCCTGAGGTGAAGTTTGTGCCTTCACTGATATCAAGATCTTCCATACTGTGTTGTGTGGTCACCCAAAGAAGATGTTCTAGATTGTTAAGTTTTAAAAGCATTAATCTCAAAAAGGAACTGTTTCATAATCCTCAATTACTTAAGAAAAGTAGAAGTTGCTATTATCAATTGTTTTGCGCAGTTTACAATCAATAAGCACAGTGGCTCTGGTTAGCTCTGCTACCTCACAGCGCCAGGGACCCAGGTTCGATTCCAGCCTTGGGTGACTGTCTGTGTGGAGTTTGCGCGTTCTCCCCATGTGTGTATGGGTTTCCTCTGGGTGCTCTGGCTGCCCCCCCCCCCCCCCCCCACAACTGAAAGGTATGCAGTTTAGGTGAATTGGCTGTGCTAAATTATTCAATGTTCAGGGATGTGTAGGTTGGGCATGTTAGTCAGGGGGTAGATGTAGGTGAATGGCTCTGGGTGGCTACTTTTCAGAGGATTGGTGTGGATTTATTGGGCTGAAGGGCCTGTTTGCACACTGTAAGGATTCTATGTATGCAACAAATAAACTTAAGGTAAAACTCATTTGACAAGGAGCTGTACAAGATATTGCAGGATTTGTGAATGATCCTACCACCAGAGGGCCTTAATATTCATTTTAAATGGAGCTCCTCTGGTTTCTCTACTGCCATAGCTCAGATTCTCATAGCAAACACAATTCCTTAATAGGGTTGAATTCTTTACAAAACTTGATTTTGTCAAAATAAATATTGTACCAGTTCTACCTCCTCCCAACATCTGATGTTGAAACAGGTCTCAGTAGACACTTTCCTCCACTAAACTTCCTTTTCCAACCAAGTTTGGAGTCTCTTAATCATTATTCCTTGATTCATCTAACTTCATCTCAGACCCTATCATACTATGATGATATGCTATATAATGCTTCTTGTAAGATTCTACATAATAAAGAATACTTGTAAGTAAAGATGAATGACCAAAATAGAACATAGAACATTCCAGCACAGCACAGGCCCTTTGGTCTTCAATGTGTGCTGGCCTGTGGAACCAATCTGAAGCCCATCTACCCTACACTATTCCACTTTCATCCATATGTTTATCCAATGATCATTTAAATGCTCTTCAAGTTGGCGAGTCCACTACTATTGTAAATAATATATATTTACCATATGCAAAAATGTCAAAGCAATTCATTTTTTTTCTAATATTCTGCTTAAAAAGCTTATACATATATACAGTGCCAAGGTGAAATATCTGTGTTTGAAATTTTGCTTTAGTTCACACACGCCTGTTGTTTGAACTTGGAGTATGTGCAGGAGTTGTTTTGAGAGTAGAAACATTATATCTCTCCACATGCATGAAGGTAAAAACAACAAGAGATTTGGCCCCAGGCCACTGTTGTGCACTCTGGCTCAGAGTGGAAAAGGTGGGACAGAGACACTTCCTTTGTAGAATTTCAATTGGTGTGCCGCAAAGAAAATTCTGTTGAAATAAGACCGAGAAATTAAAATTCCCTAGCTACATCCTGAGTAAAAACATGGAAATACACTGCAGGATTGCAACCTGCATCATGCAGAACCTAAGTTTGATTCTCATTAGTTGGAAGATTTTATTGCAAAGTGGTGGTGAAAGTGTGATAAAGTCATAGAGAGATGTACAGCACAGAAACAGATTCTTCAGTTTCATCAGTCTATGCCAACCACATATCCTAAATTAATCTAGTCCCATTTGTCAACATTTGGCCCATATCCCTCGGCCCTCCCTATTCACGTCCCCATCCAGATGCCTTTTAAATGTTGCAATTGTACCAACCTCCACCATTTCTTCTGGCAGCTCATTCCATACACACACCACCCTCTGAATGAAAAAGCTGTCCCTTAGGTCCCTTTTAAATCTTTCCCCTCTCACCTTAAACTTATGCTCTCTAGTTCTCAACTCCCCTATCCTGGGAAAAAGACCTTAACTACTCACCCTATCCATGACCCTCATGGTTTTATAAACCCCTATAAGGTCACCCCTCAGTCTCTGACACTTCAGGGAAAATAGCCCCTGCCTATTCAGCCTCTCCCTATAGATCAAACCCTCCAACTATGCCAATATCCTTTTAAGCCTTTTCTGAATCTTTTTAAGTTTCACAACATCTTTCCTGTAGCAGGGAGACTAGAATCAAATGCAATATTCCAGAAGTGGCCTCACCAATACTCTATACAGCTGAAACTCCTATACTCAATGCACTGACCAAAAAAAGGGAAGAGTACCAAATGCCTTCTTCACTAACCTGTCTACCTGCGACTCCACTCTCAAGGAACTATGAACCTGCACTCAACGGTCTTTTTGTTTGGCAACACTCCTCAGAACATTACCATTGGGGGGTGGGGTGTATGTGTGATGGAGACATTTTGGGTTGAGTTTAACTCTGCATCTCTGCTCAGGGTTACCCCAGTGACCATGTGCACAGAAAGTGATGGGTTCAGGAGGGTTAGGGTGGTAAATATACCTCAGGATCACAATGACGGCTGAAAGATGGGTGTTGTCAGTGAGGATCAGCCTCCCTCTGTCCCAGGACGTAGTCATAACCTAATGAAACCCTCAAGTCTGCTTCGCCATTGGATTAGATTATGCACCTAAACTCCATCCCCCTGTGTATCCTTACTTAAGAGAAAGATCTCTGTCTTGGGGTACAGACTGATATATCAAAAAGTCGTGAAAAACAGAGGATTGCCAGCAGCCGTCAATCTTTACCCCAGTGTGAATTATTGCATTCAAGGAATGAGGAGTGAAAACTGAAAAAAACGTAAGTGATAAACTCCTAGATATCCAAGGTAACCAATCTCACACCTACAAACATAAAAACAGTGTTTAGAATGCTTTGTCAGGTCACAGTTCTTGTTATTCTCAGCCTCTGAATACAAAACACCCATTTTTGTTCTGACTGATTTTGTGAATTACTAGTAAAAAAAAATCTGGAATTAAAAATCGAAGGATGACCATGAAACCTTTGTCAATTTTTGGAAAAAACCCATCTGGCTCACTAATGTACTTTAGGGAAGGAAACCTGCCATCCTTACCTGGTCTGGTCTATATGTGACTCCAGAGCCACAGCAATGTAGTCGACCCACAACTGTGCTCTGAAATGGATAAAAACAAGAACGGCAGATGCTGGAAACCAGAGTCTAGATTAGAGTGGTGCTGGAAAAGCACAGCAGGTCAGGCAGCATCCGAGGAGCAGGAAAATCGACCTTTCGGGCAAAAGGGTTTTAGCCCAAAACATCGATTTTCCTGCTCCTCGGATGCTGCCTGACCTGCTGTGCTTTTCCAGCACCACTCTAATCTAGACTCTGCCCTCTGAATTGGCTTAGAAGCATCTGCAGTCCTCACCTTTGCCTTAGCAAACCATTCAGTTGGATCAATCATTACAAAGTCTCAACAAAGAAATGAAACCAGACAGACCACCTGCCATCAACCTAGGCACTAGAAAAGACAATGGCAGAAACAGCCCTCCTGTCTAACATCTGAGGGCCAGTGCCAAATTGGGAGAGCTATCTCACAGACTAGTCAAGCAACAGCCTGGCATATTCATATTCACAGAATCATACTTAATAGACAATGTCCCAGGCACTGCCATCCTAGGATGTATCCTGTTCCCCCAGTAGGACAGACCTAGCAGCAGTGATGGCACAGTGGTACATAGTCAGGAGCGAATTGTCCTGGGCGTCCTCAACATTGACTCTGGACCCCATGAAGTCTCCTGGCATCAGATTACAAATGGGCAAGGGAAGTTCCTGCTGATTACCACTTACTGTCCTCCCTTGGCTGATGATTCATTACTCCTCCATGTTGAACAACAGTTGGTGGAAGCACTGAGGATGACAAGGGCACAAAATGTCCTCTGGGTGGGGCGATTTCAATATCCACCACCAAGAGTGGCTCGGCAGCAGTACTACCAATCGAGCTGGTAAATCCTAAAGGACATGGCTGTGAGACTTGGTCTGTGGCAGCTTGGGAGGGAACCAACAAGCCGAAAAAGCAGACTTAACCTCATCCTTACCAATCTGCCAGCTGCAGAAGCATCTGTACATGACAACTTGGTAAGAGTGACCACTGCACAGTCCTTGTGGAGATGAAGTTCCACCTTCACATTGAGAATACTCTCCATTGTGTTGTGTGGCACTATCACTGTGCTAAAGGGGACAGACTTCCAACAGATCGAGCAACTCAAAACTGGGCATCCATGAGACACTGTGGATCATCATCAGCAGCAGAATTATATTCCAGCACAATCTGCAACCTGATGGCCCGGTATATCCCCCACTCAACTATCACCATCAAGCCAGGGGATCACCTCTGGTTCTTATGGAACGTGTGGGAGGCCATGCCAGAAGCAGCACCAGACATACCTAAAAATGAGATGCCAACCTTGTGAAGCTGCTAAATAGGACTATTTCCATGCTAAATAGTATAAGCTACAAATGCTAGACAGAACTAAGTGATCCCACAACCAATGGATCATATCTAAGCTCTGCAGTCCTGCCGCATCCAGTCATGAATGGTGGTGGGCAATTAAACTACTCACTGGAGGTGGCAGCTCCACAAATATCCCCATCCTCAATAATGGAAGGGCCTAACACATCAGTGCCAAAGATGAGGCTGAAGCGTTTGCAACAAACTGCAGCCAGAAGTGCCAATTGGATCATCCATCTCAGCTTCCTCCAGTTGTCCCCAACATCACAGGTAGCTGTCTTCAGCCAATTTGATTCATTCCATGTGACATCAAGTAAGGGTCGGAGGCATGAGATACTGCAAGGACTTGACTCTGACAACCTTCCAACAAAAATGCTGAAGACTTATGTTCCAGAATTTTCTGCTCCCTTAGCCAAACTCTTCCAGCACAGTTACACCACTGGCATCTACCTGACAATATGGAAAATTTCCCAAGTGTGTCCTATGCATTTAAAGCTGAATAAATCTGACTTGGCCAATTATTGCTCCATCAGTCTACTCTCAGTCATCAGTAAAGTGATGGATGGTGTCATTAATAGTGCCATTAAGCAGCAGCTGCTCAGCAATAATCTGCTCAGTGACGCCCAGTTTGGGTTCTGCTAGGGCCACTCAGCTCCTGACCTCCTTCCAACCTTGGTTCAAATATGGATAGAAGAGCTGAATTCCAGAGGGAGGGAGAGTACTCGGCCTTGACATCCCACAATCGACTGAGTATGGCATCAAGGACCCCTAGCAAAAATGGAATCAATGGATATTGGGTGCAAACTCTCTGCTTGTTGGAGTCATACATGGCACATAGAATGATGGTTGATGTTATTGGAGGTCAATCATCTCAGCTCTAGAATATCTCAGCATGAGGCCCTCAGGGGGAGTGTCCTAAGCTTACCTGCTTCATCAATGACCTTCCCTCCATCATACAGTCAGATGTGGGATGTTTGTCAAGAACTGCACAATGTTCAGCACCGTTTGCGACTCCTGAGATACTGAAGCAGTCCATGTTGAAATGCAATAAGATCTGGACAATATTTAGGCCTAGTCTGAAAAATGGTAAATAACATTTGTGTTAAACAAATGCTAGGCAATGACCATCTCCAATAAGAGACAATCTCACCCTTGCCCCATGACGTTCAATGGTGTTGCTGTCACTGACTTCCCTTCATCAATGTCCTATGTATTGGCATTAACCAATCAACTGGACTCACCACATAAACACAATGGCTACGAAAGCAGGTCAGAGACAAGGAATAATGCGGTGCGTAACTCACCTCCTGACTCCCCAAAACATGTCCGTCATCTACAAGCCACAAGTCAGGCATGTGATGGAATACTCCCCACTTGTCTGGATGAGTGCAACTCCAACAACACTCAAGAAACTTGATACTATCGAGAACAAAGCAGGCTGCTCGTTTGGCACCACACCCACAAAAATGCACCCTTCAACCACTGACGCTCAGCAGCAGCAGTGTGTACTATCTTCAAGATACACTGCAGAAACTTATCAAAGATCCTCAGACAGCACCATTCATCGATAAGGACAAAGGCAGCAGATAGATGGGAACACCACCACCTTCAAATTCCCCTCCAAGTCACGCATCATTCTGACTTGGAAATATATCACCATTCCTTCACTGCTGCTGGTTCAAAATCATGGAATTCCTTCCCTAATGGCATTGTGTGTCAACTTACAGCATATGGACTGCAGGCAGTTCAAGAAGGCAGCTCACCACCACTAGAGGTGCCGGACAGAGGTGCCCATATCCCACAAATACATTTTTAAAAATAGAATTAATTAATGTTACGTTTCGAGTCATAGAATCATACAGCATGGAAACATTCCAGTTTATCCATGCTAACCAGGAACCCCAAACTGAAATTATTCCATTTGCCTGCATAGGTTGATGTTGCAAGTCAACATTGGATATTAAATCTTCCTGCAGAAATATTAATAGCAGCATTGTTCACCTTTGTTCTGAGAAAGAACAGGACCAAGCGTAATGGCCACCTGTGACAGTTGTCACCTGCAGTTTTTGTTGAATTGGAGTGTAATTTTTAAATACTAATTATAATATTTAACATTAATTACATGAAACAATATTTCCCCTTTCATCTTAAAATGGCCACATGAACTACTTCAACTTGATATAAAATAGTGCATGGTTCATGATTGAAATCAACTTTATCTAACATATTGCAGAACATAAGGAACAGAAGCAGGAATCGGCCATTTGCCATCTTGAATCTGTCTGCCATTCAATAATATCATGACCAATCTGGTTGCGGCCATAACCCCATATTCCTACTTGTCCTCCATAACCCTTGATTCTCTTGTCAATGAAAACTCTGCCTAACATAGTCTTGGATATATATATATATATATATATATATATAAATAAAATGACAATATGTATTCAGGTGTCCCAGATTTGTGAATTTCTGACTTACAAATGCTGTATTTACAAATGAGATCTCAAATTAACATTAATATCAAAAGATTGCTCGTACTTACAAATAGCTACTTTTCTGCTGTATTTTGTTGATCCAACTTGAACATAAAGCGACTTACCAATACACTCAGAAACAGAACTCATTTGCAACTTGGGACCTTAATGTCATATATAATATATAATGATGAGGTATCCATTGCTTGCTGACCAAGAGAATTCCAAAGAATAGCAACACTCTGTGAGAAGAAATTCCTGCTTATCTCCATCGTAAATGTGAGACCCTTATGTTTAAAATGTGTTTCCTAGTTCTAGACTCACCCACGAGAGAAAACACCCTCTCAGTGCCAACCCTGTTAAACGGCCTCAGAGTTGTCTTATGTTTCAATAAGATCTCCTCCCATTTTTCAAAACGCTGTTTGGATGATACTCTGCTTTTCTGTTGTTCCTGCCAAGGTCAATAACTTCACACTTGCCCACATACACTCTGCCAAATTTTTACCCATTGACTTAGCTTGCTTATGTAACTTTGCAGTCTTGTATCTTCCTCAAAATTTAGATTGCCTCCTAGTTTCATTAATCAGCAAATTTGGATATAATACTGTCAGCGATCATCTAGTTTATTCATTTAGATTGTAAATAGTCGAGGCACCAGCACTGATCTCTTGGCACATCTAGTTACAATTATCTGTCCTGAAAATGACCCATTTATCCCATTTTGTTTCCTGTTAGTTAGCCAGTTCTGTGTCCTTGCTAACATATCACCCCAGCAGCAGCTTGTATTGTAACCTGCTATGTGGCACCTCATCACATTCTTTTTGAAGATCCAAATACACTACATCTTTTTCTCCTCTTTATCCACTCTGCTCATTACATCTTCAAAGAAATCCAACAAGTTTGTCAAAGAGGATTTCTCTTTTATAAAACTGTGTTGTGAAGGAGAATGAATGATGGAAAAAATGACAAGAAAAATATCAAACAGTAACTATTGTTTGTTCACAGCAGGAAGTGCAAGCTGAAGGAGAGTGACTGCAGGCTGTTTCTAAGTGTCTAAAACAGCTAGTAGAAAAGCATTACTGATTCAGGCTTGGAAGCAAGTGAACCCTTACTTTCTATGGAAAATATATTTTGATGGCATTTTGTTTATTGGTTAGCAGAGTCCTTTGTTGAGTGAATTTGGGTGATTTTTATTCAATCATTAACGAAAAAGCTCTTCTTAATTTCTCACTGTACCCAATCTCATTTAAGAAAGATTGCTGCCGTGGGAAAGATAAATGCCACTTAGTGCAATAATTGGGTTGTTGTAAGACTGTCGGGGCGGAGTTGATGACTCCTTACTCTGATTTTATGCTTGTTTGAGTAAGAAAGGCTTGGAGCTGACACCTTAGATCAAATTTTGCAGAAACAGACGCTTTGCAGACATGAGACTCAGATTGTGGCATTTCCCACTTCTGGGTGGGATTGCTGCTGAGGAATATAACCATTAGAGTCAGGAGCCCATCCCGTGGAAGCGGGCTGGCAATGTAGCTGTCAAATCCCCGAACTAAAGGCTGATGCTCATGTCTCAGGACTCTGGCTCTACAGCTGTGATAGTCTCATGACAGCATGGTTACCTGAATTAATTGGCTGAATGAATTGGCCACACTGGGAGACTGCAGTGCTCAGAGGGTCCAGGAGTAGCCATAGGCACCCTTCTGGGGGTGTCAGCCCCTTCCATCCTGAAGCCTCTTACGGTTCTTTGTTAAGTTTTGCATCACTGAAGAGGAAGGTAGTTGTGAACCTCTCCATTTTGAGGCTCTCCCTGTAGCGCTCGCTGCTCTGGCTGGGCCGAGCCATACATTTCAGTGCCACCTCTTGGGTCTCATGCTTCTATGCGGTCAGTGTGCATGCCTGAATTGGATGGTGAATGTGGAGGTGGCCAGTGAGGATGCTGCCTCATGCAAAACTGCTCTGGCAGAGGCAGTGAGCAATTTTGGGCCCCAAAACATCTGGCTCCTGATAGTCATGGGCAAGTTCAGCTCTATATGTGTCAGCAATGTGAAAGTGCTACAATGTTCCAAAGTTATCATCTATTGTTTCAATTATTACAAAATTCACCAAAGACATAGAAACATTGAAAGTATGTTGTAAAAGAGCATTCTTGATTACCATGACAACTTATGAATAACAAGCGATCAATCAGTCGTTAAAGTTAACAACCTCTTTAACAGTTCATTTTTACATTTATTTTACAATACAATTGTACAATAGCT
Source organism: Chiloscyllium punctatum (assembly GCF_047496795.1). Classification (NCBI taxonomy): domain Eukaryota; kingdom Metazoa; phylum Chordata; class Chondrichthyes; order Orectolobiformes; family Hemiscylliidae; genus Chiloscyllium; species Chiloscyllium punctatum. The sequence continues at coordinate 132,150,953 of NC_092739.1, read as the reverse complement.
ACACAGCTATTGTTGTTGTTGATGATAATGGTATATACTGCAGAACCTTACAGGAGATCAAACATGCAAAAAAAGTGCTTGAATGATCTGGCATTGTTAGCACTTTTCAAAACATCAGAATGGATTGTAGTTCAAATATGACACTTAGTACTTTTGAGGAATTCTGCCTGTGTGAATTTCTTTATAGTCTCTGCATTATGGTTATGTCACTTCAGAGAAATGGAACCAGAGACCAAGTTGCTAATAAATGTTATAGCAACAATGTTTCCAGAAAATAGAAAGGCAAATCAGATATGTGCTGACACGCAAGTAAAATCACAGAAATCAACCTCAATATATTTTAATAGTATGGAAGAGGCATGTGCAACATAATGTTCATATCCTGCATATTTGCAGTGTCTTCCTCTGGTCATTCAATTCACAGTTCACTGTAATTGTAAGCACATTTACATGTACAGCACAGGGACAGATCACTCAGCCCACTGTTCCACCTCAGCATTAATGCTTCTCCATTGTTCCAGAAATCCTTATTGGATTCAATAGTGACTATTTTATGTCATGGTTTTGTTCTACTCTCCCAAATGGATAATTCTTCTCCATAACTGCCATTGCATAAGCTTATTTGGTCAGCCCTTATCCCACTCTTGTTAGATTATTTCCAGTAGATCAACAACAAATTGTCAGAGTTTCAGTGGAATTGCCTAATCTCAGGGCTTTAGCAAAGGAGAATCAGTTGATGACTTGCTGATATTATGGGTTTAGTCTATTGACATTCTAATGCCAGAGCCTGTTGTGACACTTGACCAGATTAATAGGATTGAAGTCTACTTTTTTCTCTTGGGTAAATGTGAAATGTAATTGGTTAACCTGAATTCAGTTCCTAATAATAATTGGCAATGAGCATTTAAAGTGTTCCTAATTCTTCAATAATGATCACAAAATCAGTGTCATCACCGCTATAATGGGAGTACTGTTCTGATGTTGATTCAGGCACGTTAAGTGTGAAGGTATGAAGTTTTGGTGAAAGAACAATATCGAGAAGATTTTGTGCTGCAAGGTTTAATATTTTTTATGCTTGGAGGTTTTAAGTTTTAAACTTGTTTCCAGATAGCAGTCATACAATACTGCATTAATATGTTAATTTTAGGGGCTGATGCAACCTCAAACAAAAATAGTGGGTGTATGTTTATAAAACTAACCTCTTATTTGGCATTATAGAGCATTAACTTGAAATTATCACCTACAGAAGACACAAAGCACATGAATAGCAAGAAATGAAATTTGTGAAACTCTTGGTGATACAGTTGTTGCATTGGATTTAACTGGACTGAACTTTACTTCCTCTATCCTATACCAGACGTGGGACTACTTGGTGATGCATATAGCTTTACTTTTCAGCCATTATCTAACCTAGGCTATCTTTGTGCTAGATATGCTCAATTGAATGGTGTGGAAGAATCAATTCTCTTTCACCGATCTGAGAGTTTTTGAATATGGCATCGAGGTAAATTTACTCTAAGTTTCATGTATTCTGAATTTAAGATGGAAGTGTGCCCTGATACAGCAGGATGAAGATTTACTTTGAGTAGGAATTGACCTTATAATGGGAAAGAAAATACTCTTTCTAATTTCGAAAATTGCTCACTTTTCAAACAAACACTAAATTCATTAAGAATCTAAAAACATGTTCAAAGATCTGTTCCCAATAATATCTTTTGGTGTGATGGAGGCTAATTTCAGAACTGTGTGATGCCTGGAGATTTTGTTGCGATAATTACTTGTAAAAGTAAACGGTTAAGTCACATACCATCCTGAACTGGAAACATGTCACTGTTCCTCCACTGTTGCTGCATCTCCATACGGGTTGTTACACAGACTGCAGCAATTCAAGGACATGAATTCCACCTTCTTCTCAAGGGCAATCATGAATGGGCAATAAATGCTGGCCTTGACAATGACACCCACGTCCCATAAATTAATAAAATAAAATAAAAAAAAATTCAATCTATTTAAGAGAGGATGATGGTTCCCTGGAGAGCTGAGAGTTGGATCCTTATAATTCATGCCTCCCAGCTTTGCTTCAATAAGGACCCTCTGCATCAGAGGGAAAGACAGAAAGCGCACACTGAAATATACTACTGACCAATGTAATTTTTTGAGGTTCTTGAAAAGAGTTGTAGCACAAAACTTTTCTTAAATATGTTTCTGTATTTTAAAAATTCTGTAATTGATAGATGTCTATGACGAGTGATTTCCTAACAAATTGACTCCCACATGCCCTGTGGTTGAAGCAGGAGATTGACAGAACAGTTAGGGTGTCAAATAAAGTTCACATAATTTTCTTGAGAACTGTGCTGTTTCTCAGCCAACTGTACAGCGGGTGATCATGGCAAAGGTGTGTGAAATTTCTGGGTTGTTGGGTTAAGTGGCTTTAAAAGCTCATTGGTAGGTAACCCCCAATTACTTGCTATACAGATACATAATAATGCTGAGCTGGGTGGAATAGGTAGTTCTCTGGTCAATCCTTGCTCATGACAGGAGCAGCAGTAAAATTGCCATCAGCTTCAATAACCCCATGTTCATGAAGTCAAAAGAGAAGAAATGATATAGGATTTCTGATCATTAAGTAGGTATCATTGTGAATTTGAAATGTGAGGTTGGCACAGGATGAGGTTCAGATATCCTGCAATTAACAACTTGATTCACAAATTCTGATCTCCTTCCGATCAGAAAGATGTTGTGAAACTTGAAAGGTTTCAGAAAAGATTTACAAGGATGTTGCCAGGGTTGGAGGATTTGAGTTATAGGGAGAGGCTGAACAGGCTGGGGCTGTTTTCCCTGGAGTGTTGGAGGCTGAGGGGAGACCTTATAGAGGTTTATAAAATTATGAGGGGCATGGATAGGATAAATAGACAAAGTCTCTTCCCTTCTTCTGGGGGAGTCCAAATCTAGAGGGCATAGGTTCAGAGTGAGAGGGGAAAGATATAAAAAAGACCTAAATTAAACTGCCTGGTATTCCTTCCCATTCATTTGATTCCCTAGTGGAACTGAATAATGGATGAAAACTAATATAAAAGCAAAATACTGCAAATGCTGGAAACCTGATATAAAAGCAGGAAACACTTCGTCCATCGGGTAGCACCTATGGAGAGTGAAACAGAGTTAGCGTTTTAGATTGATGAACTGGGAAACATTACAAATGTAATTGATTTTCAATGAGTGAAAGGATGGAGAGTGAGCAGAAGAATAAATGGGAAGGTGTGAGACCGATTACATAACACAAGAGTTGGTGGGTACAAGGCCGAAGAGAAGGGTTATGGGGCAAGTAAAGAACATTTTATAGGAGTGGAAATGTTCTAAAATATTTCTAGAATGATGAACAGTTGTTGTCCAAAAGCAAACGAAAGGGAAAAAAAATGAGAGTTAAAGCAAAATTTGCAAAGGAAAATGAAATAAAATAGAGGCATGGATTACAGCCTGAAATTGTTTAACTCAATGTTGATTCTGGAAGGTGCAAAACCAAAAGATGAGATGCTGTTCCACAAGCTTCTTTTGACCTTCATTGGAACAGTGTAGGAGACCGAGACAGAGAGCTCTGCAAGTGAGTGAGGTACAGAATTAAAATAAAAGTGACAGGAGGCAAAGGCTCACACTTGTTAGATGAATGGGGGCATTTGCAAAATGGTCATACAAACTGCATTTCACCTCCCCAGGCAGACTGCATTATGAGCAATGAACACAGGATATTCAATTGAAAGTGCATGTAACTGTTTGCCTTGGATTCCAAAATAAATGGAGCAATAATTCTAAGATCGCCATATGTGATTTGTTGATTGAAAAATGTTCCCTTACTTTTTTCTCTTGGGATGGATTGAGTGTTAACTACACTGCCCCTTCATTTCTAGATTTGGCATCAAATGTGATTGAAACTGAAGAAATGCAAATAGTCTTTTTCCTCGGTGATTGCAAAGATTCACTGGAGCTCCTTATGGGCAGGAGTCCACAGCACAAAGTGTTCATAATTCAGCAACTAATTGGCACAAAACTAGCAATCTCACTTTCAAGAAGCCAATGCTGGCTTGTGTAGTAAATACAAATGTTCCATTGGCAAGACACGGACTCCCCTTTCAAGGCAAAGTAGAGGAAGCTTTCTATCTAGTCAGTGTAAACCTGACTAACTGGATGCTGACATGAGTTGCAAATGTGGAAAAATGTTCTAGTACTATGCAATCGAGGGGAACAACATTCTTCTTAAAGAAAGCTCTGTGAGATCCTGACATTGTTATAAATCCTGTCGTTCATGCAATGATGCATCTATGGTGCCTTGAAACAATTAGAATCCTTTTAAAGAATTCAGCAGTTGTAATAAATTATCATTAAATTGAATTCCCTTTCATTTGTTTTTCTCTGACGTTCTACTGCAAGGGACCAAAATTAACATCAGCATTGACACAGTCATTAACCTGCAGTGATTCTACTTCAACTCTGAACATTACTTTAGTTCCTGTGTGCACGAAGCCTTAGTTTCTTATCCGTCAGACCTGTTGAAGATGTAATTGTCAGTCACAGATTAAATGAAAATCTTAATTTTAAAATAAAATATCCCTTTTCCTAAATGCCACTGAAGCAGAATATTTTATTGTTGTAATAACATCTGCATCAGACATGGCATCAATCAATATTGCTGTAGTGAACTCACTAGATTGTGGATCTGAAGCAAGTGGGTCCTGAAGGTGGTATACATTACAAAAAGCGATCCTGGGATGCTGGTAGCAGGCTGAATGATCTTTGTTACACTGGGCAGCGCATTCATAATATCACAAAAATCAATAGACCAAATTAATTTTGGCATGGTCCGTGACAAAGGTATTGTCTCTACTTAACTTTCAGGGCATGGAATGTCAAATGTTAATTTATCTTGACCAGACTGACCAGTTGCAGTGCCATGAAAGACTAACAGATAGCATGAAAAAAAAATGAAAACATAAACTCAGTTATACTTAGTGAAAAAAGGGCAATGAAATCCCTTTGGTTAAAGGTACCCTATTCACTCCCTCTCTAAATCCTTCAATATGATTATTGCATTGCAGCCACTCTTGGGAAGAGTTATTCATCTTGCATTTCTTGTTCCTAAATACTGCACTATGTACGTTCCTTCCCCTAACTAGTCATAGAATTCATTGTGACATGCCAATACATTTATGACATTATCAGTGTATCCTCAGTGGATTTGGAACCATCTTCAATCAATGATAACTAAGGATGCCTTTCAGCCAGTTCTTTTGCGGCTATTAACATAACTGTAATTGAAAGTAATTTGATGTGTGCTGCATAGCTGCAGCTACTCCATTATACTCTGTCCACATTCTGATTGTAACAGCCTCCACAGGACGTTTCATGTTGCTTACATGTTTTATTTGTAACATGTGGAAAATAAAGGGTGTGCATAACTAGAAGCTTCCTGCACAAGCCATGTACATATCAATCAGTCACCATATTTCCTTTTAAGTGTGGAGATGTACATCACAGATCAGGAACAAATAGCTTTCAGATTCATATGGTCACCGAATGCAATTTATTCTGCTCTTAAACGTTAGAATTGCTATTAAACTGTGCAAGATAGGCTAATCTGACCAAATGAGAAATTACAGGAGTTAACATCAGAATATCCATCTTAACAAAACTGAGAGTCCTTATTTTACCAAGTGTGTAATGTACATGTGAAGGAGTTGAGCCAGAATGACAGAAAATCCCTACAGTTACATTAATTAGCATGTTGTAATCTGTGTGCATTTGGCATATACAAGAATAGAGCCTGAGGCATGGACACCCTGTACAATACCAGAGAGGGGAAACTGCCAACATTAACTGACTGTACACATCAGTTGGATGAGCAGCAACCTATTAAGTGCCGATCAGAATCACGTCAAAGCCCTGGAGCAACCTTTGGACAGATAGAGATAAATTTTCTTCTGCTTTCTTTACACAACAATGTGTACCTGCCCTAAATGTTTGTCAAATGTTTGGGATTGGATAGAGGTTGCCAATTTCGTCCCCATCTTATTTTGCTTTCCATTAAAATCAGTGGAAATACACTTGCAGTTTTGATCCATGGAATGCTAAATGTATGTACACATACATTTGGGTTGATTTTGCAATATTGGGTGTATATCAAGCAGACAAAATGATCATAGTACTTGCACAAGGCACCAGCAAGTGGTCTGAGCTGTCAATTATGGCTGGGCCTCATTGCAATAGTTGTGTCAACCTGGCTACTCTGATTGAATAACCTGATGGGGAGCTGACCAATGGGGGAGGAGAAGGAAATCTGGCAGCTGCTCTGCAGAGGTGAGGCTGAAGAGGGGCATCAAAGTGGAGGAAGTGAGTGGAGGGAGGAAATACTGGAGGCAGGAAAATCACAGGAGCAGACTGGGACCAGCAACGAGTTGTAAATTGTTGCCCTGTTGTCACACAGCCTGTCTCTCTCAGGTTAGTTTGGTGCTTTCCTGTTTCGCAACCTGCTGCAAAATCACAGCAGACTGGATGTGGGTGGCAATGGTAGCTGAATGCTAGATGAAGAGCTCCACGACACCACCAGCCACTTGATGCACTGAAACTAGAAGAAAACAGAGCCTCATTGGGTCAATTCCTGGGTCATCAACTCCATTGGACTTAAAATGAGAGATACAACCTTGTTTCACCCAAAACTTGGGGGGGTGGGGTTTATCAGTAACCAGTCAACCTTCACTGTTAGATGTTTATAAATCAATTATCAATTGGAGAGGGCCAAAGATCGACCAGCTGTTGTTTTGGGGAAGTGAGGAACAATGTCAGACATTATGGGGAATTACCTTTACAGGATTAGGTGGTGCATTATGGGGGATTACCTTTGCGGGATTAGGTGGTGCATGAATAGTCCTTCTGGCATTAAATTCTGTACCTTGAACATGCTCATTTTCTGAGTCCCTTTGAGAGTCTTTGGCTAATTCATTTGGTGCAAGCCTTGATTGGTGAGCATGCGCTCCTCTACTTTAGTGGGTCGTAAGCAGTGTTTTCCGTTTTCTTTTTCTACATAGGGATCTGTTTTTTTTCTAAAAAGAAAATCAATTTTTAATTCCTGCTTTCTTAAAAAGAAATGGTTTGTGTCTCTGATTTAATTTGATGTCTTTGATTTTTCTTCTTGGCTGAGTGGTATGTTTGATGCAGCAAATCACTTCTAGATGGTCATGTAAATAAATAAATAAAACTATAAAAAGATTTGGAAAGCAGTACTGCCGCAAAGTCTGGAGCGAAGACTCAGGTCCCTCTGGAGTGTCTTCTTAGAGTGCTTTAATAAATTGCTTCGATCGACAGCTGTGGCCTCCCTACCCCAGGGAGTTTAGAGTCAGATTTGATTCTTTGATGTTGGTTTGAGGGCCTAATCAGCACAAGGCTTCATGACGAAGGAGGTGATTTTATTTACATGCCAGTATGGAATTTGAGTACCCTTTTTCGATACTGACAAAATCTTAAAGAGACAGCACAAGCTTTGCTGAATTCGATGACAACAGGTCACAAGGCAACAGTGTTTCTCTCATAATCCTCATGTATTAGTCAGGGAAAGAGCTCCCAATACTTTTCACTGATGATGGTTGTGCAGTGCACATGAGCACGGTGTGGCAAGGATAGTTTGCATGTAGTTTCAGATCCCAGCATATAGTGGACATCATGGTCAAGACTTGAAGACTGAAGACTCATCACTTGAGTGAAGTACCAGAATGTACTTTATCCAGTTTGAAATCAAAAGCCTAAAGTGAACAATTGAGTTGGGCTAAAGAGAAAGCAATCAATTACCTTTTCAGTATAGCTTGGTACAGAGTAAAGTACAGAACATGTTATTTCTCAACTAAAGCCACTGGGGTTGCAGGTTGAGAGCAGATGTTTCTCCTGTTTATACCTCAGGATGCTGTAAATCATTCCTATCTATCCTCCTGAATCTGCAGTTGAAAGATGTGGTGCTGGAAAAACACAGCAGGCCAGGCAGCAGCTGAGGAGCAGGAGAATCGACGTTTCGGGCATAAGCCCTTCTTCAGGAACCAACATCAAAGAATCAAATCTGACTCTAAACTCCCTGGGGTAGGGAGGCCACAGCTTATGCCTGAAACGTTGATTCTCCTGCTCCTCGGATGCTGCCTGGCCTGCTGCGTTTTTCCAGCAACACATTTTTCAACTCTGGCCTCCAGCATCTACAGTCCTCACTTTCTCCTGTGTCTGCAGTTGAGTTCAGGTCACTGAGTATAACCGTGATTAATTTTATCGAATTAAATCAGCTGGGTATTTTTTTGTTTGCGTACAGGAATGTGAGTTTTCCTGGCAAGGGCAGTATTTGTAGTCCATGCAAATTACTCTTGAGGAGATGATCGTGAGCAACCTTTTTGAATTACTGCAGTTCATGTTGTGCTATTCTGAGGGAATTCCAGAATTCCAGGGACAGTGTTTCAGTGATGATACAGTCTCCAGTCAGGATGGTGTGTGATTTGGAGATGAACATGCAAGTAATGATGGCCCCAGGCTTTTGTTGCCCTTGTCCTTGTAGTTGGTGGAGGTCATGGGTTTGGAAGGTTCTATCCAAGACCTTTGATGAGTTATTGTAGCTGCAATTCATCTTGTACATTAGGTGGTGTATTTACCTTTGACAGAAACACTTTGCTGTTAATTATGGGAAAGTCTGCAATGTTAAAAATGGTTTTTAACCTCACTTGATAAAGCACTCTAAAGCATCTTCTAGTTCTATAGAATTATAAGTAGTTGTAAGTTTTATGTGTTGTGCCAAATTAAGCTTAAAATCCTGAATGACCTTTTCTTATTTTATACTCTCCCTTGTGTAAAATAATCTGTTTTTAATGCAAATACACACTGTAAATTGTTTATCCCTGATTCAAAAAGAGCTGGTGACAGCAACCAGCAGTAATACGCAAGTGTCTGTATTAATAAACATAAAAGATGTGCAAATACTTGCCTGTCATTTTATTTTTACACTTATCAACTCAATATAAGGTTTTTGTCACTCCTGACGTGACCTCATACATATAATTAAATTCTTTTGCTGCTTTTTTAAAGGCAGAAGGACACAATCACTCAACACCACCATGACAGATGGAAGAATGCAAAATTACAGATAACTGAGCTGTGGCTGAGAAACGTATAAAAAAGAGATCCCAGCAATTTGCAAAATACATTTGAGCTATAATCCCAGAATATAACTTCAAAGTATATCTGGCCTGTCAGATCATTAGAGACAAATCTAAGTTAGTGAAAAATGAATGTAAACCAAGCGAGTTAACTGAGCAAACCATTGGGATTTTTAAGATGCAGTGAGCAACTGTGTGGCAAAGGTCAGGGTTAGTAAAGGAATGACCTCAACAGCTTGAATAGCTATTTTCAGTCCTCAGCTGTTCTTGAGTTGTAAGTATTGAAGTAAATCTTAATCATACAGAAGGATGATGGAATGCCTGAGTTTCAACAACATTTTTTGAGCAAAAGACCCAAGGAAGATTCTGCTGTAGGTTTGTGGAAAGGAGAATGTTGGCATTTGTTATTCCCAATAAGATTGCAACAGAAACTGGGATATGCCGAGAGTCATAAGGTGATTAATTTGCTGATGAAAATTCATTGCAAATTCAATAGCCTTCATGTTGAGTCAGGATGATTTTGAAATTGTAAGACACCAGAAATGTAGAATTAAGGTTGCAGCAGGGTCAACATGACGTTAAATGGACATATATTGCTACTTTGTGCTAGTCAAGACTATTGTGCTGATGCCGACTTGCATATCATCTTTCATTGGTTGTCCGGTGAACTTCTTTTAAGCTAGCTGATGTGTTATACATACCTCATACCTTTTCAATAAATAGAAAGTCATTGAGCTTTTGTTTGGAATTGTTTAGTAATAATGGGCAGCATTGTGGCTTAGTGGATGGGTGGCATGGTGGCACAGTGGTTAGCTCTGCTGCCTCACAGCGTCAGAGACCTGGGTTTGATTCCAGCGTCGGGCGACTGTCTGTGTGGAGTTTGCATGTTCTCCCTTTGTCTGCGTGATTTTCCTCTTGGTGCTGCTGTTTCTTCCTGCAATCCAAAGATGTGCAGGTTAGGTAAATTGGCCATACTATTGAGGGATGTGTAGGTTAGGTGCATTAGTCAGGGTTAAATATAGGATAGTAGGGGAATGGGTTTGGGTGGGATTCGCTTTGGAGGGTCAGTGTGGACTTGTTGGGCCAAATGGCTTGTTTCCACATTCTAGGGATTCTATTCATTCTTGTAATAACATTTGTGTTTGAAATTAAACTGCAATAACTGGATATGTGTCTGTCCCAACAGTGTTGAAAGCAAGTCAAGTAGGTATGAAAACCAGATTCTGGATTAGTGGTGCTGGAAGAGCACAGCAGTTCAGGCAGCATCCGAGGAGCAGTAAAATTGGTGTTTCGGGCAAAAACCCTTCATCAGGAATAAAGGCAGAGAGCCTGAAGCGTGGAGAGATAAGCTAGAGGAGGGTGGGGGTGGGGAGAAAGTGGCATAGAGTACAATGAGTGAATGGGGGAGGGGATGAAGGTGATAGGTCGGGGGCAGGGGGAGGGTGGAGCCCATGGAAACCAGATTGCCTTGTGATTGTAATTAGAGCAAGTTTGAATCACAACATGCAAGAAATCCATAAGTAGAAATTAAAGAGGGAGTCCATAAGTATGCCAGTTCAACTGAAGTTGCTGCATGTAAGTAAGGTAAAGGGTAGATATGATTGCTCATGCATCTTTTGGAAGAATATCCAGGATAAAATTCAAAAGCAACTCTACTTCTGCCAGAGCCCTCTAGACTCTGGTGATTATACCCTATCTATATTTAACAGCACTGTTAACAAAGCTTTTAAAACAAAACAATCTCCTGTTAGCTTGATTATCTGGTGGATGATTCTGTAAGATTCTTATCATTTGTGCCAACAGCAGGGAGCCACATTTGCAGAGATGTACGTTGTAGAGTCACTCACATCATAAAACAGGGAACGAAGTGAGAAAGATTAATTTCTAATTGACAAAGCAGGCTGTCTAGCTCAAAATGGGAATGGTTGCTACTGAGACTTTATAAAGCTCTGGTTAGGCCCCATTTAGAATACTGTGTCCAGCTTTGGGCCCCACACCTCAGGAAGGACATACTGGCACTGGAGCGTGTCCAGCAGAGATTCACATGGATAATCCCTGGAACGTTAGGTAGGCCTAACATATGATGAATGGCTGAGGATCCTGGGACTGTATTCATTAGAATTTAGAACGTTGAGGGGAGACCTAATAGAAACTTACAAGATAATGCATGGCTTAGAAAGGGTGAATGTTGGGGTTTCTGTCAGATGGGGATACTAGGACTTGTGAGCACAGCTTTAGAATTAGAGGGGGTCAATTTAGAATGGAAATGAGGAGACATTTCTTTAGCTAGAGAGTGGTGTGCTTGTGGAAATCATTGCCACGGTGCATAGTGGAGGCCGGGATGTTAAATGTTTTCAAGGCATAGATTGATAAATTCTTAATCTCGCAAGGAATTAAGGGATACGGGGAGAGTGCGGGCAAGTGGTGTTGAAACGTCCATCAGCCATGATTGAATGGCGGAGTGGACTCGATGAGCCGATTGGCTGTACTTCCACTCCTAGTTCTCATGGTCTTATGGTCTTAAGTTACAAACTTACTTGGTTAATGACTACTATTACTTACAAAAATGTTTTTTTTAAATACAAGGAGCTGCTATTGATTGTAAAGCCTACATTTTCAAAGGTGTCAGAAGGAACCTCAATCCAGGAGTCCCTCCCCTGAACATCTGAACCTGATCTCTATCATGTTCATAGTGGGGTGTGGAGGATTGAAATTGGCCATTCTTGTGTTATGGACTAGGCTAGACCACTCAAAGTATTCTTAAGCAGGCAGCCCCAAACCATAACTTTGCAAGTTGTTTTGGTAAGTGAAAATTACCTGGAGTAAGTTAGCGAGGTTGACTACCAGGTTAAAAACAGAACAAGACTTATTCACAAAATTACACAATGAAACACAAAGAACAGAATAAAGAACCCCTACAGAACTCAGTCTATCCAAACTAGACTTAATTATGCTGTTCCGAATTTACACAACAGTCGCAATAAGCAAACCCCCTTAAAAACCAGGAAAAATGGAACACATGTTTACAGGTTGAAGTTAGAAAGGCTGAAAGAGAGAGAAAGAGTTTTGACACAGCTCACTGTTGAACTTCTCACTAGTTCTGGACTGAACTAAATGGCTCTGCTAGAGAGCTGACCAATCCCCTTTAGTTATCCAGGTCACTTCTAAAACATGATCACTTTGGCCTGAAGTCTCATTGTTAACATATAAACAAAAAGGCCTCTCAATACCCTTTAACCTCTGTACCAAACCAGTCTAATCAGCACCAAGAGTGGTTTATTGCCCCTCTGAAAAAAACCAAGGACATAGTATCCATAAGAAAAGGAACAGCTTTTAGAAGAAAAAACAGCTTTGTGACACTTGGTTCCCAAAGACAGCTACCCATCTCAATCAGGTTCTAGATTAGAGTGGTGCTGGAAAAGCACAGCAGTTCAGGCAGCATCCGAGGAGCAGGAAAATCAACGTTTCAGGCAAAAAGCATCTGTAGTCCTTGTTTTTGCTGACCCATCTCAATCAGCATCTGCTTTCATTCATGTGTGCTCTTGGTGAGGTAGGTGTCTGAAACTGGAAGTGTACAGGTTAGATCTGGTAACAACTGATCTGAACCTTACAGATGTGCTCAGATAGAAACATACTCTTTTGAAGAGGAAAGGTACCCCTTTGAATATGATCCTAAAATATCTTTGGGAGATAACCCCACAGCCCTGTGGGTGACCACTTCAATTCCCCATCCCACTCCGGCAAGGACTTGCAAGTCCTGGGCCTCCTCCACTACCAAATCCGAGCCACCTGATGCCTAGAGGAAGAACGTCTCATTCTTCCACCTTGGGACCCTCCAGCCATGTCGATTTCACCAGTTTCCTCATCTCTCTTTCCCCCCAACCCATCCCAAATCCAACCCTCCAACTCAGCACCACCCTTTTGAACTGTCCCGTCTGAACATCTTCTGTCCCACATATACGGTCCACCCTCCACTCTGACCAATCACCATCACCCCCCATATGCATCCACCTATCACCTCTCCAGCTACCTTGCCCCAGCGACCCCCCCCCCCCCATTTATCTCCCAGCCCCCTTCCATCCCCCATATTACTGATGAGTGGACATTTTGAGCATAAGCCGTTTATCCGAATTTCCTGATGCAGGTCTTATGCCTGAAACGTCGATTCCCCTGCTCCTCGGATGCTGCCTGACCTGTTGTGCCTTTCCAGTGGCACACATTTTGACTCCGACTCTCTAGCATCTGCAGTCCTCACGTTCTCCTGCATACAAAGTTTGATCAAGGTTAATTTTACGCTTTGCCACTTTGGCTGTTGCCTGCCTAATGCTTACAGTCAGTAGAGAGTCATAGAGATGTACAGCATGGAAACAGACCCTTCTGGTCCAACGCGTCCATGCCGACCAGATATCTCAACCCAATCTCGTCCCATCTGCCAGTATCCCTTCAAACCCTTCCTATTCATATACCCATCCAGATGCCTTTTAAATGTTGCAATTGTATGAGCATCCACCACTTCCTCTGGCAGCCTATTCCACACACGCACCACACTGTACATGAAAACGTTGCCCCTTAGGTCTCTTTTATATCTTTACCCCCTCACCCTAAACCTATGCCCTCTAGTTCTGGACTCCACCAGTCCATGGGAAAGATCTTGTCTATTTATCCAGTCTATGCCCCTCATGATTTTATAAACCTCTATAAGGTCACTCCTCAGCCTCCTATGCTCCAGGGAAAACAGTCCCAGCCTATTCAACCTCTCCCTATAAATCCTGGCAAATCCTCCAATCCTGGCAAAATCCTTTCGAGTTTGACAACATGCTTCCAATAGGAAGGAGACCAGAATTTCACGCAATATTCCAAAAGTGGCCTAACCAAATCCAGTACAGCCACAAAATGTCCTCCCCAACTCCTGTACTCAATACTCTGACCAATAAAAGAAAGCATAGCAAACACCTTCTTCACTATCCTATCTACTTGTGACTCCACTTTTGAGGAGCTATGAACCTGCACTCCAAGGTCTTTTTGTTCAGCAACACTCCCTAGGACCTTACCATTAAGTGTATAAGTCCTGCTAAGATTTGCTTTCCCAAAATGCAACACTTTGCATTTATCTAAATTAAACTCCATCTGCCACTCCTTAGCCCATTGGCTCATATGATCAAGATCCCATTGTCATCCGAGGTGACCTTCTTCACTGTCCACTACACCTCCAATTTTGGTGTTATCTGCAAACTTACTAACTGTACCTCTTAAGCTCACATCCAAATCATTTCTATCAATGTTGAAAAGTACTGGACCCAGCACCGATGCTTGTGGCACTCCACTCTCATGCTTCCAGTCTGAAAAACAAACCTCCACCACCACCTCTGTCTTCTACCTTTGAGCCAGTTCCTGTATCCAAATGGCTAGTTGTCCCTGTATTCCATGAGATCTAACACTTCCGAACACTTTACTGAAGCCCATGTCGATCACATCTATGTCTCTGCCCTCGTCAATGCTCTTTGTTGCTTCTTCAAAAAACCCAGTCAAGTTTGTGAGACATGATTTCCCATGGACAAAGCCACGTTGACTATCCCTAATCAGTCCTTGCCTTTCCAAATACAAGTACATCCTGTCCCTCAGGATTCTAGTCAACAACTTGCCCACCACCGACGTCAGGCTCACTGGTCTATAATTCCCTGGCTTTTCCTTACCAAGTTTCTTAAACAGTGGCACCACGTTAGCCAACCTCCAGTCTTCCGACACCTCACCTGTGACTATCGATGATCAGAATTAAAATGGTGGTCTTCCAATTGGCTCAATTCAAGAGGCAGCCTAGAGAAAGCGATCACGAGGAAACACTCCAACATCATCAGCATAACTTTGTATTCTGGTACTGGTCACATTGTTGGAGATCAATCATGTAGCAGGGAACCTATTGTAGGTTCCTGGCTGCACTGTTCTGAGTTGTTCCATGGGAAATGGGCAGATTAACACTCAGATTGATATTCCCTCTCGCTCTGCCTTTGTACCAGTATGACTTCTACTTGGCAGATGTGGGATTGAAAACTGACATATCCCCTCTGCATAGCACAGGGTCTTCAGTTGCCACTGGCTCAAACTGCCCCACGTAAATTTTCAACTAATCAGCTATCGTCTGATAGGAGTAGGTTTTTTGTACTCAATATTAGTGAAGGAAGCTAGTGTTTATCTGCAAAATTTTGTATCATTTTAAAAGAAAGTGATAAGGTAGTTGAAAGAAAATGCCAAGAATATTGCTTAAAATTCACAATAGACACAACTGTTAAAAAAAACATAAAAGACGAGCAATGAACAACCGAGACATAAATCATATGAAATCTCTTGCCAAATAATTACAAATGAAGAATTGATTTAAAGAACCCTCCTCCTAATTATTCACTGACATTTGATTATGAAAGGCTGTCATCTATTTGGCTCAATTTGTGTTTCCATTTGTGCTATGTGATGATGAATTAAAGATTGTCTCTAGGGACAAATAGCTTTTTTAAAGGCAAATTTACATTTGGACAAAAACAGAGGGAAATATGCTAGCAAAGTGTCATCAGGAAAGATTCGTTATGATTGGTGTGACCAATGAGCTGCCTGATGAATACTATAAACTGAGGGATCACAGCTATCTTCAAAAGTCTGCACATATGTGTAACATTGCTGTTAGAGGGACATACACATTAAATAAATAAATTGTGAATCACTGTGTATTTTTAATGGACAGAGCCAAGATGAAGGGCTGTAATGAATGACACCAACCAAAGTGGTATCACATAGGTTTGGAGACAAGGTGAATCAAGGAGAGGCGATTAGTTAATGCCCAACTTTGGTTTTTGAAATCTGCAGGTTAGAGAAAGTGGGGCAAACTGAGTGAGCTTGAAGAGTTTACTCAATGGATGTGATCTCACACAAGGCACGGTACACTGAGTCGCAACTTCAACAAAGTGATAATGCTGAGGATTGGGAATGTACAAGGACTGAACAGAGCATTGAAAAGTGAAATAAATTAAAAGAAAATTGAAAAAAAAATTGCAAGGATATGTCAGTGAGACAGCATCATGTTCCCCTTTCCTTAATCTCAGGCTATTATTGCTCTGGTTCATTTGGCACCAATTCTTCTCCGATCACAGACATAAAAGACAGTCACTGAAAACTTGATTTGCTTGTTCCTGGTTATTAAATCATTCCTTTTATTATCCTTCCCTGTCTGCCCTGCAATGTCCTAAGGTGGTTTATGTGCTTGTTTTATTGTATACCACTGTCCACATTTCTTTAAAATGTATTCATACCCAGGAAGTAACAGCACTCGCAAGTTCAGCGTCGACTGCCCACCTCTAGCTGCCCTCAGAGCTGAAGATAATGATCTCAATTGCTCAATTAATACATTGATTTCATTGCAGACCTATTGAATTATTTTCATGGGGCTATCTTCTTTAAACTAAATTGGTTACTGGTAAAACAAAAATAATAATTTGAGGTTAAGCTCTGTACTAACTGAAAACAAATTCATTACAAGAGAGCAAAGGAGAGCAGGAGACGTGTAAAGAATATTTCTCGGTTTCATGTCCACAGCAGGGAGCCCAGGGTTGAAGAGTCAGTGATACAGTGTAGTCAATGCTGTTCCGTGTTTGAATGACAGGTTCAGGTTGTGTTGTCACGTTCAGTCGTGTCCCCACTTTCCCAATCAGCTTTCTTCTCAGATATTTCTTCCTCTCCAGAAGGAAATGTTTTATGTTTGCATAAGGTTTTGTGAAGGCAGCAGCATACCTGTATTTAGCTAACTGCTCGTTTGTCATGGTTGAGTTCACACACAGGGCCTGCATTTTGTCAGTAACTGAAATCCCACTGCAGTGCCATTGCTGCAATGACTGCTGTAGTCTCCAGGGGAGACACTACAGGCAGGCAGTCCACACAAAGGAGGGGTTAAGTCTGTTTGGCAACACCAGTGGTGTCCCTGCATTGTGATAGGTCCTCTTGCTGCAGGTAAAATGCTCATAGAAGCAAGTGGTTGCCCTTACTTGGCTACTGAGAAATACTGTGACGACAAGACCTGGTCAGGAATGAGATGAAATATGTTCCACTTGCCTGGATGAGTGCAGCTCCAACAATACTCATGAAATGCAATACCATTCAGGACATAGCAGCTTGCTTGGCTGGCACCCTGTTTGCCACCTTCGACAAGCATTTCCTTCATCACTGATGCATGGTGACATAATGCATTGCAATAACTCAACAAGACTTCTCCCACAGCACCTTCCAAACCTGTCACCTTGACCACATAGGAGGACAAGGGCAGCAAATGAATGGCAATGCCACCACCTGCAAATTTACCTTCAAATCATGCACCATCCTAATTTGAAACTATTTCACCATTCTTTCGTTATTATTGGACCAAGTTGCAGGAACACCCTTCTCAACAATACTGCGGGTATTACTGTACCCTGATGATTGCATGAGTTCACCGCCATCTTGTACAGAATGATGAAGGATCGGCAATAAATGACAGCCAAGCCAGTGTTACCTGAATTCCATATTCAAGTAAAAAGTAACTGAAGTGGTTGAATTTGCTGCCGAGAGGAGTAGCCAAGTCCCTAACTTCCCTACTACTGATGACACGGCATGGTAGCATGACAGTCCTTCTGTCTTGGCACATCTCCTCTCACTATTTTATCAGCCGTCCCATTATTTAGCACATTGCCAATGAGCCAGGGGGATTTAGTGCTGGGCATTAACACAACAGTAAAACAGTATAAATGCAGGACAGAATAGCTGAGAATGTCCAGTATTTCTGTTTTTCATTACTGGGTATTGATAGACTATTCAATTGCAATGTGTGGCGCATCACAACTCAGTCTAAATCAAGTGAACTCTAAACCTTGGTTGACTTTTCTATTCCCTAACCCAGCGATGCTATTGTCAATTATAGTGATTCAACCATTACCTCAGCTGAGATTTTTTGACCTTGATGTGAATTTTGTGTGTGACTTCCCTGGTTTCACAGCAATGTATTTTTATATTTCATTTTCCTTCCCTCTCAGGCTTTCTTTCTTCACTTGCCCCAAAGTATACATTAGCTCTTTACCATCGAGCAGTTAATGTTACTAAATATTTTCTTTCCTTCCACTCCAGTAGTGAGGTGTCATGTTTACACCGTCATTCTAATAGTAAAATCAACACAAAGGATACGGAAAGGAATAATGGGATGAGTTTATACTTTCCATTGCACAGCTATCCCCAGAATTCTGAATAAGGTGATCTTTTATAAAGGCATTTTCTAAAATGTAGTCACTTTTCTTTGGCATGTATACCGTTAGATTTAAAAACCTGAAATGAACAATGGAACTGTTATGTGAATCTAGAATAATTTTGGAATAAAGTGAAACTGAGCTGTTCTTTGTAGTGTGATGTGATGGGGACAAAGGTGAAAGGTGAAAGGTAATAGGAAAATTATGTTAGAGACAAGAAAACAATGTTGCTAGGGACAAGGAATTGGGGCAAACATAGTAGCAGATACAATAAGCTGACCTTTGGAATGTATTTCACTGTTTAAATCAACCTCAATAAGTAAGCTGAGCTTATTGTAAACATGCAATGAATAGGAAACAGTAAGTGCTAGAGCAACATTTTTCATCAATTTATAATGCTGTTTAATGACCTACTATCATACCCTTTAATAATATATTTTTCTCAGTATCATACATTATAAACTGACAATTTATAAGTGTTGGTTCTGAACTTGAAAGAGATTTTAAGCCATTTTAAACTGACTTTAATCTTGACCTTGTGTTTTTCTCTGTTGTTGCCACAGGACTGATAATGGATCGATTGAATTTAAAATATTCTCACGGGTACTTTATCACACAACAAAGATAAAGGTCTGAGTTTTTTTTGCTACTAAACCAGAAGTTCCTTTTTTTTGACTCAGTAGTCCCCCTCTCTTTTGGATATTTCTGATATGTTGCTGTTCGCGGTCACAGCTGATTTGCAAGCTTGCTTTTACCAGACTAAGAATTCAGCTTCAGTGAAATTGTGAATGGCCACTTTTTATCCTATTCAACTATTTGCTATTCGTTACATTTAATGGCAGGGTCACTCTGTGCTCTTTGGCCAGCTCTTGGCTACTTCCATTTTATTACATTTTATTATTTGTCTTTCTGACTGAGAAACCAATGTCCATAGGATAGAACAACTTAAAAGTGTGGATACTCAAACGGTGCAGCATTGACGAAGCATTATCCTGGGTCACGACTCTGAAAGATGCTGTCATTTCATAAAGCAGAGCTACGCTGAGGCCAAGCTTATACTTATTGAGCCTTTACTGAAACTAATAGATTATAGGAAAGGGGGTGGCCTAAATTGATCAGGGATTTTATTGAACTCATCTCTGTTCTTCACCATGGAGATAGCGAGGTCTGCAGATGTTGGAGATCAGAATTGAGGGTGTGTTGCTGGAAAAGCACAGCACGTCAGGCAGCATCCGAGGAGCAGGAAAATTGACGTTTCAGGCATAAACTCTTCGTCAAGAGGGCTGATGAAGGGCTCTGGCCCGAAATGTCGATTCTCCTGCTCCTCAGATGCTGCCTGACCTGCTGTGCTTTACCCAGCAACACACCCTCTATTCTGTTCGTCACCATGGATTGCCTTCAAGGGTAGAGCGTGAAGGGGCAGAAGATAATTCCTTGAAGACAAAGGTCACATCCTTGAATGTCCACTGCCTTCACAAATGTTGCAAAACATTTGTTTTAAATTTGCTGTGACTTTTGTCACTTTAATTTCATCACATAATGAAACCAGAAATCTAACTCATCCAGTAATTAAAGGTTTTACTCCAGGTTTTTTTTTTCCTAATTCTTTCATGGGATGGGGGTGTCATTGGCTAGGCTAGCATTTTGTTGCCAGTTGCTAACTGATCTTGGACTGTGTGGCTATTTCAGACAACAGTTAAGAGGCAGCCACTGTTCATCTGGAGTCACATTGTAAGCCAGACCAGGAAATTATGGCAGTTTCCCTTTCCTTGGACATTAGTGAAACAGATTTTTCTAAAATGAAAATCAATGTTAATTTTTTGGCTACCATTACCGAGACAAGCTTTCAATTTCAGATTTTAAAGAAAATACTGCATTTATTAATTAAATCCCACTAACTGCCTCAGTAGGATTCAAAACCATAATCCAGAGTTATTAATCTGGGCCTCTGATTGGCTAATGTCATGTCATTACTAGTATTCCACCATCTCCCCTTAAATTGCACTATTTTGCTTTCAAAATCAGCTGACTCTTTTCCCCAAGAAGGTCAGTGGATAAACACATCAGCAGATGGACATACTTATACCCTGTGTTACTTTAACTTCTGTTTGTACTATTCAAAATGCACACTTTGCCCTGGTAAACTGAAACAAGTGCAGACCTGAGTTCATTGATTGTTAACTGTCCCTTGGAGGAATTTAAACCCAGCAGGTGGCATGGCCAGAGGGTCTGTGCTCACTCACTGGACAAGTCTGAATTGTTGCTGATCAGTGAATGGGTGCTATTGTTACCCTTCCTGTTCGAGGCTTAGAGAGAAGGAGAAATCAGCAGGGGCTCTCATGTCTGGTCTCTGTCAAATAACTCCTGACCAGGAAGAATTTATAGAGCTAAACCTTCCAAAATGAGGGAATTCTATGAACCATCTCCTCAATACCATTGTGAGTATTTAAGTAGAATATAAATCTGCCACAATGATTTGTATCACTCTAACCTGACTGGCTGAGATCCACAGAAGATTGGTCCCAGTAAGACGGCATCTTTCAGTTTCACCATGACGACATGACCAGTGACATCTTTATTTATTCTTTAAGGATTCAGGGATGGACCCATTTGAACCAAATTGCTCATGTACTCCAGTTGATTTAAAAGCTTTTTTCTGACAGACTAAGAGTTAAGCTCAGTGAAATTGTGAGTGGCTATTTTTTACTCTTCCCAACCATTTAGTATTCCCTCCATTTAATGCCCAATATATTTGATGGTTGTACAAAAAAGTCATGGTTAGAATAATTAATACCTAAATTAGTATCATTACACCACGTGCAATTCATTGGAAATTGTTACACACTAGCATTTTACTGATGAGGAACATGGTGAATCGTAGATTTATATAAAATATGTTTAAGTGTGTCATTGTTGGGCACAGTTATTTCTTTGTTTCATAGCATTTTTATGCTGTAGCCCATACTGTTTCTCAGGCACCCCTGAAGGTGGCTATCTTTTCTGATGTGAGACTAGGCTTTGACTGAAGTTATGGCATGAGATCAAGAGAATGCTGTAGCAAGTCCAGATGTATGATTCTATTGATACATTACATTAAATACCACAGAGTCATAGAGTCATGCAGCATGCAAACAGACCCTTTGGTCCAACTAGTTTACACTGACCATGTTCCCAAACTAAACTAATCCCTTCTGTCTGCACTTGGCCCATATCCCTCCAAGCATTTTCTTTTCATGAACTTATCTAAATGTCTTTTAAACGTTGTAACTGTACATACATCCACCACTTTCTCTGGCAGTTCATTCCATACATGAACCACAGTCTGTGTAAAAACCCCTAGCTTTGAACTCCCCCACCCTAGGGAATAGACCCTTGTCATTAACATTGTCTGTGCCTCTCATGATCTAATTAATCTCTATTAGCTCAACCATCAACCTCCTATGCTCCAGAAAAAATGCCCCAGCCTTTCCAGTCTATTTTTATATTCTCAAACCCTTCATTCCCAGCAACATCCTGGTAAATCTTTTCTGAACCCTCTCCAGTTTAATAATATCTGTTCTATAACAGGGCAGCCAGAACTGTACACAACACCCCAGAAGAGGCCTCACCAATATCCTGTTCAACCCCAAAATGACATCCCAACTCCTATCCTCAAAGTTCTGAGCAATGAAGGCAAGTGTGCTAAGTGCCTTCTTAACTACCCTGTCTACATGAGACACATATTTCAACAAATGTTTTACCTGGATCTCTAGGTCCTTCTGTTCTACAGCACTACCCAGGGCCCTACCATTAATTGTATAAGTACTGTCTTTGTTTTTTTTGCCAAAATGCACTACCTAACATTTACCCAAATTAAACTCCATCTGCCACTCCTCAGTCCATTCATCTAAAACTTGATTAAAATCCACTCAGTGATAGAAACTGCTATCCTTGCAATATTATTAATGTGGTGTAAACAGATGAAACTTATCACTTGCATTAAAGTATTTCCCCCCATTGCACCTATTATGTGGGTCAGATTAAATTTAATGTTAATTAAAGTGAAACGTATGCATGTTATGAATCGACCATTTATCCACTTTCCATCGTTAAATGCTCTTAGGTCAGTATAGAAAGATTACCTGTCACTGTTACTAATCCTATATAGTCAGACCTTAATTTACAAATATGCACTGCTCCATGAGGAACCTATAGCCCGACTTGAAGGTTGCTGGCCTTAAGCTCATGTCCTCTGGATTTCTGCTGACAATCAAGTGAAATAGCCCGCCCAGTTGGAAGCAATTCAATCATGACTTTCTTGGATTAATCTTTGACCTGTGAAGCTATATTGGATTAGTCCGTGATAAATCATCTTCTGACGCGTGGCCTGTGCTGATTACTAATATGTGTTTAAGCAGGAAGTGATAAACACACTCAGAGAAGAGCGATGTCTATTTTATTTACTTCTTTTCAGTGAATCTAACACTACAAAAAAAATTCTTCAGCTATCAGGCTTACCCCAGCACAGTCACTTGATTTGTTTTCTTTAAGTAACATTGGAGTTAGGAGTAAGAGGAGGGTGTTTGGTCATTTCCTCCTGAAGCTAATAACTCTTGCTGGGGTTATTGAGGGTCACCCTCTCAATCACTCCTCATGTTGAAACCTTACTGGACTGAGAAGTCTGATTGGGTCCCCACCTCAAATTCATCCTTTGCAGCAAAGACCACTGAATTATTTTTCTGATCGCAGGGTCACTAAGGATCAGTATACTGTTATTATTGTTACCATACTCAAATCAACTAGTTCAGATCCGATTGATGAGTAAACCTCAGACCTTTCTGATCTACCACCTCAAGTGATTGCAATTACCCATCAAACCACCCAATTGCAACAATCACCAGCCAAAAGTTTTTAAAACACCAGCCAACAGTTCCACACAATGCAATTTTTTTTAATGCATTCATAGGAAATGGTCGTCTCTGGCTAGGCCAGCATTTATTGCCCATCCCTAAGTGCCCAGAGGACAGTTAATAGTTAGTCACATGGCTGTGGGTCTGGAGTCACATGTAGGCTAGACAAGGTAAGGAAGGCAGTTTCCTTCCCTAAAGGACATTTGTGAACCAATTGGGTCTGCCCCACAAAAGGCAATTGTGTCATAGTCATCATTAGATAATTACTTCCATGGCAGGATTCAAACTCAGATCCCCAGAACAGTACCAGGTCTCTGGATTAACAGTCTAGTGATAATACCACAAGGCATTCAACTCCAAATATGATACAGAATTTACCATACCAAGTATGCATTCTAACTTCCTCTCCTGATTCCAACAACTCATTTTGAATGGTGGCAGGTGTAAAACTACCACATTTTAGCCATTTTGAACAGTTTAAGAAAGAGCTATGCAGGATAAAACTTGTTTGTGAAATTATGAAGATGTGAGATTCATTGCTTCATAATAGAGAAACAGAAATATTACTTGGAATATAGAGTTAGAATATGCAGAGAGAAATTGGGGAATTGGGATGAGAGCTACATTGGTCAACACAAGGGAAAAATCAATATTAATCTAGTGAATCATTTACTCCTGCTCTTGTGTGAATGAGGCTGTCCCATAACACTACACTGCCTCTACTTTATTCCTGGATAGCAAACTAACAGCAAAGGTATCAATTGGATAATGAACAGTCAAAGAAATCCAAAAAAAAATCCTCATAACTGAACTGTGAGTGGCCTGAGAGCTATCAAATAGAATTAGCTCAACTCTTAACCGAGAAGCGCCTGTAAAAGCAGCAAATGTTTGAAAGATTCGGCATTTTGATTCAGTCCATAACTGGTCTGAGTCCTCACATGCTGTGGGTTACACCCTGGTGCCTTTGTTGCTGAATCCACCCCAGGGCGTAAACTGTGCATTTGGCACTCTGGAGCAGGTGCACATTATGGCTGTCCTTCCATTGGAAAACTGGTGCACACGATTTCCTCAGAAACAAATGCCTCAAATGCTGTTTTTGTTCACACAAATGGGTAGCCTTAAGAGCAATTATTTCTGATCTCATTCATTGTAGTCAGCAGATTTCAGGTTTCTCTGTCTCATCGTAATTGAAGGATAACTGCTGCAAGCAAAGACATTTGCAAGCAGTGCAAACATGCAGTTTGGAGATTTACAGTGTTTCTGTGCAGTGAAACGATGAGCTGTGACTTCAGGCTCCAGGGCGTGTGTATTCATTCATATTAACTTTAATTATTTTAGCTCCATGAATTTTTCAAATTTCTCATTTTCTGAAAAATGCAATGCTTAATTGCAGTCGACAGTTAATTGGTTCGCCCAACACTTTAGTCAAATCTGACAAGAAAGGAAGCGATGCATGCAGCTTTTTTTAGTTTGTATTTTTAAAGAAGGGAAACTGGTGAATTTACACTTTCCCTTGCAATTTGTTCTCCTTCCCAAAGGAACTGACTTTGGCTGAGATGGGGTGATTCTGTGGTTGGATTGTTGTCGATGGAGATCAACGGGTGGAGTTCTGTGGCCACTCAAGGAAGCAGCTCAGATTTGAGTACCTCCCTCAGCCATTGGTAATCAGGCACAGAATTTCTGCAAAGGCTCCCCCAGCCTCATGACCAGGGGCCAGTTGTGCCACTTCCACAGCTGGCCAGCCATAGCTTGGCTCAGGTTCAGGACAAAACTTGGATTCTTTTGGTCTTTTGTTCATTTCTGCATTGGACATAAGTTGTGCATACTTACTAGGATGCGGGGGAACCAGATTTGCTTTTGCAATTGTAGCTCCTTTCTCCATTTATCATCCTTTTTATAATTAGATAATTGTAATTAAATATTGTGGATCAGGATTACTTAATAAGGATTTGTTGGTCAATGGCTTATTGAAAATCACAAAAGATTAATCAATTGAGTTACGAATGTAAGAGCTCTCTTGAAACTCAATTCACAATGAAAGACTCCAATCTATTTATACTTTAGTTTGCTGCCTGATTTTTAAATTCATGCTATTTGACTGTATTAAGTCAATATGTTTCTTGTTAAATGCTCAGCATTTGAAACATCCAAATATATTTGTGATGATATCAATTCCACATCTGCCACATTTATCAAAATTGTGAACAATCTTTTTCACAAATAGTACCTAGTGTATCTATTCTTCATTTAAATGATATTTTAATCTCTATTTTAAAAGCTATAGTTATACCAATTGTCCATTGTATCTCTTTATATTAAGAGGAGATGATTTTGGAGAAAACAAGGAATGAGCTCGCTTTAACAAAAGAAAGTAACATAGGAATAACAAGATAATGTTGGTGTACAAGCATGTGTTTACTGATTCATTTTAATTGAATGTAGGTTAAATGTTTAAGCTGTCAACTCACATAGAATAAAAAGCACAGAAACAAGCCATGCAGCAAAGTGAACTAATACTTCACATCTGCCTCCTCCTCCTTTAATTATTCCCTTTCTACCGTGCCCCCATATCATCTATCCTCTTCCCCCACTACTGTGAGTCAAGCCTCCCCATAAATGTATCAATGATTGCCATGTGTTAGCATAGTCCATATTTTTACCATTTTCTGTCATTTAACTTTATTTTTAAACCTGTAAGTATTTTTTTCCCTTTGATGCCATTTTCTTTACATTGCCTAGGCACTGCCCAACCTCTGTAATCTCACCCCAATGGCCATTTTTCATCTGCTAGGTAAAAACAATGACTGCAGATGCTGAAAACCAAATACTGGATTAATGGTGCTGGAAGAGCACAGCAGTTCAGGCAGCATCCAACGAGCAGCGAAATCGACGTTTCGGGCAAAAGCCCTTCCTGATGAAGGGCTTTTGCCCGAAACGTCGATTTCGCTGCTCGTTGGATGCTGCCTGAACTGCTGTGCTCTTCCAGCACCACTAATCCAGTATTTTTCATCTGCTAACTAGTCTATTGACATCATTAGGGTATTTGACTGTTCTGGTCATCACAATGAAGCCAGCTCTTCTTATGGCCCAACATCCACATAATTGCAGCAGGACTTTTGAATGATGATCAGGAATCAAAGTCTTGAATGTGGTTTTTCCCCCTTAACTTCTAGAGCCAGCTGTAACACCTCAGATCAGCTAACTCAAACATGGATCCAATGATCATCCTGATCTTTGTGACTTATTCCATATTTCCTGTACTTCCCAAATGAACAATTGACAGAGTTAGGTTCTTTTACAACACCTCTCCCCCTAGCAACCATATAGCTTCATCGGGCCTTTCTTTGGACTTCTGAATATCTTGCCTCTGAAGAAATCCAGGGCTAACTAGAATTGTGCAGCATTGCAATTATCCTTTTCCTAGAAGCTTGCCCAGCTGACAATTCTACTTGAGTGACCCAACATAGTGAATGTTGGAAGGCTCGTCCTACATGTGGGAGGTTCTTGCAACTTAAGGTCATCTTTCTATGATATCTTCAAATGGGCATTTTTCATTCCTAACAGCACATGGAAACTTAGAAATTAGGAGCAGGAGTAGACCATTTGGACCTTCCAGCTCAGCCATTCAATATTATCGTGGCAGATCATCCAACATGCTACTCTGTTCCTACTTCCTCGCATATGCTTTGATCCCAAAGATCTATATCTACCTCCTTCTTGAAAAGATCAATGTTTTGGCCTCAACCACTTTCCGTGGTAGAAAATTCCACAAGTTCACCACTCTCTGGGTGAAGAAATTTCTCCTCATCTCAATTCTGAATAGTCTTACCTGGTATCCTTAGGCGATGACACTTAGTTCTAGACTCCCCAGTAATCAGGAACATCCTTCCTGTGTTTACTACGCTTAGTTCTCATACAATTTTAGAGGCTTCTCTGAGAATCACCTCTATTCCTCTAAATTCCAATGACTATAGTCCTAACCAATCCAGTCTCTCTTCTTACATCAGTCCTGCCATACTAGCAATCAGTCTGGTACTAATTTACTGTGGATCTACCTACACCATATGGATTACTATTGTTCAAGAAATCAGCTCACCTGTACTGTTCAAGACCAGCTAAAGGTAAGCAATAAATATTGGAATTGCCAGGTAATGAATAAAATTATTGTTGCAGGCAGCACTGGATAGTGTAGTAAGAGGGATACGAAAGAATTTTGCTCATCCATTTGAGGATATTGCAACCTCTCACTATCGCCCCTAAATCATCCTGAAGGTTTCCAGTTCCAGTGGGTATGGGCCTCTGGGGATAATTGAGAAAAAAGACATTTCCAAGTCGACAAGTCACAACATCCGCAGCTTGGCATATCCACTACATCCCATTGCTTCACCCCTGTATTAGTAAAACATGTGGGTCCCTTCTGCATCATTTCCTCCATTAGTACAAGTCAAACACGCTAAACATATCCCTCCTGGATTATGAATGTTCCAGATATGTGGTAAATGTGCTAAAGTTAGAACTTTCTGGGGAATTGCTGGGAGTTGGATATATGCTGTCAGCATGGAGAGCACATACACCCATTGTTAAGTTTTAAACGATAGGTTGTTGGATATGTTGGATTTTGACAGAGTTAGGGGCTATAAGTCTGAGGCCGAGGCTGAGGGTGGGTACAGATGTCTCCATGGCACCTACAGCAAAGATAACTGTTTTGTGTAATCTGCAGTCTGTTATCCTCACGTAGCTGTCTTAATATTGGAGATGTATCTTCCATTAGTGACCATAGGAGCCTTCCAAGTGGCTGGGGAGAGTCTGTGCAGAGAGCTGACTGGTCTGTACAGGCAATCAGCCAGATAAATTAACTCACTTTATCACACTGACTGCCATTGCATCAGAAAATCCAATACCACTTAATTAGCTGATGTTGGCAAAAGTTTCGAACTCTCTTCTACAGATAGCAGTGGCTGCAGGAACAGTTGTTAATGTTAAATCTGAGGGAGATAAATTTTTGTTAAGGTAAGATATTAAAGGATATGGGCTAAAGGCAGGTAAATGGAGTTAGACCACATATCAGCCATGATCTCATTGATTGGTTGAACAGGCTGAAGGGGCTCATTGATGTTCTCGTGTACACAAGGGAACACACAAACAAATGGTATGGGTGCTCTGGCCAATGATGGGTCAGTTTGGCTCATTGTTGTATTGATACTTTATCCTGAGTTGGTCCTCTTGCCAGTTTTTATTGGTGGTGGTTTACATTGCCTCCACGCTTTTACTTCAACTGAGATTGGGAATTCAACTCATGCTGTTGATGATATTCTGAATCATTCACTCGTTACCAAGCTAACTAAGCTGAGCAACAGCATTCAGGGCTGTATAATTTAGAGAAGATCTTGTAAAATGCACAGTCTTATTCATATTGCGCATTTTACAAGTAACAGTGGTGGGTGGAGTGGGTAAGAGAGGGTCAGGGTGCATTATTCACACAATCCCTGATCTTGCAGTATGTAAAATGAAACACTGGTTTACCACAACTGCACAAATTGGAAAACAGAGTGTTTTAGAAGGAGGGAGCCATCTCGAGCGTAAACATTGTATAGATTGCTATCCAGCTTTTCCTTATGGGGAGTCCCTCATCCATTGCAATGTGAATGCTAATGCCATTGGAATGAAGCCCTTACATTGGCTTAATTGTCACTTATGGCCCTTCGATGATAATGGGTTGAGAAGGCAGTCTACTCTTTCTCTAGTCATGGTTTTAATTGGGACCATTGAGGAAGGGGATGAGTACCTTACTTCCCACCTTCTGGGGAGGTTGTAACTGCTGCCTGAAACTCAATATCATTGTGTGATGGAGGCATGTAGCAAGTACAACTGGATATTTTTTAGTGTGTTCCCCACTATGTAAGAACATAGGAACAGGAGTAGGCCAATTGTAGGCTAAACAGGCCCTTGAGCCTGCTCTACATTTAATGAGATCGTGCCTGATCTGTGGCCAAGCCCCACTTACCTGCCTTTAGCCCATACCCTTTAATACCTTTGCTTAACAAAAATTTTTCTAACTCCAATTTAATAATGTTAACTGATTCTGCAGCCACTACTGTCTGTAGAAGAGTGTTCCAAACATCTACCACCCTTTGAATGTAGAAGTACTCTCCTGAACTGTCTGTTCCTAATTCTCAGACTATACCCTCTAACTCTAGAATCTACAACCAGTGGAAATATATTTATTTGCCCTGTCCTTTCCTGTTAATATCTTGAAAACTTTGATCAGATCACCCTCTGACCTTCGAAATTCTAGAGAAAACAGGCCTAATTTAGATAATCTGTCCTCATAATGCCCATAATACTTCCCAATGCCAAGTCACTAATCAGACATTGGGTGCTTTTGGATGAGAAATCACAGTTAAGGACTTGGAGTTAAGGCAGTGGAGAGGGAGGTCATCTTGAAGTTATCTCACTATGGGCATTATTGGGGTAAAGGCGGGAAAGATGCATGGTTCCCATCTGTTAACTACTCACCTGATTAAATGTCCCTACCACCAAGTATGTCATAGTGCAAGGCATTGAATTCCACTCAGTGGTAGGACATGACAAAATTACTTGTCTGATGAGTTGTCAAAGAAGAAAATGTGTGAAATGACAAACGTGTAAAATGGATAAAGGTAATTTATTCTCCCTGAGAATGTACCGCTTCTAGCTAACCACACTTAGATATGGTTGGGAGATGCCGGTGTTGGACTGGGGTGTACAAAGTTAAAAATCACACAACACCAGGTTGTAGTCCAACAGGTCGCTCCGAAAGCTAGTGTGCTTCCAATTAAACCTGTTGGACTACAACCTGGTATTATGTGATTTTTCACATTTAGATATGTATTTCAGTTATATTTTAATCTGAGGAAGCCTTTTTGCTGACTCTCGTGACCACTAGTTTTCTGTCTATTTATGTGCAGTATGCATTGAATTCGGATCCTCCTTCCACTGAGCTGCAGTTATTTTGTATCTACGAAAGCAACTGCCCTTTATTTTTCACCATCATACTTTCTGTGTCAGACTCATACCCCATTTATGCTACCGAAGATGCTACTACTTGAAGCAATCCAGTAACATATGTTGGTGTACCAGTTCTTTGAGCTCACTCTGTTACACACTGCTAAGATGACTGGTGACAACTAACTGTAAGCGATTGAGCATGAACAATTACTTAACATGCAGTTCCTATAATGATATGTACATTGTAATAGATCCAGAAGGTGATCTCAGTATTAGGCTTTTAATAGCAAGCTTTGATGATGGTGAAGGAATGGTGATTGGCCCCTGCTAAAGTAAAACCACTGTGAGATGGTCTAATGGGCTTTCACAGAGCACATATGGATCTGGTGGTTTCAGAGTTGTCACTGACTATTTACATTTGCTGTCAGAGATACCCCTCCTGGCAGAGAAGGCTCATGAAGTTGTGCTTTATGGAGTTTCACTTGTGCTCAAGCAGAGACTACCATGTAAGAGAAATGAGGAATAGCGTGGGAGCTGGGAATAGGTGGCAAAGGGTGGTATTGGCGAAGAATCAGAATGTTGACCGCAGATGCCATCTCCATTTAAAATACTTGCGCGGTGTTTGGAAGCTTGGACCAGGAATGGTAAGGAGACTGGGGCTCTTTTCTTGAGTGAACAAAGTGGCATTCAGTCCAATACAAGCTTCTTTCCACCCTATTCCAACAGATGCTGATATGATTATCAAGATGTTTGATTAGGTGGACGTAGAAAAGGTGGTTTCACTCATGAGGGAGACCAAAACAAGTGGTGAAAATTATGCAATAAGTCACCAATAATTCCAGTAAGAACTTCAGGGGAAACTTCTTTGTGCAAAGAGTGGTTAGAATATGTTAAAAATCACACAACACCAGGTTATAGTCCAACAGGTTTAATTGGAAGCACACTAGCTTTCAGAGCGTCAATAAACATTTTATTGGAAGGCAGCTCCTTCATCAGTAGCTACCACCTGATGAAGGAGCGTCGCTCCGAAAGCTAGTCTGCTTCCAATTAAACTTGTTGGACTATAACCTGGTGTTGTGTGATTTTTAACTTTGTCCACCCCAGTCCAACACCGACATTTCCAAATCATGGTTAGAATATGGAACTCCTTCCATGAGGAGTGACTGAGACAAATAGCATAAATAAATTAAAAGTGAGTAAGTGAGTACAAGAGACAAAGGAAGAGAAGGAGATGCTGATAAGATTGACTTGAAAGTGTGAGATCAAGTAACTTTTTGTGCTGTGGATTCCTCGTAATTCTATGTGAAGAAAAGTGATTCAATAATCAAACATCATCATGACTGGATCAATACTTAGATATGGGGCTGAAATTCATTCAGCTGCATTGATGTCGGAAATGATGAGTGAGCAGAGTTTGTTCTTTTATGCATTTTTGGGATGTGAACATTCCTGCCAAGGCTCACATTTGTTCCCATTACTCTAGAATAGGTGAACTATACTCTGGGTGCACCACAGTCATGGTGTAGGTGCACCGATACTGCTGTTAGAGAGAGAGTAGAAATGTTTGTAGTTTTCATAACATTTATAGAATTTGACCATGAATTATTTTTTATGCCAGCATCAGTCAGAGACAGACACACGAACAGAGAATAGAGGAATATGGACCATGTGCAGGCAGATGGGATTAGTTTAGAATAACATCATGGTCAGCACAGACATGGTGGGCCGAAGGGCCTGTTCCTGTGCTGTCCTGATGAATGTTTTATGATAAAATTTCATTAGGGGTTGACTATTCCGAGGTGATGTCAGGAAGCACTTCATCACACAAAAGGTATCAAATATTTATAGCTCTCTCCAAATAGAACTCTAAGGAGTCGGTGAATTGAAGCTTTCAAAACTGAAATTGAAACATTTTATTGGTTATGGAACTAATATGAGTCGATGGAATTAAATAGCAGGTCTGTTGTGATCTAATTGAAAAAAAAGTCTAATTGAATGATAGAAAGGTTTAGAGGGACTGAATGGCCAACTTTTGTTCCTGCATTCACTTAGTGCCTGGTGTCGAGTTCCGACATGCTATTTGATTGAAGGGCGATTGAAAAAAATGAAAGGAACAATGGTTCAGTGGTTAAATGTCCAATATGATATGATCCTATGACACAGAGACAAAAAAGGAGCATGTTTGACTCTGAATTATGCTGAGGTAGTCAGTGTCAGACAATGCTCATTGCCAACAGAGAAAACGTTTGTGCCACTAATTACTAGAGCCTCTGTCGTAAAGTTGATGAACATGGACTTCTGTTGGGTATTGCCTCAAGGTGGGAAAGGTATGTCATAACTGCTGATATCCTTGGGATTGCATCACAGCAAATTCAGGAGAGATAGTGGAAAAAAATGCTGTAATAAAAATGTACTTAAAAAACCAAGAGCCTCAAAAAAAAACTGGCCCATCCATCACAACCATTGCTTTCACAGAGCAGATGTAATATACTCCATTACACATGTGGAGAGTCTCACCTCAGCTAGTTGCCCTCGGGCAAGAAACATTAGAAGAAGTTGAGAATTTTTAACAATTCTCTTGGAGCAATGTTGTCGCTGTTCGGTGCAGTGGAAACATGTGCTCATTTCATTCTCTAGTTCACTTTTAAATCTTGAGTTTCCATCCCTGCCTGTCTGAATCCATGTCTCAACATTTCACATATTCTCCGAGCAAAATCAATGTAAAATTAAAGTAAAATTTCATTCCTGAATCAGAGACATGGAATTATTTCTTCACCCAGGCATCCGATTTTGCCATCTCTTACATTCAGTTGTTTTTTTTGTTTTACGTTTTCCTTTAACTGAGAGTAGAGATAAAAGTAATGTTGGTGGTCTGGATAGGACCTGTTAAAATTATGTTTTTGCTTGACAATGTACTGGCGCCTGAGGATGGGTGAATCTTGCACAGCTGTCTAAGATGATATCCCCTACAGAATAGTATCTTCCACCTCAGATTAATGGTTCATAAGAAACAAAAGATTGCAGTGGGTCATTTGCCAAAAACTGTAGCTGAATTTAATTTACTTTCTGCCAAAAGAAAAAAAATGTGATTAGTGACTGCTTGCAAGCAGCCTGGCCCTCCCTTCCTTCCTCTCTTCCTAATGACTTTAATATGTGACAACGATACCATTTGCCTCATCTCGGATTCTGTTCAGAGGCTGCTTTTGAATTCAGCGTACAAATGAGGTCTGAATCATAAACTTCCCCATCAATCACTAGAGAGTTAATAAGAGACTGCCATTCAAGTCAATCAAGGCAGGATTATTAAAACTTGCTGTTGCCAGGTCCTTATGTGGAGGAGGACACAGTGGTTCACGATGAAGAGGCTATGGGTTGGGAGAGGGAAGCAGGGTGGGTATGTGAAGGGACAGAGGTAATTTGATCTTTAGCTGAATTACCTCTGGGGTCATGCACAAAATGAAGATGTTCCACAGCATGGTGGTTCAGTGGTTAACTCTGCTGCCTCACAACGCCCAGGAACCTGAGTTGATTCCACCATTGGGTGACTGTGTGGAATTGGCACATTTTCCCTTGTCTGCATGAGTTTCCTCTGGGTGCTCTGGCTTCCTCCTAGAGATGTGCAGGTTAGGTGGATTGAATGTAGGGTTATGGGGGTAGGCTGGGGGCTGGGTTTGGGGAATGATCTTCGGAAGGATGGTGCAGACTCGGTGGGCTGAATGCCCTTTTCCCATGCTGTTGAGATTCTGTGGTTCTGTGTCATGAAATAAAGCAAGTTTAATTTTCTGCTTGCTTATTCCTTCTTTGCCTCTTCTGTACCGTCAAATGTTGGGCACAATTGCATGTCAAAGGCTATTTCCCCTGTGTGTGAGCCCAAACTGAACATCAGTAGGCTCTCCTGTGTTAGTCATTTGCGCGATCGATCCTATCCAGGAGCAGTTACTGGATAGTGTCCAACAGCATGATGCCTAGTTGGTTTGGACTCTCGATAGCCTAAAGGTTCAGGGTCTATTGTTGTGACCTTGTCATAAGTGCTGAAATGTGACAGAGGCTGTGTTTTTATGAACATCTTTATTATAGACATAAAATGCAATAGGGGCCGGATAATCCTAATTCATACTTGCCCAATGGCCACACCGACATTGAATAATAATTAGCAGACTTCTTTGTTGATGGATTAAAATGAAAGGCTGGTAAAAACTGGGTAGTTCACCTTCTGTTTCCAAGCTGCATGGCTGACAGGTCACCCTTCACTTGCAGCTTGGATTTGGAATATTACATCTGATTTGTAAATCTGTAACTTCCTGCTGAATAAGGACTGCTGCATTACATGCTACAGATCTGCACATTTTGTGGCTTTCACATTTTTGTCAGTGTTTCAACTGGTAAAACAGTGTATTCTGTGTAAGGTAAGAGAGGAGTAAGTGCAAGATTACACAAAGTGCGTAATTAAAATGGAAATATTCTGATCAACAAAAGACATTGGTTGGAACTGGATGTGGCTGAGAAAGGTTTTGTTCCTCAGTTGGCGAAACAGTGTGACTGCTGGGTCATTCTTCCCTCAGAGGTCAGTCTCCTGTCAGATTAAGTAGGCTTGAGGTTCCAGCCCAAAGAGTTGCCATCAGAGGCCAGCAGCACTACAAAGAGCAGTGGCCACTGCTGGTACTACAGTGGAGCCTGTCAGGAGGATTACTGATGGATCTCCAGATTGATAGAGTGAGATCGAGGTCACAGGCAGTGGTGAAATAGGGGAGGAAGTTCAGAAGCAAAGAAAGGGGTGGACTTCCTGTGATTCCTCAACCACTACATAAAATCTGTGAACAGGAGACCTCCTGCAACTGAGCCTTGCTGTCACCCCCACTCATTTTTAAGCCACTGCCGGGTTAGAGTTTGCCAGGCAGCCTCCCTGATTGGTGAGACCATTGCTGCCTTTTGTTGAGTGCCAGCAGAGGTGGGATAAGGTCTTTAAAGGCCCCCTTGATGGCTTCGACTGGCTTGCGTTTTCTGGCCTGCCTTCCCACCTTGCATTTGATTGGAAAGAGGTGGGAGGACACTAGGATCTTTAAACTGCATCCCTCACCCAATGCCAAGGTTCCTCTCCACCTCTGAACTCACCTCTGTGGTGAGGGATATTAAATTCCAGTGGATCAGTCAGCATCTGAAGAAGAGTGGATCATAGGATCACAGGAGTAACCCTTCAAGTCAGCTCTGCAAGGTTAACCATCTACCTCAACACTTCCTCCGGATGCTCTGGTTTCCTCCCACAGTCCAAAGATGTGCAGGTCAGGTGAATTGGCCATGCTAAATTGCCCGTAATGTTAGGTAAGGGGTAAATGTAGGGGCATGGGTGGGTTGCACTTCGGCGGGTCGGTGTGTTCTTGTTGGGCCGAGGGGCCTGTTTCCACGCTGTAATGTAATCTAATCTAATCTATAATCCTGCTCTCTCCCCATATCCTTTGATGCCATGTAACCAGAAATACAACAATTTCTGCTTCAAATTTATGCATTAACTGAACTCTCAGAGATGGACAATTACAAAGATTCACCATCCAAAGATGCATTAATGTATCTAATGAGAATATTTCTCATTTGAAAAATCCTCTGCCTTCCAGTCTGCAATTTTTCCTGACTTGATGAAATTCTGGAGATCCTTTCAAAGGGGAAAAATCTTCACCTTCTAGGAGGTAGCATTGTGAATTGGGTACATATTGTCTGTGTTGGGTTTCCTGCATCCTCAGCTCAGGAATATAACAAGGTCAACAGCTAACTCACCCTAGAGAAAAGGCATGGCAGCCCACTACAAGAGCTCCATCTCTGGGTTTGGTCCAGAAATCTGGCCCTGGAAATATGGACTTCTGAAAGGCTCATTCAAATAATGCAACCTGCCTGTGATACTGCCGTTTCCAATTTGGTGAGTTCATTGGTGACCAATGAATGCAATATTGGTGTTATCATTAGGATAGTTGGTTTTCAGAATTCGTGGGTCTTTCAGTTTTTAAAGTTTGACAAACCTGTTCAATATTTCCAATACTTTATTCATTTTCTTTTTGTTTTGGATTTCCAATTGTAGTTTTGCTTTCTTTTATTTTGACACAGTTTTTCTACACTGCAGTGTGGGATCATTCAGCTGATACATTTCTTCAGTCTCTCTCTTGGCCTTAGCTTGATAGAGATGAGGACTTAGCTAAATTAATTCCAGGCAGTTTTCTTACACTTACTCAAAATGTTTACAATAAATTATTATTAGACGCAAAATGAAGAGCTTTCTGGGGAAGTATATGCTGCATTTCTACTGCATGGTGAAAACAAAAACACAATGCATTTACATTTTTGCCTGAGGGCTCTTTATTTTGCTCTCATATCCTCTAGTTCTGCAGCCACAGAATGAATAAAGTGATCTGTTTCTATCCATGTTATCCATGATTCTTTCTCATGTAAATATTATATCTTACACAGCTATGCATCTAATTTAATTTACAGCAGCAAACCAGTTAAGTGCCTGTTTACTTAGATTGCATGTGTTGTATGTTTGTTCCTGGGTATCTCAGCTAAGATATCACATTTTCTATGCCCACCATAGCATCATACTTCAGTTATTAGTGCTTCTAAAATACAAAATATTGAGCATTACTTGCAGTGGATCAGTTCTAATTGCACATCACAGAATGATGATGAATCACAACCGAATTAGGTTCAAAATATATTGAAAATCCTATATTTACCTATCGATCGATACATGACTTGTCAAATTTTCTTAGAGTCAGATGGTATGTGTTTGAAAAGACCAGGAGCATTGTATAGCTCACAATGTATTATTTGGCAGTAAACCGAAGGAGTACTTTTCTAACAGCAATAAAAAACAAATTGCTCAGCATTCTGAAATCAATTCTTCAAGCAATTTTTAGGTCAGACTAGCCTTTTTTCATTTAAGACCATGTAGTCTAACTGTTTAAAAAAAAGGTTAAGATGAATCCAAGTTTAATTAATGTCAAGAGAATTATTTTCAGATGCAGTCATAAGTAACATTTGC
This sequence comes from Chiloscyllium punctatum, assembly GCF_047496795.1. NCBI lineage: Eukaryota > Metazoa > Chordata > Chondrichthyes > Orectolobiformes > Hemiscylliidae > Chiloscyllium > Chiloscyllium punctatum. Next base: position 132,113,626 of record NC_092739.1, on the reverse strand, counting down.
TTTAATCATTGCTTGCATAATAAGATGTGGGAGATGTGATGAATGTTTGAAACAATCTATTGTTTTGTACATTGCAATTTTAAAAATGATTCAGCCAGGACAACATTTATTGTCCATCCCTAGTTGACTTTGAGAAGATGGTGATGAGTTGCCATCTTGGGCTGTTGCAGTCCATCTACTGTAGCTATACTCTCCATTCTGTCAGGATGAGAGCTCCAGGATTTTGACCCAGTGAGATTAAAGGGACAGCAATATATTTTCAGGTCAGGATGGTGAGTGGCTTGGAAGGGAACTTGCAGATGCTAATGCTGTCTTGTATCTGCTGCCTTTGTTCTTCTAGATAGTAATGAGCTTGAGTTAGAAAGGTATTGCCCAAGAACACTTGATGAATTTCTGCAGTAAATCTTGTAGATACTCCATACTGTTGTTGCTGAGCATCAGAGGTGGAGGGAGTGAATGTTTGGGGATGGGGTACCAATAAAGTGAGTAGCTTTGTCTCGGATGGTGCCCAACTTCTTGAATATTGTTGAGTATCATCCAGGCAAATGGGGAGTATTTCTTTACACTCCTGAGTAGTGCCTTGTAAATGGTGAATCAGATTTTGGAAATCAGAAGGTGATTTACTCACTGCAGTATTCCTAACCACTGACCTGCTCTTGTGGACTCAACATTTATATGATTTATATTTACATGATTTTATGAAAAGCTATAAAGTCGCCCCTCAGTCTCCCATGCTCCAGGGAAAAAAAGTCCCTGTCTATCCAGCCTCTCCTTATAGCTCAAACCTTTCAGCCTTGTAATATCCTTGTAATCTTTTTTGCATCCTTTCCAGTTTAATAACATCCTTCCTTTAGCAGTATGATCAGAATTGTATGCAGTATTCCAAAGGTGGCCTTACCAATGTCTTGTACAAATGTAAAATGATGTCACGACTCCTATATTCAGTGCTTCAACCGATGAAGGCAAACATGCTAAGCACCTTTTTCATTACCCTGTCTACCAGTGATGCCACTTCAATAAACTGTACCTGCACCCCTAGGTCTCTCTGTTTGACATGTCCCTAGCATTAACTGTGTCAGTCCTGCCCAGCTTTGTGTTACCAAAATGCAACACCTCGTATTTATCTGCATTAAACTCCATCTGCCATTCCTTGGCACACTGGCCCATTTGATCAAGATCCCATTGTACTCTTAGCTAACCTTCTTCACTGTCCACTATTTCACCAATTTTGGTGTCATCTACAAACTCACTAACCATGCCTCCTATGTTCTCATCCAAATCATTTACATAAATGATGAACAACAGTGGACCCAGCACTGATCCTTGTGACACACTACTGATTACAGGCCTTCAGTCTGAACAACAACCCTCTACCACCACCCTCTGTCTCCTACCATCAAGCCAATTTTTCTATCCAACTGGCCAGTTCTTCCCTGGATCTTATATGATCTAACCTTGCTAATCAGTTCACCCAGTAGAACTTTGTTGGAGGCCTTCATAGAATCTATGTTGACAACATTTATGCTCTGCCTTCATCTATTGTCTTCGTCACCTCTTTAAAAAATTCAAATTGCCTATGCTCAATGCCATGTTGATTATGTCTAATCAGTTCTTGCTTTCCATCTGCATGTAGTTCTTGTCTCTCAGAATTCTTTCCAACAACTCGCCCAACACTGACATTAGGCTTGCATTGACCCTATCTCACTTTTGAAAACCTCCTACCTGTCAGATGTCCCTTTACCTGCGAACAGCCTCCCCCAATCAACTTTTGAAAGTTCTAGTCTAATACCATCAAAATTGGCCTTGTCCCAATTTAGAACGTTAACTTGTGGACTAGATCTATCCTTTTCCATCATTATTTTGAAATTATGATCACTGATCCCAAAGTCCTCCCCCACCAGCTCCTCAGTCACTTGTCCTGCCTTATTTCCGGAGAAATGTATTTATTGTTCAATTCCTTTGTTTGTTGATCATAAAGTGTATTTTAGCCCTGACATAAAGGAGCTGATCTCCAATATTAATAGATCCATCATTGTGGAAAGACAAGAGAATCTGGAGTACCTTAGGATTGATGACCAAGCAAGGTGTTGAATGTGGGGAGGTGGTGAATACTTACAAAGTAGGTGTGGTACTAAATGATCAACAAAGTATAAAGTGAGAGAGCTATCTTGTAATCTGTGAATATGTTCAATCTAGTAAGGATTGATTTAAAGGAGAGTTTGTGCACATGGAGGGTTCAGTATTGGAAATAGAAATCCATGTGATGAAGACAAAGATTAATCAAGAACCAAGTGGGTACAGTGATGAACAAACAATTCTTTCTGGGCAGATGAGTGATATTGTGATTTGATGAGCTCCTTAGTCGAACCCACTAATTATGTTATCTCAACAGGATAGTACCTATTATTCTATAAAATTATTCTTGTGAAAATTATTAACTTTTGCAGTGCTTGGTGTCAGTTGCAGTTGTTTCTTTCACTCATTTTATGAAAACCATGGACTGCAAATATAGGGGAGACAATAGCCTTATCACTAGACCATTAAAATCCAGAGCCCCAGGTAATATCCTGGGGAGCTGGGTTCCGATTCCACCACGGCAGATGGTGGAATTTGAATTCAATTTTAAAAATCTGGAATTAAGAGTTGAATGATGCCCACCCATTGCCCATCTAGTTCACTAATGTCCTTTATTAATCACCTGGTCTGGCCTACATGCGACTCCAGACCCACACAATGCAGTTGACCTTTAAATTGCCATTTGGATAATTAGGGAAGGGCAAAAGAAGCTGGCCTTAAAAAATGTAAAATTAATATTAATAATTCCAATAAGGAATTCAGGAGAAATGTAATTATTCATAAATGTGGTTAGACGTACAACCCACCACCAAGGAGTGGTTGAACCAAAGAGCATTGATGCATGTAGGGGGAATTGAGATAAACATATGTGGGAGAAAGGAATAGGATTAGAAGAAGAGGTATAGGAGGAGGCTCAAACTTGGCTAGCCAGACCCATATTGGTAACTTGACAGCCATAAAAACACACTCTTTGGCAGGGATTAATAACCATACACATTAACAGTGAAGCCTGGAGCGCTGGTGATCCTGTAAGACCTATGAAGGAATGGGGAGTGACAACACTGTGGGTGAATGTGCACCCCAAACCAGCTCGCTAATACATACTCCAGAGCAACCAGGGATGAGCAATAAATGTTGGCACATCACTCACATCCATTAAAAGAATACTTTTAGAGTAACCTGTGAAGCAGAGGAATGATAGGATTATAGAAGGATTGAGGCCAAGAAACAGAAGGGGTCAAAGATGGAGCAGACCAGGATTAGAGGGTCCTGAGAAAATATTGTCACACTTCCTTGGCACCCACAGCAGAAGGTAGCTCAAGGTGAATCTGACCTTAAATTACAAGAGTGCTCTACCTGCTTTATACATTACCAGAGTAATTAAGCTGACACTTAGTTGATTATTATTTGAACAGATCTTATTAAAAATTCCATTAATACTGAAGTAGAATATGTACCTGGATAATAGGTGATAAATGTGAATCTAAATGCTGATCCCTTTTTCTTCATTTTAACGTTTTCCTGTAATCTCCTGAAACATCATTCCATGAGTGCTAAAGCACTATGCACCTTATTCAAGCAGAGTCTAATTCTTTCTTCAACCAAAATCCAAGGAGGTGATTCTTTCAGCCAGACAGGGAACATAATGAGCTGAAATGCCAGTTACCATCGTTGAATACCTCCCATTAACAACATCCTGGAGGTCACCTGTTGACTAGAAACTAAACTGGACTGGCCATGTAGAGAGCAGGTCAGAGGCAAGGAATCCTGCAGCGAATCCTGCCTCTCCAAAGGCTGCCCATCATTTACCAGGAACAAGTCTGTCATGTGAAGGAATACTGTCCACTTGCCTGGTTGAGTGCACCTCCGACAACGCTCAAAAAGCTTGTCATTTTGGACAGCGGTGATTTAAAAAGGAAACTCACCGTTGCCCTCTGCAGGCAAAATTGGGAGGTGCAATTTCTGCTTGCCTCCCCAGTGATGCTGACAGCGAGTCATACAGCCATAGAGATATACAACACGGAAACAGACCCTTCGGTCCAACTCATCTATGCCGACTAGATATCCTAAATAAATCTAGTCCCATTTGTGTGCATTTGGCCCATATCCCTATCAACCCTTCCTATTCATATACCCATCCAGATGCCTTTTGAATGTTGTAGTTGTGCCAGTCTCCACCTCTTCATCTGTCAATTTTTTCCGCACACTCTGCAAGAAAATGTTGCTCCTTAGGTCTCTTTTAAATTTTTCTCCTCTCACCTTAAACCTATGCCCTCTAGTTTCAGACTCCTTTTCTCCAGGGGAAAATTCTGTTCACCCTATCCATGCCCCTCATTGTTTTATAAACCTCTATAAGGTCACCCCTCAGCCTCCAACACTCCAAGGAAAACAGTCCCAGCCTATTCAGCCTCTCCCTGTAGCTCAAGCCCTACAACCAACATCTCATGAATAAATGAAATAAATATTTCTCTCACGTGAACTCGAATCAGGAGAAAATGGAAGAAATTATAACATAGAAACTAAAATACAAAAGGGAGGACAATAGAGTGTGCAAAGGTTCGTAAAAGTGTGATAAGGCCATATAATTATAAGCCTAAGTATTAGCAATTTGGTTTGGCTGGGTAGGAGGCGGAGTTTGAAGTGTTTAAGCATGATGTAAAAGAAAATAAAATAGAAATAGATTAATCAACAATATGGTGATGAGAAGTGTAAACATTACATGCAACAGATCACTGCAACGCTAGAAGGGCAGGATTGGAACTGAGCAAGACCCATGCGAACAGGTTGAGCAACAGAATTAATTTCCCGACAAGTGATGTCGCCCCTTCCTTTCTGCATTCATGCATGAGGAACATCTTTGGCATGCGGAAACGGAGAACCAACAAGACCTGTAAAACTCTTCTCACCGCTAGCTAGTGGCAATCGGATAGCCTGATGGGCAATGCTGGCAATACAGGAATAAAGTAATATACAAAGCTATACTGGGATAAGCAAACAGCTCCAATTTATTCAATTGCCCAGTTCTGTAAATTGATTCTGTAATGATGACTGGAGGCCTCCTTTACAGTAGCCAGTTTAACATTGCAACTGCTTCTTGAATGCTGATCAAATTAGAATTACGCTTGAGCCAATGACACATAAATTAAAAGGGAGGAAATTCAGATTTTGAAAGAATTGACAAGTGTGAATTTTGTTAAATCAACAAATTGCCAAAAATGCCCCAGGCCTCAAAAGACCAAAGGGAGAAACTTGGAGCTTATCCACGTAGAGAATTCTCATTTTGTTTTTTACTTAAAATTTATGAGACTAGAAATGTCATATTTTATGAGGAAACAGCTTAAAAAATTAAATGTTGCCTAGAGTCAGCTATAAGCTAACACAGTTTCAAATGGAAAAGATGAAAGATTGACTTTTTATGGTGTAGAACTTGTACATGCATTATACATATTTTCTTCAAAAGTATAGAAGGACAGATAAAAGGAACATGTTCAGCCTCTTAAAGAGTTAGTGTTGTCCCATTGTGTGGTCTACTTCACCAGGATTCATGGTGAAAGCAGGCTTTCAGTGTGTATAATAAGTGTATAACACATGGCAACTGTATATTATTTACACAACAATTTTGCTGATTTAATTTCAGATTAAGGTAAGTTTGAGCAGGGAAACGGAATGCGTTCCATTGAAGGTCTCCATTTTTAATTTTACACCCGTCATCCAGCCTGCTGCTGCTCTGAATGAGATTGCCATTTTCATGGCAAAGTAGAGGATACTCTAAATTGAAGCAACCCAAACTGATTTCGTATAACCTTTATGGGAGAGTCTGTAATCTCACCAGTGTGGCCTAAAAAATGTAAAATTAATATTAATAATTCCAATAAGGAATTCAGGCGAAACGTAATTATTCATAAATGTGGTTAGACGTACAACCCACCACCAAGGAGTGGTTGAACCAAAGAGCATTGATGCCAGTCCCAGACCCAGTCCCAGTCCCAGTCCCAGACCCAGTCCCAGTCCCAGTCCCAGTCCCAGTCCCAGTCCCAGTCCCAGTCCCAGTCCCAGTCCCAGTCCCAGTCCCAGTCCCAGTCCCAGACCCAGTCCCAGTCCCAGACCCAGTCCCAGTCCCAGTCCCAGACCCAGACCCAGTCCCAGTCCCAGACCCAGTCCCAGTCCCAGTCCCAGACCCAGTCCCAGTCCCAGTCCCAGTCCCAGTCCCAGTGCAGCTGATGTCCAACTTTCTGCATGATGCATTCTCCTTTCCCTAAATCTTCAAATTTTAAAGAGATTCATAGGCAGTGTGCTCCTTCTGGGAGTCTTTTTGATTAGAGCATTAATTTTTTTTGTCATCAGTCATGTGTACATGTAGGATTAAGCTCAACATTGTTTTCAGGGTTGAGATCTATGAGAATGTGTCACTAAAATAAAGGGCATTGCTGAAGGGTTTGTAGTGCCAGTGATCTATTGATCTTTAACCTTGAAGTGCCTTGAGTTTGCGGTAGCTCCATGGTTCCTCTCCAGAAGCAACAACCTTCACCTTTCACAGTGGACGTAGGATGCTGTAGGTTAATTAAACTTTAGGAAATGTGTTTGCAACGGACTACATAGACAGGAGATGAGCAGTACACATTCTGTCAGCTGTATTTACACAACAGAAAAGCTGCTTGAAATATCTCACAATGCCCTCTTCTGTGTAACTACAGTAATGATCTTGCAAGGTTGCACTGCATCATTAACTGCCATTAGACCTGGAAATAATTTGGACACCTGCCAACACCTCAGGAATACTTTGAGGCACCAGCCTTCGAGTAATTGGCAAACATAATTCAGGAATACTCTGCTAATACTTCTGTCCGGTGTGTGAACTGTTAGCATGTTAACATACTCCTGAATGCTTTAAAAAAATGCTCCTAACACTATGTTAAAATTATGAGTGCAATTTGCCCCTCCCTGGAGGCAGTGAGAAATATGGTGAGAGGGAGAAATAATGGGACAGGTTGGTTCTTGAGAGAAATCTCATTCCTTCTTGTCACCTCAGCAATTTAGTGTTGAGTGGGAAGGTCCATTGAATTTCTTGTCTTACCATCAACTAAGTGAAATGTTAATAGCCACATAAAGGTCTCAATTTACCACTTCCCCAGTTACTTGCCTCTCTAGTGGACAAAAAGGAGGCTAGTTTCCCAACTGGGAAACAATGGCATCTATCTGCCAACCTAGGGGTGAGAGGCTCCATTGCCCCAGCTGGAAGACAATTTGAAACATGACAGCAAGAGGAAATGGTGTAGCCTCTGAAAGCCACCCTCACCCCTCCCTTACATTCAATGCCCCAAGCATTCTCTCTCCTTGACCCCACTCCCCCAATAAAGATAAGCTGATAAAAATGACTTACCACCTCACTGATTATAGATTCTTTGTTTCCAATGTCCAAATACAGTGACAAAAGGAAGTAAATAAAAACAGCATAATTGGAAAGTGGCTAAAAGCTTTGTGCGAAAGATCATCTTAGAAGAGAACCTTTTCAAGACAGGTAGAGGGTATGACCTGGTTGGACAATGGGAGGAAAGAATCCGGTTGGTGGCAAGGAACAGGAGAAGGGATGGGAGGGGCTGGGAAGGGATTCGGGAGGTGGAGGGAAGAGAGGTTATTTGAAATTGGAGAACTCAATGTTGAGTCCTCCAGGCTGTAGGCTGCCCAGCTGGAAGATGAGGTGTTGTTCCTCCAGTTTGCAGTTTGGTTCGTTGTGGCAATGGAGGAGGCCAAGGATGGTCATGTTGGAAAGGGAGTGGGAAGGGGAATTAAAATGGGTGGTAACTGGGTGGTCTGGCTAGTGCATGCAGACCTGGCTGAGATGCTTGGCAAACCATTCCCAAAGTATGCGTTTGGTCTCCCCAATGTAGAGAAGACCACATTGGGAGCACCTGATGCAGTAAACTAGGTTGGAAGAGAGGCAGGTGAACATCTGTTTCACCTGGAAGGACTGTTTGGGGCCCTGGATGGAGGTGAGGGGGGTGGTGTGCCAGCAAGTTCTTTTCCGGTTGCAGGGGAAAGTACCTGGGGTTTTGGGGAGATTGGTGGGGAGATTGGCACCAACCAAGGACTGTTGAAGGGAACGGTCCTTGCTGAAGGCAGAGGGTTGGGGAGAGGAAGTTATTTTTGGTGGTGGGGTCTAGTTGGAGATGGCAGAAATGTTTAAGGGTGATGCGTCGAGTGTGGAGACTGGTGGGGGTGGTAGGTGAGGACAAGGGGGACCCTGTCTTTATTGTGTTTGGAGGGCAGTGGGGTTAGAGCAGTGGAACGGGGAATGGAGGTGGTGGGGAAGGGGACTGTCTGGATGACAGAGGGAGGAAAAGCACATTGTTCAAAATAGGTGGACATCTGGGATGCTTGACAGTGGAACGTCTCCTCATCTGAGCAGATGCAGTGGAGGCAGAGGAATTGGGAGAATGGGATGGAGTTCTTGCAGGATACTGGATAGTCCAGGTAGTTTTAGGAGTCTGTGTGTTTGTAGTAAATGTCCATCTGGAGACTGTCACTGGAGAAGGAAATGGAGATGTCAAGAAAAGGGAGGAAAGTATCCGAGATGGACAAAGTGAACTTGAGGGTAAGGTGGATGCTGTGTGTGACGTCGATGAACCACCTCCACTGCACCACCTCCATTCCCCATTCTACTGATCTAACCGCCCCCTCCAAACACGATAAAGACAGAGTCCTCATATCCTCACCTACCATCCTAGCAGTCTCCGCATCCAATGCATCATCCTTAAATACTTCAGCCAACTCCAACTAGACACCACTATCAAGGACATTTTCCCCTCCCCACCCCTCTCTGCCTTCCACAAGGACTGTTCCCTTTGGTTTGTGCCACTCTCCCCACCAATCCTCAAACGTCCAGATACTTTCCCCTGCAACTGGGAAAGATGCAAAACCTGCCAGTACAGCACCTCCCTCACCTCCATCCAGGGCCCCAAACAGTCCTTCCAGGTTAGACAGAGGTTTACCTGCCTCTTCCAACCTAGTTTACTGCATCAGGTGCTCTCGATGTGGTCTTCTATACATCAGGGAGACCAAACACAAACTTAGGGAACGGTTCACCGAGCATCTCAGCCAGGCCCACATGGGCCAACTGGAGCTCTCAGTCACCATCCATTTCAATTCCCCTTCCCTCTCCCTTTCCGACAAGACCATCTTTGGTTTCTTCCATTGCCACAATGAATCAAACCACAAATTGCAGGAACAACGCCTCATCCTCCACCTGGGCGGCCTACAGCCCGGAGGAAGCAAAATTGAGTTCTCCAATTTCTAATAACCTCTTTCTCTTCCCCTGACTCCTTCCCAGCCCCTCCCATCCCTTCCACTCTTCCCTACCATCAACCAGGTTCATTCCTCCCATTGACCAACCAGGTCGTACCCTCTACCTGTCTTCACCTATCCCAATTCACTACTCTGCCCCTTCCACCCCCTTTATCTGCACCTCCCCTTACACCCACCCCCCAGTCCTGAAGAAGGGTTACACCTAAAATGTCGATTTCTCTGCCTCCTGATGTTGCCTGGCTTGCCGTGTTCTTCCAGCCTCCTGCCTGTAGTATCTGTCTCTGTCCTGGACTACTTGTCAGGCAAAGATAGGTATGGGTTTAACTTGAATAATATCCTGATGTGACTGTTTAATTTCTAAGCAGCCTCAGAAAATGCAACAATGCGTGAATATTATCAATTAGAACAATGTTCCAATCAAGTTTGCACTTAGAAATGTATTTTTCTCTTTAGACTTGTGTATTTTTTTTCTTAAATCTTAAAACACACAAGATTAGAAATGACTGTTGTCAATATTACTGGACAAGCTGTTAATCGTACTATGGCATTTCTCTATCTGTATTATTAATGGAAGCATTAACTCATTTAAAATAAACAGATTAGCTTCTGTCAAAAGGGTTTACAATCATTACAAAGAAAACTAATGTGCATGAAGTTGTTTGCAGGCGCTGGGAACTGAGGTTAGTGCTTTCAAGTGAGTCTGATGGATTAACTGAATTTAGAGTTTATGATCTATCAAACATTTACTGATTTATTCTTTACAGTTGTCCATAGATGTTAACCACTGTAATTTCAACAGTAGAACGCCTTTCCCTATTTAGGGACCTTTGCTGCAAGCTTATGTACAAACTGAGAATAGCTATCAATGGGGATAATTTTTAATTATGTAAAACTAACATTACTGCAATTCTACACCTTGTTTTATGTCTGAATCCCAGCAAATGTGGTAACAGGCAATCTCAAATCAAAGCAGTAATGAATTTATACCATGAAATCTTTTATCGTGAATATTTAACTGTAGACAGCATTGCTGAAAATAGATCTATAAGTAAGAAAACATTTGAGCACAGAGGTGAAATTTGCTTTAAGGGAAATGAGATATGAGAGACACTGATAAGGTCACATGAATTCCTCATCGACCAATTGCCTTAAGGGCATTGGGCAATCATGAGGTGCTGTACACCATCTACAAAGATGGACTGCAGTAACATGTCAAGTCTCCTTCACCAGCACCTTCCAAACCTGCAAATGCTTTCCAGATGGACATGGGCAGCAGATTCGTGGAACACCACCATGTGCAAGTTCCCAAGTCACACAGTATGCTGACTTGGAATTACATTGATGTTCCTTCATTGTCATTTGGTCAGATCCTAGAACTATTCTCTTTACAGCCTTGTGGGTCCCTTCACTCCAAGAACTGCAGTAACTCAAGAAGTCAGCTCACCAGCACTTTCTTCGGGGCATTTAGGGATGGGCAATAAACGTTGACCTAGCCAATGATGCCAAAGTACATGGAATCTGTATCACACACACAGACCATTTGACTCAAGTGGTCTAGGTTGGTATTTATACTCCACATGAATCTCCTGTCAATTTAGTTACTAATTCCTTTTTCTATCATAAACGCGCGAAACATCCTTTTAAATGTCTCAATGCCATCTACTTCACCAATTCCCTGTAGACTTGGTTAGATATCTAACATTATGAATGAAAATTAAAACCTTTTAACAATTTGGGGAGATTTGACACAGCATGCACTGATCCTTCATGGAACTGAGAGACGGCTGCCTAATGATCTTAACAATGTTTCGTCTCTGTTGCGACCAATTTCTGGTTCAACTCCTCAGATCCAGTGAACTGCATTTTTGAAATAAAATATTCTCACCGTGGTGAGCAAAAGATGGAATCAAATTGTAAATATGCTCATTAAATAACAGTTTAGGATTTGAGCACACCTAGCACAGATGTTGTCTTCCCCTAAGATCATTTTTATGTATGAAGAGTGGTGCCAAGGGATTTCAGTTTCATCAGGGGAAGGTAAGAGGATACCTAATTTCCATGAGATAGTCCCCTGTGATCTCTCCCCTGAGTCCTAATGTGTTATTCCGATTAAGAAGGAATCACTTTTGGCTCATTGCAATGAACCTGAGGCAGAAATTAAACGCATAACTACAACACAATAGAAGGTTCCAGATCTCACCTGGGATTTAAAAGCAGATGATGATTTTCACACCTTTCTTACTGAAACCTTACATCAGAAAGAGATAAAAGAATATCTCATATCTGTTGAAAGCTCCTTTAGCAATTCACTGTTTATGCTTATGTGGGTATATCAGTGCTTGTGGATGTGTGTGTGTGAAAGGAGCAAAAGCAGAGGGAGGGGAGAGAGGAACAAGATACAAAGAAAGGAAGACAATGCTGCCAGTGAGAAAGTAAGGCAAGAGGAAGTTAGGGGATGGGAGACAACAAACAGGGAAGAACTTAAGGGGAACATTCTTCTCCTTTACTGTTTTCAGCCTTGATGATTTCCCATCCAGTGGACATTTGACCTTCACTATGGAATTCCACTAAATAACAATGTTTCTTCCACTGCTAGAGTCATTTAAAGTTGATTTTAATGGGGGGCGGGGAGGGGGGGGGGTGGGGGGGCAGCAGTGATGGCCCTCACTTACACAGAGAGTCTGGGAGAGTCATAAAGCTGAGGCCTCCTTCGTCCTACTCCCCCCTACTTCACTGCCCATAATGTGTCACACGGCAGCCAGCTGGAGAGTCACATGGAGAGGTAGCTGATCTCCTTTCCACTAATAGGTCACATGGGTGAGAACGCCACCTGCTCCCCCACCCCAGCACCTGCTCCTTGTCCATTCCCCCTCGCACTCCCCCCACCCTCACCCACCCTGGACCCACCACCTCCCATTGTGCAGCTGGCAGCTAGCTGAAGTTAGGCTGCATATAGAAAAAAGGACCATAAATTGCCTGTTATTTTGTGGCGAAAGTCATGGTGCTGGGTTGGGGGGGGGGGGGGGGGGGGGGTGCAGGATTCGGTCATTATTCTTTTTGCAAATGCTGCTGTTTTAAACAAAATACCCAGTGCGATTTCTGTTTATTTAGCCTTGCCTCTGTGCGCGTGTATGCTGTAAGGAAAATGATTCTTAGTTGAGAAAGGAACAGTGGACAAAAGAATTAGTATGCTTTTTGCTTCCTTTATACCGCATGTCAATTGGGACATGCTGTGAATTATGAGAAAGCCAGCGACACGTGATTCACGGCTGAGAGTTCATTAGGACAGGGGACAGCTATTCATCTCATTTCCATAAAAATCACTACTCAGTAGCTCCTGTCTCCACTTTGCAGTGATTAAAAACAAACTAGACTATCTTTGGCTCTAGCGCTTTGTTGAAGTTTAGGAGCATAAATAGGTGCTCCTCCTAAATGTATAGACAGTATATCAGAGATGGACAAATCAGCAGGTTCTGCTGTTCAATTCTCATTTTCTGCTGACTTCCCTGAATTAAGCTGGATAACATCATAGGGCCAATCATCACCAGTGACCTCAGAAATCCCAGCAGTGGAAGGTGAAGCAATCAACCAAGTATTTCACTTCAGATTCATATCCAGTGGTGGGAATTGTACATGCAAATATCAGACAATAACAGGAGTGGGTTTGGTCATGGTGTCTCTACAGTAGAGTAGTCTGTTAAAACTCATATTCTGGGCTCACGTGATTAATGGGTACTTGGTCAAGGAGGGTCAATGGCATTGAACAATATCCAATAACAGGCAATGACTCAAGAGGAAGGTGTAAATAAATAAGCAATGAGCATGAAAAATATATGTTACGTTCCATTAACTGAATTTGTACCTATTTGTCTCCTTCTCAATTGGTTTAATACATCGAGGTATTAGATAGAAGGTTTTCTCCCCCCCATTACTTTAGAAAGCTAATGCGTTACATCGAGTCCCTCTGCCAGTAATTACAATCACTAATTTGTGGTGGTAAGTGTAAAGAGAGGAAATGAATTATATTCTATTTTTTAACTGGTATTGCAGTGATTACTAATTTGTCAGACTGATTAACTGTGAGCCATAATGTAATTGTATGCAGTATATCTAGTCGACCCAAGATATATTACAGTTTCTTTCAACTGCAACCTGCTTGCATTTTGTAGAGCTCATACTCAAGAAATTCATTTATTGTGTTTCTTCTTTCCATGTTACATTAGCGGACAACTTTCATTTAACTTTGCAGTTGGAACGTGCGAGGTTGTGACTTCAGTAAAGGATTGGGTGTTTCTCACATTCAGAAAACCTGCTAACATATAGAGGGGGTCTACTTGTGCCCTATAACAGCCTGCCATTGTGCCTTTTAGGAAAGGCACAGAAGAAATCAGAAGATTAAAGTCCCGCAAATCCTGTAATTAATACCTCCACAAAGGTGATATAGCTTCAGGGTTAAATATTTCCAATCTAGTATACCTTCATGTGCAATATTAAGCGATATTCCTTCACAACAAATTGGTTCCTCAGAGGTCTTATTTCTCTAATTAGGATTTTTTTATTAGAAGGGGGAATACCCTGTAGGTTTTAATGATGTTCAAATGTACCCAGATGAGTGAGTAGTCAAAGATACCAGTAGAGAATAGAAAATTGTTCTGCTGTGCTGCTTCTGGGATTCTATGTACCTGACTAAAACCTACACACCAATCACCTCTTTTTCTCCACATGTAAAGACCTTCCAAAAATCTATTTTCTAGATGAATCTTTGGGCATTCCTCCACAGCATTAGTTTTCATTTGTGATTGGCATTTATCTCTTCCCTCCTTGTGACTTATGTGGCTGGGTACAGTGATATGGATACCAGCTTGAAATAACTCCAGAGTGGCCGATATCCTGTCCACAAGACACCCTGCATTTATACATGCCTGGAACATGACACTGACCCAGCTAGCACGGAGTCAGATCCTAGAGTGAGCAGAACCCCTAACACTCCTGCTTATATCTATCGGTGAGGACTCCCTGATTGGACCAGATTAAAGCCTCAATCAGGGAATTCATATTCTATAAGGTTCATCCGGCTGACCCAGTTACAATCACTACACAGCTACCTTGTGAGGCCTCACCAAAGTGACCATTCTTCAAGTGTGAGTGGAGGATATGCCTTTGAGCTGTTCCACTCTAGAGAGGGAATAGCAGGCTTGTTGGACTGTTGGAGTGTATCAGGCATATGGTATGCTACTGTGTACATGGTACAAGAGGAGGTGGGTCCTGATCGCAATCAAACTGGTGCCTATCAAGAAAACTACTTGATCCCTGCTGAACTTGCTCTGTTGTAGCTGAACCACCGCCTGAAAATTCCCATCAACCACATACCATCCTGATCTGGAATTTAATCACTGTTCCTTCATTGGTTAGTATCTCCATCCCTCGGAGCACTGTGTGTGTCCATACGCCCCATGGACTGCAGTAGTTCATGTAGGCAGCTAATACCATCTTCACCACAGTAATCAGTGATGAGCATTACATGCTGGCCCAGACAATACAAAAAAAATCTTTTAAAGAGAGCTCTTGGTTTTTCAAATATTATTTTATAACTATAATCTTTCTGATTGCTGGCGATCTTCCAATGAAATATGCCAACTTAGAATTATCTGGCATTTTTAACATAATCAATCTTCCCAAGACACTTCACAGGAGCATTCAGCCACCGAGGGAGGTGTTAAGCCAGATGACTAGAAGCTTGCTTAAAGAGGTAAATTTTAAGGAACAGTTGAAGGGAGAAATGAGAAAAAGGCAGAGAGAGATATTGGATGGGAATTCCAGACTTGGCATTTGAAAACGTAATTAATGGAGCAATTAAAATTGGGGATTTTCAGGAGGTTAGAATTGGTGATGACACAAGTCTTAGGAACTGGAGGTTATTATAGAGATAAGGAAATATAGGGCTGTGGTCTAATTTTAAAACTGAGATAAAAAAACTTTGAATTTGAGTCATTGCTGAACAGGGCTTTGGTCAGTGTAGCCCAATGAAAGTGAATGAGTGTGATTGTGAATGGTATTTGGTATATTTTAAGAAGTCTCAAGTTTAAAGAAATGGGAGCCTGGATGGAGGATATTAGAATAGTGAAGTATATGGGTAGAAAAGGGCCTGGATAAGATTATCAATAACAGATGAGCTGAGGTAGGGGTTGGATTGGGTGATGTTACTGGGATAGAAGTAGGTGATCTTAGTGATCATTGTGATGATCTGATAAGTGATGAGAAGCTCTTCTGACAGACCAAGGTTGTGAACAATTGGGTTCAGAGACAATAGGGAGGGAGAGGGATGGAGTTGGGAGCTTGGAAACTGAGTTTGGAGAGTGTACTGGAAATAATGGCACTGGTCATTTTTAAATAAATATTATTTGCCAGGAGTCCTGTTTTATGCTTTCCTTCATTCAAATTTGTATGTTGAGGCCAGTTATAACACTAATATTGTTACAAAAACAGAAATTACTGGAAAAGCTCAGCAGGTCTGGCAGCATCTGTGGAGACAAATCAAAGTTAATGTTTCAGGTCTGGTGACTCTTTCTCAGAACTTCTACTATTGTCTCAGATGAGACAAATTAATATTAGCCAAGGATGGAACTTGGCTATTTCTACGTCTGAGATGCTCAGTTCCATAATGGATCATGCACGGATTCCCTGTCTGTGGTTCATTAGACTTATATAGTGCCACCCTCCATGTTTAGCTCAAGTGATGACTGACTATTATGAAGCATTGAAGCACATTCCAATTATATGTCACAAGTTTGAGAAATATAAGCCAGAGTGGATACTGGAGTCAACAATTTTAGCTTCTGTGACAACACTGTCTATTGAAGGATTGAGGCCTGAATAAAGCAGTTAAATTCTGGTCAGTGGATAAAAGAAGGTGAACTTTCAAGATCAGGTGAAGAGTTCACCTGCAAAAGATTCATTGGAACATGAAATGTCTGAGGATGGAATCTTCAGTTTTCCCACTGCTGTCATCTTTTGCAAAAGCTTGTAACGGTGATAGAAAGTGGGAAGGGGGTGGTCCTGAATTGGAAATGGGATCATATTCTTATCGGTGCATTGATGCTGCTAACATTAGATTTGAGAACAATAACAATTAGTATCTTGTGCCAATTTATAGAAAAAAAGGTGTCTGGTTGATGTTTTGAATAAGTTACAGAAAGGCCAACTTCATACATACTGAAGCATCCTATCCTAAAGTGAACAAGCAATAACCTCAGCCCTGCCTTAGATTCGCAGCGCTTTGCCTACACAGTTAAGCTCTTCTAAAATGCCAGGAAGAAATGCAAATAGAAAGATATGGAACTGTTTGAGAGTGAATTCAGCATCCTGTGGTGCTACAGTGTAATGGAAATGAGTTATGGGGCTGCGTTCATCTGGCAGCTGATGAATGAGGGAGTCAGATAGAAGGGCCATGCTTTTCAGGAGGTCGCACGCTAAGCACAAAGACATCACGCTCGATGTGTAAAGTCTTACTTCGACCTTTTTTGACACCATCACTGGATATTAACTTGCTGCAGCTTGCTGTCAAACTCCTGTTCCCAGATTCTGAGACACAGCGAATCCAGACTGCCTGATTGAATGGTCAATCATGTTTCAATATTCGGCTATGAAAATGAACAGTATTTAAATGCGATCTCCATTCCACCTTAGGTAAATAGTAATATTTTCACAAACAGCAAGTAATGTCTTTTCAGGTAGTGAGTCTTGGAGGTGGATCTTGAATTTTTGGAGAAGTGTAAAGCTGAAATGAACCTGCAACCTGGTTAACTAAAATGGGTGCAATAATGTCAAGATTTATCTCTCTGTGTGTTTTCTCTTTTTTTTATTTCCTGCTTGTAGAGGTTGACCTGTGTTCAAAAGATTTCCCAGGCACCATTTGTTAATTACCCAAGTGGCCATTTTTCATACTTGATCTTTGATAGTGTTTGTGAATGATTCAGCATTAGGAGGTATCATGGCTGAGTTAGGTTCATCCTCCCTTAACAATTTCACAAGCTCACCCACAGTTTCCAGCAAGTGGACAATTAGGATTGGAAACTATGACTGACTTCCCTACTCCCACTCCTGCTTTTCACCTGAAGACAACTGCAGCAACTCAAACATTGCCTTGGCTGACCTGAGCTCACTTGGTGACAATTCATGAATCCCACTTTGGCTTTTCTTTCCCCTCTAGATCTTTAAGTCAAATCCAATTCACATTGCTCCCTATCGAGTTATTTATAACAAGCCTGTTGTAGCATACCTCTGAAGGAGGTCAGGCTTGAACCCTGACCTCCTGGGTCAGGGCTAGGTATATTACCACTGCATCACATGATCTCTTTGCTCCTATTGCAGCAAGGTAGGGCAGAACAACCACTAAGTTCTAGATTAGAATGGTGCTGGAAAAGCACAGCAAATCAGGCAGCATCTAAGGAGCAGGAAAATCAGGACTGAAGGGCTTTTGCCCGAAACATTGATTTTCCTGCTCCATGGATGCTGCCTGACCTGCTGTGCTTTTCCAGCACCACCCTAATCTAGACTCTGATTTCCAGTTTCTGCAGTCCTCACCTTTGCCTAGCCATTAAGTTCTGCATAGGTTGGAATTGGCTGGATAATGGAGACAGAGGAATGAACATATTATTCATTGTAAAAAAAAAGGAAATATACACATTTATTTATGTATTTATTCATGAAGCAAATAAGAATGGGCTATTTCTGTGCCAGAACCTTTTTGAAATTTAGAAAGAAACTCATTTTGTAGTCTAATCTTTCAATGATCAAAATTACCAAACATGGATAGGCTGCCTCGTGTTCAAACTCTCGGTCTAACAGCCCTGTAA
Source organism: Chiloscyllium punctatum (assembly GCF_047496795.1). Lineage (NCBI taxonomy): Eukaryota > Metazoa > Chordata > Chondrichthyes > Orectolobiformes > Hemiscylliidae > Chiloscyllium > Chiloscyllium punctatum. The sequence continues at coordinate 132,095,393 of NC_092739.1, read as the reverse complement.
GCTGCCAAGTTGATTGGAGACCTGTTTGAAAAGCTGCAGTTCCTTAAACTAACCAGTGTGTGCTGTCTGATCTCCCAGTTTTGTAAACGGGGTTCAAAGTGATTTTTGTTTGTTTTTGAAAAATAACTATTGGGATAAAGGTCGTGAAATGAAATGGGATTTCAGGAAATCTCAGAATAGTTAGCATCCATCAACCTCGGCTGGAGAATTTCTTGCTGGTGTGCAAACAGAGAAAACCGATCTCATTACCATCAGAATCCCCAAGACTACACTTATTCTGCAGTTTTCGCATGCTTTCAAAACAGCAAAAATCACCCAAACTGAAGGGAAATGGGATAGAGAGGCTGCCTACAAAATTCCCTTGGATTTTCTACCTCACAGCACCAGGGACCCGGGTTCAATTCCGACCTCAGGTGACTGTCTGTGTGGAGTTTGCACATTCTCCTCGTGTCTGCGTTGGTTTCCTCTGGGTGCTCCAGTTTCCTCTCACAGTCCCAAGATGTGCAGGTCAGGTGAACTGGCCATGCTAAATTGCCCATAGTGTTAAGGGATGCGTCGGTTAGGCCAGGGGTAAATATAGGTTAGAGGGAATGAGTCTAGGGATACTCATCGGAGGGTAGGTGTGAACATGTTGGACTGAAGGGCCTGTTTTCCACATTGTAGGAATTCTATGATATTCTGTGATTCTATGATACTCTAAGATTTACCTCCCCCCTTACTTTCAGCATGAAATGCTGCTCGTGACTCCCTCCTTTAACATATGTTATTGGTAGCAGTAAGGCAGAGCCTGGGGCTATCTTACCTGATATTCTTGTATTCTGCTGCTAATCGCAGCATTTGGCAAGAGCCACTGATGGTACACTGAACTCTGAATAGCTAGAGAAGGCCAGCAGTGATCAATTCTACCTTCTTGTCTTCTATTCAGTGCTCAGTGTCTCATCGCCACATCTACCTCCTTCACTGGGATTAGACTCCTCCTTTGTCAAGATTGGCCAGATCAGATAGTGGTAAAAACAATGACTGCAGATGCTGAAAACCAAATTCTGGATTAGTGGTGCTGGAAGAGCACAGCAGTTCAGGCAGCATCCAACGAGCAGCGAAATCAAATTTTGCCCGAAACGTTGATTTCGCTCCTCGTTGGATGCTGCCTGAACTGCTGTGCTCTTCCAGCACCACTAATCCAGATCAGATAGTGACTTGCAATCCAGTGTCAGTCCTGACTCACCACTGGTCAGAGAAAGTGGGCGATAAAGGTTAAGGTTGCATCCACATCTCAGAGATAGATTAGAATTTGTTCTGAACCCCTCCATGACAGAAGAACCTTCCGATATTTGTGGTCTGAGCTAATCTGTAAAGAAAGGGCAACTTGAGTTTGTGGAGTACAAGACTCTGTCCTGACAAGATGAGAGGAGGAAAGGGGATAGTGAACAATCAACTTTTAAAAACAGTTTAAATATTATTTCTTGAATTTTCAAGTATTGAAACCACATTCTGATGATCAGTATCACAAATCCTATATGCTATAGATTCTCAGGTTAGAATCATTCACATCTTTCATCAGAAAAGTCTATTAATCATGTTCTGTAACACTTTGTTAGGAAACAATTTTAAAGGAAATTCCATTTTGTTCTGGATTTGCTTAATGCATTTCGCACATTAGATATTTGGATTGTTTTAATTAATTGGGTAGTGATAATGACTGAGAAAAGAGCATGGGTTCTGGGGCTATTAGGCCTGATATAAGACGTGTCTAATATACAAATGTGCGATGTGCCATTGGTTATTCAGTGCACACTGATTACGTGAGACTTCTGCTGTCCTCTTTTGTGAATTTGTACCCTGCAGACATGAGGGAGCTGAATCCCAGCTGTGGGCAAAATGAATTGCCAGGGATTTAGCTTCCCAGTGTGAAGATTGGCTTCCAATGACAGATTTAGCAGTCTGCACATAGTCATGACACAGAGCTCAGGGGAGGGCAATGTGGGTTGGGTTCCCAGTTTGGGAATAGACATCTGTTATTTAGGTCTTCAGCCCACCCCCCAACCCCCTTTCTGGACATTTCTTTTTTGTGCTCTAATCTTTACAACTCCATCCCCCCACTTCACCAACCTTTGCAAACTGTGCCACACTCCACTGCTGGCTAGCAGAGACGACAGCAGGTGCACCATCCTTTCTGCTTGCCCTGCCCATGCAGAAGCCACTTCTTTTATGCTTATCCCTGGATACAATAGCTGTCCTCATGTTGGGAGGAGTGCACACACTTTAAAGTGCTCACTAGGGAGCATGGCAATACAATGACAACCTAAGGCACCAGAAGCCTTCCTTTGTTGCTTGAAGTGGCATCTGTATTACTGGTCTGTCTGATTCTGTTTACTCCATTCAAGGCAGGATTTACAGACAAATTTTTTTTTTATTTGCTTCCTATCCATTCCCCTCCTCTCTATCGTCCCCATTGTGAAAGCAATTCCTGGAGAAAAGGTTAGAAGTGTCTGTTGAAGAATGAGAAAAAAAATCTCCTCTTAATTAAACATTTAGTTTGACCTTCGGTGTAATGTTCGTTTAATTGCATTGACTTTTGTTGTTGAAAAATAGAGCATTGTTGCAACTTTACCAAAGATGCATTATGCCAGATTAAAGTCAGTATAACACATTTAGTAAATATTTGTCAGGAATAGAAGTGTATTGATTTTGTTAAATTAACTTATGTCATTAATAGTCAGATCTAGTTCCTTAATTTTTGATTGAAAATCACAGTAAACCAGCTTTGTTAAAAGTACTTTTGCTAAACTTTGCTTTGGTCCCTAGGATAGTTTTTTATTGTAATCCAATATTCCAGGTATGAGATATTTCACCTATACTCCAGACCCTCACTGTGTCGAAAACAAAACTCAAGACATTGTCCTCCCACTCTTCCCTCGGACTGTGTAATCTCCCCATAACCCTTCAAACCCAATACTTGGATCACCTAACCACTTCCTTAGTGATTAACTTTGATCTGCCTTTTTTACTCCAACTTTGATCCTTCAAGTAGATTAGTCAATTGGAATAAAATGTTAAAATAAACTATACCTTTTTCACAGAATCTAAAAGGCACCCATTTCCAGTGTGAACAGGTTGAGAGAGTGTTCTCTGATTTTATTATTAAAGGGTCAGCCTTTCTGAGCTCCAAATAGTCCTCTGAGATCATATCCCATCTCCTCCACTGGACGACACCGGGCCTGCACACCCCATGCAGCAGCTACTGGCAATAGCTCTACAAGGTCGTACTAAGACAGGAAAAGACACATGGAACAGGGGAGTGCACAAGGGTGATTCATTGATATTCATATGCAATGCCACACAATTTTATTTATAAATGCTGTCAGGAATGTTTATTTTGGGGTGGATTTTATTTTTGCATTGCAACGAAGCCTTGATGCTCAGTAACTGAAAGAAGGAAAAGTGTCTGACTGTTGATGGATGCGATGAAAGGTGAATTGGGATTGCATTCAATGGTACTGCACTGGAACCCATTCTTCATGGGCAGTGTGGCCAGAAGGGAGCTGTCTGGGTTGCCTTCCCTTTCCTCTTCATATTCTCATGTCCCTCAGCCAGGCACTGTATGCCCCGTGGCAGGTGCTGTACTGTTATGAAGGTGGAATTGTGATGTGTGTTAATGATCATGGCAAATTTTGATAAATGTCTTGCTGATTACTACTCAGAGTGGTACAGGTAGAGGAAGGTGCTGTGTCAGGTATTATCGGCCTGCTGTGTGAACTTTGTTTCAGTTTTCATTAGAGTCATGATGCAGAGATGCGAAGGGGCTGTGTTTTGGATTCATGAGGTAAAAACAATGACTGCAGATGCTGGAAACCAGATTCTGGATTAGTGGTGCTGGAAGAGCACAGCAGTTCAGGCAGCATCCAAGGAGCAGCGAAATCGACGTTTCAGGCAAAAGCCCTTAATCAGGAATAAAGGCAGTGAGGCAGTGAGAGATAAGCTAGAGGAGGGTAGGGGTGGGGAGAAAGTAGCATAGAGTACAGTGGGTGAGTAGGGGAGGGGATGACAGGGCATCAATGTGGACTTCAACAGTTTCCTCATTTCCCCTTCCCCCACCTCATCCTAGTTCTAAACTTCCAGCTCAGTAACTGTCCCCATGACTTGTCCGGACTTGTCCTACCTGCCTATTTTCTTTTCCACCTATCCACTCCACCCTCTCCTCCTTGACCTATCACCTTCATCCCCTCCCCCACTCACCCATTGTACTCTATGCTACTCTCTCCCCACCCGCACCCTCCTCTAGCTTATCTCTCCACGCTTCAGGCTCACTGCCTTTATTCCTGATGAAGGGCTTTTGCCCGAAACGTCGATTTCGAAGCTACTTGGATGCTGCCTGAACTGCTGTGCTCTTCCAGCACCACTAATCCAGATTTTGGATTCATGAGCCATATCATCTGTCCTTTGCATTTCCAGTGGCCAATCTTTGGTTTGTTGACTCAAATGCAATTGGTATAATGGACTGCCGGAAAATGAAGACATTGTGACTGCTGTTGAGATATCTGTGTGAGATAATGCCTGTGATTACTGATGTGGCAGAATTGTTAGGTAGCACCTGGAAAGTGTTACAGTCAGTGGCCCTCTGCACAATAGACAGGCCTACATAGCTGCATACCCACTCTGCCTCTCACTCCTGGCATGGGAGTGTGAGATGGAGTTAGCTGTCTTTCAATTGAAACTCAGTGACCTCCCCATCAGTGCTGCATGGGGTTTCAAGTTTTTACAATTAGCAAGTTTTGAGAAGATTTGTAGCTCAGGTTGAGGTTCTGGATGTAGGTTTGCTCACTGAGCCGGAAGATTCATTTTACAATCTATTCAAGTGACTTGAATGAAGAGACCAACTGCATTGAGCCAAAGTCACTGAGTATGTAAAAGTAGGTAGGAAGACAAGATGTGGGAGGATATAAATCTTATGCTTTCCCCCGTGGTGGGTTTGGTGCTGGTGGAAGCAAATAATCAGGAATGAGGGTGACACATGGGGAACATACCATCTTCCTATCACCGACAAAACCAACTCTGTGTTGAGTAGGCCTGTGGGCAACCCAGTGAAGGGCTTCATTGCACAGCTCCTGGCTACTGTGTAAAAATCGGTGCCACTGAATCCATTTTCATAATGCATGACTCTGTGAGAGATTTCAGTTTCATCCCTCTTCATGAGCCTAGACTAATTGTATGGCTGGGCAGGCCGATTAGCGAGCATAGCTATTTATCCTGTTTGCAATCTTCTTATTTCGTGATGACAATGTTAAAGACCTGATTGTTAATTAACCTCCTGAAGGTCTGTAGCAGAATTTCTATATGACAGGATTTGGGACTGATTACTGTTGGAAGCTGAGGGCAAAGGTGACATTATTGGCAACTTCTCACAGCTGACTGGGCACAGTAGATGTCAGTCAGCTCCTTACGGGATGGTGTCAGTAGCACAGTCAATTGTTTGAGCTGCTCCAGACTTGTATCTTGTGAAATACTACAGCAAGAACAGGAAGCAGAAAAAAAATGCTCCCAGATTCAAAGTATGTGACATAGAATCCCTTCAGTGCAGAAAGAGGCCATTCAGCCCACTGAATCTGCACTGACCCCTCAAAAATGCCGCTCCCTATCACTGTAACCCTGCATTTCCCATGGCTAATCCACCTAGCTTGGACACAATGGACAATTTAACATGGCCAATCCACCTAACCAGCACATTTTTGGACTGTGGGAGGAAGCTGAAGCACTTGGAGCAAACCCATACAGACACAGGGAAACTATGCAAATTCACATTGACAGTCACCCAAGGCTGGAATTGAACCCAGGTCCCTGTGAGGCAGCAGTGCTAACCACCAAGCCACCAAGTTGGTTTTGCATGCTTAATACTTACTGCTGTAATTTTTGCTCATCCTAGTTTGCCATGGGCATACATTTAATTCATAAAGAGTAAAAATAAATTAGAGCTCAAAGGGCTTTTTGGGCTACTGAGGCTATCCTTTTTCAGTTGATCTCATAAATCTCATATTTACCATTTTTCTCAATACATTTTCTCAATAGAAGTCCATCAGATTACTTCATGAATGTTTTATATTTCAACTGTTCTGTCTGGTAACTTATTCCACTCTGCCTTTTTTTTTGTTTCTAATTTCCTCATTTTAACCTATTAAAGTTATATGGCCTTTCTTAAACTAAGAGCATAAAGGCTATATGATTGAGCAAAACTTTGGCAGATGGATTATAATATGGGAAGTGTTGAATTTACACACTTTGGCAGGAAGACTAGAAGAGTAGAGCATTATTCAACATTCTACATTACAGTGTTATAAAATCACAAAAAAAAATCAACATACAGGTCCAGCAGATGATTAGGAGGGCAAATAGAGTTCAGGTATTTATTGCAAGGAGCATCAAGGAAACAAGTAGGTAAGTATTGCAACAGATGTACAGGGCCTTAGATAGACTACATCTGGAATATTGTGCCTAGGTTTGGTCTCCTTATCAAAGGAAGGACAAAACAGCATTAGAAGCTTGATTTCGTTCCTCAGGCCAGGGGTTTAGCTTATCAGGGAAGATTGGACCAGTTGGACTTTTATCCAAATGAATTTAGAAGAACGAGATACAATCATAATGGAACATATAAAACCTGAAAGCATCTGACAGGGTAGTTACTGAAAGGATGGTTCTTATTGTGGGCAAGAGGTGAACTATAGGACATAGTTTAAAAATAATGCATCTGTAATTTCAGCCAGAGATTTAGCAATTTTTTCCTCTCAGAAGGTAGTGCGTATCTGAAACATTCGCTCTCAGAACACGAGGAAGGCTGGGTGAATATTTTGAAGGAAGTTGTAGATATATTTTTGACTAACAACGTAGTCAAATGGTATTGAGCTTATGTATTCAGGGAAGATTATCTCAACTGATGAAAGGGTTAGTTTATGAGGAAAGGTTGGGGAGATTGTGGATACATACTGCAGTTTAGAAGATTGCAAGGTGGTTTATCTATCCTGAGAGGATTTGATAGAGACCATGCTGAGAGGATGTTTCTCCTTTTGGGAAAAACTACTAACACTGTTTAAAATTTAGGGGTCTCCCATTCAAGATGTGGAAAAATACTTTATCTCAGAGTTCATTAGTTTGTGGGTTTCTCTTCCCAGAGAATGATGGAGGCTGAGTGACTAAATGTATTCAAGGCTGAGTGAGATAGACTTTTGAGTTTTGTTCTGAGAAAGGCTCACTTGACCTGAAACGCTAACTCTGATTTCTCTCCACAGATGCTGCCAGACCTGCTAAGCTTTTCCAACAATTTCTGATTTTGTTTTAGATTTTCGATCAACACGGAGTCAACAGTTTTGGAAGGCGTAGAGTAAAGAAGCAGTGACCATGAACACATTGAGTGGTGGGACAGGCTGAGCAGCTGAATGGCCCAATCCTACTATAAACTCACTTCATCCCAATATATAAAAAAAACTTCCTCTTTTATTAACAATGAATGTTGTCTTTTCAAGGTTCAATCTGCCTGTTTCACTTCTAAAAACATAATGGAGCAATTATTTTTGGAAAAGCAACAGCAGGCTAATGACATTACTGATGTACGAATCATACAGCAAATTCGGGGCATGAAGAAGTATAGCGTGGGTTGTGAATCTTCAGAGCTTGCTCATTGATTTATACTGCTCAGTGGTTTGCATTGCATCAATGGCATTTCACCTTTAGCGTCTTGTTATTTGAACAACTTGTTGGATTAGCATACAAGTTACCTCTTAAAGACACGGTAGAAACCTTTGGGCTGACAATTAATAGTGCAACTACTGTTTCAACAATGCAATTATTTTCCATTAATTTCTGGGTTGTGGGTGTCACTAGCAAGGGAATTCATAACATGCAAACATATAAAATAGGTGTCGAAATAGACCATTCAGCCCAACGCTGCTGCTCTGCCATCAAATAAAATCATAGTTCTGATTCATTTGTATTTGCAATCCCCATCCCTGACTGGTCTTTGAGAAGGTGGAGGTAGCCCCCCCCCTTTTGAACACAATTGAATAGTTTATCAGGCATTTCAGAGGCCAGTTAAGAGCCAACCACACTGCTGTGAGTCTGGAGTTACACATAGGCAAGACCAGGTCAGGAAGGCAGACTCTTGCTGAAGGATGTTAATGAGTGGATGAGCTACTACAATATTCTGGTGGCTTTATCACTACTAATAGAAACATTTTAATCCAGAATTATTTAAATTGAAAGTAAATTCTTCACCTGTGATGGTGGGATTGAAACTCGTGGGGGGAGTTTTATTTTGAAACAGTGGCCATTAATCTCGACTCAGAATCCAGATGCTGAGCCGCCAAGAGGCAATTTAATGCCATGGAGCTATTAAATGGTTCAACGCCTAAGTTCTGCTCCCATTGGCTACCTCTGGTCTGATGGCCCATCAATACTCATGTCCTAGGCACCTCAACAGGCTCATTGGCTAATGTTGGGACTGCAGGTCGTCCCCAGTGATGACTATCACTGGAGTCAGACCCGAGTGTGAGTGGACGGGTATTCTAAAGGCCTAACCGGCAAGACCCAGTCATAAAGCCAGAGGGCCTGAATTGTGAGAATGGGGACGGTAACATTAGGGGAGAGAAGGGCGTATATTACTGGTATTTCTATCTATGGCAGTAAGGATGGAACAGTTCCCCAAGGAAATTCCCAACATTTTCTTTTACCTTTTCTAAAAAAGCCTTTTTGTTCAGTGATGTTTCCTTCCACATTACTTCAGTTCTTTTGCTTCCAAAGCTCCTTTAACTGCCATTGCTCATTTAAAAAGACACCTTATTGTTGCCTACCTTTTGATCTTATTCCACAATTTCCTTAACAGTTCTCATGTCTGCACGTGACTTGCTTCTTGTTCACTTATTTATGAGGTGTACTTATGTGTTTGATGCCGGATGTTTCAGGCTGGTGACCAGCTGTGGCATGTGACGTGGTATTGTTGAGATTTGCTCCGGGGTCAGCACCCTCAGGGACTCTGTGATCCTGACTCCCAAGCGCTCATTGCCCAGATTTTTAGTGAAGTATTTTGCCTCCAGAACAGTCACTGGGTCTATACTGACACTTCTGGTGTTTGTGACACCAGAAGTGAGTGCAAAGGGAGTCTCTGTTCAAAGAATGCATGTTACTGTGCTGTCACACTATTTCCATGACGGATGTCCTATTGTGGAGTTCAATGCACCAGCTATTGCCTCACACAGCTGAACACCAGATCAGAGTGGTGCTGGAAAAGCACAGCAGGTCAGGCAGCATCCGAGGAGCAGGAAAATTGACGTTTTGGACAAAAGCCCTTCATCAGGAATAGAGGCAGGAAGCCTCCAGGGTGGAGAGATAAATGGGAGGGGGGGGAGTTGGGGCTGAGGGGAAGGTAGCGAAGAGTACAATAGGTGAATGGGGGTGGGGATGGAGGTGGGGATAGGTCAGAGGGGAGGGTGGAATGGATAGGTGGGAAGGGAGATTGGCAGGTAGGACAGGTCATAAGGATGGTGCTGAGTTGGAAGTTAGGACTGGGGTAAGGTGGGCAGAGGGGAAATGAGGAAACTGTTGAAGTCCACATTGATGCCCTGGGGTTGAAGTGTTCCGAGGCAAAAGAGGAGGCGTTTTTCCTCCAGGTGCCGGGTAGTGAGGGAGCGGCGGTTGAACATCAGTTCAGTTACCCCCAACTCCTCCCCCCCCACCAACCCCTTGACCTGCATCAGCACTATTTAACATATTTCCAACTCTTTTCGCGTTAGTACCTTGGACTTTGACATGTTCTGGCTGAAAGTTTGGTCATGCTTGATTGTTTTATCATATTCTTTACAGTTGCTGAAAGTCCTTGTTCCAACCTTAACAATTCTGCAAACATGGGTACAGTAATATGCATTCCCCTTTGATAACAACTTGACAGCAAGAGATCTGAGGTCACACAGAGCAACAAAAGCTGGTTCAAGTGGAAAGAAGAGAATGTGTAGCTGGGAGATATATCTGCCCGGCAATTCTCTGACCTGAATCTCAGTAAGGGTGCGTCAGTGTGGAGTTGGGCCAAATGGCTTGTTTCCACATTGTAGGATTCTATGATCCTATGATTCTATGACTGATGTCTCCAGTTCAGGGAGGATGCTGTCAAAAATCTGAAAACTGCTGCAGTGATAGCTCTCACCTCAGACCAGGGCAGGAACAGTGTTGCCAATGACTAGGAAGATAATCGTGCCCGTAGGTTTTGTGCAGGCATCTTCCTGCTTTTTAACCTCTGTCCATGCCACTGCCTCACCACTTTACATTTCTTGGGAATCTTAAGGGAGAAATACACAAAAAGAAGGTGACAGTGAGATACTGGGATTGGGGGTCGGGTGGGGTGCAGCTTTGGGGAAAGCTGGAAGGGCATTTTGATGCAATTTTCAGTTTGTAGATAAGGAAGATAAAATGAATCATCCTTAGTGCAGATGTATCCGCCCCTGACAGTACCAGTAGGAGTGACCACCACACAGTCCCATTTTTACACTGAGCAGACCCTCAATCCTGTTTTTCTTTTGTTCCTCTGTGGGATGTGGACATCGCTGGTTAGTCCTGAGTTGTCCTTGAGAAGGATGTGGTGAGCTGCCATTTTGAACCAGTACAGTCCATGTGCTGTGGGTTGCTCTGAGGGAGAGAACTCCAGGATTTTGACCCAGGGACTGTGAAGGAACAGTGATATATTTCCAAGTCAGGACGGTGAGTGGTTTGGGGAGGAACTTGGCTTTGGTGGTGTTCCCATTTATTTGATAACCTTGTCCTTCTAGATGGAAATGGTCGTGGGTTTCGAAGGTGCTGTCCAATGATCTTCGGTGAAATTCTGCACTGCATCTTGTAGATAGTGTACACTGCTGCTACTGAGCATCAGTGGTGGAGGGAGTGGATGCTTGTGGATTTGGTGCCAATCAAGTGTGCTGCTTTGTCCTGGATGGTATCAAGATTTTCGAGTGTTGTTGGAACTGCACTCATTCAGTTTTCCATCACATTCCTGACCTTGTGCTTGCTGATGCTGAACAGGTTTTGGGGAGTCAGGAGATGAGTTACTGCATTGAATGTCAAGGGGCAGTGGTTAGATTGTCTCTTATTGTCTCTATTGTGGAGCCTTTGTGTGTCATGAACATTATTTGCAACTTGTCAGCTCTAGACAGGATATTGTCCACAGTTTACTGCATTTGAATATGGACAGCTTAAGTATCTGAGGAGTCATGAATGGCACTGAACGTTGTGCAATCATCAGCAAACATCCCCACGTCTGACCTTATGATGAAGGTCAGGTCATTGATGAAGCAGCTGAAGATGATTGGGCCTAAGACCACTACCCTGAGGAACTCCTGCAGAGATAAACTGGAGTGGAGATGACTGAAATGACCAAACTCACCTCCACCTACCTTGATACTCTCTTATCCCACCTTGTACAGGAACACCCCACCTACACGTGGGACACCACAGACGCCCTCCACCTCCTCCGTGACTTTCGTTTCCCCAGCCCCAATGCTTCACCTTCACCATGGACATCCAGTTCCTCTACATTCTATCCGTCATGAAGGAGGTCTCCAAGCCCTCCATTTCTTTCTTTTCTGGCGTCCCCACCAGTACCCTTCCATTGACACTCTCATTCGTTTGGCTAAACTGGTTCTCATCCTCGATAATTTCTCCTTTGAATCCTCCCACTTCCACCAGATGAAAGGGGTAGCCATGGGCACCCGCATGGGCCCCAGCTATGCCTGTCTCTTCATTGGGTATGTAGTAAAATCTATCTTCTGCAGACACACCGGCACCATTCTGCACCTTTTCCTTTACTACATCAATGACTGTATCAGCACTACCTCGTGCTCCCACAAGGAGGTTGGGTAGTTCACCAACTTCACCAACACATACCACCCCTACCTTAAGTTCACTTGGACCATCTTGTACACCTCCTTCCTGGACCTCTCCATCTCCATCAACAGTGACCGACTCAACACAGACATCTTCTACAAATCCACCAACTCCCACAGCTACCTGGACTACACCTCCTCTAACCCTGCCTCCTGTAAAAATGCTATCCCTTATTCCCAAATCCTCTGTGTCCGCTGCATCTCCCAGGAGGACCAGTTCCACCACAGAACACATCAGATGGTCTCCTTCTTCAAAGACCGTAATTTCCCCTCCCATATGGTTGATGATGCCCTCCAGCGCATCTCATCCACTTCCTGCACCTCTGCCTTCAAACTCCATCACTCCAACTGCAATAAGCACAGAACCCCCCCCCCCGCTCCCCTGTCCTCACCTTCCACCCCATCAAACCCTGGTTGCATCGTATCATCCTCTGCCATTTCTGCCACTTACAAACAGATCCAACCAGCAGAGACATATTTCCCTCCCCACCCCTATCCATGTTCTGTAAAGACCATTCCCTCTGCAATTCTCTTGTCAGGTCCACGCACCCCCCACCAACCCACCCTCCCCTCCTGGTACCTTCCTTTGCCTGCCACTGCAAGAATTCCAAACCTGCGCCCACACCTCCCCCCGCATCTCCAGTCAAGCCCCCAAAGGAGCCTTCCACATCCATCAGAGATTTACCTGTACTTCCACACATGTCATTTCCTGTATCCGTTGCTCCCGATGCAGTCTCCTCTACATTGGGGAGACAGGATGCCTACTTGTAGAGCACTTCAGAGAACATCTCTGGGGCACCTGCACCAATCAACCCCACCGTCCTGTGGCTGAACACTTCAACTACCCTCCCATTCTGACAAGGAAATGCAGGTGCTGGGCCTCCTCTATCACCAAACCCTGACCACCTAACACCAGGAGGAAGAACACCTCACCTTCTGCCTTGGGACCCTCCAACCACACGGGATTAATGTGGATTTCACCAGTTTGTCATTTTCCCTCCCCGACCTTAACCTAGATCCAACCTTCCAACTCAGCACCACCCTCTAGACCTGTCCACCTGTCCATCTTCCTTCCAGCCTATCCGCTCCACCCTTGTCTCCGACCTATCACCATTACCCCACCATTATCGCATTCTCAGCTCCCTGCCCTCCAGCCCCACACCCCCCCCCCCCTCCCATTTATCTCCCAGCCCCCGGCTTGCAGCCTCATTCCTGATTAAGGGCTTATGCCCAAAACGCCGAGTCTCCTGCTCCTCGGATGCTGCCTAACCTGCTGTGTTTTTCTAGCACTACTCTCTCTACTTTGATCTCCAGCATCTGCAGTCCTCACTTTCTCCTGAGATGACTGACCTTCAATTCCTACTATGTGTCAGAATTTGGAGGTGCCAGTATTGGATTTTGTTGTAGAAAGTTAAAAATTACACAACAACAGATTATAGTCCAACAGGTTTATTTTGAAGCACTAGCTTTTAGAGCGCAACAACCACCTGAGGAAGGAACAGTACACCAAAGGCTAGTGCTTCAAACTAAACCTGTTGGACTATAATCTGGTGTTGTGTGATTTTTAACCTCTGTGTCAAGTTTGACTCTATCCAGCAGAAAATTTGCCCCCGATACCCATTGATTAAAGTTTTGCTACGGCTTCTTAATTCCACACTCATTTCATTGTGACCTTGATGTCAAGGGATCTCACTCTCACCTCACCTTTGGAATTCATTTCTGTTGTCCATGTTTGGACCAAAGCTGTAATGAAGTCAGGAGCTGAGTGACCCTGGCTGAACCCAAACTGGGCATCGCTGAGGAGGTGCTGCTTGATCGCACTCTTGATGACACTTTCAATCAGTTTCCTGATGATCAAGATTAGGCTGATAGGGTGGTAATTGGCTGGGTTAGATTTGCCTTGCCTTTTTTTTGTATAGGACATGCATGGACAACTTTCCACATTGTCAGGTAAATGCCAGCATTGTACAGCTTGGCAAGTTCTGAAATGTTGTCAGGACCTATAGCCTTTGCAGTATCCAGTGTCTCCAGTGTTGTATGGCATTACCACCATGCTAAATAAAATGGATTCAGTACAGATCTAGCAGCTTCAAACTGAGCATCCATGAGATACTGTTGGCCATCAGCAGCAGCAGAATTGTATTCAACTACAATCTGTTAGTTCATAACTGGGTGTATTCCTCATTTTAGCAAATCACCATGCTAGGCGAATAATCAGTAAACAAATGCAGGAGGCCATACCTGGATCTGTAGGAGGCAACCGAAAATAAAGAATCACTCTGGTGCAGCTAAAATACAGGAATTTGTGGATGCCAAACTGTGGGAGCAGCATGAGGTAGACATTGAAAGGTAATCCCAGAACCAGTGGATCAGATCTAAGCTCTACAGCGTTGCCACATTCGATTGTAAATGGTTATGGATGAATCAACAACTCACTGGAGGAGAAGGAGGAGGATATCGCTATCATTAATGATGGGTAAACCCAGTATAGCAGTGTAGTTGTCATGTACATAACTGCACCTATGGCCAATAGCACCAAGTGGACAATTCAACCTCTCCCGAGACCCCCGGCATCACATTTCCAAAACCTCAGCCAATTTATTTCACTCCTCATAATATCAGGAAATGGTTGGAGGTACAGGATATTGTAAAGACTAAGGCCCCTGACAAAATCCTGGCAATTGGGCCTAGGACCTGTGCTCCTGAACCTGCCATACCTCCAGCCACACTGATCCAGTATCATTACAAAACTGGCATGTGAATGATAATGTGAAAAATTACCCAGTTACTTCCTGTACACAAAAAAACAGGATAAATCCAACCCAACCATTTACTGTTCCATTAGTCTATTGTGAATCATCAGTAACATGATGGAAGATGCCATTAACTGTGCTATCAACACTCAGACTAGGTTCACCAGGGTCACCAGTTCCATAGGAGACAGTGAGGTCTGTAGATGCTGGAGATCAGAGTTGAGAATGTGTTGCTGGAAAAGCACAGCAGTCAGGCAGCATCCGAGAAGCAGGAAAATCGGTGAAGCCTGTTGAAGGGCTTTGACCCGAAATGTCAATTTTCCTGTTCCTTGGATGCTGCGTGACTTGCTGTACTTTTCCAGCAACACATTCTCACCAATTCCATACCTCATTATAACCTAAGTCCAAACATAGTTAAAAAAAGCTGAATTCTTGAGGATATTAGACTGTCCTTGACATCAAAGCAGTACTTGAGTATGAGATCAGGGACCCCCAGTATAGTTAGATCATTGAGACAAAGTGAAGGTCGGTTCCATTGGTTGGAATCATACTTGACACAAAAGAAGATGGTTGCCATTGTTGGAGGCCAACCCTTTCAGTCCTGGGATGTTGCTGCGAGAGATCCCAGCAAGCTCCAATCATCTTCAGCTATGCCATCAGAAGTGAGGAAGCCTACTGATCATTGCACAATGTTCAATATCATTTTCACTCCTCGGTTACTGAAGCAGCCTATGTCCATATGCATCAAGATGTGGAGAACTTCAGGATCAGGCTTATAAGTGATCCCACACAAATGCTGAGAAATGACCAGCTCCAACAGGAGATGGGTTAACAATCCCTGCTTGCCATTTAATTATATTACTTTGACTGAATCCATTATCCACATTATCAACTTTCTTGAAATCAGCATTGAACAGAAACTATACATGATTAGCCACATGAATACTATGACCACAGGGATAGATCAGAAGCTGGGAATTGCAAGCCTAAGTACCTTATCTTCTGACTGTACTCTGAGTTCTTCTCCAAGTAACCATCCTGACTTGGAATTATATGGCTGTTCCTACACTGTCTCTGAATCAAAATCCTGGAACTCGCTTCCTAATAGCACTGCAGGTGAATTTATAGTGTATGGGCTGTAGTAGTTCATTAGGCAGTTCATCACCACTTTCTCAGGGGATGGCAAATAATGTGACCCTTTTAAGAAAGATACCATGAAAGGAGAACAGAAACAGAAGAAATTATGTATAATGGATAAGTAAGATGTGATGGGGATTGTTTATGAAGATACTATTACCTTCAATGGTTTCAGTCTCATCACTAAACTCAGCCTCAGCAATGGCTCCTCCAACGATGGTGATAACTTTCTTCTCCATAAGGAATAGTATAGAGAAGAATCTGTCTTCCACCTGTTAGGTCCTGTTGCCTTCAGTTTGGTGTGGCATTGTCCTGCAAGAGACAACATTTGTTAATGCGGTGCCACACTTATGGGTGATGTTCCTATCATGTTTGAATCACTGACTGTGTGTATGTGTGTGCAAGTTGTCAACTCTGAGTATGGGGCTTATTGCAATGCTAAATGTATAAGAGTCAAAAAGTGTGGTGCTGGAAAAGCACAGCCGGTCAGACAGCATCCGAGGACATTGACTTTCCTTCTCTTCAGATGCTGCCTGACCGGATGTGCTTTTCCAGCGTCAAACTTTTTAACTCTGATCTCCAGCATCTGCAGTCCTCACTTTCTCCTAAATGTATAAGGCTGAGCAAATGAGATATATAAGAATGATAGGTATGAGTTGTGATTAATAACAATTGTTGGTGGGTGAGTAATGGTGGTACAATGGTGGTACAATATGTGAAATTAATGATGCTGTTAAAGATACCTTTACTGATCTTGACTAATTGTGTCAGGTCATTAAACATTTTGCAATACTGTATCCAAGATGTCAGGGCTGCATTTATGACATACAATGCCACAGCTATCTAGTCCCACTGCCTTCAAGGCATTTGTTTGAAGTTCCTCTGGTCCACTGAGGAAAGACAATATCTCTTTGTTCCAGTTCCAGCACAAAGCATCTATTGCAATGTTGAGCAATTTTGGCATCTGCCTCACAGTACACTGTGTAACCATTGAGTATTCCACGTGTCAATATCACTTTTGGAGTGACTTCCATCGCCCTCACTTTCAAAGGTACATATTAGCTTTCAATTGTGTTCAGCTGTCATAATTTTGTTGTTCTGCTCAGATATGCAGACACTAATTAGTGGGCTTGCCTCTGGCTGCAATGCTACAATTGTTTCAAGTGGTAAACTTGATATGCTGCCAGCATGTGAAGACATGGGCAAAGGACAACTCGGCATTGTAATCCATTCCTTTGTTTCCATGTGCCATTCAATTTCATCAACTGAGATTTTTATCTTGTGATGTAAAGTGTGTCTTATACATATTTTAATGCAATTTGTTTTGTATATTTGAATTTTGATCTAGTGGCATATGGATTTTCTGTGTGTCCTAAGTTCTTTAATGATTAACTTGTAAGCATTCCTGTAGCCATGTGGTTTCTTTTAAAACACAGTAGGATAGAGAAACTTCCAGGAGTGTAATAGTCTTTTGTTTGCATTGGGAGAGTTTGCGAGTGAACAAAGTAAACAGTGTAGTGTATTAGGCTTTCAGATAGAAGGTTCTAGAGATTTTTTGGTTTTCTGAGATATATCCATACCTCAAAAAATAGCTCTATGTTTCAGTTTGGTGCAGTTAGCTGAAGTCTTGGGTGTGTAAAACAGTTGTTCCTGAGAAAAGGAGGTACTTCTAAGACTACTAAGACAAAAGTTCACCTCAGTAAAAGGAGTTTAGTTCAAAATTTCCAGATCAAAAGTGTTTGGGTAAAGCCCTGAAGGAATTATTTGAAGCAGAGAAACTCTAAACGCAATTGTATGAATACTGCAGAAAGAAGCTATCGGATTCTCAAGATGGAGAATTGAAGGCACAGTTAAATTTAACCTTATAGATGTGAAGGAAAAAGAGTACAGTAAAAAAAAAACAGTTGTTGGGATTAATGGATTATGTTCTACTGTGCTTTGAGATTTTTATTTTTTGTTGAATGGAGTTATTTTGGTTTATTCTATTTTGTATTTTTTCGGTAATAAACTTCTGTTAATTGTTAAATCTGAATTGGCAGCATTGCTAGTATATAGTAATGTATTAGCATGGATAGAGAATTGGCAAGTGGACAGGAAATGCTTGATGGGGATAAGGGGTTCTCTTTTAGGTTGCAACCTGTGACCAATGGAGTTCCCCAGGGATCAGTTCTGGGACTGCAACTACTTCCAATATATGTATTCACGACTTAGAGAAAGGAAGTGATTGTACTGGAACCAGATTTGCAGATGACACAAAAATAGGGACAAAGGTAGGTTGCAAGAGGGATACAAACAGCTTATAGAGAGGCATCAATGGGTTAAATAAATGGCAAAAAGTGACAATAGAGTATAGTGTGTGAAATTATGAAGTTGTTCAGTTTGGAAGGAAAAGAACAGTGAATTATTTAAATGGAGAAAAACTACAGACAGCAGCAATACAAAGGGACTGGCGGGAACTTGTGCCTGAAATACAGAAAGCTGGCACACAGTTGCAGCAGCAGGTAACCAGGAAGGCTAATGGAATCTGGGCCCTTAATTTAAGAGGGTTGGAGTTTTAGTGTAAGGAAGTCTTATTGTAACTGTGCAAGATGCAGTCGAGACTAGCCCGAATACTATGAACAGTTTTAGCCCACTTAATTAAGGAAATGTACCACTTCACTGAAGGTAGATCAGAGAAAGTACAATAGGATGGTCCTGGGTATAGAGGGTTGGAACTTAGAAGAATGAGAGGTATCTTATTGAAACCCACAGGATTCTTAAGGGACTTGATGGGAAAAATGTTGAGAAGATCTTTCCCTCGTTGGAGAATCTAGGACTAGAGGACATATTCACAGAAATAAGGAGCACTAATTTAAGATTAAGAGGAGAAATTTCTTCTGTCAGAGGTTTGACAGTCTTTAGAAGTCTGTGCCACAGAGAACTGAGGGGACAAAAAACTAAAGCTGAGCTAGTTTTTTATGATCAGCAGGAGAATCAAGGATTATAGGGAGAGGGCAGTAAAGTGGACATGAGGAATTTTGGATCGGCCATGATCCTGTTGAATAGTGGAACAGGCTTCAGGAGCCGAATGGCCTATCCCATTCCTACTTTTAAGATCTTATGGTAATTACGTGTTTTATTTCAGTGAAAGACCATTTTGTTAAAACAAAAGAAATAAACAAAACATGATCTATCAGGCCAGATTTTAATCTTGTTTCTTCATCAATGTCATCAGCTAGAATCATAACAATCATGGAAACTGAGCATATTTTTGCTCTTAGACTGTGAACTGGAATTTCATAGTGGGACACTGCTATATAACCAAAGTACTAGAAGTGTTTGCAACTTGAAAAAACAGGTGGGATTGTCTGGTATATCACAAGAATATATTACAATAGCTTCACAAGACTATGTTGAATCTGGAGGACTGATTTTGTCACATGAGACAAAGTGGCACGAGGAATCATTGAGTGAAAGGAAAATTGCTTGATGACAGCCCTCAGATTGGTCCAGCTATAGTTAACTCCAGATTTGTGAGTGCAGTGCAGTCAGAGACTTTCAGAGTAGGAAAATCAAAACTATCTATTTTTCTCCCCTTCTCTCCATGTGAATCAAAAGTCAGAAAACCTAAAGACTCTTAAAAACGATTTTCAATGCAATGGTCCATCCAACCAACAATTGAATCAAAGATTGACTCGTACTCTGCAGACAACAGTGTGCTTTCATTGCGAAAATCAAAAGAATTGTGAGAAATAATTCTACAACCCTGTGATCTGGACTTTTGTTCTACAGAGAGCACTCCTCCTGACCAAACGTTTCCACCATAATAGTTGGGATTAACAGTTTTGTTTTTGCGAATGAATGTGCGCAAGCTTAGAGCATTAAAGTGGTACATTCTCTGTCATTTGTTAAAAGTTAAGTTTGTTTACAATAAATAGAGTTATGTTCCTGTTCATGATGAAACCTGATGTGAATTACTTTTGTCCAGAACAGCAGTCCATCAGGCAAGTTGGTGATCTTGGTGGTTTAATGGGATATGTACACAATGGTGACAGCTTGTGGAATAGTGAGCTTCAATTATTGGTGCACTGTTGCCAATTGAGTCATGGCAACACCAAAGTGCATTGCACATCATCTTTTGCCTACTTCTGATCGAGGATCATTGAGGATGTCTTACACAAAAATACTGTGGTAGTAGGATGACCATCAGCTTTTTGATTGTTGTTTGTACCAACACTGTAATAGTTATAGTGGGGATATGGGTGACAGATTGGTCCTCAGTCGAGTGGGCAGGCAGCCATCTTTTTCCAAGCAATTCTTTTAATAATAAAGGTTTTGGTGTTCTAAATCATTATGTGAATGTGCAGACTGTTGCTCATATGCAATGACTTCAATGACTGCGCGGTTTTAAATGTCTTTAATCATGGGCTCAGTAATTCAATTTATCTCCTGATTTCATTATACCACTTGACAGTGAATAAATTGAGGCTGCACTTTAAATGAGAATTTTGGGAAAGTGACTTCGCCCTTGGTAGTTGTTTGAAAGACATAACCAGGTACATCAAAAAAAAAGTTTACATAGAGAAAAGAGGATTTTAATCTTGTCAGGTTTGGCTGTGAGTATATCAGTTCTTTTATTTTCCCAACACTGGGGCAGAGTGAGGGCTTTCAATGTACCTTCAGCAGAAATTCTTGTGTGAAAATATATATAACATACAAACAGATTTGACTATGACCACAACTCAGCACTCTGACGTACCCATGATAATATTGGACTCGCTTGTTAGTCACAAATCTATCTACACTGTTTTGAAAATATTTAACGTTCTCAGGGAAGTAGTGTTCCAAAGGCCTATCACCTGCTGGGAGAAAAACAAATCTCCTAATTTCTCTCTTAAGTGAGTGACCCTTTACTTTTAAGCTATATCCCCTAGTTCTTGCCTCTCTGAGAAGGGGAAACATACTTTCAGCTGATACACTGTTAGTCAGGGAGGGAATTAAGGGTTACAAGGAAATGGAGTTGAGGACTATCTTTTCCTTTGTCTTTAGATCCCCTCAGGGTCTTACATGACTCAATAAGAACACCTCTCGACCTTTTAAAGTCCAATGGACGCAGACTCAACCTGTCTGATCTTTCCTCTGGTTTCTGGTTAAATATGCAAAATGCTGCCATTGTTGTTGGTGAGTTAGCAGCTAGACTCAGCTAAAATGGGGAAAGACAACTGAAGAGGAGACCTGGATGGCAGATACAGTAAAATGGGTGGCAGTAAATGGCAATTGAAAAGTTAAAACAATGACAATGCAAAGAGAATGGATGGCAGAAGGAGAAGGTTTTGAAGTTGGGAGATCTGGAATTGGTGTGTTAGCAGAAAAACAGTGAGAGGAATCTTCTGCCATGCATTTATCTACTCACTCAACTTGTCCAAATTACACTGAAGCATCTCTGCATTCTGCTCACAGTTCACCCTTCCACCCAGCATTGTGTCTCTGCAAACTTGGAGATAGTCAGATTCAGATTAGAATGCAAAAGACAGCAATCTATTTAGAAATAGTGGAAGTTAATAGAAAATGCCTACCGGTTATAGTTATCTGTAGGAGGAACTTGACTTAGCAAATGCAACTTGGTCTGTGTCCTGAGTTGTCTCTAAAATGTTTGCAACAGAACAGTATGGAGACAAAGGAGGACTGAGCATGATGAAGAATGATTGCTAACTTGGTATTTTGGTGCATTCAGGAATTTGGTGCAAATGGGGAAAGGAGATGTTTCTTTTGGTAACCATTTTCTGCTGGTAACTGATGAATTTTCAAGAACATTAATTAGATGAGCAGGTAGGTAATTGATTTGTGAGTCTAAGATTTTATTCCTTTAACCTAGGACAATGTTTAAAGTGATCCAAGAGCGCTGTAAGCATTAGGTTATATTTATAGCTTAACTGGTTAAGCAACTTAATATAACTAGGGATAACAATGGAGTTACAAGTAGGTATTTTCCTGTTCACCTTTGCCATATATTTGTAAACTAGTTGTTTGTTTATTTCATTATTCAAGTTAAGTATGTTATTTCACACAAGAAGTAAAGAACAATAGAAAAAGCTAGGTAAAACGGAGGCCATTTGACCCACTGAGGTGGTGCCAATGTTAGCCCATCTGTTACCATGGTCTGTAATCCAATTTCTCTGCCCATTCCTGGTATACTTTATAGCTTTCATTTTCAAGTACTTCTTCAAATCCCAATAAATAATGTTCTAGGTTCTGCTTCAACAGCCATTGGTAAAGAAGGCCATGTTCCTACAAATCTATTATAAATTTTAATCGGTATTTGTCCTTGTCAAGCTGAAGGAGCCTTTGCTGAAACATGAATGAAATACATTCCTATTGCATGCTCACAATGACAGCATTAAGTGATCCCTCAGTCGCTGCCGCATGGTTAACTACAGAGTAAATTTTCTTTTACTTTGCCCTATAATTTGCATGGACCCAAATTTTCTCAGGTGCACCTCTCTTTATTTCACCAGTGAGGAGAACTGCACTGGCTAAAAAAAAGGATATATATTTGAAAAAGAATAGGAAGCTATTAGGGAAGAATGAGACAGAGGACTAACTTGGAAAATTTTCCAATGACCTAACATTGGAACAAATGGCCTTCTTTTCTGCTATAAAGTCCTGGGATCATTACAGTCTGGGATAGAGAACTGTTGAAGAATTTGTTCTAGAATATACAGGAATGAAAGATTGATTTCCTGGAAACTGCTGGGAGCAATCTGTGAGAATAAATCATGAAGAATTGTGTATTTTTTCTTCTTTTCCTTTAAATGCTTCAGTTTATCTTTTGTAGAACTACTGGGAATAGAATAAATCTAGTGGTTTATCTGGGCACGTTAGCTATAGGCAGAAGGTTATGTAGTGAGATCTCCAGTGATAGATTTGTGCTTCACTGTGGGTAGTTTTGCACGGTGCATTTACAGCTGCTTTGAACTAGATTTAGTTTGCATCAAGAACAAAACTCAGCACGCAGCAGAGGACAGAAATCTGAAGCAAAGGCAGAAAATTCTTCCAGCGCTCAGCAAATCAGCTAGCATTAGTGCAGAGAACAGAACAATTGTGCTTAGGTTACAGAACATTCCTTATAATTGGAAGCTATTATGGTGAACTACATCTGAAAAGGAAAACCATGTTGAGGAAAGCACAACCACGCAAACAGAAGACAGGCTTAGTACAGCACATAGTTGGAGAATTTGACTGACTCCCCTTTCAATTTGTCACCAAACTGCCAACATTGAGTTGCTTTGCTTCAGATGATTGAGCTATAGTTGCTGAAAAAAGCATTTATTTTGTTGACGCTTTTCATCTTGCATTTGTCAGGACAATTTTCAAGAAATATCTGTTTAAAAGAGAAAAGCCAATATTTATGACTGGAAAGTACTGATTGTTTGGCAAGTAAACTCTGACTGATAGAAGCTTTACCAAGGCAGATGGTCTTATTAATGATAATTGACAGCTTATTGTTAGGCTGTAAGTTTTAAACTAGGCAGGTTAACTCTGATTGGTCAGGGCATTGTCCTGAGAAATCAACCAGCAAAAGACTGACATTTGTGTGGTGCACTGACACAAATACAATGTCTGTACATGTTGCAGGTTTCATATATCATGCTGTACACTTTACAAACTCATGAAAGGCCCTCAGGTGGTCACTCTTAGTCCTCAAAAATGCCCTGTCTACCTCAGATTACCTGGAGAGTAAGCAGATGTAGTTCGCTGTTTCAAGCAGCTATTATGCAATATGACTGTTGCTCTTCACTAAGAGATTTTGCACCTATCACACAATTTGTCATGTAGAATACAAATTTCAGTATTAGTATGATGCCAGGTATGTAGGCTGTACATCCTTAAGACTGGTGGACCATGTTAAACAACATAGCCCTTCAGGTATGTAAAACAAAGAAATTACTAACTGTACCGATATAGCCTGTGCATGCAAAACTCACAACAGTGTCCAACATTGGATGTGGTTCTGCAGTTGGACAACATTTGCTGGATAATCCTGAATGCATGAAGAATTACATTGACAACCAATACAGGTTTGTCAGCCAGGGTCACAGTGTGGCGCACTTGTGCACATATGAAGCTCAACACATTAATATACTGGACCCTGTTGCTTGCATATAGAAAAAACAACTTTTACATGCTCTGTGCTAATCTCAATTTATTAGACTGCAGCCATTTGGGATGTGGTGACTTTTACCTAATAGAGTACAGCAATTTTCCAAATCAGTTGATGTTCATGCTATGACAACTTTTTCAAGGTTTCATTTTAAATGTGAAGCCTTGTTAAGCATAAACAAACGTGTGTGAAATCAATTGTACATTTGTTAAGCTGTGCATCTCTGAGACTATTGCTTTTGGGCAGTGGATTGGGGAATAGTCAGGGAAAAAAAAACATCAAGGACTTTGTTTTAAAAAGTCAGAAATACTGGAACCCCAGGATTAGAAACAGAAATCACTAGGATTTCAGAATAAGCCACCTAGCCTCTGGGGTATGTCACAGGGGAAAACATGGGAAATGTTAACTTACCTTTTGCATTACAGGTACTGAGTGAAGTTTCTCTGAACTGATTTCCTGCTTTCAACTTGAAGTATCTTCTGGATTATGGTAGTATTTTAAAATGCCAAGAAAAGGACCTTTCCTTTTGGTCCTAATTTGGTGTGGCACACACACAGTGCCATGACCCTGATAATCAATTCCCAACAATCATCATTTGACAAAATTAGAGAATTTTCTTTTTGCACCCAGATCTGGGATGTCTGGATTAATGGCTTGGCGGTCATAGGCACTTGGCCATTGCCTGTCTGAATGAAGCCTCTTATTGCAATGACTGCCTATGGCTTCATCATTGCGAAGGTAGAAAAGTGGCAGGGTCACAACTAACTAGCTAAATGTATTTTACCACCAAAACCACCACAGAAGAGGACACAAGGTTTCATTAATAGAGTAATAAAAGCTGATCTGGATGCCATATTGTTAAAAGGATAAAGAGGTGGCACGGTGGCTCAGTGGTTAGCACTGCTGCCTCACAGTGCCAGGGACCCAGGTTCATTCCTGCCTCGGGCGACTGTCTTTGTGGAGTTTGCACATTCTCTCTGTGTCTGCGTGGGTTTCCTCCTGGTGCTCCGGTTTCCTCCCACAATCCAAAAAAAAAAGAACAGGTTAAGGTGGATTTGCCGTGTTAAATTGCCTATAGTGTGAGGTGCATTAGTCAGGGATAAGTAGGAGAATGGGTCTGGTTGGGTTACTCTTCAAAGGGTTGGTGTGGACTTGTTGGGCCAAAAGGCTTGCTTCCATACTGCAGGGAATCTAATCTCATCAGATAATGAAGAAGTTGCGAGACAATTCCAAGCATCTGGCGATCAGAGTGTTGGGAAACAATTGATCAGCATGGTGTTGCTTCTTTTCTTTAAAAAAGGAAGGCTTACATAGGGTATGAAAATAAGGAAGTGATACTACACCTATATAAATCATTGGCCAGATGACATTTAGGGAATGTGTTCAATTCTGGTCTCCTTATTTAAGGAAGGATACTAAAACCCTTGAGAAAGAGTTCAAAGGAGATTTGCTGGAATGATACCAGGAATGAGAGATCTCAGCTACAAAGAAATGTGAGAGAAATAGAGCTTAATCTCTTTGAAGTACAGCAGATTAAGAAATGATTTTATTGAGATGTTCAAAACTATGAACAATTTTGATAGGATAAAGAAGGATATTCTGTTCCCACTCATTGCTGTGTCAGTAACTGGGGGTCACAATTTGAAGATTATTAGCAAGAGATCTAGGAGTTAGATGAGAAGAAACTTCTTTACTCAGAGAGTTGTTAGGATTCGGAATGGGCTGCTTGAGAGAGTGGTGGAGGCAGATTCTATTGGAGGTTTCAATAGAAAGCTGTTTATATATTTGAAAGGGACAAAATTGGAGGGCGATGAAGAGACGGTGGGAGAGTGGGACAAGCTGGGTAGCTCTTTCAGGAACTGGTACAGTGGCCTCACAGCGTCAGAGACCTGGGTTCAATTCCTGCCTCAGGCAACTGTCTGTGTGGAGTTTACACATTCTCCCCGTGTCTGCATGGGTTTCCTCTGGATGCTCTGGTTTCCTCCCACAATCCAAAAATGTGCAGGTTAGGTGAATTGGCCACGCTAAATTGCCCATAATGTTAGGTGCATTAGTCAGAGGGAAATGGGTCTGGGTGGGTTGCTCTTTGGAGGGGCGGTATGGACTTGTTGGGCCGAAGGGCCTGTTTACTAAGTAAGTAATCTAATCTAATCAAAACATCCATTGAGAAAACTTGCCTTGGAAACCAGAATGGCTTTTCGTAAGTTCAACTCATTGCTTGTGAGACTTTTACGTTGAACATTGCAGGACATGCTCCATTAACTTTGGTGACATACTCCCCACATCAATGGGCATTGGTACAGACATAATGGGCTGAATGCCTCTTTCTCTAGTGTAAAATCCTTTGATTCTATGAACTGATATACATGTACAATCAAGCTAGATGTGTCTCTGAATGACAGATGTGCCTCTGAACAACAGATGTGCCTCTGAATGACAGATATGCCTCTGAATGAGTTATGATGACAGATTTAGATGGCAAGGGCTTGATCACCAGCATCTCAAATGTTTTAACATCCTATCTTTTCCTTTTCTGGTGCTCTTAAACACCACGTTCAACTTCCATTCCTGACCTGCTACCTGGTATATCTTTCTTGATACTCTCTCATCCTACAGTGCTGTTAATGTTCTGCTGTAAATTATGTAAATTACCTTTAAATAAACATATCCTGAAATTTCATCTTTGTTTTAGGCTTAAAAGAAGATGAGACAAGATTAACCACCTAGATTAACAAGAAAGCTGATAATCAAAATCACTTGTTTGTCATTTTAATAAAAATAGGCTCATTATCCTGGGGTTTGAGTCTGAAAACACTTCTAACATTTCTACAAACCTGTCATAAAAATGCAAACATAAAATATTGGAAAGACTCAGCAGGTCTGGTTAGATCTGATGAGAAACAGATCTAATGGGAAGAACCTTACCAGCCTCTGATTAAAGTTAGGTATGATAAAGTGATGGTAGAATCTGGTGAGATGTTTGCCCAGGAACGTTCAGGTGCTGAGATCACATTGTCTTGTGCAGTTACCCAAGCTGTATGGTGAGATTCTGACTAGGGAATGGTGAGGTCCTGATTGACAGTCATCATTGCTTGTCAAACACCTTGTTAATAGTCCAACTTGCCGCTGTTTGTAACCTTGCTGAACTTCTGGACGGCACAGTGGCCTCACTGCGCCAGAGACCTGGGTTCAATTCCTGCCTCAGGCAACTGTCAGTGTGGAGTTTGCACATTCTCCCCATGTCTGCGTGGGTTTCCTCTGGACGCTCTGGTTTCCTCCCACAGTCCAAAAATGTGCAGGTCAGGTGAATTGGCCACGCTAAATTGCCCATAATGTTAGGTGCATTAGTCAGAGGGAAATGGGTCTGGGTGGGTTGCTCTTTGGAGGGGCGGTATGGACTTGTTGGGCCGAAGGGCCTGTTTACTAAGTAAGTAATCTAATCTTATCAAAACATCCATTGAGAAAACTTGCCTTGGAAACCAGAATGGCTTTTCGCAAGTTCAACTCATTGCTTGTGAGACTTTTACGTTGAACATTGCAGGACATGCTCCATTAACTTTGGTGACACACTCCCCACATCAATGGGCATTGATATTTGACATGTGCCAGCCGCTGTGAACCATCAAAGCACATCTTAAGTCTACTTACAGCATGCTTCTGCACTTTAATCTGGATCTCAGGCTGCACCAGCAACTAGTTCTGTGATGCTGCTCTATAGACTTAGAAGCACAGATCTAACTTATAGATTGGACCTGGCTGTATCTCTGGACTCTTTCCTCATCAGCATTTGCAATTGCATGGTAAAATAGGGCTGAATGAGCACAACTTTGTCAAGGGAAAGTCTTGCCTGACAAATCTGTTAGAATTCCTTAGGAGGCAACAAGCAAGTTAGACAATGGAGAGTCAGTGGACGTGATCTATTTGGATTTCCAGAAGGCCTGTGACAAGGTGCTGTGCAGGAGGCTGCTAAGTAAGATAAGAGCCCATGGTGTTAGGAGCAAGCTACTGGCATCGATAGAGGATTCACTGACTGGCAGAAAGAGAGATAGGAATAAATGGATCATTTTTAGGATGGCAGCCAGTGACTAGCAGGACTCTGCTAGTGTTGGGACAGCTATTCACATTATACATTAACAATCTGGATGAAGGAACTGAGGCCAATGTTGTTAGGTTTGCAGATGACACAAAGATAGGTGGAGGGGCAGGTAGTGCTGAGGAAGCGGGGAGGCTGCAGTACGACTTGGACAGGCTAACTAAGACAGCTAAGCAAAGAATTGGCAAATGGAATACAATGTGAGAAAGTGTGAGTTTAAGTACAATGGTGAAAAGAAGGTGGAGACTATTTTTTAAGTAAGGAAAACCTTCAGAAATCTGAAGCACAGAGAGACTTGGGAATTCTAGTTCAGGATTCTCATAAGGTTAACATGCGGGTTCAGTTGGCAGATAGGCAGGGAAATGTGATGTTTCAAGAGGGCTAGAATACAAGAGCAGAGATGTATTGCTGTGGCTCTGGTCAGACTGCATTTGGAATATTGTGAGCAGTTTTGGGCCCAATATCTAAGGAAGGATGCGCTGGCTTTGAAGGGAGTCCAGAGGAGGTTCACAAGATTGATCCTGGAAATGAAGGGCATATCATATGAGAAGCGATTGAGGACTCTGGGTCTGTACTTGATGAAGTTGAGAAAGATGAAGGGTGATCTGATTGAAACATACAGAATGCTGAGAGTCCCTGGATAGAGTGGGCATGGAGATGATGTTCCCATGAGTAGGAGAAATTAGGACTTGAGGACACAGCCTCAGGGTGAAGGGATGACCCTTTAGAACTGAGATGAGGAGGAATTTCTTCAGTGAGAGGGTGGTTAATCTGTGGAACTCACTGCTGCAGAAAGCTGTGGAGGCCAAGTTGAGTGTATTTACGACAGAGGTGGTTAGGTTCTTGATTGGTAAAGGGCTCAAGGGCTATGAGGAGAAGCTAGGAGAAGGTGTTGAGAAATGTATCAACCACGATTAAATGGTGGAGAAGACTTGATGGGCCAAATAGCCTAATTCTGCTCCTATATCGAATGGTCTGATGATCTTTTGGTCATAGTGCTCACTCAGCCTGAGCCTTGTAGCAACGCCACTTTGTTTTGTCTTACTTTATGTTTTTATGCATTGACTGTGAGCTGGGGAAACCAGGTCAATATTACCTCTGGCTTGCTGTACCGTTTAGTGCAGAAATAAAGTCAGGGAGCTTACTCATGTTGTCACC
Organism: Chiloscyllium punctatum; assembly: GCF_047496795.1. NCBI lineage: Eukaryota > Metazoa > Chordata > Chondrichthyes > Orectolobiformes > Hemiscylliidae > Chiloscyllium > Chiloscyllium punctatum. Next base: position 132,066,203 of record NC_092739.1, on the reverse strand, counting down.
AGGCCTCAATTCACTCTTGGGGCTTAACCTTTGCTTAGGGGATCCCAGCACAGTTAGTCAACCCAGCAACCTTCAATGTCAACCCAGGCCCCTGCCCTGGGCGATCAGAGTCAGGATCATCTGCTCATAAGGGATGAGCAGCTGAATGATGTGCGGTTCACTCGCCATCTTGATTCTTTCTGCTCTATTGTGGGCTGTTTTGTTCCTGGAATGACAGGCAGGTATTTTGGAAGATGTAAGGGGGTGGCACAGCTCTTAGTGCAGGAGGGAGGCAAGTGGGGTCCTGAGTAAATGAGTCAACAGGACAGAATACGTACAGGATTAGTATGATGCACTATGGGGTGTGTGAGGGTGAGTAGGCAAAGTATTTTCCCTGGGGTCGGGGAGTCTAGAACTAGAGGGCATAGCTTAGGGTGAGAGGGGAAAGATATAAAAGAGACCGCAGGGGCAACCTTTTCATATAGAGGGTGGTACGTGTATGGAATGAGCTGCCAGAGGAAGTGGTGGAGGCTGGTATAATTGCAACATTTAAGAGGCATCTGGATGGGTATATGAATAGGAAGGGTTTGGAGGGATATGGGCCGGGTGCTGGCAGGTGGATTAGATTGGGTTGGGATATGACAATAGACAATAGACAATAGACAATAGACAATAGACAATAGACAATAGATGCAGGAGTAGGCCATTCTGCCCTTCGAGCCTGCACCGCCATTCAATATGATCATGGCTGATCATTCCTAATCAGTATCCTGTTCCAGCCTTATCTCCATACCCCTTGACTCCACTATCTTTAAGAGCTCTATCCAATTCTTTCTTAAAAGAATCCAGAGACTGGGCCTCCACTGCCCTCTGGGGCAGAGCATTCCACACAGCCACCACTCTCTGGGTGAAGAAGTTTCTCCTCATCTCTGTCCTAAATGGTCTACCCCGTATTTTTAAGTTGTGTCCTCTGGTTCGGCACTCCCCCATCAACGGAAATATGTTCCCTCCTGCCAGAGTGTCCAGTCCTTTCATAAGCCTATAAGTTTCAATCAGATCCCCTCTCAGTCTTCTAAACTCAAGGGTATACAAGCCCAGTCGCTTCAGTCTTTCCGTGTAAGGCAATCCTGCCATTCCAGGAATTGACCTCGTGAACCTACGCTGCACTCCCTCAATAGCCAGAATGTCTTTCCTCAAATTTGGAGACCAGAACTGTACACAGTACTCCAGGTGTGGTCTCACCAGGGCCCTGTACAGCTGCAGAAGTACCTCTTTGCTTCTATACTCAATCCCTCTTGTTATGAAGGCCAGCATGCTATTAGCCTTCTTCACGACCTGCTGTACCTGCATGCTTGCCTTCATTGACTGGTGGACAAGAACACCCAGATCTCTCTGAACAGCCCCTTTACCTAATTTGATACCATTGAGGTAGTAATCTGCCTTCCTGTTCTTGCCACCAAAGTGGATAACCAGACATTTATCCACATTAAACTGCATCTGCCATGCATCTGCCCACTCACCTAACTTGTCCAGGTCACCCTGTAATCCCCTAACATCCTCATCACATTTCACCCTACCACCTAGCTTTGTGTCATCAGCAAATTTGCTAATGTTATTGCTGATACCATCTTCTATATCATTTACATATATTGTAAAAAGCTGTGGTCCCAGCACGGATCCCTGCGGTACCCCACTGGTCACTGCCTGCCATTTCGAAATGGAGCCGTTAATCACTACCCTTTGTTTCCTATTAGCCAACCAATTCTCTATCCAATCTAGTACTTTGCCCCCAATCCCGTGCGCCCTAATTTTACTCACTAACCTCTTGTGTGGGACTTTATCAAAAGCTTTCTGAAAGTCCAGGTACACTACATCCACTGGATCTCCCTCGTCCATCTTCCGAGTTACATCCTCAAAAAATTCAAGAAGATTAGTCAAGCATGATTTCCCCTTCATAAATCCATATCTGGTCGGCATGAACGGGTTGGACCGAAGGGTCTGTTTCCATGCTGTACATCTCCATGACTCTATGACTCTATGTTGGAGACATTAGTGAGAGTGATAGAGTGTGAGCATTGATGGGATGTGAGTGCAGTAAAGGAGGTAGAGTGAGTGTGAAGAAATAAAGAGAAATGACATGAACCTACCTCCTACAGTGCTGAGCCTGGTTCAACCCAAGTTGGTACCATTAGACCAGGCTGGTATAGTGTGGGTTTAATGACCTCCACTGCTAGTCCTGAGAGAAGAAGAAGTCTGGCCTGTGCACCACTCCATCCAGCAGGAGTTCAGGACCATGCCCATACGGGGTGAGTGTTGCGGGGTGCCGATAGTCTCCAGTCTGCCTGTCTCCTGGGGCAAATGTCAAGAACCATGCAGGGCAGTTCTGGACAGGTAGCACTTGTCCAGGCGCACAGTGGGCTTTTAGACATGGTGCCCGGGATGGCAGTGAGGGGTGAGTTGCTCAGGGAATGGTATGCAGTAAGACAAAAAACTTAATATTCACCCTGAGGCAGAAATGCCAATAAATAGAATCACTGCAGTTCAGGCAGCATCCAACGAGCAGCGAAATCGACGTTTCGGGCAAAAGCCCTTCATCAGGATTATTCCCGAAACGTCGATTTCGCTGCTCGTTGGATGCTGCCTGAACTGCTGTGCTCTTCCAGCACCACTAATCCAGTATTTGGTTTTCAGCATCTGCAGTCATTGTTTTTACCTAATAAATAGAATCAGTCTGGCAAGATCTGGGGGAGAAAATTCACTCAGTCTCAGAACAAGAATCACCACAACTTTAATGCGGCTTGCACTGAGCTAAGAAAACTAAAAGATTCAGCCCAATATTTCAGTTTGATAACCTACACAAGAAGTGAGAAAGTCAGACCATTTCTAACATTTCCCAGTTCTGATGAAAGGTCACAGTATTTTGGTTTTATCAGTAAATGCAACCTGTTCAATTACTAGCTCTGATAAAAATGATGCCCTTGACTTTGGGTAACACAGCTTCCTCACCTTCTCACCCCCAGCAGTAGGAGTGAAAAGCGACTTTTGTTTGAAGTACTGAGGCAAGGTATGCACTGAGCCAATTGATCTTAGCTGGAATGGTAGTGATAATACTAATAACGGGGCTGAGAAAACTAGGCCGAAAGTAAACAGGAGTGCAGTCCAGGCTTGAATTGAAAATAACTTGTGTGGTGTGCACCACAAGGACAGCTTTGATTAAATATATTGTACAACGTATATACAGTAATATATATTGTGAATTCCCTCCCTAGGAATAAACATCCCATCCTAAAGTAGTCTGGTATTAGTGACTATAAACTATACCCTCTATGTCTCTGTCTTTTGGAATAGGTATTGGGGTAGGACAAAGACAAAGACTTTAGATGTGTATGTAGCATCCGCTCGGGCCAAACATGTCTGGCAGTGAAAGAGTGGAGCACTTTGGAGCACAGCGGGAATCCAACAGCTGGGATTTGATTTTTGGCAGCTTAATTGTTTAAAGCAGTCCCTTAAATGCAAAATGATTCATTGAACTTTTCCTGAGTTCAGCCTTAACACGCATAAAGAAATTTTGTAAAGCCCAGACTAATACCACACACATTAAGAAAAAGGAGAAAACCATTTACAAATAGCCTGCGCAGGGTAGGTGGAAAGAAAGCCTGGGGGGATGAAATTAGCAGAGCTCTTTTTATGTTGCCTGTTTTGTCTTGATTTTCTGTCTTTTTATTCCAGGCTTGTCAGTTTGCTTTATTCAGGCCTTCCATCTCATCTGAGTAATGAATTTTAACCAAGGGTCACACGACCTGTTGACATAGCATCAGTCACACATCCCTCGCAGACACAAGCTTTGGCTCATGGCCATGGCTGTAGAGACCGGCAGCCAGTGCTCATCTGCACCTCTCCCTACCACCCCTATTTTCCAAACCCTGCTTGCTGCTGTCACTGTGTGATCAGAGAATGGTTAGGGTAGAGAAGGAAACCATTTGCCCTATCAAATTCATGCCAGTTACCTGGAAGAGCATTTTAATTAGTCCCAAACTCCCACACCTTCCCTTTTAGCTCTGCAGTCTTATCTCTTCATCTATGTGTCCAATACCTTGTGAAAGTCCCCATTGGAGGTACATCCACCACACTCTTAGGCAGAACATTTCAGATTCCAATCACACGCTGTGTAAAAATGTTTTTCCTCATGTTCCCTTTGGTTCTTTTGCTTCTGCTGAGACGGTAGGTTCGAAACCTCCCTGTGATATGTTAGATGGGCTTAGGAAGTGGCACTGGGTTAACAGGATAATGCTTGCAACAAAAGAGGTAAACGTGTTTCAACAATCGACCAGGCACTTTGCTACATTGAGGCCTGAACAGATGAAGTGAGGGAAATGTACTATAGCCAGACAGCATTCAAGAAGAGAGATTTAGAAACAAATGACTTATTTTTGCCCTTTGTTCTGTTCTAATTTACACAATACAAAGCCACATGCCAGTTGAATTGTCATTTTTATGACTATTGCCAGAATGTTCTCCACCTCAAACATTTTAAGGTGTTGGGGCTGTTTGTATGTGCAACCCTCCAAGGCAGAGGTCTGCTCTGTGATGTTTGGGAAATGGATAATTAATAGGTTTCAAAAACAGAAGTTGCTGGAAAAACTCAGCTGACCTGACAGTATCTGTGAAGAAAAATCAGAGTTACCATTTTGGGTCTGGTGACCCTTCCTCAGTTCTGTCACGGTGGCACAGTGGTTAGCACTGCTGCCTCACAGTGCCAGAGATCCAGGTTCAATTCCTGCCTCAGGTGACTAACTGTGTGGAGTTTGCACGTCCTCCCCGTATCTGTGTGGGTTTCCTCCCACAGTCCAAAGATGTGCAGGTCAGGTGAATTGGCCACGCTAAATTGCCCGTAGTGTTAGGTTAGGGGTATGGGTGTGTTGTGCTTCGGTGTGGACCTGTTGGGCCGAAGGGCCTGTTTCCACACTGTAAGTAATCTAATCTAAAAACCTGTGAGCTTTTCCAGCAACTTCTCTGTTTTTGTTTCTGATTTGAGACATCTTCAGTTCTTTCAGTTTTTAATTAATAGGCTTCCTCTGGTTAGGTTTTTAAACATCACTCCTCTGTGCCACAGCTTTCATTTCCTAAACAGTCATATTTGGCTTCCTACTATTCTATAAGAGTGTGCCTTTTCAGGTTCTGCTGGGTCTGGCCATTATCACACAATCTGGTTGGCATGGACGAGTTGGACCAAAGGGTCTGTTTTGTGCTGTACATCTCTACGACAATATGTAGGTGGCGATAAGGAACTATATTCTAACTTATGGAGGGGGCAAATGTATCTTTAATAGGTTCCTAAGGGGTTTGTGATTATATCTGATTAAATGTGTTTGTACTCAGTGTTATCAAGTAAAAAATCTTTTTGTTATCTAAATACAGTGCCTTTTCTGTAGATACCATCATGATGGTGTATCCTCAACCACTAATCCATAGATAAACACAAGTCAAAACAAATACAATGGAGGATTGGAGGCAGCAATCTACCTCAAACAGCCCTATCCCGGTACCTTGGACTGGTAGAGGTGGAATATACCACATGGTGCCAGTTATTCCACACATACTCATCCTACAGCGCCTTGAGTGTTCTCTGAAATTTTACTTTTCCAATTCTTCTAGTGTTTGCTTGGTGCTGGCTGCTATGTCTTTTTGACAAGTGCTTCCACACTTCTTCAGTCTCCAACTTCAGTGTTTATAATGATCCCAAGACCGAATATTTAGCGATGACTGAATAGATCAAATTTCTTTTTATTACTTGGCAGTCTCTATCACCAATCTCTAAATTGGTGATTAGAGGATAATATTCCACAAGTACAAACACTTCCGTAGCTCTTCCTGTCTGTCTGCTCTGTTTTGTGTAGCTGGGCCCTGGCTGCATTTTTTCTCCATTTTTCTCCATCAAAGAGAAACAGTTCTTGAGTGAAATGCACCCTGGGCCGTTCCTGACTACACGCTTGCCTCACTTATTGTGAGGTCACCAATTCCTAACTTAACTACACTTCCCTAAGCTGCGGGATGACCCCTTTCCTTCAGGTGCAGTCTACCAATGTGCTATCCACCTGTCGTGAGTACACTGCAATGTCTCCAGTTGATGCTCAAGCTCGAAAGCCCAGTGCCAAAGCTGGGCACGCTCCCTGCGGAGATGGTGATCCAGACTGTCAGGAGAGTCTGAGACAGGCTGGACAACACATGGGTGAAAATGTGTTGCTGGAAAAGCGCAGCAGATCAGGCAGCATCCAAGGAGCAGGAGAATCGACGTTTTGGGCATGAGCCCTTCTTCAGGAATGAGGAAAGTGTGTCCAGCAGGCTAAGATAAAAGGTAGAGAGGAGGGACTTGGGGGAGGGGCGTTGGGAATGCGATAGGTGAAAGGAGGTCAAGGTGAGGGTGATAGGCCGGAGTGGGGGTGGGGGCAGAGAGGTCAGGAAGAAGATTGTAGGTTAGGAAGGTGGTGCTGAGTTCGAGGGTTGGGACTGAGACAAGGTGGGGGGAGGGGAAATGAGGAAACTGGAGAAATCTGAGTTCATCTTCTGCCTAGGAATCCTCCAACCACATGGGATAAACTCAGATTTCTCCAGTTTCCTCATTTCCCCTCCCCCCACCTTGTCTCAGTCCCAACCCTCAAACTCAGCACCACCTTCCTAACCTGCAATCACCTTCCTGACCTCTCCGCCCCCACCCCCACTCTGGCCTATCACCCTCACCTTAACCTCCTTTCACCTATCGCATTCCCAACGCCCCTCCCCCAAGTCCCTCCTCCCTACCTTTTATCTTAGCCTGCTTGGCACACTTTCCTCATTCCTGAAGAAGGGCTCATGCCCGAAACGTCGATTCTCCTGCTCCTTGGACGCTGCCTGACCTGCTGCGCTTTTCCAGCAACACATTTTTCAGCTCTGATCTCCAGCATCTGCAGTCCTCACTTTCACCTGGACAACACATGGGATTGAGTTCGCCCTGCCAGGATTAATTAAGATTAAATACTCTTAATTAACTTGAATTAAAATGCAAAATTGCCAGCAAGCTGTCCTCCATCTTATACAAGATTAACCCTTAAAATTTAATACTCTTTACTTCTCCGTTCGCCAAACTTGCAGTGTTATCATTCTGCAGCAGAGTAGTCCCTGAGAACCCATCACGGGGAACTCACCTTTGCCTGTTGCTCTCAGTGATGGTGAGCAGTTGTCATGTCGTACTCAAGTCGCTGGTGCAAGGAGATTACGAAGGCCATTTCCATTTTGTAACATCCTTGCAGTGGAGGTGAAACTTTGGTTCCTATACTGATCCAAGGGCATGGCAATCAAAGGGGAAAGCCCTTAACATCAGAGTCACTGGGGGCCTACCTTGCATTTGGCCGTGAGTCTGTTTACAATGACCCCTGCGAGATGGCCTCCATGCAGCTGACAGCCTCACCATGTAGCCGATGCTAGTTTTCCACCAAAACATAAGTGGCCCAGGAAGATGGCCGAGGATAGCACTCAGGCTGAATGGTCTGAACTCAGCCTTTTAATGAGTTAGATTGGCATAGTGCCCTGAAAGTATTGGGAAGCTCTCCCAGTATGGCTCCCTGGCATTTTACTATCCCTCAATGCCTTAGGAGGGGGTAACATTTTGCCTTCTTTTCCTGGAATAATAATCTTGAGAACAGCTATTCAAATCATACCACTTCAGTGCATGAATTTTAATTCTGTTTTAAATAGTCTAAAATTTAAAAATGCTTTGTTTAAAAAAACCCACAAAGGTATCAGGTTCACATTAAAACCAACCTATCTCAAAAATGTCCTTTTGGAATGGAAAGCTGCTGTCCTTACCCTGTTTGGTCTAAATAAGATTGCATTCCTGCTGCAATTTGCTTGACATTTAACAGGCCTAGGAAATGGCCTAGCAAACTACTCAGCTGTATCAAACAACAGTGTTTCATAAAGAAGACCCATCATCACCTCCTCAGGATACCCAGGGATGTGATATCAAATCTGGCCTTGTCAGAATGCTCATATCTTGAGAATTAATTCAAAAGAAAACATTCTGGTGAGTCGCCCAAATTGACAGAATTCTTGTTGAGCTGAACACCAAACAGCAAGTAATCGATAGCACTTTGTTGAAAAACCCTAACAGGCTGATTGTTGAATAAATGATTCCAATGTAATATTAAAAGGTGTGTGTTCCCTTTGTGGGAAAAGAATGATAATGAATCTCAGAATTTGGAATATAAGCTCTGAGAGACACTGGGCAGAACCTTTTGTGAACATTACACCAGGAGGTCGGAAAATTAAGTGGGTTGCTGTTGGGAATGGTGCTTGACCCTTTCCTTATATTGTGCATGAAAGGTCCTGGGCAGGAAGAGCAACATTCCCACCTGATACTATCTAACACTTTTATGTGTTCTGTCAGACCATGAGATCATAAGGCAGAGGAGTAGAATTAATCCATTCGGTCCATCGAGTCTGCTCCATTTGATCATAGCTGATATATTTCTCCTGCCTTCTCCCTGAAACTCTTTAGCCCCTTACTAATGAAGTACCTATCCAAATTTCTCTTAAATGACACCTCATCCACATGCTTGGTCACCTTCTCAAGAAACTCAATGAGGCATAAAGTATGTTGGTTTTATTGGTAGAGGGATTGAGTTCCGGAGCCGTGATGTCATGTTGCAACTGTACAAAACACTAGCGCGGCCTCACTTGGAATATTGTGTACAGTTCTGGTCACCCCATTACATAAAGATGTGAAAGCATTGGAAAAGGTGCAGAGGACATTTACCAGGATGTTGCCTGGTCTGAAGCGAAGGTCTTATGAGGAAAGGCTGAGGGATTTGGGTCTGTTCTCATTGGAGAGAAAAAGGCTAAGAGGCAATTTAATAGAGACAAACAAGATGATCAAAGGGCTAGATAGGGTGGATAGTGAGAGTCCTTTTCCTAGAATGATGACATCCGCTTGTACGAGGAGGCATAGCATCAAAGGTGATAGATTTAAGACAGATGTTAGAGGCAGGTTCTTCACTCAGAGAGTGGTAAGGGTATGGAATGCCTTGCTGCCAATGTAGTTAACTCAGCCACATTAGGGGAATTTATACAGTCCTTGGATAAGCATATGGATGATGGTTGGATAGTGTAGGGTGATGGGCTTAGATTAGTTCACAGGTCGGCGCAACATCGAGGGCCATTCTGCCCTGTATTGTTCCATGTTCTATGTTCTAAATACACTCAATGATTTGGCTCCCATATCCTTTTGAAGCAATGAGTTCCACAAATTCACCACCGTCTGGCTGAAGAGATTCCTCCCTTTATTGGTTGGTGCATTGAGTATAGGAGTTGGGAGGTCATGTTGCAGCTGTACAGGATATTGGTTAGGTCATGTTTGGAATACTGAACTCAGTCCTGGTCTCCCTCCTATTGGAAGGATGTTAATAAAACTTGAAAGGGTTCAGAAAAGATTAACAAGCACGTCTCCAGGATTGGAAGGTTTGAGCCATTGGAAGAGACTGAATAGGCTGGTCCTATTTTCCCTGGATCATTGGATGCTGACCTTACAGAAGTTTATAAAATCACAAGGGGCATGGATATGATTAAAAGACAAATTCTTTTCCCAGAGTAATGGAGTCCAACCTGGAGGGCATAGGTTTAAGGTGAGAGGGGAAAGATTTAAAAGGGACGTAATGGGCAACTTTTTCACACAGAGGGTGTGCGTGAACGGAATGAGCTGCCAGTGTAATGAGATCATTTGAAAAGACATCTGGACCAGAATGTGAATAGGAAGGGTTTAGAGGCATATGAGCCAGGTGCTGGCAAATGGGACTAGATTAATTTAGGATATCCGGTCGGTATGGACAGGTTGGACAGAAGGATGCTGTTCCCTTGGATCCCAGTCTCTCCTACTAGTGGATACATCTTTTCCATGCCCTCTGTATCCAGGCCTCTCAGTTTTCTGTGTATTTCAATCAGATCCCCTTCACCCTTCTAAACGCCATCAAGTACAGACCCAGAGTCCTCAACTGCTCTTCATATGACAAGCCCTTCTTTGCTGGGATCATTCTTGTAAACTTACTCAGGATCCACTCCAATGCCAGCATTTCCTTCCTTAGATACGGGGTAAAGATTGTTCACAATACTCCAAATGTGGTCTGACCAGAGCCTTATACAGCCTCAGCAGCACAATTCTCTTCTCGAGTTCTAGCCCTCTTGAAATGAGAACTGGAAAACAGCTCATGTGGTTTCACTTTTCAAGGGTGGTTGAAATGAACTTGGGATTTACAGACCAGTGAGTCTCACAACAGTGATAGAGTAAATATTAGAGAAAATTTTGAAGGAGAGAATTAATCTCCACTTGGGGAGGCAAGGTTTGATCAAGGATGGTCAGCATTTGTTTGTCCAAGGGAAGTCATTTGATTTTTCAAGGAGGTGACAAGGTGTGTAGATGAGGGTAGTGCAGTTGATGGGCCTACATAGATTTCCGCAAAGCCTTCAAGAAGATCTGACATGAAAAATTGATAAAGAAGGTCAAAGCAATGGGAACTAAGGTAACTTGGCAACTTGGATCTGAAATTGGATTTCTGACAGAAGACAGAGGCTGATTGTAGAAGGCAGCTTGTCCTACTGGAACTTGGTGACTTGAGGTGTATCAGGGTCCCTTATTGTTTGAGACATATAGAAATGGTGTAGAAGAAAATGCAGAGGGGAGAATGGATGACAAATAAGTTTGTGGAAGACAAGAAAATTGGCCAGGTGGTTGCGAGTGAGAAAAAAGCTCTTAGGGCGTAGCAGGATGCAGATGGACTGGTCAGATGGGCAAATCAATCATAGATGGAACTTAACATGAAGAATGAGGTAATGCATTTTGGTAGAAGAAACGTGGAGAGACAACACAGGCTCAATGTTACAACTTTGAGGAGAGAGATCTTGGACTGAGTGTAAAATTCTCTGAAGCTGGCCAGGCAAGTTGAAACAGTTGTTAAGAAGGCTGACAGGATCCTTGGGTTTATAATTAGAGTGACAGAAAGCAAAGAAGCCACACCTCCACAAATCTTTTGTTTGACCACGTTTGGAGGTGTTGCGTTCAGTTCGGGGCACTTTATTAAAGGAAGGATGTTAAAGCCCTGGCAAGAATTCAGAGAAATTTACTGGAATGATACCAGGAATGAGGGATTTTAGATACGGGGAAAGATTAGAGAAACTGGATTTATATTTGGAGCAGAGAAGATTAGAGATGACCTTATTAAGATGCTCAAAATCATGAGCAATTTGGACAGGATAAAGAAGGATGTTCTGTTTCCAGTAGTTGGTATGTCAGTAACCAGGGGGCCACAATTTCAAGATTGCCAGCAAGAGAGCTAGGAGTCAGATGAGGAGAAACTTCTTTACCCAGAGACTTGTTAGTATTTGAATGCCCTGCTTGGGAGTGAGGTGGAGACAGATTCCGTGGGAGGTTTCAAAAGAGAGCTGGATATATATTTAGAATCATAGAGTCATAGAGATGTACAGCATGGAACAGACCCTTCGGTCCAACTCATCCATACCAATCAGCACTTGGCTTGTATCCGTCTTAACCCTTCCTATTTATATACCCGTCCAGATTACTTTTAAATATTGTAATTATACCAGCCTCCACCATTTCCTGTGGCAGCTCATTCCATACACATACCACCCTCTGTGTAAAGAAGTTGCTCCTTACATCCCTTTTATATCTTTTCCCTCTCATCCTAAACCTATGCCCTCTAGTTCTAGACTCCCTCAACTCAGGGAAAAGACTTTGTCTATCTATCCTATCCATGCTCCTTTTGGTTTTATAAACCTCTGTAAGGTCACCCCTCAGCCTCCAACTCTCCAGCAAAAACAGCCCCAACTTATTCAGCCTCTCCCCATACCTCAAATCCTCCAACCCTGGCAACATCCTTGTATATCTTTTCAGAACCCTTTCAAGTTTCACATCATCCTTCCAATAAGGAGACCAGAATTGCAATATTCCAAAAATGGCCTAACGAACATTTTGCACAGCTGTAATATGACCTCCTAACTCCTATACTCAATACTCTGACCAATAAAGGAAAGCATACCAAATGCCTTCTTCACTATCTTATCTACTTTCAAGGAGCTATGAATCTGTCCTCCAAGGTCTCTTTGTTCAGCTACACCCCCTAGGACCTCGTGTATACCAGTGTATATGCCCTGCTAAGATTTGCTTTCTCAAAATGCAGAATCTCGCATTTATCTAAATGAAACTCCATCTTCACTCCTCAGCTCATTGGCTCATTTGATCAAGATCTCATTGTACTCTGAGGTAACCTTCTTTGATGTCCACTGCACCTCTAATTTTGGTGTCATCTGCAAACTTACTCATTACATTTCCTATGTTCACATCCAAATCATTAATATAAATGAATGTGATGAATTTACAGGATTATGGAGATAGGGCTAGAGAATGTGACTAGCTGGGTAGCCCTTTCAGGAGCTGATACAGACACAATGGGTTCAATGGCCTCCTTAAGTACTATAAAATTATATGATTCTATGGGAGAATTTATTGAATGACAGGAAGCTCACAGGAAGATCTTGGGGTGTTTGTCCACAGATTCCTGAAGGTGGTAGAATATATTACTGGTGTGGTTAGGGAAGTATACAAGATACTTGCCTCTATTAGTCGTGGCATAGATTATACGAGCAGTGAGGTCATGTTAACCATAACTTTGTTAAGGCCAAAACGAGAATGCTACGTGAAGCTCTGGTCACTGCTCTATAAGAATGATCTGATTGCAATTGAGGGGGTTTAGTTGAAATTCACAAGAATGTTACCTGGGATGGAGCAGTTTGGCTATGAAGAGAGTCAAGTTAAGTTCAAATTGTTTTCTTTGGAGCAGTGAAGGCTGAGAGGGAATCTCAATGAGGTGTATAAGATAGTGAGGGACATAGACAAGGTGGACAGAATCAACTGTACCCCTTAGTTCAAGAATCAGTAAAGGTGGCTATAATTTTAAGGTGAAGGGCATGAGATTTAGAATGGAATTTTAGAAACATTTTATCACCCAGAGGATGGTGGGAATCTGGAATGCATTGCCTGGGAGGGAACTTGAGGAAGGAAACCTCACAGCCTTTAAAAAGTGCTTCGATGAGCACTTGAAGTGTCATAACATTCAAGGCTATGGGCCAAGTGCTAGAAAGTAAGTCTGGTATAGATTTAGTAACTCTCTTGGAGATTTTAAATCAACAGGGATCTCCTAAGCCCACAATAGTTTTGAACACTTAAAGAAAATTGCTTCTATTTTCCTTTGACAAAGCAATGAACGTAGATTCGTAAATGTTTTTCTCACCCTAAAGTGCTTCACAACCACTGAATCACTTTTCAAGTTAGTCGCTATTGTAATTTTGGCAGAAGTGGCAACCAATTTGCTCATTTTAAGGTCCTATACCCCAATTAAAATAAAAAAAAAGACAAGATTGAGGTTTTGTTGTGCCTTTCATGACCTCAGACTGTCTCAAGGCACTCTTGAAACCAATTAAATATTTTCTGAAGTATTTATATGCTGTTATAATATAGGAAATATAACGATGTGGATTCTGTTGAGTCTCTGGAGGGAGCTTGAACTCTGACTTAAAGGTGAGAGCCCCACCACTGATGTAAATTTATGACTTAGATGACACCTAAATATTGGCATGACACCAGGAATACCACCTCGCCCTCCCCCAGTCCTTTGATAGCTTGCCTGATATTTCTTGCGATGACTTGAAAAGACAGAAACAGTTTCAATCTTTGTGCTATGGTTCAGCTTGTTATGACCATAGCCAGCATTTTCGAAGTGATGACCCTGCCCTCCTTCAGCCCTTCAGCTGAAAAATCATGAGCAAGTCGAACTTCACTTGTCCCTCTCTCTCCACAGTGAATTAATGGACATTGGGCATTAATTGGCTTCAGGAAAGACTCTCACCTTCAGGTCTCTATTCCCGGCAGTACTGCTGGGAGCAGTGGCTACTCAGGGAATAGAGTCAGTCTCAATGAGGCTAAATAACAACGTGAGCTGGGGATTTTGCTGGGGCCAGGCTCTGGTGAACTGGGTATAGAGCTGGGATCAGGAGGATTTGGGTTGGGTAACATGCATGGGTTGGTCAGGAGTATCATGGAGAGGTTCCCTTCTGTTAGGCAAGGAGTGCCTAAACAGAAGCAAACCTTTGCCCTCAATCTGAGAAAAGGTCACCAGGTAAAATACCAGTGGTGGTGGACAGTGACCCTGAAGAGGTCTCAATTGTCATAAAAACCTCCAAAACATCTGTTGTGGTGTAATACCAAAGAAGGCAATGAGCACAATTCCATCTCAATGGCACCCAGTTTTATAGACTTGCCACTATCAGCCTGCATTTATGACCCATCTCTAATTGTCCTAGAGAAGGTGTCAATGAGCTTCCTGATTGAACCACTGTAGAATGTCAAAACACCTAGAGTGCTGTTAAGTTGGGAGTTTCAGGATTTTGAGCCAGCGACAGTGAAGGAGCAGCGATATGGTTTCAGGATGGTGTGTGACTTGGAGCTGAACTCGCAGGTGATGTTCTTCCCATGCAACAATTGCACTTGTCCTTCTCATTGGTACAGTCTGTTGGTTTGCAAGGTGCTATCAGAGCAGCCTTTGTGAATTGCTGCAGAGTATTTTGTGGATGCTAGGCACTGTGCATTACTGCTGAAAAGGGTGAAATATATAGCCGGTGGCTGAGGTTCCAATCAAACAGAGTGCTGAAGTACAATTTCAACTTTGATGTACAACGAAAGGGACTTGATATGATCCAACTATGCCGTAGTGATAGAGGAAAAATGAGGGCGGTGGGGGAGCAATTTTAAAGCATTACTGTCATTAATTTGGGAAGATTTTTCCAGGGGGTCTCCCAGTCTCTCACTGAAATATCAGTGGAAACATTGAAGAAATGGTATGGAAGATCATTCCTAGTCACTAACTCCGTTTCACTGAAATTTCTACTAAACTTGTGCAGAAGTTACAGCAGGAGATCAGGAGAACAGCTGAGGAAATTCCAAAGCATTGTATTTCAACTTTCCCAGGGTGGTCATAGCAACTTCAGTCCCTGCAGTCAGAGAAACATGGATTTATAACTTATCTAAAAACACAGTTTGCACATAAACATCTGCAGCAAAAATCCATGTTGAAAAATCCATGGTAAAAATGAAACACTGGAAATGGAAGTTGGTTGATCATCATTGAATGTGAGAAGTAGGCTAGTATTGTTCCCTCATAAATATTCATGAGCTATCTTCTAAGACCCTGAAAGCAATCTCTAGCAAACAGGATTGGAAATAGCTTTCTCATTTTTACTGTAATTCCTCCCTGACTTTACATCATAATTGCATTGCATCAACATGGAATCAAATCATAATTTTTTTTCAAACAAAGTACATAATTGTTATTAGAAGGATTCTTGCAGCATAATGGTAGTGTCCCAACCTCTGAACCAGAAAATCCATGTTCAAGTTCTGTCAGCTTGGAGGTGTGTCATAGTATGTTTGAACAGGTTTATTATTATAACTGGACCTATTAGAGAGGTTTAGCTGATTTCGACATGTCACCAAGGTCATTATATCAGTCATTATCACATGTCTCTTGATCACAATGTTGTGAGCTTGATTCCTGCATTTAGGTTTTATCTCATAATTTAGGCTGACATTCTTGTGCAATACTGTGGGAACGATATATTGGATGATGCTTTTCTTTGGCCTGTTCTAGTGGTTCAATAAAAGATTACTTAGCAGCATTTGAAAAGTAGGGGGTTCTCCTGGTGTTCTGCAAAACATTCCCTCCTCACTAGTAGTGCTGAAATAAAGAGGTCAACTAATTACTTATCTTATTGTCATTGCAGAATAGCTGCCGTATTTGCATCTAAAGTAAATTCAATTTTAATTTAATATTCTGCTTGCATCTAATTCTGCAACAAGTCCACTCTCCATGTGCTCACTGACCTATGTCAGCTCCTGATCCTCCAGCACTTCATAATGACAATTTCCATCCTCCATTCAATCAATTTATAGTCTTTCCCTGCCTCAAGGCGGATGACGAGCCCTTGAGAAACTGTAGGGCAGGAGGAGGTTTACAAGATGGGGATGAGTGAGACCATGAACAAATTTACTCACAGTGTGCATTTTTTAAATTGGAGGCACTGTGGGACCAGAGACCTTGAGGTCAAACCTGAGACTGTCTTGATTTGTAGTACTGAATGAAATGTCACATATTGATCTCAGGAGTTTAATTGAATACCTGCCAAGTATCTCAGTGGTAGCTGCTTTAAGGTATGTTATATATATAGCATATTCAGACTATAGTTTAGACTGTAGTTTGATAATGAAGACACTTTACAGTACCTAGGTTTGTTATAAGTGGTTAGTATGGTCCAGTGGGCAAGGCAAGGTTTCACTGAATGACAGCAGAAAAGGAAGAAACAAAAGACTGTGGCCTTTGATGTCACTGAGCGCAGACAGCTGTTCTCTGAGGTACTCACTGGATTGATAGTTAACATAGAGAGTGGTGATAGCCTTCGAGTTTAACTAGCAAAGAACAGCTGATGCTTGTTGAAATGGGCTATAGTCTTCCCCAGTGTATACAGAGAGAAAAAAAGTGGTTGGTTTGTACAGAGAGATGATATAGGCAACTGTCAATATCCAATTCTTCTTCTACAATCTAAATCAGTTTGTATAATGGTAAAATGCCTGGTGTGGGAATGTACAAATGCTGTACAAAGATTGCAGGTTGTGTAACTGTTGTCAACTGAGTTAGCTATATCTCAGCTGGGCTGGCAAAAACATATTACAGGGAAGCCTTTTTGGGCTATTGGGTCCTATGGCAGGGAAGGAATAACAGTCAATGTTTGCACGCCTAATCAGTGTCCTGCCGGAGAGTGTATTTGTGTGGGCATTGCAGGATGACACTGGATGTGATGATTATCATCTGAGCATCTTCATGGTCATGGAAGAGGTAGTGGTGTCGGGATATCAGTGGACTTGTAATCCAGAACACCAGACTAATTTTCCAGGGATTTGGATTCAGATGGTGAAACACAGGATTCATGAAAAAAAGTGGAGGGGATTTAGGTTGAAAGCTAGTCAGATAATAAAGACATTTTGACTATTGTTTAACAAAAACAATCAGTTCATAATTTTCCTTTAGAGAAGGAAATCTGCTGTTCTTAAGTGGCCTTCACGAGACTCTAGACCCACAGCAATGTGGTTGACTCTTCACTGTTCTCCAGGGATGAGAAGAAACATCGCTTTCCTGGTGATGTCCAAATGTCTCATGGAAGACTTTTTGTTAAAAGATAAATGGATGGAATTTGGGGTAAGGATATGGGCAGCAGAGTATGGGATGATCTCAAGTTTATGGAGCATTGAAAATCAGAGTCCAACCACATTATAAGTTGTTTTTATTCCCCAATTTGTTCACTGTTTACTTGTCTCCTGCAATGCTATTCTAATTTTGCTGAAATTTTGAGAAAAATCTGATCAGTGTGAAAAACTTTAAAGAAAACTTTTTCCATAGGTTATGGTAAAATATAATGATAATTATATTTCATAATGTCTTAATTGTCTTGACAATTAATCAGCTACAATGCTTGTCTGCCATTTCACCCAAAAATTGTCATAAATTATGTTCAAGAATTAACAGTCAATGTATCCCTAACAAAGCAAAAGTGGGTATTGCAGATGCTGAAGATTAGAGTCAAGATTAGAGTGGCGCTGGAAAAGCACAGCAGACCAGGCAGCATCTGAGGAGCAGGAAAATCAACGATTCGGGCAAAAGTCCTTCATCAGGAATAAGGCCTTGATCTCTAACAAGGTGAATGTTATGATGAATAAATGGATAGTTATTGCCTAAGAAAATTGAAATAACAGAGCTGAATCCATGCAGGGCAAAGGAATAAGTTTTTTCTTCTTCTCTGATTAATTAGGCCTCTTTTAGAATTGTAGTTAGGTAATAATTACCATATCTGGTTTATTGCTGAGCTATATAGTTTAGGTGAGAAGATTTAGGGTTTGAATCCAAGTTTATGTTGATTTAGCTGTGTCACACAAGATGGTGATACAGATGCTATAATTTTCCTAAGTGTCCCATGGATAGTGAAGGGAAAGATTAACCAGGGTAACTGACCCTGTCTAATGCCCACTGACTGTTATTGGATATGTGAAGAAGGCAGTTTTGGGGTTACATGGTTTCACCAGTGCTAAACTATACTATGTAAGTAGAAGCACAATTGATCATTGAAGGACATTTACTCAGTTGAAATGCCCTCATTTATAGATAGATTCAAAAGCACAATTATGTGGAATGACTTCATAGGATTTGTCTTTAATTATATATATTTTGCTGTGGATCAATCTTGCCATTTCCTAGTGTTCCAGTGGTGGGTTTAGACCCTGTGCTCAACTAGATGTATAATTAGAAGGTTTGGTGAATGATAGATCTTAATTTAAGACGATAAGAAATAGGACCTGGAGTAGGCCGTTTAGCACCTCAAGTCTGCTCTACCATTCAGTAGGATCATGGCTGATCTAACAGACCTCATGTTCATATTCCCTGCACTTGGTTGATTGATTATTTGATTTACTGTCACATGTACCCACGTACTGTGAAAAGCTCAGTTTATGAGCAGTACAGGCAGATCATAGTAAGCAAAGACATACAGATCATCGGGTGACAAAAAAACTTGAACAGACGCTACATAGGTTACATAGGTTACATCGCAAAAGTTGTGCGCTAGGCAAGATCAACATTAGCAAGATCAGCATTATTTGAAGGTAGAGTCCCGTCAGCAGTCTAATAACGGCAGAGAAGAAGCTGTTCTTGAACCTGTTGGTATGTGTTCAAGCTTCTGTATCTTCTGCCTGATGGAAGAGATTGTAGGAGAGCATTGCCAGAGTGTATTGGTCTTTGATGATGTTGGCAGCCTTTCCACGGCAACAGGCCATGTAAATGGACTCCATGGATGGTAAATTGGCTTCCGTGATGGTCTGGGCTGTGCACACAACCTTATGTAGTTTCTTATGGTTCTGAGCAGAGCAGCTGCTGCAACAGGCTGTTATGCATCTGGACAGTATACTTTCAATGGTGCATCTGTAAAGGTTGGTGAGGGGCCTTATGGAGATGCCAAATTTCTTGAGCCATCTGAGGAAGATGAGGGAGAAGTTGTGCCCTCTTGACCATCACATCTATGTGGAAGCATAAGAGACTGTCAAAGAATACGGGAGAATGTAGATAGACTGGAGAGTTGGGTGGAGAAGTGGCAGATGGAGTTCAATCCAGACAAATGTGAGGGGATGCATTTAGGCAAGACAAATTTTAGAGCGAATTATACAATGAATGGAAGAGCCTTGGGAAAAGTTGATGAGCAGAGAGATCTGGGAGCGCAGGTCCATTGTACCCTGAAGGTTGCTGCACAGGTGGATAGAGTGGTCAAGAAGATATATGGTATACTTGCCTTCATTGGACAGTGTATTGAGTATAAGAGCTGGCAAGTCATGTTAAAATTGTACAAGACATTAGTTTGGCCGCAGTTAGAATACTGTGTACAGTTCTGGTCGCTACATTACCAAAAGGATGTGGACACTTTGGAGAGGATGCAGAGAAGGTTTACGAGGATGTTGCCTGGTATGGAAGGTGCTAGCTATGAAGAGAGGTTGAGTATGCTAGGTTTATTTTCATTAGAAAAAAAAGAGATTGAGGGGGGACCTGATTGAGGTTTACAAAATCATGAAGGGTATAGACAGGGTGGATAGAGATAAGCTTTTTCCCAGAGTGAAGGATTCATTAACGAGAGGTCACGCTTGCAAGGTGAGAGGTGAAAGGTTTAAGGGCAAGTACTTTATATGGGTGGTGGGTGTCTGGAACGCATTGCCAACAGAGGTGTTAGAGGCAGGCATGGTAGATTCATTTAAGATGCATCTGGACAGATGCATGAGTAGGTGGGGAGCAGAGGGATACAGATGCTTAGGAACTGGGCGACAGGTTTAGACAGTAGACTTGGATAGGCTCAGGCTTGGACGGTCGAAGGGCCTGTTCCTGTGCTGTAAATTTTCTTTGTTCTTTGTTCTTTAAGTTCAGGACAGCTTGAAGGTTATCGTCATTCCTCGGGACTTGATGCTCTCCACCCTCTCAACCTCGGCTCCATTGATGAGATGGTGGTGTGTTACCCTCCCTTCTTTATGAAATCAGTGATCAGTTCTTTAGTTTTGCCAATGTTGAGAGAGAGAGGTTGTTCTCATTGCACCATGTCACCAAGCCCTTTATGTCCTTTCTGTATTCTGACTCGTCATTGTTTGTTATCAGTGTCACCAGTGAACTTGTAGATGGCATTCATTTGGAATTTAGTGATATAGTTGTGGCTATACAGGGAGTATGTTAGGGGTCTGAGAACGCATCCTTGGGAAGCTCCAGTATTGAGTGTTATCATGGATGACGTGCAGTTCGCTATCATCACTGATTGTGGTCTGTGGGTCAGGAAGCTGAGGATCCAGTTGCAGAGGGCACAGCTGAGACCAAGGTCACGGAATTTTGAGATAAGTCAGGAGGGATAGTGGTGCTGAAGGTGGATCTGTAGTCGATGAGCAGGAGTTTGACATAGGTGTCCTTGTTGTCCAGACGTTCCAGGGATGAGTGCAGGGCTAGAGAAATAGCAACGGCTGTGGATCTGTTACGTTGAGGAGCGAGACAGGCTGGGAGCCTGGAGTTGCTGTGGGCCATGATTAGCCTCTCAAAGCACTTCATCATTATGGAAGTCAGAGCGGTAGTCACGAAGGCAGGTTGCATATGCTTTCTTAGGTACTGGGAGAATTGTGGTCTTCTTGAAACAGCTGGGGACTTCAGCTTGTAGGAGGGAGAGGTTGAAGATGTAAGTGAATACCTCTGTTAATTGTCTGTAAAGGATGTAAGTGCTTGGCCAGAGACCCCATCTGGGCCCATCACTTTCCTGGGTTGTCTCCCAGGAAGACTAATCTGGTGTCTGCAGCGGTGACAGTGGGCACAGATACGTCCAAGAGTATCGGGGTAGGTGACCCCACGCTACTGGCATTGAGCAGAGAAAGCATTGAGCACATCAGGGAGGGATGTGTCTTTGTCCGCTATCCTCCTTTGCTTCCTGTTATGTTGTTTAGGCCTTGCCACAGGTGGCGGGAGTCTGTGTGCTTGGTTTGGGCCTCTACCTTCTTCCGATAATGCCTGTTGGCATCTCTGATGTCTTTGTGGAGGTCATATCTGGATTTCCTGTGTAGGCTTGGGTCATCCAACTTGAACGTTGCATGCCTGGATTTCAGTCGGGAATGGCTCTGGTTCATCCAAAGTTTCTGATTGGGGAAAACTCGCATTGACTTCTTTGGTTTAAATTTCCTATTGAGGTCTATGATGGTGGTGGTGAACCTGTCCGGGGTTTCTGCTGAGCACTTGAACATGGTCCAGCCCTCCGTTTCCAAGCAACCCCGGAGTCACCCTTCCACTGCCTTAGGCCAGCATTGCACTTCCTTTTGTGAAAATTCCTCTCGTTTCAGCTTCTGCTTGTAAGCTGGGAGGAGGAACACAGTGTTATGATCAGATTATCTAACGTTTGGGCAGGGGATGGAGTAGTGGGCACCTTTGATAGCTGTGTAGCAATGGTCCAGGATGTTCGGTCCTCTGGTGGGGCAAGAGACGTGTTGATGGTGCTTTGGCATCACCCCCTTGAGGTTGGCTTGGTTGAAGTCACTGGCCACGATGATTACGGTCTTGGGGAATTTGTTACTAGAATGTTTATGGTGGTGTAAATCACATCTAGGGCAGTCTTCACATCTGCCTGGGGTGGTATGTAGACTGCTGACAGGATGGCGGAGGTGAAATCTTGCAGCAGATAGTAGGGATGGCATTTTACTGTAAGGTATTCTAGGTCTGGGGAGATATGGCTTGCCAGGGTCACTACGTCTGAGCACCAAGAGGTGTGGATCAGGAAGCATACCCCGCTACCCTTCACCTTACCTGAAGAGGCCGTGCAGTCAGTGAGATGTATGGAGAACCCGTCAGCTTATAGGATCGAGTCAGGAAGGGCAGGGGTGAGCCAAGTCTCAGTGAAACAGAGCACACAACAGTCTCTCAGTTCCCTCTGGAAAGTGAGTCCGAATCTGAGATCACCTATTTTGTTTTTGTTTTTGATTTTGATGGCCTGTAAACAAATAACAGGAAAGTGGTGGTGGTGGGGGGGATAGGTTTTGAAATCGCACTTTCTCTACAACTCTTGATACCCCTATTGATAAAGAATCTATCTATTTCAGCCTTAAATATACATAAGGACTCCAAACCCACAGCTCTCTGTACAAGGAGTTTCAAAGCCTCACATTTCTCTGAGAGAAGAAATTCTTCCTTATCTCAGTCTTAAATTAGCATCCCTAAATTGTTCACTGGATGAATCAAGAAGATCACTACAAAGTGAGAACACAAGCTACTACCATTCACTTTGCTGATGAGATGAATAATTCAAGATGTTGGCACAAAATCTATGATGATCAGGTTTTGTTTCTCATAAGAATTATTTTCTCTTGCTCTGTCCTGAAATCACAGACTCATTCTAGAGTGTAATTTCCAGGTAAGCTGGTTACCTCACTTTTATTCATATGTGAATCTCAGAATGTCAGAATAGTATGGACTTCAGCAAGGCATTTGATAAGGTTCCCCATGGTAGGCTCATTCAGAAGGTCAGGAGGAATGGGATACAGGGGAACCTAGCTGACTGGATACAGAATTGGCTGGCCAATAGAAGACAGCAAGTGGTAGTAGAAGGAAAATATTCTGCCTGGAAGTCTGTGGTGAGTGGTGTTCCACAGGGCTCTGTCCTTGGGCCTCTGCTGTATGTAATTTTTATTAATGACTTGGATGAAGGGATTGAAGGATGGGTCATCAAGTTTGCAGGTGTCATTGACAGAATAGAGGGCTGTTGTAGGCTGCAGTGGGACATTGACAGGATGCAGAGATGGGCTGAGAGGTGGCAGATGGGGTTCAACCTGGATAAATGCGAGATGATGCATTTTGGAAGGTCGAATTTGAAAGCTGAGTACAGGATTAAGGATAGGATTCTTGGCAGTGTGGAGGAACAGAGGGATCTTGGTGTGCAGGTACATAGATCCCTTAAAATGGCCACCCAAGTGGTCAGGGTTGTTAAGAAAGCATGTGGTGTTTTGGCTTTCATTAACAGGGGGATTGAGTTAAGAGTCGTGAGATCTTGTTGCAGCTCTATAAAACTTTGGTTAGACCGCACTTGGAATACTGCGTCCAGTTCTGGTCGCCCTATTATAGGAAAGATGTGGATGCTTTGGAGAGGGTTCAGTGGAGGTTTACCAGGACACTGCCTGGACTGGAGGGCTTACCTTATGAAGAGAGGTCGACTGAGCTCGGACTTTTTTCATTGGAGAAAAGGAGGAGGAGAGGGGACCTAATTGAGGTATACAAGATAATGAGAGGCATAAATAGAGTCGATAGCCAGAGACTATTTCCCAGGGCAGAATGGCTAACACGAGGGGTCATAGTTTTAAGCTGGTTGGAGGAAAGTATAGAGGGGATGTCAGAGGTGGGTTCTTTACACAGAGAGTTGTGCGAGCATGGAATGCATTGCCAGCAGCAGTTGTGGAAGCAAGGTCATTGGGGACATTTAAGAGACTACTGGACATGCATATGGTCACAGAAATTTGAGGGTGCATACATGAGGATCAGTGGTCGGCACAACATTGTGGGCCTGAAGGGCCTGTTCTGTGCTGTACTGTTCTATGTTCTGTGTTCTAATATCTGGACATCATCGTCCAGAGGTAGTATGACTTCCATATTGTGTGTGTTCCTGACTCTAAATGTCCTTGTTTCCTTTTACTTTAAATACTTGAAGTGATTTGGTTGGTAATCTGTGTGGGCCAGGATGGAGGGAGGAGAGATTAGTGAATTATAGAGAAAAGACAAGGAAGTGGAGTTGAAGATTATCAGCTTAGCTATGATCTCACTAATGTTGGAGTAGACTGGATGGCCTGAATACTCTACTTCTGCTCCTACTGGTTATGGTATTTGGTATGAAGTTGTTGAGATGTTTTTGTGTGTGACATCACAGAGGCATAGAATCAACATGGTGCCTTCCCTCTTGCAGCAAACTACCTGTTTAAAATACAGGGAAATAGTAACCAGACCTTCCTGGTGAATTCCATTGTAAGACACTGTAAGCCTACTTGGATATCTTTCATGTTGTGGTGCAGGCCAATCTTTGGAATCCATCATCAAATGGTGGAGAAAGTTAAAAATCACACAATGCCAGGTTATAGAACAACAGGATTATTTGGAAGTACTAGCTTTTGAAGGGCTGCTTCTTTATCAGGTAGCTATGGAGTAGGATCATAAGACACAGATGAAGGAGCAGCGCTGCGAAAGCTAGTGCTTCCAAATAAACTTGTTAGACTATAACCTGGTGTTCTGTGATTTTCAACTTTGTCCACCACAGTCCAAAACTGATACCTCCACATGGTGGAGAAAGTGGGAACTGCAGATGCTGGAGATCAGAGTTGAAAAGTAGCAGTAATATTTCTAAACTAGTTGATCCACAAATCCAAGCTTCTGCTGAGGCAACATGGACTCAAATCCCACCACTGCAATGGTGTTTAAATTCAATAATTTGAAATAAAATTGAATTAAAAATTTATTGCATAGAATCCCTACAGTATGGAAACAGGCCCTTCAGCCCAACCAACCCTCCGAAGAGTTTCCCACCCAAACCTATTACTCTACATTTATGCCTGACTAATGCACCAAACCTACACATCCTAGAATACACTGGGCAATTTAGCATGGCCAATTCACCTAACCTACACATCTGTGGATTGTGGGAGGAAACCCACACAGACATAGAGAGAACGTGCAAACTCCATGCAGAAAGTCACCCGAGGCTGGAATCGAACTCAGTTCCCTGGCACTGTGAGGCAGCAATGCTGACCACTGAGGCACCGTGCCACCCAATCTCAGTGGCGATAAAAGTGAATCTGTCATTATCTGTTGTAAAAACTGATCTTGTTCACTCAGGGAAGAAAATGTCACTCAGGGAAGGAAATCTGCCATCCTTCCTTGTCTGGCCTACATGTGATTCCAGTCCAAAAGCATCAAAAGGTAACCTTGCTAATGAAGCTCTCATCCCATGAGCAAATCTAAAGAAGGATGTTCTCGTTTAGTAGTTGAAGACAAACATTCTATGAACCATTCCCAGTTTGTTTCGAATATTGGCTTGTTGGCCATTCCTGGCTGTGGACGCATGCCCAAGATTGGAACATACTTGTGCTTTGCACATTTCTTTTTTTCACATTTGGTTAGATTTCTCCTCACAAATTCTAAGATTTTCTTAAGATAATATAGAGCATATAGTGTATCGCAATGTTGAGTCCCAGCAGCTAAAGAGTGACTTGGTGACGGGATACTGGCATTTATGGAGTTATGTCAGAGGCACCCCTTAGCTCAGTTGGCTGGATTGTTGGCTTGCAAAGCAGTGTGATGCTAACAGTATGGGTTCAATACCTACCACTGGTTTGAGGTTACCACGAAGGGCTTTCCTTCACCTGAGGTCTGGTGGCCCTCAGGTTAAGTCACTCCTCTCTCTGTAGAAAGAGCAAAACTGTTATGGTAAGACTACAGCAGCATCTTAATTAGTTTTAGTGTCAGACATACAATGTTTGATCATTCTCAGTTGCTTCTTATACTTCTTCCAACATTTTTTCTTCAGCTATACCACTAAAGGCACGCTTTTCAATGTTCAGATCGGCTGCAATATTTCTGCAGTGCAGTAAAGGCTGCCCACTTCTGCTCTAATGTAGTGATTGAAAAATTAAAGAATTGCCTGTATCAGATGTGTTTACAAAGGAATCTGATGGTTATTCTATTATCCTTCAAAGAATATTGGATGTTACATTCAATATGTGAAGGTACCCATAGGAATCAATACAATAGTCCAGTGTCATGTCTCTCCACTGTCTTTGTCAGGCAAAAACTGAAATGTCTGAAACTCAATCTCTGAAATGTAATGCATTTGGTCTAGTTTATAAACTCTACATCAGTAACAGCATAAAATCAACCTCATTTGGGGATCCATTAGATAATTGCAAAGAAAGAGCATGATGCCAAGCTATTTGGAAGGCCCAGAGGTTCATGGGCGGCACGGTCACACAGTGGTTAGCACTGCTGCCTCACAGCTCCAGAGACCCGAGTTCAATTCCCAACTCAGGCGACTGACTGTGTGGAGTTTGCATATTCTCCCCGTGTATGCGTGGGTTTTCTCCGGGTGCTCCGGTTTCCACCCACAATCCAAAGATGTGCACGTCAGGTGAATTGGCCATGCTAAATTGCCTGTAGTGTTAGGTAAGGGGTAAATGTACGGGAATGGGTGGGTTACGCTTCTGCGGGTCGGTGTGGACTTGTTGGGCCTGTTTCCACACTGTAAGTAATCTAATCTAAGGTTCAATCTCACTCTGATCTAGTTTGAGTAAACTGATCTCAGCCAGGGAGCAATGGGAGCACTAGAGTTAACCTGAGTTCCTATGCTAGTGAGACAAAGGGTCCCCAAGAGTTCATGCTTCTCATCAGTAGCCATTAGGACTTCTTAGATTACGTGCATGTGTGTACAGGTGTGAGATGAAAGCAAGTTCAGTCTTGTTTGTTGCTCTAGAATCCTAGTATCCCTACAGTGCAGAAAGAGCCCATTTTGCCCATTGAGTCTATACCAAACCACCGAAGAGCATCCCACCCAGACCCTGCCCTCCCCATCCTATCTGTGCAATTCGATATTTCCCATGGCCAAGCCGCCTAACTGGCACATCTTTGGACTAGGGAAGGAAACTAGGGCACCTGCAGGAAACCAATGCAGACACTGGAAGTATGTGCAAATTCCCCACAGACAGTGGAATCGAACCCTGGTGCTGTGTGGCAATATGCTAACCGCTGAGTCACTGGGTGACCCATTCTTCCTATTGTTGACTAATTTTCTGCCATATGGTTGCTTGCCAATGTACAAATCTTGGGTTTTGTTATCCTTACAAATACATAACAAGAAGCAGGAAAATCCATAAAACCATGAAGGAAGAAGATGCATCTAAAGTCATTAAACTATTGATTTGTTAAAAATCACAACTTACAATTCAAGCTTGGCACATGAACACTGAAAATACATGGTGATAAAGGTGTATAAGACCCTAGCATCTGAAAGGGACAACTGACTATACAGACAATAGGAGGCTCTGATATGGGGAATACAAACAGTATAGGCTGTCTACAATCACAAAGTACATACCAACAGTGAGAAGACGTAAACATGTAATGATATGATTAGATAATATAGTCATGTATTAGTTTTAGCATGATTGGATAATATGGTCATGTGTACCAAATTGGAATATGAGCTATGTGTGAATATGATTCAGTGGTAGTAGGGCTGAGTAAATGTGCAGCCTATTGAATGGATTTTTGCTTCTGTAGGTACAGTTGGTTGAAAGCTTGTTATCTGTAAAAATAGTAGAAACCTTTGTTCCTGCAATACAGATTTGTCATTTTCTTGATGTGTAGATCTCCGAAGCTTACATGGATAAACACTTAAACAAAGAAACCTAAGTATCATCTGGAGTTAACTTACACTTACATTATCACAGAATGTTATGGCACAGGCCGAGGTTATTCAGGGTATCACGTTTACACTGGCTCTCCAAATGAGCACCCTGTCTTTTCCCATTACTTTTGTACATTGTACTTTTAAATAATTATCCAATGTCCTTTTGAATACCTCGATGGTGTTCAACCTGCCCTCACCACACTTTCAAGCAATGCATTTCAGAATTGAGCAATTCGCTGCCTGAAAAAGTATTTTGTTGTGTCACATTAGCTTATTTTGCAAATTGCTTAAAATCTGTATCTTGTTGTTCTTGATCCTTTCACCAGCAGGAGCAGTTTCTCCCTTGCTACTCAATCCAGATCCCGCATGATTTTGAACATTGTTATTAAAACGTTCCATCAGCTCCCATGGTTGCATTTGAACCCATCTGCCCAGACTGAGCCTCTGGAGTACATCTCCGAGACACCCGCACCAATCAACCAAACCGCCCCGTGGCCCAACATTTCAACTCCCCCTCCCACTCTGCCAAGGACATGGAGGTCCTGGGCCTCCGTCACCGCCGCTCCCTCACCACTAGACGCCTGGAGGAAGAACGCCTCATCTTCTGCCTCGGAACACTTCAACCCCAGGGCATCAATGTGGACTTCAACAGCTTCCTCATTTCCCCTTCCCCCACCTCATCCTAGTTTCAAACTTCCAGCTCAGTTACTGTCTCCTTGACTTGTTCGACCTGCCTATCTTCTTTTCCACCTATCCACTCCACCCTCTCCTCCTTGACCTATCACCTTCATCTCTTCCCCCACTCACCCATTGTACTCTATGCTACTCTCTCCCCACCCCACCCTCCTCTAGCTTATCTCTCCATGCTTCAGGCTCACTGCCTTTATTCCTGATGAAGGGCTTTTGCCCGAAACGTCGATTTCGCTGCTTGTTGGATGCTGCCTGAACTGCTGTGCTCTTCCAGCACCACTAATCCACCTCTGGAGTACGAGTCCATTGGCATTACTATTACATCATCACCTCCTCTATTAATATCATTTGGGGATTGGGATTTTAAATTAGAGGTAATGTAGATGTTTGGTATCAGTTCTGTGAAAGCAATTTTTTAAAAAAGGTTTGAAATTTAGTTGGAACATTGAACTACAGATATCATTTCCAAAAACACATGTGACTTCCTATTGGATAATAGGAAGTGCTGAGCAGGATACCTGTGATGTTATTGCTGAAACATTTACAAAGTTGAACATTTAAGAACTATAGAAAAACTGGGCAAGGTTAACTAGCTTCACTAGTTTAGAAAAGTCAGAGTTCAGTGCAGACTAACAGTTTATCCTTGTCATTGTGTAGAAATATGCAGACTGGGAAATTTTAATTTATCAAGTGTCAATGCTGTCAGTGTTTGTGGAGAAGTTTTCAAGATGTCAGAACTGGAAAGAAGAATCCAGGCCATAAAAGCTGAAAAGAGTTAATGAAGTTTAGTTAGAGTCAGATCAATTAATGTTTAGTTGGAATCTTTTAAATTAACAAGAAGATAGATGTAGGAGCGGCACTTTACTGACACTGAGTATCTGTAAAGAATATCGCTGGTAAAAAGCTTAAAAGTTTGTTTCATTGTTTATGCTAAGATCTATCAAAACTGTCATGAATATATATATATATTATATCTGCTTACACATGGACATTTGTGTTTATTTTGTGTAATAAACTTGTTTGTTTTTAAAATGATATTCACAACCTAAATTAGTTTTATTCAGTGATTGACCACTACAGTAGCCACCTCTAAAGTTTCACTCTGGGATCATAACAAAACATATAAGACCAATTAGAATTATCTAGTAGTTAAATAGCAAGTCATCCATCAACAGAGTTGCATCATAGAGATTGCAGATAATTCAGTGTCTTGTAATCAGCACAAATGAGTCCTGTGTATTAAGTCAGAAATAACTAGAGACTGAATTTAACAATTGATGAGAGATTACTATATAAGTATTTTCTTAGTTAGGGAATACATTAATAATTTTGCGAAGCCTGCCTATCAAATAGCTATATATGTGATCAATGCACATTCAGAATGTAAGTATCTGACATTCTTACAGGAAATGCGTTAGAATCAGTGTCCTTCCTCCTCTGGAATGCAGGTGTTCCCTTCGGGAATGTTAGATCAAAAACAGTCCTTTCAGCCGCAGTGTCACTGATTAGAACATTGATCTTTTGTACTATTTGAAGCCACTGTATACATGAGTGAAAATATGTAAGTAAGTTATCGTAAGGATAGACTGACGGGCAGAGGGGGTGGGGTGGCCTTGTTGGTAAGGGAGGATATTCAGTCCCTTGCGCGGGCGGACCTAGAGTCAGGGGATGTAGAGTCAGTGTGGATAGAGCTTCGAAACACTAAGGGTAAAAAGACCCTCATGGGAGTCATCTACAGGCCCCCAAACAGTAGTCTGGATGTTGGAGGTAAGTTGAATCAGGAGCTGAAATTGGCTTGTCGCAAAGATGTTACTACAGTTGTTATGGGGGATTTTAACATGCAGGTAGACTGGGAGAATCAGGATGGTATCGGGCCTCAAGAAAGAGACTTTGTGGAGTGCCTCAGAGATGGATTTTTAGTGCAGCTGGTGCTGGAGCCGACCAGGGATAAGGCGATTCTGGATCTGGTATTGTGTAACGAACCAGAATTGGTCAGTGACCTCGAAGTGAAGGAGCCATTGGGAAGTAGTGACCATAATACAATAAGCTTCAATCTGCAATTTGAGAGGGAGTGGGTACAATCTGAAGTGACAATATTTCAGTTGAATAAAGGGAAATATGGAGCTATGAGGGAGCAACTGGCCAAAGTTCAATGGTTTAATACCTTAACAGGGAAGACCGTGGAGGAACAATGGCAGATATTTCTGTGTATAATGCAGAAGATGCAGGATCAGTTCATTCCTAAAAGGAAGAAAGATCCCAGGAGGAGACATGGGCGGCCGTGGCTGACAAGGGAAGTAAAGAAACATATAAGGTTAAAAGAGAAAAAGTATAACTTAGCGAAGATAAGCGGGAAAACGGAGGACTGGGAAGCTTTTAAAGAACAACAGAGGATTAGTAAGAAGGAAATACGCAGAGAAAAAATGAGGTACGAAGGTAAACTGGCCAAGAATATAAAGGAGGATAGTAAAAGCTTTTTTAGGTATGTCCAAGGCAAAAAAATGGTTAGGACAAAAATTGGGCCCTTGAAGACAGAAGCAGGGGAATATATTACTGGGAACGAAGAAATGGCAGAGGAATTAAATGGGTACTTCAGATCTGTGTTCACTGGGGAAGACACAAGCAATCTCCCTGAGGTAACAGTGGCTGAAGGACCTGAACTTAAGGGAATTTCTATTTGCCAGGATTTGGTGTTGGAGAGACTGTTAGGTCTGAAGGTTGATAAGTCTCCGGGACCTGATGGCCTGCATCCCAGGGTACTGAAGGAGGTGGCTCGGGAAATCGTGGATGCGCTGGTGATTATTTTCCAGAGTTCAATAGAATCGGGGTTGGTTCCTGAGGATTGGAGGGCGGCTAATGTTGTGCCACTTTTTAAGAAGGGTGGGCGGGAGAAAGCAGGAAATTATAGACCAGTTAGTCTGACCTCAGTGGTGGGAAAGATGCTGGAGTCTATTATAAAGGATGAAATTACGGCACATCTGGATAATAGTAACAGGATAGGACAGAGTCAGCATGGATTTATGAAGGGGAAATCATGCTTGACTAATCTTCTTGTATTTTTTGAGGATGTAACTCGGAAGATGGACGAGGGAGATCCAGTGGATGTAGTGTACCTGGACTTTCAGAAAGCTTTTGATAAAGTCCCACACAAGAGGTTAGTGAGTAAAATTAGGGCGCACGGGATTGGGGGCAAAGTACTAGATTGGATAGAGAATTGGTTGGCTAATAGGAAACAAAGGGTAGTGATTAACGGCTCCATTTCGAAATGGCAGGCAGTGACCAGTGGGGTACCGCAGGGATCCGTGCTGGGACCGCAGCTTTTTACAATATATGTAAATGATATAGAAGATGGTATCAGCAATAACATTCGCAAATTTGCTGATGACACAAAGCTAGGTGGTAGGGTGAAATGTGATGAGGATGTTAGGGGATTACAGGGTGACCTGGACAAGTTAGGTGAGTGGGCAGATGCATGGCAGATGCAGTTTAATGTGGATAAATGTCTGGTTATCCACTTTGGTGGCAAGAACAGGAAGGCAGATTACTACCTCAATGGTATCAAATTAGGTAAAGGGGCTGTTCAGAGAGATCTGGGTGTTCTTGTACACCAGTCAATGAAGGCAAGCATGCAGGTACAGCAGGTCGTGAAGAAGGCTAATAGCATGCTGGCCTTCGTAACAAGAGGGATTGAGTATAGAAGCAAAGAGGTGCTTCTGCAGCTGTACAGGGCCCTGGTGAGACCACACCTGGAGTACTGTGTACAGTTCTGGTCTCCAAATTTGAGGAAAGACATTCTGGCTATTGAGGGAGTGCAGCGTAGGTTCACGAGGTCAATTCCTGGAATGGCAGGATTGCCTTACACGGAAAGACTGAAGCGACTGGGCTTGTATACCCTTGAGTTTAGAAGACTGAGAGGGGATCTGATTGAAACGTATAGGCTTATGAAAGGATTGGACACTCTGGCAGGAGGGAACATATTTCCGTTGATGGGGGAGTGCCGAACCAGAGGACACAACTTAAAAATACGGGGTAGACCATTTAGGACAGAGATGAGGAGAAACTACTTCACACAGAGAGTGGTGGCTGTGTGGAATGCTCTGCCCCAGAGGGCAGTGGAGGCCCAGTCTCTGGATTCTTTTAAGAAAGAATTGGATAGAGCTCTTAAAGATAGTGGAGTCAAGGGGTATGGAGATAAGGCTGGAACAGGATACTAATTAGGAATGATCAGCCATGATCATATTGAATGGCGGTGCAGGCTCGAAGGGCAGAATGGCCTACTCCTGCATCTATTGTCTATTGTCTATTGTCTATTGTCTATTATCTCACTCTCATCACTTTAGTGACATTTCTCTTCATCTGCAATTGGCTGACACAAACTCACAAGCTGACTTAGTGTTTTATTTTCTGTCCTTTGTGTAAAAGCATCTGCATCTGCTGGGTGACATGTCTTAAAGGGCAAAGTGAATGAACAGGGACTGCTATTTCCAAAAAGGCAGAGAAAAACCTTGCTATGATGTTTACTTACAGATATTACCATTGACCATTTGTGACCTAACACAGCCCAAGCTTAGGGGTTAATTAAAAGGGAGGTCCTTCTACATTAGATTAACAAGGTGGTGATGGCACCAAGAAGTTTTGTCCCTGCCGTCTGCCAATCCAACCTGAAATGCACAGGAGGAGCAAATTACTGCAGATGCTGGAATCTATACTGAAAACAAAGAATGCTGGAGATCCCAACGGGTCAGACAGCATCCCATGGAGACAGAGCAAGCTAACGTTTTGAGTCCAGATGACACTTCATCAGAGCTCTGATGAAAGGTTATCTAGACTTGAAATGTTAGCTTGCTTTCTGAAATACAGAGTCTTGATGCTGTAATCAAGATGTTAGAACATAGTTTTTCCCCTAGCAAGATAGACTTGTGTTTATAACTTTATGATCCTCCCATATTCATCTTGCCTTTCTTAATAGGTGTTTTTTCAAACAAATTGAGAAAGGTGACAACTTTATGTTCCATTAGGTGTTCCACTGGAGAACTATGCTGAGGATAATGGGAGTCACACTAATGAATAAGAAGTGTCTGGAGTATAAACATAAACCTTTCTTGTGCAATTGACCAGGAGGGTTTATAGTTTTAATTGCTTTATCGCTCTTAGAATGTCTCACAGCTGAAAAACCTATGGGACGGTTAACTTTTATGGTATTAGCTAAGAGCCTTTTGGCATGATTCAGTTCAATAGCAGTACCGTTATCAAGCTAAAACTCAATTTTAAACACATTTTCCATGAGCATCAAAGATGTCCCTTGGCAAATTATGCTGAACTCTTCCTACAAGGTGCTCTTTCACCACAGGTGCCTGTGGAAGTGAGAATTGCTGACATGTTGATTGGTAAAAGGTTTGGAGCAAGTGTGTTTCTCACTCGCTGTTTACATATTCCATGTTAAAAGATGACAAATTTAAATCTCAGGCGGCACACTGAATTGCTGCAGTATATTTAATACTGGCTTTGATTTGGCCAAACAAATTCAAATTAATCCTGTGATGGGTTTTATGGGCTAGTGCTAAAATGGAAAATAACTATGTCTGAGATATCATGGCTATGGCAAGTCTGTATATACAATGTACAAATGCCCTTCTCCAATGTTGTCCCTTCTGTAAAAACAATTGCTCAATACAATTTACAGCTACGGGTTACCCACTGTACATGGTTAACAAAACGCTGCCACTTAATAAGTTACATCTTGGTACACAAGGATGATCTAAAAGGCATCCTGCATCTTAGAGTCAGTCCCGGTTATACAAACTGCCAGTTTGTTTGCTCAAAGCTAAACTTTCATATCCATTCTAAGGTCAAGAACAGACTGAGAAACCAGCAATCATAGAAATTTTTAGTTAACCATCTGCAAAACTCATCTTTAAATGATCGACATCGTGAAACATTATCAACCAAATTGGAACACCTTGATCTCACTGCAGTTTCCAATCAAGAAGAAATCTGGCAACATATGATAGCAGCAGTATTTACAAAGTTCCAATAAGCTCATTGGACCCTGCACCAAGAAGAACAGCAATTAATTTGGTGAAACTGACAAGGTTATCTCAGAGTACAACGGGACATCGATTAGATGGGCCAACAGGCCAATTGGCCGAGATGTGGCGGATGGAGTTTAATTTAGAAAAATGTGAGGTCTCACATTTTGGTAAAGCAAATCAGAACAGGACTTATACACTGAAGGGTAGAGTCCTGGTGGAGTGTTGCCAAACAAAGAGACCTTGGTGTGCAGGTTCACAGTTCCTTAAAGGCGGAGTAGCAGGTAGACTTGATAGTGAAGAAGACTTTTGGTACACTTGCCTTTATTAGACAGTGCATGGAGTATAGGAGTTTGGGATGTCTATTGCTGACATTGGTTAAGCCATGTTTGGAATGCTGCATTCAATTCTGGTTTCCCTGCAGAGGAAAGATGTTGGTAAACTTGAAAAGGTTCAGAAAAGATTTACAAGAATGTTGCCAGGATTTGAGCTATAGGGAGAGGCTGAATAGACTGGGGCTATTTTCCCTGGAGTGTTGGAGGCTGAGTGGTGACTTTATTGTCGGTTATAAAATCATAACGGACATGGAAAGGATGAATTGCCAAAGTCTTTTTTTCCAGGGTAGAGGAGTCCAAAACTAGAGAGCATGGGTATAAGGTGAGAGGGGAAAGATTTAAAAGGGACCTAAGGGTCAATGTTTTTCATGCAGATGGTGGTGCGTATACAGAATTTACTGCTAGAGGACAAGGTGGAGGCTGGTCCAATTACAACATTTAAAAGGCATCTGGATGGATATATGAATAGAAAGAGTTTAGAGGGATATGGGCCAAATGCTGACAAATGGAACTAGATTAATTTAGGATATCTGGTTGGCATGGACGAGTTGGATCGAGAGATCGGTTCCATGCTATGCATCTCTATCTGCCAGTAGTGAAAAGGTCAGCCCATCAGGCTCACCAGGATCAGCCAGTCAGTCAAGAGTAAAAGACAGGGGGCAACCTTCAATACTGGATTGCATTTGCAGGAAAAACTCAACTAAACCCTGATATTGGTGCCTTAAGAAGCTCCTATACAGCACTAATATCTGTCTATAAGGCAGCTTAGCAACCCAAAATTAACCCTGAGAACATCCATGCCAAGGCACCACATACCAACAAGGACATAGTCCTGAATCACTGGTTGGAATGCTTAGAAACACTGTTCAGTGCCAAGTGCCACTGCCAGCACATCACCATCATGTCTGACCGAGAAGAATTGGACAAGTGCCCAAATTTGGAAGAAACTGTGACCTCTATCAACCAAGAGCATCAAATTCCCCAGAGTTGATGGAATTCTACCTGAAGCCTTAAAGTATGATAGACCCATTCTAAAAACTAAGCTGCATGAGGTTTTGATGACTGTTGGGATTAGAGAAGGACTCCACATGAATTTTGTGATACACTTATCATCATCATGGACAAAAACAAGGAGACATGTCAGACTGCCCCAACTGTTGAGGGACCATCCTTCTTTATTTAATGCAATATTGTATTTTAGAAAGAGTACAGTACACTATCCTTTTATTGACACATATACTCCAGTGTAGGAGTACAGTGAAATACTTTTACAATGTCTGCCTTCTTATGGTGTCATCTTATGTACAAATACCTGGGTACAATTCTTGGATACAGCAGAGGAGTAAAAGTGGTTGCAGTACTTACAGAGTTGAAAAATAAGCTAAAAATAGGACATCTTTAAAGGGTTGACATTAGAGAAAGGTAGGAAATTTCAAATAGACATTACAGAATAGCAGCTCAGCGCAGGGCCTCTGCACGTGGTCTTACTGCCCGCATCAGACCCCAGTTTTCAACAACCGTCCGCACTCTGATCCAAGCCCCAGACTGCTCCGTATCTGCGCTCCAAGGTTCAATCTGGGGAAGATCCTGGATAGAATAATTCTGAAGAGCCAATTGTCTACCATTGTGGAAGAAGACCTTTAACAAAGCCAGTATGGTTTCAGAGCAAACAGAGCCACCACAGAAGTATTGAGACATATATATGAAAAGTACCATGACCAAACCAAAAGGCCTTCCCATCTCTTTCATAGACCTCACAAAGGCATTCAACACTTACAAGAGATGAAACAGTTTCATTCAAAACTGTTTTGACTATGAGGTACAACAGCAATCTTCTCGAATCCCTTCCACATCTTCAATGGGCATGAAGCAGGGATATGTACTGGTCCTGACCATTTTGTTTTTCAACACAAGGCTGCAGCAGGCAACAAGAGACCTCAGGGAGGGCGTTAACATCCAGTTTGGGTTGATTAAAGTCTTTTCAAGGTCAGGCTCATACAAACACATAAGAAAACCTCAATGCTGAACTTTTTCCTTTCACTAGCGACTGACTCTCCAGTCCATTGTCAGATCTGCAACAGGTAGCAGCATATATCTCAATGTCCCACAAATCTTCACTCTAAAATCTGTTTAAAGAAAATGATGTTTGTATCAGCCTTCACCCCAAGAAGATTTTAAACCATTCAACCATTGTTATCAAGTTTACAGCACTAGGGACCAGGTTCAATTCCAGCCCTGAATGACTGACTATGTGGTGTTTACATGTTGTCCCTGTGTCTATTTGGGTTTCCTCCAGGGGCTCCAGTTTCCTCCCACAATCCAAAGGTGTGGAGGATAAGTGGCTTGGCCATGCTATGTTTCCCTCGTTGGGTCTAGGGATGTGTAGACTAGACGGATGAACCACAGTAAATGTTGGGTTATGGGTATACAGTGGGTTGCTCTTCGAAGGGTGGATGCAGACTCGATGGGCCAAATGACCTCCATCTGCACTGGAGGGATTCTATGATTCTAACCATAAAGCTATTTCCAATTTGGGGAGAGTCATCTTGTTTGATGCTACCATAGACAAGGTCCTGATAACAAGTTTTCCAAAGCAAATATGTCATTTGAAAGACTCCATAAACCAATGTGGACCAACCATGGTCTGAGCAAAGACCAATTTCAGAATATACAAAGCTCTAGTCTTCAGTTCTTGTGAATGACACCAAGTCATGGCTCCTGTATTACCATCATTTGCACCTTTTCAAGGGCTTCGACCAGTGCTGCATCTGCAATATCCTCAACATCCACTGGGAGCACTGCAACACAAAACAGTGACATTCCAGAAACAGCTAGCGTCACCAGCATCAAGTCCAACCACCTGCAAAGCAACTGCGTTGGGAGGGTCATGTTGCCTAGATGGCTGACAGTTGCCTCCCCGAAATGATGTTGCATGGAGAGCCAACGACTAGTAAACAGATCAGAGGGATCCCACACAGATGTTTCAGTAACTCCCCGTGAAAGGCCCTCTCTCTTGTCACAGTGATCATTGCTAGCTGGAAGGATGGGCCATATTTCATGGTGCCTGGGGACACTGTATTGGGAGTTGCTTTGATTCAGTGAAGAGCCATCATGAGAAAGGAAAGGAGCAAGTCAGATTCAGTTAAAGTGATTACCCCTTCACTTACTATAGGAGAATAGTAGGTAGGCCTGCATAGGCCTGCATAGCCCCCAGTTAGCTTGCAAACATGCGGACAATCCTTCCAAAATCTTTGTCTGTGAAGAAATATCTGGAAGTCAACAAGGAGCATTTTAATTCATGATCAAAATTGTTTGTTTATTCTAGTCTATCCCACTTTCATGACTATCGGCACATGTAACACATTGCATAACTAAAATATCTGCATGAATTAAGGATTGCATGTGTGTTCTTGACTATTCATCTGGTATCAGCTCATTTCCAATGAGATATATTTTCACCAGTAAATGCCATTCCTGTGAAGAATCTTGCTGCCTTAGTAATAATTTATGTTGCTGATCCATTGATCCATTCTGGGCAGTTGTTGACATCATAGCTTTCTCATCAGTGGAAAGTAGTGAAGAAGCAGTTTTTCCTGATATGGGTATGAGTCTGTGGTTATGATATAACTGCTTGGTCATGTTCACCACATATGATTGAGGTGATAAATTGAGGTCCCAAGTTGCCACATGGGCTGACTGTTGTTGAGAGCTCTTTGCACATTTGCAGTCTGACTAGTCATCCAGTCCACAGTTCTTGCAATGATTTGTCAGTTTTATCAAAATCCAATTTGGATTCCAATTGTTTTACTTTGATTTTATCACTCACTCCTATCTTGCTGGCATTTTTTTGCCCTACAAGTTGACTTGGTCATTGATGTTTTGGAATCTCAGTACTTGTGTTGTCATCACTAGTTGTCCTTGTAACAATTTTTTGTTTTGTGTTCTAATATTATTGCACGTCCTGAGCATTGAGTTTCCACCGAGGTTCACACTCTGACTACACACTCAAATTAGGCAAGGGCTTTGCTAGGTTGCTCATAAATTGAACAAGTTACTTCACAGCTTTCACATCTGTTGGCCACTGTATTTCCATTACTGCTCTCGCCTTATCAGAGTCCAGTTGAGGCCCTTTCACCACCTTCCCAAGGGCAACAATGGATGGGCAGTAAATACTGGCCAGCCAGTAATGCCCACATCCCATAAATGAATAAAGAAACCGTACATGATCTATGTAGTTGACTTCAGGCACCTTTTTTTGATCAGATTCAGGTTCATCTGACAAGCTCTTTCTAGCACTTGCACTAGATTTTCATGATCTGTGATATCTTTTTCATTGTGTCTCATATCATCCATGAAAGCTTCTCTGCAGAAAGTTCACTGACTATCTCATGCTGTCTGCATTGATACCCTTCAGGAACAGTAGAAATGTCAAACAGCATGAGAAACACTCTGTATTTCACAAATTATGTCCAAAATGTAGCTGAAAAACTGCAGGTTTCATCCAAGTTTACTTGCCAGTAACCATCCTTTGCATTTTGTATTACAAAGACACAACTTGAAGCAACATTTCTTCAATGGTTGGCTTAAGCTAGTGAGATCTCTTCAAAGTTTTATTGAGATCTTTTGTATACTTGCATACTATCAGCTTTCTAAGATTTTTGCACTAGTGGCACACTGTTACTAATTCTGTAGGAGTTATCACTTACCTCCTTTAGTCCTTTGTTTTCCAGCCTCTTTATTTTTACTTTACAGGCTGAAATTGCAGCCAGCAGGAACTCTCCTCAGCAGATGCTGAGTTGGGACATTTTTCCCTGAAGTGTCAGAGGTTGAGAGGTGACATTATAGAGGTTTACAAAATCATGAGGGGCACAGGTAAGGTGAAATCCCAAGGTCTTTTCCCCAGAGTAGGGGAGTCCACAACTAGAGGGCAAAACTTTAAGGTGAGAGGGGAAAGATTTAAAAGGGACCAGAGGGGCAACTTTTTCGTACTGATGTTGGTGGGCATATGGAATGAACTGCCAGATGAAGTGGTAAAGTCGAGTATAATGACAATATTTAAAAGACATTTAGTACATGGTTAGGAAAGGTTTAGAGGAGTATGGGCCAAGCGCAGGCAACTGGGACTAGTTCAGTTTAGGAAACCTGGTTGACATGGACGAGTTGGACTGAAGGGTTTGTTTCCACACGGTATGACTGTATGGTCTAACACTCTCTTAGAGATGACATTCATCATGAAAACTTCCAAGACTTGTAAAAATATTGTTGTCATCTTTTAAGGATCTGTTCAGTAGTTGAAAATGTATTACCCTACAAAATACTCCTAACCTCTACTGGCCAATGTCTTTCATGTCAGAGAGTGTGGGATACACTGAAATATGCAAAATAGATTTTAAAGTCATTCATCAAACTTTTTCCCTTCCAACATATCTCCAGGTAGGAGAATAGGGTTGAGAAATATATCTGCCGTGGAGCAGACTCATTGGGTTGAATGGCCTAATTCTGCTCCTATGTCTTATGGTCTTATGGTCTATAGTCACACTAGTTGTCAGAATTTCCTTAAATGTCCTGATGAACCAGTCAGCATTACCACTCAATTCAAGATTAAAGTGGTGCTGGAAAAGCACAGCAGATCAGGCAGCATCTGACAAGCAGGAAAATTGATGTTTCGGGCAAAAGCCCTTCATCAGGAATTCCTGGTGAAGGGCTTTTGCCCGAAACATCGATTTTCCTGCTCCTCAGATGCTGCCTGACCTGTTGTGCTTTTCCAGCACCACTCTAATCTTGAATCTGGTCTCCAGCATCTGCAGTCCTCACTTTTGCACTACCATTCAATTGTAGGTAGTGTTCAGATGAGATGGTGGTCAATTCTGCAGTATGCTCTGAATTCCATTAACTGACTACAATCAAACTGTAGCCCATTGTCTGTTGTGACAGTCCCCAGAAAATCCTGTTTTGTAAACAATTGGTTGAGAATATTAATGACCAAACTAATGGCTATGGAATTTGTTGTCGTGATTTCTGGGAACATTTTCTATGTCGTCATGAAAAGCTAACAAAAAACGATGTTAATATTATCTTCATGAGGCTTCTGCCTTTGTCTACTTGTTTTTGGTTAATGTTTTTGTTGTGCGCTTGAACTGTGAACATTCCCAAACCTAAAATAATTGAGTTATTATAAGCATGAAAAACAAAAGTAAGAAAAAATTGTGCAAAATAGAGACAATAGAATCTTCTATTGATACTTTAGAACAAGATCAATGAGGAATATTAATGTGTGATGCCTGCAATCCAAACTAAGTAATCCTTAAAATGATTTGATGGCTTCCTACCCATGATACATACATGAAGGGTTTCCCTCTTGGCAAGAGATTACTTCTCATGTTGAACTGATGATATTTTCTTTAACAATTTATGCACCTTTGTCAGTGATTCAGTTTGGAACATGCATCACATTTTTTCACCAGAGTTGACATGCTTTTGTGAATTGAGGGCTATCTGCCCAATCTGTGTGCCATTTTGAGGGAATCCATGGACCATGGACCCCTGATATCTCTTTGTCTGTCACCTTTTCCATTAGAGCTGGTTGGGCAGACTGTGTCTGCAGCCCTGAGTCCAAGAGTGCATTTCTGTATCACCTCTTTGAATCAAGCATGGGGAATTTGACTTGAGTTGCTAAGGTTGTGGTTTTTTTGTAGAATTGAAGTTTCTTCAATAAATTGATCACAAATTAACTTGTTGGAGAGTTTCTCATGCTTACACATGAAAGCCAGCTGCTGCAACACTGTTATGTCATGCTTAATGAGATCACCATTTCCCTGCAATCTCTGATGGAATGTATGTTGCAAGATCATAACATTGCTGTTTGGCCTGAAGTATTATCTGAGAGCATTTATTACTGTATCAAACACGAGCACATTCTTCTACGAGCTGGTCAAATACTCTTATTTTCTATTTCCTATTCCATAAATGGGGAAAGGCTTCATAAATCCGAAGCACAAAGTGACTTAGAAATCCTGGTTCAGAGTTCTCTTCAGGTTAATATGCAGGTTCATTTAGCAGTTAGGAACACAAATGCAATGTTTGCATTCATTTTGAGAGGGTTAGAATTCAAGAGCCAGGATAATGATGAGGTTGTATAAGGCTTGGCTAGACCGTATTTGGAATATTGCGAGCAGTTCTGGGCCCCATATCTCAGGAAAGATATGCTAGCATTGGAGGGGTTGCAGAGGAAGTTTACAAGAATGATCCAAGGGATCAAGGGCTTGTCATATAAAGAGCAGTTAAGGACTCTGGTTCTGTACTTGGTGGAATTTAAGGATGAGAGAAATCTCATTGAAGCTAAGAGGCCTAGATACAATGGACATGGAGAAGGCATTTCTACTAATAGGAGAGACTAGGACCCGAAACCACAACCTCAGAGTGAAGGAACTGAGATGAGGACGAATTTCTTCAGCCAGAGGACTTAACCTGTGGAACTCTTTTCTGCAGAGGACTTTGGAGGCCATGTCACTAAGGGTATGAAGACAAAGATAGATAGGTTCTTGATTAGTAGGGTCTTCATGGATAACGAGTGGAAGGCAGGAGAATGGGATTGAGAAACATCAGCCATGATCAACCTATGGAGCAGATTTGCTGAATGGCCTCATTCTGCTCCTATATCTTATGATCTAATCATCACACCCTCATTGCAGGGATGATTCAAACCAGGTTCTGCTTATGAATCGTAGATTTATGGCAATGTATTTTTAATCGGCTGCAGCGTAAATTTAGTGCTGATTTTAAGTTTCTC
Organism: Chiloscyllium punctatum; assembly: GCF_047496795.1. Taxonomy (NCBI): domain Eukaryota; kingdom Metazoa; phylum Chordata; class Chondrichthyes; order Orectolobiformes; family Hemiscylliidae; genus Chiloscyllium; species Chiloscyllium punctatum. Next base: position 132,023,745 of record NC_092739.1, on the reverse strand, counting down.
TGTCACTAAAAACACAGGTTTGTCTGATAGTATACAGGTTCTGGAGTAGAGTGGTGCTGGAAAAGCACAGCAGTTCAGGCAGCATCCGAGGAGCAGGAAAATCCGACGTTTCGGGCAAAAGCCCTTCATCAGTATACAGTACAGTGACCAGACCACAGACACACAAACACTACACAAATATACAGTGCAACATATCAGCTTCTGTTGTGCTGAAACTAATAGGCCTGTAGGTCTCTAATCTCTCCCTTCCTCCCTTCTTGAGTGGTTAGGTTACACTTGCTACTTTCCAAGCTTAAGGAAGGTTTCCAGACTTTATGGGATTCTCATCATTGGAGGTTCATCTGGTCCACAGCATTCATCAAGCTTTAATCCAGTTAACCTTTCGTGTATACCTCTTTACTAATTTCTCAGTTTCACTAGTGTCTTGTCTGACTAGTATTTCTGGGAGATTTTTCTGAATCTTCTTTTGTGAAGGCAGATGTGGAGTAACCATTTAGTTTCTTTGCCATTTAGCTGTTCCCCACAATATATTCTCCTGTCTTCACCTACAATGTGATCACAATTGTCTTCACTAACCTTTTCTTTTGCTCTGCTAATCTCTGACATTGGAAGCAGTTTCTCCTTATTAAAACTCTCTCTACTGAAACCCCTTATAATATTGAACATAATCTGTTTCAAATTTCTCCTTATTATTCTCTGGTCTAAGGACAACAGTTTCAGTTTCATAGGGATTTTTGCACTCTTTTATCTCAGGTACCATTCTACTAAATCTTATCCGCAATATCTCAAAGGCCTCGACATCCCCTGAGAGGGTAGCACCCAAACATTGAGCTGAGTACTTCAGCCTGGGTTTTATAAAACTTGAAGTTTTATAAAAACTTCTGCACAACTCCCTTCCTTTTATACTTCATGTTTCTGCTTATAAAGCCAATGCTTTCTGAGATTCTTTTTTAGCAGCCTTTTTAACTTATTCTGTCACTTTATAAAACTTCTGCAGGTCAGTTGTCTTCCTTCAAGTTTGAGTCTTTGCCAGTGTGGCTCACAGTATGCAAGATGACCTGTCAGAGTACTCAGATTTCCACTGCTTATGTTGTGAGCTTTTAGATATCATTGCAATGTCACTGAGGGGATGAATGATTTGGAGATGCCTGTGTTGGACTGGGGTGTACAAAGTTAAAAATCACACAGCACCAGGTTATAGTCCAACAGGTTTAATTGGAAGCACACTAGCTTTCGGAGTTCCAATTAAACCTGTTGGACTATAACCTGGTGTTGTGTGATTTTTATCTGAGGGTATGAAGCCAGAGATAGATAGGTTCTTGATTAGTATGGTCTTCATGGATTACTATTTCTTCTTCAGTCCTTCGGCTTGTGTTAGTTACAAAATCATCCAACCAAAGCCAAGTTATCAGCTACTACACCGAGACCACATATTTGGAATATATTTAGCGTGAGTAATAGATTTTTAACTTTTATTTTTCCAGCACACTGGATTGTTAAAATGACATTGGAGAGGATTATGCATTTACGATGTGAAATGAGGCAATCTCAGTGAGATAAACCAATTACCAGTTCACACTGTAATACATCACAGCAATAGGGGGTTAGTCACTTTAGTAAAACGATGCAATGTATGAACTAGTCTGTGTTACCATTCTGTTGTCTAATAGTGCGGTGCAAGTCTAATTTGGTGTTGCAAATTGTGATGGCATATAAAGCCAATAGTGTGATATTCAGCACAGAAATCTCCACCCACAAGATGTCATCAGCATTTAATGAAGAAGACATTCAATCTCTGCAGAAACCTTAGTTATAAAATATATGATAAACTGAGTTGCATGGTTGGAAACATTCCAGGTTTGATCCCCAGGGCTGGACTTTTCCACCCCTAATTGGAACAGAACAGAAGTAGGGTGTCAAAACATCTACCAGTGACTTTGGCAGACTGTGTGCAAGTCTCCTGCCTCTGTTCCTGACTTCCTGAATTCCTGAGGATGGGAGAAGGGGGTAATGGCTGTGTTGGAGAGTGGGGATTGGGAAGGTGGTGTTGTGAATATTAAAATATTGGCCATTCAGCCCCTCATGCCATTCAATAATATCAACATTAATATCAATGGCCTTAACTCCATTGCTGATCATAATTCTGTTTTAATTCAACCTTGAATATATTCAGTCACTCTGCTTCTACTATTCTCTAAGAGAATCCCAAAATTAACAAATCTCTGACAGAACAAAAGTCTTCCTCATCTCTGTCTTAAACCAAAACCCTTAATTTTGAAATGGTTCCCCTTAGTTCTAGATTGCTACATGAGGGAAAACATTTTTTACTATCTGCCTTTGACATACTCTCTCAGAATCTTATGTTTCAAAAATATCACCTCTTTTCTAAAACTTCAATGTGCTCACCCTTTCCTCCAAAGATATTTACCCCAAGAATTAGCCAAGTGAGTCTCCTTTGAAACAGTATAATGCAATTATATCCCATCTCAGTGAAGGAGATTAGTATCTAAGGAGTTGTGAATAATGCTGAACATTGTGCAATCATCAGTAAGTCTCACTTTATTTAAATAATGTTCTCCTTTATATTCTTCCAGTCAAAGTGGACAACTTCCCATTTTGCTACATTATTCTGCTTCTGCATATTTTTGTCCACTCACATAATATATCTATTTTTCAATTTTTTAAAATATCTTACTCATAACCTACTTTCCAACTGCTTTTTGTATTGCTATAAGCACATTTGACTGCAAGGCAATGTGTCCCTTCACTAAGTTATTTTTATTCATTGGTGAGGCATGGGTGTCATTGGCTGGCCAGAATTTATTGCCTGTCAGTTACATTTCAGAAGGTGGTGGTGAGTTGCCTTCTTGACCCACAATGCCCTGAGGGAGGGAATTCCAGGATTTTGATTCAGCAACAGTGAAGGAACGGCGATATATTTCCAAGTCAGGATGGTGAGTAGCTGAGAGGGGAACATGGTGGTGATGGGTTTGAAATGTTCTTTCTAAGTATCTTTGTGAATTTCTAGAGTGCATCTTGTAGATAGTACATACTGCTGCATTGGTGGTGGAGGGAGTGATGCTCATCGATGTGATGCCATTCAAGAAGGATGTTTTGTCCTGGATAGTGTCAAGCTTCCTGAGTATTATTGGAGCAGCACCCATCCAGGCAAGTGGGAAGTATTCCACCACACTCCTGACTTGTGCCTTATCGATAATAGACTGGGATTGGGGAGTCAAGAGGTGAGTCACTCACCATGGTATTCCGAGCCTCTGACCTGCTCTTGTAGCCACTGTATTTATGTGATGAGTCCACTTGAGCTTCTGGTCAATAATAACCCCAAGGACTTTAATCGTGGGGAAATGAATGATGGTAATACCATTGAATATCAAGGAGCAGTGGTTAGTTGTCTTTTGTTGGAACTGATCATTATCTACATTTGTGTGGCACTCCCTGTCAGCCCAAGCCTGGATATTGTCCAGACCTTGTTGCATTTTAACATCTGAGGAGTCACGAGTGGAGCTGAATATTATGCAATCATCGGTGAACATCTCATTTCTGACCTTACGATCAAGGGAAGGTAATTGATGAAGCAGCTGAAGATAGCTGAGCCTAGGAGACTAACCTGAGGAATTTCTGCAGAGATGTCCTGGAGCTGAAATGGCAGACCTCCAACAATGACAGCCATCTTCCTGTGTGCCAGGTATGACTCCAGCGAGTGGAGAGTTTTCCCCTGATACCCTTTCAGTCCAGTTTTGCTACGGCTCTGTAATGCCACACTCAGTAAAAAGTAGCCTTGATGTCAAGGGCGGTCACTCTCACCTCCCCTCTGGAATTCAGCTCTTTTGGCCCTGATTGAACCAAGGCTGTATTGAGATGAGGAGCTGAGTGGCCCTGATGGAACCCAAACTGGGTGTCACTTAGCAGGTTATTGCTGAGCAGGTGTTGCTTGATAGCACTGTTGATGGCACCTTCCATCACTTTATTGATAATCAAGAGTGGACTGATGGAGTGGTAATTGGCTGGATTAGATGTGATCCGCGTTTTGTGAATAGGACATACCTGAGCAATTTTTCACATTGTTAGTAGGCGCCAGTGTCGTATCTGTACTGAAACAGTTTGGCTAGTGGAGCGGCAAATTGTGGAGCACAAGTCTTCAGTACTATTGCCAGAATGTTGACAGGACCAGTAACCTTTGCGGTATCCAGTGGCTCCATCCATTTCATGATATCATGTGGAGTGAATCAAATTGGCTGAAGACTGGGAACTGTGATGCTGGAGACCACTGGAGGAGGCAGAGATGGATGTTCCACTCAGCTCTTCTGGCTGAAGATTGCTGTGAATGCTTCAGCCTTATCTTTTGCACTGATGTGCTGAGCTCTTCCATCATTGAGGATGGGGATATTAGCGGTGCCTCCTCCTGCAGTGAATTATTTAATTGTCCACCACCATTCACAACTAGATGTGGCTGGATTGCAGAGCTTAGGTCTGATCCATTGGTTGTAGAATGGTTTAGCTCTCTCTGTCACTTGTTGCTTATGCTGTTTAGCAATGAAGTAGTCCTGTTTGGTAGTTTCACCAAATTGACATCTCATTTTTAGGTATGTCAGGTCCTGTTCCTGGCATGGCCTCCTTCATTCTCCATTGAACCAGGGTTGATCCTCTGGCTGATGGTAATGACTGAATGGGGGATACGCCGGGCTATGAGACTACAGATTGTGCTGGAGTACAATTCTGCTGCCATTAATGGCCCATAGCACCTCATGGATGCCCAGTCTTGAGTTGCTAGATCTGTTTGAAGTTTGTCCAATTTAGCACCATGATAGTGTCACACAATATGTTGGAGAGTATTGTCAATGTGAAGGCGGGATTTCGTCTCCACAAGGACTGTGTGGTGGTCACTCTTACCAATACAGCCATGGACAGATGAATCTGCAGCTGGCAGATGCTGGTTCCCTCACCTCCTGCTGCAGACTCAGTCTAGCAGCGATATCCTTTGGGACCCAACCAGCTCCATCAGTAATACTGCTCCTGAGTCACTCTTGGTGGCAGACATTGAAACCCCCACCCAGAGTCCATTTTGTGTCCTTGCCATCCTCACTGTTTCCTCTAAGTGTTGTTCAACATGGAGGAGCACTGATTCATCAGCTGAGGGAGAACTGTACATGGTAATCAGCAGGAGGTTTTCTTGTCCATGTTTAACCAAAGGCAGGAGACCTCATGAGCTCTGGAGTCAATGTTGAGGACTCCCAGAGCAACTCCATCCTGACTGTGTACCACTGTGCCACCATCTCTGCTGGCTCAGTTGCCAATGGGACAGGACATATCCAGGGATGGTGATGGTGGTGTCTGGGACATTGCCTGTAAGGTATGATGCTGTGAGTGTGGCTATGTCAGGCTGTTGCTTGACTAGCCTGTGAGGCAGCTCTCCCAGTTTTGGCACTAGCCCCCAGATGTAAGTGGGGAGGTCATTGCAGGGCTGTTTCTATCGTATTTTCCAATGCCTGGATTGATGTTAAGTGGTCCATCTGTTTTTGTTTCTGTGTTAAGACTTCATAGTGATTGATACAACTGAGTGGCTTGCTCCACCATTTCAGAGGGTAGTTGAGAATCAACCTTATTGCTATGGGTCTGGAATCACATATCGGCCAGACCAGGCAGATTTCCATCCAGGATATTCGTAAGCCAGATGGATTCATGGTCATCAGTAGACTCTTAATTCTAGAGTTGTTTATTGAACGCAATTTCCACCATCTGCCATGGTAGGACTTGAACCCAGGTCTCCAGAATGTACACTGAACTTTTGGATAAATAGTCTAGCAATAACATGACTAAGTCATTGCCTGTCCTTATTGGTAAAACTGTAAATGGTGAACCCCAGGCTGATGCTTGTAGCACTCCACTAGTTACAGATTGCCAAGACAGAAATGATCCACTTCTCCAACTTTCTGTATCCTGTTTTTCGTCAATCCTCTATTGACATTAGCATATCATCCTCAAAATGTGAACTCTTAGCATCTGTCGTAACATTTTCCTTGTTCTTTTATGAGATGTGGGCTTTGCAGGCAAGCATTTATTGTCCAACTTTATTTGTCCTTGAGAAGGCAGTAATGAGTCACCTTCCACAGTTTTTTCTCATCCAGAATATAAACTATGTGGCTATTGTGTCTGCTCAGACTGAAGGTTTGGCCATCTGGATGCACAAGCAGGCTACATAACCGAATGGTTTTCCCTTCTCTTGTGTCGGCGTGGTGCTGAATCTCCACACAAATTAGGTGTCGGAAATCTGTTCATGCATGGGCCTGAGGCCTTCATGTGGGCAGTGCCTTCAATAATAGAGTTGGAGGATCCAGAGGCGATTGAAAGCATGCAGACATGGTCTGATTCTTGGGTTCAGTGGCAATCATTTCCAAGGATTTCAGGGTTAACTTCAGACCTTGCTGCTGTGACACATGGTCTGGAGCACCTTCACGATGAGGCCATTAGTTAGTCCTGTTCAATAGGACAATACCAATTCTAGTTTCAGCCATTCTCTGGCTTCAGAAAGTGCCATTTTAAGAAATTATCCTGAATTCATCCTATGATCTGTTCACTGGGGCTATCTTTGCCCACCTCTGTAAGGTATAACTCTCCATGATGATCCTCCACCTTTCTGCCAGGATCTCATTATTTATTTCTTCATGCTCCATCATACTGTTCAGTTGGGGGAGGGGAGGGGCGAGTGCTGAATCAGTGACTTTTTGCCTTTATTATTTCTCCTTCCTACCCAAACTATTTCTATCAGTCTTATGAACGGACTGCTTGTGTATTCGAGTTGATCTTTCTCTGTACCTTCACTGTAGCTGTAACGCTATATTCTGCATTCTGTTCTATTACCCTGATGTGCAGTCATTTCTTCTGTCACACAAGGGTTGCGATCTTGTGCAGCCCCTCACTATATAAAAATCGTGGAATAAAAATAGCACTTAAAGTGTTTGCGATGTAATCGCATTATAGACAACACACATTTTAAAAGTTTGCGCTTTTGAGACAGTGTCACCTATTCATTAATCGTGTTACAGACAATTTGCGTTGATGAAATGCGTGTTATAGCTGAATGATCTGTACTTATGTGAGATATGATTTGTTGGTTAGCATGCCATACGATACTCTTCACTGTATCTCGGTACATGTGACAATACTAAATCAAATCAAAATCTATATCTTCATTTTCTGAACTTAGGCCATTGCTCTCTTTTGTACTAAACCATTATCAATTAACACAGCCATCCCTCCATCTTTTCCGAGCGTTCTTTCCTTCCCAAATATCAAGTACCTTTCAATCTTTATGTTGCAATCCAAGTCCTCCTGTGGTTGCATCTAATGGCTTTCAGATTATGTTGCCACTTCCTAACCCTCTCTCTAAGTCCTTGCACATTTAGTGGACCAATGGATGGGAATATCATGATGCCTCTCATATTTTCTAGTCTGTTGGACATCTTGTGTTAGAAAATCTCAGAGATGGCCAGAGGTCAGACAGTTGAAAAAATGATGTCCAGAGGGTGTTGTGAATATGATTAACATTTCAGAGTCTCTGTCTCTTGGCAGTTGCCTGAAGCACTTCACATCCAGCTTGAAGTCTGTGCTGTTTGTAAGTTTAGCTCGGCTGTCATCTACAGGCACTGTTGAGGTATCTTGTGAATGACACAGAGACTTCATCCTCCACTACCGTCACCTCAATTAAATACCATGCTGCTTTACATGAAATGCAGACACTTCATGAATTATGAATAAGAGGGGCTAAAAATCTTCTCAAAGAATGGCGTGAAGAATGAATACAACTCGATGGGAAATTTTAAAGTAATTGGAAGAAGGACGAGAGCACATTGTGTGGAAATGTCTTCACCCAGCATATGGCTGGGCAATGTGCATCACTGCCTCAAAGGGTGTTGGAGCCAGGAACTTTAACCACACCTCTTTAAAAAATACTTTGATGTGCACTTGTAGTGTCATTACCATTAGAACTAAAAACCAAGAATTGCAAAGAGGGATCAATGTAGCTAGTACTTTTCTATGCACTGAGTACCTTCCATTTATGCCATAAATGTTTTCTGTTATCCCATAAATCTTTCTGAACAAGATCTTAAGGTCCCGATGCTTGGGTAAACTGGGTTATCCGAACATCGATTATCCGAACATTCGATTATCCGAACAAAATACTCCCTGCCTGTGTCTTTCGGATAACCAAGGTTGCCCTGTACAGCTACTGAACCTTTTGTCAGTCAATAATTTGATTATGTTACCATCATTTAGGACAAAAGAAAAGCTGCTTAGCAACTATGTTGATGCGAATAATTCAGTGGTACTTTGTGGGAGACAGAAAACAAAGAAACAAATTCAGCCACAAATACAGAGCCCTCCAGAATGTCAAATGAGCAGAGTTGACAGCCTGGTAAAAACAATGACTGCAGATGCTGGAAACCAGATTCTGGATTAGTGGTGCTGGAAGAGCACAGCAGTTCAGGCAGCATTCAAGTAGCTTCGAAATCGACGTTTCGGGCAATGAAGGGCTTTTGCCCGAAACGTCGATTTCGAAGCTACTTGTATGCTGCCTGAACTGCTGTGCTCCTCCAGCACCACTAATCCAGGAGTCGACAGCCTGTCTTGCATGAGCATCCTCAATTCAGTCAAGGTTATTCCAGTTTTATTTTCTTGAGTGGATTTGGTGCCTCCAATGGTGGAAACCCAATGTAAGCATTAAACAATCCCCCCAATGGATAAAGCATGATTAAATGCAAAGTAAACGTTTTCTTCCTCCGTCTGCACCTCACTCCAATGTCAGAGCTCACAGCAGTATGATTTCCCATTTCCATCTATTGTTAATGAATACTGAATTCAGGTGTTTATGAATACGAGTGAGAGAAACGAATAGCAAAAGTGAAACTTAGGCAGGTGTCTGTTGGCTTGATTCCAGTATTATATTTAAAAAATTGAATATTTCTTTTCCTCCAAAATAAATTGACTGAAAAATCACTGTGCAATGAACCCCCATTCATTTAACCTGCATACTGTTAATTGTCAAGCTGGCAAAACACCACTGATGTCCTGAAAAGAGTAAACTCAGATTTGTTTTGGTTTATTCTGCAATTTTATTTTGAAAGAGAGTTATTTTGTGGAGCTTTTCTGCTTGCTCACTTGGACTGCAGTGATATTTGTACATCATTGTAATGCAGATCCGAGGCTTGTTCAGCTTAGTTGGCTGAATGGTTGCTTTGTTATGCAGAGTGATGATAACAGTACAGGTTCAGTTCCTGCCTTGCACTAACTCGGGTTACCTTGAAGGATTCTCCTTCTCCCCTCACCAGTGGTACAGTGAGCCTCAGGTTAGGTAACCACCAGTTATATCTCTCAGCCCTCTGGTGCAGCAGAACGATGGAGACTTTACCTTTTACTATTGATCCATTGGTATCTTGTAAGAGCTGTGATGAAATGAGTGGGGGTTTAAATACGAAAATTTAAGAATATCAACGAATGAGCTGCTCTGAAGCAATTCATTACAGGGACATGGGGCCAGCTGGTTTTGAGGGGTGGTCTATTCTCATTAAGGGTTCACATAAGAGGTGAAACCATAAGACTGTAGGAAATAGTAATGGGAGTAGGCCATTTGGCCCCTCAAGCCTGCTGCACCATTCAGTAGGATCATGACTGATCAGAAATTTCTCATGTCCAGTTCCCTGCCCTTTATTGATAACCCCACCTCAGGAAAAAGACTTTGTCTATTTATCCTATCCATACCCCTCATGATTTTATAAACCTCTATAAGGTCACCCCTTAGCCTCCGACGCTCCAGGGAAAACAGCTCCTGCCTATTCAGCCTCTCCCGATAGCTCAACGTCCTTGTAAATCTTTTCTGAACCCTTTCAAGTTTCATAATATCCTTCCGATAGGAGGGAAACCAGAATTGCACACTATTCCAAAAGTGGCCGAACCAATGTCCTGTACAGCCACAACATGTCCTCCCAACTACTGTACTCAATGCATTGACCAAGAAAGGCAAGTTCTACTGTTATACTCCTACCCCCTTGAACTAGGGGCTGATATTCCATTCGCCTTCCTGTTTACCAGCTGTACCTGTGTGCTTGCACAAGTTCTCCCAAATCCCTTGTGTTGCAGCTTGACAATTTACTTATTCGATTATTACGTTTACTGGAGCGAACTGTGACTTCTAGAATAATGGATTTTATTAATAAACCACAGGGGATTTACCTCAACCCTGATAAACTTTCTCTAAATTGTTTCCCTCCTTCTCAAAGGAAAGGTTGACTCCCTTCCAGCTGCTCTTGGCATTTCACACAAATGGCTATTATTCAAATATGATCTATGCAATAAATATTGAGTACTTCAACCTTATAAAAGAGGAATTACCTGATATGTCAGATGTTGCCTTTAAAGTTAGTCTCCAATTTCCAGCAGAAGTTATCAAGAGTAGAATCATTGGCCTCATAACTCTCGATGTGAAGGGAAATCAAAACAACTAGACTGTTAACTCCGAGGAACGCTCACCAAATTGAAATGTGTAGGCCTGGGCAGTTTTTAAGAGGTTGGAAGGTGCAAGTTGGAGACACTGTCTCTTACTGATCAAATTCCCACACCCCACTCCCTGCTTTTCACAGAAGCCATTTTCCACCACTGGTGCTCTACTGGAAGTGATGCCATGTGGCCATGTAGCGAGGTAAACTCTGATGAACATTCCTGCAGTTTGAGGGTTATCTGTCCTACTGAGAGATCCACTGTCAGCATTTCAGCCTAAGTGATGGACACTGCCTGGTCCTTAACCAGGATCCATTAACTCTCATTGGCATGGCCTCCCTGACAGGTTGCCTTGCATGCCTTTTCTCCAAGGCCCCAGTGATGTTCCTATGGTAAAGCCCTATTGCAGGAACCGCTCTGGCTGCTGGTCCTGGTGGTGCTGCAGTCTTGAAGAGCTGCTGGGATTCAGCTCTCGGATGCAGTGAGACTCTTCCCGGAGATGCCGAGGACCCCATTGACAACCAGATAAGAAACAAAAACAGAAATTGCTGCAAAAGCTCTGGCAGCATCTGTGAAGAGAAGTCAGAGTTAATGGTTCAGGCCCCGAGAATTCTGCGGAAGGGTCACCACACCCGAAACATCAACCCTAATTTCTCTTCACGGATGCTGCCAGACCTGCTGAGCTTTTCCAACAATTTCTGGAAAATTACAGCATCCACAGTCCTTTTTTTGGGTTTTTTTCAACCAAATAATGTCTGATTAGCATTAAAACAGGTCGGCAGGACTAAGATGGACATGGTGGCATTGCCATCAACTGTTTAACCCGTGGTCAAGTGAATAGAGCCTTCGCCACAAATAATAAATTCCAGTCATTAACTCTGTTTCTCTGTCCCCTGCTTCTCTATCCGTAGAAGTGACCTAACCTTCTGTGTATTTTTACCATGCTCTGTTCTTGTTTTTAGATTTCCAGCATCTGTTGTATTTTTCTGCAGATCTGCGAATGCACATGTTAATAGAGAGCTGGAGATCTGTGACCTTACTTGAACAACATCATTGCTCCGATACTGATTTAGAAATTAAATCACCTTTCACAATGGGCAGCGATGTTCCTAAGAATTTCAGTGTCAGAGAATTATCTTCATTCATTATGGAAACGAAGTAGATCAATTTACCATTTCATGCAACACCTGTTCGTGGAAGTGAAAGATTCTTTCTTCAAAGTAGTCCACATTCTCTATTGGGGGAAAAAAAAATGTAGAAATGTATTAATTGGCCTTTTAAAAAGTTAACACAGTATCACCACGTTGGGGCACAGTGATGCAGTGTTATTCCTGCATAGGAAGGCTGTTCTTTTTCCTTCGAATTAATATTACAAATTCCGATTTACCCTAGTCATATTGAAGTTCTCATCAAAGAAAATTTAGCACATTCAGATTTCAAATGCATCATATAACAAAGCAAACATACAGTTTGAGAATGTTTGAAACATATTCAAATAGCCACAGGGTACATGTAGCAGTAATGTTATATGTAGCATTGTGTCATTCTGGATACAATAAAGAAAGTAAAGTTAGCTTGTAGTTAAATGCAGCAGGATGTGGGAAAGCTAAGCAGAAAGTAACAACATGATTTTTTTTTACAGATTATCTCAGCATGTGATAGATTTGTAATGATTTTACAATGACTTTTGTCTATGTAGGCTTAGCTTTTCAACTTAAAGCCTGGAAGTGGAACTTCAGGTTTCTATAATCGGAATCATTGGTTTTAGGTACTAGTGCCAACTGAAAATCTGCACTGTAGTTTCTTTGAAATATCTGAGTGCTGAGGAGAGGAAAGAATGGGCCTGAGTAGAATGAAAGAATTAGGAGACAGCATTAGAGGATTACAAAGGAACCGGAATTATCCGAATATCAATTATCTGAATTTTGGATTATCTGAAGGGGATCTCAAGGTCCCGATTGAAACATTACGTCAGAGAGCTGTTTTGACCCGGATCGCGTCTTTTGTTTACAGGTACAATGATTAAAAACAAACTCGGCTCACTGAAATGCTGCCGAGAACAGTCCTGGACAGTCCAGGCACCGTCTCCAAATGACTGACCTCCCGTCCTCTCTCTCTCCCCCCACACTTTCCCTGGATTTCCACACAGGGGTGAACCCTAAACACCCCTTCCCCAGATAATCTCTCCAACATTGTCCTGTACAGGGCAGAGTTGTAACCTGTCAAAAGGTTGCAGTAAAATGTTGTGTGCTATTTGGAGACTTACCCCACAAAGGCAGCAGCAGTCTTATTGCTGGTGTCCAGTCCGGCTGCCCCAGGGGGCAGGTCGGGTGGAGATGCGGATGGGAGTTGGATGGTGGGTCGGGGTGGACGGGGTTGTGGGGTTAGGGGTGGTGTGGGGCAGGGTGCACCTGTGCGGGGTTGGGGGCGCGCGCATGGTGTTCTGCTACCTAGTCTCCTGAATGGGGAGCAGACTTCACAGAAAACTCTGAGCCCCAAGGGAAATCAATTAACCAAATAATCAATTATCTGAACGAAATAGTGCCCACCCATCTCATTCGGATAATTGAGGTTCCTCTGTAAATTGGATTTTGTATCTGCATAATCAGAGGTTAGAGGACTAGTATAAGATGCAGCATGACATGCCAATACAAACTATGCTAATCACAAAGATTATATGGGCTAATATATTATGCGAAGTTCAATTTGCCACTTGTATCCTATAGATTTTAGCAGAAAACGCCAGATGCCCAGAATATACTAGCTACTAGCTGTTCAGAGTGATCGTTTCTCACATAACGGCCTTACGGATGAGGTTTGATGGCCAAAACAATTTCTGTTATATTTCTTTGATTTGGTATTGGAATTGTTGTACAAATGTAGAAAAGTCCAAAAGGGTTAATACTGTGGAGTGCATCATGCACTACCCAATATGATATACCCAAAATGGTAATACCAAGGTTTGTGTAAAGATTTGTAGCTGGGGTGCCAATTGTTGTAGTTGTGGATATGTTCACTGAGCTGGGAAGTTAATTTGCAGACGTTTCATCCCCTGTCTAGGTGACATCTTCAATGCTTTGGAGTCTTCTGTGAAGTGCTGCTGTGGTGTGCCTTCTGGGATTTATTTGGTTCTGTTCCTGCTGCTTCCGGTTTCTGGTTCTGGTTGTTCATTGTAGTGGCCGGTATATTGGGTCAAGGTCTATGTGTTTGTTGATGAAAGCTGTGGCGTAGTGCCATACTTCTGGCATTTAGTGGCTAGTTGGTGTTCATGGATGTGGAAGGAATCAAACACAACAACCCTGTGTCAGATCACCAATCAACAACCCACATGCCAGGGAAACAGTCAGACAAAACGACTTCAGGATGATCCAGTTTATGATTAGGGATGTACACAACAGACTACACAGGTAAGGACGAGAAATTGTGCACTAAAAATAGTTAATTTTAAAAACAATCAGAATTGCACCATGACAATTGAATAGGCCATCACATAATACAGAACAGAACCACATACAGAAAGAGAACAGCACCACAAGACAAAATGACTAAGCTAACCAACAGCAGAGAAGGCAATATGACAGACAGCTGGGTTAGAAACCTCTCCACCGGACAGCTTACAGACACAGAAAAAGTTGTACTAGCCAAGGGACTCAACTACAACTGCAACCACAGGGATGCAAAAACAACAGACTTCCTAGCCGCGCTAGAATGTACGCTCAGAACTAAGAGATTGACTCAAGGGACCCAGCAAACAGTCAGACAAACCACTGTACCCTTACTAACAAAGAGTGGACAAATGAACAACCTCAACACCAAAGAGACAGAAGCCCTCAAAACACTCAAAAGTGACAAGAACATAGTCATAGTACCAGAGACAAGAGCAGAATGGTGGTTATCATGGAGCATATATACAGAGGAACCTCGATTATCCAGCATTTAATTGTCCGATTATCAGATTATCTGGCAAGATCGCAAGGTCCCAATGCTTAGCTAAACTATATTATCTGGCATTCAATTATCTGGAATTTGATTAACCAAATGAAATACTCCCTGCCCGTGTCCTTCAGAGTTAAAAATCACACAACACCAGGTTATAGTCCAACAGGTTTAATTGGAAGCACACTAGCTTTCGGAGCGACGCTCCTTCATCAAGTAATTGTGGAGGGCTTGATCGTAACACAGAATTTATAGCAAAAATTTGCAGTGTGATGTAACTGAAATTATACATTGAAAAATTGATTGTCTGTTAAGCCTTTCATCTGTTAGAATACAGTGATAGTTTCACTTCTTTCATGTGTAAATCACAAAACCTTTTTTTAAAAGTTGCATTCTCGGGTTAGCTGTTAACAATGGTGATAGCTAGACAATACGTTGAAGGTGTTAGCCCCCTGTGTTCTCTGTCTATGACCTGATGTTTAGATTGATTCTAATCTAAAAAGTGAGATAACAGAGTTTTACATAAATTCATGCAGTTTTTGAGCTCAGAGTTCTACATGAATGTATGCAGTTTATGAGCAAAGTGCAATGTAACTCTGTAAGTACAAATTCACCCCACAAAATATATGTGTGCGCATGTGGGTCTTTGTCTGTGTGTGTGTGTGTGTCTGTCTGGGGTGGGGGTTGTGAGTGTGAGAAAGTGTGTGTGTTTGTGTAGTGAGTGCAGAGTGTCTTAAGTCTGTGAGGGGGTGCATGTGTGAGTGTGGGAGTGTGTGTGTCTATAAGGGTGTGTGTGGGCATCTGTGTGCGCGTCTGTGTGTACCTGTGTCCGTGTGTATGTAAGAGTGTGTGTGTGTAGGAATATCTGTGTGTGTGTGTGTAGTGCAATGGTGATCACCTGTAACGTGACATGAATCCAAGGTCCTGGTTGAGGCCCTCCCTATGGGTACCGAACTTAGCTATCAGCCTCTGCTCGGCCACTTTTCTCTGCTGCCTGTCCCAAAGTCCCCCTTGGAGGATGGTCACCTGAAGGTCCGAGGCTGAATGCCCTGGACCACTGAAGTGTTCCCCAACTGGGAGGGAACCCTCCTGTCTGTTGATTGTTGTGCGGTGCCCATTCATCTGTTGTCGTAGTCTTTGCTCGGTTTCTCCAATGTACCATGCCTCAGGGCATCCTTGCCTGCAACGTATAAGATAGACAACGTTGGCTGAGTCACATGAGTACCTGTCATGTACAAGGTGGGAGGTGTTCCCACGTGTAATAGTGGTATCTATGTCCACAATCTGACACGTATTGCAGTGTCCACCATGACAGGGTTGTATGGAGTTGTCCTGAGAGCCGGGCAGTTTGCTACGAACAATGATAGACATAGACATAGACATAGAAGAATACAGCGCAGTACAGGCCCTTCGGCCCTCGATGTTGCGCCGATCAAAGCCCACCTAACCTACACTAACCCACTATCCTCCATATACCTATCCAATGCCCGCTTAAATACCCATAAAGAGGGAGAGTCCACCACTGCTACTGGCAGGGCATTCCATGAACTTACGACTCGCTGAGTGAAGAACCTACCCCTAACATCAGTCCTATATCTACCCCCCCTTAATTTAAAGCTATGCCCCCTTGTAATAGCTGACTCCATATGTGGAAAATGGTTCTCACTGTCAACCCTATCTAACCCCCTAATCATCTTGTACACCTCTATCAAGTCACCCCTAAACCTTCTTTTCTCCAATGAAAACAACAATGATCTATTTGAAGTTTGGCGGTTGTTTAAAGGCAAGTAGTGGAGGTGTGGGGAAGGTCTTGGTGAGGTGCTCATCCTCATTGATAAAGTGTTGCAGGTCATGAAGAACATGGTGTAATCTTTCAGCCCCTGGGAAGTACTGAACAACGAAAGGTACCCTGTCAGTTGCAGCACGTGTCTGTCTCCTGAGGAGGTCATTACAGTTCCTTGCTGTGGCACATCGGAACTGGCGGTCGATGAGTTGAGCATCGTACCCCGTTCTTGTGAGGGCATCCTTGAGTACTTCCAGGTGTCCATCACGTTCCTCCTCATCTGAGCTGGGTGCTGACAGGTGGGACTAGATTGGGTTGGGATATCTGGTTGGCATGGATGGGTTGGACCGAAGGGTCTGTTTCCATGCTGTACATTTCTATGACTCTATGACTCAGTCATGCAAAGACTGGAACAAACAGCCCTCCCACAAATTCAACCCAAACTCTGGATCAGATACGTGGATGACACTTTTGTTATTATTAAGAGAACCGAAATCGAGAACACACACCGGATTATCAAAGCCGTACTTACAGGGATCAGATTTACAAGAGAGGAGGAAACCAAGAGTCAACTCCCATTCCGGATGTGAAGATAGAAAGGACACAGAAAGTTGAATGCACCACAAAGGTTTACAGAAAAGCCACACACACTGACAAGGTCCTGAATTACAACTGCTCCCACCCGAACACACACAAGAGAAGCTGCATTAGGACCTTGCTCAAAATCCTCTTCACTACAGCACTCCCGACCTACGAAAAGAAGAAGAAGAAGACCTCTATAAAGGCTTTGCCAAGAATGGATATCCCCGCTACTTCACCTGCAGATGCCTAACAGACAAACAATGTGACGAGGACATGCCACAATCTAACTCACTAGCCACGCTACCTCACATAAAAAACATTTTGGAACTGACAGCCAGACTTCTCTGACCACTGGGATCTATGACAGCCCATAAACTGACAGCCATGCTCAGACAACAACCCACCAAAAATAAAAAGCCTTGATACCCATCATGTGCAAGACTAACGTAATTTACATAGACTGCATAGACTGCACAAACCACTATATCGGACAATCTTGATTTTCCGAATGAGACGGGCGGGGAGTATTTTGTAACTGAGAGTTCAGATAACAGATTGTTTGGATATTGGATAACGTTTTTGTGGGACCTTGAGATCTTGTTCATATAATCCGAACTTCGGATAATTAATATTTGGACAATCAAAGTTGTACTGTACAGGGCAAACAGGCAGACAACTGGTAATCCTCATCCACGAACACCAACTAGCCACTAAATGCCACAACCAGCTGTCCCTAGTAGCCACACACATGCATGGCAAGGACCACAAATTCAATTGGGACAACATAATGATCGTAGAAAAGCCAAACAGAGGACAGCCAGAGAATTACTAGAAGTATGGCACTCAGCCAAGGTCTCCATCAACAAGTGCATTGACCTAGACCCAATATATCAGCCACTGCAATGAACAAGCAGAACCGGTAACTGGAATGAATGGAACCAATTAAATTCCAGAAAACACTGTACAGCAGCACTTCACAGGGGGCTCCAAAGCATTGAAGGTGTCACCTAGACAGGGCACAAAATGTCTGCAAATCAACTTCCCAGCTTGGTGAACATACCCACAACTAAGACAATGGTAATTCCAAATTCTCCCTCACAGCCTCAGTGACAATGTCTATCAAACCATCGCACCCTTGCAAAGAAGAGTAAGAGAGGTTTTCCTGGTTAATATATATCCTTCAATCAGCATCACAGCAAAATCTGTGATTGGGACAAGCTTAGTGAGTCGGCAAATGTATAGCAGATGCAGTATAATGTGGTTAAAGTTGAGGTTATCCACTTTGATAGTAAGAACAGGAAGGTAGATTATTATCTGTATGATATAAATTGAGAGAAGGGAGCGTGCACTCTTGTACACCAGCTGCTGAACGTAAGCATGCAGGTATTGAAGGCAGTCAAGAAGCCAAATTTTATGTTGGCCTTCATCACAAGAGGATGTGAGTACTGGAGCAGGGATGTCTTGTAATTATTCAGAGCCTTAGTGAGACCACACCTGAGATATTGTGTGCAGTTGTGATCTCCATATCTGAGGAAGAAAGTCGTTGCTATGGAGAGAGTGCAGCGAGGATTTACCAGACTGATTCCAGGGATAGCAGGACTGACATATGAGGAGAGGTTGAATCAGTTAGGATTATGTTCACTGGAGTTAAGAAGAGGAAGGAGGGCTCTCATAAAAACCTATAAAATTCCTATAGACAAGGTGGATGCAGGAAGGATGTTGCCAATGTGGAGAACCAGTGGTTACAATCTAAAGATATAGGACAAACCATTTAGGACTGAGATGAGGGAAACTTTCTTCATCCAGACTATGATGAGTCTGTGGAATTCACTACCACAAAACTAGTCGAGGCCAAAACATTGCATGATTTCAAGAAAGTTGGATATAATACTTGGGGATAAGTACGAACAGACTGCAATCATAATAAAAGTTGCAATAGGCTGGAAGGGCCGAATAGCCTACTCCTGCTTCGATATTCTATGTTCTATATTTCTTATACAGACCATCTTGTCATTATCATATTCCTGTTCGCAGGAGTATGTTGTGTGCAGAATTGGTTGCTGCGTTTTTCAGTTATCTGGCTGAAACAATCTAGATGGAAGATTGTTCCATGTCAGCACTATATAAATCACAGCACTCATCAATCCAGTCAGCACACAGACAAATGGCAACATTGATAGTTGCAATAGCTTGTGAAGTTGTAGTTCTGATTATGAATGAATATATCTTGATTCTGGGAGCACTAATAACATTTTGTACGACTGTATCCTTTGCCTCTAGAACATTGTGCAACATCACATTTAAAGTGTAGGTAAGTAGCAGCAATCCTCCCAACATTCCCTGCACCTTTACAATATGAGTGAAATTCTCAGTTTCAAAAGAGAAACCCAGTTATTACATCGATGTGACATTTTAATTTCCCACACAGTCCTCCTAATTGTCTCTGACTCAGATTGGCTAATTAGTGCTCATTAGTACCTGCTTAGCAGCAGTCGTATGAACTTAGAAGCATTGGTGATCTAGGTTAGGAATGTCCAAATTTACCTAGTTTGAGACCCTGACCAACCAAAACAGAAAGGTAAGATACTCCTCCCATCAATCTGAACCTTTCTACTGCTGCACTATTCCAATCTTCAGAAAGACACTTTAATAGTTAGTGTCTTTCTATTGAATGTCATTCAGCTGAGTTTACAATCCTGAAATGGATTATTTTGTGTGGCTTTGAATTCTTGGAAAATTTAAAACCTCCAATTTACTTTTGATATATGTATTTGCTTCCACAATGGAACACTGAACCTGCTAATATATTTTAGCAATTGGACTAGATTGCTGCCACGGTCAAAGCTGTCAACCTTGCTACCAAAATCTGTTTTGTTCACAAGGCAAAATGATCAATTTTCCAAAGGTAGATTGAGAACAGCAATTGCAGTGTATTTTACAACTCCTTACATTATAAGTAAAATAAAATGTAGCTTAGAAAAGGTACTAGAGATCATTTTTTTTCATTTCATACCACTTGAGATTTAGCTTGCTTATTGTCAACAGATATTGTGAGTACAGGAGTGCGATGTCTGCAAAAGATGTGAAGAAGCCCACCCATAATTGATTTCTGGGGCTTCTGTGCTACCTAGAAAAGTCAATAGCTCATCCCCAATGACCATCAAATCTCTCTCCCTAATTTTGCCAGGAAACCATGGAAATTGGGAAGATCTGATCTAATTGGGTTTCAGCCATTTGTGGGTATTTCTGAATAAATGAATAGAATTTCCATTCTCTCTTCAGAAGACAAGCAATGAGAGCATTAGAACTGGAGCAGGAGTCAACGATGCAGTCCCTCAAGCCTCTCTGCCATTTGATATGATCATGGCTGATCTTATCTTGGCACCAACTCCACTTTCCTGCCTGCTGTCCATAATCCTTCAACCCACTGATAATTAAAAATTGATCCATCTCCTCTTTAAACTTACTCAATGTCTTAGCATCCACTGAACTCTGGGGTAGTGAATTTAGATTTATGATACTCTGAGAGAACTAATTTTGCGTCAATCCTGTTTTAAATCTGGTATGCCTTATACTAAAAATGTGACCTCTTGTTCTAGAATTTTCCACATGAGGGAAGATCCTTTTTATATCTACTTTGTCAATCCCCGTTAGCATCAATATGTACCTCAATTAGATCTCCTCTCATTCTAAACTTTAGAAAAAATATGTCTAAACTGCTCAATCTCTTTTCAAAGACAAATCCCTGATCTCTGGAATAAATCAAGTCAACCTCCTTTGAACTGCCTCCAGTACAACTAAATCCCTCCTCCTGTAATTGGACCAAAACTGCACGCAATACTTCAGGTATGAATCCATAGAATTCCTGCAGTGTGGGACCAGGCTCTTCGGCCCAACATGTCCACACCAACTCTCCGAAGTCTAACCCATCCAGACCCATTCCCCTCCTACTCTACATTTATACCTGACTAGTGCACCATCCCTGAACACTATGGGCAATTTAGCATGGCCAATTCACCTAACCAGCATATCTTTGGACCGTGGGAGAAAACAAGAACACCCAGTGGAGAATGTGCAGCTGCCTGAGGCAGGAACCAAACCTGGGTCCCTGGCACTATGAAGCAGCTGTGCTAACCACTGAGCCACCATGCCATATGGTCTCACAAATGCCTTGTACAGTTGAAGCGACAGTTCCCTATTTTATACTCTATTTCTTTAGCATTTAATGCCAAATTTCCATTAGCCTTCCTTATTACCTGCTGTACCTACATACTGGTTTTCTGCAATTCATGCACAGGAACAGCCAGATCTGTCTGCATCAAAGCATCCCAAAGTTTCTCTTTATTTTGATAATAAGTTGCCTTTCTGTTCTTCCAACCAAAATGGATAACCTCTTACTTAGCCATGCTACACTTTATCTGCCACATTTTGGCCCATTCACCTGTCCATTTCCATTGTAAATTTCCTATTTCTTTATTGCAACTTACCTTCCATCTATTTTAATGTCTTTCGCAAATTTGGCTATAGTATTTTCTATCCCTGGATGAAGGCTGTTGACATAGATTGAAAATAGCTGGAGCCCAGGTTTTGAACCTTGTGTCACCTATTAGTTACATCTTGCCAACCAGATGCTTTCTGTTGGTTAGTCATTTCTCTATCCATGTTAATAAATTACCCCAACTTCAGGTGACCTTACCATGCATTCTAACCCTTCATGCAGTACTTTGCCAAATGCCTTCTTGATGTCGAGATATCCTACATGTACAGATCCCCCATTACCCATAGGCTTGTTACATCTTCAAGGAACACGAGCAGATTAGTTAAATGTAGTGAAATGTAACGGCTGCTCCTTTATTGAGATATTTTAGGTTTTGGAGGTGATTTCCTCGAATTCCAGGAGCAGCAATTACTGTTTTATATGCTGTTGAATTGTTTTGGAACTTTGGAAAAGAAAAGTCAAAACAACAGCAGTTTTAAAAGGGAGAAGAGCAGACAAAGGAAGCACATGGTGAGAACATTGCAGGAGAGAGAGAGAACCTGCACAGTTACTGCCTTTGCTGTTTGAATTCGTGTATCGCTGGACATCAGAGTGCATCTGGGAAAATTAACAAACAGTGAAATTCACAACTGGTCTTGAAGGAACTGTTTGGGCGGAGTTCACAGCACAGAATCAGATAAATGTATTGTTATTTAAGTGGGACCTACATAAAGTCTGCAGTAGTGAGTAGAGTGGGTTCTTTCTTGATTATATGTTTTTTGAGATATATCTCTTGATTAAACTTAAAATATAAGCCATAACTATTAATTTAAACTGGGGCAGTGTTTTGTAGAGGAATAAAATGGTGTTATTTTCTGGGTCTGCAGATTGTGAAAGAGCAAAATTGGCCTTTGCTTCTTGTCAGATGTGGGAGTTTAAAGAGAGTTTAAAGGTTACTGTGGATTATATCCACAATAAATGCTGTTGGTTGTGAACCTTATCAGATCGAGTAGATCGGTTGAACAGACAGAAGTAATGAGGAATTTGCAACAGTAACAGTATGTGATGGATGACAGTTATAGAAAGGGGGAAAGTCTCAGATACAGTCACATAGATGGGTTAACTCCAGGAAAGGTAAGAGAGGTAGGCAGCTAGTGCAGGAGCTTTCTGCGGCTATAACCATTTCAAACAGGTATGCTGTTTTGGAAAATATAGGGGGTGATGGATTCTTAGGGGAACGTGGCACGAACAGCCAGGTTTCTAGTATTGAGACTGGCTGTAATGCAACGAGGGGTACGTTGGGTTCCAAGAGATCAATTGTGTTAGTGGACTCTCTAGTCCGAGGTACAAACAGATGTTTCTTGTGGCCAGCAGTGAAAAATCAGAATGGTGTGTTGCCTCCCTGGTGCCAGGATCAAGGATGTCTCAGACAGGGTGCAGAATGTTCTCAAAGGGGAGAGGGGCCAGAGGAGATCATTATACAATTGGAACCAATGACATAGGAAGGGAAAGGGTTGAGATTCTGAAGGGAGATTACAGAAAGTTAGGCAGGAATTTAAAAAGGAGGTCCTCAGGAGTAGTAATATCTGGATTACTCCAGGTGCTATGAGCTAGTGAGGGCAGGAATAGAAGGATAGAGCAGATGAATGCATGGCTGAGGAGCTGGTGAATGGGAGAAAGATTCACATTTTTGGATCATTGGAATCTCTTTTGGGGTAGAAGTGACCTGTACAAGAAGGATGGTTTGCACCTAAATTGGAAGGGGACTAATATACTGGCAGGGAAATTTGCTAGAGCTGCTCGGGAGGATTTAAACTGGTAAGGTGGGGGGTGGATATTGAGGAAAGAGATCAATCTGAGACTGGTACAGTTGAGAACAGAAGCGAATCAAACAGTCAGGGCAGGCAGGGACAAGGTAGGACTAATAAATTAAACTGCATTTATTTCAATGCAAGAAGCCTAACAGGGAAGGCAGATGAACTCAGGGCATGGTTATGAACATGGGACTGGGATATCATTGCAATTACAGAAACATGGCTCAGGGATGGGCAGGACTGACAGCTTAATGTTCCAGGACACAAATGCTTCAAAAGGATAGAAAGGGAGGCAAGAGAGGAGGGGGAGTGGCATTTTTAAGAAGGGATAGCATTACAGCTGTGCTGAGGGAAGATGTTCCCAGAAATACATCCAGGGAAGTTATTTGGGTGGAACTGAGAAATAAGAAAGGGATGTTCACCTTATTGGGATTGTATTATAGACCCCCTAATAGTCAGAGGGAAATTGAAAAACAAACTTGTAAGATCTCAGCTATCTGTAAGAATAATAGGGTGGTTATGGTAGGGGATTTTAACTTTCCGAACATAGACTGCCATAGTGTTAAGGGTTTAGATGGAGAGGGATTTATTAAGTGTGTACAAGAAAATGTTCTGATTCAGTATGTGGACGTACCTACTAGAGAAGGTGCAAACCTTGGTCTACTCTTGGGAAATAAGGCAGGGCAGGAGACTGAGGTGTCAGTGGGGGAGCGCTTTGGGGCCAGCGACCATAATTCTACTAGATTTAAAATAGTGATGGAAAAGGGTAGACCAGACCTAGAAGTTGAAGTTCTAAATTGGAGAAAGGCCAATTTTGATGGTATTAGGCAAGAACTTTCCTGATGAAGGGCTTTTGCTCGAAACGTCGATTTTCCTGCTCCTCAGATGCTGCCTGGCCTGCTGTCCTTTTCCAGCACCACTCTGATCTAAACCCCAAGAACTTTCAAAAGCTGACTGAGGCAAATGTTCGCAGGTAAAGGGCCAGCTGGAAAATGGGAACCTTCAGAAATGAGATAACGAGAATCCAGCGGAAGTATATTCCTGTCAGGGTGAAAGGAAAGGCTGGTAGGTATAGGGAATACTGGGTGACTAAAGAAATTGAGGGTTTGGTTAAGAAAAAGTAGGAAGAATATGTCAGTATAGACAGGATAGATCGAGTGAATCATTGGAAGAATATAAAGGCAGTAGGAATATACTTAAGAGGAAAATCAGGAGGGCAAAAAGGGGATATGAAATAGCTTTGCCAAATAGAGTTAAGGAGAATCAAAAGGGTTTTTACAAATACATTAAGGACAAGGTGATAACAAGGGAGAGAATAGGGCCCCTCAAATATCAGCAAGGCAGCCTTTGTGTGGAGCCGCAGAAAATGGGGGAGATACTAAACAAGTATTTTGCATCAGTATTTACTGTGGAAAAGGATATGGAAGATAGAGACTGTAGGGAAATAGATGGTGACAGCTTGCAAAATATCCATATTACAGAGGAGGAAGTGCTGGATGTCTTGAAATGCATAAAGATGGATAAATCCCCAGGACCTGATCAGGTGTACCCTAGAACTCTGTGGGAAGCTAGAGAACTAATTGCTGGGCCTCTTACTGAGACATTTGTATCATTGATAGTCACAGGTGAGGTGCTGGAAGACTGAAGGTTGGCAAACGTGGTGCCACTGTTTAAGAAAGGTAGTAAGGACAAGCCAAGTAACTATAGACCAGTGAGCCTGATGTCGATGGTAGTCAAGTTGTTGGAGGGAATCCTGAGGGACAGGATGCACATGTATTTGGAAAGGCAAGGACTGATTAGGAATAGTCAACATGGCTTTGTGCATGGGAAACCATGTCTCAGAAACTTGATTGAGTTTTTTGAAAACGTAACAAAGAGGATTGATGAGGGCAGTACTGTAAATGTAATTTATATGGACTTCAGTAAGGCGATCGACAAGGTTCCCCATGGGAGCCTGGTTAGCAAGGTTAGATCTCACAGAATAAAGGGAGAACTAGCCATTCGGATACAGAACTGGCTCAAAGATAGAACACAGAGGGTGATGATGGAGAGTTGTTTTTCAGACTGAAGGCCTGTGACCAGTGGAGTGCCATCAAGATCAGTGCTGGATCCTCTACTTTTTGTCATTTATATAAATGATTTGGATGTGAGCATAAGAGGTACAGTTAGTAAGTTTGCAGATGACACCAAAATTGGAGGTGTAGTGGACAGCAAAGAGGGTTACCTCAGATTACAATAGGATCTTGATCAGATGGGCCAATGGGCTGAGAAGTGGCAGATGAAGTTTAATTCAGATAAATGCAAGGTGCTGCATTTTGGGGAAGTAATTGAGTCAAGGTAACTACAAAGAGGGCTTTTGCCCAAAACATCGATTTCGCTGCTCGTTGGATGCTGCCTGAACTGCTGTGCTCTTCCAGCACCACTAATCCAGAACTTACTATTAAGGTCCTAGGGAGTGTTACTGAACAAAGAGACCTTGGAGTGCAGATTCATAGCTCCTTCAAAGTGGAGTCGCAGGTAGATAGGATAGTGAAGAAGGCATTTGGTATGCTTTCCTTAATGGTCAGAGTATTGAGTGTAGGAGTTGGGAGGTCATGTTGCAGCTGTACAGGACATTGGTTTGACCACTTTTGGAGTATTGCGTGCAATTTTGGTCTTCTTCCTATTGGAAAGATGTTGTGAAACTTGAAATGGTTCAGAAAAGATTTACAAGGATGTTGCCAGGGTTGGAGGATTTGAGCTATGGGAAGAGGCTGAACAGGCTGGGGCAGTTTTCCTGGAGGGTCAGAGGGGTGATCTTATAGAGGGACATGGATAGGATAAATGGACAAAGTCTTTTCCCTGGGGTCGGGGAGTCCAGAATTAGAGGGCATAGGTTTAGGGTGAGAGGGGAAAGATATAAAAGGTACTTAAGGGGCAACTTTTGTACACAGAGGGTGGTACATGTATGGAATGAGCTGCTGGAGGAAGTGGTGGAGGCTGGTACAATTGCAACATTTAAGAGGCATTTGGATGGGTATATGAATAGGAAGGATTTGGAGGGATATGGGCCAGCTGCTGGCAGATGGGCCTAGATTGGGTTGGGATATCTAGTCAGCATGGACGAGTTGGACCGAAGGGCCTGTTTCCATG
Organism: Chiloscyllium punctatum; assembly: GCF_047496795.1. Taxonomy (NCBI): domain Eukaryota; kingdom Metazoa; phylum Chordata; class Chondrichthyes; order Orectolobiformes; family Hemiscylliidae; genus Chiloscyllium; species Chiloscyllium punctatum. The sequence continues at coordinate 131,997,512 of NC_092739.1, read as the reverse complement.
CTGTACACCTCTATGACTCTATGACTCTAAATATGATTTACCCTTCATAAAACCATATTCACTCTGATAGATTGTGTTTTGACTTTCCAAATATCCTATTATTACTTCCTTAATAATGGATTCTAACAGTTTCCCAGTGATACATGTTAAACTAATTGGTCTGCAGTTCTGACTTTCTGCTTCCCCCCCTTCTCAATCAAGGCTGTTATATTAGCATTTTTCCATCCACTGGAACCTTTCCCACATCCAGAGAATTTTGGAATATCATAACCAGTGGATCCACTATCTCTACTGCCACTTCCTTTAAGACCCCAGGATGTAGGCCATCAGGTCATCAGGAGTTAATTTTCTTCAATCCCAACAGTTTGGCCAGTTCTTTTTCCTTTGTGATGTTGACTGTTTGAAGTTTTTCCCTTTTATCCAATCTCTGCATTACCTGTTACTACGGGGATGGTACCAGTGTCCTCCACATTGAAAACTGAAGCACAATTGTGACTGTCATTTCTGTGTTCTCTACTATTAATACCCCGGTCTCACCCTCCAAGCAACAAACATTCACTTTCTATTACCAATAGATGCTTTTCCTATCCATTTTCATATTTTGCACAAGTTTTCTTCCATAATTTATCTTTGCTCTTTGTATTATAGTTTAGTAACCCTTTGCCAATCTTTATAAGTTTACTAACATTCCAGCCAGCTACTCACCTTTGCAATATGATATGCCTTAGTTTTTGTCTATATATTATCTTTAACTTCCTTGCTTAGCCATAGATATTTTTCCTCCTCTTGGAATCTTTCTTCCTTTCTGGAATAAATTTTATTTATGAGCAATCTCCTTAAAATATGTGCCACTGCTCATCAACTGTCCTACCTTTTGGTCCTGCCATCCAATCCACTAGGGCGAGTTTCGTCCTGTTATTATCTTTATTTAATTCCAGAACAAATAATTAGTCATGAACAAAGAATTATATCACTGTCCAACACATCTTCCCACATCTATCCCGTGAGAATTACAAAGAGACCATTTCCTCTTCAATATCCTGGCCCAGATCTAGTTGCCCTCAACAACTCAGTCCCCTCCCACAGTACAGCCACATCAAACCATCAAAGGTGTCTCCTTTTTCTTCACGTGTTTACTGCTTACAGTGCTCTCTTTTCTCATTGCGGAGACCGAAGGCAGTTTGGGGATATCTTTTGCAGAACCCCTCCACTCAGTCTGCAAGCTTAACCTGACACCTCTGGCTGCTTCTCATTTTGAGTCACCAATTTGTTGTCTCACTTGTACTTTTGTTCTCGGCCTGCTGCAATGTTCTAGTGAAGCTCAATGCAAGCTTGAGGAGCAGCACCCCGGCTTCCAATTAGACACTTTATAACCTTCTGTCCTCAATGCACTGTTCAATGACTTCGCACCATGAGCTCTATCCTCCACGTTTGTTCTGTAGTTTTTCTGTCCGCCAGTTTATATCTTGTCTTTTATGTTTTTGTTTTCATACAGGACTATTCATTATTCTGCCATTCACATTCTGGATAAACATTTTGTTTCTTTGTTGTATCAGTTAGCACTCTCTGAAATCTTTCTCATATTTAATCTCTCCTGCTCTCTACCTTATTCCAGAATTTCCTTTTGTTCTTTTCCCTGCCCTCCCCCCTACTTTGTATCAATTAGGCACATCAATGTAACCACCTTCCATCAGTTCTGAAAGACAGCCACATTTGTCTCGAAATTGTTTCATCCTAAACAGGTGCTGAGAGTCCTGCTGAGTATTTCCAGCATTTTCTGCTTTTATTTCACAGACAGAGACTCTCTTTTCCAGGATGTCCAGGGCGTCACGATAGAAGGAGTTCTGGGATGGTGAGGGCGGTTTGCAAATTGAGTGAGTTGAGGTGGACCCCCAGGTAACAACATTCTCTGCCCCCACCTCTACCTACCCACCTATTCCTAATCTCAAAGGAAGGAGACATCAAACATTTTTGGGATGAATGAGTCTGCCTGATCATGCATGTGACTTGCCGTCCCATTAACCCCAGCAAGAGTTGATATTGAAGGCCACAGCAGACCTGATCATAGTCAATGGGATGATTCTGTATCAAAGGGGGAATCTCATCCAGATGCTGCCATGCATGAGTAAATTGACAATGTAATTGGAATTCTCTGATATATTTCAAGTATGGTTTGTGTCATTGAGCAAATGAAGCATGAAACAATATATAATCAGGATTAATTGCCATTTATAATTTTTTTTCCAATTTTATCACCTTCTCTCCTAATCACAATATTTTATTCACTATTTCTCAAATGATACTCACTCAATTGATCATTTTTCCTCATGAGTCCAGCATTGTGTCCAAAGTGGCTTTTCAACGGTGAGGACATCAAACCTGAGTTCACTCCTCTCTGTGTCTAATCCTTGCAGGGGGGTCAAAGTTTTGGGCATGTTGAAAATCTATTCAGCTATCTATCTCAGCTCAGCTGATTTTCTTTCCTGCCTCGGATATTTGGGACTTTCTTAAAGTTTACTGTTGAAAATAAACCTAGCATTACCAGACCTGACTGTAAGTGTACTGAGCAGACTTCCGGGGTAAGACCACCAAAGCTGATTGTAAATGTAGAAAGAGACAGGCAGAAGATCTTCTTGCTGTTTATGTGCCCTTTCATCCACTCAGGAATTGTGGCTCAGTATCACTGCATTATAATTTATACCCTGCTTGAGGGAGTAAAATTGAAAAGAAATGCCTTGGATATATTTGATGGGAACATCAAAATTAAGACAAGAGGCAAATTAACCACTTAAATGATATACTTGACTATCAATATCCATATGAGATTAATACCTTTTCTTGCCTTTTGAGAACGAGGGAGTTCTAGATATGGAGAGTTCTAAGAGATTACAGTCATTTGCACATCTTGCTGTATTTTAAAGATGACAGACACTGAAGCATACTGACAATAACTTTTACAAACTCCAAGAATGCTTCAGTACTCATTCTTCAAATCTAGCCAGGGCGCAAGGGGTTTAATTTTAAAGTCCATTAATTTGTGAATGCAGACAAAAGAGTTATTGGCTTAGAGCAAGGTTGGGATGGGGATCCTATCTACCTGCTTTACACCCAAACTGACTAATTGCAGTTTTAAATTAGAGGAGACAAGGGAAGCTGTCTAGCTTTTACAAAATCCTCTGTAATTATTGATTGGTGGTGCCAAAAGTGTCTAATGCAACCTCTTTAACCTGGGGCCTAATCAGATTCACAATGACAGCTTCCTTGTCACACAAATCTTGCTGGGGGGGTACCATTCAGAACTGAACAGATTCAAAAAAGGGGACGTTTTTCTTTTAGTTCTCCCTTTCGTGTGTGGGGGACACAGAGTGAACCTTAGGGTCCTCTCCATCCTCTAGGCGAAAGTGAGGACTGCAGGTGCTGGAGGTTAGAGTTGAGAGTGTGGTGCTGGAAAAGCACAGCAGGTCAGGCAGCATCCGAGGAACTGATGGGCTGAAGGGCTTTTGCCTGAAATGTTGATTCTCCTGCTTCTTGGATGCTGCCTGACCTGCTGTGCTCTTTCAGCACCACACTCTCGATTCCTCTCCATCCTCATTTACCAATGTCATTCCCTTGGATTCCTGACAAATAACTCCTGCCACCAATTATAATAGCTAAGCAACTGCTCTTGCATCTTTCCTGGCTATTCTGATAAGCTAGTGAAGCTCAGATATTAAAGTTGCCCAAGGCATCAGGCTGCCTTCGATAGGCTTGCTGCTCAGTTTGATGGTTCACCATCAAGCCTTAGGAGATTCGTGGGTTACATCACTATCCTTGCAGCATAGTGTCTTGACCCAAATCAGAGGAATGAATGTCTTCTCCTGCCAGAAACAAGGTGTTTGACTCAGTGCCTTGGAACTGAGCCAGTCGCTCTTGGTCCAGTCCTTGTCGTGCTCGTTTCCTGACTCGATGAGTACTAAATGGTGAACAACAAAGGTCGGTGGGGGGGAGGGGAAATCATAGTCTGGAGTCAGAACACATTTTGTTGGCAGCACTTGTCAAGAGAAAGCAGGGACAGTTTATCAGAGGAAAACAAAACTGCACAAAAATCTTGATATTTCCTCAGTCTGCCAACTGTCAGAGTTCAATGTTTGGTAACTGCAATTTCACTCTTCTAGGCTAGTAGAGCTACTGTAAAGCATACCCTAAGTTTGATGAATTTGAGAACCTTACTCTAAGTTCTGGGAGATGGGTCATTAGCATATGTGAAGTGCCTGTAAGGATACAACTGTGGCATCCACTAAAATGAATTTGGGAACTTCCCATGCCTAGCTGAAGAAGAGAGTTGTACCGCTCCCCATCTCTTAAGCATGACTGCACTATGAGGCATGACCTAATTGCTTACGGAAATGAGTATTGTACAGGCATGGCAACCCACTACACTGTACCACCACCCTCCTTCAAGTGGGAAAATGTAGGGCTTGCTAATGTACAGTAAAACCACTTCCTGATTTAACGAGAAGTCTGTCTTGTAGTTAACCACATTATTGTTCATTACAGAGGAACCTGAATTATCCAGCATTCGATTATCTGAATATCGGATTATCTGGCAAGATCGAAAGGTCCCGATGCTCGGCTAAATTATGTTCTCCAACATTCAATTATCTGGAATTCTATTAACCGAATGAAATAATCTCCACCTGTGTCCTTTGGATAATCGAGGTTTACAACTAGTTACAGTTTACATTGATATTGTAGACAATATTGTAGAACATTGAACAGTAGTACAGAAACAGGCCATTCGGCCTGACCATGATGCTATTCTAAACTAATCTCATCTGCCTGTACATGGTCCATATCCCTCTATTGTCAGCTATGTCCGTTTAATTCCCTCTGAAACATTGCTGTCATCTCTGCTTCTATCACCTTCCCTGGTAATGTGTTCCAGGCACTACTTCCCTCTGTTTAAAAGATTTGCTTTGTACATGTTCATTAAACTTTCCCCCTCTCATCTTAAACCTATACCCACCTAGTATTTGACATTTCCACCCTGGGGGAGAGATGCCGACGATCGACGCTTATAACCTTATATACTTCTATCAGATTGTTCTTCAGCCTCTGACACTCTAGTGAAAGCAGTCCAACTTTGGCCAACCTCTCCTTATAACTGATACATTCCAATTCAGGGAAAATCCTGGTAAATGTCTTTTGCACCCTCTCTCAAGTCTCTGCATCTTCTATCGTGTGGCAACCACAACGCACACTCAATACTCCAAAGTCAACCTGACTGAGGTTTTATACAGCTGGACTTGCCAACCTTTATACTCAATGCCCTGACTGATGAAGGCAAATATGCTGTAAGACCACTTTACCATCTTTTCAACTTGTGTTGGCACTTTCAGAGAGTTATGGACTTGATCCCATTGTTTATCAATACTCCTAAAGGTCCTGCCATTTACCATATACTTTCCTCTTGCATTTAATCTCCCAAAATCCATCAACTCACACTTGTCCTGATTAAACTTTGCCTGTCATTTCTCTGCCCTGTAAAAGGCTTTGAACAAGACCAGAAGAGGTCTCCTTCAATACCCTAAGCTGCCCCCGCCCAAATCCATGAAACAGTATCATATTGGGTGGTGCTTATGACATGCCTCAGATTTAAACCTTTCAGATCCACACACTAAGTGAGAGTATTCGAATGATTCATTGTAAAAGAGGTGCGGCTATATCTGAACCAATCAGCTGAAGCATTGTCGAGGTACCCCCCAAAGAAAAACTTCAGAATGAAAGGGGCTGAATGGCAAGTCCTAATATAGTTTTCCAGTCTTCTTTCCAGGAAACACAATCCTGGCACAAGTGGATTCCATCTTGCACTTGTGCCACATTTCCCTCTTTAAAGTATCTAAAATGCAGTTGAGTATACTGTACTTAGACAACCTCAGTGAGCTTTTACCTTGAACTGAATGTTATCTACTTACTTCCAGGTTTAATACAGCCTGCCTTTTATTCTTTTCTGGGTCTACTACTGCATTGCTTTATGAGCCTTGCCTTTTCACCTTAGTTTCTTAATTTAAAAAGGTGGTGATTAAGAAGATGAATGATTCTCAAATAGAAGCTGCTGGTGATTCAATCACATAATTCAAACTAAAATGCTAACGTATATCATTGCAAATAAGGGACTTTTGTACAATATGATTCAATGTGATGTGCTAGTGTGCTGTGCAATTTGAAACTAAATATTACTATGACCAAAAAATTTCAAGTAAATTACTACCGCACCACTTGAATGAAGTATATTGCATCATGAGGTAGAAAAGGAAAAACTAGTGAACTGTGATTCAAAGGATCATGCTCAGTGAACTGGCTTGTCATTTTGCAGCTATGGATTTTGTATGTTTAATTTTAGAAGAATAATTCACTCTTGGCATGTGAACATTGCAGGTGCAGCCAACATTTATTGCCATCAACGAATACTTTGTGTCAGTATTCACCAAAGAGAAAGAATTGGCGGAAGATGATCTCAGGGAAGAGTGTCAAGTTTCTAAGTCAAGTTGCAATTAAAAAGGAAGATGTGCTGCACTTCTTAAAAAGTATTAAGCTCGATGAGTCCCCAGGTCATAGAGTCATACGCACGGAAACAAACCCTTCGGTTCGACTTGTCCATACCAACTAGATGGGGCAGCACTGTGGCTCAGTGGTTAGCACTGCTGTCTCACAACGCCAGGGACCTGGGTTTGATTCCCACCTTGGGTGACTGTCTGAGTGGGATTTGCGTGTTCTCTCCATGTCTACGTGGGTTTGCTCTGGTTTCCTCCCACAATCCCCGTGTCTGTGTGGGTTTCCTCCGGGTGCTCTGGTTTCCTCCCACAGTCCAAAAATGTGCGGGTTAGGTGAATTGGCCATGCTAAATTGCCCGTAGTGTTAGGTGAAGGGGTAAATGTAGGGGAATAGGTCTGGGTGGGTTGTTCTTCGGCGGGTTGGTGTGGACTTGTTGGGCTGAAGGGCCTGTTTCCACACTGTAAGTAATCTAATCTAATCTAATCCAAAAATGTGCAGTTTAGGTGAATTTGCATTGTTAAATTGCCCATAGTGTTAGGTGCATTAGTCAGAGGGAAACGGGTCTGGGTGGGTCACTCTTCGGAGGGTCAGTGTGGACTTGTTGGGCTGAAGGGCCTGTTTCCATACGATAGGGAACATAACCTATGTCTCAACCTAATCTAGCCCCATTTGCCAGCACCCAGCCCATATTCCTCTAAATGCTTCCTATTCATATATCTATCCAGATGCCTTTTAAATGTTGCAATTCTACCAGCCTCCACCACTTCATCTGGCAGCTCATTCCATACACGCACCACCCTCTGCATGAAAAAGTTGCCCCTTAGGTCTCTTATATTTTTCCTCTCTCACCCTAAACCTATGCCCTCTCGTTCTGGACTCCCCTACCCCAGGGAAAAGACCTTATCTATTTGCCCTATCCATGCCCCTCATGATTTTATAAACCTCTATAAGGTCACCCCTCAGCCTCCAACACTCCAGGGAAAACAGCCCCAACCTATTCAACCTCTCCCTATAGCTCAAAACCTCCAACCCTGACAACATCCTTGTAAATCTTTTCTGAACCGTTTCACGTTTCACACAATATTCCAAAAGTGGCTTAACTAACGTCCTGTACAGCCACAACATGACATCCCAACTCCTATAATCAATACTCTAAGCAATAAGGGAAAGCATACCAAATTCCTTCTTCACTATCCTATCTACCTGTGACTCCACTTTCAAGGAGCTATAATCTGCACGCCAAGGTCGCGATGTTCAACAACACTCCCTAGGACCTTACTATTAAGTGTATAAGTCCTGCTAAGATTTTCTTTCCCAAAATGCAGCACCTCACATTTATCTAAATTAAGCTCTATCTGCCACTTCTCAGCCCATTGTCCCCTCTGATCAAGATCCCATTGTAATCTGAGGTAACCTTCTTTGCTGTCCACCATATGTGTGTTTGTTTCCACTGTAAGAGGTTGACAGGTGACCTGATAGAAGTTTATAAGATTCTGAATGGCGCAGATAGAGTGGAAAATATTCGGCTGTTCCTAGGGAGAGATCAATTACTAGGTAACACAGGTTCAAAGCGTGAGGGGGAAACGTTTAAAAGAGATGTGCGAGGTAGGTATTTCATACAAAGGGTGGTGAGTGCCTGGAACACGCTCCTAGGGGAGTTGGTGGAAGCAGACACAATAGCAGCATTTGAGAAGCACCTGGACAAGTACATGAATAGGAAGGGAATAGAGAGATATGGATCCTGTAAGTGAAGACAGTTTTATTATGCAGGGGCAACATGTGGTGGCACAGGCTTGGGGGGATGAAGGGCCTGTTCCTGTGTTCATTGTTGTTTGTTGCCCTGAGAAAAGGATAGTCACTCTTCTCCCACAGCCTCTGAAGGACATTTGATGCAACAGAGTCAGTTGCTGGGCCGATGCAGAGGAGAGTTAAGATTCAGTTATACTGGACTGGAAATGGAAAAAGAAAGGAAGATCTCTTTCCTTCCAGGACATCAGGGAATCAGTTCCTGTTTTATTATAGTCCAACAGCTTGATAGTCAGTTTTTTGGCATCATGTTTTTAATCTACAGAATTTCTTTTCAATCTTAAATTCTTAGATTGCCAAGGAGGCATTTGATTTCAGATGCTGTCGGCCACTGGTTGGCTAATATAACCAAGACATTGGGTTTTTGTGTCACAGTGGCAGTGTCCCTATCTCTGAGTCAGATAACCTGGATTCATGTTCCAGCTGCTGCAGAGGTGTGTTATAACACCTTTGAATTGGTTGATTTGGAACATCTGTAGCTGAAGAGTCATCTAGACTTAACATGTCAGTTTGCTTTCTCTCCATGGATGCTACCAAACCCATTGTGATTTCCAGCATTTTTTCTTTTCAGAAAAATAATGACAAGTTAATGGGAAAAAAAACTAAAACAGAGGTTCGATTGGTCTTATGGTAAAGAGAAAAGTGGGGACTGGCTCTTGTGGTGTAGTGGTAGTTCCCTCCCACTGAGACAGGAGGCTCAGCTTTAATACACATGTTGCAATGGTGCGTAATAATATTTGTGAACAGTTGATGAGAGAAAATCTCACCTTCTTCATAAGCAGTGGTCAAACATCTTAGAGCAAGCTGATTAGAAAATGTGTATATGACCAAAACATTATTACATTCTATGTGAAAAGATGTGAAATACGTTTAAACCACGCAATCCACACTTTGTGCTTCATAGTGCTGTTTGATCTGATCTGAAGTATTATTGTGCCATGTAATTTGAAATGAAGAACTGATGTATTGTGATTCAAAGTGAACATTATTATACCGATGGATTGAAAGGTGAAGTACTACTGGGTTGCATGATTAAAGAACATTATGCTGTGTGAATCAAAGTGTAGTTGTCATAACTTTTATTCATTGCTTGTTATATATGTTTTAAATTAGTACTTGATGTTGGTTCACGCAGTATGCAGTCAAGATCCCACACAGCAGTGACCAAGTAATGACTAATGAATCTGCTTTTTGAGGAAGGAATACTAGCTGTGATATTTGCTTGGGTTCAGATGCAATTATGTATTATTGCCCTTCCTGCTTGCCATAGTTGTGTGACCTCTGCCATGAGATACTCATTGCTGGCAGCCATTTTGCTGGCAGTTTTATTAAAGACAGAGTACAAACTACAATGTACGCATTGAGTATGAGACAATGTTAGGGGCTAGATTATACACAGAGGGTGGATTCCGCGGAATAAATACCAGGGAAGAACCCACCTCTGCTTAGCAACTTAGCTTGTCATGTGATAGCCCCATAGAGTCTCACTTCTCAGAGATGTCAGCCAATTGGAGGCTGGAAACCCGGCACACTGCTAACATTAAGCAGCAGTGGTGCCCAGTGGCTGGTGCTGCGGATAGGGTAAAGAGATGGGTTCACTGATGGATTTGGGCATTCAAGGTATGGCTGGGATCTCACTGAGGACAGTATAACAGGGCCTTGGCTGGGCAGGGGATTGGGGGAGGTGGAGGGGAGGCAAAATTGTAGGGAGAGATCTCCGGTTAGCAACAGGTTTAACACCCACCACTGGTATCCATCAATCACACCCCTCCTCCTTAAACTGGCCACCAGCCCGCAGGGTATTAATATACTGGTATGTTGGCTGCAGACCTCTCCCACTGCTCTTTAAATCAGATCCGTGATGTGATGGGCTTGAACTGAACTTGAATTGTCCACTCAATGGCCTCATTTGGCAACATGTCTGATGCCAGCCCAGCTGCTGGTAAAAAAGCGGTGGAAGCAAGCAGGCCAATACCAATGGCACGTTGCCCCAGTTTGTGGGTACACCACCCTGCCTTCCTGCCCATGGGGGCTTGCACGATTCATGTTGGAACAGTCTCTCTGTTATTCTTCATGAAGCACCATCCAGTTTTTAAAACCACCTGAATAATATAGATCAAAGCATGGAGGTTGTCGAATAATGGAATATTGTTAAGGTAGGACAGAATAACTGTGATTTGGCATGAAGGAGTGAAATGCAGACCCACCCGCTGAATGGATGGCCAACAAGGATGCCTTTTTTTTTAAAGTGAGCTAGTAGAAATATTAAGCTTATTAGAGAAATTTGAGATAGCATTGATTGATATTTGGTGTTTTAAAAATAATTTCAAACTGTTCGAAATGTAAGTGATATTTTTTCTTCCCTTTCCTGAAGCAGGAGGAATGACATTCAGGATTTTACTGTATACCTGTAATTTCATTCTGTTTGCAGCACTCATGACAGAACTGGATAAGGTGTAACGGGCAATGGAGATAATGGTGCTGCTGACATCTGGCTAATTGCCATTCCTTTGGGGGTTGCCAGGCAGCAGAACAGTCTCGATTCAGATATGAAAGACCCTCCAGTGAACCATGATAGACAGCAGTTGCCTGAGTACAAATGCTGTTGCTTTTTAAAACAAAATAATGAAATGGACCTAAAATGCACCTTTAATTCCCATGTCATTGTGGAACATGATTCATGAGAAGCCAGTGCATATTTCAGGAGTAAAGGGTGGAGATGTCGGTTCAGGAGTTGATTAATTTAGCCGTGACTGATAGCTCTATCATAAAGTTTTAAGCTTATAAGAATGGTTTTGTCTCTAAACTTTTTAAAAACAATATGTTGAACTTTGTAGCTTACAGTTAGCTTTGTCCTGTGTCAATTACCTTTGTCAGTTTCTGTGTTATTATCTCATTTGGTTTATTTGTATGGTGTTAATGAAATTAAAAAGTACCTGACCCCTTGTTTGAAAGAGATGGAAATCATGGTTATGAATAAATGAGTTAGAATCCATGATTTCAATGAGGAGTTCACGTGGTCTACTTTGGAATAAATAGTTACGCGTACTCAAAGTGTCACCATTCTGAACCACCCGCACCAGAACTCAGCTCAAATCTCAACTGGCAAGGCTGAGTGTTAGACTACATGATTCTGGCAGAAAGCCTAACTTTCCTGACTCAGTATAATAGGGAAGAGGATGCTTGTCTGGAATAGGGATTGCAAGCCATTAAACTACCTCAGTTAATCATTGGTAATTTTGATGTGTCAAAATGTCATTGATTCAAACAGCATAGAAATTGTTCACAACGAACATAATCCCAAATTGAATTAGTCTCAAGTGCCTGCTCTGAGCACATATTCCTCCAACTTTTCCTATTCATGTACTTATCTAAGTGTCTTTTAAATATTGTAATGGAGCCCACATTCATCAACTGGCACTTGTGGAGCACATTGTGGTCTGATCAAAGCCCCAATTTGTGCCAATAAAGATTTACTGAATCATTCATTTTCCTTCAGGTTCACGGTAGCTACCATTGGATCGATACAATAATGACTACTTAGATTTCCTTCCAGCCAAGATTCCAGGAGTCTTCTCACTCAGGATGCCTTTGCTGGATCTGATGTAACAGTCGAGTTTGATAAGGGGAGTCAATTGATTTAGACTTTAGGTTTACTTAGACTTTCGGAAGGTGCCATCAAAGAAATTAATATGTATGATTAAAGCACATAGGATTGGCAGTAGTGTGTTGACATGGTTGGTTGGCAAACAGGAAACAAAGAGTAGGAGTGAATATGTCTTTCTCCAGTGTACCCGGCAGTGGGGTTACACTGTTCTTTGACACTAGCTGTTTACAATGTATATTAATGTTTTATATGAGGGAACTAAATATCTCTTGCGATTGTACAGGGCCTTGGTGACACCATAGCTGGAGTATTGTGTTCAGTTTTGTTGTCCTTGTCTAAGGAAGGATGTCCTGGCTATGGAGGGAGTGCAGCCTGACCTCCCAGTCACTGCTCATTTCAATTCACTCTCCCACTCTCTCTCTGACATCTCCATCCTTGGCCTCCTCCATTGCCACAGTGAATCAGACCACAAATTAGAAGAACGACACTTTATCTTCCACCTGGGCAGCCTACAGCCCAAACGACTTAACACTGAGTTCTCAATTTTAAATAACCTTCCCACCCATCTCCTGACTCCCTTTCCAGTCCTTCCCCCTCCCTTCCATCCCTCTAACTGAACCTTTCTTCCAGCTACTAACAGGATTCATTTCTCCTATCAACCTAGCAGGTCATACCCACCACTTGCGTTCACCTATCACTACCTCACCACTCCGCCCCTCTCCCCACCCAAAACCCTACCCCCACTCTTTATCTGCAGTGGTCCCTACTCCCACCCTCAGTCCTGAAGAAGGGTTCATACCCGAAATATCAACTTCTCCAACTCCTGATATTGCCTGGCCTGCTGTGTTCTTCCAGCCTCCTGATTGTCTACTTTGAATTCCAGCCTCTGCAGTTTTTTTTTACCATTTAAGGTTTAGAGATTGATTCCTGAGTTGGCAGAACTGACATATGCAGAGAGATTGGATTGGTTAAGAATATATTCATAGGAGTTTAAAAGAATGTCGAGAGCGGGAATCTCACAGAAGCCAATAAAATTCTAACAGGACTAGACAGGGTAAGAATGTTCCCAACGGCTGGAGAGTCCAGAACTAGGGGTCACAGTTGAGGGATTACGGGGTAATCCATTTAAGACGGAGATGAGGAGAAATCTACAGAGTGATGAGCCTGTGGAATTCACTACCACAGAATGCAGTTGAGGCCAAAACATTGAATGTTTTCAAGAAGGGGATAGATATAGTTCTTGGGGCCACTGGGATCAAAGGAATTGGGGATGAATTAGATGATCAGCTATATTGAGTGGTGGAACAGGCTCAACGGACCAAATGGCCTACTCCTGCTCTTATTTTATCTGTTTCTATGTCTATGGCTTGTGGACCCATAACTCTCAAAGTCACACGGTGAGGACCTGGTCTAAATATACAGTATGTCACAGTCTTGTTGAAGTTGCTGGAGTAATTTACGGCTGCAGTCCCTGAACATTCTGCAATGTGATTGGTGCTGTTGTTGAGAAAATGATGAATATTGCAACATAATTGGTAATATATGCATACAGGGTAGCTATTAAACATCAATTGCAAATATTTATTAATCAGTGGGGAAGCAAACAAAAAAAAGGCAGAAGAGATATGTGACCAATCAAGATGTGAAAATTGCAGACGTTGCAGAAATGAAAATAAATGATCTCATTGGATGTTGGAAAAGAGCAGCGTCTTCTTTTCAATTGGTGTATGTTTGATTGTTAGGAGTGGATACTGTGGATTGACAGTCACTGCTTTCTGACACCAGGCTGATACCTAATGATATTCACACTGAAGGAATAACCATTAATCATTGCCAGGAGTATGAAGTGATGGTGATTGGTTGATTGATGGGAAATAATCCAATCAATACATACTTGAAAGTCTGTGGAGTTCAGTGAAAACATACGTAGTGGTCTGCAATGATAAATTTGACCTAACATAACATAAAAATTGTTTTTAAACTTAATATGTGCCTGTTCTATGTTATAATTTGAAGCACATTTTAATCATTGAATAGTTGTCTCAGTTATTCTTCTCCAGAGGCAAACTTAATCATTTATTTTATCCCTATCTCTTCAAATTTCTCCCCTTTCCCCAAAGGCACGGATATTTACTGTTTATTGTTCCAACGGCCGTAGTGGAGAATGCGGGCATAGTGGCAATGCGAATAATTCAGAGGCCCAGGCTGCTGCTGTATGGACAGGTTCATTCCTGATGAAGGGCTTTTGCCCGAAACGTTGATTTCGCTGCTCGTTGGATGCTGCCTGAACTGCTGTGCTCTTCCAGCACCACTAAGCCATTATCCAGTCACACTGTGGCAGCTGATGGAAATTATGTTCAATCAATAATCCTGGAATTGAAGGTTTGTCCATGGAATAGTAACCATGAAGCCACCATCAGTTGTTGGAAAAACCCATCTGGTTCACTATGTCCTTGAAGGAAAAAAAACCTGCCATCCTCACCTGGTCTCATGTGACCCCAAACTCTCAGCAATATGGTTGACTCTTAACTGGCCTCTGAAGTGGCCCAGCAAGTCACTCAATTCAAGGGAGAAAATTTTAAAAATTAATTTATGGTATATGGGCATTGCTGGTGAGGAGGGTATTTATTTTCAGTTGGATCCTGGCATGCCGTAAAATCCAGCCCCTGGATTTCCCCTCAAAGTAATGAACAAAGTAGAAACCCTGGGTGATTCCTTTAGCCCCTCTTCTCTATCGAGGGGTGCAGAAATCAATTCAGACAACCTATTGTTCAAGCTGCCTCTGTTTGAAATCAGCATAGACTGAGGGTCAACCTAAATTGCTCGATTCCACTCTAGACAATGTCTCCATCAATTGAGTCTGTGTTCAAAGCATTAATAAAGTGGATCTCAAACAATTCCTGACAGCCAGGAACTCCAGAAGCAGCAAGCATTGCAATGGAGGACAATCCAGTAGATTGACATATGTGTGTTCTATTGTATGGCAGTGCTCAGTACTTCCTTACAGCATTGTGGGTGCACCTAAAATAGGGGCAGGATTCTTTGGACGGAGAAGTCACCTGGACTGCCATTTAGGCAGGGCAGGTCCACGATCATGTAAACCTCACTCCAGGGAAGGTCCTGACTCAGAGAGTTGCAGGCTTTGTGCACCCTACCAAACTAGTGTCAGCAAGGTCCAGAACTTGGACTACAAGCTGTCCTCAGATTCAAAGTCCTGCAGTTCTAAAGTGGGGCAATCAGGCCTGAGGGTTACGGAGAGGGAATTCGGGGCATGGACAGAGAAGCCAGGCTTGAGAGAGAACCTATAGGTGCACCTGGTGTGGAAAGGGGATCCTTAAGTCCGTTCTCCCCTCACTTCCTGTCTGAGGCTTGGGCAAGGAAACCTGCTGCACTTCCTTTGCATCTGAACTCGTTCCACCAAACTGAAAATTGAGGGCAGGCAAGAAGTGGCCTTTAAGTGACCAATAATTGACTATTAATAGGCTTAAAATTGACATGGTTCTTCTGCATGTTGTCTCTACCCTGAAAAGTGGGGACAGTTAAGGAACAAGTGAAAGAGAATGCTGGGAGGCTGTCATGGGGAATTTTATGGGAACCCCACCACCAAACCCCCCCCACCCCCCCACCTGTCAGACCACCAGCAAGAGACCATAAAATTCTGCTCCATATTTACTGCAGCAATTCAGGAAGGTGGTTCAACACCTTCTCCTAAAAGGCAATGATGGATGGACATCAAATACTGGCCACATGCCATGAAAGAATACAGAAAGTAGTACTCTATACCTGTGTATGCAACTGCATCAAATCTTGCCACTCTTTGGCATTCAGAAATGAATGTAACCCTTTCCTTCCACTCAATATGTATGATTAGATTACATGAAGTATTTAGATTAGATTAGATTACAGTGTGGAAACAGGCCCTTCAGCCCAACAAGTCCACACTGACCCGCGGAAGCATAACCCACGCATACCCCTACATTTACCCCTTACCTAACACTACAGGCAATTTAGCATGGCCAATTCACCTGACCTGCATATCTTTGGACTGTGGGAGGAAACCGGAGCACCCGGAGGAAACCCACGCAAACACGGGGAGAATGTGCAAACTCCAGACAGAGAGTCGCCTGAGGCGGGAATTGAACCCGGGTCTCTGGCGCTGTGAGGCAGCAGCGCTAACCACTGTGCCACCGTGCCGCCCACTTATGTTTCTTTATTTCTGTGTGAATTAGTCAAATTTAACATTGGCAGCAAAGGCTTTTAAGAATGTAATCCAACCAGAGTGTCAAAGAGATACTGATGAGTATCAACAAGATGACTAACTAATTCATGCTTCATGAGTTGGAATCCCGGGCCAGACTCACCAAATTAGTTAGAAGTACTCAGTGAATGCTGAAATCAACATTTGATCAAACAGGACATTGTAAATGACGGATACTTAACATAAAACTTCAGGTTAAGGGAAGCTCAGAGCAGGCTACAAATTTTGGGGAGATTCATACAGATTGAGAAGACTGTCGAGTTTGAATTTGTATGGGTGTGTATTTGTTGGGAGAAGCCATAAGACCATAAGACCATAAGATATAGGAGTGGAAGTAAGGCCATTCGGCCCATCGAGTCCACTCCGCCATTCAATCATGGCTGATGCGCATTTCAGCTCCACTTGCCAGCGTTCTCCCCGTAGCCCTTAATTCCTCTAGACAACAAGAACCTATCAATCTCGGCCTTGAAGACAAAATAGGGGCAGGATTCTTTGGACGGAGCGTCCTGGCTTCCACTGCACTCCGTGGCAATGAATTCCACAGGCCCACCACTCTCTGGCTGAAGAAATGTCTCCGCATTTCCGTTCTGAAATGACCCCCTCTAATTCTAAGGCTGTGTCCACGGGTCCTAGTCTCCTCGCCTAACGGAAACAATTTTCTAGCATCCACCTTTTCAAAGCCATGTATTATTTTGTACGTCTCTATTAGATCTCCCCTTAATCTTCTAAACTCCAACGAATACAATCCCAGTATCCTCAGCCGTTCCTCATATGCTAGACCTGTCATTCCAGGGATCATCCGTGTGAATCTCCGCTGGACACGTTCCAGTGCCAGTACGTCCTTCCTGAGGTGTGGGGACCAAAACTGGACACAGTACTCCAAATGGGGCCTAACCAGAGCTTTATAAAGTCTTAGTAGTACATCTCTGCTTTTATATTCCAACCCTCTTGAGATAAGAGACAACATTGCATTCACTTTCTTAATCACAGACTCAACCTGCATGTTTACCTTTAGAGAATCCTCGACTAGCACTCCCAGATCCCTTTGTGCTTTGGCTTTATTAAGTTTCTCACCATTTAGAAAGTAGTCCATTCCTATATTCTTTTTGCCAAAGTGCAAGACCTCGCACTTGCTCACGTTAAATTCCATCAGCCATTTCCTGGACCACTCTCCCAACCTGTCTAGATCCTTCTGTAGCCTCCCCACTTCCTCAGTACTACCTGCCTGTCTACCTAACTTTGTATCATCGGCAAACTTCGCTAGAATGCCCCCGGTTCCCTCATCCAAATCATTAATATATAATGCGAACAGCTGTGGCCCCAGCACCGAACCCTGCGGGACACCGCTCGTCACCGGCTGCCATTCTGAAAAAGAACCTTTTATCCCAACTCTCTGCCTTCTGTTAGATAGCCAATCCTCAATCCATCCCAGCAGCTCACCTCGAACACCATGGGCCCTCACCTTGCTCAGCAGTCTCCCGTGTGGCACCTTATCAAAGGCCTTTTGAAAGTCCAGATAGACCACATCCACTGGGTTCCCCTGGTCTAACCTACTTGTTACCTCTTCAAAAAATTCCAACAGGTTTGTCAGGCATGACCTCCCTTTACTAAATCCATGTTGACTTGTTCTAATCAGACTCTGCTCTTCCAAGAATTTAGAAACCTCATCCTTAATGATGGATTCTAGAATTTTACCAACAACCGAGGTTAAGCTGATTGGCCTATAAGCTGATTGGCCGGTTGCAGCTTGGAGGTGGGGGAGTGCTCTTGTAGTAGATATGACCCCGAGAAGTATGAGTGCAGCTGTTACCAAATTCCAGGCAGTTAAGATTCTCGAAAATCCTGGGGAGTGGTGGCTCCACACTCTAGGAAAAGGTTAGTACGATAACGAAGCTCTGGGAACCATTGACAGTTCAATATAGCTGAAAGTGGACTGAATGAAGAACATAAGTACTACTTGCTTGATGCAGTCAAGTTTAGAGACATTCAGTGATAGTTCAGTGAAACTAAATGTTTGATAACAACTGAAATGGTGCCAGTAGTTGCCAGTAATTAGACACTTGGAAGTAGCTTCAGCAATTCTGCAGAACTTGATCTTGGGGAAAGAGAATGAATTACCAAGATATGAACAGTTATTGAGGCAAATCAAATCAGAGAGGCTTTCAAGACAATTTCAATGTTAAATTTTTGACAAAGAGCAATTGGAACCTTTGCTAAGGAGACATATTTAATCAGATTTGGTGACACCATGCCCATAATGTAACCAAAGTCTGGATGGAATCTGGCTTGATGGCTTTGCCCATTTAAAACACAGTACGAGGGATTTTCATAGTTTGCCCATTAACTCATACTAACTTCATGTTAATCCTGATGTTCGAGTCTACCATATGTAGTATGTTTAATTTAGAATAATGATACTACTTTGTCAGAATACCAAACATAATATTATGTTTGTTTTGTTGAAATTTGCATAATAAAGATTTTATTGGGCATTTCAGTTCAACTCTGGAATTCTGCCACTTATTTTCATATCGATGGTTCTTCTACATGCTTTATTCTTTAAAAATTACAGTCTATAAATGCAGATCATAACAAAGATCTGACTTATTCTTATTTCTCATAACTGGAATCATAGTAATTAGGAGAAGAAAGCAAAATGAAGGTGATATTCGGTGCCATGAAATGAAGGCATTTAGGAATCACATATCTGGCTGAACTTGTGTTTTTTTTTCTGAGTTGTTTTGAGCAGGAATACATCATGTGGTTGGGTGTATGATCTCTCAATGAGCCTGAGGGCAGCCAAGAGGTAGAATCATATTTCGGTGGTCTCCAAATGAGCAAGTTACAGTGAGATAAGTGGTAAGTTGGGAGTAGACCATATGTCAGTTCATTCTGCACAAAACATGTACAAATTTAAACATGAAAGGATTTACAAAGCATGATGTGTGGGGTTAGGGTACCACCTCTGTCTATAGGCTGTTGAGCTCTAATGATAGGACAGGGAAGTGAAAAATATTTTCAAAAAGAACTTAAACAAGGTAAAATTAATAACTTTGGGAGAACAGCCAATGGGAGATTATCTGTAATGTCAGTTTTCAGGCTTGATAGGAGAATTAGCCTTTCCCATTAACAAAAAGTTGTTGCGATGCCTCAGAAATCCTTTGGTTTTGTAGAATTAGGGTGAGTGGCTAATATATTCATTAGATTCTTGATTGAAGTGGTGGTTCCAGTATTCCATTGATTTGCAAATGTATGAAATGTATTTAAAACCAACTCAGAATTGGTTTTGAGAACCATCCATATAGCTTGCTCCATGGAAGAAAAATAATTTGTTGACCAAACTGTGGAGTAGGTGGTTAATTTGAGAGAGTCCTGGGTCTGTGAATGTGCTCAAATTGAAAATTTAAAGAGACCCCAGATAACAAATAAGAAATCACAAAGGCATGAGTTCACAAGAAGGTTAGCCATATAAAGGAGGTATGTTGGCGCTACTGGAGAAGGATAGAAGCTTGGTAGCGGACAATCACATGGTGTGGGAGCACCTCCACGATGCTTTGGTCTAGTTTAAGCTATTACCTTATATGTATTTAACAAACGCAGGAGAACACTTTATAAATACTCCAGTGTAGAATCGTGGAAATTTTAAATCTTAGCAGTTGAACTACAGGGTAGTAAATATTCTAACCAGGCCATTGCACTTGCAAGGTACTGTGTTAAGTAGTAGAGGTTAGCTAAACGGAGGTCACCAATGCCACTAGTAAAATTCCAGAACTTAAAGTAACGAAACAGAAGGGAATGTACACCGTGAAAAAAATAAAATGTGGAGGTTTATTGAAGGTTGGAGCATGCTTGATGGGGTTTGAATGACATTCATGAGTTGCTCAGGCTTTGCTATTGCAGTTAATGATATTGTCAGCAACCACTGAATGCTCTACTGTCTCATAACACATTGCCAGCCACCTGTTATTCTCAGTGTAAGGAAAATAATGACACAAGTGGGAGTTTTGTGGAAGTATTCTTTTCAGATTTGTCTTTTAGTTATTATTTTCATGGCATGGTGTGACGATAATTAGAGGTGACTTCTGTTGAAGAAAACTTAGTTTTGGATATTTCTGCGTTGATATACTGCATTGTGTGCTAAGATTTTATATATAGAGAGTTTGAATTTGGTTTAAAGGGCATATGCATTTGTAGCTATAACTAATGAAATATTGAAAGCTGTTACTCCTGAGAATCTTTAGGATTTAATGTGTCAGGGTACAATTTAGCTGACAATGTTGAATTGTTACACTGAAAGTAGAGGATGTATGATTCATGTCTGTTGACATTTTTTTTTGGCATCACATTGTGAAATGAGATGACCAAGACAATCTTGAGATAAGGCAATAATAAGGCAATAGGACAATAATCTTAGGATGATCAGCCACATCATTGATGATAAACATATTGCCCATCTGCAAGTTTGTGATTACTGTCTCATTCCTCAGGGTCTTGTTTACAATGACTCTTGTCATGCCAGAAGCAAACAGCAAGGACATTGTGCTTAACTAGGGACCTATAAAGACCTTGAGTTAGCTTTCACAATTTGTCGAGAATCAGGATTGAAGGTTTGATAAAGGTTATGTTTCTACCCAGAGGAAACATGGGGTAATTGCATTTATATCTCTGTATGGCTATTGATGTTACATGAGTTTCGACTTGGCCCAATACAGTAAAACAATTACAGTGCAAGCATATTTGATTTGCCCTATTTGAAAACTCTTCCAACTGCTTTCAGACACTTTTTAACAAGTGTACCAGAAATCACATGATGAACCACAATTCAATTCCAAGTGAATGCATCTCCCCAGTATCCCACTTGTTAAACAAAAGTCCACTAAAATTACACAAATAATGTATCATAGCAAAATACATGGGTTTGTTCTTTATCTTCAAATTGATCATGCATTGATGAAAGTTTCTAAAACAAGCATTGCAAATCAAAAATGCTGGCGTGTTAAGTGGAGAATTTTAGCATTTGCAGAAGGAAAGATCTGTTGCCATTTTGCAATTTCAGGACAGGAAAAATAAATTACAGCTCCAACAGTGAGGATGACCTTTAATTGTTGAAAATGGCTGTCAAATTTGAATGAAATTCCATCATCTGTATAAACAGCATTTACCTCATGGGAGTAAGCAAATGATTACACAAGTCATTGGTGATTAATTGATTAATAATTAGTATTGCCCGTGATTAATGGTTTGCTGAGCCTTTGCAATTATTGCTCTTAATTGCTCTGAAATGAAACTATAGTTCTTATTACAACTTGACTGCGATAACTAAGTACATGAGTGAGGGTTAAAGAGGCTAACTTGAACATGTTCCAAATATTATCATTGAATTGTAATGGTTAGGCCTGCAGATTTCAGCCTTTATTTATAGAGATTTATTCATTAAAAAATTAAAGCTATTTGATTTGCCCTATTTGAAAACTCTTCCAACTGCTTTCAGACACTTTTATGTACCAGCCTCCACCACTTCCTCTGGCAGCTCATTCCATACACGCACCACCCTCTGTGTGAAAAAGTTACACCTTAGGTCTCTTTTAAATTCTTCCAACTCACCTTAAACCTATGGCCTCTAGGTCTAGACTCTCCAACCCCAGGGAAAATGCCTTGTCTATTTACCCTGTCCATGCCCTTCATGATTTTAAAAACCTCGATAAGGTCACCCCTCAGCTTCCGACATTCCAGGGAAAATAGCCCCAGACTATTCAACCTCTCTCTATAGCTGAAATCCTCCAACCCTGGCAACATCCTTGTAAATCTCTTCTGAACCCTTTTCAAGTTTCGTAACATCCTTCTGATAGGAAGAAGACCAAAATTGCATGAAATACTCCAAAAGTGGCCAAACCAATGTTCTGTACAGCTGCAACATGACCTCCCAACTCCTATATTCAATACTCTGACCAATAAAAGAAACATACGAAACACCTTCTTCAGTATCCTATCTACCTGCAACTTCACTTTCACGGAGCTATGAATCTGCACTCCAAGGTCTCTTTGTTCAGCAACAGTCCCTAGGACCTTACCATTAAGTGCATAAGTCCTGCTAAGATTTGCTTTCCCAAAATGCAGCACCTTGCATTTATCTGAATTAAACTCCATCTGCCACTTCTCAGCCCATTGGCCCATCTAGTCCAGATCCTGTTGTAATCCATACATACACATACATAATCATTCCATACACGCACCACCCTCTGTGTGAAAATGTTGCACCTTAGGTCTCTTTTAAATTCTTCCAACTCACCCCAAACCTATGCCCCCTAGGTCTAGACTCTCCTACCCCAGGGAAAAGATTTTGTCTATTTACCCTATCCATGCCCCTCATAATTTTGTAAACCTCTATAAGGTCACTCCTCAGTGTCCGATGCTCCAGGGAAAACAGCCCCAGCCTGTTCAGCCTCTCCCTGTAGCTCAGATCCTCCAACCCTGGCAACATCCTTGTAAATATTTTCTGAACCCTTTCAAGTTTCACAACATCTTTCCGATAGGAAGGAGACCAGAATTGCATACAATATTCCTGTCCTAACCAATGTCCTGTACAGCCGCAACATGACCTCCCAACTCCTGTACTCAATACTCTGACCAATAAAGGAAAACATGCCAAACGCCTTCTTCACTATCCTATCTACCTGCGACTCCACTTTCAAGGAGCTATGAACCTGCACTCCAAGGTCTCTTTGTTCAGCAGCACTCCCTAGGACCTTACCATTAAGTGTTTAAGTCCAGCCTTGATTTGCCTTTCCAAAATGCTGCACCTCACCTTTAACTAAATTAAACTCCATCTGCTACTCTTTAGCCCATTGACCCATCAGATCAAGACCCCGTTGTAATTCGAGATAACCTTCTTTGCTGTCCACTATGCCTCCAATTTTGGTGTCATCTGCAAACTTACTAACTATGCCTCCTATGTTCACGTCTAAGTCACTTATATAAATGATGAAAAGCAGTGGACCCAGTGCCGATTCTTGTGGCACATCCCTGGTCACAGGCCTCCAGTCTGAAAGGCACCCTTCTACCACCATTCTCCACCAACTGTCTTCTATCTTCAGGACAGTTCTATATCCAATTGGCTAGTTTGCACTGTATTCCATGAGATCGAACCTTGCTAATCAGTCTACCATGAGGAACATTGTCGATCACCTTACTGAAGTCCATGTAGATCATGTCCACCACTCTGTCCTCATCAATCCTCTTTGTTATTTCTTCAATGCTGAATGCCTGGAAAAAGTTAAGGTTTTGGACAAGAAAATGAAGGGAACATATGTCAGGTTTAGACAACAGAGATAGAGTGAATCCTGACAAGGGTATGAACGGAGTAGAAGTATACTCAAGAGGGAAATTAGGAAGGCAAGAAGGGGACGTGAGATAGCTTTGGCAAATAACGTTGAGGAGAATTCAAAGGGATTTTATAAATACATTAAGGACAAAAGGGTAACTAGGGAGAGAATAAGTCCCCTTAAAGATCAGCAAGGCCATCTGTGTGTAGAACGGCAGGGGATGGAGAGATACTTAATGAGTATTTTGCATCAGTGTTTACTGTGGAGAAGGATTTAGAAAATATGGAACATGGGGAAATAAATAACAACATCTTGAAAAATGTCCACATTACAGAGGAAGAGGAAGAGGTACGAGACATCTTAAGATGCATAAAGCTGGATAAATCCCAGGGACCTGATCAGGTGTACTCTATGGGAAGATAGGGAAGTGATTTCCAGGCCCCTTGATGAGATATTTAGCCACAGGTGAGGTGCCGGAAGAGTGGCTAACCTGGTGCCACTATTTAAGGAAGGTGGTGAAGAAAAGGGAATTGTAGACCGGTGAGCCTGACATCGGTGGTGGGCAAGCTGTTGGAGGGAATCCTGAAGGACAGGATTTACATATATTTGGAAAGGCAAGGAATTATTAAGGATCCCAAAAGAGAAAATGGTGGAAAATGTTGTGGTTCTGTTCGCCGAGCTGGGAATTTGTGTTGCAGACGTTTTGTCCCCTGTCTAGATGACATCCTCAGTGCTTGGGAGCCTCCTGTGAAGCGCTTCTGTGATGTTTCCTCCGGCATTTAGAGTGATTTGTATCTGCCGCTTCCGGGTGTCAGTTCTAGCTGTACGCTGCAGTGGCCGGTATATTGGGTCCAGGTCGATGTGCATATTGATTGAATCTGTGGATGAGTGCCATGTCTCTAGGAATTCCCTGGCTGTTCTCTGTTTGGCTTGTCCTATAATAGTAGTGTTGTCCCAGTCGAACTTATGTTGCTTACCATCTGAGTGTGTGGCTACTAAGGATAGCTGGTCATGTCGTTTCGTGACTAGTTGGTGTTCGTGAATGTGGATCGTTAGCTGTCTTCCTGTTTGTCCTATGTAGTGTTTTGTGCAGTCCTTGCATGGGATTTTGTACAATACATTGGCTTTGCTCATGCTGGGTATTGGGTCCTTCATCCTGGTGAGTTGTTGTCTGAGAGTGGCTGTTGGTTTGTGTGGTGTTATGAGTCCAGTACTGCGACCCCTTCAATGTAGTATACAAAATCCCATGCAAGGACTGCACAAAACACTACATAGGACAAACAGGAAGACAGCTAACAATCGCATCCATGAACACCAACTAGCCATGAAACGACATGACCAGCTATCCTTAGTAGCCACACACGCAGATGACAAGCAACATGAGTTTGACTGGGACAACACTACTATTATAGGACAAGCCAAACAGAGAACAGCCAGGGAATTCCTAGAGGCATGGCACTCATCCACAGATTCAATCAATAAGCACATCGACCTGGACCCAATATACCGGCCACTGCAGCGTACAGCTAAAACTGACACCCGGAAGCGGCAGATACAAATCACTCTAAATGCCGGAGGAAACATCACAGAAGCGCTTCACAGGAGGCCCCAAGCACTGAGGATGTCACCTAGACAGGGGACGAAACGTCTGCAACACAAATTCCCAGCTCGGCGAACAGAACGACAACGAGCACCAGAGCTACAAATCTTCTCCCAAACTTTGAATGCTGGAAAATCTCTGCAGGTCTGGCAGCATCTGTAAATTATTAAGGATAGTCAGCATGGCTTTGTGCATGGAAACTCATGTCTTACAGACTTGACTAAGTTTTTTGAAGAAGTAACTAAGAGTTTTGAGAACATTTGTCGCTCAGGTTGAGGTTTTGGATGTAGATTTGCTCGCTGAGCTGCAAGGTTTTTTCCAGATGTTTCATTACCCTACTAGGTAACATCTTCAGTGGGCCTCAGGCGAAGCAATGCTGAAAATTCCTGCTTTCAATTTATATGTTTGGGTTTCTTTGGGTTGGTGATGTCATTTCCTGTGGTGATATTATTTCCTGTGGTGAAGTCACTTCCTGTTCCATTTCTCAGGGGGTTGTAGACGGGATCCAACTCGATTTGTTTGTTGATAGAGTTCTGGTTGGGATGCCATGCTTCTAGGAATTCTCATGTGTATATTTGTTTGGCTTGTCCTAGGATGGATGTGTTGTCCCAGTCGCAGTGGTGTCTTTCCTCATCCATATGTGAGGATACTAGTGAGAGAGGGTCATGTCTTTTTGTGGCTAGTTGGTGTTCATGTATCCTGGTGGCTAGTTTTCTGCCTGTTTGTCCAATGTAGTGTTTGTTACAGTCCTTGCACAGTATTTTGTAAATGACATTAGTTTTGCTTGTTGTCTGTATAGGGTCTTTCAAGTTCATTAGCTGCTGTTTTAGTGTGTTGGTGGATTTATGGGTTACCATGATGCCAAGGGGTCTGAGTAGTCTGGCAGTCATTTCCGAGATGTCTTTGATATAGGGGAGAGTGGCTAGGGTTCTGGATGTATTTTTTCGGTTTGGGTTTGTTGCTGAGAAATCAGCTTAGTTTGCAGCCAATGGGGATCTTGCGTCTACAGGAAAACAACACATACGGACCAAATATTGAACTACAGAAGGAATCATCCCAACACCAACAAATAAAGCTGCACCAGAACATTATTTCAATGATCCAACACACACTGCAGCACAGAGGAATTATGCAGAGCAGAGGAAAATCACCTATACCATGTATTCAAAAAGAATGGGTGCCCAATGAACACAGTCCGCCGATTTCTCAGCAACAAACCCAAACAAGCAGACAAAACACATCCAGAAACCCTAGCCACTCTCCCCGACATCAAAAACATCTCAGAAATGACTGCCAGACTACTCAGACTACTCGGAAGATGTTACCTAGTAGGGTAATGAAACATCTGGAAATGAACCTTCCAATTCAGCGAACAAATCTACATCCAAGTAACTCAGAGGATTGATGAGGGCAGAGCAGTGGACATGATCTATATGGACTTCAATAAGATATTCGACAATGTTCCTCATGGTAGACTAATTAGCAAGGTTAAATCATGTGGGCATTTGGATACAGAACTGAGTCAAAGACAGAAGACAGGGAGTGGTGTTGGGGGTCTGCTTTTCAGACTGGAAGCCTGTAACCAGCGGTATATCACAGCAATTAGTGCTGGGTCCACTGCTTTTCATCATTTATATAAATGATTTGGACATAAACATGGGAGGTACAGTTAGTAAGTTTGCAGACAACACCAAATTGGAGGTGTACTGGATAGCGAAGAAAGTTACCTCAGAGTACAATGGGATTTTGATCAGATGGGCCAATGAGCTGAGGACTGGCAGATGGAGTTTAATTTAGTTAAATGTGAGGTGCTGCATTTTGGAAAGGCAAATCAGGGCTGGACTTAAACACTTAATGGTGAGGTCCTGGGGAGTGTTGCTGAACAAAGAGATCTTGGAGTTCCTTGAAAGTGGAGTGAGTGGTTGATAGGACAGTGGAGAAGGGGTTTGATATTCTTTCCATTATTGATCAGAGTACTGAGTATGGGAGTTGGGAGGTCATGTTGCGGCTGTACAGGACATTGGCTTGACCACTTTTGGAATATTGTGTGCAATTCTGGTCTCCCTCCTCGAGGAAGGATGTTGTGAAACATGAAAGATTAACAAGGATGTTCCCAGGGTTGGAGGGTTTGAGATGTGGCTCTTTTCCCCAGGGTAGCAGATTCCAAAACTAGAGGGCATAGGTGAGAGGGGTAAGATATAAAAGGGACATAAGGGGCAACCTTTTCATGCTGAGAGTGGTGTGTGTATGAAATGAGCTTCCAGAGAAAGTGGTGGAGGCTGGTAAAATTACAGCATTTAAAAGGCATCTGGATGGGTATATGAATAGGAAGGGTTTTGAGGAATATGGACCAAATACTAGTAAATGGGATAAGGTTAATTTACGATTTCTGGTTGGCATGGATGAGTTAGACCGAAGAGTTTGTTTCCATGCTGTATATCTCTTTGACTCTATGACTTCAATACAAAATCTCATCCTTAATAATGGACTCTAAAATCTTATCAACAACTGAGGCCAACCTATCATCCTAAAATTATGCCTCCCTACTTTCTTAAACAAGCATGTTTCATTAGCCATTTTGTTGACCTCTGGGACCTTCCCCAACCCTAGTGTCCATCTGGTCTAAGTGATTTATCCACCTTCACACTTCTCAGTTTCCCCAGCACCTTCTCCTTCCTTAGTGATGGCCACTGCACTTACCTCTGTCCCCCACTGTCTTTAAGTACTGGTAGGTAAAAACAATAACTGCAGATGCTGGAAACCAGATTCTGGATTAGTGGTGCTGGAAGAGCACAGCAGTTCAGGCAGCATCCAACGAGCAGCGAAATCGACGTATCGGGCAAAAGCCCTCTTTGTAGGTTACCTTGACTCAATTACAATACTGTTACAGCTGATTACAGCTTCTCCCTCTCAAACATCCAGGGTGAATTCCTGATGAAGGGATTCCTGATGAAGGGCTTTATCTTATCCCCCTCTTATTTTTTTTTTAGTTATCCTCTGCTAGTTTTTAAAGATTTCCTTTAAAAATCCTTTGGCTTCCCATTAATCTTCACCACATTGTAAGCTTTTTCTTTCACATTTATGCTGCCCCAACTTCCCTTGTCAGCCATGGTTGCCTTGTCCTCCCCTTAGTATGTTTATTCTTCCTTGGAATGAATTTCTTATTGTCCCTCGCAACTTACCCCTAGAAACGTCTGTCATTGCTGCTCCACCCGGTTCCCTCCTAAGTTCTCCTTCCAGTCAACTCCAGTTAGTTCCTCCCTCATGTCTTTGTAGTTACCTTGACTCAATTACAATACTGTTACAGCTGATTACAGCTTCTCCCTCTCAAACATCCAGGGTGAATTCCATCATATTATGGTCACTGTACCCTAAAGGTTCCTTCACTTTCAGCTCCCAAATCAAGTTTGCCTCATTACACATAACCAAATCCAGAATTGCCTGTTCCTAGTGGGCTCCACTACAAGCTGCTCCAAAAGCCCACCTTGAAGACATTTCACAAAACGCTTTTCTTGATATCCATTCCCTCGCTGATTTTCCCAGTCTACCTGCATATTGAAAATCCCATAACTATTGTAATTGTGTCTTTCTTAAATACCTCTTCTATATCCTGATTTATTTTCTTCCCCATATCCTGAGTAGTGTGAGGATGCGAGAACATAACTCTCATGAAGGTCTTTTTTCCTTTGTGATTCCTCAACACACACAGATTCCACATTTTCTGACTCTGCATTACTTCTTGCTATCAATGTAATTTAATTCCTTACTAACAAGGCAACCCTGCTCCCTCTGCCATCTCCCTATCCATTCGATAGGACACATATTCTTGGATATTTACTTCCCAGCCCTGATCCCTTTTGCAGCCAAATTTCTGGGATATCCACAACATTGTACTTGTCAATTTTAATTTGCACTACCAGCTCATTTATCTTGTTTTGTACACTGTGTGCATTTAAATACTAAATCCTTATTCCTGCATTGACTGTTCCCCTTCTCATAGTTGTCGCCCTTATCTGCTGTGCCTAAAGTTAGATTCCTGACTCTTTCTATGCTGTTGCCTTTACTACTTGTTCTGGAAACTTTAATAACCTCTGCTGAGTTCTCCCCCTACACCAACTTTAGCTTTTTCCATAACTTTCCATGCAGCTGAGCCCCCCGCCCTCCTCCACTATTTAGATTAAAGTCCTAGCCACAACAATGACTGCATGACACATGACTGTTAGAGTAAAGTGTACCACAAAAACGATGGCTATGACGAACTCAATGCAGGTTGGAGACTAAAATGTATGTATTTTATGGCTACAATTAGGACTGCAGAGTTTGGGCCAGTCGGTAAACGATAAGTAGAGTTGTGAAAGAACTTTGTGAGATTATTGGGATATGAAAATGCAGCAATGATCCAATGGTATTATGACATCATTGACAGGCTGATATTAGACTCCAGGGAATGGGGTTTCTCCTGTTCCTGTCAAGGATTGCCTATTGTGCGACTAGCCGTCATCTTGTTATGATAAGGGTGTTCAGTCTGTAGCTGTCTGCTAAGGGATAAGTAAGATAGCAAAACCAGAAGCTGTTTTGACCTGATAGTAGGCAGTTATATTAACTAACAGATTCTATCTGAGAAAGACATACAAATTGTACACAGTTATTGAGCAGAAAGCGAGGGAAATTAGTTTACCAAAGAAAACAGTAAGAAAAAGCAAACAGCAAGTGAAGTATATATAAAGGTTTCTACGTTCTGCATATCCTTGTAGAAAGGTTGAGAACTTCATTCATTTATCACCTTCTGGAACTCATGATCAGCATGTTGACATCTGACATTGGTGCCTAATTGAAATTGAGGGTCTCAAGTATTATGATGATGTTTTACATTGTGCACAAATTTATCTTGGTAAGAAACTTCAACCTAGGAGCCCTTAGAGAGCAAATCCCCCACTATACCCTTTGCCCTGTCTTATTAGGGTGTGGAACTTGCATTACCAAAAGATATTAGTATGAACAGCTAGAAGATTGACAAACTGCTGGTAGCTACTGAGAGACACCTGTCACAGATGCTCAAACCAATAACTAATCAACTCACGCACCTTCAGAACAAGTGTCCAAACCTTTCAGCAACATGCGTGATTTTTAAAATCTTTCTTCACACCTTTCCTTGTTTGCTTTATGAGATAAGACCTGTTTTTGGTCCATTTAATTGGTTTTTAATGTTTCCTGTTAAAAGTTATTGCCAAATGCATTTTTCTCTGGCCTCCCTTTCAAGGTTATTCTTGAATAAATACAAGCAACATATGTCTAACATCCTTGTCAGTCTCCAATGTTGGAATCATCTTTATAGCCACAAAACAACCAGCCATCATTCTCTGATAGCTTCAGCACAGTTTAAAAATTACTTTTGAGTTTAGACTTGCCTTGGACAATATCTTCACATTCTGCCTTCCTGTTCTCAAACCCACAATGCAGTTCTCCAGTAAGGTAGCAGTTCTTCTTAGATGTTCCAATCCATCACCATGAAATACAAACTCAGTGCAAAGGACTCGTCCACAATGATGTTCCGTTCATTAATATGAAAAAATAACTATTACATGATTCCAAATGATTAATACAAGGAACGGTAAATAATACATTCTCTTATAGAGCTTTAGTGCATTAGTGCATGCATGCTTTTGTGTATGTGTTTGAGAATTTGCTTACATAATTTATTAGAAGGGATTGCTGAAACACTCAGAGTTAATAGTTAAGAGGCATGATAATAGATAGATATAGTTAATAGATCTGTGATGCTGCATCCTGTGAGTAGATTTACTAATAAGGGAAAAGCTGTGTCTTGTTTCATATTTCACCATCTGGCTTGTATTAATGAACATGATAGCAACAGTGACTGTATAATCATTCCTACCAACTGCTGGAAATGTAATGTTAAAGGGGCGGCCATTAAAGTTGGTGTACATCTGTCAGAGATCCAGTTCTACATAACTGCTCCTGACTCTTCAAAGATTACTGAGCAATCTCTAGAATATTCAACAACTCTCACATTTTCACTCAAAGTTAGCCCGATGCCTTCCAAGCAAGTTCCAAACATTTACCAGCAATGCAGTGTATCATCTGGAGAATTTGTTGATCTCAGTCAAACTTCACCTTTATAACTTTCCAGAGAGATATTTCCTGAAGTTCCATATTCCAGGAAAGGCAGAGGCCTCAAGGACTCTTTCCACATTGATGCGTCTGCCAGTTCTCATCCAACTCACTGGACAGAGAAGTTGCATACTTAATTTCAGAAGGAGAAGTTTTGCTTTCCCTAATCCACCCACACAAACAATTGTACTTCTGGCATGTTCGCCACAGATAACAGATGGTTTTTGAGGGGAGGCAGAGATCCATTAAATAGCCTGAAACATAAGCAACTGAAGACTGAGAATGAAACCCTCTCAGTTTGGCCCCCACAGAATATCAGAAATGTGTCTCAGACAAACAAAACTTGACCTTAAGAAAAGCAATATTTAACCTTGCCTACCACTGATCCTAAAGATCCTTTTAATTAGGTGCTGTGGGTGTTCCTGAGTTAAACTTGTTGGATTTGCCTTGCACTTTTGGCAGGATTAGTTCAGTCTGACTTTGTTATTTTGAGCTCGATTGCCACTGAAGCTTAATTGGGAAGAAAAGGTCAAGAAACAAGATGGTAAGTCTGTCACTGTTAATTAATTTTTTCAGGCATTTTATAAAAGTAGCTTCCCATACTTTCCTCAATGAAGTGCCTGCACTGTTCTGCAAGGCAGAATGCCAAAGTCTTTTTGCAAAATTCTGGAATAACTAGAGTGGTACACAGAACAAGAGACTTCTGTAGGTCTTCTGCATTAAATTATCATGCTCATAAATTTGGCCATGCAGTATCTGAAATAAGTTCACAGAGGCCAATATTCCGTCACCAAGTCACCCTTTATTTACGTGTTTATAGTATTTGGTACTGGTCCAGCTTCCTCAGTGCCAGCTGTCAGAGTGAACAGAACCTCTGACACTCCTGATTTTATCTGTCAGCCAGGGCTCCCTGACTGGACCGGACTAACAATCCCAATTAGTGAACTCATACGCTGTGAGATCCATATGGCTGTCTTCGCTACAAGCATTCCATCCCTCTCCCTCTCAGTCTGGGAACACAGGCCTGCTCTTTTTCTTTATCAATCTTTCTCATCACTCCTTCAATCAAGTTAGTGAGGCATGATTTTCCACATATAAAGCCTCTGCCAGTTATTTTAACCTTGTCAAAAATTGCAACATGGATCCCTTGGTTCTTGAACTGCTGAGTAAAACAAATAGCATCTCACAATTAGAGGAGGCTGGGGGTTGTAATATTCCTTAACTAAATCCGTCAACTTTTGAAAGGTTTTAGTATCTGGTGCCTCCGGAATTGTTAGGCTGCTAATAAGTGAAAAAGCGATGGGTTCACAAAATTACTCATTGCTTTTCATCTGCCCCAAAGTAATTTGCCCAGAAAAGATAACGTATTCTTTCCAAGTAATGGGCCCAGCAGCATTGAACGAATCAAGCGTCATAAATAACAGCATAATGCTAGAAAAGCTTATCCAACTCAAAGACAATTGTTGTAAGAGAATTTCTTCAGGAGCACATTTTTTTTCCTTCGTTGCCACTAAAATAATTTCACAGAAGCCAGTATCCCATCACCAAGTTATCCTTACTTACATGTGGAGAGTCTTTGATACTGATCCAGCTCCCACAGAGCCAGCTGACAGAGGGAACAGGGTGTCTGACACTTGTGCCAGGGCTCTCTGATTGCACCAGATTAACAGTCCCAATCAGGGTCATATTCTACGAGGTCCACCTGGCTAACCACATTACAATCGCCACAATATCATTGTTCAGAGAGTAAATGGCCTATTAAACCCCCAATTCATAGTTAACACATAGAATCAGAAAAGCTTATTGCACTGAAGAAGACCATTTGGCCCATCATGTCAATACTTCTTGAGACCATAAGACATAGGAGTGGATATAAGGCCATTCAGCCTATCGAGTCCACTCTACCATTCAATCATGGCTGATGGGCATTTCAACGCCGCTTACCCACACTCTCTCTGTATCCATTAATTCTTGTAAGATTAAGAATTTGTCAATCTCTGCCTTGAAGATGTTCAACGTCCCGACTGCTAATATGCTCTGTGACAATGAATTCTACACTCCCACCACTCTCTGGCTGAAGAAATGTCTCTTCATTTCCATTTTAAATTGACCCCCTCTAATTGTAAGGCTGTGCTCACGGGTCCTAGTATCCCTGCCTGACAGAAACAAATTCCCAGAGTCCACCCTTTCTCAGCCATGCGTTATCTTGTAAGTTTCTATTAGATCTTCCTCAACCTTCTAAACTCTAATGAATACAATCCCAGGATCCTCAGCCGTTCCTCATATGTTAGGCCTACCATTCCAGGGATCATCTGTGCGAATCTCCGCTGGACACGCTCCAGTGCCAGTATGTCCTTCCTGAGGTGTGGGGCCCAAAATTGGACACAGTATTCTAAATGGGGCCTAACCAGAGCTTTATAAAGTCTCAGTAGCACATCGCTGCTTTTACATTCCAACCCTCTTGAGATAATTGACAACATTACATTTGCTTTCCTAACCATGGACTCAACCTGCACATCAACCTTTAGAGAATCCTGGACTAGCACTCCCAGATCCCTTTGTACTTTGGCTTTATGAATTTTCTCACCATTTAGAAAATAGTCCATCCCTATATTCTTTTTTCCAAAGTGCAAGACCTCGCATTTGCTCACATTGAATCTCATCAGCTATTTCCTGGACCACTCCCCTAAACTGTCTAATTCTTTCTGCAGTCTCCCTACCTCCTCAGAACTACCTACCTGTCCACCTAACTTCGTATCATTGGTGAACTTCGCCAGAATGCCACCAGTACCTTCAGCCAGATCAGTAATATATAAAGTGAACAGCTGCGGCCCCAACACTGAATCCTGCGGGACACCAGTTGTCACTAGCTGCCATTCCAAAAATGAACCTTTTATCCCAACTCTCTGCCTTCTGTCAAACAGCCAATCCTCAATCCATGCCAATAGCTTTCCTCGAATACCATGGGCCCTCATCTTACTCAGCAGCCTCCCATGAGGCACCTTATCAAAGGCCTTTTGGAAGTCTAGGTAGATAATATCCACCAGATTTCCCTGGTCAAACCTACTTGTTACCTCTTCAAAGAATTCTAACAGGTTTGTCAGGCACAACCTCTCCTTACTAAATCCATGCTAACTTGTTCTAATCTGACCCTGCACTTACAAGAATTTAGAAATCTCATCCTTAACGATTGATTCTAGAATTTTACCTACAACCAAGGTTAGGCTAAATGGCCTATAATTTTTCATCTTTTGTCTTGATCCTTTCTTGAGCAAGGGGGTTGCAACAGTGATTTTCCAATCATCTGGGACTTTTCCTGACTCCAATGATTTTTGAAAGATTACAACCAATATCTTCACTATTTCTTTAGCCACCTCCCTCAGAACTCTAGGATGTAGCCCATCGGGGGCAGGAGATTTATCAATTTTTAGATCTTTTAGCTTTTCTAGCACTTTCTTTTTTGCAATGGCTACCATACTCAATTCTGCCCTTTGACTCAAC
This sequence comes from Chiloscyllium punctatum, assembly GCF_047496795.1. Classification (NCBI taxonomy): domain Eukaryota; kingdom Metazoa; phylum Chordata; class Chondrichthyes; order Orectolobiformes; family Hemiscylliidae; genus Chiloscyllium; species Chiloscyllium punctatum. Next base: position 131,962,752 of record NC_092739.1, on the reverse strand, counting down.
TTAATTGTTGGGATATTACTCATGTCTTCCACTGTGAAGACTAACACAAAATATTTATGACTCATTACATAGTACTCTTGCACAGTCATGCACCATTCAAAGTTTGATAAAGTTGAGATAATGCCTTTGCCTAATAAGAGATTTAAAACTTACTTGAATCTTCTACTTAAAGATTAGTTTTCTTTGCTGACTGCAGTCTATAGCCAATTCTACAATCTACCTAAACCCTATACTGCAACCTTTTCCCTTCCCAACCAAACAATTCATAAATCACGACCTTGACATCTTACCCTCATCCGTTCCTGGCCTCTCTGCTGATGCAGAGATCCCATTGTTTCTCCTGGATTCAGTCATGTGAAGACTACTATATTGCTGGGCTTGAATGTTTCCAAAATTCTCCTGTTAGAACATGTGTGCCTGTGTGTTTGTGAATATGTGAGTGTGTGTGTGTATATGTGTGCATGTATGCATGTGTGCCTGTGTGTTTGTATATGTGGATGCAAATGGCCTTGACTGTGGTGACTCCCATGTAAAATAGCCTGATAAGACTGATGCATAGGCATATGTTTGAAAATGGTCATTTTGATGAATTAACAAGGAGTTTTGCCAATTGGAACTGATACCACCCCTCAGGCATATTCTGGACAAGGAGTCATCTTGACGTTTTGACTCATTGCTGAATCAGGCTGTACTTGAGACTGACAGTGGACCCAATAACTCTGACCTAGAAATATGGAAGCTAGGAGTAGGAGTAGGCCATTTGGCTCTTCAAGCCTGGTTCACCTGATCCTCTATCACAATGCCATATTGCTGGTTTCTCTCTCTCGATTCCCCAACCAGGTTACTTCACAGAATCTGAAAGGGGACAGAGTAAATGACTGATCTTTTGGTATGGAAAATAAGTTTGGTCAACACTTCTGGATAATTACAAAGTCTTTCTTTTCAACATACAAGAGGCTCTTCGACAGAACGTAATCATGGCTCTTGCAGCTAGTTTATATCATTGTTGGTGATGACTTAATGCATACAATGCTAGTGATGGTTTAATGTGTACAATATACTCATTTGGACAATTGCAGATTTACCTTGTGGAACAAAGACTGCTGTTGATGGATGAGTGGATAGACTAGCGGAGAGCATAAGTGTAGCCAGCAAGCAGACGAGACACTATCAGCAGCTAGACTCTAGCAAAAACAAATTACATCTGATTTCCAGACGGCTGATTGCAATCAATAATCAATCATGTCCCTCCCTGACAATGCTCATAGATCAAAGTAGAGCTGTATGCCTCGTCTTGTAACCCTTGTGAAATGGGTGACTTTCTCACAGCAAGTTTCCCTTTGCAGAATGAAGCACTGGTTAATTGTATTGACAAAATCTTGCAGTTTAGTTGATGGCAAGACGGCTAATACTTAACTTGAACTATTGCAAAGATAATTAGGCAACTGAAGGCGTGACTACCAAAGGTGAAATGAATAAAATTGGCGAATCTTAAAAGAGAATAAAATAGGAGGAGTCCCAGTATCACAGAAGGTTCTGGGGATTGAGGAGTTGATGGAAATAAAACAGGGTAAGACCGTGGGTGGATTTGAAGCAAGTAGGAGAATTTTAACCAGTAGCCAGTGTAGGTTAATAAGCGCAGTTTTGATGGTTGAGGAGGATTTAGTGGGAGTTAGTAGGTGGCAGCAGAATTTTTGATTAGCACAGGTTTATGGAAGGCAGAATTTAGATCTGCTGCTATATGTATTCATTTCCACGTTTTTAGAAATTAGACATTTCTAGTCCTCCCTCGAAATATCCTTATATAACTCTGTCTTTGCTCTGGGGACTTGTATCAGATTATAGCAACTTGGTTCTAACGGGGATTGAACCTGTTGTGTGCCATTGTTCTGTGGCTGCATTGATTAATACTGCTAATTATTAATCCTTGTCTTGGCCTGAATTTCCAGTCATTTGTTCATGTTCCCAGAGTCAAGACTGTGCTGAAAAACTGTGCCATTTTGATATCAATGCCTTTTTTAAAATATGAAATTAGTGTTGGGAGACAATCTGAGGTATTACACTCTCTCTTACATGTGGTAGCTGATCTGGAATTCATATAGAAATGTATCAGCTGACAGGAAGCTCCTTGGGACTTGAGTTCTAACGAGTCCTAATCTATGTGCACTAATGAAAATGAGCCTCAAGCAATTTTTATCCTTCAGCACCCAAACCACAAACAACCCAAGATTTAATAAAACTTTATATTTGTCAGGAAAATCTCACATTGGTACAGTGGTTAAAATGCTGAAGTTTCTTTCAGGAATATTGATGAGAGGGAAATGTGAGATGTCAGAGTGTCAATAGTACTACTATCATTAAACCCCTGGCAAGGTCAGTCTATTCTTGTTCAACGTATTAACAGAAGTTGCAGGATGTGGGAGGTAAGGGTCACACCTACTGGTCCCTGCTGACTTTGCCTGCAAAGGTGTGCACCCAACTCCAGTTTCTCATGGACCATGTTAGGGAACTGGAGCTGGAGCTAGAGCTGGATGAACTTCGGATCATTCGGAAGGTTGAGGGGGTGATAGAATGGAGGTATAAGGAGGTAGTCACACCTAAGTTACAGGATAAAGGTAGCTGGGTGACTGCCTGGAGAGGGAAGGGGAATAGGCAGATAGTGCAGGAATCCCCTGTGGCCATTCCCCTCAATAATAAGTATACTGTTTTGGATACTGTTGGTGGGGGGGGGTCCTACCAGGGGAAAGCCACAGCGGCCATGTCTCTGTGGCTCAGAAGAGAAGGGGGAAAGAGTAGTAGAGAAATAGTGATAGAAGATTCGTGAGAGGAACAGACAGGAGTTTTTGTGGTCACGAATGAGATTCTCGGATGTCTCAGATCGAGTCTGTAGGGTTCTTAACGGGGAGGGAGACCAGCCAAAAGTCGTGGTACACATTGGTACCAATGGCATAGGTAGGGAAAGGGTGGAGGACCTGAAAAGAGAATATATGGAATTATGTTGGAAGCTAGAAGGCAGGACGAGCAGAGTAGTAATCTCAGGATTGCTATCGGTGCCATGTGCAAGTGAGGCTAGGAATAGAGCGCGAATACAGATGAACATATGGCTACAAGGCTGGTGTAGGAGGGAGAGCTTCAGATACGCAGATCATTGGGATACCTTCTGGGGAAGGTGGGACTTGTACAAGAAGGACAGGTTGCACCTGAACTGGAGAGGCACCAATATCCTGGGCAGCAGGTTTGCTAGAGCTCTTCAGGAGGGTTTAAACTAGATTGGCAGTGCGGTGGGAACCTGAGCTATGGATCAGATGATGGAGTTGGTAGTGAACAGCCAGATACAGTGTGCAGAGTCTGTGAGGGAGGATAGGTACTTGATGCGAGCAAAGGTGCAGTCAGTGTGATGGGTTGAAGTGTATGTATTTTAATGCAAGAGGTATCTGGAATAAGAGTGGTGAACTCAGAGCATGGATCAATACTTGGAACTATGATGTTGTAGCCATTACAGAGACTTGGATATCACAGGGGCAGGAATGGTTGTTGAATGTTCCAGGGTTTAGATGTTTCAAAAGAAATGGGGGGGAAGGGGGTGTAAAAGAGATGGGAGAGTGGCATTGCTAATCAGGAATAGTATCACAGCTGCCAGAAAGGGAGGCCGTCGAGGAGGGTTTGTTGCCAGCGTCAGTATGGATGGAAGTCAGAAACAGGAAAGGAGCAGTCACTTTATTAGGAGTTTTCTACAGGACCCCAAAAGCAACAGAGACACTGAGGAACAGATTGGGAGGCAGATTTTGGAAAGATGTAGAAGTAACAGGGTTGTTGTCATGTGTGACTTTAACTTCCATAATATTGATTGGAACCTCCTTAATTTAAACAGTTTGGATGGTGCAGTTTTTGTTAGGGTTCCTGATGCAATATGTAGATAAGCTGACTAGAGGGGAGGCCATATTGGATTTGGTACTTGGCAACAAACCATAGTAGACAGGCAAGGAGGCTGGAAGAACACAGCAAGCCAGGCAGCATCAGGAGGTGCAGAAGTCAACATTTTGGGTGTTACCCTTCTTCACGAACCATGCCAGGTGTCTGATCTCTTGGTGGGAGAACATTGCAGTGATAGTAATCACAAGTTCCTGACTTTTACTAACGGAGAGGGATAGGAGAAGATGGTATGGGAAAGTATTTAATTGGGGAAGGAAGATTTGCAATGCTATTAGGCAAGAAATGAGGCACCTAAATTAGGAACAGATGTTCTCAGAGAAATGCACGACAGAAATGTGAAGGTTGTTGAGGGAGCACTTGCTGTGAGTGTTGGACAGGTTTGTCCCACTGAGGCAAGAAAGGGATGGTAGGGTGAAGGAACCTTGGATGACAACAGATGTGGAATATCTAGTCAACAAAAAGAAGGACACTTACTTAAGGTTGAGGAAGCAAGAATCAGACAGGGCTTTTGAGGGTTACAAGATAGCCAGGAAGGAACTGAAGAATCAACTTAGGAGAACTCTAAAAAAGAGGGAATGAAAAAGCCTTGGTGGGTAGGATTAAGGAAAATCCAAAGGCATTCTACACTTACGTGAGGCACAAGATGATGGCCAGAGTGGGGGTATGGTCTATCAAGATAAAGGAGGGAACTTGTGCCTGAAGTCGGAGGAAGTAGGGGTGGTCCTTGATGAATACTTTGCTTCAGTATTCACTACTGAGAGGTACCTTGATGTTTCTGAGGACAGCATGAAATGGGCTGATATGCTTGAACAGAATGATGTTAGGAAGGAGGATGTGTTGGAAATTTTGGAAAACATAACAATAGATAAATCCCCTGGGTCAGATGAGCTATACCCTAGGTTGCTACAGGAAGTGAGGGAAGAGATTCTTGCACCTGTGGCGATGATCTTTGCATCCTCACTGTCCACTGGATTAGTGCTAGATGATTGGAGGTTGGTAAATGCTATTCCCTTGTTGAAGAAAAGGAATAGGAATAACCCTGGGAATTACAGACCAGTCAGTCTTATGTCAGTGCAGGGCAAAGTATTGGAAAGGATTCTGAGAGACAGGATTTATGTTTACTTGCAAAACCATAATTTAATTTGAGATAGTCAGCATGGCTTTGTGAAGGCAGGTCATGCCTCACAAACAATCCTTTTTTGAGGATGTGACAAAACACATTGATGAAGGTAGAGCAGTGGATGTGGTGTATATGGATTTTAGCAAGGTGTTTGAGAAGGTTTCCCATGATAGGCTCATTCAGAAAATAAGGAGGAATGGAATACAGGGAAATCTGTGTGTTTGGAGACAGAATTGGCTGGCCCATAGAAGACAGAGGGTGGTGGTATATGAAACGTATTCAGCCTCAAGCTCGATGACCAGTGGTGTTTCGCAGGTATTGGTTCTGAGACCTCTGCTTTTTGTGATTTTTATAAATGACTTGAATGAGGAAGTGGAAGGGTGAGTTAGTACGTTTGCCGATGACACAAAGGTTGATGGAGTGGTGGATAGTGTTGAGGGCTGTTGTAGTTTGCAACGGAACATTGACAGGATACAGAGCTGGGCTGATAAATGACAGATGGAGCTCAACTTGGAAAGGTGTGAAGTCATTCACTTTGGAAGGTTGAATTTAAACGCAGAATACAAGGTTAAAGACAAGATTCTTAGCAATATGGAGGAACAGAGAGAGATCTTGCTGTCCATGTTCATAGGTCCCTCAACGTTGCCACCCATTGTTGTTAGGAAGGCATATGGTCTGTTGACTTTCATTAGCTGTTGACTTTCATTGAGTTTAAGAGCCACGAGTTTATGCCGCACCTCTATAGAGCCCTGGTGAGACCAGACTTCGAATATTGTGTACAGTTCTCATCGCCTCATTATTGGAAAGATGTTAAAATTTGAGAGAGGGTGCAGAGGAAATTTACCAGGATACTGCCTGGACTAGAGGGCAGGTCTTATGAAGAAAGGTGAGACAGCTGGGGCTTTTCTCACTGGAGCGAAGAAGAATAAGAGGTGACTTGGTAGAGGTGTACAAGATGTTGACAGTCATAGATAGAGTGGATAGTCAGAGACTTTTTCGCAGGGCAGAAATGTCTATCATAAGGGGGCATAATTTTAGGATGTTGGAGGAAGGTTTAAGGGGAGATGTCAGAGTTAGGTTCTTTATACAGAGCATGGTGGGCTCATGAAATGCACTGCCAGCAATGGTAGTAGAGTCAGATATATTAGGGACATTTAAACAACTCTTGGATAAGGACATGGATGATAGTAAAAGGAAGGATACATTGGTTAATCTGATCTTAGAGTAGGATAAGAGGTTGGCACAACATCAAGGGCCAAAGGGCCTATACTGTGCTATGCACTTCTATGTTCTATGTAGAAGTTGCTGGAGAAACTTAGCAGGTCTGGCAACATCTGTGCAGAGAAAACAAAATTAATGTTTGGAATCCAGTGATCCTTCTTCAGAACTGACAGCAGGATTAGACTTGATGTCAAGTTTAATCATTTTAGAACATGAACAACTCCGTCCATATCTATTTCAACCCTCCCCCTCAACCCCCCCACCCCAACCACCTTAGCTCCTGTCATGTTGTGTGTAGCTTTCAGTACAGTAAAGCCATCTACCCAAAGTTCCCATTATCACCTTTCTAGCTTCTCTTCTTCCCTGGCTTACTATCAACATCCCTTTGTCTGCTTAACCTTTCTCTCTCTCTCTCTCTCTCTCTTTCTCTCTGGGTTTTGCCTCTACCTCTCCGTTCCTCCCCTCCCCATCACCAATATCAGCACTAATTTCCCAGTTACTCTCAGTTCTGATGAGGAGTCACTGGATATGAAACATTAATTCAATTTTCACGTCACTGATGTTTCTAGACCTGCTGAGTTTCTCCAGCAATTTCTGTTTGTGCTTGATTCACATCTCCAGCATCTGAAGTTCATTGTTTTATTTCAATTGCATTTATTGTCAGCCTAAAACTTTAACTAAGAGAGATTTCAGATTGCTAATGGAACTTAGTCAGTTTATTAAATATAAATTAGATCATAGAATCCCAATAGTGTGGAAACAGGCCATATGGCCTATCAAGTCCACATCAACTCTCCAAAGAACAACCCAGCAACATCTCCCTGCTCTATCCTTATAATCTCACATTTCCCATGCTTAATCGAGCTAGCCTACATATCCCTGAACGCTATGGGCAATTTACCTAATCTGCACATCTTTGGACTGTGGGAGGAAACCAGAGCACTCAGAGAAAATCCACACAGACACAGGGCAAATGTGTGAACTCCACACAGACAATCACCTGAGGCTGGCTCAAACCCAGGTCCCAGTTACTGGGAGGCAGCAGTGCTAACCACTGAGCCACTGTGCCACCCCAGTCCTGCAATCGAATGCTGTCCCCTTCGGAGTTTCCTGACTTTGAGGGTTATTTAAGGTTAGAATGTAGCCACAGGTATTTTGTAGCAAAAACAAACGTTGAAGTTAACTAATATTAGCACGTAGAATCTTAAGAATTTCGGATATTGTTATTTTGTACGTAGGTCAATCGTGAAGATTTAAGTGTGAGACAACAATCTTACAATACTTAGCTAGAAATATTTATTCTAAGTATCAATTCTTGATTATAGCATAATATATCATCAAGAATATGGTAATCAAAGATTGCTATAGTAAGACAATTCCACTCTCAGACAATTCTACGTAAAGATTAAAAAAATCAGATAGTCAGACATCTTTATTATTTTTGTATGGGATGTTGATGTCACTGGCAAGGCCAGCTTTTATTACCCATCCCTACATGCTCTTGAATTAAGTGGCTGTCAGAAGGAAATTAAAAAGGCAAAAGTGAGGACTGCAGGTTCTGGAGATCAGAGTCTAGATTAGAGTGATACTGGAAAACCACAGCAGGTCAGGCAGCATCCGAGGAGCAGGAAGATCGACGTTTTGGGCAAAAGCCCTTCACCTTTCATTCCTGATGAAGGACTTGTGTCTGAAATGTCAATTTTCCTGCTCCTTGGATGCTGCCTGACCTGCAGTGTTTTTCCAGCACCACTCTAATCCAGGAGGAAATTAAAAATCAACCACATTGCTGTGGGTCTGGTGACATGTACACTGGAGCAGTTAACGGTGGTGATGTCTTCATCTAAAGGACAGGTTACATATACATGTGGTGAAGATTATTTACAAGTCCATATCATTTCTTAATAGAATGGAGTGTGCCTGCCTTAACCGTCAAGGGAAATTTTGTTTTGAACGCAACTACTTTTTGTGTCACATGGGGTCAGGACCTCTGTCTGTGTGACTGTGTGTAATCAAGTTTGTCTTTTAAAACATTGTTTGAAGCTCCACAACTGTCATAAATAGTCTACTTTCCTGTGACGAAGGGTTCCTGTGCATCATAAGAGCCCCTTTCTTCAAGCAGTCTGATTTAGATTAAACAACCTCATAGGTAAGCAATTAGATATCTACAAAAAATAAAGGCAATTTAGAGGAGGTGTTAGCATAGTGGTATTATCGATGGAGTGCTAATCCAGATAATGTTTTGGAGGCCTGGGTTTGAGTCTTGCCATGGCAGATGAATTCAATGCAAATTTTGAATTAAGAGTATAATGATAACCCCGAATCCATTACTGACAGTCAGGGAAAAAAGGATCTTGTTCACTCTCCTTTTGAGAAAGAAACTGCCATCCTTACCTGATCTTGTGTACATGTGATAACAATGTAGTTGATACTTAAGTGCCCTCTGGGCAATAAATGCTGGCATGTGCTGTGGAATCTGTGGACCATGTATATGTTGGGTGTGTGAGTTTGCACTCCTTTTTTAGATACCTGAAGGACCTTCTCCTCTGCTTCTTGTAGCACTTCAGCCCTAAGCTTCTGATCTTTGGGCACCCGGTGCAGAGGGGAGCAGGCAGGTCAGAGGATCTCCTCATGGGTCTGCTGCTGGGCCTAGCCAGGCTGACCATTAACTGGTCCAGGCAGTGGGCCATGGAGGGAGGTGTTAAGGCCGACTGCCTGCCCCCCCCTTCTGCAATTATGTTCAGACACAGGTGCCCCAGGAGATGGAGTAAAGTGTCTGCCAATACTCTTGATCTCTTTAGGGAGAGGTGGCTACTGCAGGGAATGAAGTTCTTTATTTCCCTTTCCAATTCTATTTTGATTTAGTCCCTCCCCTCCCCATCACGTTTTCTTCATGTGAACATTGCTTGCGCTGGGCGTTGCTTGTCACTGGTACATTGACCATATAGGTATCTTTCCTGATGGTGGAATATTAATAAAGTTATTTTCACTTGGTGTTTTCACTGTGTCTTGTAAAAAAAGTAACCAGGACATTAGAATCTCCTCAGTTGAGAGCTGGCTGGTCACAGCCAACATATTAACACCCTCATACCACGAATAGAACAAAATTACAACTTCCTACATCTACAATAATATCTGAAAACTTGTTCCTAGCAAAATTTGCAATTCTAATACTGCTTTGTTTCTATTTTAAACTGAACCCCCAAACTGTTTTGATGGCTTTCTTTACAAGAACTCAAAAATGTAGGGCAAGAATTAATTTTTCCTCAACTGACTGAGCAGCGAAGTTCACTTGAAGAAAATAGAATCTGCAGCTCGAAAATCCAGACAGAGGGAGGGCACTAGCTTTTTAAAATACATCAGCAGGTATTTATAATGACAGTTACTGTCTGTAGTTTATATTTTATTATCTTGCTGCAACAGCCCTTCTCTTAAGGACCACCAGCACAAAACCAACGTGAGACCTAGGCTATGTCAATCAAAAACATTGCATGAGTTTTTAAAGAGGACATTCATCTTCCAGCTTTTGAAAGACAAGCAATTTTTCTTACAATTTGCTAATGCATGTCTCCTTTAATATGTTTTATGGTTCAGGCATTTGGCTTTAACACATTCCATACATATATATATATATATATATTTCTCATTTGTTTGGCCTGCCTTGGATTAAGTGTATATATCAGGAATGCAGTTCCATTAAATAGTGTTTAAAAAAAAATCATTAAAACTCACCAGTCAAATCAACACAATCAAAATTCAAGGCTAACAAACAACTGGTGGTGAAGGCAATGTTATTATTTCCATCAAACGATACATGAGATGCCAATGGGATAGAAGGATTGGAAACGTCTCATAATATAATGCTGGTGGGATCCAGTTGAGTAGCCAGGTTTCAGAGTGGAACAGGGTGGCATGGTGGCTCAGTGCTTAGCACTGCTGCCTCATGGCACCAGGGACATGGGTTCGATTTCTACCTTGGGCAACTGTCTGTGTGGATTTTGCACGTGTCTGCGTGGGTTTCCTCCGGCTGCTCTGGTTTTCTCCCACAATCCAAAAATGTGCAGGTCAGGTGGATTGGCCATGCTAAATTGCCCGTTGTGTTAGGTGCATTAGTCAGGGGAAATGTAGAGAAATAAGAGAATGGATCTGGGTGGGTTACTCTTTGGAGGGTCAGTATGGATTTGTTGGGCTGAAGGGCCTGTTTCCACACTGTAAGGATTCTAAATTCAACATAAGACAGTGTTTAATCTCCCCGTCTCTGCGTGCGTTTCCTTCGGGTGCTCCAGTTTCCTCCCACAATCCAAAAGATGTGCATTTCAGGTGAATTGGCCATGCGAAATTACCATGTCAGGGATAAATATTGGGTAGGGGAATGGGTCTGGGTGGGTTACTCTTCGGAGTTAGGCTAAAGGGCCTATTTCCACGCTGTCGGGAATCTAATCTAATCTAAAAGCGTAGAGAGCACTCAACCTCGGGTATCACAATGTCACAATCTCTGCTGTCCTTCTAGGTTAGATGGCTGTAAACTGTCACTATTGCACATCTCACAATATCATTACAAAGGGTTTATTCTTCTCCCTTCCATTTCCTGTGTTGATGCAGTCACAGTGGAGACTGGGGACAGGATTTTCCCTCTTCGCTTCAAATCCCCACTATCATTGTTACACAGTGGGTAGGGAGTGGGGGCGGGGTGGGGGGGGGGGGGAGGCGGGGAAGGTGGTAGGGTGAGCAGTCAGAAATATGTACATTAAGTGCAATCTTTTTTCCTACATTGGTCAATGATTTACCAGAGGGTCACTGAATAACAAATCACAGACTTGTACACTTTCCACCTTAATATGATTGGCAGTGGAAAATTACATGTGTGACCACCCCCACTGTTTCCTTTTCAATGTGGACATGCTTCATTAACATCCATATTTGATTATTAAAGCCAGAAGATCATAAAATAGAGAAGCTAATTACTGACCTCTTTAATATTGCATGGTCTGAACATGGTAAGAAGGAACTTGTCACTTATTCCAATTCTTTGTCGTTTAGGTGGAATGTTGCAATGCACATTAGTGTGCAGTTACTGTCACTGTGCAGGCAAATGCAGAAGACAATTTGTGCATAGTACAATCCAATAAACAGCAATTGTGCAAATTATCGGGTTGGTTAAGGGAGAACTGTTCCCTGGCACATGCTGTTTCACATAGGTCTTTTACATCCAAACGAACATGGAGACAGGGCCTCATTTCAGCATCCCATTTCAAAAGATATTTTGACACTGTATATTCCCTCAGCACTATGTTGAATTACAATCTTGAATTATATGTAGAAGACCTTGGGTTTAACTTCCCACAATTCGAATTCAGTGATGAGTGTGCGAATAATTGAGCCAAATTGACAGTTGGAAGAAAGCAAAATATATCGCGGCCCCCACTCCTGCTTAGTGTTCAATATCTCCAGTTGGAAAGTATGCTTGGAAAGGGGGCAGGTTTAGTTTTGTATGTGACTCTCTGAAGACAGAATAATCCATTGGCACTGTTCAGGTTTCCACATGAATAATGACCACAATGGCAATGTGCATTTTAGTGTCATAAACCATCCCAAAGAGCAAGAGATACATCGAGACCAATGGAACCACTACCAAGCATAAATCAGTATCTGTGAGCAGGAGAGAAGAAAGCAGAAAATTAATTGATTTCTTTCATCATGGAAGGTCACACAATTGCCTGAGGTAGCACTATGGATCACTAACTGCTTTGCTTGTTTTGAAAGGGTGATTTCTGTACATGTCATACTTTATTTCTAACAAGCTTTGACACATCTATTTTTAAAAAATTCATTGAAGGCTGTGAGGGCACTGGCTGACCAGCATTTTTTGCCTGTCTGGAGTTGCCTTTGAGAAGATGGTGGTGCCTTCTTCAACCGCTGCAGTCCATATGCTTTAGATAGACCCGGAGGCTGTTAGGGAGGGAGGGATTTTGTCTGTAAGGTATGTTTCCATGAGTCTAATGTAGTGATGCTGTTGCTCCACTCATCTGTAAGACAGCTGTCTCAGTTTAGCTTTACCCACTAGATATTTGGAAGGAGGACACAGACATGGTATTTATATTTAGACAGGTACACGAAAAGTATTGTGAACAAAACAAGGACTTGTACATCTCTCTTGTAGGTCTCAGGGCATTCAATAACATGAGCAGAAATAGATTTTGTAAAATCCTTGAAAAACCTGGATACTGTACCAGATGCCTGAGCAGAGTGAAGTAGATTCATGAAAATCAGAATAGACAAGTTAAGCACAACAAAGATCTCTCAAATTCCTCCCAAATCTTCAGTGACCTGAAGCTGGATGTGTGTGAGCCCTGGTTTTTACACGATCTTTCTCAGCACAAGGCTGCAGCAAGCAACAGAAGACCTCAAGGAGGGAGTTACACCCACTTTGGTCTGATTAAGGCTCACTTTAGGCACAAAACAAACTTTTCACTCCTGACTGTGTTCCACTGGCTTATCGTCAGTCAGACCCACAACACATTTTCCAATGGCCCACCGATTTTTGAACTGAAAATCAGCTTAGAGAAAACCACGTTTTGCATGTCCCTCCATCCTCAGAAAAATATGGACCACCCAAGCATTATTCTCAAGGTTATCTGTAGCAGGCTTTATAGCAATTTCCCATTTCGGAGGAGTCAGCTAGTTTGATGCCACCATAGATAAGCAGGCCTGGTTTCAGAGCTCAGTGCAATGTCAAAGTGTAGTCGTCACCATCTTATGCATGGTGATGAGTTGAGGGTCCATCAAACACCTTCTCGAGGGTTTCCACCAGCACTGCCTCCTCAAAATCCTCAACATCCACTGGCAGGACAGCATCACAAATGCTGCTCCTCAGATGCTGCCTGAACTGCTGTGCTCTTCCAGCACCACTAATCCAAAATCTGGTTTCCAGCATCTGCAGTCATTGTTTTTACCCAGCATCACAAACACTCATGTCCTGGAAACAGCCAACGTCACCAGCATCAAGGCCATCCACCTGGAGAGCATCTGTGTTGCGAGGGCCATGTTGTCTGGATGGAAGGTAATGATTTGCTCTAGATGTTATGTATGGGCAGCTCATTAACAGAATCACTGAATCACAGAATGCTTAAGCTACAGAAGAGGGCCATTCAGCTCAGTGTGCCTGCCCTGCCTCTTCAAGTGACCATCAGTGCCTCGTATCAATTTCCTGCTTTTCCCCCATACCACTGCACAGTGTTTTGACTAAACTAATGATCCAAAGCCCTTTTGAATATCTGTTGAAAGAGTGGAGCTGTGTGCAAATATTTAAATGCCCCTCCGCCCCTCTGTATGCTATATCAGTGGGATACTAATTGGATCGTGATTCTTGGAAATGCCACACTGTAAGTACAAGGTGCCTTCAAGATTGAAGGAAGAATCAAAATGAAAGAAAAGGGGAAGAAGGGTAGATCTAATTTCCCCAGATCTGATCGCTGCCTCACTTGCATCAACTGTGGGAGGATCTGCTCGTCACATATAGGCCTGACAAATTACCAGCTACTGGAACTGATGGGTTTCTAAAATCTTCATCTGAGAAGAAATATCATGAGAGAATGTATTAGGATGAACTAAATCATCCAGTTTCATTTTCATTGTTACTTTACAGAGAGCCCTTTTTTAGGTTGAATGTTCATATATCTATACATTATCTTTCCATACATCAATTCCCAAACCTGAGCACAACCAAAACTTTGTTGTCTCCAATCAGTGATAGGGAGATAGTCAGAGTTGCAAGGGTGATGTTGTCATATTCCTCATCTGCTATCTTAATGTCTCTCATCAGCAATCCATTCACTAGGGAACCTCTCACTGGTGGCACTGATGAGATAGTCACGTAGGAGGTTACCATTACAATTCCACAATCTTGGTTTCATTGAGTTGCTGAGGTCACTAAGAATGTCAGAGTTTATTAATGGTGATAAAATAAACTATTTTTCTCCAAGACAGATTGGACTTGAGTGTTTCAAAGATAGCTGGCTAGCATTTCTAACTGGATACAAGACTCATGTAATTCATGTTGACATGGACATGTGCTTTAAGTCAGGAAGAGTCCATAGCAAGCAATTCCAGTGTGTGGTTGCAGGTTTTTAAGATACCCCTAACCTCAGAGACATGTTAGTCTGCAAGAATCTGAAAGATTGAGAGAAACAGAGAGAGGGAAACAATGAGAGGAAGAGAGAGAAAGGGGGACAGAGACAAGCAGTGTGTACAATTCATGTAGAATGATGGTTGGTGCTTATGCTCAGAACGAAGAAACCAAGTTCATGAGGATTTATACAAAGCTGGAATATTTCCCTAGCTTTGGCGAGAGAGAAGGCTGTTTTTACCTCTCCAAACTTACCCTATTCATGAAGGTTAGTTCAACAATTAAAGTTTATCTGACTGGAAAAGGGGGAAAGAAAAGAAACAAACTATCTGGAAATTAGTTTTGGACTGGTAACTGGAGAATTAAATATCCATGTGAGAGATAGAGTGAAGTATAACTGTAGTGCGGTATTTTCAATCCCTTCAAATGTTAAATTGGGAATCATTTCTGTTACCTAGAGATTAAATTGCTTCTGAAATAGCCTTAAAATAATATACTGTTTTGAATTTATATAATAAACCAAAAAATGTTGGAGATTTGAAACAAAAATATAAATTGCTGGAGAAACTCAGCAGGTCCAGCAGCTGATGAAGAGTCACTAGACTCAAAATGTTAACCCTACCTTCTCCCCACAGATGCTGCCAGTCCTGCTGAGTTTCTCCAGCAGTTTCTGTTTTTGTTTTGAGTTTCTTTGTTACAGTAAAAGTTTTTAAAGTTGACACTTGCTGATGAATTCCTTTCAGGCAGTGACTGGATTTCGAATGTAAAAACAGAAAGTGCTGGAGAAACTCAGCAGGTCTGGCAGTATCTGTGGGGAGAGAGAGAGACAGAGTTAACATTTCAAGTCAAATATGTCTTTGGAGTTTGGAAGAAGTCATATTGAACTCTTTACACTAACTCTGTTTCTTACCCCAGAGATGCTGCCAGAACAGCAGAGTTTCTCCAGAGTTCTGTTTTTATTTCTGAGAGCTCTTATCCACAGTATTTTACTTTAATTTTACTGGATACTCTAAAACCTTTTTAAAAGTCATGAGTCTCTAGGGGATTGTAACATAGCAACAATTTTGCTCAAAATAAACATAAACACAAACATAGCTTATGATTGTTTATTTGATTTGTGAACACTTGTTGATACAATTTAATATCAAAATATTAATGTAGGTGTTTATTTTTATATCTGACTCATTTTTCTCATATACATTTTTATCCTGCAATTGCTAATATTTATCGGTACATGTCATCAAGTAAGAAGTTAGTAGAATCCCTCTGGTATTACTTACTTGATCTGCAGCTATAGAGTCACAGAATCATACAGAGTGGAACCAGACATTTTGGTCCAACTAGTCCACCCCAATGATGTTCCCAAGCTAAACTAGTCCCACCTGCCTGTGCTTGGCCCATATCCCTCCAAACCTTTCCTATTCATGAACTCATCCAAGCGTCTTTTAAATGTCTCTAACATACCTGCATCCACCATCTTATTCCACACATGAGTAACTCTCTGTGTAAAAAGGTTGCCTCTCATGTCTTTTTAAATCTTTCTCCTCTCACCTTAAAAATATGTTCCCTAGTTTTGAACTCCCCCACTCGAGGGAAAAGACCCATGTCATTCGCCTTATATATGCTCCTCATGATTTTATAAACGTCAATAAGGTCACCCCTCAACCTCCTGTGCTCCAGTGGAAAAGGTCCTAGTCTTTCCAGTCTTTTTTTTAATATCTCAAACCCTCCATTTCCTGGTAACATTCTGGTAAATCTTTTTTGAACCCTCTCCAGTTTATTATCCTTCCTATAGCAGGGTGACCAGAACTGTGCACAGTGCTCCAGATTGTGAAAGATTAATGTGTAATATACAAATTACTGTACTTTGTGGTGGATTGCCTGGTATTTGTCTTCTGTTTTGTGAATAAGATTGTCAGTGATTGCAACCTCATCTATAAATAGCCCCTCAACATTTTTGTTTCCCCTTCCTCAGCGACCCCACATCGAAGAAGTCATTAACAATCTCCTCATGTTGTTCTCTCTGTCTATGCCAGTGTTGATTCCTATAATGTAACTAATTTCAGAATTAATTTATTCAATTTAATGTCCTGGTTGATTCACATTACAGAATACCAGATGCTCTTCCGGTAGTTAAAAGCTCTAATTCACTCTCCGAAGTGTGTACTGACATTCATAAAACAGTGGAGTTTTTTATGACATCAATAGAAACCTTGCCTGAATTACAGCCTTGTAACCCCCTTTCTCACAGCACCTGTTATTGCAGACCATTAAAACTACTGATTTAAAAGGGAGCACTGGTAGGTTATCTTACACAACACATTGATGGTTGTAAATGAAGTAGCGAAATTGGTGGTGCAACAAAGTCATTACGCTTTTATTTGTTGCTGTCACTGCATATAATTTAAGAAAAAACATTGCTATTTAATTATTTTCTCTTTTCCACTTCCATTATTGGCCACATGCAATTTTGCCAGCTGAAAGGATCGGCTAGAAAACTAAGCCTCTGCCAATGTAACCTATAACCAGTTGCCAATGGGTAGTTCAAAAGTAGTGTGGTTGAACCAGCAAATGTGGTATTCTTGGATTTTTAAAAGATATTTAATAAAATGCCTCATGTGAGACTGTTGGAATAAATGGAACAGGTGACAAATTGCTGAGATGGATTGAGATCTGGCTTAACATCTGTGTTCAAAGGATTGTGCTGGATGGAAAATACTTGGACTGGGGAAAAAGTGTAATTAATTTTGTTCACAGGGATCTGTGCTAGAATCTGCCCATTTACAATGTTAGTGAATAACATCGAACAGGGTGTGTGCATGTGGGTCTAAAAGAACGTACAGGCTCTAGGAGGACATGGGAGAATTGGAATGGTTTTTGACTGACCTAGGAGAGGTCAACATATCCTTGTGGACCAAATATGCTTCCTCTGTGCTGTAAATGTCACCAGACTGGAATGGAGATAACTAGCAGAAAATTATTCAACCTCTGCCAACTTTAAGCCAAAACCAAGTAACCCCAATCAGTGACATCAAGCTGATGCTTGTGTATGTGCAAACTCAGGGGATGACCTCCAGAACATCATCAGCACCTTTACAGAGGCATGGCTCTCATCCTGAACTGCTGTAAGATTGAGGTCTTGCATGAACCTGGCCCCACATTGCAGGGAGAAGGCCCAATCATCAAGGTCCACTGGGAGGCCTTAGAAAATGTGACCACTTCCAATACCTTGGGAGTGTCCTGTCAACCAAAGCAGCTATCGATGAAGAGATCCAGCATCACCTCCAGTGTACTAGAGCAGCCTTGGGCTGCCTGAGGGAAAGGGTGTTCAAGGCCAACAGCATCAGATCCAACAACAAGCCCATAGTATACACAGCTGTGGTGATTCCCGTCCTCCTATATGGCTTTGAGATGTGGACTAAGTAAAAACAATGACTGCAGATGCTGGAAACCAGATTCTGGATTAGTGGTGCTGGCAGAGCACAGCAGTTCAGGCAGCATCCGAGGAGCAGTAAAATCGACGTTTCGCCTGAACTGCTGTGCTCTTCCAGCACCACTAATCCAGAATCTGAGATGTGGACTGTCTATAGCAGATACCTTAAGGCTCTGGAACACTACCACCAGCACTGCCTTCACAAGATCCTGTGAATCTGCAGATAAGAAACACGCACCAGCGCCCTCGACCAGGCCAACACCCCCATCATTGAGATACTGATCACCCTTGATCGCCTGTGATTGGCTGGACATGTTGTCCACATGACCGACACAAGGCTTCCCATGAGGGTGCTCTACTCCCTTTGAAATGGCAGGCAAACCCCAGGTGGACAAAGAAATTGCTTCAGTGATAGACTCAGTGCCTCACAGGTGAAGTGCAGCATTCCCACAGGCACTAGGAATCACTGGCCTGACTGTTCAAAATGGAGGAGGAGCATCTGGTAAGGCATCGAGCACCTTGAGACTTGCCATCTGGAAAACGGTCAAAGCACAGTGATATCAAGGTGGTGCAATGCAGTGGATCAGACTTGTTTTTGAATCCTTGATGATTCAAATCATGGAGAGCCTCTTTGCATAGTTTTAAGCTAAATGAGTTTGGTATATCGAAAAACAATGGACTTACTCCAATGGGTCAAGGACATTAGTAGAGTCAGAGAGCCATAGAGTCATACAGAATGGAAACAGACATTTCGGTCCAACCAGTCCACGCTGACCATGTTCCCAAAACTAAACTAGTCCCATCTTCCTGTGCTTGGCTTATCTCCCTCCAAACATTTCCTATTCATGAACTCATCCAAACATCTTTTAAATGTTTGTAACTATACCTGCATCCATCACTATCTCTGGCTGTTCATCTCATACACAAAACACTCTGTGCGAAAAGGTTGCCCCTCATGTCCTTTTTAAATCTTTCTCCTCTTACTTTAAAAATTTGTCCGCTAGTTTTGAACTCCCTCACCCTCTGCCCAGGGTAATTAGACTTAAACTGACTATTTACTATCATTCCCATGCACTGCTTTTCATTCTAAACTTTTCTGTTGGTTACTAGTTTCCACACGATTGTGCAGAGAAAGTAGGCTAGAAATGATCTTTGGTGTTGTTATCATTGACTTTGTGTGGTCATAAAGGTACGTTACCATCCTTCTATTAATATCGAGGACTGTTAGAAAAATGATGCATTTAAAAAGTAAAAATTTTCAGTCAGAGCTATTTTCAACAAAAGGTAGACAAGCAGGAGTTGGGAAGAACACAGCAAGCCAGGCAGCATCAGGAGAAGTCAACATTTCAGGTGCGAAGAATGCAAATGACTGCAAGAAAGCTGCAGATTATCACCCCCCCCCCCCACTCCTGCAATTTGGAAGCACCAACTAATGTATCAGTAAGCTGGGTTGTCCCTCAGAGGTCATACCATGCAATGTGATATATGGAGTCTATCTTGTACCTCACCTGGAAGATCGAGAGTGGGTTTTAGACTTCTGTTGATCTGAAAAATTGTAACTGAAAACATCAGCTGAACACAATAGGTGTAACAATGTTTTTAGTAATCCTGATTGAGCTATTACTAGGCTGCTCTCAGTAACAGAAAGCATTTGCTTTCTTCAAAGGTAGATAAAACAAGAGCAATGACTCAGTGCCAAAAACTAGACACAGGGGAGTGTAGCTAAAGTAGACAAACTGCAGTCTTTCAGAGCCTTGAGATTTCTTCCTGTACTATTAATATGTGCACAAGCACATTCCAATGAGTCATTTCATCAATGAGTAGATAACTACATAGAAACTAGCTTTGGCAATTAAGGGAGAAAGATTAGATTCCTTATGGTGTGGAAACAGGCCATTTGGCCCAACAAGTCCACACCGGCCCTCTGAAGAGTAACCAATCTGGACCCACTTCCCTATGCTTACACAATGGGCAATTTAGTATCTCCAATTAATCTAACCTGCACATCTTTGGACAGTGGGACGAAATCAGAGCACCCAGATGTAACTTATGTAGACACAGGGAGAATGTGCAAACTCCACACAGACAGTCGCCTGAGGTTGGAATCGAACTCAGGTCCCTGGTATTGTGAGGCAGCAATGCTAACCACTGAGCCAGCATAATTTCCTGAGTGTAAAAGGGGCTAAATTTGCTGAACCCCTGAAATGAGTGTCGAGATCTTGATGCACAGTTAATCTCATACCTAATGATTATAATGCCCAGGAAACATCCTAATTTTGTTTCTTTTTATTCATTCATAGGATGTGAACATCGCTGACAAGACTAACAATCATTTCACATTCCCTTTGAGTGGTGAGGGTATCGTGTATTTATAGAGTCATAGAGTCATACAGCATGGAAACAGACCCTTTTGCCCAACTTGTCCATGCCGACCAGGTTTCCTAAACTGAACAAATCCTAAATGCCAGCATTTAGCCCATATCCCTCTAAACCTTTTACATCCATCTACCTGTCCAAATGTCATTTAAAGGTTGTAATTGTACCCGCCTCTACCATGTAGCTCATTCCATATTTGCACCACCCTCTGTGTGAAAAGGTTGTTCCTCAGGATCCTCTTAAATTTTTCCCCTTTCACCTCTAGGTTTGGACTCCCTACCCTGGGGAAAAAGACCTTGGCTGTTCACCTTATCTACGGCGCTCATGATTGTATAAACCTCTATAAGGTCACCCCTCAGCCTCTAAGGAAGAGAGGCCCAACCTATCCAGCCTCTTCTTATAATTCAAGCCCTCCAGTCTTGGTAACATCCATGTAAATCTTCTTCTTAATAGCATCAATAGTGAGTAGATTGTGGGATTTGAACATTTACAGACCTTACTCATACACTTGTGGCGTCATGGTGGCTTAGTGGTTAGCACAGCGCCAGGGACCCGGGTTCGATTCCAACCTTGGGCATCTATCTGTTTGGAGTTTGCACATTCTTCCTACGCTTACACAGTGGGTTTTCTCCGGGCGCTCTGGTTTCCTCCACAGTCCAAAGATATGCAGGTTAGGTCAATTGACCATGCTAAATTGCACAAAATGTTCAGGGACAGGTAGGTTCCATACATTAGTATGGGGTAAATGTAAAGTAATAGGGGAATGGGTCTGGGTGGGTTACTCTTCAGAGGGTCAGTGTGGACTTGTTGGGCCGCAGGGCCTATTTTCACACTGGAGGGATTCTATGATTTTATGATGTATTGCCATTGGTATTATTGTGGCATTGCGTTCAAGCCCTCACAGCGGAAGGGAGTTAACTCAGTAAGGATGGTACGTGGCTTGGAGAGAACTTTGCAGGTTGTGGTGTTCTCATGTATCTGTGCTTTGGTGCTTGCAGTTGGTGGAGTTTGATGATATGCGGGAACGTGCAGATTTGTACTTTCATGTTGGTTAGCTGGATGCATCAGTTAGAGCGTGACGTCAAATTGAGCCCACAGTAGCTCAAAGCAAAGCAGTGTCTTCTGAATGAGCAACACTGTGGCTGGAGCAGGTGCTAGCAGCTGGACAGGAAAAGAATTTGAATGGGGAAATATTGAAGAATGTGAAACATGGGAGAGAACGTGCTGCATTGTTTTTGGACACTGCACTGAGATTTTACTGGACAGGATGGAAAGGAGGAGAGATGTTTTCCATAGTCAGGGGTCTAGGAATCCCTCCCAGACACATGCTTGGGAGACACTGGGAGCAGTTTTGGTTCTCTTATTTAAGGAAAAATATTATTTTCATTGGAGGCCATTGAGTGAAAGTGCATTCGGATTATTCCTGGCATGGAAGGGTTGTCTTATGAACAAGGGTTAAACAGGTTGGGCATTAAACAAAAAAAAACTGTAGATGACAGAAATCAGACACGAAAACATAAACTTGTGAAAGCTCTGCAGGTCTGGCAGCAACTGTGGAGAGAAAGCAGAGTTAACGTTTCACTACTCCCTGGAGGTTAGGTCAGTCTCCTCCTGGATTATGGCTCATCTCTGGCGTCCTGATGCTGGGGTCTCTGCCCTTCCTGTGCAGGCATCTGTACCCCATCTACAATGTCCTCTAATTTTGCCCACTGTGGCCACTTTTCTTTTCAGGGCTTAAGTCCTTTAACCTCAGAAAGGCATGAACACTGAAGCCTGTTAGGGCGTTTAACAATCCTACAACTACTGTAAGGGGCCCATTCAGGAGTGAGGGTGAGTGATGAAACCTGCACACTATCAGAAAGATTGGAGGTGCTGTAAATCAGGGAGCTGGGATATCAGGCCTCACTGCATTGTTGCAAGCCACTTGTCTTCACTCTGGTCTGAATCAGGCCACACAGATCCAGGCCCAGCATCTTAGTTACATTATGCAATTTTGACAAATTAAGGCCCTGTTCCATTGTCTTTGCAGTGAAATTTGTCTTTAGGTTCCTATCAGTTTACACATCTCTATCATTCAGTTATTTGGGAAGCACATTAAGACATTGCTGAGAGATGCCATCTGACAAGCTTTAAGCTCCATTGACTGCACCTTCCATCGGGAGGCTGCACTTGCTAACAACAGGACCAGATCTTCGATTTCACTGAAAATGGCTCTCTCATTGAGTGTCCACAGCCTTGCCATCCAGTTCAGGACAGCAGGTGGACTCTTGATGCTTCCAACTCAACTAGAGGGTCCCTTTGACAGCTCAACACCTCCACCAGGACAGCAGAGTGCTGCAG
This sequence comes from Chiloscyllium punctatum, assembly GCF_047496795.1. Taxonomy (NCBI): domain Eukaryota; kingdom Metazoa; phylum Chordata; class Chondrichthyes; order Orectolobiformes; family Hemiscylliidae; genus Chiloscyllium; species Chiloscyllium punctatum. The sequence continues at coordinate 131,940,207 of NC_092739.1, read as the reverse complement.
CTGGCAGCCCAGAGACCTCCAACCCTCAGACAGATACATCCAAATAAAAGATGTCAGTTTCTGAGTGACTCACTCTGCCTCTCTCAAGGCAATACTTAAGTTTATGCAGCCTTCACTGTAAGTATCATTTCCGTCTGATGTAGATGGGCAGCAGCCACTCCAGAGCCAATCTTCATTTCCTGGGATACAGTGTCTACAATTAGATAGAGTACTCCAGATCTTATCATTCAGGTAGTTATAAAAATAATATATTAGGATATATTTAGTGAGCAATTGGACAGATAGGGGGAAATGTGACTGTTTTCAAGGGAAATACATTCTAAACAGTGAGCTGCTATTTGGAAACTATCAGACCTGTTGCCTGTAATCTTCAGAGGAAGAATTCTCTTACAATCTGTATTGTTACTAAGCTCTTATTAGGAATAATATACTTAAGTCAATACACGTTAATCTTTTATCGACACAATTCTTCTGCACTACTTTCAATGCATTGCCTGTGATTGTTGTCAACATCAGTAACAAATCTGGGTCTCTAGGACATTCTTCTAATGTTAGTTCTGTAAAACAGATCACTGGACTCAATACAATTTATAACTGTGCCTGTAAGTGTAGTCAGCGTGAAAACTTCACTGAGCCATTATTATGCTTTGCTGAGCTCCTAAAGACAACACTGCAGAAGGGACCCAAAGTTTAACTGGTAAGGAAGCTCCTCTAAAACAATGTTCCTGCACTGAAACATTTTCTGAGCCGAAGCACCTACAATGGAATGAGGCTCTGCTGATGTGGAATGACCAATGTAACAAATTACTTAATACTTCACATTTGAATAGAGGAAGACCATTTATCTGAACCTTTGATAAAATGCACATAGGCAAAGCAGTATTTATTGTCTATCTCCAATTGCTGTCAGGGTATTGGAAGTCACAGGTAGGTCAGACAGGAAGTAGTAGTAACCTCACTTTCATGAATAATAATAACTTGCATTTGTATAATGCCTTTGAAAGACTTAATCAGAGAAAATCAGACATTAAGCCAAAAAAGGAGAAAGTTTAGGAAGGGCAACCAATAGCACTGTCGAAGAGATGGATCTAAAGTAGGATCTTAAAATAGTATTGGAAGATAGAGAGATTTACATAAGAGATTGCTTAGCTTGGAGCCTCAGCACCTGTAGCTATGAACATCCCAATGAATGGCATTGCTGACTCAATGGGCTGAATATGCTCCACTGTTTTATTGCAATTCATTGCTGTTCCCAGACCACCAATGATTCTACTCCCACAGATCAAAGGCAGCACATACAAGCTGAAGAAATGTATTTCTTATTGTAATACAGAAAGGTTGGTAACATTAGGCACTGTCACACACTCGTAGTACTTAAATATAGGGCAACTGTGATTTATCCACAGCTTTAAGATAGAATGAAGGATTGAATGATGAGGGCAATTGAGCAAGTTAGTTCTGCTTTTTAACATAGAATATAGAACAATACAGCACAGAACAGGCCCTTCGGCCCACGATGTTGTGCCGAACATTTGTCCTAGCTTAAGCACCTATCCATGTACCTATCCAATTGCCGCTTAAAGGTCACCAATGATTCTGACTCTGCTACTCCCACAGGCAGCGCATTCCATGCCCCCACCACTCTCTGGATAAAGAACCTACCCCTGACATCCCCCCTATACCTTCCACCCTTCACCTTAAATTTATGTCCCCTTGTAACACTCTGTTGTACCTGGGGAAAAAGTCTCTGACTGTCTACTCTATCTATTCCCCTGATCATCTTATAAACCTCTATCAAGTCACCCCTCATCCTTCGCCGTTCCAATGAGAAAAGGCCTAGCACTCTCAACCTATCTCCATTCCAGGCAACATCCTGGTAAATCTCCTCTGCACCCTCTCCAAAGCTTCCACATCTTTCCTAAAGTGAGGCGACCAGAACTGCACACAGTACTCCAAATGTGGCCTTACCAAGGTCCTGTACCGCTGCAACATCACTTCACGACTCTTGAATTCAATCCCTCTGCTAATGAACGCTAATACACCATAGGCCTTCTTACAAGCTCTATCCACCTGAGTGGCAACTTTCAAAGAGCTATGAACATAGACCCCAAGATCCCTCTGCCCCTCCACCTTACTAAGAACCCTACCGTTAACCCTGTATTCCGCGTTCTTATTTGTCCTTCCAAAATGGACAACATCACACTTGGCAGGGTTGAACTCCATCTGCCACTTCTCGGCCCAGCTCTGCATCATTTCTAATTCCCTTTGCAGCTGACAACAGCCCTCCTCACTATCCACAACTCCACCAATCTTCGTATCATCTGCAAATTTACTGACCCACCCTTCGACTCCCTCTTCCAAGTCATTAATAAAAATTACAAACAGCAGAGGACCCAGAACTGATCCCTGCGGAACTCCACTTGTAACTGGGCTCCATGCTGAATATTTACCATCTACCACCACTCTCTGACTTCGACCGGTTAGCCAGTTCTCTATCTAACTGGCCAAATTTCCCATTATCCCATGCCTCCTGACTTTCTGCATAAGCCTACCATGGGGAACCTTATCAAATGCCTTACTAAAATCCATGTACACTACATCTACTGCTCTACCCTCATCCACATGCTTGGTCACCTCCTCAAAGAATTCAATCAGACTTGTTAGGCAAGACCTACCTCTCACAAATCCGTGCTGGCTGTCCCTAATCAAGCAGTGTCTTTCCAGATACTCATAAATCCTATCCCTCAGTACCCTTTCCATTACTTTGCCTACCACTGAAGTAAGACTAACTGGCCTGTAATTCCCGGGGTTATCCCTATTCCCTTTTTTGAACAGGGGCATAACATTTGCCACTCTCCAGTCGCCTAGTACCACCCCCATTGACAGTGAATAACTTGGGATGTTGGTCAAATGCAGGTGTTGACAGAGAGAGGAACAGAAATACATTGACTCATGAGAATGCCATTCATTTTGACATAGTCCAACACTGACCTTGTTCGTATGCAGTGTGTCAGGAGACAGCTGCTGGGGACTTACATGGGAATGATCCTACCTATAGGTAAATGGAGTGCACTTGTAGCTGTAGAGAGCCAGGACAAGTTAAGCACAATGAGCCCTTGTCTTGGCTGGAGAAACACCTTTTCTCCTGTTGTCCCAGAAGCAAAGATTCTCATAAAATAAAACAAAAATGTATTAATTACTTGTATTCCCTCTGGTTCTGATGCTTTCTCACAAGCAAACAGGACATGGTTGTACTGTGTGTGATTACCTTGTGGACCAGGGTGAAAATCCAGCCCTTGCACACTGCCAAAAATGCCTGTTAAAATGACAGGACTTGCGGGTATAAAGTGAGCAACATATTGCCAGTATTCTAACCCGACAAGCCAGTGTCCAGTATGGGTTGAGATCTGGCCTTTTTTCAGGGACAACACATATGGGTCCCAATAGTAATTGTTTAATAACTTACATCAGAATGCACTGTGTCAGAGAGCAAGTTGTGGTAAATTCAGCTATGTTCTCAACTCACAGTCCAACTGCTAAAATCTGATATCCTTGCAGTAGCATCTTCATGGTGAGGTTCTCTCAGGAATCCTGACTTTCAGGCCAAATGACCCACAGCTCAGGAAAACAGGTCGTGCTATATTTTCATGCACTGCAGTCACAATGTACTGGCGAGATGATATAAATCTGGCAGGTTTGAGCAATCAGTTCTGAAAAGTCACAGAGAAACTTTCTGCACTCAAGAAGCATTCTACATTCATTACATTACGCTACCTCACTAAATTATGACTCATTATTATAGACTGAAAGTAATAGACATATTGTTGCTGTCTTTGAAGCAAAAATGAAGTAAGTCCACAGCGTCACTGGCCTCAAGACAAAAGGAAGGAAAAGGCTTGGTGATGTATGAACAGTCAGGTCATTACTTTCAATGATGGAGTCTATATATCAAAATAGCCCACGTGATCATTTTACAAGTTCATGGAGAAGGAACAGTTCTCCTGGATAACCACTGTCTGTGAAATTGATAATACGAATGTGTGTGGGTGAGAGAGAAAGGGGTCAGATGGAGTATATTCATGAAAGATGGGAAAGTGATTGTGTTAGCTCCTTGCTGGGTGTTAGTTTAGAATCACGTCACGTTGCTGAAGGCATTACTGCACTGACAGCATTTGCTGACAATTTATATTGGAGCACATAATTCTCTGGTTTTGCCAGTTATGCTAATATTCTGCTCAGACAACCCATTGCCTTATTTAGTAAGCAGGCTTCTATGAAGTTTGAGGTCACCTGGGCTATGTGTGGTTGTGAGATAAAAGGCTTGCATTTATATAGTGCCGTTTATGACCTCATGGCCTCTCAAAGCAATTTACGACTTCAGTTACTTCATTAATGGCTTTTCATCCATCATAAAATCAGATATGGGTGAGTTCACTGATGATTTTTTAAATACTGAAACAGCTCATTTTCATATGTAGCAGGGCCTGGGTAATATTCAGGCTTGGGCTAGTAAGTGTCATGTAACATGTGTGCCATGCAAGTTCCAGACTGTGACCATTTCCAATCAAAGAGAATCCAACTATCTCTCCTTGACATTCAGCAAGATTACATGCCAGATCTTCCTCCATTAGCTTCATAAATGTTATCATCGAGCAGAAACTTAACTGGACTAGCCATACAAGGCTGCGTTGTTGTGGTGCAGTGGATCAGGAGGCTCAGGGTTCAGGTTCCACCTGCTCCAAAGGTACTCATAACATGTCTGAACAGGTTGATTTGAAAATACTGATAAACTTCCTGGTTCCCCAAGCCTCCACCATCTGGAAGGCACAATGAAATCAGGATTGAGATGGAATAATCCTCACTCGCCTGGATGAGTGCACTTCCACCATCACTCGAGCAACCTGACACTGTCAAGGACAAGTAGCTCAACTAACTTGTCCATATCTGTCTGCTAACCCGTTGAATCATCCTCACCAGTTTTTATAATCACTTGTGGGATGTGGGCTTCAATGGTTGGGCCAGCATTTATTGCCTGTCCCTAGTTCATCTTGAGAAGGTGAAGGTGAGCTGCCTTCTTGAAATGCTGCAGTCTATTTGATCCAGCTAGATCCACAATGCCACGAGGGAGGAAATTTCAGGAATTTGAAGCAACAGTGAAGGTTGGGCGGTGACTTCTGACTGATTGCTTCTTGCCACTTTTCAGACCATGCCTGGATATTGTCCAAGTCTTGTTTCATTTGGACATGGACTACTTCAGTATGTGAGGAACTGCAAATGGTGCTGAACATTGTGCAATCATTGGTGAGCATCCTCACTTCTGACTTCATGAAGCAGCTGAAGGTGATTGGGCCGAGGACACTAGTCTGAGGAACTCCAGCAGAGATGATCTGGAGCTGAGATGACCAACTTCCAGGAGATAACAGTACATACCTGGGTGATTTTTCACAGTGTTGGGCAGATGCTAGTGCTGTAACTGTACTTTAACAGCTTAACTCGGGATGCAATAAGTTCTGGAGCATCACAACTGAAATGTTGCCAGAGCTTCAGCCACTGAAGTATACGGTGACCAACTGTGTCTTAATATCATTTGGAATGAATTGAATTGGCTGAAGATTGGCATCTGTGGTTCAGGGCACCCCTGGAGGAGGTGGAGATGGATCATTCACTCTGCACTTCAGGCTGAAGATTACTACAAATGCTTCAGCCTTATCATTTGCACTGATGTGCTGGGCTCTTCCATCTTTGAGGATGGGGATATTTCAAGGTTTCTACCTCCAGTGTGTATGGGCTGCTCAACCGAAGAGCCTGGAGCTTGTTTACTCCGTCCACTTTACTTTCTTTTTTTTCTTACTCCTGTTTCCATTTGTTATGGGTACCTTACCTTCTTTTAATGACTGGTGGAAAGTGTCTTCTCCTGGTCCAGGCCAGTGACAAGGTGGCTTCCAATAGCCTGGAATGGCGATGTAGGCCGGGCACCTGGCGGGGCGGTCTTCTAGTGTGGCAGTCTCCCGGTGTGGTGATCTCCCAGTGTGGCAATCTCCTGGCGGGGCGATCTCCTAGTGTGGTGGTCTCCTGGCGCGATGATCTCCCAATGTGGTGATCTCCCAGTGTGTGAACTCCCGGTATGGTGATCTCCCAGTGTGGTGATCTCCCAGTGTGGTGATCTCCCAGCATGGAGTGATGATCTCCCAATGTGGTGATTTCCCAGTGTGGTGATTTCCCAATGTGGTAATCTCCCGGTGTGATGATCTTATGCTGTGGCAATCTCCCAGTGTATTGATCTCCCGGTGTATTGATCTCCGGATGTGGTGATCTTCCGGTGTTGCGATATCCCAGTGTGTTGATCTCCCAGTGGGGCGATCTCCCGATGTGGCCGTCTTGTCCAGCATGGAGGGCTTGTCCCATCGGGGAGGATTTCTTCACCTACTCCGGGTATTCCAGCAGCCTGGCAATGAGGTCTAGTCCTAGAGTGGATATCTCATCCTTGCTTTGGAGGTGGCTTCTCGGTTTTCCAGTGGCCCAGCATGGACGCTTATACTGGCGTGGCAGGGTGGGTTAGTCTCGGTCCAGTTTTATTGGAGCCCAAACCCAGGAGTCTTTAATTGAACTGTAATAAACCTTAACTTATTCTTTCTTCTTGTTTATGACTTCTGTCATTAACTCAGGCACCGTGGTTTGGCAACTTATAAAACCACGAGAATACGTGTGACAGTAAATTGCTATTTTAATTGATTGTCCACCACTATTCATGACAGGGTGTGGCAGCACTGCAGAGCTTAGATCTGCGGTTGCTTAGCCCTGTCTGTCACTATGTTGCCTCTGCTGTTTGGCATGTAAATAGTCCAGTTTGGTAGCTTCACCAGGTTTACAGCTCATTTTTAGGTATGTCTGGTGCTGCTCTGCATACCCTCCTTCACCATCCATTGAACTAAGGTTGATCCCCTGGCTTGATGTTAGTGATGGAGTGGGGGATATGCTGGGCTATGTGGTTGTAGATTGTGCTGAATGCAATTCTGTTACTCTTGATAGTCCACAGTATCTAATGGATGCCCTGTTTTGAGCCATGACATTTAGTTGACCTCGGTCCCAATTAGCATGGTGATAGAGTTAGGGTTAACTTGCACTTGCCTTACAACCTGTTTTTGTGCCACCTCATTCACTTTCCTCAGGCAAGTCATTAATATATACTGTAAACAATTGTGGCCCCAGCACTGATCCTTGTGACACTCCACTAACTACAATTTCAATCTTGAAGACCCCCCTCTAATCCCCACTCTCTGACTTCTATTCGTTAGTCTATTCATACTAAATACTACCTTCAACACCATGGGTTCTTATTGAGTAGGTTAATGTGTGGTACCTTAACAATCACCTTCTAAAAATCCAAATATATATATGACATTCACTGCTTCCCCTTTATCTCTCCAGCTTGTTACCTCGTCAGATAATTCTAATAAGTTTGTCAGGCATGATTTCAACTTTGTGATGACGTGTTGGTTCTGCTTGATCATATACTGTATTTCTAAATGCTATGCTATTTTATCCTTTGTAATAGACTCTAGTATTTTCCAATGACAGATGTTAAATTAACTTGCCTACAATTACTTGTATCCTTCCCTTTCTATATAAAGGTGTTACAGTGGCAGTTTTCCATCCTCTGGGACTTTCCAGAATCTAATAATAGAATAATAATCAGAACAAGTCACAGAGAAATATAGCATCGAAACCAACAAACCATCGAAACCAGCAAGCTAACCAACAAATACGTGCATTTAGTCCGTAGCCTACATAGCCTAGATTATAAATATTCCAGATGCTTCTTAAATGTTGCTAGAATACCAGTCTTCACCACCCTTTCAGGCAGAATATTCATACTTCTGTCACTGTCTGGGTGAAAAAAATCTTTTCGAACTTGGAAGATTACTACAGAGCATCACTAGCTATTTAATATCCTAAGGCGCAGCCTGTCAGATCTGAGAAAAATAAAAGGATTCTGGGTAATTAAAAATGGAGGATGAAAGAAAAGCTGTGGCTGTGAGAGCTGCTCCTTTTTTGAGGTATTTCCTATGTTGGATTAATTGGAAAGAAGGGTCTGTTTCTATGCTGGACAATTCTCTGACTCTCTGATTCCAAAACTTATTGGTCTTTCAGCTCATTAGTTTCTCTTGTACTTTTTCTCCAGTAATAGTTATTGTAGAAGGAATAAATGTATACACAAATGAGAGTAAAAATTGGCTGTTGAGGTTGAGTTAGAATTTGACTTGATTGAATTGAGTGTATTGAATTGTTTTTGAAGCAACTGAAAAGAGAGCAAAGTATCACAAATAGTCTTATTTGTGGTCCCAGACAGAGCTCAGAGCAGTGAGTTTATATTAGTGGACAGGGAGTATTGTGAAATGAATGTGAATGGTAGATAATCATTTGGTTAATACCATATTATGTGTACTCCTAACAAATGGATGCTAGTGTACTTTGAATATCCAAGAGAGTATCCTTGACAACCCTTAAGATCTATGATAGGGGAGGATCTATATGGATTTACCTGGAGGTGCTGCATGCAGCATCATGCACTTCTCTGCCATGACTGGCCCTGTGTCTACACTTCTTGGTTGTGGATTCAAGTACCCTTAACTTTGAAACATATCTACACCCTGCCACTGCCTGTTCATATTTCTCCAGAGTGGTCTCCTGGACCCTAAGCACAGTTGGCCAGATGATAAATATTTTGAGATTGTAGTCCGATGTGGTCGGACAGTAGAGTGACTTTTGCCCTAATCTGCTTTGAAGCATGAGCTGTTTTCAGTGGGTTCTGGATTAGTGGTGCTGGAAGAGCACAGCAGTTCAGGCAGCATCCAGGTAGCTTCGAAATCGATGTTTCGGGCAAAAGCCCTTCATCAGGAATAAAGACAGTGAGCCTGAAGCGTGGAGAGATAAGCTAGAGGAGGGTGGGGGTGGGGAGAGAGTAGCATAGAGTACAGTGGGTGAGTGGGGGAGGAGATGAAGGTGATAGGTCAAGGAGGAGAGGGTGGAGTGGATAGGTGGAAAAGGAGATAGGCAGGTAGGACAAGTCCGGACAAGTCATGTGGACAGTGCTGAGCTGGAAGTTTAGAACTAGAGTGAGGTGGGGGAAGGGGAAATGAGGAAACTGTTGAAGTCCACATTGATGCCCTGGGGTTGAAGTGTTCTGAGGCGGAAGATGAGGCGTTCTTCCTCCAGGCGTCTGGTGGTGAGGGAGCGGCGGTGAAGGAGGTCCAGGACCTCCATGTCCTCGGCAGAGTGGGAGGGGGAGTTGAAATGTTGGGCCACGGGGCGGTGTGGTTGATTGGTGCGGGTGTCCCGGAGATGTTCCCTAAAGTGCTCTGCTAGGAGGCGCCCAGTCTCCCCAATGTAGAGAAGACTGCATCGGGAGCAATGGATACAATAAATGATATTAGTGGATGTGCAAGTAAAACTTTGATGGATGTGGAAGGCTCCTTTAGGGCCTTGGATAGAGGTGAGGGAGGAGGTGTGGGCACAGGTTTTACAGTTCCTGCGGTGGCAGGGGAAAGTGCCAGGATTGAAGGATGGGTTGTAGGGGGGCGTGGCCCTGACCAGGTAGCCACGGAGGGAACGGTCTTTGCGGAAGGCGGAAAGGGGTAGGGAGGGAAATATATCCCTGGTAGTGGGGTCTGTTTGGAGGTGACGGAAATGTCGGCGGATGATTTGGTTTATGCGAAGGTTGGTAGGGTGGAAGGTGAGCACCATGGGCGTTCTGTCCTTGTTATGGTTGGAGGGGTGGGGTCTGAGGGCGGAGGTGCGGGATGTGGACGAGATGCATTGGAGGGCATCTTTAACCACGTGGGAAGGGAAATTGCGGTCTCTAAAGAAGGAGGCCATCTGGTGTGTTCTGTGGTGGAACTGGTCCTCCTGGGAGCAGATCCGGGGGAGGCGGAGGAATTGGGAATACGGGATGGCATTTTTGCAAGAGGTAGGGTGGGAAGAGGTGTAATCCAGGTAGCTGTGGGAGTCGGTGGGTTTGTAAAAAATGTCAGTGTCAAGTCGGTCGTCACTAATGGAGATGGAGAGTTCCAGGAATGGGAGGGAGGTGTCAGAGATGGTCCAGGTAAGGTCAGGGTGGAATGTGTTGGTGAAGTTGATGAATTGGTCCACCTTCTCGCGGGAGCACGAGGTGGCGCCAATGCAGTCATCAATGTAGCGGAGGAAGAGGTGGGGAGTGGTGCCAGTGTAATTACAGAAGATCAACTGCTCTACGTAGCCAACAAAGAGACAGGCATAGCTGGGGCCCATACGTGTGCCCATGGCTACCCCTTTGGTCTGGAGGAAGTGGGAGGATTCAAAGGAGAAATTGTTAAGGGTGAGGACCAGTTCGGCCAAACAAATGAAAGTGTCGGTGGAAGGGTACTGTTGGGGACGCCTGGACCTCTTGCAAAAATGCCATCGCATATTCCCAATTCCTCCGCCTCCGCCGGATCTGCTCCCCGGAGGACCAGTTCCACCACTGAACACACCAGATGGCCTCCTTCTTTAGAGACCGCAATTTCCCTTCCCACGTGGTTAAAGATGCCCTCCAATGCATCTCGTCCATATCCCGCACCTCCGCCCTCAGACCCCACTCCTCCAACCGTAACAAGGACAGAACGCCCCTGGTGCTCACCTTCCACCTTACCAATCTTTGCATAAACCAAATCATCCGCTGACATTTCCGCCACCTCCAAACAGACCCCACCACCAGGGTTTTATTTCCCTCCCCACCCCTTTCCGCCTTCCGCAAAGACCGTTCCCTCCGTGACTATCTGGTCAGGGCTACGCTCCCCTACAATCCACCCTCCAATCCTGGCACTTTCCCCTGCCACCGCAGGAACTGTAAAACCTGCGCCCACACCTCCTCCCTCACCTCTATCCAAGGCCCTAAAGGAGCCTTCCACATCCATCAAAGTTTTACTTGCACATCCACCAATATCATTTATTGTATCCGTTGCTCCCGATGCGGTGTCCTCTATATTGGGGAGACTGGGCGCCTCCTAGCAGAGCGCTTTAGGGAACATCTCCGAGACACCCGCACCAATCAACCAAACCGTCCCGTGGCCCAACATTTCAACTCTCCCTCCCACTCTGCCGAGGACATGGAGGTCCTGGGCCTCCTTCACTGCTGCTCCCTCACCACCAGACGCCTGGAGGAAGAACGCCTCATCTTCCGCCTCGGAACACTTCAACCCCAGGGCATCAATGTGGACTTCAACAGTTTCCTCATTTCCCCTTCCCCCACCTCACTCTAGTTCTAAATTTCCAGCTCAGCACTGTCCTCATGACTTGTCCGGACTTGTCCTACCTGCCTATCTCCTTTTCTACCTATCCACTCTACCCTCTCCTCCCTGACCTATCACCTTTATCCCCTCCCCCACTCACCCATTGTACCCTATGCTACTTTCTCCCCACCCCCACCCTCCTTTAGCTTATCTCTCCACGCTTCAGGCTCACTGCCTTTATTCCTGATGAAGGGCTTTTGCCCGAAACGTCGATTTCGAAGATTCCTGGATGCTGCCTGAACTGCTGTGCTCTTCCAGCACCACTAATCCAGAATCTGGTTTCCAGCGTCTGCAGTCATTGTTTTTACCTTGTTTTCAGTGGGTGACATTCTCGATTGACCACTAATCGAGATGAGTGATGCTTTCTCACTTACAATGGATTTCTCCTCTTTCCTTCTGATTCACATCTGTGAGTTTCTTCATTATTCAGCTCATGTCTTTGATCGCAATCTTGACATTGTACTGTCATAATCTTCTGATGGGGTCATTTCTCACATTTTCCCTTTTGCACTTGGGAGATTATGTGATCACAGCAATTAGTCTATTTTCCCAATTGCTGGTGTTGCTCTTGTGACCCTTACAACTTGATGCAAACCCTTTCTGCTTCTCTGCACACCATTCCATTTAGGGTCTTGGGGAAGTGAAAGTGAAGATCAGACCTTGGAAAGCAATCTACATTTTTGTTGCGCCTAATTGTGTCCAGGTATTTCAAAACACATCACAACATCAATTATTTTTGACGTGTAGTGACAGCTCTACAATCAAAGCCCTACAAACAGCAATAAAATGGATACATGGTTAATCTTTTAGTTAAATTGGATATTGACCCGAAGAATACCTTTCTCTTCTTCAGATAGTAATAAGGCTGCTTGAAATGCACCAGAATTGGTGCAATCAAAAGGAAAAGAACATGGAAGGGCTAGCAATAATTCAAACTAGATGTCACATTGCTGGGTTTTTACTTATCACAGCACTGGGATGCTGAGGTTCAGTTGTTTATGACTCATCATGCTTTAAATAATGAAAAATGTTGTTACATTGTAAAACTTTATTCATATGAACTCAGCAAATGACATTGCTAAGTCTTGACGTGGAATGGGTCTTGAATGGCCAGATAGTCAGTTGTAACTAAGTGCTGAAAAATGGTTTAAACCTTTTTAAAATTAATGACAGACATCAGAAAGGGGCTGCCTGGATCTTGGAAACAAAATACTGGAGAACGGCAAAGGTATGGAGAGGATGTCTATCCGGTGGGAGAGCATAAAGATGGGGTTTCTGAGGGAGGAGGAATACTGTCAGGAGAGGGGGTTAACATTTCACACTGAACTGAGAGAAATTTCTTCGTTTAGAGAGTGGTGAATGTTTAGAATTCTCTGTCTAGAGAATTGTGGATGCCCACACGTCCAGTATTTTTATGGCTATATGAAGACATCTTTGTTTTTGTGTGCTTTGATTGTGGACTGTGTTTTTAAACAGGGATTGGGAGGATTGGTGCATGGTTTGAGAGCAAACAATTGAATAGAGTTATTGAGATTTTACAGCCCATTGAGCCTATGCTGGTCATAAAGCACCCATCCACTCTAATCTTATTTTCCAGTCTTGGCCCACAGCTTGTATGTTTTGGCATTTCAAGTGTTCATCGAAATATTTCTTAACTGCCTTAAGGGCCCTTTGTGCATTGAGTTCCCACAACTTTCTGGGTGAAACTTTTTTTTCCCTCAATTCCCTTCTGCTCCTTATTGTAAAGCTGTGCCCCTCTATTTAGGGGAAATGTTTCTTCCCTATTGACTCTGCCTATGTACTTTAGGACTTTGAACACCACAATTTGATCCCCTGTCAGCCTTCTGTGCTCAAAGGAAAACAACGCCAGCCTATCTAGTCTGTCTTCAAACTCATTGTGAACACTGTTAACGCAGTTGTGAGTTACAGCAGTGTTTGCAGACAAGCTGGAGTTGAACGGTTCTGTACAGATGGATCTTTGGTTGACAAATAGTGAATTGGCTTGTGGACTTGTGACCAGTTACTAATGCCAGAGGTCCCCTGATAATCAATGCTTCTCTTGACTGATAAGATCCCACCTAACGCTGCCTTAAAAATATTCAATGACCTTATCTCCACTGCCTTCTGAAGCAAGTGTTCCAACGTTGCACAAGCCTCAGAGAGAAAAACTCCCTCTTATTTTCTGTCTTAAAAAGGCCATGCCAGATTATAGTGCCCCCTAGTTCTGCACTGACCCACGGGAGAAAACACCTTTTCCACATTGATCTTGTCAAGACTGTTCAGGTTCTGTTCAATATGTCAATCCTCACTATTCCTCACTAAGGACAAACAAAATTCCCAGCCACCAGAATCCCACAAAAATGTCCCCAGTTGAAATCAACTCAGTTGACTCTCAGTTAAAGTCAAAGGGTTCTGCTTTACCTATCTTAATAGTTACCCTTCAGAAGTTAGAGGATTAAATGTGCGATAACTCTTGGCTAATTATAAAATGGACAGCATCCCATGGAGCACACAACAGCTCACACATTACCCAAACACCCAACTGCCCCATTAAACCAAGCCCCCGATGTGACCATACAGTTGAAGGCCCCGCTTCCCAGCACTGGGCCCACTTTACTTGGACACCCACCTCCTGAACATCTGTACCCCTCACCCACCTGGGTACCCACCCAGCACCATCAGAATTTGGATCAGAAGCAAGGGAGTTGTGAGAAAAATGTTTTTCACACAATTAATGGTTAGGGTCTGGAATGCATTGCCTGGATGTGTGCTGAAGGTGGGTCAAAACAGGGCATTCAACACAGAATTAGATGATTATTCAAACTGAAACAAGGTTATGGGGATGAAGAGTGGCACCATGACATATTGCTGATTTGGAGAGTTAGCACAGAAAGATTAGATTACTTACAGTGTGGAAACACGCCCTTCGGCCCAACAAGTCTATACCGACCTGCCGAAGCACAACCCATCCAGACCCATTCCCCTACATTTACCCCTTCACCTAACACTACAGACAATTTTAGCATGGCCAATTCACCTAACCTGCACATTTTTGGACTGTGGGAGGAAACTGGAGCAAACCCACGCAGACACAGGGAGAATGTGCAAACTCCACGCAGTCAGTCGCCTGAGGCGGGAATTGAACCCGGGTCTCTGGTGCTGTGAGGCAGCAGTGCTAACCACTGTGCCACTGTGCCGCCCATAAGTTGAATGGTCTCCTTCTGCACTACAAAAAATATATAATTCTGTTTGTACAACAAATCAAAATTTATAACCGTTTGAGGAATGTATTCAGATCACGGAAGCCAGCACGATCAGTGACAAAATTTTCAATGTCATCCACCTTCCATCAAAGTATGTGTTATGTGCCATATGTGTCATGACTTACATTACGATGCAAACTTTGCTGATGCCAACACAATTATGTTCATTTTTCATCCAAATCCAGTGCATAAAACTAGGAAACTTGAAAACAAGGAAATATCAAAATACAAAATCAGATTCATTGCTTCACTCATTAAGTTGTCAGCCATGACTGAGTGAAATGACACTCACATCTGTTTTCAGGAGGTTTTGGGCTCAAGTCCCACTCCATAGACCTCAGCACATAGTTAAAGCTGACACTCCAATGCACTTTACAGGCTTCCACCTTTTGTTTGAGAAGTGAAATCAAGGCCTTGTTTACCCTTCTGATCTCAAGGGCAATTATGCATTTCTATCAGAATTATTCCAGTGCAGAAGGTCACTGGCCCATTATGACTCCAGAAGCTCAGTTATCTCGTGCCAATTTCCTGCTTTCCCCCCAAATCCTCCTAGCTCTGCTGCCTCACAGAGCCAGGGACCCGGGTTCGATTCCCGTCTCGGATGACTGTCTGTGTGGAGTTTGCACATTCTCCCCGTGTCTGCGTGGGTTTCCTCCGGATGGTCCAATTTCCTCCCATAATCCAAAGATATGCAGGTCAGGTGAATTGGCCATGCTAAATTGCCCATGCTATTAGGTGCATTAGTCAGGGGTAAATATAGGGTAGGGGAATGAGTCTGGGTGGCTCATTTGGAGGGTCAGTGTGGACTTGTTGGGCCAAAGGGGTTTTTTCCATACTGAAGGGAATCTAGTCTAACAAAAAATTATTATATAGAGGTTTATAAAATCATGAGGAGCATGGATAGTGTAAATAGACATGTTCTTTTCCCTGGGGTGGCCATAGGTTTAAGGTGAGAGGGAAAATATATAAAAGGGACCTAAGGGGCAACTTTTTCACGCAGAGGGGTGGTGTGTCTATGGAGTGAGCTGCCAGAGGAGGTTGAGGACGTTGGTGCAATTATAACATTTAAAGGCATCTGGATGGGTTTAGAGGGATATAGGCCAAGTGCTGGCAAATAAGACTAGATTAGGTTAGGATATCTGGTTGGCATGGTCGAGTTGGAGCAATGGGTCTGTTTCTGTGCTGTACATCTCTATGACTTTAATCATCCAATGCCCTCCTGAATGCTCAACTGAACACGCCCCCCATACCTTTCCAGGAAGTACATCCCATTGCCAAATAATTCACTGTGTGCAAAAAAAAGATTTTCCTTGCACCTTTGTTTTGTTTGCACATTATTTTAAATCTGTACCCTCTAATTCTTGTTTCTTTTATAAATGGAAATAGATTTATTCCGTCCAGTCCACTCATGATTTTGAAAGCCTCAATCAGATTTTTTCTCAGCCTTCTTCTCTCCAGGGAGAGCAATCCCAATTTGTTCAATTTACCTTCATTACTGATGTTTCTCATCCCTGCAGCCATTGTAGTAATTCCTTTCTGTACTCTCTCCAATGCATTCTCTTCTTTCCTATAATGTGGTAACCACAACTGTACACAAACTCCAGTCAAGGTCTAATAAGTGTTTCGTACAAGTTCAACATCACCACCTTGATGCCCCGATTAATAAAGTTGAGAACACTATATGCTTTATTGACTGCTTTCTCTATCTGTCCTGCCACCTTCAATGATCTGTGCACATATACACCCAGGTCCTTGCGCTTCTCCACTCCCTTCAGAATTGTAACCCCTATTTGCTAGTGTCTTTCAATGATCTTCTGACCAAAGTGCCTCACACTCCACAATGAGTTCTCCAATTTCAAATAACCTCCCTTTCCAGCCCATCCCCCTCCCTTCCATTCCTTTGATCAACCCTTCCTTCCAGCTACCAATCAGATTCATTTCTACAATTGACCAACCAGGTGATACCTTTTACCTGTGTTCACCTCACCCCACCCCAAACCCTCCCCCATGTCTCCTTTTATCTGCAGCTCTCCTTACACCCACCCCCAGTCCTGAGGAATGGATGCACCTGAATTGTTGACTTCTCCATCTCCTGATGCTGCTGGGCTTGCTGTGTTCTTCCAGCCTCCTGCTTGTTTACCTTGAACCTATTGGCACCTATCTTCCCAACTCCACCATCTGGTCAATATCTTTTTGAAGTTTAATACTTACCTCCTCGCTGTTTACAATTCTTCCAAATTTAATGTAATCTGCAAATTTGGTCCAGATTATTTACATATTAGATTAGATTTCCTACAGTATAGAAACAGGCCCTTTGGCCCAACAAGTCAATACATGAACCCTCCGAAGAGCAACCCACCCAGACCTATTCCCCTACATTTACCCCTGATTAATGTACCTAACACTCTGGGCAACTTAGCATGACCAATTCACCTAACCTGCACATTTTTGGATTATGGGAGGAAACCGGAGCAACCAGAGGAAACCCACACAGACACAGGGTGAATGTGCAAACTCCACACAGACGGTTGCCCGAGGCTGGAATCAAACGTGGGACCCTGGCACTGAGGTAGCAGTGCTAACCACTGAGCCATTGTGCTGCCTCAATAGATATGATATGTAATAAATGTTCATTTTAGTGATGCCCATAACCCATGAATGAGTGAAATAAAAATCCCATGAGCTTATTCAAAAAGGAGCAGGGGCATTCTATAATATTTCCTGACCAATATTTATTCCCAAAGACCATTGTTAAAACAAATTATCCTGTCAGGATCTCATCGCTGTTTGTGGAACTTTCTTATATTAATATTGGTTTCAGTGTTCCTACATTAGAACAATGACAACACTTCAAATATATTTCATTGATTGTAAAATACTATAGGATGTCCTGAAATGATAAAAAGAGCTACATGAACATAAATTTCTTTCTTTTCCTCCAGTAATTTGCAAGCTTTTAAAATCCAAACTTTCTGTCATTTAACCGTTACTTTCTATCTAATCTTTTTATTATTCAGTGGTGCCCCAAACGATATAACTTGGCCTTTCACATTGGTTTCTCAATTAACAACATTGTTATATGCAGCAGTAATTGAAAACTGTTTCCCTCTGTATTTCCATGCTAATGCACATATAACTGTGTAACTACATTAGTGAATAGGGACCTTGGGACAGAGCCAGGTTTAATCTATGCAGAACTGATATAGAATCTTAGTAGTAAATGTCCAAGAAATTCATTTAATTAGTGACAGGTGCTGTGGACATTGTGTTAGATGATAAAAGTTATGAATTATGTTGAATTCAGCCTGCAGCTTTTATATTTATTCTTGTTGACCATATGATTTGTGCAAAAAGATCCTCTGTGGTAGATTTAAGAAACTAGGTATCATGTACCATTGGCAGAATGCAAAAACCCCATTACAGGGGGTCATTTTTCCAAATGACCCTTCTTGGTACTTTATGACGTTTGTCACTTCTACAAATATGTGGTACTTTCTGGATCAATGTTGTGATCAACTGGCACTGAAAATGAAGTCCCACTATTCCCACAGTCATTACAAATCAAGTAGTTGGACTTTTCCATATCGTCGGTACTTTGTGGAAATGTTTGCAAAGAAAAACACCTTTCACCACAAGTCCATTAGGAAGAAGTCAGTACGTTGCATTCTCAAGATCCTGTGTGAAAAGGAGAGGGTGGATCCTGTCATATGAGCAGACTATAACAGTCTTTTGGCAGAATACCTCACTGCCAGAACGTTTCAACAAACCTCAAGGCATCGCTAGACTGCTGGTGAGATGCTCCTCGGATGCTGCCTGAAATGCTGTGCTTTTCCGGCACCACTCTAGTCCAGATGCTGGTGAGAAGGGCTTTGCCTGTCAGATCCTTCATGCAAGCCCAATCTCCACTGCACATTGCCCTCGAAGTGCTGCACTGGTGGAGACTGTCACACATCTCCTTCTGGAATGTGCCTTTGCGTAGAAAGTCTGGAGAGATATGCAGTGGCTTTTGTCCTGAGCAGCTCCGTGATGCAGGACTCTGTTCTCTACAGTCTGTGCCCCAGGGCACAAACTGCGACAAACAAAACTGCGCCTGAAAGACCATCAACTTGATAAAAGATGCTGTCTGGTGTTCGTGAAATTTGTTGGCCTCCCAGTGTAAAGAGTTGACCTCGACTGAGTGTTGCAGACTGGCACATTCTAAGGTCCAGGACTACGTGCTGAGGGATTCACTAACACCAAAGCGCATTGAGGGAAGGCCACTATCTAGGGTGATTCTGCGAAAGTATAATAAGGTCTGTTCAGTTGTCAGACCCTTTTAGTGCCTCCAAATGAACATAAATAGTTTCCGGCAGTAGTAGAAAAGGACTTTGTGTTTTGCAACTGTACAGAAAGTCTGAGAAATTCAAAGCTCCAATGTTTTTGTTTAGGTTATTTTTCTCTGCAAGTGCTGTACAGCTATGATTTAGAATATTTGTATGTGCTTATAGATGGTCTTACGAATAAAGTATATTTTTGTAAACAAAAAGTGAAAATTCGATTACCACACTGAATTGCCGAATTCTGTCTAGCTGTCTAATTCAGGTTAAAAGAATATGCACCAGATTTTTCTAATAAGAAGAGAATAACCATTGTAATCAAGCAGTTATTGAGCATTGGCAAGAAGTAGTCAAGCTGAATGATTAATCTACAACTATAACTTAAACTCTACCTTTTTCTTAAAATTCCCATTTAGGTATAAACAGATGCAAAAAGAGACAAGATACAATTCTTATGGGTGGGGAAAGGAAAAGTGTCAGAGAAGCACCGTTCTGGAACAGTCCAGTGCAGAAAACGAGGTGATATCTTCTGCCCCTTTGCTGATGACATGAAATTGTGGGTCCTTCGATTCTCAGTTTTTCGTTCACTTATTAAGGATTCACCCTTTCTGTGCCTCTGAAGGTGATTTTATCCCTTTTCCTTTCAATAGGAAAGAGTAGCTTACAAAGAAAGTTGAGAGGGAATACTTAACTACTATGGGGTTTTATTTGACATCTTCAGATAGAGGTTGGGAGACACAGAGAGAGAGAGAGAGAGAGAGATGGATCCTTCCTCTTGACAGGTTAGAAATTTTGGCTGTATGAGAGAGAGAGAGAGAGAGAGAAAGAGAGAGATGGATCGTCACAGTTTGTTTCTGCTATATTGTAACTACCTGCCCAAGAACCAGTCAAGTGATTTGTTACTATACTCAGCTTTTCCAACTAGCATTGATTAAAAAGCCAATAAAAAAAAAACTGTCTCTGGGCAAAATTCCCTTGAACACACACAGGCAGTGCAATTTTCTCTAGAATTTCCCCTCATAGTTTGAATAAAGTACCATTATATATACACTCCTCATGTCTGAGCTTTGTCTTGGCCTGTTTAATGATTAATGGTAGGGGATACAATACAAAGACTCTGTTCTTAGATTGCAGGCTTATAGCAAGTTTGAAGGTTTTTGATAGTAATAAGGACAAATACATTTAGTCAGGCAGAATGACTCTGACATTATGCAGTTGGTACAAGTACACCTTGTCCATGTGAGAGTCAGAATGGAACTTCCTGCCTCTAGCCACAGACTGAGAGTGCCATCAATACAATACAACAGGAACATGGACACCTTCACAACCGTGATATTATACAACATCTCCTCCCAAGCTTTCTTTCATAGTTAACCCATTTGCAGTCATGTAATATAGTTCCGTATATATTGCACTACCTCATCTCCCACTCAGTCTTTGATTTCACTAATTTAGGTAGTCTGGACATTTCACACTTTGTTCTCAATGCATGGTCTTCACTTTGGCAAGAACAGTAGGTCTTTTGCTTGAGGATTGTAGAACTTCATCCTGATCTTTTCATAGTTTCTTAAATGGGAGACCTTTAATCCCATGGATAGTCTTCATGGACAACATTGTTCCTTGTAGACTGCATTGTTGGTCCTCAACCTATCCGGGAAGATAGCTGCTCTATTGAAACACACACTTTCCTCCTTGTAGTCTCCTGGATTTCTGGAGCATCAATCACTTTCTAATTGGAAGAGGGAGCCTTTTTTTTGTTGCAGCATTCCCGACGTTTACACCAGGCAGCTGCTTCTTGACAGGATTCTGGGTCAGTGGAAGTTATCCTGTTCCCTTGAAGCCATGAGCAGCTATCTCCCTCAAGCTGTCGAACTGGTTGGATGTCTTCACTCATCCATATGGCTGTTCGACTGGTGAGTTAGACATTTTCAGACTCTCACTGGCATTCCTGAAGTCTTGCTGCTTACTCAGCACTATCTTTGTTTTGAGCATTGATTGTTCCATCTGAAGATGATCAGTGAAAAATCTCTGGATGTGTTCAACAGTGGCCTGCCTTTTCTTGTTCTCAGTATTCAATTCTTCTTGCTTCTCACTCTTTGTGGAGTTTGAGCTCCTGATCTGTCTTTGGTGATGACAGGAGTATTTTCCAGACTTGATAATCCTGTATATCTGTAGTAAAAATAAAAATTGCTGGAAAAGCTCAGCAGAGCTGGCAGTATCTGTGGAGAGAAATCAGAGTTAACCTTTCAGCTCGAGTGACCCTTCCTCAGAACCATATATTTGTAGATTTCAGAAGGAAATATGAGATCTTCAAACTCTTTGGACAACACCACTAGCTGAGCCTTGGCTGTAAACCTAGCAATGCCTAAGTGTTCTCGATTTATCCTTTCCAATATATTTCCCCAAAGGATATCTGGAATAACTAGTTATCTGACATAAATGGGTCACAGTTGTGAATTGCTATACAGTTCCCAGCAAACTCACTGGTTTTCTGATCTGATCATTCTTCAACTCCATACTAACAATTGGCTGCATAGTGTTAATCACTGTTTTATTCTGGCTGAATATGCTTGAGCTTCTTTTGTCTTGTTGGTCATTGTTACTTCTTGGCCATATGAAGCATTTCTTTTTTGACATTGTGGGTAAACTCAAAAGATTCTTCATTTTGGGTTCTGATACAAGTCTAGGAAGCCTAATGAAATCTTCCACTGATTATGCCTTAACTGTTTAGTTGACAATTTTTGTTTGTATAATTTTCTAAAATTCTTTTATGCAATGAAATAGTCTGTGGATGTTACAGAAGCTTCATTCTGAGAAACAGGAGAATCGCTCGAGTTCACCTGTGAGCTGCAATTGTCTGCAATTGTTCTCTGGGAGGTCATGCAGGCATAGCGTCACGCAACATGGTCGTCAAATTCCTTCTATTCTCCTCAGGATGTTGACATTGACACTGTGCAGAGGTTCTGAAGAAGGGTCACTGGATTTGAAATGTTAACTCTGTTTCTCTCTCAACAGATGCTTCCACAATTGCAGAGTTTCTCCAGAAATGTATGTTTTTGTTTCAGAAGTGAATTTGGTTGATTAGAAACACTTATACATTTTCAACTGTTTTATGTAACTTACAATACAATGTAACTTGGAGCAGTTCCTATGATTCTTACAGTTATTCCACCTGGATCACATGTCTTTATCTCCCTCAACTGTTGCTTCTGCTTCTCCAGCTGTGATACTGGGACTCATATGATAGTGACCTCAGTGCTTGCCCTGAGCTTAAATTCATTGGGATGTCCTCTACCATAGACAGGTTCTGTGAATCCTGGATCACTGGGATTACCTATTTGCTCTTGAACTTTCTTGGTTACCTTTTCTAAAGGAGATTAGATTTTGGTTTAATGGTGTTTGTGTGTATTTCTCCTCCTTTTCTGTAGTGCTGTAATTGAATGCTACCTTCACATTCAGTGTTTGATTTTGAGGCAACACTGTGTCTTAGGCAATGTCACCTCTGCAAAGTTCAATCTTGTGCTCTATGTGGTTTATTTCTGATCTTGAATCTGCTTGGAAATATTATCAGTTTGTCCATTTCTTCTCAGTGTCCTGATTGATCTTATTACTGTAAAACTGTTGTAACTCGTATCATCACAATATTCCTTGTAATCTGCTGTTCTAGTATTTACAAATGGTCTTTTAAATTGATAGACTCTAACAATCTTTATAGTCAATCACAGCAATGTTGTAGTATTTCCTTTATTTGCTAGTCTTTTGAACTTGTATTTTAATAACACTATTATTGGTTAAAAATGGCAAACATTTTCTTCTACACAAATTTTGAGACAGTTCCCTAGCTAAAGCCTTTATAAATCTTTCAAAACTGTGGTCTAATTATTAAGTTCTGGTCCTTTTAAATTTAAATTTGGCTTCTCCTGCTGGACTCCTACCCTAGATTTCTTTGAATGCGTTCATTTCAGCTTAAATAAATTCTGAGGGTTTTCCTTTCTCTGCAGCCCTGGTCTACATTTCTTTTCGAGCACCTTCAGAGTTCCTTGCAGTTAGAACTTATGAGCCCAATATTGATAGCAGTGTTGCTTGAAATTTTCGAGAAGATTTGTAGCTCAGGTTGCTTGACTTGAGAAGTTAGAACTGTCTCTCACACACCTTTGCCTTCCCTTTCTGGTGTTTGCATTGTTTTGCATAGCATCATTCACTTTTCCCTTCAGGTTCACCAACTTCACCTGCTGGACCTTTCAGTTGCTTATTACAAAGCTGCCCGAGCTAAGGCCTCTGTATTAGCCTGGTGTGGCTTTTCTCTCCTATCCCTGCACACACACTTGCCCAAGTGCTTCTTATCAGCTTCTGAATGAAGTTTTCCCTTTGAAATCCCCAAATTGCTTTTCTGCTACTTCCATGGCTGCTGCTGTCTCCCTCTGGTGGTATTCATGTTTCAACTGCTGAGTGAAGCCTGTGTCTTCTTAATATGGTAGTACTCTAAAATGGCAGCTGACCTGCTTCAGTGTTTTTCTTCTGGATTTCATCTCCTTGTGCTGGGGGTTAGGTCTGCACTAATGAAATCACGTGACATTCTCCTGGAAGACTACGGCTGGAACCTTGTGGCATTTGGCACCTCTACCTGTATATGGTACTTGGTCAGGGTTGTTTGAATGAGTGTGTGGCATGCACTCTTCACTGGTTTCCTGGTATAGTGGAATTGGCTGAGTGGGGGATATGCCTGAGTATGGGATTCAAACCCAAGTCCCCCCAAAAATTATTAGTTCACAGCGATAATGCAACGAGGCCATTGCCTCCTACAATATATATTGTAGATTGTTTCATTTTTCAAATCCTTCAGTAGAGTTTATTTTATTTGTTAGAACTGTGGATTCTTCTAGCTTTAGTCTCTCAGTAAGTATCTCAAAATTTGTTGACCTTTAACAAAAATGTTACTGGTCTCTGACCTGATTGTAACAAAATTTGGCAGTCTCACTGAGATCCTAACAAGTCAATAGCCTTGTACCAAGTCTTGCCTTCCAATAGTCCTATGTAGGTGCAGATTTTGCAATTCTTGTGGTGGCAGAAGTTGCTGAGAGGAGAGGGTGGGTTGGTGGGGGGGTATGGATCTGTCAAGAGAGTTGTGGAGGGAATGGTCTTTACGGAATGCAGATAGGGGTGGGGAAGGAAATATACCCCTGGTGGTGGGGTCTGTTTGTAGGTGGTGGAAATGGAGGAGAATAATGCAATGTATCTGGAGGTTGGTGGG
Organism: Chiloscyllium punctatum; assembly: GCF_047496795.1. NCBI lineage: Eukaryota > Metazoa > Chordata > Chondrichthyes > Orectolobiformes > Hemiscylliidae > Chiloscyllium > Chiloscyllium punctatum. Next base: position 131,916,071 of record NC_092739.1, on the reverse strand, counting down.
GTGGAAGGTGAGGACCAAGAAGGTTCAGTCCTTGTTGTGGTTGGAGGGGTGGGGTTCAAGGGCGGAGGTGCGGGAAGCGGATGAGATGTGCTGGAGGGCATCATTGACCATGTGGGAGGGGGGATTGTGGTCTTTGAAGAAAGAGGCCACTGGTATGTTCCATGGTGGAATTGGTCCACCTGGGAACAGATGTGGCAGAGGTGGAGGTATTGGGCAAAAAGGTTAACACTTTTACAGGAGGCAGGGTGGGAGGAGGTGTACTCTAGGTAGCTGTGGGAGTCGGTGGGTTTGTAGTAGATGTCCGCATCGAGTCAGTCACCGTAAATGGAAATGGAGAGGTCCAGGAAGGGGAGGGAGGTGTCTGAGATAATCAAAATGAACTTAAGGTCAGGGTGGAATGTGTTAGTGAAATTGATGAACTGTTCAACCTCCTTGCGAGAGCATGAGGTGGCACCGATGCAGTCATTGATGTAGCGGAGGAAAAGGTGGGGAATGGTGCCAGTGTAACTGCGGAAGATGGACTGTTCCACGTAACTGATGAAAAGGCAGGCATAGCTGGGGCCCATGCGGGTGCCTATGGCTACCCCTTTGGTTTGAGGAATTGGGAGGATTCAAAGGAGAAATTATTGAGGGTGTGGACCAGTTCAGCCAAACGAATGAGAGTGTCAGTGGAAGGGTATGGTGGGGATGTCGGGAGAGGAAGAAATGGAAGCTTGGAGGACTTTGTCACACCTCCCCACTTACCTCCGTCCAAGGCCCCAAAGGAGCCTTCCACTTCAGGCAGAGATTTACCTGCACCTCTACACATGTCTTCTACTGTATCCGTTGCTTCCTATGTGGTCTCCTCTACATTGTGAAGACAGGACGCCCACTGGCGGAATGCTTCAGGGAACACCTCCGGGACACACGCACGAAACAACCCTACTGCCTTGTGGCCTAACATTTTGACTCCCCCTCCCACTCTGCTAAGGACATGCAGGTCCTGGGCCTCCTCCACCGCTAAATCCTTAGCACATGACACGTGGAGAAAGAACGCCTCATCTTCTGCCTTAGGGCCCTCCAACCACACGGGATCAATGCGGATTTCACCAGTTTCCTCATTTCACCCCCCCCCCCCTCCCCCACCTTATCCCAGATCCAACCTTCCAACTTGGTACCGCCCTCTTGACCTGTCCTACCTGTCCATCTTCCTTTGCACCTATCCGCCCCACCCTCCTCTCAGACCCATTACCTTGACTCCCATCTTCATCTATCTTTTGCACTCTCAGCTACCTTCCCCCCAGCCCCACACCCCTCCCATTTATCCCTCAGCCCTCTTGGGCCACCCCCTCATTCCTGATGAAGAGCTTGTACTTGAAACGTCAACTTTCCTGCATCTCGGATGCTGCCTGACCGGCTGTGCTTTTCCAGCATCACACTCTTCGACGAAAATTTAGCTCTGTTTTGTATTCCATACGTGCTGCCTGATCTGCTGAGTGTTGATTAGGAACAGTCCTCATGGATTTCTAAAGGGGAAACCAAGTTTAACCAAGTTGCTGGAGGTTTTTGGAAGAGTTAACAGAAAAAGTTAATGAAGCTAAAGCTTATGATGTGGCATGTGGTTTACATGGATTCCCAGAAGGCATTTGAGGAAAGTTCTAAGTCCTCGTATAAAAGGAATAGTGACAGCATGGATTCAAACTATGCTGAGTGATAGAAAACAGAATAATGGTCATTTTTTTTCAGGCTGTAGGAAGGTTTGTAGTCGGGTCCCCCAGGGATAAGAATTGGGACCCTTGCCTTTCCAGACACGATTTAATGATCTGGGAGCTTGGTGTGTAGGGAACAATTTCCAAGTTTGCAGATGACACTAAACTCAAAGAGTGAGTAACGGATTTGATAAGTTGCAGATTGCTCAATAATAATGAGAAAAACTGTTAACACCTAATACAAACATGAGGAAATAAATAAAAACAAAAATGCAAGAAACCCATTGTGGCAGGTCGGAAAAGTAAAACATAAAAAGTTAGCAGCACTCATTGGGTCTGTCAGTTCCAAGAAGCGACATAACAGTGCAGGGAGAATTATCAGAATAAGGCTCTACTAAAAGGTTTCCACATTGACAGCAACCCATAGACAGAGAGAATCTTATATGACAATACCTTTTGCTGTAAAAATTAACGAAGGATATGGTTCAGATTTAAAGTTAGTGTTCAGATGACAGTAGGAAGCTGACCTTAAAGTTTGGTTCGAGCTTTGGTGGAAGTATGTCAACAAAAGATAGAGTGTTCAAAGTGGGAGATGAAACAAGACTTGGGCTGATCAAGTTCACGTTCATCAAGGTGATGGACATATTAAATCATCAAGGTGATGGGATCATTTAATCTGCACTCGATCTCTTTAATGGAGGGGAGATGACACAGTGACTGAAGCCTGCACAGCACCTCTGAATTGCTCTCTCAAATGGAATGAATTTTCAGAGTCCAGTTTATGCTTTAGTCATATATTCTTAGGAAAAGTGACATTGTTCACACATTTAGTATCCTATTTATCATTTTCAAAAGCTGACTGATCTGCTGGGCACTTTCAACATTTCCTATTTATATTGTGTATGTAGTTAGATCTCATAATGCATTGCTCAACATTTACTTCGCAGCTGGTTATATTTTATGATTTTGGAGGTGCCATTGTTGGACTGGGGTGTACAAAGTTAAAAACCACATAACACCAGGTTATAGTCCAACAGGTTTATTTGGAAGCACCAGCTTTCAGAGTGCTGCTCCTTCATCAGGTGGTTATGGAGTATAAGATCCTAAGACACAGAATTTATAGCAAAAGTTTACAATGTGATGTAACTGAAATTATATGTTGGAAAAGACCTGGATTGTTTGTTCAGTCTCTCATCTTAGAATGAACATGTTGGTTTCAGTTCTTTCAGATGTGAATCCCAGAAGTCTTTTTAAAGTTACATTCTCAAATGAACTTTAACAATAGTGCCATGTCAGCTCAGATAACGCATTGAAGGTGTGAGGTGCCCTGTGTGAGGCTGTCTGTACCCCAATGTTCAGACTGATTCTATTTCTAAAAAAGGGATTTATAGAAACTTACATGATTTCATGCAGTTTTTGAGCAAAATAAAATGTTATTCTGCAAAGACAAATTCACTCCACAAACTTATATGTGTGTATGCATGTGGTTGTGTGTGTGTTATGGTGTGTGAGTGTCTGTGAGAGAGAGTGTGTGTGAGTGTAAAGGGGTATTAAGTCTGTGAGAGGGTGCATGGGGGTGTGTGAGTGTGGGGGTGTGTGTATGTGAGTGTATGAGAGAGAGCTTGTGTATGACAGAGGGTTTGCATGAGTGTATGGGTCTGTGTGTGTGTGTATATGTGTGTGTGTGTATATGTATGTATATGTATATATAAGAGAGTGTATAGTGCAGTGGGGTCCCCTGTAGTGTGACATGAACCACAGGTCCCGGTTGAGGCTCTCTCCATGGATACAGAACTTGGCTATAAGCCTTTGCTCAGACGCTTTGCATTGTTGCCTGTCGCAAAGGCCACCTTGGAGGGTGGTCACTCAAAGTTCCAATATCGAATGTCCCGGACCGCTAACATGTTCGCCGACTGGGAAGGAACACTCTTGGATGGTAATTGTTATGCGGTGTCCATTCATCTGTTGCTGTAAACTCTGCTCAGTCCCGCAAACGTACCTTGCCTCAAGTCATCCTTGCCTGCAGCGTATGAGATAGGCAACGTTGGCCGAGTCACATGAGTGCCTGCCGCGTACATTGTGGGTGGTGTCACCACATCTAATGGTGGTATCTGTGTCGACATTCTGGCAGGTGTCTACCGCAACAAGTTTTTATGGTGTTTTTGCCAGAAAACTGGCAATTTACTGCGAACAATGATCTGTTTGAGGTTTGGTGGTTATTTAAAGGCAAGAAGTGGAAGCGTGGGGAAAATCTTGGCGAGGTGCTCATCCTCACCGATAATGTGTTGCAGGTTGCAAAGAACATGGCGTAGTTTTTAAGCTCTTAGGAAGTACTGGACAACGAAGGGTACCCTATCGGTTGCAGCTCGTGTCGCTGTGGCACATCGCAACTGGTAGTCAATGAGTTGAGCATTGTACCCTGTTCATAAGGGCATCCTTGAGTATCTTTAGGTATCCGTCACATTCCTCATCATCTGAACAGATCCTATGCATGTGTCAGGCTGTCCTTAGGGGATGGATGTTTTAATATGTTTCGGGTGGAAACTGGAGAAGCGTAGCATCATGAGGTTACCCGTGGGTTCATGGCAGAGTGAGGTGCTGAGGTACCTATCCTTAATGGAGATGCACGTGTCCAAGAATGAGACACATACGAAATAGTAGTCCATGGTAAGTCTGATGGTGGGATGAAACTCATTGATATCACTATGTCGTTGTTTCAATGACTCCTCCAGAGGAAGAAAATGTCATCAATGTACCTGGTGTGCAGTATTGGTTGGAGGTCCCGCGTAGAGAAGAAGTTTTGTTCGAACTTGTACATGAAAATGCTGGCATATTGGGGTGCAAATCTGGTCCCCATAGCTGTTCCATGTGTCTGGATGAAGAACTGGTTGTCAAAGTGCATCACACTGTAAACCTTTACTATAAATTCTGTGTCTTACAATCTTATACTCCACAATCACCTGATGAAGGAGCAGCACTCCGAAAGCTCGTGCTTCCAAATAAACCTGTTAGGTTAATGTTTTAGTGAGAAGTCCGGAATGAAAGACAGAGAAAAGTACAGCAATCCATCTGTTTAACCATGAGGCCATGCTTGGAAGTTCCTATCTGTGTCGAAACTCAATAATTCTTGGTTATTAATTTTTTAAACTATTTGTACAAGATATTTGGGTTTAATCCTTTTATTTTGATGTTTGCTCTGTTCTCATATGCAGGCTCATAGCGAGTACTTTTTTTGTTTCATCATTTACCTCCTTGGCAACTTAACTGTTAGGAATCGCAAAATAAACAGGGAAAGAAAACTGGAGCAAGAAGTAATGGGAAATATTAGGACAGGAGAAGGAAGAGTCCAGGTGTCTCATTGAAATAGAGATAAAGCAGGTATATTATTGCAAGTTTATGTATATTTGGATAGAAATTATGAAAGGTGAGGGAAGAAAGAGGGCGCGATGGGAATTGTAGAAGATGGAAAAAGAATGAAATTGAAATATGTTAATATTGTTAATAAAATCTTCTCTCTTCCACTGGATTCATGCTACATTATAACCCTGTGTTCACCAGTAATCCCCCAGCACCTCAGGTAGCCTTAATGTGGTTCAAATATCATACCAAATATGAGTATTGACAATATCATCTTTTCCCAACCTCATGACATCCCCAAAGTGTTTTGTAGTGAGTGAAATAATTTTGAAGGGTAATCACTATTGTTATACAGGAAACAAGGCATTAAATGATAATAAGCCTTATGACAGCCTTTGAGCGGCATGGTGGCACAGTGGTTAGCACTGCTGCCTCACAGTGTCAGAGACCCGGGTTCAATTCCCGCCTCAGGCGACTCACTGTGTGGAGTTTGCACATTCTCCCCGTGTCTGCGTGGGTTTCCTCCGGGTGCTCCGGTTTCCTCCCACAGTCCAAAGATGTGCAGGCCAGGTGAATTGGCCATGCTAAATTGCCCGTAGTGTTAGGTAAGGGGTAGATGTAGATGTAGGGGTATGGGTGGGTTACGCTTCGGTTGGGCGGTGGGGCGGTGTGGACTTGTTGGGCCGATGGGCCTGTTTCCACACTGTAAGTAATTTAATCTAATCAGACAGAGAGGGGAGGTGATGCTGGGGTTGAGGAGAAGGGATTGAGTATCATCATGGAGTTGCCAGGATTGATGGAGCATTTGAGGGGGGGCACAATTTACAGGGGAAACCCAATGTGGAAAGGAGACCTCTGAGGGAGTCAGAGATAATTAAAATGGGGTGAAGAGTGTACTGGTCAATTATGAGTTTGCCAGTAATTGAACTAGCTCTGATTGTCGACACAATCACCAAATAAATACTGCAGTCTTGTATTTTTAGTGAATCATTATTGTGATTAAAGCCATTTGCAAAACTGATTGTATATTCTTTGTTTAAAAATCACAGTTTCATTCAATTATGAGAGTCCTGATCAATTTATTAGAGCTTTATCCACAATACTGCAGACAATGCAAATTGCTTGCTCGTGAATTGGACTTGTCTGTTTAAATGCCACAGACAATCTTGCCTCAGTCACTTTCACGGTCTTAATCAATATGCACCTGAAGAGTTCATTTTTTTATATAACAGTTCAGTATCAGATTATAATGACAGATTAAGTTGCTTTTGTCCATTGGTGTAACTTTCATTTCCTAGTCATAATACTGGCTTTGTTGTTTTTAATGTGACAGCTACAAGTAGTGTCAGTATTATCTAATAAGGACTATGCCTGAGTGTATAAATAACTCTGTTTTTGTCCCTTGTTTCCTCCTTTGAGCTGAACATTATTTTCTCACTCTACACTCCCTGGTGATAGAAGGAGGGGTGTGCTGCTGTTAATAACTCAAATCCTGCACCATGTCAGGACTTAACACTTATTAATTCTGGCTGTTTTTGGTTTGAATACTGTTGCTATTTCTGGCTGGGCTTACCTGGCAGCTTATTTGCTTTAAAAAACTGGAAGTGCTGAAAATATCCTACCCAGACCCATTCCTCTACCCTATTACTCTACATTTACCCCTCAACTACACAGCCCTGAACACTATGGGCATGCCCAATTCACCTAACCTGCACAGTGCTGGGCCAGCACGGTGGCTAAGTGGTTAACACTGCTGCATCACAGCGCCAGGGACCTGGGTTTGATTTCAGCCTCAGGCGACTTTCTATGTGGAGTTTGTACATTCACCCCATGTCTGCGTGGGTTTCCTCCAGGTGCTCCAATTTCCTCCCACAATCCAAAGTCGGCAGGTTAGGTGAATTGGCCATGATAAATTGCCCGTAGTGTTCAGAGATGTGTAGGTTAGGGGTAAATGTAGAGTAATAGGGTAGCGAATTGGGTTTGGGTAGGATCCTCTTCAGTGGCTTGGTGTGGACTTGTTGGGCTGAAGGGCCTATTTCCACACTATAGGGATTCTGTGGAATATACAATTAGATTGGCAGCTTCTGTGAAGAGAGAGACAGCTAATATTATGAGTTGAACATGACTCTTCAGACCTGTAGGAAGGTTGAAATGTGATGGGTTTTATGCCATTGAAAGACAGTAAGGAGACGACAAACAAATGGGAAGGTTTTGGTTAGACAGTGTATTAAATGATAATATGTATCATACTCCTTGGATTAGAATGAGCAGCAGTATAATAAATAGCTGTGTATGAAAGTAAAGCATGAAATGAAGACTGTTTTATGGCGGAGAAAGAGAATCAAAATGGAGCATGTTGTTCATGATCTGAAATTGATGAATCAAGAATGCAGTAGAAAGTCTCATTGGAACTTCATTTTCCTTGCACTGGAAGGGTCAGGGTGAGGAGGCAGGTCCAAAACAGGTTTATTTTATTCTGAACTACACTCTTTTACTTTCTCACTCATTTCTTCTTCATTCAATCTGCACTAACCAAGGTTAGTGAAATCTAAATTGCTTGATTTATCTCATCTTCTTGGGAGCAAAGTTAGAAACCATGAAATGAAAGGGGAGCTGGCAACATGGATGTGAAATTGACAGAGTGAAAGGAAACAAGGGCAGGATTTTATGGTTCCCCAGCCTGAGTTGAGATGGGTGTGGGATAAATGTCTGGTAATACTATAAAATCCACTGAATGGCTCCCCTGCCAGCCTCCTGCCCACCCCAACCCTACGGGGGCAGGTGATACCTGGAGTGACTACCACACGAGGCCTTAAATGTGTGTATGTGCTGTGTGTGTGTGTGTGTGTGTGTGTGTGTGTGTCAGAGAATGTAGATATGTGTGTAAGTGTATTAGAGTGTAAATATGTACATTCTCCCCCTGTCTGTGTGGGTTTCCACCGGGTGATCTGTTTTCCTCTCACAATCCAAAGATGTGCAGGTCAGGTGAATTGGCCATGCTAAACTGCCCATAGTGTTATGTGTGTGTGTCAGAGAGTGTATATATGTGTGTGTGTGACTCTGTGTGTGTCAGAAAGAGTGTGTGTGTGAGTGAGAGTCTGAGTGTGTGTGTGTCAGAGTGTAAATATGTTTGTGTCAGTGTGTGTGTCTGAAAGTGAGTGATTGTGTGTGAGAGAGAGTGACTCTGTGTCTGTGTGAATGAATGTGTGTGTGTGTGTGTGAGAGTGCATGAGTATGTGTGTGTGTGTGTGAGTGAGGGTGTGTGTGAGAGAGAGAGTGTGTGTGAGTGACTGTGTGTGAGTCAGAGAGTAAGAGTGTGTGTGTGAGCATGCAGAATGCCTGTTAGGGCCTCGGGTGTGAAGGCTGTGGACCCCCCTCAGGGCCTTCTTTCCACTCTGGGTTTTTCTTGTAAGTTGTGTCCCTTTTAGATGCTCTAGCCAACCCCCCCGACAGCTCCATCAAGATACTTCATCTCCCTCCCCAACCCTGGCATGACCACCCCTCCCTGTCATAAGGTCACTGCTTTTATTATTATTATTAAATGCCTTGTTTCCTGCATTACAACAGTGTCTACACTGCATAATCATTTCATTCAATATCATAACTTTGAGTTGTCTTGAGGTTGTAAATGATGCTATTGTATATGCTCATAATTAAGGTATTGGAACTATGTTAAGGCTATTTGAGGTGTTGGAGAATTACTCTTGAGCACAGGGCTGTGCTGCAGCATGAGTTCATGTCTTCAGGACTGGAAGAGAGAAAATTGTATTTGAAGTATCGATATATTTCAGTTTCAAGTTCAGAAAAGACTGCTTTCTCTCTTTCACCTTGTGTATAATGACAGTTGTCCATTTCTTTCAATTGGATGAATTATCTTTCAAATTCACTTTAGAGCTGACCTTTTTTATTAAGCAAGCACCATCACAAAACTGAGTCATCCTACTCTGGGCAGGAAGAGTTGTTTTATACATGTATTACTTTCAATGTCATTCAGCACAGTTTACAAGGTATAAATGGTACTTTCACATGCCCCTTGATAGACCATCTTCACATAGCCCTGAGCAATCCCATTTCACGCGATCACATTTTGCCTTAATTCATTCGCACTCTTATCACTAAAACATACCAACTTATTTCTTTCGATGGCCTATCTTAATAACATGAAATCGCAGACAGCTTATTCAATTTACTTATCTTGATTTAATATAAATATATATACGTACACAATAACGCTCAGGGCCAATTCAATTCAGACGCAGAAATCTGAAAAATAAAGATGCCTTCAATATTTGAAGATAAAGCTTAAGTTTTTATGCTTCATTTTACTGTGGAAGATTTGAAATATTATTTTGCGTAAGAAACTCAATTTATGACATTTTCACTTTTCAGTTATAATGTGATCTAGAACTAAATTAATCTGGTTTAAGTTTGGATCATTTGGTAACGATCTCACCTCGTTTTGGTCCAAGGCTTTTGGGTTCAAGATCCTCTCCAGAATTTGGGTTTATCACTGAGATTGCATTTCAGTTCAGACTGGAACCACGTGCACTGCTACAGTTATCACCCACACACTAAGATTCCGTCTGCTTACTTTGTTGGAAGCTACGACTTTATTCACACCAGAATTAACTTCTTTTCATTTGTTTTCTTAAACAATATTATCAAAAAGAAAATATTAATTGTTTATTTGAAAGGTGTTGCAAAAACTTTCCAAACTTACCTTTTTGTTTTTTGGGAATGTTTAAACATTTCTGATTTTAGAAGGCTATTTCATCAAAGCAACAATTACTGCTTCATAGTCCTATAATCGCTGCCATTTTTCTCCCTTTAGATTATTTGACCCCTTCAGTTAATTATATCCTGTTAATGATTCCTTAGTAGTCTTTATTATTCTTTATATATAAATCATCTGAATCCTTTGATTACTCTGCTGTCTCTACCCATCTACAGGTGCATGATGGTTTTGTTTTAAAATCAAGTTAATAGCCCATGCTTCTCTGTGGATAAATATGCAGCAGTATCACCAGTTTTATCTCTGTCTGTGCTGGCAATAGGCACATGGGAATGTATGTAATTGTCTTGAATTTCCATTAGATTTCATTCACACCAAACATTGAGAAAAATCAAACATTACGGCAGATGGAAATAAAGTTTCCTTGCTGCTACTAAAAGCAAGTATTACCATACCACAACCTGGCTACTCCCCATATTTAATAATCAATATGACAAGTTTCGATATGTCAATTTCACAGCCCTTAGGGGAGGTTCTAACAATTACATTCTTTTAGGTATGAGGATACCAATAGCAATCTTGTAAAAACTTTAAAGTCTTAAAACAGAAAATTAATTCACCTTTTGTTCACCAATTAGATAGTTCTGTGTAGTTCCTTTAAGAGGTGAATTTTAACTTACATCAGGTTGAGTCAGGTTGTTTGAGTTGGTGGATTGCGGGTGAAGGGTGTGAATCCTATGTTCAACCAGCATCTAATCCACTCACTTCTGATATTAACAAGGCATAAAAAGTATCGAATTACTAACTTGTTCAGAAGAGACCTATCGCCTGTGCTTCATTTGTATCCACTATGTGGATCTACAGATGGGTATGCTGGTTTCCTTAATTTCAGTAAACTTGTCAGTCAAACTGAGGCAAGAGGCAAGAGGCTGTTTGATCAAGAAGTAGGACTTACTGGAGCTACAGTACCTGCCTGGATAGCTCCCCAACATCTCTGAACTTTAATTCCCCCTACAAAGGCATTTTATTTCACTTTCAAGACTTCCAAATATCCCCAGCCTCCAATCCCCTACCATGATGCTCCTGATCTTCCTCCACGTGCGGTGAATGTGATAATAGGATACTTAAAAAAATACAGTGGATCATAATATTCCTGGAACTCCTTTGCAATGGCATTATGGATCTACCTACATCAAATGGACTGTAATGGTTCAAAAAGGAAGCTCACCATCATTTTTTCAAGGACAACTTGGGTTTGCCAATTAATGCTGGCCCAGTCAGCAATGCCTTTACAAAAGGGAAATCATGTTTGAAAAGAAGACAACTGGAGTTTTTTGAGGACATAAGTAGCAGAATAGATGAGGAAGAACTTGTGGAGATGGTTTACAGAATGCTTTTGATAAAGCTCCACATGAAAGGTTCTTGTCCAAAATCAGAGGACTTGGAGCAATATACTGCCATGTACTGGAGATGAGTAATGGGCACTGCTTGGGCCTCAACAGTTCGCACTATTGAACAATGATTTGGATAAGGGAATCAAGTGTAACATTACTGAGTCTGCTGATGACACAAAACTAGGGCAGCACGGTGGCTCAGTGGTTAGCACTGCTGTCTCACATCGCCAGGGACCTGGGTTTAATTCTCACCTCGGGCAACTGTCTGTGTGGAGTTTGCACATTCTCCCCTTGTCTGCGTGGGTTTCCTCTGGGTGCTCCGGTTTCCTCCCACAGTCCAAAGATGTGCAGGTTAAGTGAATTGGCCATGCTAAATTCCCCGTAGTGTTAGGTACATTAGTCGGAGTAAATATAGGGCAATGGGTCTGGGTGGGTTGCTCTTCGGAGGGTCAGTATGGACTTGTTGGGCCTGTTTCCACACTGTAGGGAATCTAATCTAATCTAATCTAATCTAATCTAGATGGGAACATGAGCAGGACATAAAGAGATTTCAAGGAGATCGAGACAATTTGATTGAGTATGCAGATAGACAACTACATGACAGATGCAGTACAGTGTGGATAAATGTGAAGTTGCCCAACTTGATAGGAAAAACAGAATTGCAGAAGATCATTTAAACAGTGGGAGATTGGGAAAGGTGTATGGGAAAGGGACCTAGGTCATTGAAAGTAAACAAAGAGAGAAGGGGATGCGGCCAGAGAGTAAGTGTTGTGTACAGTGAATGACACAGATGTTGGTTAATGGGAGCGTTGCACTGGAATGAAGAATGTTACTTGTTGGCTGGATGTGGAATGTTCTGTATCTTTCAGGAGCCTTTCCTGCAGGCTCAGCACTTGTCTTGTGGAGAGGTTGGAGACCCTCGTGTCAGGCACTCCACCACATTTCCAGGCCCGTTCAGCCTTGCTGTAGCCTGTCTTCACCTGAAGTGAGGGAAGAGGAGGGATGGAATTAGATGAAAGTGGGTGGTGCAGGTGGAGGACAGGTGGTTCATCAGCCTGGGTGAATGAGTAGACCATGCAGAAAGTTTGTAGTGTGAGAGGTTGTTGGGTCATAGTGAAAGAGTGAGTGTGAGGGAAAGTTGCATGCAACAGGCCTTTGAGGGATTGGGAGCCAGCAACAGGGATAGAGTTGGTTTGGGGTGGTAGCATTTAATCTGATAGAGCAGCGAAGGACGTCAACCTTCTTATGGCACTCTGGGCATTCCTGTTGAGTATTGAAAATGTACTGACCTGGACAGCTACCTCTGACCAGGCTGGCAGGATCTGATGGTACTGCCTCCTTTAATGGTCTAGGGGAAAGAGGATATCCCTCCTCTGCGCCACCTTGTTGATGAGGGCACCCAAGCCCCTGTTTGCAAAGGGGCTTGGGTGCCCTCTGATGTTCCTTTGGTCATGTCTGGAGAAAATGTCAGAAAACATGCAGGGCACCTTCGGAAAGCCAGTGCTCAACCGGGTGCTCAATTGTTATGGACCAGGCTAGATCCCCTCAAAACATTTTAAGATGGTAGCCCAGACCCTAACTTTTCTCGTTGTTTTAAGCAGGTGTAAGGTGGATATTCCAAGAACATTGCAGCTGGTCAAACCACTCAGTTTTAAACAAACCATAATTTATTCACGCACAAACAAAAGAAAACCGAATTTAGCATAACTTAACTATTTGAAAACCTAACCGACACAAAAATACAACTTAACAAAGAGCTGTTCCAATTTCTTGCAACACCCCAAATACTTAACTACAGAAGCAAGCATCCCAACACCCACAAATGGAGCTGTATCAGACCATTATTTAAATAGGCCATTATTAAAGCAGTCAGTTCAGACATTTTGGCATCTCTGCTTTTACGACCCCTCACAAAAAAAACAAGGACAGAACAGTCTTGTTAAAGGAGCTGCATCGTCACACAATGTTTTTTTAAAGGTGATACGAGGATGCCAGTCCATTCTAGTATATTGATAAGTGGTGAATTCTTCTGGTTACACCAAGATGGTAGAAACTGACTGGCATCAGATGAGAAACCAGTTAATGAAGTGAGTTTTCGATGGTACTGTGAAAAATCTCGCTAAGATTCATGTAACCTATAAATGCCATACGATTCAGCCCAACTGTCCAATGACTCCTGTTAGACGTTTGCAAAATCTGCAATGGCTACTAGAGGACCAAATTGGGCTTGCAGTCACAGTGTCTACAGGAACATAATCCAGTAATTATTCACTGTTGAGGTTTGCATATGAGGAACTTGCATTTGTTAGTACCTGCCCTGGTATTAGTGAGCCTTACAAGATAATACATGGCTTGGAAAGGGTGGACACTAGGAAATTGTTTCCGTTAGGTGAGGAGACTAGGACCCGTGGACACAGCCTTAGAATTAGAGGGGATAAATTCAGAACAGAAATGCGGAGACATTTCTTCAGCCAGAGAGTGGTGGGCCTGTGGAATTCATTGCCGCAGAGTGCAGTGGAGGCCGGGACGCTAAATGTCTTCAAGGCAGAGATTGATAAGTTCTTGATGTCACAAGGAATTAAGGGCTACGGGGAGAATGCGGGCAAGTGGAGTTGAAATGCCCATCAGCCATGATTGAATGGTGGAGTGGACTCGATGGGCCGAATGGCCTTACTTCCACTCCTATGTCTTATGGTCTTATCAAGCTACAACTGTAAAGACAATGAAATTTACAGATATGTATTTCAGAGAGGCATTACTGAACAATTCCACAGGAAATATGTTTAACTCCTGGTACAAATGTGTCCTTTGGACTAGTCTGTGCTGACAAAATCTGGATCAAATCAACTCTTGGTATAAATATAATTACTTTTCAAAACACTTTTGAATATCTGGATTTATTGTTCACATCTGATTTCTTTATGAGCTGTCAGTCAACACAAACCATTTGTATGAGCTATGCAGCTGTCCAGATTATGGCAGAAATATCACAACAATAACAACAACTTATAATATATCGCACCTGCAATGTAATAAAATGTGCCTGGGCACCTCACAGGAATGCTATCAAACAAAATGACACAAAGTCACATCAAGATATATTCAGGTTTTTAACCAGAAGTTTGATCAACATGGTAGATATTAAGGAATGTTGTAATGTTTTAAAGAATATGGGAGTAGAGTTGTAAAGGCAGAAAGATTTGAAGGGAATTTCAGAGCTTCAGGCCTTGACTGCTAGAGACACAACCAACTATAGTGGAATAATAAAATCAGTGCTACTTAAAAGGTCAGACATATATGATTGCAGAAGGAGATCCAAGAGTTAGGGAGAAGTGAGGCCATGGAGAGGTTTAAGAATATACTTTAAGGTAAGAATTTCAAAATCAAAGTGTTGCTGCACTAGAAGCCAATGTAAGTCAGTGAGTAGTGGGATGATGGTTGAATGAAGTTTGATGTGAGTTAAGAGGTGGGCAGCATTTTAAACCACTGTTTTGTCTTGCTTCACCATCTGTTGCAGATATTGCCATAAATTTCTTCAAAGAGCTGTGGGAGGAAACATTAGGGAAGGAACATTAAAGCGACATGGGGACAGAACTGAAGAGAGGGATGACTTATGGAGAAAAGTGCTGTAACAGGCGTACCAATGCCAATTTGATATTCTCCTTGTAAACAAATTGTCAGTAGCTCCTATTACATGCAGCAGGGTAAGAAAGGGAGGTAAAGAATTTCCAGCTGTGGATTACAATCAGAAATAATTTGGTAGTTTTTTTTTAAAGTCAAGACTTCCAGTATAATAGCGAATGATGGAATATCCTTACTTTCAAGTGTCATTTCATTTCTTTTTGCTTCCAATGAGAGTGGGCACCAATGTACAATTAGCAGCTATATTCTGGGCTGTGACCTGGGTGCTTAGAAGTTTATTTTTACGCTCAAAGAAAGGAATTCTCTAATATGTACTGCTATTCTCAATTTATAGGTGAGGTCTGAAGTTAGTAATTCTTTAAGTCTTGGATTGGGTCTCCAGTAATAGCTCTGCTTCGTGCAGAATCATATATTCTGGGTCCAAAAGAGAATTAAATGGCTATTTCTATCATTATGATAAATAGCTTGTCAGAAGGGCCTGAATAAAGCATATGCTAAATAGACCTCTTCTGCCTTCTAGTAAATAGGTAAAATAAATGGGCAGCACAGTGTCTCAGTGGTTAGCACTGCAGCCTCACAGCACCAGGATCCCAGGTTCGATTCCAGCCTCAGGTGACTGTCTGTGTGGAGTTTGCACATTCTCCCCGTGTCTGAATGGGTTTCCTCCCACAGTCCAAAATGTGCAGGTCAGGTGAATTGGCCATGCTGAATTGCCCATAGTGTTAGGTGCATTAGTCAGAGGGAAATGGGTCTGGGTGGGTTACTCTTCGGAGGGTCGGTGTAGACTGGTTGGGCTGAAGGGCCTGTTTCCACACTGTAGGGAATCTAATCTAAATGTACCAGCTTTACCAGGAGACAAAGGTTATGGCCATATATGGACTTTGGAAACAAAGTGATTTTGAGGAATGCAAATGTTCAAAGCTTTGAAGAAGCCTTAAAATGTTATCTCTTTGAAGGGGCAAGGTGCTTTAGCATTGAGATGCAAATTACATAAATGCTTGCAAGATGACATACTTGTGGGTGACAGTATTTTAAATATAGAGGTTATTTTCTATGAAAACGCAATAAACGTCATCACTAACATAAAAGTGCAATGTGCAAATAAACCAGTGCATCTGGAGGACACAATAACCTTGAAAATCCTGGTATAGAATTCCATTCCAAAGTCCTTGTGACATACTTGTTCCACTTAAAAATAACACAGACATATGTATGACTTTTTGTCTGTTTAATCATTTCAAAGTTTCTAGAAAATAATTTATTGGACCCTGACAGCTTTCCAGGCATTTCATTGTGACTAGTCTTTGTGTGTTAGCTTGGATGAAGTGCGAACAGGCTATTTGTTTCTGAAACATATCACTTTGACCCTATCCTCAACAGATGACAATAATGGATGGACAATTTCCTCCTCTTCCTCCTCCACATAGCTCAGACTGTTGTAATCAATGGTATTGCTCCTATTCTGCTGCAAATGACACCAACTAACTCAGGTCAATCTAGAAAACTTAGCAACGGCTTCAAAAAAGATGGCAAAAGGCCCCAGAACCTGACCTGTCTTTGACATCTTGCCGATAAGCCTATGGCCCTTGAGAAATATTGGTTGTGCATACTTTAGCTGTATAAATGTCTGAAATTGGGTACTTCTTAATGTCACTAAATTGAAAACACTCTTAGCAGGTAGATGGGATAGTGAAGAAGGCGTTTGGTATGCTTTCCTTTATTGGTCAGAGCATTGAGTACAGGAGTTGGGAAGTCATGTTGCGGCTGTAGAGGATGTTGGTTAGGCCACTTTTGGAATATTGTGTGTTATTCTGGTCTCCTTATTGGAAGGATGTTGTGAAACTTGAAAGCGTTCCGAGAAGACTTACAAGGATGTTGCCAGGGTTGGAGAATTTGCGCTACAGGGAGAGGCTGAATAGGTGGGGCTGTTTTCCCTAGAGCAGCAACGGCTGAGGGGTGACCTCATAGAGGTTTATAAAATCATGAGGGGCATGGATAGGATAAATGGACAGTCTTTTCCCTGGGTTCGGGCAGTCCAGAACTAGAGGGCATAGGTTTAGGGTGAGAGGGGAAAGATATAAAGGGATCAAAGGGGCAACTTTTTCACGCAGAGTGTGTTGCGTGTTTGGAATGAATTGCCAGAGGAAGTGAAGGAGACTAGTACAATTGCAAGGTTTAAAAGGCATCTTGATGGCTATATGAATAGGAAGGGTTTAGAGGGATATGGGCCAGGTGCTGGCAGTGGGACTAGATTGGGATGGGATATCTGGTCAGCATGGAAGAGTTGGACCAAAGGGTCTGTTTCCATGCTGTACATCTCTATGACTCTATGACTCTAAATCCATTTGTGAAGATGGTCATGGAGTTATAGAGTCATAGAGTATATAGCGTGGAAACAAACCCTTTTGCTCAACCTATCCATACCATCTAGGTATCCTAAACTGAATAGTCCTAATTGCCTGTGTTTAGCCCATTTACCTCTAAACCTTTCCCATTCATGTACCAGTCCCTCTACATGTTTCCTATCCATGTATCTGTGCAAATGTCTTTTAGATGTTGCAATTGTACCCAACTCCACCATTTTTTTCTGGCAGCTTGTTCCATATATGCACCACCCTCTGTGTGGAAAAAGTTGCCCCTCAGGTCACTTTTAAACCTTTCTGCTCTCAGTTTAAACCTATGACGTCTTTTACTGGACTCCCCTACCCTGGGAAAAATACATTGTCTATTCACCTTTTCTATGCCTCTCATGATTTTATAAACCTCTATAATGTCATCCCTCAGCCTCCGATGCTCCAGGAAAGAAATCCCAGCCTATCCAGCCTCCCCTTCTTGCTCAAACACTCCAGTCTTGTAAATCCTTTTGCAACCTTTCCAGTTTAATAACATCCTTCCTATAGCAGGGTGATCAGAACTGTACACAGCATTCCCAATGTGGCCTTACCATTGTCCTGTACAGCTGAACATGTGTAAAATTACAGGGATCAGGTGAGTTACATAATCAAGATGGGTGCATCATAGAATTAAGAGTACATATGTTCTTATTAGCACTCTTGAAATTTCACTGGCAAAAAAATTGTTTGTGTCAATAGTACATAATCAGCTGGTGGTAAGTCAGAATTCAGATTTACACTGTGACCAATTTAAAGTGCAATTGATTTTCATTCCCATTAAACTTAGCTCCCAGTAGAGCCACAGTGTGGGGAAGTGACAGTTTTGAAACTCATCAATTATCTTTAGCAGGAAGATTCTTGTGGCCTTGACTGAGCCCATATTGAGATTCTTGGTGGGTCAGAATTCTGTTGAAGCCTTTTAATTAAAGAACACTACATGGTTGAGTTTGGATGGAAGCAAGGACCTCGTCATACATACTGTGGTTCTATTTGTAACTCACTCTATTTGTAAATTCTTGTATGGACACCAAATATTGCTTTCTGGATCACCCAGCTAGAACTATTGAACTTGGAATGCAATTATATCAGTTACATTGCTATATTGGCCTTGTTCCAAATTGGTAATCTGCTCTTCAGAACATTGTTCTTTTGAGCACTCTACTAAGTTATAAGAATAAGCAGAAGTGCAGTAGTTTATAGATGCAGGCAAGTTGATTGGTGGATGAGGCTGAAGTTAGAAACTTGTTTGTTAATTATAATCTATTATAGCTTTCATGCTCATTGCTTACATTAATCAAACTATTAAAATGGATCCCATTTTCCACACCTCTTTAATTTTAACTTCCAATCCCTTTCCCTTTAATCTCTTCTCTATATTCTTGAAAATATTATCTTATCTGGATTAGGAATTAGTTTCATGTGTCCTTCTAACCTCTCCAAGTTTGCCTTTCCTCTACCACTGACCTTAAACGTTACCCTGTTTCAGGTGTGGAGGGTTGTGAGGTGTTATTGCTAAATGTGAGTCAGTTCATGTGATTAAATCCACAGAAAAATTGGGAATAAGGATTAAAATTCAGAGCTAGCATGCATACATATCGCGTGGGACATTAGAAATACATCATAGCACCCTGGTAAATATTCACAAATCGTTTGTCAGAATGACCCCATTCATTGGAACACAGCACGTTGTGATGAGGAGCAATCAAACATAGGAATTTACATTTAGATTTGACTGTCCTAGTAGCCAACTCTAGAAAATGGAGTTCTTGGTGAGGAATGTGTGAGGTCAACTTGTTGACTTTTTGTCCAGCTATAGAACAATGAAACATTTGATCAAGGACTGGTCACGTAATTTGTCAAGGAAAGCAGAACCAAAGACAGCATAAGCTTGACTGGCTGAATGGCCTCGCTACATGCTGTAACCCATTATTCTGTTTTGAAATAAATAATGTATTCTCCTTTATGTTGAAAGCTCACCAGTTTCAGACTTTTCTCATCAGAAGGGTGCATTTAAGCCACTATCGACAATCGAGCAACACATTCTTACTTTAGTTTATTCATTTGTGGAATGTGGGTGGAGTTGGCTAGCCAGCTTTTATTGCCGATTCCTAGTTTCCCCCTTGAGAAGGTGGGGTTGGGGGCTGCCTTCTTGAACCATGACAGTCCACTTATTGTAGGTTGACCTACAATGTCCTTAGGGAAGGAATTCAGGATATTGACTCCGTAACAGAATGGTGATATATTTCCAAGTCAGGATGATGAGTGGTTTGGAGGGGAACTTGTAGGTTGTAGTGTTCCCATGTATTTGCTGCCCTTGTCCTTTTAGATGTAAGTGGTCATGTGTTTAGAAGGTGCTGTCAAAGGAAACTTACTGAACTTCTACAGTGCGTCTTGTAGATAGTGCATATTGTTGCTATTGAACATCAGTTGTGGAGGGAGTAGATGTTTGTGGATGTGGTGCCAATCAAGTGGCTGCTTTGTCCTGGATGGTGTCTAGCCTCTTGAGTGTTGTTGGAGCTGCACCCATCCAGACAACTTTTTAATGTCGTGAAGAGTGGTATGAAAATAAGATAAAAATTAAATGCAAATTACCATAAATTTTTGAGTCACAAACAGAGTCAACATTTCTTCAAAGAAGTCCTGCTTGACTGAAAATATTAATTCTATTTCTCTCTCAGCAGATGTGGCCAGAGTTGCTGAGATTTTCCTGCACTTACTGCTTTAATTTGACTTTTTACACTAAATCAAAGTAGTTATCTTGGTCACCACGACTGAAACTAGCTTAACTTCCATATTTATTAACTGAATTTAAGTTTCAGCAGCTGCTATGTTGGGATTTAAACTCCTATCCCCTGCCATTAGCTTGGCCCTCTGGCAGCAGTGACATTATGGCTATGCTACTACCACCTCCAACATCGATTTAACTACCTCATTTAAAAAGCGCATAAACATATGGGATGGAAAATATTACACTAGGATAGAGAGTTTTTCTCCTGTTTTATTTAGGGCACAGTGTGGTAATTTTCCTGGCTTTACTATCCATAACAATAAAAAGTATATGTGAGTATAACATAACATAATTATTTGTTTGTGCACTTAATGCTGCTCAGAACATTGTTATTTTTCCAAAAGGAGATGAACAAACATAGAGAAAAGACTTTGTTAAGTAGCACTCAGTTGATAGCAATCATTGATCTGGGTGGACGGTCACAGGCCTGAGCTTAACACCCAACTGAAGCTTTTAATTGAGGCTGAAATCCCATTGCATTTGGAAACTTGCTGGATTTCAAGTGAATTGTTAAACTATCCATCTGTACAATGGGCTTTAAAAATTCGGTGAGAACAGCTGAACGTCCCTTGTGTGGTCATGTTCCCTTGAACAATATCTAGAATTATAGAACCCTAACAGTGCAGGTAGATGCCCTTCAGCCCACTGAGTTGCACTGACCCTCCAAAAAGCAGCTCCCTCAGCCTGGCCCTATCCCTGTAATCCTGCATTTCCCACCTAGTCTATACATCCCTGATAACTACAGGGCAATTTAGCAAAGCCAATCCACCTGATCTTCAGACTGGGAAAAGATACCAGAGCACAGCCATGCAGACGCAGAGAGAACCTGCAAACTCCACACAGACAGTCATCCAAGGCTGGAATCAAATCCAGATCACTGGTAAACACATGACCACTTACATCTAAAAGGACAAGGGCAGCAAATACATGGGAACACTACAACCTACAAGTTCCCCTCCAAACCACTCATCATCCTGACTTGGAAATATATCACCATTCTGTTACGGAGTCAATATCCTGAATTCCTTCCCTAAGGACATTGTAGGTCAACCTACAATAAGTGGACTGTCATGGTTCAAGAAGGCAGCCCCCAACCCCACCTTCTCAAGGGGGAAACTAGGAATCGGCAATAAAAGCTGGCTAGCCAACTCCACCCACATTCCACAAATGAATAAACTAAAGTAAGAATGTGAGGCAGTAATGCTATCCACTGAGCCACTGTGTCACCCCAAATCTCCTTTCGTTGTGATGTGGTTATCAACACAATCAGGATCTCGTAGGTAAATTAAGTCATCAATGAGTAGTTTTCCTCCCTAAATCTAACCCCAGTGGTAACTGTACACATCAAAGCTACATTAGAACACATTTTTAAAAAGATTTGTGTTAATTTAAGTTCCTACAGATTATCATTTTTGTCTGCTATTATTTTGTCAGTCTTAACAAAATCATTTTCTCAGAAGGTTGATCTTTTGAAATTTCAATTTCCCGTGATGTTGTTTGCAAATTGATTTTTTTGGGGGGGTTGAGGGGTCAAGAGTCCTGATCTTGCCATTATATATGTCGTTTTATGAAGCAGGTTTCATTCCCTGGGCTGATATTTTTCACCTTAATAAGCACATGCATTCACTTCAAGCACGTAATGGATGAAACTCATATTTTTCGGCTCTTCTATGTCTTATTCTTGAGGATGAATTTAGTTTAGTGCACACCAGTGTAATTCCATTATAGAGATAAAATAACATTACATCTGAGAAGTATCCCACAGCTGATAACTGTAAACGGATTATGTTCTATTGACTTATTTCTGTAACCAGTTTTGCAAAGACTTTTAATTGTGGAAATCGGCTATTGTTATTTGTGTTAATCAAAGTAATACACACAGACCTTAAAATATTGAGTCATTATTTTAGGTAAGATAAAATCAATGTCATGTTATGTCATGTCCTAGTGTTGGAAATTAAATTTAAATTTTATTCACATTAGGGAAATTACAGTCAGGCTTCTAAGCACGCTTCTTCCTAAGTGTAAAAGGGAAGAGAAATTCAGAAGCGACTTGCTTAATAAATCAAACCAATCCATGTTGCCAAGATAGGATTGATTCACTGAACAATAAAATTGGTCATCAGTGTTTCAACACTTGCCCTTCAGTTTTCTCCTCTTCTCCTGAAAGTACTGATTTATGTTAGAATGGAGATTGGGAACTATCCAATACTTTGCACAAATATAGAGACTGTCTCACAAGTGACTTTGAACTGTGGAGGGCATTGCATTCTTCCCGTATCTATCTTTGATCTGGCGTGAGAGAGGTCTGACTCGTTTTCTCTTCCCTTCTTTGCTTCGTGGAAGTGAAGCCAACTCCTGATGAAGTTTTGACCAACTAACTCAGCACTGCACCTCCATTCGAATCCACAACTTTCTAACAGACTCTTTGTGAACCTGTGTACTGCACCATTCCGGTTTTGTCACTTAATTTTAAAGAAAAATTATGGAGTGATTATTAATTCTAATTTAATTTCGAGTTAAACTATTACAGATGATCCTATACTTTGAGAACAGGCAGGGATCTGTGTGTTCCTGCTGTGTCTGAAATGAAAACCCATGTTCTCAGCCAACATCCATACTGTGTACCGCCTGTCTGTGTGGAGCATGAGAAACATTTCCAAATAAGCTGCTTGTGTTTAACATGGCTCTTTAGTGGAGAGCTGCTATTGAGGAAATAAATTGATGCGACTTTCTGCTCGAAATTGGCATTGTCTTGAAGGGAAAGCCTTTTTTTTGGCAAATTAGTTTCTTTTTTGTCCTTACACATTGCTGTTGAATGCATTCCATCTCACAAAGGCAGGCAAAAGTTAGACACAGGGATGGGGTGTGGGGCCTGGGAATGTGAGGGGGAGAGACATTGGGTTGGGGTGGGAAGTTGTGCTCCTGGGCTGTTTCCCTGTGCTACCTGGCATCTGATTAGGATGGCATTGGCAGAGACATGAGAAACTAACTGCCTGCCTATCCCTTCTGCAGAGCTGGGATGTAACTTGAAAAGAGAGGATGCAATTAGGGAATAACTGATGCTAATAACTTAGTGAAAAATGACACATGGGCCTGTCATTTTTAGTATGCGATTTATATATTTCATGTCTGTCAGCTGTCCTCTAGATATGCACTGTGACCAAGGGAAGGAAAAATAAGTCTTAAAAAATCATTACTAAATGTGAATAACAACATGCTCTATTATTCAGTTCTGCCACACTATGCATTAATCACCATGAAAAATAGACTGCTCTGGAATAAAATATGTCTATTTTCCCCACATTTTTTTGTTTCACACCCACACTCTGCTGAAGATGTAAAGTCACATCTTAGAAGTCACACGTGTGGGTCTAGATAGTGAGTATCAATTGCTATTTTGTCATGGGAATTGGGAATCTCCCAATTCTAGCTCTGAATGTGGCTGGTATCCAACTGTCTTTCCCACCATGAGTCACTGGATAGTCGAGTTGGGGGGTGGTGGGGGGTGTTCGATTTGGGGGTTGTTTGCTATTCTCTTTCTGGTGGCTAGCATAGGATTGGTGACAGAGCAGCTGTACTGAATTTTTTTTAACAGCAAAGTCAGGCGCCAACCTTGGATAGTTTTAACTTGTGTACTCTGGTTGGGTGCCTGGTGTTCAGCTGCTTGTGCCCTGCAGCCATGTAACCTGGCAACAGAAGTGCCACATTATTTGCATAAAGCCTTGCCCCAGCTGCAGCCCGTGCCCTGAACCATTGGTGTATTGGCTTGGTATACAGTTCTGAGTGTCAGCAACAAAACCTTCAGGTCAGAGAGAGACAATCTTCCTTTGGCAGCTCATGTAGGATGTCGGGGCATATCTAGAGATATTGGCAGCTGACCATATTGAGCTACAGAGTCATGAGTAAACTTTCTTTCAATATTCTTTTGAACTTTTTTTGTACTTTATAATGTTTGGGATGAGGGATACCAATCCCAGAAGATAAAACACTTCTCAATTTCAGCAACTAGTAAATAGGTCAAGTAACTTCCAGCCCAACAACACCTAAGCATTCTATCCCAATACATTCTCTCACCTGTAGCATTGTGGATATTTTCTTATTTCTCACAGCAGTGAACTAAGAACAATTTAATGCTGTGAGTCTATATGCATTAGAGGCTGAGTTGAGCTAAACTGGCACTATCTTGGATCAACAGACAAAGGAGACTTCTCCTTCTTTATGACTGACCCAGATTTGAACTAAGGAATCAGGTGAAAGGATAGTTTACAAGCCAGTTGATCATCCTGAAATATGAGGGCCAATTCCATGATTACACGCTTTCAGGAGAGCAGAGTGCAGCCCCAGTAGTTCTTACTGAGAGACTATAAGCTTGGATTTATCCGAATGGGGGATTAACCCTGTGGTGCTAATGAATGATAGAGACAGTAAATAACTATAACACAGGAGCTATTTTGTATTTTGCGGAGATTTTTAAACTATCACACATTTCTCATGCGTTAAAAATGTCTTTTCAATACCAGAATCGATTTTATGTATAGCAGAGTGGACAGATTTATCGAGTCTAAATTAATGTTCTGCCTAACCTTTCATGAGGAAAACTTTTACCCTACATTTTCTTATTTTTGTGAAAGTATCTCACCTGCACCTTATCATCATTTCAGTAGCAGGCATCGGAACAAGAAATGATCTTTGACAACATGTAGAAATTGTCAGCCATTTTCTAATTAAATCGAAGCCAGGGAAAGGGCCAGGTAGATAGACTGGGCTTTATTCTATATGCAGGAACATCATGGAGTGATGATAGTGTGCTTGGTGGGTTTATTGATCTTTCAGTAACAGGCTGCTCTCGCAGATGGAGGTGCAAGATG
Organism: Chiloscyllium punctatum; assembly: GCF_047496795.1. Lineage (NCBI taxonomy): Eukaryota > Metazoa > Chordata > Chondrichthyes > Orectolobiformes > Hemiscylliidae > Chiloscyllium > Chiloscyllium punctatum. Next base: position 131,891,206 of record NC_092739.1, on the reverse strand, counting down.
CTAGATGGGTGACCTTTGAACCTGAGGGAAACTGAAGGATAGGCCCATTAATATTGTGCTTTTAAATTCAGGCCCACTTGACAAGTGTTTCCAGATTACTGCAGGTGAAAGCGACAGGGTGTAAACACGAGAAAAAGGCCTTTCAGATCCATGCAAAATTCCTGCTGGTTGCTCTTTGCTTTTCATGAACAACATGATTATAGCCAGAGTTCAAAAAGTAAGTTGAAAGCATTTGACATTCGGCCATTTTAAATTTTCTGCTTATAACAAATAGACAGAAACCCAGAGAGACTTGTGTACAGCTGAATCCAGACTTCCATGGTTAAGATATTTTTTAAAAACTGTAAACATGTTGCTTTATTTTCAAATTTGGGACAGATTTCATGAGTGCATTCTGCGAGTTGCAGCAGAATGATTTGGAGTCATCATATCTGAAACATGCCACTTCGCTGCAAACAGCTGACAATACAGACACTTTATTTCAAAGCTCTTGTCTGAATCTTCTTTTCTCGTTCAGGTATTTATTAAATTCCTTTTGAAAGGAACAGATTTGCCAGTAGCTTTCAAAATGTACTGGGTACATACTTGAAGGAGAAGGAATTGTTGGTTACTGGGGAGAGAGCTGGCAATGGGGCTAAATGTTTTGTTGTTTGAAAGAGCTGGTACAGACCTGATGGACTGAAGGGTCTCCTCCTATGCTCCAGTTTTTATGATTCTGTGATTTATGACTTGTCTTTGGACTGTTGTGTACACATTCTGCCATGCAGAGACCAGCATAAACAGATCCACTTCAGTTCAGGCAAAATACGTATCATTATATTGGTGTTGGTCTTCCAATTGTTGGGAATGTGTCCATCCTCAAGGTCCCAATCTCTTGTAACTGGGGACAGGTAAATCATTGCTGTACTTTTGAGAGGTGCATAAGATGCCTCATCGTCAACACCACTACAGCGAGAGATTTAGATTATTTGTGGTGGAGAGTGGAGACAGTTCAGGAAGGGCCAACAACACATTGTCCCAAGCCGTCATTGTCTTAAATGATCCCCTACTCTACATTTCCTAAATTTAACCATTAGAAAATGAGATGAAAAACCAGACAAACTATAGGATGGAAGTAGGCCATTTAGCCCACCAGTTCACATGGACCAATACTTCGCCTTCCTGCCTACTTCCATGCCAGAGCTCTTGGTTCACAGTCTCATTGCAATACAAATTCTGACTTGGACTTGTGGCTACATTTGATATATCTAGACCCAGTGAACTGGACATAGTCGGTTTCAAGAATTCTCAGTAAAGGCATTCCCGAAAAATTAGGTTTTGTCCTTGCCGTTCCTTATTAAATCCACAGGATACTAATTTTCCTAGGCTCAGAGAAAAGGAAATTTGAACCCATTGCCCATGAAACAAAAAATAGTCAATGCAAATGTAGCAGGATTTTCCTTTTTGACACTGTTTGAAAGTTAGAAAACTAATCTTCAAGGGTATCTTGCAGGGGTGGTTGGGTTCTATGCCAATGAAAATTGAAAACTACTGAGGAGTTACCTTGAACGTTAAGCAACAGTATGTAAAAGAGTCAAAATTGGATCAGCCATCCCATTATACATGCCCCTCATTTTCTGAGTATATTTCCAGAATAAACAGGCTATTTTTCTGAATCTGCCTGCTTACACTTTACCCACAGACAAAATGGCCCCTGTTATGAAGAAAATGACATATGATTTAAACTTTTCAATCTCACCACCTTTTATAAACGATGCTGTTGGATGTAATCTTGCCGTTTGAAGTAATTGCAGCGTGACCTGTCTCTTTTATTTTACGGTCACTGTTTCATCAATGAGTCCTGAGGGATTATAATTGTTGGCATCATTATTCAGGGATTTGGATTGGAGCAGTACAATAAATATTCATTTCAGACTTGAATATTCATAAATCTATCATTGGCTCTATTAACCCTTTATTGGCCATCCTTTGTGGATGCTCTGGGGAATTTTTGTCAGGCTCAATTTCATCGACTGTCAGGAACTGTTTACTCTAAACACACAATGTCCCAGAAGAAGTACAAATGAGTGCTGTCGTTATCATTGTCCACATCATCATGGAGCTCCCAATTTAATAATCTCTTGTGTAATAAACTCAAATTAATTCATTTAATCCTATCATTTATTGATCAATTTCTCCACTTTTAGTCTTTATCCATCTATCATTAGATTTCTTTATTTGTTGACTTGCAGTATATTTTTAAGTTACATTTATTCTGCAAATATTTATATCATATTTATTCTGAAAATATGCATTTATTTATATTAATTATGCAAAGATAATGCTGCATTTGGAAATAGTTGTCAGCAGTTTAACAGGGTACAGAAGTGGTTACACAAGAGTAGTTTGTAATGAGCTCAGTTGGCTTCAATCAATGAGAAGTGTATTGACAGACGAGGGCACTTTTCAAATCCTAGACATTACAGCAGAAAGCTAATCCAGCAGGGTGACTGTGGACATAATATTGCATAATAATCTGCATTATACAGCCGATCCAATGGAGACTGTGTAATTCCAGTTGTTGTAAAAACCCACTGGGGTCACTGATATCCTTTAGAAAAGGAAATCAGCTATCCTTACCTGATCTGGCCAACATGTGACTCCAGATCCACGGCAATATGCTTTATTCCAGCTGCAGCAAGGTGACAATTGCCTAGGAATGTATTCTCACCTTTTTCAATGGCAGGTTGCAAGTGTATTGACACAGAACTGGGATTAATTTGCTCAATGCTGTTCTCAGCAAGAGTCAATGCAAAGGAGGGTGATGAAATGAAAGAAAGTAAGATTAAAACCAATATTACTATTGAGCATTACGTCAGCAGATCATTGCTTACCATATCAATAATCTAAATGCCCCATTCGCACATTGAGGGAAATATTTTCAATTATTGCATGAGAACTAATATTGATATCGCAGTTTTAACATATAAAAGCATCTCAAGAGTGTTTTAGCGGCATGAGTCAGATAAGAAAAATGGGCTAAAGAACAAGATATTAGGAGGGGTGTCAAAATGTTTGCATTGTGCACGTGGAGAATGAGATAAAAAAAATACCATAGTCAGAGATGGAAATTCACAGCATGAGGCCTAGTTGGATGAAGGAATAGGCACCATGCAATGGGATGATACACAAGAGAAAGGAGTCAGGGAAGAAGGAGGATGTAGAAATGGAGATAAGGGGGTGAAATACATTGGAACTGAAACTTGACGGTGTGAATTAATTTAAGGTTTTGGAGGGAGTTGAGGTACTTCAATAAAGAGCTACGTGATAGGCGAACAGGAATTATTCTACAGAGCCGAGTGTGAGTTTAACCTAACTGAGCAAGAGGATGTGAGATTGATCAACAAAGTGTTGCAATAACTTTGGGGTGGGGGTGACAAAAGTTAGGACAATTATTTCGCAGCAAATGGATTGGAGGTAAGGTGGGGACAAGAGGTGGTACAATATTGGAACTTCGCAGTCTTTATTTTGGGACATAAAAGATTTAGAATCTCCCTGACAATTGACTTCCGAGGTTCGAAACAGTCTGTTTTAATCTACAACAACGCCCAGAAAAGAGCACAACAGCAATGGGAATGGAACAGAACCTTAGGCATTAGCGGAAGACAATGGATGGAATCTTAGAGAGGACCAAGGGATGGGGGCTAAGGTGAGATTTGTGCAGTATCGTGTGAGGAGTCCATAAGGCCTACTTTGACATCAGGAGGAATCGTGGCATCTTTTACGCTTTTACCAGTGGAACGGCAAAGAGTTTTCTCAGCTGGCAACAGCAAGTTGCCAATTAAGGAGGATTGTAGATTGTTAAATGTTTCAATAATGGTACAACTTGCCCCATTAATCTTCAGTCTCCTATCTTACCAAGCAAGATGTTGAGAATTCTCAACATGGAAGTCAGACTGAGACACAATGTGCAGGTATTAAAGGTGATGGAAGTGGTTGGTGTAGCTGTTACTTTTGGGGCAGATTAGATTAGATTCCCTACAGTATGGAAACAGGCCCTTCAGCACAACAAGTCCATACCGACTCTCCAAAGAATAGCCCACCCAGACCCATTCCCCATATTCACCCCTGACTATGGGCAATTTAGCATGACCAATGCACCTAACCTGCACATCTTTGGATTGTGGGAGGAAACTGGAGCACCCGGAGGAAACCCACGCAGACACTGGGAGAATGTGTGGAGTTTGCACAGTCAGTTACCCAAGGCAGGGATCGATCCTGAGTCCCTGGAGCTGTGAGGCAGCAGTGCTAACCACTGAGCTACCGTGCCAGATGGGGAGATGTTCTGGATGTGTGATAGACAGCACAGATGGCATGCAGAGTTATTGATGCAAGGGTCTGATATGGGTGACTCAGTGAGTGAAGACAATGCAAGCTATAGTGAGAGTGGTAGGGGATGAAGTTTGGTAGCAGAGATTGAGTTAGTGTGTGTGGTATCAGAGGGAAGATGGTGAAGCTTATGGAGAAGGACATTGCTGTGCATTACTCCAGATGGCTGTAAGTGCTTTAATTTGGTGGCAACCTCAACCCAGGCTGGCATATTGACCTTTGTTACTGATCCTGAGGGAAGAAGCCATTCCAACTGTCCACTCCCACTAATTATCCCTTGTCTGTCATGTCCAGGGCAAACATCAAGAGCTGTGCAGGGCAGCTCTGGACTGACCATGTTTGTTAGTGTGCACCATAGCTTTGTAAAGATGGCACGGGCACCAGCAACACTAGTCATTTCAGGATATCTCAGTCAGTGGCAAATTGTTCTGGGAATTATATGTGGCAACACAGGCTGGGACCAGATGGGAGGGGTTCAATAGGGGTGGGTTAATTAGTTAATGAGGTGAATTTGGTCAGATATGGTGAAGAAACTTACTAACCCTCACAGCAGAAATCCCTCGAAAGGCTTGGCAGAATTCATATGTAACCCTAAAATTTAAGATTCAGCCCATTGACTTTTATCTATCGAATGTTTAAATGGAAGGAATTGTGGGTTATTCAAGATCTACTATCAGTTGCACAGTCTGATAGTACAATGGTAATAAAGAGTAGTGATGGAGTTAGGCAGCATTTGGGAACCATGCAGAAGCGGACTCCATGTCTGTGGATAAGTTCACCAAGTGAGAGGAGGAGAAAGAGGAGGATGTCAAGGGCAAGACTTTGGGAGGCAGGGGGAACTCCATAGTTAACTCATGGCAAATAGCGATGCATCATTATGGTGATATTCTGTCTACAGTTGGGAGTAAACAGTGAAACAAAGCAAGATCAATGCTCCTGAGAAAGGAAATAGGGGAGAGCCATTGGAATCTGTTGATGTGGTCAGTTGTGACAAAGGTTACATAGTGGTCAAAAGGGAAATGTAGTTGAGCCAAAGTCACAGAATGTCAATCATGGCTTTCCATAGGGATGTGAACAGTGGCAGAAACCTAATTGCAGAAATGTAAACATGCAATTGCAGGGTAGGCACCTTCTGATATTGGAGGTATCAGTCACATATACATGATCACTGGAGAGGAAAGGGATTTTGGAAATTGTGTGCTTTACAAGTTCATTGGGGTCAAGATCATAATTTGAGGAGTGGAAAGTTATTGGGTTTTTTTTAGAGAAGTACTTGAGATGAGAGGAATACTTACATGATCATGATTCTGAAGAATTTATTGGTGGTTTAAAAATTCAATGAATAGCTTGGAATTGTAATCTTTTACATACTTTTTCTGTTGGGTGTTGGCTTTCTCTGAAATACAATTATCAGGATCTGCATTTCACACTCTCTTGCTTCCCCAGGCTTTAGATGTTTTGGGGCATATTGCAATACAGATGCCCGTTTTCCATGACCACCCCCTCCCCCACTATCTCCACCTCTATCCCCACTGTCAGATAGCCTGCTGCTTCTCACTATTGAGGCTACCATATGACGAATGGAGATTCAGGTGAGCTTCTGGAAGTCTGGCACTGGCACCAGTAAAAGTCTATGCCAGCATATTTCAATGCCTTCAGGAGGAAGAGGAGAGAAAATTGGAAAAAGTCATGCTGTTTGAGTCTGGCTGTATAGCTACCCAACCCACTGATTGGGACCATCTGTTTACATACAATTATGCCTGTGATCAAGATTGATAACAGCCAGAGTATCTCACCTTACATGGGTGACATTTGGAGACGTGTTAGACTGTCAAGAAAAATAATTTCATACAGTATTGGATTTGATGCCAAATGGAGATTCGAAACATCTTATTCGAGATTATATTCTTTGGGCTATTATGAACACAATAGCTTCAATTCATTGGTAGCAGTCTTACCTCTCAGCTGGATATCTAACACTCAATCTGGGAAATTTCTCAGGGCTGGTCCAGCTGCCAGTCTACATACAAATATATAGGCTTTTCATCATACTTCTATCAATACAGCAGATCAGCTCAGAAGAAATTCAAGGGTAATTTAGGCTGAGTTAGCGAATAACTTGTAAGCTATTCTACCTGTTGTAAAAAGTTGGTACAATCAAAATATTGCAGGGCAGCTTGGCCAAGTAGGATATACAGCCTGAGGAATGTGGGAACTCATACAGACACCTTAGTCTGAGACAAACACATCTATAGGAAGTTTCACCATCCACAAAAGTTTGCGTTCTGGGTCTGGGAACTTGAACAGTATCTGATGTCACTGTTGAGTCGTCACAAAGCATGTTTTTGGAGGCATCGCTCCACAACTCCGAGATGTGTACACCAATAAGGAATGAGTGACTACCAGGTAGTTTAAGAAGACAAATTGCGTAGTGCAGGCATCCCCTGAAATGGCTTGGCTTGCAAATTGACTTTCCACTTTGGCTACTGGTGAGGAGGATGTTTCCTCAAAGGAGTGCAGTCAGAGTCATCTCAGTGGCATCAGCTGTATAGGGTGTTAAAAAGAAGAATGGAAGAATAGTAGTGATAGGGAATTCTTTGGTTAGGGGAACATACAAGTGTTTCTGCATCCGTAAATCTTAGGATTACTGCAAATCCCACATATTTATGAATATAGAAACAGAACTAAGCAATTGAACACTGAACAACAATTAAACAGCAATTGAAAATGAATGTTGGTGGGAGGACACCAGATTTCCGAGTCACTGGGACCCACACAAGACTAGTGGGTTGCATCTTGGCAGGACTTGGACTAACATTTCTGCAGAGAGATTTGTGAGTATTAACATACAAATCAAGAGCAGAAATAGCCTGTTCCACTTTCAAACCTGCTCCACCATTCAATATGATCATGACAGATCTCCAATTTCCACTTGCCCATTCATCTCCAATAAACTGTGATTTCCTTCCCTTGATAACAATCCATCTACCTCCACCTTAAAAATATTCAATGGCTGTTGTGGTTCTGTTCGCTGAGCTGGGAATTTGTGTTGCAGACATTTCGTCCCCTGTCTAGGTGACATCCTCAGTGCTTAGGAGCCTCCTATGAAGCGCTTCTGTGTTGTTTCTTCCGGCATTTATAGTGATTTGTCTCTGCCGCTTCCGGTTGTCAGTTCCAGCTGTCCGCTGCAGTGGCCGGTATATTGGGTCCAGGTTGATGTGTTTATTGATAAATGCTGGAGGAAACATCACAGAAGCGCTTCACAGGAGGCTCCCAAGCACTGAGGATGTCACCTAGACAGGGGACGAAACATCTGCAACACAAATGCACAGCTCGGCGAACAGAACCACAACAACGAACACCTGAGCTACAAATCTTCTCACAAAATAGCTCCCACCTTCACTGGCCTCTGGAGGCAGAGAGTTCCAAATTTGCACAATGCTTTGAGAGAGAAAAACAATACCCTAATCTCTGTTCTTGAAGTATGATCTCTAATTTCAAAACAGCGTCCCCTATTGCTTGACTCACCACCGAAGTAAAAATCCTTTCCTTGTCCACCTTTTCAGACCATTCAGGATCTTATAAACTTCAATGAAATCATCCCTTACTCTTCTGAACTCTAATGAAAACAAACACAGCCTTACTAGTCTTCCCTCATAAGACAATCCATTCATTCAAGTAAAACTCTGACCTCCTGCCATGTGTTTAAGACCAAAAATAAGAAGACCAAAATTGTGAGCGGTGTGTTTGGGGAATGTTTAAATTAGATTTACAGGGGTAATGAGAACCTAAGTGTGAGCTCATATTCAAGGACAGTCAAACTAGTGAAGGGACGTAGAAGAGCTTTAAGCATAAATAGAAGCCAGATGAAACAATGGCGAGCATCAAATCTAATGAAAATGGAGCATTAGGTAAAAAGGCTGAATTAGAGACACTCTATCTAAATGTATCTAACTTTCATAAACTAGTAGATGATTTGAACAACAAATCGGATTTAATTGATATTACAGAAGGTGACCACTCTTGGAAACTGAATACCCAAGGATATTCTACATTTCACAGGGATAAGTGAAAAACAGGTTGGGTACACTCCGATAAGGAGGAAGGTCAGTATATTAGTAGAAAAGGATTTTTGATTGAAAGGAAAACATGTAGAATTGTTTTAATTGAAGCTAAGGAACGGCAAATACTGGAGGGAGCTATTAAGCAAACACCAAACTGTTGAACTAATGTTGAGCATGCTATAAAGAAAGAAGTTAGTGATGCATATAACATGGGTAGTAAGGTCATAACAGGCAGCTTCAATTTGCAAATAGACAGGGTTAACCAAGTCAGCACTCATGCTGTGGAGGAAGAATTTCTGGAGTGTGTACAAGATGGGTTTCTGAACAGTGCATAGAGGAGCCGAATGTAGACCCCTTTATTCTTACTCTGTTTTGTGCCAATCGGTCAATCCTCTATCCATGCCAATACCTAGCACCATGGGTTCTTATTTTATTTAGCAGCCTCCTGTGCACCTTGTTCAAGCCCTTCTGGAAATCCAAATAGATCATGTCTACTGGCTGCCCTTTATCTAATTTGCTCATTACCTCCTTAAAGAATTCAAACAGATTTGTCAAGCCTTGCCTTGACAAAGCCATGCTGACTCGACCCTATTTAACCACGCACTGCCATGTACTCCACAATCTCATCCTTAATAATAGACTGCAAAATCTTATCAATAATCGAAATCCAACTAACTGGCCAGTAATTTCCTGTTTTCTGCCTCACTCCTTTTTTAAGTCATACTGAATCTAGAATGCAGTGATAGGTTCAATAGACTGAATGGCTCACTCCCCTATTGATGTTCCTATGATCATTACTGTCTAAGGTAAGGCCTAACTTTCAAGAACAGAGATCAGGGGATTATTTTACTCTCTCAAAGTATTGTGTAAATTTGAAACTCCTCTGCCTCCAGAGGCCAGTGGAGATGGGAGTCATTGAATATTTTTAAGGTGCTTAAGGTGGAGGTAGATGGATTGTTATCAAGGGAAGGAAATCACAGTTTATTGGAGATGAATGGGCAAGTGGAAATTGGAGATCTGTCATGATCATATTGAATGGTGGAGCAGGTTTGAAAGTGGAACAGGCTATTTCTGCTCTTGATTTGTATGTTAATACTCACAAATCTCTCTGCAGAAATGTTAGTCCAAGTCCTGCCAAGATGCAACCCACTAGTCTTGTGTGGGTCCCAGTGACTCGGAAATCTGGTGTCATCCCACCAACATCCAATTTCAGTATGATTCTTGAAGTTTGATCTCTAATTTCAAAACAGCGTTCCCTAGTTCTTGACTCACCTACCGAAGTAAAAATCCTTTCCTTGTCCATCTTTTTAGACCATTCAGGATCTTATAAACTTTGATGGAATCCTCCCTTACTCTTCTGGACTCTAATGTAAACAAACACAGCTCTGGTTTCCTCCCACAGTCCAAAGATGTGCAGGTCATGTGAATTGGCCATGATAAATTGTCCATAGTATTAGGTGCATTAGTCAGAGGGAAATGGGTCTGGGTAGGTTGCTCTTAGGATGGTCAGTGTGGACTGGTTGGGCTAAAAAGCCTGTTTCCACACTTTAGGGAATCTAATCTAATTTTTCTAGGAAGAATACAATTGTTGTGCTTATCTACGTAAAAACAGTGAATACTCTTCAAAAAGCAATTGTTTGTGATTGAACAGTGTCATCTTGAAAACATAAGGAGCAACCCTTCCGAACTTGTAAAGTGGTCATGCATAGAAATACAAGATCTGGCTCCCTTTGTGGTACAATTTACATTTTGATGTATTTATATGGCTAGTATTTGAAACCTGTGATGCAATATTTCAATATGTTTAGTATTATTTGACCCTTGTTAAAAAAAAAATTGCTTCAATGATGCTGCAGTGTTAATTATTAAGGTTTTTGATTAATTTTCATTACTTAAAGAGCAAATTCTCCATTCCATCACTCTCACATTGGAAATCTGATTTTGAACTTCATAAAAGTGGTATCTGCTGCGCACAAATGGTGTACTCCATTTCCCAGTAGTGTAGTTCTGCCATCCGTACAAAAGGGAAGTGAAAGGAACAGTATTATATGGTATCTAAGGTAAATTATGTAGCTGCATTTTAAAATGCATATACTGGTTAGTGACATAAGTCATCGAGATGTACAGCACGGAAATAGACCCTTCGATCCAATTCATCCATGCTGAACAGATATCTGAACCCAATCAAGCCTCTCCTGCCAGCACCTGGCCCATATCCCTCCAAACCCTTCCTATTCATATACCCATCCAGCTGCCTTTTAAATGTTGCAATTGTACAAGCCTCCACCACTTTCTCTAGCAGCTCATTCCATACACGCACTACCCTCTGTGTGGAAAATGTTGCCCCTCCAGTCTCTCTCACATCTTTCCCCTCTCATCCTAAGCCTATGCCCTCCTGTTCTGGACTCCCACATCCCAGGGGAAAGACCTTGTCTATTTACTCTTTCCATGTCCCTCATGATTTTATAAACCTCTATAAGGTCATCCCTCAGCATCTGATGCTCCAGGGAAAACAGCTCCAGCCTATTCAACCTCTCCCTATAGCTCAAATCTTACATACCTCGCAACGTCCTTGTAAATCTTTTCTGAACCCCTTTCAAGTTTTACAGAATTTCACGCAATATTCCAAAAGTGGCCTAACCAATGTCCTGTTCAGCTGCAACATGACCTCCCAACTCCTGTACTCAATATTCTGATCAACAAAGGAAAGCATACTAATCACCCTCTTCATTATCCTATCTATCTGTGGCTCTACTTTCAAGGAGCTACATTCTTCTGAGAATAGTTGACATTACTTCATGTGTTTTCCAAAGCTTTTTAATTCTTGTCTGCCCTCTTCCTTTGGCTGCCCTAAAGATATTGATGTTTGCACCGAAGGGCACTGAGAGGCTCTGTAGCCTGAACTCCCAAAAGCCATTTGTCATGTCTGCACCTTGATAGTGAGATGAGCAAACTTTGATCATGACTGATTTCAGAATGATGCAAGATACCTGAAGTCTACAGCTAAATCCCACAATAAATATCAGGAGAATCTCAACTGATTTTTTCATGAAATTGGGCAAGTTTCAATAGCAATAAATATTGACAATTGAGATGGCCACAATATTCTGTCTTCCATTTTAATGATATTTTTAATTTTAAAAAAGGCTCCAAGTTCTTTCTTTAGAGGTTCAGACCTGCAATGAATCATTTGTTTCAAAGAAGTAGGCACAATTGTGTTTGTTGTCAACAAGTCTCTGTTTAAGCTTTCCTTTGCATAGGTGGCTAGCCTCTCCTGGTGGAAAAAAGGTAAAATGGAACAAATTATGATAACTCATTTGACCCCAGAATACTCTGCAGGATTAGTTTGGATGGTCATAAATCACCATATATCCATTGGTAATAAGTTGAAAGACTGAGGCCTAGCTTTAAGGCTTGTATTTGAGGAATGGGTACTTAGGAAATATAGTAGTGGGCAGCAAGTCTTCAAGTTATTAAGCCACTCCTTTAAGAGAGGAAGAGAAAGATGTCATGAGCCAATAATAAATCAAAGATATTGATGACTCTTCACGTAGCAAAGAAACATTGTTTCACATAGCTTATAAACCCATTTAAACATCTCACACTTGCTATCATAAATATCTCACTCCCAGCGTGGGCCTACCCTCACGCTCTCTTCCTCTCAACCTGCTGTGAGAATTCATTACAAGGCTGAGAATTTTCACAAATATTTGACATTGTTTAGCCTTGCTTACCTGGTTGCAGACCATTATACAGCATTTAATATTGACACTATATTTGCATTCTCCACTGTTGCTGTAATGTGCCATCTGAATTAAACCCTTTGGGGCATTTCCTTTGATTGGAAATGACAACTGCGGTAAGGCAGGTGCATTATAGTCACACCTTCAATCGTTGCACCTTCACTATAAGCTCTGCCATTGACGGTGAAAGCAGAGAAATATTAAAGCTTCTAGTCTTGTTGGGGACTTTTTAAATTTATGATTCTTTTCTTTGAAATTAATAAACTTCTTACAGGTAAACATTTGTCTATTTCTTAAATACGTACTACATTATCCAAAATTATGGCTGGATGATCAAATACATTATAATTCTCAGCTCAGTCTGCAGGAAGATTGATCCTTTGCTAATTGACTCCTAATCACAATTTATCACTTCTATACTTTTCTCTCAACTCTGGAACAAATTGCTCCTTTGCACAATGCAGTATTACATTAAAGGTTAGAACAATTGTCCGTTGAAAGGAAAATAATCAAAACTCAGATAATAAATGGTGAGGTCACTGGACCAATAAGCTGGGCTCTGAGATCACAGATTTGAATCTCATTATGGTGGATGGAGAAATTTGAATTCAGATATTATCTGGAATATAATATAACCTCATGGCCAACTTGAAACCACTGTTGTAAAAACACATCTGATTCAACAATGTCTTTTGAGGAAGGCAAGCTACTATTCTTACTTGGTCTGGTCTATACAAGATTTCACACCCACAGCATTGTTGTTGAGTCTTTCCTGCCCAATCACATTTCACCATCTGCCACAGTGGCATTTGAACCCATGGTCCATAGAGTTTGGGGAAAATTAACAATCCTCATTAACTAGTTGGTCTTGGCAGTGACACCCACATGCTGCGCAAAACAATCCTGATCTCCTCCCTGAACAACTCTTCTTGCATTGGACTACTAGATCACATTTGAACTTTAATAAAGCATTTGATATGGTGCCACATGGCAGATTGGTTCACAAATATGAAGTGCTTGGGATTGATGGGTCCTTGGCAGCATGGATTGGCTAAAAGATAGGAAACAGAGGGTAGATATAGATGGGCATTTATCCAATTGGAGAGGAGTTAAAAGTGGTGCCAGGGATTGGTGTTGGGACCCTTGCTTTTTCTGATTTATATTTATAATTTGAGGTTCAGTGTTATTGACAAAATCTCTAAATTTGCAGGTGATACTAAGCCAGGGAGAAAAGAGAGTAGAGATTAAAGAATTGTGAGGGTGATGCTGAGCAACTTCAGGGAGATGTTGGCAAGTTGGCCAAATGGGCAAACACCTGAAAGATGAATATAAATGCAGAGAAATTTAGCATAGTGCATTATGGGAAGAAACATGGAGAGACAATACAGGCTCAATGATAACATTTCTGGGGGTTACGGAGCAAAGGGACCTCAAGATTCATGTGCATAATTCTCTGATCGTGGCGAGCCAAGTTGAAATAGTTGTTAAGAAGATTTATAAATAGAGGCATAACCTTTAAAAACAAGGAAGTGATGCTACACCTGTACAAATCATTGGTCTGATCACATTTGGAAAGCTCTGTCGAGTTCTGAGCACTTTATTTACTGAAGGATTTTAAAACCCTGTAGAGAATTCAAAGGAGATTTACTGGAATGATACCAGGAATGAGGGATTTTAGATACAAGAAAAGATTAGGGAAATTGAGCTTATTCTCCTTGGAGCACAGAAGATTAAGAGGTGACTTTATTTATGAACAATTTTGACAGGGTACAGAGGATATTGTGTTTCCACCAGTTGATAAGCCATTACCTAGGAGTCACAGTTTCAAGACTGTCAGCAAGAGAGCTAGGTGTGATGTCAGGGAGAAACTTCTTTCTTCAGAGAGTTGTTAGGATTTGAAATGAACTGCCTAGACCCCATGCAAGGTTTCAAAAGAAAGGTGGATGTATATTTGAAAGCGATGAATTTAGAGGACTACAGAGATAGAGCTTGGTAGCTCTTTGGGGAACCAATCCAGACACAATATGTTAGAGTCATAATGTCATAGAGATGTACAGCACAGAAACAGACCCTTCGGTCCATCACATCCATGCTGAACAGATATCCCAACCGACTCTCGTCCCACCTGCCAGCACCTGGCCCATATCCCTTCAAACCCTTCCTATTCATATACCAATCCAGATGCCTTTTAAATGTTGCAATTGTACTAGCCTCCACCACTTCCTCTGGAAGCTTATTCCATACACGTACCACCTCTGAGTGAAAAAGTTGCCTCTTAGGTCTCTAGATTAAATGGCCTCTTTGTATAGAGTAAAATTCTGTGATTCTATCTGTATAATTCCTAATTTCTTCATCTTGTCTGTGTTAATTGTTACATATAAATGCAAATTAAAATTATTAACTATATGTTAGTTTTCATTCTTTAGCATTCATCTGTTTCTAAGTTTTAGTTAAGCAGATAATGCTTACTTGTTGTTAAGCAACACTCCTTCTGTTGCTGTTATGCACTGGCTATGTGAACAGTAATTTACACTAAGATGATACTAAAGAGACATTCCGCCGAGCACACAATTGAGTAATATTGTGTATGAACTTCAGTGCTATTGCAATGCCAGGTACATGGATCACGTGTCACAATAATTAGTGAGATGAGGCAATCAGCATGATTCTTTGCTTCTTTGTAATAATGATATGGAGGTGCTGGGGTTGGACTTGGGTGGACAAAGTCAGAAGTCACATGACACCAGCTTATAGACAAACAGGTGTATTTGAAATCACAAGCTTTTTGGAGCGCTGCTCCTTCGTCAGGTAAAGGAGTATCGCTCTGAAAGCTTGTGATTTCAGATTAACCTGTTGGACTATAACCCATTTGGGTTAGTTCATACTCAACCAGCTTGTGCTAGTAAATCCAAAATAAAACATCTGTTAAATGCAATGCTGTGACTGGATAGCTATTACTGAATAATACTGAGTGTGATAATATTTAAGATAATTAGCTGAGTTTGCAACATGATTTAATTATGCTTGCTAGAAGTGACAAACATTCATTTTCAAATAAAAGGAATGTGTTCAATCCTTGCATCACCTTTGAATGATCTGGGAGCTTGGGGACCCAATACTGTAGTTCTCTGGTACTTTCTCCTTGGAAGTGGCCTTGGCCAATTAGATTTCAATTGTAAACCAATCAATAAACACAAATGGTTGTGATCAGTTATAATTTGGCATTCTTGGGTTTGTCTTGAATGCAAAACCAGAAAATCCGGTTTCTCTCTAAAAGCTAACATTATCACAATGCAGAGACAAATCAATCACAGTATTAGCAAATGTTAAGTGCGTTTGGTTAAACATCTCCTCAGACTAGCCAACAGAGGTGTTTCTACTTGGAGCTCTGCTTTTGTTGAAGGAACCTTTGCAAATTGATGGAAATACAACAGTATGAAATAAAACTGGTGAACTGCAACTTTGGAACAACGTCACAACTGTCACAGTCTGGATTCTGGAACTGCCTGTCTACATAAACACACAAGTTTCTCCAGTAGGAGGATTGATTTGATCCCGGAAACCCATTCACTGCAGCAGTGATTCAGTATAAATTCATTCCCACTGACAAATCTTGCAAGCCATAAGCTGCTTCTCCCAATCAGCCTCTCGTTTTCGACTGCAAACAAGTCCGAGCCATTTTGATTAAAATATCAATCACTTTTGAGGGCACTTTTAAAGATTTTCAAGAGAATGTTGTTACTTATGTGCTCTCGGTCTTAACGAGGATGAAGGAACAGTAGCTTTTAGTTTTATAGCCGAACACTTGAAACACGGGTTACAGCCTTTTTCCCAGGGAGAGAAAAGGCATTTGCAATTTTTCCACTTTTGTCTTATGTATCCACGGTGGTACACTTGAGCTCGCTGCACTTCACAGGGTGCAGATGGGGTGTGTGGACTCCTCTTGAGGTCTTTTATCATATCAGTTCCAAAGTCTGTCTGGAAAGCATTGTGGCAACGCCCCGGCAGGAGGGAGAGGTTCGCTGTCCGTCTTTGAACAGTTGCGGCGTGTCAAAGCACATCTCAGCCTCCTGACAGCTGTGGCAAAAGGGAGCAATTTATTCCTGACAGCTTTAATAACACTATCAAATAATTTATGCAGAGCCTCTCTTGTGATAATTGGAAGATGGACATGCTCTGCATAAACTGCCAATAGCTTTTTTTTGTGTGAGGCCGCTGGCTTCTCATCAATGTGTACCTCAGGGGATAGCAGATTGCACCATTTTTAGAGGAGGGGAGAAGAATACGAAACTGATTGGGACAAAGAGTGAAGCACTTAATGGGTCATCTGCCAGTGGACCTCAATCCGGCTTCTGGACAAATAATGGAAAGCCTATTCTTTGAAGTGAACAAAGCCCCAAGTTTTGGAATCTGCTGAGGAAAAATATATTCTTGTCAGCAGTGATTAAATGTTAATTGCAGAAGGTGAAAATGTAGTTTGTGTTTTAATGACTTGAGCATTTTGGTTCTAATAGATGGACACTGATAGATTAGTGAGTTGTGATTATAGTGGTGGGAAATTGAGCACTTTGCAACATTCAATACCATCAAATGTACTAAAATTGGAAAGAAATGAAGACGATTATCTTGCATGCTGTGCTAAGATGATATTAAAGTTTATTAAGTGGTCTGTATTTCAGCACATTTTTTTTGCATCTATTATCTGCTATCAGGAATAAAAATGAATGCATTATGAGGAAGCATAAGTTTTTTTTAAAGTCTGTCTCGCTCCAGGAGGCAGCTAACATCAAAAAAAGGGTCTTCTACTGTCGGGGAGCATATGGATGTGAGAAACTGTAACTTCCCTGCTGCCAGCTACCGTTTTAGGAAAGTGTGAAGAGCTAACACTGGTGACTCCTTTTAAAAACAAATTTATTTCTTCTCCTTGATTGCGCTCCTGTGAATTTGGGATGTTTTTCCACATTAAAGGTGCAATATAAATACAAGTTGTTGTTGTTGGTATGCGTATCAAGGTGAAAACAACATCGCCAAAATGTAGAATATAAATTGGAGTGGCAATCATTGAGTATTACACATTGTGCTCCTTGTCATGGGATGCTCTTTGAGAGTCAGTGCAGGCATGATGGGCTGAATGGCCTCTATCTGCACCATAGGGATCCTATGATGGTTTACCTTGAATGTGCTGTATTGTTTTGGCCACCCAGAGGACCTTCAAGTCACAAGGCTGATCAAGGTTCAGAGTTCATGGGAAAAGATTGGGCTTTTCAGTCTAGAAATAAAACGTCTTTTGAAGTTGCCTGTAGAGCATGAGGGGTGACATAATGTTCCCTTTGGACTCTGTTGTGATTGGAAGAATGGGCATAACTTGCAACTCCTAAAGATGGCAAGTTTGGAGTTGCCATCAACCAATATCAATGTCAATGTTTCAGTACTTTTTACATCAGATATAGCGTATTTAAGTAAAATAAAACAAAGAAGTGCAGGTGTTGGAAACCTGAAACAAAACCAGAACGGAAGAAGATCACAGAATTCGAAATGTTAATTCTGCTTTCTCTCCAAAGATGCTGCCATACCTGCTGAGTTTCTGTTTTTGTTTGGCATTCGATGGGGATAAAAGTTAATTAACAAATGGCTACACAGGATACATAGATACATAGATACAGTGAATGGTAATTCCAATTCACTCATTAATCATTAACACCCTTTCACTTCCTAATATTTCTAGTCATATAGGGCTAAATGTTTTGTTTTTGGACAAGTGTGAATTGTCCCAAATATTTTGGAGGGCTTCTTGCCGTAAGACTGAGCAGAGTTTCTCGCTGTGTTTTAACAAACTCACCTCATTAATTACCCACCCATCCCTGTCATGACCATTCCTGCCCCACTTATGACACGCTGTTCCCAGAACAACTTGCCATTCAGCAGGTATCCGCACAAAGGCTAGCCTTCCTTAAGTCTGAGCTAACTTTAAGAGGTGACCACTGGTGTTGACTCCCAGAAGATATTGGAGAAGGAGAAATGACACCGTAAGACCATAACACCATAAAACATGGGAGCAGATATTAGACCATTCGGCCCATCAAATCTGCTCCACTATTCAATCATGGCTGATGATTTTCAACTCCATTCTCCCATTTTTTTCCCCATAACCTTTGATTTCTTTGACAATCAAGAACCTATCCATCTCTATTTTAACTATACTGAATGACTTGGCCTCCACAGCCCTCTGTAGCAATGAGTTCCACAGATTCACCATTCTCTGGCAAAAGAAATTTCTCTTTGTCTCTGTTCTAAATCTCCTCTTCCCTTAACTCTAAGGCTGTACCCTTGGATCCTTGTCTCTCCTGCCAGTGAAAACATCTTCCCAAAGTCCACTACGATTCTCTGACAGGGAGAGGGAGGTCCTGGTCAAGGAGGTGATGCAAATGAGAGGAGTCCACTTCCTGGAGGACCAGCAGAAAAGGCCACATCACTGGACCATGCCAGCTTGGTCCGAAATTGCCCCTTGGTCTGTGCTGTGTCCAAAGTGCGGAGGAAGCAGTGACATAAGAAAGACTCTCCATTGTGCCACCAGAACTGCCATATTCTTCTCCCCATTACTTCACTCTCAATCTGTCTCTGCTAATACACTGGCTGCCCATTGAGGCTTATACTCTGCTATTGTAACTATTGCAATATCTTCTTCCATTTGCTGCCAACCTCCCACATGACTAACCCTGCATGGCCATTCCACTGCCTACTCACCCACTCAGGACACCTCACTACCTTTTGACTGCCCACACCAGGACTAAAAGCCATGCCACCCACTTGCCCCCTCTCTCTCATGGCAGGAGAAGACAGCCTATAACTGGGCAGAGAAGGGCCATATGGGTGGAACAATGCCTGGCATTTAGATCCTCCTGGGTATGAAGAGAGAATTCTGACCTTCACAAGTGGATGCCAAATCATTCATGTCCTGCCAACCAAGTAAGCCACGGTCAATGACATTCATTATGCATTGGTTTGAATGACTGGCATGATACCTCCTGTGTCTTTTGGGTTGCAGATATGCCCAGCAGGTTCACCAGCTCTATGGTGAAAAGGCTGGCTCCTCCAGAAGCCACCTCCTTAATCTTTGAGGGCTTCCCAGCACATTTGGCCCATCTAGACACAAACACCCCAGGCTTGTCTGATCAAATCTTCAGGAGCACCAGGCTCTGGTGCTGAGCACGTTCAAATAGGGCGAAGAAGAAAACTTGTAGAGGGCACTTTGGTGGCATGGATGACAATGCACTGTACATTACTTAGTACTTTACACAAAAAAGGCACTGCTTACACCTTTCTCTGCGTAGCCCTCAATATCACTGTTCTGGCATGAGGCATGGCTTCATGGCTACACAGGGTGTACCATGGATTGGTGTCTGTGGTGAGAGCCTGTTGTAGCAAGAGAAACAGCACTTGAAGAGTATAGTGCATCCTCCTGTCACTGTTGGCCCTAAAATATCCTGAATATACCATAGCCTCTGTATCCAAAAGCGCTGAGGTGAATGTGTTGGTTAGTGGTGTCTGAGACAGAGAAACAGCGAGGCGAAACACAAGGGTTTCCAGCGCTTAGCAGTCATGTACAGTGCATGGGTCCGTATATAATCAGTCTGCATCGGTGGATCTTTCAGATACTGTTACCTTTATTTCATAATTATCATTCCCCCCTCCCTCCATCCTTAGGCCCCCAGTCCTGAAGGAGAGTTTGTTGAGACTCCTTCCTGCAGCAACAGTTCCTTTTCACCCACCACCTTAGTTTCTGTAGACAAATACGGCACACTGACCATGACCCATCCACCTAACAGGATGGGAAATTACCAGGTCCCTGACTAGCGCCTCAACAATCCCCAAATTCTCTGGTCCACTGACTGCGACCCACTCCCTGAACAGCAGAGGCATGGACCTCCAGGCCGGGAACACCCCAACCAGACATCTGGCAGTGACCATCCCCAGGCCTGCTTTGTTTTACTGTACCTGGACCACTGAATGCATGCGTCCATGGGTTTCATTGAAGACTACTCCCCTGAGACTTTGAGACATGGCTACCTGCTTGCTGTGCTGCAGTGTGTTTGCTGAGTAAGCTGCGTTGTGAGTTTGATGGAGCACACTGCCACATAAAGCAATATGTACACTCTGCATCCCCCTGCTCCTCCCTGGTCTGAGGACAACACGTCAAGCTGCCTGGCTACATGCTGTGCTAGTTTGCACAGAAGATAAGGCAAGGCACGGATGCTGGGAGATGCCACGTGAGTGAGACAAAAGAGAAAAAGCGAGCAGCCCTGAGATGCAGCCTGGTCCAGTTGGTGAGCTGCTTGCTATCTGTTTATGCTAATTGCCCCTGCTGTCCCCTATCAATTTTATTTCCTGGTCTATCTTGTAATGCAAGTCTGCGCTTTGTGAGCAGTCTGCAAGTGTATTGGAGCAGTGATGATTGTAAAGCACTGGGTGCCAATGTCTGTGGATGATGCTGTAAGATGCTCCTATTTGCTGCTAATCTTCATGGAGATTATTTGGAGCAAGTCTGAACTGAAATTGCCAGGTATTCACTCCAATTTACATGTTGAGTCTTCTTGACAGCTAACTTGTTTGGGATGTTTGTAAGCTAGGAAGCAGACTATTAGTGAGGTGAGTTGAGCCATTAAGAAAACATTCAATAAGCAATAATGACCCTCAATTGGCAACTCACTGCTGCCACTTGTGAAAAGCATAGAAGCATAGAAGAGCTGGTCCTGATATCAAGCTTGACCTCACCAGAACTCTTGTCAAATTCTGTCACAAATCTCACTGTAGCCAACTTTACTCATAGCCCTGTAAGAAATGCTTCCAATATCTTCTCATTACCATTGATATTGCAGCTGTTATCTGATCAGCAGCGTCTGCACGTGTCAGCTAACGTCCATCAGCTCTGGTTGATTTGAATCCAATTTGAGTGAGGTTTACCTGCAGCACTGAATCTGGAATGCAGCTTTTGTCACATATTCTCACATTCCGCGACTGCCAATATTTTTAATCTACTAACTTGCTGTTTTATTCCTTAAGGTCATTTGGTCCAACTGCTGCGCCATCAAATGATGCTGATTGTAGCTTTATAGCTTTTCTTTGAAAATTGCATGTTCTATATTTGCTGCAAAGCAATATACTCCACAAAGTGCCATTTAGTTCAGCTCAGTGAAGATCTTTAACATGGGCTGAAACTGTGGCCTGTTGTGGATACACTAATTCTAACCTGTGTAACACAGGGACATGACAAAGAGTCTGAACCCTTGGGTTAAGGCAGGCATCAAACATCAGCCAGGACTGAGTCTATGTATGTGGAGTTGAGGTGAAGGCAGAACAGGACATAGCTTTCTTGCTATTGAGGTCAAAGAGCTGGTGGATATAATGTGGCTCAAAAATGAAAAATAGTTGCTTGGTGAAGTAATGGATTGCTGCAAATCCTGTAGTCCTATGAGCAAGCAGCAATTGGAGTAAAAGAGGGGAATAAGTGTCACTCCTTACAATGTCCCATAGGATTGAAGACCCTCTAATCAGCTTTCTATTTTAGTCTTCAGGTTATGACCTCATGTCATGCTTTAATTTAAATCTCCAGTGATCTACAGCCCAACCAATAAATCCCCCATTCAAATGTTCCCAGTCCTCAACAAACAACGTAAGTGACATTGCCAAAATTTACACTGTTGGCCTTTCAAATGATCTACCCTGTTAGATAGTGATGCTATTATTCAAGGGACATAGTAAAGCTGAAGCAATGACTTCAATCACCTTCATTCAGATTGGGGTGTGGGGGGAGGGTGACATAAATTACACAACAAAGCTCAAAGATATCCATTCAGTGCCTTCAACCTTTAAAGAAGATACGTGTTATTAAAAAACTGTTGCTGGGTAATGAGACATTGTGTTGCTCCCACGATGCAACATATGGTATAATATAAAGCTAAGCAAAAAGAAGGCTGTTTGCTTGATTTTTGTCTGAGCTGAGTTAGATACTGGGGTGCTACAGTCAACTCAGTTACCCTGGATGAGGGAGGAGAGAGACATCTGTATCAGCAAGTGATTCTGTATTTAATCACTATATTATGCGCTCAGCAGGAAAATGGAGAATGATGCCAGGCCTGTATTTAGCTTGCTATTGTAAAATAATCTAACTTCCTCGCTGTCAGACTTATGAACAGACCTCTCATAATAGAGTTGATCTTTCTCTGTACCTTCTCTGTAGCTGTAACAGTATATTTTGCATTCTATTCTATTACCCCGATGTACTTGTGTAAGGTATGATTTGCCTGGTTAGTATGCAATACAATAATTTTCGCTGTATCTTGGTACATGTGACAATAATAAAATCAAATTCAAACACAAGTCTCACTTCCTAGGCCCACTGATGTAGACAGGTCAGTTGGGTGCCTGAGGATTTATGCTCCAGCAAGGATCATGTATTCCAGAAGAGAATTGCAAATTTTGAAAACAGAACCGGCAATTATAAGAGCTAAGTAATTTAATTTGGAGAATTCAGATGTGTGAATTATAAGAGTACATAATTCCAGTAAGTGGTGAATGATTTGGTACGCAAGTAATTTTTTTCAAATTATAAACAATGCACACTCATCTATATATTTTAGTCTTGTCATTTCCCTTGAGTCATGTTGTCTACATGATTAAATACATGTTTAATAATTCCCATGTGCCTGCTTTAGAAACAGTGATGTCTGTGGTGGATCTTTGTGTGCTCTCTGAAGCATTGAGAAGTAATTGGTCCACGATACTAGCTGCACTGTCTCAAGAGTGGCCCTTGTGATCTGGAAGGACAAAGTGCCATTGGTAAATGTTGCAGATCTACTAAACGGGCTGGCTATTCTGCAATATAAAATTCCTAGTTAATTGCAGAGGCATTTCTGATGAGGTTCCCTCACACAGTCACACACTCCATTGTCAACATCACACTACCAGTAAATCGACACAGTCACATGTTCCGCGTTGAGCAGTTGAACGACTTTCCTCTTCTGTATGTGCTGAGACAACATATGGGGAAAAGAATTCAGCAACCTCTGCAACACAATGTAAAAATTGTCTGCAGCCTATTGATTTACTTGCCCAAAGACCCAAACGTGCCTCTGGTGCATGAGGCATTGCAACAGGCAAGAACATTTGTAAGTAATTTATTCAAGTTGAACTTCCACACTTGCAACTTGCCTTTTGATTATCTAAGAAGATATGTGAAAATCCATGAAGTCAATGCCAGTGTCTATTTCACCAGAAATGACAGGACAGGTCAGCTGCAACCTTCATTCATTATAGTGATCACGTTTTACTGTGCAGCTGGAAAATTAAATGATATAGGCAATAAGGAAGAAAATAAACTGAGAGGGTAATCCAGAAAATGATAGAAATGCACAGTAAGGTCTTCTTTATATTAAAAGGAAGAGAGAGACCTAAGCGATCATAGGCCCCTTAGAGAATAAGGCTGGAGGAAATAATAATAGGGAACCAGGAAGTGGCAGTGGTTTTAGATTAGATTACTTACAGTGTGGAAACAGGCCCTTCGGCCCAACAAGTCCACACCGCCCCGCCGAAGCGCAACCCACCCATACCCCTACATTTACCCCTTACCTAACACTACGGGCAATTTAGCGTGGCCAATTCACCTGACCTGCACATCTTTGGACTGTGGGAGGAAACCGGAGCACCCGGAGGAAACCCACGCAGACACGGGGAGAATGTGCAAATTCCACGCAGACAGTCACCTGAGGCGGGAATTGAACCCGGGTCTCTGGCGCTGTGAGGCAGCAGTGCTAACCACTGTGCCACCGTGCCACCCACTTTGCACCAGTTTACATGCATTCCAAAAATACAAAAACAAGAAGCAAAATATGGGTAGGCAGGAAGTAAAAAAACTATCATGAGGGGCAAAGTATTAGGGAAACTAATGGGATTAAAGCCTCTAGGTCTCCTGGACCCTGATGGGTTGCATTCTAAGAATTTGAAGGAAGTAGCTACAGAGAGAGATGCATGGATAGTAATCATCCAGGATTCTTTGATTCTGGGAAAGTCTCAAAGGTTTGGAAAACTGCCAATTCAAGCCCCTTTTTCAAAAAGGGAGGGGTACAAAAATCAGTAAACTGTAGGCAGTTTAATATTTGTCATTGAGAAAATGTTAACATCTATTCTAAAGCATATAAAACATTTAGAAAATGTGAATCTCAAAAGGCAAGCATGCAAGTTTAGGGGTAATAGGAAAGGCAAATGGTGTGTTAGCCTTATTTCAAAGGGAATGGTATATAAATATAAAGAAGTCTTGCCAAAACTGTACAAAATGCTAGTAAGGACAGTGCCACTGAAGGAATGGCAATATATTTCCAAGTCAGGTCAGTAGTTTGAAGGTGAACTTCCAGGTGGTGTTGTTTGTATGTATCTCTTCCGTTTGTCCTTCTGGATGGAATTGCTTGTAGGTTTGGAAGATGCTATCTCAGGACTTTTCTGCAGTGCATCTTGTAGATAGTACATATTGCTGCTATTGATTGGGGAGGAGTTATCCTGTTGACCTAGCAACTGACACAGCCCCCCCTGACATCACTCAACTGACTTGTGGTCCATTAGCAATCCTAAACTTTGGGTGAGTGCAGGAACCACCACCTCCTCATCTTACTGCTGGGCAATAAAGTGTTACTGGGCACTGGTTAACCAACCTGATGAACGTGACCTCTGCCTGGATTCCTTGTTCCTGAGAAGGGCTTCCACTGTTCTGTAATAGCACCTAAAGTGCCAGGCCCTGCTGGAAAGTGGCAATGTGGGCTGTCTAGCCAACAGGTGATGCCCTTTCACCTCCATTAAGTACCACCCAGAGAAACAGTTATTGATAATTAAGTCAGTGGTTCAAAGTTATTTGAGATTCTGACACTTTACACAGTACAAACCGTTAAATAGTGAAAATATCAGATTTGGACTTTAGAAGTATTTTATTGTTTCTCTCCCAATAATTTTATTAACCGCTCGAGTAAAATGAAAGATGCTGTTAAACTCCAAAAGTTGTTGATGCACGTAAAATGAAGCCCACCAAAATCAAAAGTCTATTAACTTAAATAAAATTTAATAAGGAGTTGCTGAGAATTTACAGCATGGGAATGGATTACTTGGCACAACAGCTGTATGCCAATGTTCCTGCTCCACTCGAACTCACTCCCATGTTACTGCATCTCAACCTATCAGCATATCATTGAGGGTATCTTAATGGAAAACCACTTAGACCAGATGAAACTTCTAATCCATTGAACTCGATGATAAATCTATTGTTAACAGCAGACACTACTGTAATTTTAATTAGCTGACTATTGTCTTTTGGTAGCAACTAACTTAGCTTGGGAAATAAGGATTATGTAAATATGCACCCCTAATTAGTGTGATCATACTTCTCGAGATTTCAGTTGCTGTGTCAGTTATACAGTGTATAAAGTGCAGTTGAACTGAGCTTTAGATTAGCTGATTCTGAATTGCAGTGTTTAGCTGAGCTTGCCAGACTTGCAGCCTGTCTTTTCATTGAGTGGTAACCTGTGTTTGGATTCAGATTCAGTTATCACTCACGCACTATGACTTGATTGCTGTCACTGGTCCCCCACACTCTATTCTCAGTTCATTCCAAGGAATGTTTCCAGCACTATCAAACAGGATTCAAAGTGGGAATGATAGTAGTTGCTGCAAAAGACTAATAAGGTCAACAGCATACTCAGCAACAAATAGACCAACATAGGCTTAAATTTCATATATATTTAATGCGTGAGGTGTAATGTCTCACAATCTGTACTATAATGGGAACAAATATTTACCAATATTTCCTTCCTACAAAGAGTTGCAGGCAGAAAGTTACACCAGCTAAAACAAATTGCATCAACCCGATATATCTGAGAGATAATTGTACCTAACTGCAAAAATCAGTAAATAGTGAATTTTATAAGACTTGCATTTAGATTAACATTACAGGCAATTAGTTGATAAGTTCATAAGATA
Source organism: Chiloscyllium punctatum (assembly GCF_047496795.1). Lineage (NCBI taxonomy): Eukaryota > Metazoa > Chordata > Chondrichthyes > Orectolobiformes > Hemiscylliidae > Chiloscyllium > Chiloscyllium punctatum. The sequence goes on along the minus strand of NC_092739.1, from coordinate 131,865,015 downwards.
TAGGAGCAGAATTAGGCCATTTGACCCATCAAGTCTGCTCTGCTATTCCATCATAGCTGACATACTCATCACCCCAATTTTCCTGCCTTCGCCCCATAACACTTCAACCCGTTACCAATTAAAAATCTCAGAGAAAGTGAGAACTGTAGACGCTGGAGATTAGAGTCAAAAAGTATGGCGCTGAAAAAGCACAGCCAGTCAGGCAGCATCTGAGGAAGGTGCTGATGATGCTTTCCAAGCTGATGAAGAGCTTATGCTTGAACTGTCAACTCTCCTGCTCCTCGGATGCTACCTGACTGGCTGTGTCAACTAAAAGTCTGTCTAACTCCTCCTTAAATTTACTCACTGACCTAGCATCCACTGCACTTTGGGTAGTGAATCCCACAGATTCACCGTCCTTTGGGAGAAGTAGTTTCTCTCAACCCTTTATCCTAAGACTATCACCTCTCATCCCAGACTGCCACACAAGAAGAAGCATAAAGTCCACGTCTATTTTATCCACACCTTTTATCTTCTTGAATACCTCAATTTGATCTCCCCTAATTTTTCTAAATTCCAGAGAGTATAAGCCGAAACTGTTCAATCTTTCTCATACGACAAACCCCTCATCTCTGGGATCAATCTAGTGAACCTCTTCTGAATGGCCTCCAATTCCATCACATCTTTCCTTAAATAAGGGACCAAAACTGTGCACAATACTCCAGATGCGGTTTCACCAATACCATGTAGAGTTGCAACAGTATTTCCTTATCTTTGTATTCTATTCTATTAGCGATTAAAGCCAACATTCTATTTGCTTTCTTTATTATTTGCTGTACCTGCATGTTAGTTTTCTGTCACTCATGAACGAGGACACCTAGATCCCTCAGCATTGTAGCACCCCGAAGACTTTCCCCATTTAGATAATAGGTTGCCTTCCCATTTTTCCAATCAAAATGCATGACCTCACACTTATTCATGTTAAACTCCGTTTGCCACATTTTGACCCACTCTCTTAATCTATCTACATCCATTTGTAAGTTTCTTATTTCCTCATTGCAATTTACCATCCCACCTATTTTTGTGTCATCCACAAATTTAGAGCTTTTGATCTCTGTACCCAAGTCGTTAATGTAGATTGAAAATAGCTAGATCCCAAGGATCAAACCCTGTGGCACTCCACTCGTTACTTTCTGCCATTCAGTAAAAGAAAACATTTATCCTGATTCTCTGTCTTCTGTCCATCAGCCAGTCACCTATCCAAGATGATAAATTACCCCTAATCCCATATAATCCAACCTTGTGAATTAATGTTCTGTGCAGTACCTTATCAAATGCCTTCTGGAAGTCCAGATGTATTACATCTACAGGATCCCCATTATCCACTTTACATCTTCAAATAACTCTAGCAAATTAGTCAATCAAGACTTGCCCTTAATAAAACCATACTGACTCTTATGGATCGCGTTTTGACTTTCCAACGTCCTGAAATTACTTCCTTGATGATTGATACTAACACTTTCCGAACAACAGATGTTAAACTAACTGGTCTGTAATTTCCCACATATTGCCTCCCTCCTATTTTGAATAAGTGTGTTACATTAGCCCATTGGATTTCAATTAACTTCCACCAACCTGTAGATTATTTATCAGAATGAAAGCTCAAGTTAGGGAAAATGGACATGGATGGCAGAGTGAAACTTTCTTGTTTAGAATGTGAAATTGGAGTGAAGTGTCAAGGACCATAAAGCAGGACATCATCAGATCTGAAAGATGGAGAAGAGAAATCTGGGTCAATCAAAAAGTGCCAAGCATGGACTTCAAAAGCTACTGTGTTGTGGGAGGAGGTAAACTGATGAAAGCGAGGTGTCAACATAATAATGTAACGCATAGTCCAGTATGTTTTGATTTCATCAGAAAATATGGAGAGGAGCAGCATGTTTGAGAGGAACAAGAGCAGAAATTTCACAGCTACAATAATCAATAGACTATTGACATAATTAAGAAAAGAAAAAACGTTTCAGTGAGAAAGGTGAATTTTCCAGTCCTCAGAATTGACAGTATAATTTTAAAGTATTGATCTCCAATCTAGCTAACTGGCAACAGGCTTTTATAATAATTGATTTGTAAATAATATCTATACAGCCAAAATCAGATTAGAATTCATAGTTGATAACTGAACGACTCCAATACTTTACAATTCCTCTTTTTGTCTGTTATAACTCTGGCCTTTACTGACGACTGTAATGGGCTGGTTCTGCTTCCATGCCAGCTCTAACTTCTTTTTTATTGCACACGTCAGCAATTTACTGCAAACACAACTTTTCTGCTCTTGAAGGTGACTGAATTTCTATTAGAATTTATTCTGTTCACAATTTTCTTGTCTTCAGCGGTAATAGCATTCTAATTGAGAAATCAATAAGGAGCAAAAACCATGAGTAGTTTCTCAGTACGAGGAAACTGTTACTCTGTGGTGGTTAAAAAATGTAAGGCCTGAAAAGTTTCCTCCAAAGCTGAGAAACAAAAGGACGGCAGGGACTATGAATCCTGACCGAAACTTAGCGGGAGAATCATTGTCACTATAATGTGGATGGTCAAGGTATAATGGAGGTGTCTGTTAATTGAGTGATGGGTAAGTAAGAATTGAGTTTAAAAAGGGTCATGAATCTCTCATCATGTTTGTTTTTGGGAACAGATGGACATCACTTAAAATGTCAGTGATGTGATCTGATAAAGTTGAGTTTTCTTTAAATCAATCTTGGCATCTTTGAAAGGCCTGGTATGGAAAGGATGCCCGCTTCCAGAAGAACAGATCACAAATGTACTATTTGGTTGGCTAGACAGAATTCCTGGAGTAGATCAGAAAAGCCCCAAAATATGCCCGTGAATATACCGGTGCTTATGTGTATGAGGCATGCCTGTCCAAATCCTGATTGGAACGTTTTGTGGAATAACACAGGTCAAAACTCAATGGTTCCAGGTTCCATTTAACAGTGCAGTGTTTTATTTTGACCTTTTCAGTTGGGGTGTATTAAAATCCTAGAATCTTTAGGCACTGTTCGAGATCAGGAGCACTTGCCACTTAACCCCTTTTAACATTTGGTAGAGCAAACCAGATCCCAAGAATGTTTCAATGAGACTGGAGAATTGGTAAGACTCTCCCTAAAGGAAAAGAACCAGATGGGGTTTCCTCTGATTGCTGTTTTCAAAAATATATTACAACTAGGTAGTGATTCTCCCAGGTATCAAAACGATATGGGAGAAAACCCCTCAGTTATGTGTTTCTCTATCAAAAGGAGTATGGATTCAGGTCCATCCAGGTGTGATCAGAAAACTATGAAAGAAAATATAGAATTTAAAATGTAGTAGAATCTTCCAAAAGAACTAAATGTGGATAGGAACAGAAAATAGGAACACGAGTGGGCTATTCAGTCCTTTGAGTTTACTCCACTATTAAATATAATTATTGCTGATCATCCAACTCAGTACCCTGTTCCTGTTTTCTCCCCATACTCTTTGATCCCTTGAACCCTAAGAGTTATACCTAACTCCTTCTTGAAAATGTTTAATGTTTTGCCCTTAATCCCTTTTTATGGCAGAGAATTCCACAGGCTCCCCAGCCTGCTCATCTCAGTCCAAAAAGGATGAACTTTTCCTTCAAATGTGACCGTTGCTTCTGGAATCCTTGGACTTTGGGAAATCCTTCCTACATTTAGTCTGCTGGCCCCGTTAGAATTTTAAAAGTTTCTATGAGATCCCACTCTTTCTTCTGAAGTATTGTGAATATATCTCTTACTGATCCACTCTTTCTTCGTACGTCAGTCCTGCCAAAACAAGAAACAGTTTTGTAAATCATTGTTCCACTCTCTCAATAGCCAGAACATCCTTCCTTAGATGTGGAGTCCAAAACTGCACACAACGCTCTAGGTGTGGTCTCAAGGCCCTGTACAATTGTAGCAAGACATCCCTACTCCTGTTCTCAAATCTTTTTGCTATGTAGGTCAATTTGGCTTCTTCACCACTTGCTGCACCTGCATCTGTTCTTTCAGAGACTAATTTACAGGATACCTCGGTCTTGTTGCACCTCTCCCCTTTCCCAATCTAAATAATCTGGCTTCCTGTTTTTACTATTAAAACGGATAACCTTACATTTATTCTTCATTTTCCATGCATTTGGCCACTCATTCAACTTGTCCAAATCACACTGAATCATCTCTATATCCTCCTCACAGTTCACCCACCCACCCAGGTTTGTATTGTGCAAGTGTGCTATTCAATATTCAAAACAGAAAACCTAAATCCCAACACGAGAAAAAAAGAGAACTATAAATGTCTTATTTCTAATTACAGAATACAGGTTGATCTGATATAACATGACAGATGTGTTCCTCTGCACCTGCGCTATAGAAAATCGCGCTATGAAAACCGCTCTATAAAATCATGCTGTAGAAGATCATGATAGAAAATTGTTTTATCTGTTAATAGAAAGTTTGTGCTATCCAAACAGCATCCACAATTCGTCAATCGCATTTTTTAAGCCAATTCGCGTTGACGAAGCATGCATTATACCAGAATGCCCTGTACATATTTAAGCTTCAGTTATTACAGAGATAATATATTGAGAAGTGTATATATTAAACTTAGGTTACATTAATCCTTGAATGAGTGAGATTCATTCAGGTCATGAAACAAATCTACTTTGTCCAACCTATCCTAAAAGTCCTTCCAGTCAATGTTAGAGACAAAGAGATTTTTTTGGTTATGATGAGGTCACCCATATCAATATTCTATACTTGGTGAAAAGACTACCCATCATAATTGATAAAATTGTTGAAATCCATGTAGATCAGGACCTATCCCTGGAAAGTAAGACCTGCTTAATGGGCAAACCAGCTAATTTTCGCCTTGAGGCTGACTTTATGTGAGATATAGTGACTTGGAATCATTTTTATGTTGAACTCAGATTTTCTTTCTGAATGTGGTTTTGGTTATCAGTACTTTATTATAATCCCCACATGCTAGTTATAAATAACCATTCAGTATGTGTGCTCTGATCGGTGAATTCACATTGTTATGGAGGGGGCAAAGCCACAACATCACTTGTGAGCTGTTTATGACTCTTGTTCTTTAAAACAGTAAAGGAATACTTTCTTTGCATTGAAACGGAAATCTTTTAACCTTATATTCCTGCATTGTAACTTCTTTCTGTCCAGATTTCTTCATACCGTCTCTGAAACTGTGAACTCAAGTGTTTGCTCTCTGACTCCGATCTTTGACTCTTGTCTGATCTATGTCTATGGGTGTCTTGTCCCAAAGAAACTAACTGTACCATGTGGGAAGGCAGGGAGTTCAATAAGTATGCAATGTGCAAAATCTTCTCAAACTAAGAGGTGAAGTTTCTAGAGTTTCCCTGAAGACTCACTAAGCTTATCAAAAGTGATTAGCTCAGCTTTACAGCTAAATGCATCATCTCTGAAAGAGTATAAGCTGGATGGAAGAAATCACAATCCTCTTTTTTTGTTCTTGAGACAAATGAGCTGGAAAAAAAAATCAAGCATAATTTTCATTATGAGAGCATCACAAATAATCAATGTGTTTTGGGATTCGTGCCATATGTTGCTTGTTAATAAGCAAATGAAAAAGAAGTCATCACATGAATGAACACAGTGGCTCTTTAATCATCAGATTAAAACAGAAACTAGTTGCTGAAAATCAGACAGAAAGATAACAGACTATAGGAATTACAATGTGAGATAGTCAGCATTTGAAAGAATAAGGAAGGTTCATGTTTCTTCATCAGAACAGTACATTTAATTAAAAAATGTTTTCCCAAAGATCACAAGATATTTACAGATGAGTAATGCATTCTGTTCTCCTGTGTTGATCCACCCAAATCGATTCAAATGTCCCTCAATGGTTTATTAAATAATTCCAATAGTTTGGCCTCTGCTAGTTTAACAAGTTTACTTCACACTTGGATTATCCTATGTGGAGAATAACATGATTCCTAACATGACCAGTTGTTAATTTAAACCTTTGTCTCCATGAGATAACACCAAAACTTTGTTAAATTAATTTTTGCCACACATCCTTAACAATCCCATTCTCCATCACCTTGCCATTGCTTCTTTTCTAACTTGAAAGTGTCTTTAAAACTAAAGCTTCAATGTTTGCTCCTGTTTTCGGAGTGCAAAGTTCTGACTTTTACCAGCTTCATAATCCAGAATGAGAGAAACTGCTCCAAAAAATGGGATTTTCCATCCAGACTGCCAAGGTTTGTTCTGAATCAGACCAGGCAACCCCAGAATGAGAGTGAAGGATGCGAGGTGTGCTGGTGGGCTGGACAGAAGACCAGCCTCTGTGAGCTGATAATGTATTGAAGTTTGTTTTTAATAACGATAAAGCTATAAAGTAGTTCTCCAGCCCCCACCCCTCAACCTTCCACACACACATCCCCAAGTCTTATTCATACTAAACTATGCTCCTATATCCAATCATCACGGCCCTTGTTACCCTAATGCCAACTCATATTTTCCTAGCTACCGTCAATTCTAAGGAAGGGTCACCGGACTCGAAATGTTAACTTTGATTTCTCTTCACAGATGCTGCCAGACCTGCTGAGATTTTCAAGCAACTTCTGTTTTTGTCAAAATCAACTCATGATCCTCAACTATCCCGTGTTGCCCTTACAACTCAAGCTAACTCACCCAATATCCACCATGAGCAGACTTTGGAATCCATGCAGAGTCTAAATAAAATACATTTTAAATAAAATAAATATCTACTGCAAACTTCATGATATTAGAAAAAAAAAATTCATAAAAATACAATTGCATTCCTCCAACTACATAATAGGCTTTAATGAGCATTTCGTTCAAGTGCTTAATCTTCTAAAACAGCACGCACTAGAAATCAAAGTTCCACTTCAAAACGGTACTTGGTGTTCTCAATCCAACTGTGAAATAGCAGGTACATTGCTGTGATAATAATGGCTATGAAATGGCTCATGCAGCATTAACCCAATAAAAGAAACCTGAAGGCTTATGTCAACAAACGGAGTAAAGTTACAAGCAAATTTCTGAAAATGCTGTAGATTTTTTTTAATTAAAAAGAATTGAGGAATAAGTCTTTTCAATGATTTAACAGTCTGACAGGTCACTTTGAAGGATGCTTTTGACAATTTCCATTGACACATTCGATAGTGTTTTTGACAGTGATTTTTGCTAGTTTCTTTGATGCTTCTGGAATGCACTTTTGACAGACAATCATGACAAGTAAAGGTGATCTTCTGGTGTTGTGGTAGTGTCTCTACCTCTAAGCCAGGAAGCCCAGTTCAAGTTCTACCTGCTTCAGAAGTGTGTCATAACATTTTTGAAAATGACTTTAAAATCATTTGACAGCTCATTGTAACACTTTTGACAGTTGATTTTGATATTTTAAGCGGGCTTCACAGTTTTATGAGTTTATGCACTGTTACCATATATGTGTGCCTACGTTTAGAGTTATCAGAAAGGAAACTTAACCCACCCCCCCGAAGATGGCCAGTGCTGTGTTGAAAGGAATATCTTCTCTCTCCATAGATGTATCCTGATATTCTAAGCAAATCCTCTAAATTCAGAAAGTTCCCACCACATTTAATCTGTGCATTTTATATTTAAAACACTAAAATCATACATCAGTGGAGGTAGTCACTGGTCTCAGTGAGCAGCTTCCTTTGCAAAATATAATTGGTGAAATGCAAACTGTCCCCTTTCCCCCTCTGGTTTAAATGGTAGGTACCAAGTTCCAGGTTGGAAGGTCTAGTTTTCAAAGGACCACCATTTTCACATTAATTCCAGCCCTTTGGCTCTTCTCCAATGTTTGAATGATTGTTTTGTTTTTTGATGATCAGAAATAGAGTTCAATTTATGCTCTGACCAGAGTACAGGTTGATTATTTCCTTCTCATACTCTATTATTGTTTGTTTAATATCTTACCATATCTTACCAATTAATATCTTCATTGGGTAGATAGGTCCAGTGCCCACTCAACTAAGACCCTATCATCTCATTTAGTTCATCCTTATTTATCTGAACACCACTCAGGCAGTTTACACAATTCTGCGACGCTATTGTTTTAACTTGGCAATTTGAGAACCAGGGGAATCTGTGTCAGGATTTTTGACTAGATTAAAATGACTAGCAGAGGTATGTGATTTTGGTTTAACCCTTAAAGAGATACTTAGAGACTGACTGGTCTGTGGGATTAATGATGAACCATGAAAAAGCACCTACTATCTGAAGCCCAACTGGACATCAAACAGGCACTACAACTGGCTTAATCATTGGAAACTGCAGCAAGTGGAGCATATGAGTTGCAGGGTATTCCAATGGAAGTGGACACTGCCACCAGTCTGACTGAGCTTGGGGAACACCACTTGAGTGAAGACAATTGCATACCCTCAGTCAGGACATATCCTGATCAGAGCGACTCTAAGTCAGCCCACAGCAAAACCCCAAAACAAAGCCAAACCTTGGCCAAATGGTTAAATGTTTCTTCAGCATCTGGGCTGGCAAGCCATTCTAATTGCTGCAGGTATACAATGTGAGACAGCAAAAGAGCTGAATTGAGTCGGAGAACTCACAGGCTGCTGATAGGAGAGCGTACAACGTGGAAAGTCCACCTACATTTGAACTGAAACTTAGCAACATCCAAATCAGCACCAAATCTGGTTAAATGCTCACCTGATACTAATGGAGGTCAATACTAGCATGGCCATTTCCGTGATGGCAATTCCAGGTTTTAAAAAAATTCACTTTGGATTCCAACCCTTAAGTTTGGAGCAGGACTTGGTGAGGCTGAGAACCTCGACCAGGCGACTGTTACAGAATAAGGGTATAACTTTGGTTCCGCTCCCTTATGAGAAATAGCTGGTTCCGTTACCACTGATTGTAATAAAAGTCTTGGGCCCAAGCTTCACAAAGTGAAATTGGTTGAGAAAGATTCACCTGTATTGACTCAATATTTTTTTGTTTAGAAAATGGCTGCCTGAGTGAAGTCCTAATTAAATACCTGAAGGTTTTTCAGGATGGTCAAGGGAGCCAACATCACCTTGCATGTTGACCAGGAAGCAATTCCATGATTCTGCAAGGCCTGCCCAGTGCCATTTACCATGTAGACCAAAAGTAGAGGCAGAAATCAGAAGGCTGGAAAGTGAAGGAATCATCAAACCAATCCAGTTTGCAGAATGGGCAGCACCAGTCATACTGATTGCGAAGTCCAATGCATCAGGTTGCCTTTGTGGAGATTTTAAACAAAGGGTTAACTGCTTTTTGCAGCTGGATAAATACCCAATCCCTTGAATAGAGGATTTATACACAAGCTGGCAGGGGAGTTGTCCTTCACAAAGCTGGACATGAGTCATGCATACTCGCAATTGCATTTAGACAAGGTCTCCCAGACGTATGCTACAATTAATGCTCATGAAGGTGTGTACCAATATACGAGACTGCTATTTGAGGTCTTGTCAATTTTTTCAGTGGATGATGGAAAACATTTTGCAAAGTCTACCTCAGGTTGCCATTTATTTAGATGATGGACTAATAACAGGGAAGACCAATAAGAAACACTAAAAGAATTTGGACATAGCCTTTAAACATTTTTCCGAGGCAGTCGTATACCTAAGAAGGGAAAGCTGTGTGTTCTAGGTATCCCAAGTGACCTACTTGGGCTACAGAGTCTACAAGACTGGGTTATATCCATTGGAAGATAAAATAAAGTGTCCCCAGCTCCCACTTCTGTCCGGGAGCTTAGGTCAATTTTGGACAGTAAGTCATTACGGAACAGTTGGAACTGCTTCTGGAATACATGAGTTCACCCTCTCAGTGAATTATTGACGAGACTTCTGAATCCGAGATGGACAATGGTGGACATGTAATCACATCAATGTCTTTGCTGGCAGTCGGAAAGAGTGAATCTCTGCTGAGGCATTCCAAGCACAAGAGCAAGAAATATTAACTTAGCTGATGATAAACCCATCCCATGAATGAATTAAGAAAAGCATTCCGAGTTTCCTCTCTCTTTCTCTGGTGTAACTTACCATCCATCTCACTACTCACCTTTATCCTGCCAAACCTTATTTTGATCCTGTGCCTCTAACATGAATTGATTTTTTTCTCCTCCAGTTTGCAGCTCTGAAAGTGCTAATTCACTCTATCGTGTGGCTCTCCAGCTTGCACCCTCAGGCACCTTAATAAATAAAATCGTGTTTGATGTGTAAACCTGGACAGTTAAAAACAACAGCAAAAACAAAAATTGCTGGGAAAGCAGGTCTGGCAGCATCTCCGAACTGAGGAAGGGTCATTTGACGCAAAATGTGCCTGGCCTGCTGAGCTTTTCCAGCAACTTCTGTTTTTGTTTTTGATTTCTAGCATCCCCAGTTTTTAAATTACTAAATAACAACAGTCTGTTTATCATGGACATCACTATCCTGTCAACCTAAAGATACTTTCCAATGCTAATCATAAACAATTGTCAGGAGTAAGATTCCTGTGTGGAATCCCTCCTCGTGGTTCCATAGCCAACCCAGCTGACATTTGCTACATTATTATTTATGACAATTGTGGTTTATAATTAGAAGTAAAAATAAAATGAATATAATTAGGCAGATGAATGCTCAGATATTATTGTGGGGTTTGATTCCTGAGGCACTGATGCTTGTGCTAGGGAAAGTGAGATCTGTACCATTGGTCTTTACCTGAAGCAGGCTGAGATCAATGTTCTGGTGAGTCACACAACTAAGTCAGTAAAGAAGACTTTAAATATTCGGCGGGGGAGGGATTAAGTTTTAGAGGATTCTATAAACTAACTGGAGAAGACAAGGCAAGAGAGCAAAGTAGCAATAAGCATATGGTGAGATGGGACAGAGTATACAAACATAAGTGTGCAATAGTAGAAACGGCTAAATATCTCAAAACTAGGAAAAGCCAGAACTAAAAGCTTTGTAGCATGTTTAAACAGAACAAGAGAATTGACAGTGCAAATAGAACTAAATGTTTATGATGTGACTGGGACATGTCTATAAGATAGTATCTTGAGTATTCATGCTTACATGATATGTGGGAAGGAAGCTCAGTAAATGTGGAAAGATATCTCTGTTAATTAAGATGTGGAGATGTCATGGTTGGACTGGGATGGACAAGGTCAAAAAGCAAACAATACCATGTTATAATCCAACAGGTTTATTTGAAATTGCAAGATTTCGGAGCTCAGTCCCTTCCTTAGGTGTGGTATGGTAGAGAGGTATAAGACACAATGTAAGCAAAAGGTTAAAAATCACACAACACCAGGTTATAGTCCAACAGGTTTCAATGGAAGCACACTAGCTTTCGGAGTGACGCTCCTTCATCAGGTGATTGTGATGAATCACAATCACCTGATGAAGGAGCGTCGCTCCGAAAGCTAGTGTGCTTCCAATTAAACCTGTTGGACTATAACCTGGTGTTGTGTGATTTTTAACTTTGTACACCCCAGTCCAACACCGGCATCTCCGAATCATAAGCAAAAGGTGTGTGTGTGTGTGAGAGAGTGTGCGCGCATTGGAGAGACTATGTGCGCATGTGTATATGTGAATGTGAGTGAGCGTGTATGTGTGGGAGTGGGTCTGTGTAAGTGTGTAAGTATGTGTTTGTGAGTGTGTGCGTGTGTTTGTGTGTTTGAGTCTGTGTGTGGAAATGTATGATGTTACCGGTAGTGTAACATGAACCCAAAATCATGGTTGAGACCGTCATTGTGGGTACAACACTTAGCTTTCATCCTCTGCTCAGCGATTTTTAATTGTGACATATGTCAAAGTTGACTATGGAGGGCGCTCACCTGAAGATCGGAGGCATAATGTCCTGGACTGCCAATGTGTTCCCCTACTGGGAAAATAGAGAAAATACTGAATTCTATTATGAAGGGGGTTAGAACGGGGCATTTAAGCAAACATGCAATCAACATAGTATTTTGACCAATTTGTTAGAATTCTTTGAAGAAGTAACAAATAGCATAGATAAAGGGGAACCAGTGAATATAATATACTAAGATTTCCAGAAAGTATTCAACAAAGTGCAACATCAAATATTACAATTCAAAATATGATCCCATGAAAGAAAAGTAGTATATCAGCATGTTTACAGGATTGGTTGACTATTAGGAAGCAGAGGATCGGTATATGTTTCAGGATAGTAGGATGTGAGGAAATGTGTGATACATGAATCAGTTTGGGACTTTAGTTATTTATAATCCATATAAATGAATTGGATAGCGTGACCAAATGTACAGTTGCTAAATTTATTGATGATGCAAAGTTGAGGAGGACAGTAAGTTGTGAAGATGACATAAAGAGTCTGAAAAGGGTAGACAGACTAAATGTGTGGCCGAAAAAGAATGAGTGGATGGCATATAATGTGGGAAAATATGAACTTGCCCATTTGACAGAAATAATAGAAAAGCAGATTATTATTTAAATGGAGACAAGTTGTTTAACTTTGAGGTACAGAGGGATCTTGGTATGTTGCCACATGAATGGTCAAAAGTTATTTGACCTCATGAGATTAGGGGGCATAGGAGTGTTATTTATTGCAAGGGTAATGGAATATAAATGTGTTGCTACAGTTGGTTAAAAATGTTGCTGAGGCCATATCAGAATTGCTGGTTTTGGTCTCAATATTTAAAAAATGATGTAAGTGCATTTGAAGCAGTTCAGAAAATGTTCACTCAATTGGTAGCTGGGATGGGAAGGTTATTTTGTGAGGGAAGGTGAACAATTTGAGCCTGCGTTCATTAGAGTTTAGAAGGACAAGAGGGGATCGTATTGAAACAAAAAAGAAATCCTGAGGGGATTTCACAGGGGGTGTGCTGAAAGGATATTTATCCTTGTGAAAGAGATGGAGTTAGGGCACAGAATTTAAAAATAAGGGGTTTCCCATTTCAGATGGTTTCTGCTGATCCAGTGAAGAATACCCACATAAACAGTTTGACAGTTTAGAGATGGTGGAACAAATTACAGAAGATGCTGGAATCTGTACTGAAAAAAAAACGGGTCTGACAGCATCCATGGCGAAAGAGCAAGCTAATGAAGAGTCATCTAGACATGAAACATTAGCTTTTTCTCTCTCCACAGCCACTGTTTGATGCGCTGTGATCTCCGGCATTTGTTGTTTTCAATTTAAAACTGGTGGACAGTTTAAGAAAGTTGGTAGTTAGGTAGAGAGCTAGCTGATTTCGAATGATATCAAGGAGTAGCAAGCAGATGAGAAACAGGAAGAGGTAAAAGACAGATCTTTGTATGATCCCTGAGAAAATGGAGCAGGAGAGGTAAGAGGAATGAGTAATGATGATTCTCTGACTATGATTTAAGAGTTCAGAATGGGATCAGGAGAGTGCACTCTGACCCAGCTGGATGAGAGTGGAGCAGAATGGTGTCATCAGCCCTGTCAAACCTGAAGGTTGAGAATGACAAAGAAGGGATAGTTTACCTTTGTCACAATCACATGGAATGTTATTTCTGACTTTGACAAAAGCCTTTTCAGGACTTGGTGGAGGTAAAAACTTCATTACAGTGATTCAAACATGGAAAATAGATTTGGGAAGGAATGGCACATTCAAAATGTTTGGAGAAGCCAGAGAATTTGGAGATAGCTGATGGTTTGCAAGAAGGGAGAGGTAAAGAGTTGTGTTTTTTAGGAGAGGAGTGACTACGGCAGATTTGAAGGAAGTTGGGACGGCACTTTCCATTATCATTTAACATGGGGCATTGGAAGGGACGTCGGGTGGTCAGCAGATTTGTAGGAATAGAGTGAAGAGTGCATGAGGTGGGTCTTATAGACATGGTGCATTCTAGAGAACACAAGATCTGATTGGTGAGAAATTAGAGAAACATGCAAGTGGTTGGTAGGGAGGCTGAGAAGTGGTTGGGGTGGGTGGATGGGCAGACTAGAGACAAGGGGATAGAAATAATAAAGGCATCTCATCAGATGTTTTCAATCTTCATGTCAAAGAAGCTGAAGAGTTCATTTGTTGGAGGAGGAGAAAGGACTTCAAGAAGATGAATTGCAGTAGAAAAAGTCAGAAATTACCTTTACATTCCTGGAATAATAGTAAGAAATCTTGTAATGAAATTACAGTACTGTTGCCCATTTACATACACTCAATTAATCTGTATTCTTTGTGAAAACTTCCACCTTTCACCTATTATGTTGAGTAAAATTGTGGCAAAATTAATAATTTGTAACAACAGATCACCAATCAAATTAGTGTCTATTGTTAAATTCAGCAGCGGCCATAATTTAAATGACTTGTGAAATCCCTTAACCATGGAAGCAATCAAAGAGTGATTGATATCTGGCAACAAAAAGGGAGAAACTACGTCTGTGAAAATGTCTAATCAAAAAGTCACAATCGAATAAAAAGGAATAATGCCTGAAGATATCATGTAAAGAGTAGGATGCTTGCTTGTGTCCATTTGATGACCAATTTATTTTAACAGCAAAGACTTGGCTGTTCTTTTGATTGACAGACTCTGGGTGTTGTACTGCATGGCTGATTAGACAGTCACTGCTGATTCAGATTGTGAGTGAGCGGAACAAATCACTGCAGCCAAATTTACAAAGGTGCATGTTGTGTTGAATTCATATTCTATTGTCCATTCTTCTATGTCCTACACACTTGAATGAGCCAAGAATTTTAACCATAAGACAATAAGAAATAGGACTAGGAGTAGGCCATTTGGCCCCTCCAGCCTACTTCACCATTCCACAGGATCACAGCTGATCTGACACTCCTCACATCCATCTTCCTGTGTTTCCCCATAACCCTTGAACCTATTTATCTCAGTCTTAAATATAAACAAGGTATCTGCCCCCACATCACTCTGTGGCAAGGACTTAGAAAGACAACTTTTCTCTCCGATTGATAGCTGCTAGAGTAATAGAAAGATGTTATTTATGTCAACCTGTTACACTTAATACTATTCCTAATGAAATTTTTAAGATCAATTTCATTTAAAATTTTGAAAGGAATAACTCAGATCCTGTGAAGACATAGAAATGGCTGATGTTTCAGCTTTCTGAATAATAGAACTGCTTAAAGGGCTCGACTGTCTTCCTCTGAAAAGGAGTTGGTAAAATCATCTGTACTTATTCAGGTTCTGTAGATCATTAGCTATCCTCTTAATATGACACTAAAATAGAAAAAAACAATTGTGGATACTGACGATCTAAAACAAAAACAGAAATTGCTGGAGAAACTCAGCATGTCAGGGAGCATCCGTGGAGAGAAAGCAGAGTTAATACTTCAAGTCCAGTGACCCGTATCTAGAACAACTCCACAACTGATGCCTTCACAGCAGAATTGGGAAATCTTGGACCTTCCTTTCTGTCATCTTTAAGGGTATGGTTTACTTCGACACTCTTCCACAACAAGCTCTGGTACATGCTGCGGCCAATGTGTGCTTAGAATCATAGAATGAAGAGGTGTTTCATCACAGAGCCGGCCTTTTGCCATCCTATGTCTGAGCTGGCTTTCTGAGGAAGCAATTCCCCACCTTTTGTCTCTTGCCCTGTACATTCTTCCTTTTTAGGTCATGATCCAATTCTTTCTTGCACGCCTCAATTGAACCCCCTTCCATTACGCTGTCAGGCAATGCATTCCAGATGTCAACCACTTGCTGCATTAAAAGAAGTTTCTCTTCATGTCACCTTTGCTTCTTTTGTCAATTAGCTTAAACTTGTGTTTTATGCCGGTTCTCAATCCGTGCACCAACAAGAGAAGTTTTGCCCCATCTGCAGATTCCCCATGGTTTGGAATAGCTCTATCAAATATCAACCTTCTCTTCTTTAAGGAAAGAGGTCTCAACTTTTCCAATCTGTCCATGTGATTGAAGTTTCACATCCCTGGGGCCATTCTCATGAGTCTTGTCTGTACCCTTTCTGACACCTTCATTTCCTTCCTAAAGTGCAGCAAACTGGACCCAACACAGGATGAACCTGTGTTTTATGAAAATTCATCATAACTTCCTAGCTTTTGTACTCTATGCTCCTTTTCATTGATAAAGCCAGGGTCCTGAATGCCTTATTAAATGTCTTTCAACTTGTCCTGCCATCTTCAATGATTTATGCACACTTACATGCAGGGCCCTCTGCAGTCTATGAAATTATATCCAGTGTTTCTCTTTTCTTTCTATCAAAATGAGTCACTTTACAGTTCCCTGTATCTTCCATTTTAAAATTGCAGGTTGGTTTTAATTGGTGCCAGACTTTCACTATCATGCAGACTCTACTCAGTTATTCAGCCAGTCAACAGTACCTTCCATATTAGCTTCACATTGAAATAATTTGAACGAATAGGCAGAAGAACGTTTATGTTACATAAACAGAACTTGCTGGAGAATCTCAGCAGCATCTGTGGAGAGAAACACAGAGTTGGACATTTTAAGTCCAATGTGATTCTTCTGTGAAACGATGTTTGTGCGCTCAGAAGTAATAAACATGAATTAATCATGTCTAATTAATTGTAATAATATTGATTGTAACAATAACAATCATGGTAACAATTCACTTTTCCCTTCAGTGATTATTCTCTCTCCCCTTCAGTTATAATTCCCATCTCCCCTCTCAATAATGATTCTCCATCTGCTCTCAGTATTAATGCTCCTTCTCCTTCGCCATTATCTCTCCTTTCACCATCAGTGATAATTCCCCTTCTTCTCCCCAATTATAATTCATCATTAATAATCACCTGCAATTCCTCTCAGAATTACTCTTTCTTTTTCTTAATAATAATCCCCCTCTCCCCTGCAGTAGTAATCCTCATTTTTTTCTCAATAGTTCCTTTTCCCCTCGATAATAGCCCCACCACACTGTTTTCAACAATTAATCCCTATCTCGCAACTAACAACTGACCTTTCCCCTCAGAAATAATTCTCCCTCTCTCTGTATAGTTATTGTTCCTTTTCCACTCAGTCATAATCCGCTGTTAGTAATACTCCATTTCTCCCTTCAGTAACCGCCCCCCTCCTCCCTTAGTAATAACCCACTGCTCCCTTCAGAAATAATCATACCTCCATTCCCTCAGTAGTCGTGACCCAACTCTCCCTCAGTGATAAGGGTTTGGGAAGCAGCTCTGCATTGTAAATCCCTTCTCAGTCTGGTGTCCTGGAGTTGACTAATGTGTCAATCCATGTCAGTTAACTAGTCATTATAAACATTGCCATTT
Source organism: Chiloscyllium punctatum (assembly GCF_047496795.1). Taxonomy (NCBI): domain Eukaryota; kingdom Metazoa; phylum Chordata; class Chondrichthyes; order Orectolobiformes; family Hemiscylliidae; genus Chiloscyllium; species Chiloscyllium punctatum. The sequence continues at coordinate 131,847,801 of NC_092739.1, read as the reverse complement.
ATTGCAAGGAGAATGGGACATAACAGTCTTTCTGCAGCTGTATGGGGAGTTGATGAGACAACATCTGGAGTCCTCTTTACAGTTTTGGTCTCCACATTTGAAGAAAAAATATAATTGTTTACAAAGCAGTTCAGAGAAGGTTTACTCAACTCATTCCGGGGGTAAGGATTTAGTGTATGAAGCAAGATTGAACAAATTAAGACTGTATTGATTGGGGTTTAGATTACTTACAGTATGGAAACAGGCCCTTCGGCCCAACAAGTCCACACCAACCCATCGAAGTGCAACCCACCCAGACCCATTCCCCTACATTTATCCCTTCACCTAACATTACAGGCAATTTAGCATGGCCAATTCACCTAAGCTGCACATTTTTGGATTGTGGGAGGAAACTGGAACACGCGGAGGAAACCCACACAAACACGGGGAGAATGTGCAAATTCCATACAGAGAGTCACCTGAGGCGGGAAATGAACCCGGGTCTCTGGCACTGTGCCACCGTGCCACCTAAGACTAAGAGATGATATTATTGAAACATGTAAAATTTTGAGGGGAGTGAATAGGGTGGATATTTCCTTCTGAGGGTGGGGATAGGGAACTTAGTTTAAGAATAAGAGGTCTCCCTTTAAAATCAGATATGAGAAGAAATAAATTCTCTCAGAGGATAGTTAGTATGGAGAATGCATTCCTTAAGAAGGTGGTGGATGTTGGTCTTCAGATCTATTCAAGACTGAATTAAACATATTCTTTATAGATAACAAAGTTGAAGGTTATGTGGGGGATGGGGATGGGGATGGGGGTGGGGGTGGGTAGGAGTCAATGGCAAAGCTGCCTGGAAGGGCCAAATTGCTTACGCTTGTTCCTAAGTTCTATGATCCTGTGTATTTGGAAGCTGTTCCAAAGAAGTCATATTAAACTTAAGGCATTACCTCTGTTCTTTCCTCACAGATGCTGGGTTTGACCTGCTGAGATCTTTTGGCATTTTCTGTTTTTATTTAAGATCTCTAGTATCCACAATACAATGTCTCTTTTAAGATGCCCTTTGACCAACAATGTCACTGTGCATTTATATGACATCTTTAACACAGAAAATGTCCGAAGGTAGCTGATCCCAACTAAAGTGCAGCCATGAGCTCTGCTCCTGACTGGGAAGTGAAATGTTAGCCATGCCTTCCGTTCCTGATCACCATCCAGTGACTCCCATTGGTCAGTGGGAATGTAGGATCATTGGGTCCTGACAGAATTGACTTGATCATGAACCATCCCATGTGAGAGTAGTCTGTTACCATATGAAGGATGAGGATTACTTATATCCTGAGGAGTTACCTAATGAAGTTGCACTTTAGCAGAGTACACAATTGTGGGCGGCACGGTGGCACAGTGGTTAGCACTGCTGCCTCACAGCGCCAGAGACCCGGGTTCAGTTCCCGCCTCAGGCGACTCTCTGTGTGGAGTTTGCACATTCTCCCCGTGTCTGCGTGGGTTTCCTCCGGGTGCTCCGGTTTCCTCCCACACTCCAAAGATGTGCAGGTCAGGTGAATTGGCCATGCTAAAATTGCCCGTAGTGTTAGGTAGGGGGTAGATGTAGGGTTATGGGTGGGTTGTGCTTCGGCGGGGCGGTGTGGACTTGTTGGGCCGAAGGGCCTGTTTCCACACTGTAAGTAATCTAATCTAATACAATTGTGATTGACAGACTAGTTTTAATCAACTAAGTAAGAAAGAAGAGTGGCCAAATGATGTAGAATGACCTGCCAACTCACTTAGACTCATTTTACCTCTTAACCAAAGACCAATTTTAGCTCCATGGTCTGAAAGAAATGAAAAAAAGAAAACAAGGCGAAAATTGAATGAAGATAAAAAATCTTGTGCTGTTCATTGATTGCTATCTCCCATCCATTTCGTTTTGTTCTTTGAGAGCTTCAATGTTTTGAATGGAGCATCCACTCATCTTGTTTATTCCTTATTTGAGTCTGTCATTGCATAGAGGCACTGAGTGGAGGTTGGATACTTCCTTCAAGCACAAAGTCAGGAGTGACTTCACCTGACGAAAGAGCAATGCTCCGAAAGCTTGTCATTTCAAATAAGACTCTTGGACTGAAACCTTGTAACATGTGACTTGTGAGTTTGTCTACCCCAGTCCAACACCGGCACCTCCCATCATGACTTTCTTAAAGGAAGAAAGGGAAATCCAGAAGAATTCCTTTGTTTTTTCTACCACTCATGGGAATTGGTCCAGAGCTGTATGGACACTGGAGCCCTCACCTTCATCCTTAGATAATTAAAGTCTTTTCTTTACCATGTTAATAAATATAAGCTGGCAGAACACATTGTGTCAGCTGGCAATTTAAACCTTAATGTCACTGTTTTGTAACTCATGTAATTACCTGCCAGCTCGGAAAATATATGTAAATTGCTAAAAGAAAAGCAGAAACTGCCATGTATACCTGATTATCGTAAATGCCTTTGCATTGGTGTTTTACTCATGCCAAGCAAAGCTGATAATTATAACAGAAATTTCAAACCTGTTGCCTGTAGACTTCTGTGTAGATGGCAGAGTTTTGAATATAATTGCTTCAATTTGAAATGTTTAAGAACCAATGATTGAATGTATAGTGTTTCAAAGTATCAGCTCCTTTAATCAACAAAGACATCTCTGAAACTTGGACATTACCAATGAAATGGAGAATGTCGGCATGGTACTGCACCTTCCTCACTCAACAGACATATAATTGGATAGGATATAAAACACTGGTCATTCACATCACTGCTCAAAATAGACTCAGTGTTGCACTTGGATGTATGGAACACCAGAATCAAATCCAGCCAACAGGCAATTGCTTGTGTGGTGACAGAATGGGGGCAGCATTGCTGTCCAAACTTGTGTAGCTTGCAGTTACTAGTCGGGAGAACAGGAATGCTTGTTCAAAACCTTGCTGTTTGATCAGCTTCCCCTTAGGCTGGAATCAGGATTATGAATTTACATTGCTCCAGCATTATGTTCTCCTTACTTCTGATTCTGCTATGGAGAGTGCTGATTATTTATTTGGTTGAACCTGTAAATAGTCGTCATAGTTTTTATTGTTTTTCTCTTATTCGTCTGAAGACATCATTTTTTTTGTACTGCCACTAATAGAGTTTAACTTGGAGTTTGTGCTGGTAAAGTTCTTTTCTACACTAACTGAATACATACTTTCTCCTTCTACATGTACGGATTTTCTCCTTGCATGTAACATTGACACTCTAGTATTTTTCATGAGCAATCCAGGAAAATAACATTTGTCTTAATAAATAGATTTCAGATATTCAACTCACAGGTCAAAAACTTTCATATTATCCATTGAACACTTATTTCAAAACTGGAATTCATCTGAAATCTAAGAGAGACAGAAGAACTAAGATGTCAAACTATTTTAAAATTGAATCTTCAAGCTTAAATATGCAGGCTGGAAACAAACTGATTTCTCTCCTTTCGCCCCCAACTCCAATCTTTAGGTATTAGTTCATTCATGGCTACAAATCCACTTGGCTACAAACCCAATTAACAAATTTGTTCTGCCACTAATTTGGAAACTGATGCTGTCCAGAAAGCGATATCTAATTTTAACAACTCACTCGTGAGCATCCCTACTAACAGATTACACATAAAATCATTGCACATGGATAAATGACAATAACAGGTATTTATTGGTTGCTTTGTGATTTCTTGCTGTTTGTTTCGAAATGAAAGTTATAAATCATGCCATGCCCAAGCACATTCAGGTTTATTACAAAGCCCCATAAGGCTGGTCTGTTTTTCTTTTATATCAGTGTGCTTTCAGCTAAATAGGAGATGAATCTAAGCTCTGCACCTGTTGAGTTTGCATCGTATTAAATTAACATTCTTATTTGTGCAAATTACTCCTGCCATATTTTTAAAAGGGAAAGAAATAAAATAGAGCAATTTCATTATTATGATGAAATTTCTCACCGTACCTCATGACCTGGATGGCTAAAGTAGTGAGCAGTTGAACTATGGAGACTAGAAAATGCACAGCTTTAATTCTCTGACTGAACTGGTCAGAGTCAACTGGTTTCAGCCAGGGCAGTGGTACTATTAGCCACAGAGCCCTAGAACTAGGCTGGGTAAAACTGGCCAAGGTTGACACTCCTGATTGCCAGCCATTTGGCAGTGCCTATGCTTGAATACTGGATGAGAGAATGATCAGGTCTAACTATGATAGCTGCAATGTTTCAAGTAGTAAGGATTCAGTAACCATTTTGTGAGGGATATTGGGGAACCATATCCAAACAGAGTGTGAAAGAAAGAGCAGCTCTTTTCTTGGTCACGTATTAGCTCTTTGTCTCCATGAGTAAGTATTTACAAAACACTTGAAATAAACCATAAGACACAGGAGTAGGAATAGGCCATGCATGTCATTCAATCTGTTCCACCATTTATTGAGAACATGGCTGACATCAGAATCCTCCACTTTGCTGCTTTTTCCCCATACGTTCCCTTACAGATTAAAAATCTGCCTATTCTTTAAAAGCAAATTAGACTCTGCCTTGTATTGATGATTTCCATTAGAAGTGAAGAATCCCTCTGCCTTTTTTCTCCTCCTTAGGTTAAAACATTTCTCTCAGGAACAGTATATTTTTCCCATTCCTAGTTGATCTTTTAATGGCGGTAATAAGTCTCTGTCTTGAATTGCTACAGCCTGTGTGGTGATAATAATTCTGTGTGTTAGATGGAAAGCTTCAGAATTTGGATCCAGCAACACTGAAAGAATGGTTATGTACGAGAATCAGAATAATATATAACCTGGAGGAGGATGCACAGTTGATACTGTTCCACTGTGTCTCCTATCTTTGTCCTTCCAATTTTTGTTGGAAGGTGATAGCAACAAAGTTCTGTGTGAAATCAGCCAATACCCTGTTTCGGATGTGTTAACACACCAAATAGTCCAATAAGGTATAAATTTACAGACTTACTCAGGCGTGCCTTGTTTCTGTTTCTCTATCATCTCTGGTATGTTTGCTGAGCCCATTACACACGGATTTTCAGTAGTCCTTTGACAAAACAATTGTACCGCTGCTACAGACAGCTAAAGTGCATAACATTTTATGGCAAACTAGAATTCTGACAGGAGAAGGCTGAAATTGTGAAATTTTGCTCTGAGCAGAAATCTTTCACCCTGCTGAAGCAAGAATTGGGAATCCAGGCACATGCCTCACATCAATGAACAGAAAATTGTAGCAGTACATAACCTAATTCCTGATGTGCATTTTTGGTTGGGCAAAGTTCTATCAATAGAATAGTCTCATAAATCTGGTGCATAAGTATCTTGTCCAAGAGTTATGAATGCCAAGCTTGTATGATCAAGCCATCTTATTAAACCGGTGTGCTGTTTACTGCTCCCATTAAATGAATAGGTTAATGTCACTGTTAAAAGATTTGAGGATGTTGTATGAGTATTTGCAAAGTAAACGTTAACTGCCAGGCTCATGTGATTTAACTTGGAATGATCAGAGCTCAATGTTTCGAGGGACTAATATTTCTTGTTATGGCATACCACTAGATAAATGTTTCTGCATGTACTCACATAGGAATACACAATACCATCCATCTGCCAGTTTATGGAAGTGATTGGTAGTTTTATTAATTGACATTCTAAGCTGCCAATGTAAATCAATTTCACAGTAATTTACTCTTGCTTCAGGGAGTGAAGTGAGGGAAAGGGCAGCAACTAATATTGTGAAAGCAACTTATTGTTTGACTTTTGTTTCCTTGAAGTAGAAATAAAGCACACTGAAAGTCAAAGGTTGAAAATTGCTCTCTGGGGCTTCCCATGTTTACTGCCAGTGAAAGCTCCACAGAATCTTTGTATGTGCATTCTTTTGTGTAGGGTAATAATTCTGAAGATGTTAATATTCATTCTATATTGACCCTGCTCATTCCAGGTATTTTCTAATCAATTTGGTCAGAGATATTATTACACACCTCTGGAGCAGGTGGGACTTGAACCCAGGCCTCCGGCTCCTGTGGTAGGGACCAAAAGTGCTCATCCTGATGTCACACACAGTCTCTGGGTGGAGGAATGGAGCTGTTGCTCTGTTTATTGGTGGAGTACACGTATCTGTATCAGCTCCCTAAAGTCATAGTAATTGTACCTGATCAAATATAATTGTATTTATTGCGACTTTACAATAAACTACCTTGTTATCTAAGAGCAGTGCCTCTTCTGTAGATACACTAGAGAGGCATATCACATGTTTCAACACATGCATAAATATTGTTCCATTTGCTTTCTGAGTCCTAAATGCTCAAGTGCAGCATTTCCAAGATCTCTACACAGTTAGGTTATCTTAGAAATTGAATAATAAATAATCAACACGTGTCAGTATAAAATTGGAATTGCTTGTAATCGCTACTGCTTCCCTCATCCTTGATCCCCTCACATTTTTAGCCATGGCATGATGTTGTTTCAGCTGCAAATCTATCAGTCAGGTTTCACTGGTCTTGGCTCAATCATGACTAATACTTTGTGTTCAGCTAATAAGATAATCGATGGATGATACAAGTTTCCCTTCAATTTTCTCTTTGCATTTGACGTGAAAATATTATTTGAGAATAGTTTTGGTTCCCCATTGTGGGTTTATTCTCTGGTAGAGAAATCCTGTTTTATTTTCCCTTTTTTTGTGTAGTTACTCATTATTGCAACACCATTTCATCTAGCTGGAAAACTCTGTTATTGTGACTTTCCCTATCTGATGGATCTATGTGTAAAGATGACCTGTGTGCCACAAAGCCCAAGGTCACACTAGTATCTGACATGGAAGTGAACACCATAAACTATTTATACTTTTTAATTAACATCATAGTTACTTTTCTCTTTATTTGCAGAAAATAAATATATTGTTGAAAGTGACATTTCAGAAGCAGTTCATAGAAGTACATGGGATACTTATTAATAGAAACAATATTGAAGCAATACTGGATATCTTTGAGATTATTCAATGTGCTTCGAACCTTTCCTATCTGAGCCATGTATGAACCAGGTCGGCATGGATGAGTTGGGCTGAAGGGCCTATTTCTGTGCTGTACACCTCAATGACTCTAACCTGTCATTGCATGCAGTAGCATCTATCATTATACTCAGTGCAAATGTAGAGGGAATTGGTTCCATGTTCCATAGTGCCTAGGAAGTTTCCAGTATCTGCCTCTTTTAAGGTGAACAGTGATAAATTCTGCTTCATTCAAATCTCTCTGTGCATTTTATAAAGGCCTATGATATGGTGGGCATCACCTGTGACCAGCATTTGAACCTCAAACACAGTCAGACTGCCTGTATTTCACAAGCTTGATGAGACGATTGAGAATGAATTATTCCTTCCTGCAGTTTGAAAGTGCATAATTGATGCCTTTGCCCACTCAATGTCTTCTTGCCCAGCAGAAGTAAAACCTGTGTTTTGCTCAATAGACTGACTCTGCCTACCCTGACATTGGCCCAGATCTTTTCTTGTTGCAGGTGGCTTCTAGTAAATGGCAAGTGTTGGCAGCCAATGTGGTGGTCACCCTTAGCAGGTCTGACAACATCTGTGCAGACAGAATCAGAGTCCAGCATGACTGTACTTCAAGACGTCATCTGTTTCTCTTGCCATTGATGTTGCCAGAGCAGCTGAGTTTCTTCAGCACTTTCAGTTTTTATTACATTCAGCACTGGGCACAGCCTGGTAATCAGGTACCCATGCAGATTCTCCATGCCCTCTTTTACCTTTCAATTCCTGGACTGTCCATTCCCACCAGCTCCCCCATACCTGGACACCAAATGTCCTCTTTGCGTTTGAGTCCTGATATTATATTTTAATGATACCCCCCACCCTAATCCTGTATGTTCCCCCAATGGTGGGCACATTGGTGGTCACTGCCAACAATCCTCACTCCCCATTCCCTTCCACATGCGCCTATTCTGTGCCCCTTAGCCCCTCTTATATTTTAACTTCTCCCCCCACCCCCATCCCTATACTTGTCTTTACCTCAACACATGCCTCTTGCCATGAGTGCCCCCACTCACTATAGCCAAAGAACATGCTGTTAGGTCCAGCTCCCCCTGTCCTCTCCCCTGCTCAATGTATGAACCCTCAAGACTGATTGCTCTCCATTCTCATGATTTTGACAAACAGCCAGAAAGTACTGACCAGATCCCAGATTACAGTTCACTGACTGACAGTATGTGATTCCCTGACTAGTTGCAATGGCCCTACAGCACTGACCAACACTGACCACTGCTCAGACTGTGGTCGGACCTATTCCCCTGATTGTGACCACCACAGTACCTATACTGGCAGTGGTGTCTGCCCTTGACTGATAGTACTGGGATCTCCTGAGTGACAGCAGCCTCACTTGACAGAGGACTACTCCCAGACACATTTTGAGACATGACCATTGTTGAAAAATGATGTATTGGGGGTGTTTGCTGCAGACAACTTGCATGTCCAGTCGGGTGTGTGTGTGTGTATGTGTGTGCAGCAAAGTCAATATGATAGTACTGTGAGCTTTTAGGTTCTAGTTGAAAGTTATGACATGGCAAGGCATGATGGAGATACTGTGAACAGGTAGCAAGTAAATGACTAGTCCTTAGATACAGCCTGGTCTAATCCATGAGCTGGGTGCCTGACCCACTTGTAAACTGCCGCTGCAGCAGCATTCCAGTTATTGTTACCAATGCACCATGAAGTGGAGCTTTAAAGTGCAGATGCACCCTGCCAGTGGGTCAGAGAGGCCAGGAGAGTTCTGAGACACTGGCATGTGTCAGGTGCCAGCATCTGTGGATGTGTCAAGTGTGCAGCAGGTGTCCTGGAGCTTCACCTGATTTGCTGTTGCAGGGTATCCAAGATGGTGACCTGGAAGAATAAATGGCAAGTCACCGGGTAACCCATCTGACTTTCATGTCTGATATTGTCGATATCTAGTTTCCTCACAGCAGGTGGAGAAGAGAAAGCTGCATGTCTTAATGAGGTGAGGTTTGCGGTTAATAACACTGTTACCAAATCATAATCCCTTCTAATATCCTGTCTCCCGTCCCACCACCTTGTCCCAGATACAATCCTCCAACTCAGCACCACCCTCTTGAACTGTCCTACCTGTCCATGTTCCTTCCCAACTATCTGCTCTACCCTCCCCACTGACCTATCACCATCATTCTCCCCCTTCATCCACATATTGCATTCCCAGCTACCTTCTCCCAACTCCACCCCCCTCCCATTTATCTCTCAGTACCCTTGCCCCTCCCCCCACCAAACACCAAACATTCCTGATGAAGAGCTTATGCTTGAAACGTCCACTCTCCTGTTCCTCAGATGCTGCCTGACCTGCTGTGCTTTTCCACTACCACACTTCTTGACCCTGATCTCCAGCATCTGCAGTCCTCACTTTCTCCATTTCTCTGCTGCTGCCTACCCAGAATCTCATCACAACTCCCCAGAACTCTGCTGGCATTTGTAATGAATTGTCCCCAACATCAAGAAAGACCCAACTTCTGACGTGATTCTCCCACATTTCTCACCATCGCCCACGTTTAGAACAATCTACAGCAATGTGTCCAGCAGTTTTCCATTCAAATCTCTGGAGGGCTCTAAAACCTCCAATCTTCTATCTTAACTGCAAGGTATCGATCCACTGGCTGTGGAATTGTCTGCCACAGGAAATTGTTGAGGATATTGTTTATGATATTCATAAATGACATAGATGAGAATGTGAGTGTGTGTGTATGTATGTGGGGGTGAGGGTGGGTGTGGGGGATGTTGGGGGGGGGTGGGGAAGGTTTGATAAGTAACTGTGTGGATGACACTAGGATTGGCCAGGTGGTTGATAAGTATATTCTAATGTTTAAGCAGTTAGTTGGACACTATCTTTCCTCTTTTCTTTCCACGTATCCAATCTAGTTCATTCTGAAACTGTACAACTTGTAAATTTGTTGTTGTCCAATTGCTTGTCCATGATTTATGTCAGGTGATATCTTATTTATTTCAATCTTGACACATTGGAGTAAATTTTAGAATTCAAGGCTCCCAGTGCAGAGTCTTGATCGATAACAGTGCAGCTTACAAATAAATCATTAAACGCACAAAGATTCTTACCTGCACTTCTGAGTAGGAATGCTTTAATGCAGTGACCTTGAGTTTACAAATTTACTCCTATGGGCCTTGGCCACACACCTTGGTTCTTCGTTTAAGAAATAGAACACCGTGTCATGAGCTTTTCATGCAATTTGTTCAAGATGACCCTTAAATCCAAAATACCAGTCAGTTCCTTCAAATAAGAAACAAAACATTGTGGTATGAACTTCTCACATATTTTGTTCAAGGTGACCATTAAATCTAAAACACCAACACAAACATCAGATTGGCCAATTTTATTTTCTTTCCTCTCTGATTTAGATATACTGCACACATATAGCAGTGATTTATTTTGTTGCTGTGGTCACCTAGTTGCCGTGTTGTGGGTTACTATGACGGAGGATTGTTGGGGCAGTCACCAAGGGTGGGGAGGTGCCAAGACAGTTCCAGGCATTTGCTCATCTCTTTAACATATGTCATCTAATTGTCGTCCTATAACTCTGGAGCAAATGTTGTGTGGAGATTTGGGGCAAGAGTCAAGCCTATACCCCAAGGCTGGGCTCACTCTGCAGCTTGAAGTGTGGGGAGGCTTGATTCATGCTCTATTCCTGATGAAGGGCTTTTGCCCGAAACGTCGATTTTCCTGCTCCTCAGATGCTGCGTGACCTGCTGTGCATTTCAAGCACCACTCTGATCTAAACCCCCATTGGATATGTGGCAGAATGTAGAATGCTGTCAAAGGGCAGTCAGTTTGCTCATTTCTTCTCCACAGCTCTGCACCATCTGTAATATTTATTAGTTGCAGGTGGATCTGAGGAAATTTGCTCTCTAGAGTAGGAACAGGTGTATCTGAGTCCCATGCTCTCTGCAGCATGTTCAACTCATCTGTTGCAGAACTTTCATCTTTATTGCTTCATCTCAGATTGCTGGTGAGTGAATTAGCACACAATGGATCATTGTCATAGGGCAGGCAAAATGTTATAACTGATGAATGTGGGAACTTCTAGATGCCAGTAAATTCAGGACAGTGTGCTTCTAGCAAATGTTTGCAGCTTGGATTAGATTCAATGAGCATCAGACTGAGCTTCAGGTACTGCAACACATTCAAAGGGGTGGTGGGGGGGGAAGTTATCTGGGCATTTTATTCTTGGAAGCAGTTTGGCCCTTATGATGGGGTTATCTGATTTAGCTAGTGGTCATAGAAAAGAGGGTGCAAATGCCATAATGGGACCCAGAACGTGCAATGGCCGGATGTGTTGGAGATCTTTCAGCTTGCTTGGATGAGAGTGAGGCCTGCAGAATCATCCGCCGACATTTCCACCACCTCCAAAAAGACCCCACCACCAGGGATATATTTCCCTCCCCACCCCTTTCCGCCTTCCGAAAAGACCGTTCCCTCTGTGACTACCTGGTCAGGTCCATACACCCCTACGTCCCACCCTCCCATTCTGGCACTTTCCCCTGCCACCGCAGGAACTGTAAAACCTGTGCCCACACCTCCTCCCTCACCTCTATCCAAGGCCCTAAAGGAGCCTTCCACATCCATCAAAGTTTTACTTGCACATCCATTAATATCATTTATTGTATCCGTTGCTCCCGATGCAGTCTCCTCTACATTGGGGAGACTGGGCGCCTCCTAGCAGAGCGCTTTAGGGAACATCTCCGAGACACCTGCACCAATCAACCAAACCACCCCATGGCCCAACATTTCAACTCCCCCTCCCACTCTGCTGAGGATATGGAGGTCCTGGGCCTCCTTCACCGCTGCTCCCTCACCACCAGACGCCTGGAGGAAGAACGCCTCATCTTCCGCCTCGGAACACTTCAACCCCAGGGCATCAATGTGGACTTCAACAGCTTCCTCATTTCCTCTTCCCCCACCTCATCCTCGTTTCAAACTTCCAGCTCAGCACTGTCTCCTTGACTTGTCCGGACTTGTCCTACCTGCCTATCTTCTTTTCCACCTATCCACTCCACCCTCTCCTCCTTGACCTATCACCTTCATCTCCTCCCCCACTCACCCATTGTACTCTATGCTACTCTCTCCCACCCCCACCCTCCTCTAGCTTATCTCTCCACGCTTCAGGCTCACTGCTGTTATTCCTGATGAAGGGCTTTTGCCCGAAACGTCGATTTCACTGCTCGTTGGATGCTGCCTGAACTGCTGTGCTTTTCCAGCACCACTAATCCAGTATTTGGTTTTCAGCATCTGCAGTCATTGTTTTTACCAGTGTGGATTATTAACTGAGCCATGTGAAAAAAGCATGCTATGGCAGAAGGACTGGGAGAAGTTGGACAGCACTTGCACTAGTTCTGGGAAAAGTAGGGATTTGTACGATTGGGTGGTCTATACCGAAACCATGCTAGAAAAAAGGTTTCCCCCATGCTGCACAGTTGGATGCAGCCATTCCAACGTTCTTGCACTGTTATCAGCATCAACACTCACACTATATCATGTAAAGAAAGCATCAAACTTAAAGTAAAAGAATATAATTACTTAAAAATGAGTGTAACATCAGAAGAACGATCAGAGTATAAACATAGAACATAGAACATTACAGCGCAGTACAGGCCCTTCGGCCCTCAATGTTGCACTGACCTGTGGAACCAATCTGAAGCCTATCTGTCCAACATTATCCTATTTTCATCCATATGTTTATCCAATGACCATTTAAATGCATTTAAAGTTGGCAAATCTACTAATGTTGCAGGCAGTGCATTCCATACCCCTACTACTCTCTGAGTAAAGAGACTATCTCTGGCATCTGTCCTATATCTATCACCCCTCAATCTAAAGCTATGTCCCCTCATGCTAGCCATCACTACCTGAGGAAAAAGGCTCTCACTGTCCACCCTATCTCAACCTCTGATTATCTTATACATCTCAATTAAGCCACCTCTTAACTTTCTTCTTTCTAACAAAAGCAGTCTCAAGTCCCTCAGCCTTTCCTCATAAGACCTTCCCTCCATACCAGGCGACACCCTAGTAAATCGCCTCTGAACTCTTTCCAATGCTTCCACATCCTTCCTATAATGTGGTGACCAGAACTATACACAGTATTCCAATTGCGGTCATACCAGAGTTTTGTACAGCTGCAATATGACCTCATGGCTCCGAAACTCAATCCCTTTACCAATAAAAGCTAACGCACCTTCTTATCAACCTGATGGCAACTTTCAGGGATCTATGTACATGGACACCGAGATCCCTCTGCTCATCTACACTACAAAGAATCTTACCATTATCCCAGTATTCTTTATTCCTGTTGCTCCTTCTAAAGTGAATCACCTCACACTTTTCTCCATTTAATTCAATTTGCCGTCTCTCAGCCCAGCTCTGCAGCCTATCTATGTCTATCTATGTAATGTACAACATCCTTCAGCACTATCCATAACTCCACTGACCTTAGTGTCATCCGCAAATTCACTAACCCATCCTTCTAAACCGTCATCCAGGTCATTTATGAAAATGACAAACAGCAGTGGCCCCAAAACAGATCCTTGTGGTATACCACTGGTAACTAAACTCCAGTATGAACATTTCCCATCAACCACCACCCTCTGTCTTCTTTCAGGTAGCCAATTTCTGATCCAAACTGCTAAGTCACCCTCAATCCCATGCCTCTGTATTTTGTGCAATAGCCTACTGTGAGGAACTTATCAACCGCCTTACTAAAATCTATATACACCACATCAACCGCTTTACCCTCATCCACCTGTTTGGTCACCATCTCAAAGAACTCAATCAAGTTTGTGAGGCACGATCTACCCTTCACGAAACCATGTTGATGATCCCTAATCAACTTATTCCTATCAAGGTGATTATATCTCTTATAACCTTTTCCAACACTTTACCCACAACTGGAGTCAGGCTCAATTGTCTATAATTACCTGGGTTGTCTCTATTCTCCTTCTTGGATAAGGAGGCAACATATACTGTTCACCAGTCTTCTGGTACTATTCTCGTAGACAGTGACAACATAAAGATCAAAGCCAAAGGCTCTGCAATCTCTGCCCTGGCTTCCCAGAGAATCCTTAGATAAATCCCATCTGGCCCAGGGGATTTATCTATCTTCACACCCTCCAGAATTGTTAACACCTCCTCCTTGTGAACCTCAATCCCATCTAGTCTAGTAGCCTGTATCTCAGTATTCCCGACAACATTATCTTTTTCCATTGTGAATACTGAGGAAAAATATTCATTTCGCGCTTCCCCTATTTCCTCGGATTCCACACACAATTTACCATTTGGCTCTAATCTTTCTCTAGTCATTCTTCTTTCCTGATATGCCGATATAAAGAGTTAAGGTTTTCCTTGATCTTATCTGGCAATGATTTTTCATGTCCCCTCTTGGCTCTTCTTAGCTCTCTCTTTAGGTCTTTCCCAGCTAACTTGTAACTCTCAAAAGCCTTAACTGAGCCTTCACATCTCATCCTAACATAATCCTTCTTTTTCCTCTTGACAAGAAATTCAACTTCTTTAGTAAACCATGGCTCCCTCACTCAACCACTTCCTCTCTGCCTGACATATCAAGGACACGCAGTAAGCTGTTCCTCAAAGAAGCTCCACATTTCAATTGTGCCCATCCCCTGCAGTTTCCTTCCCCATCCTATGCATCCTAAATCTTGCATAATCGCATCATAATTGCCTTTCCCCCAGCAATAACTCATGCCCTGCATTATATATCTACCCCTTTCCATCGCTAAAGTAATCATAACCGAATTGTGGTCACTATCACCAAAGTGCTCACCTACCTCCAAATCCCACACCTGGCCGGGTTCATTACCCAGTACCAAATCTAATGTGGCCTCGCCCCTTGTTGGCCTGTCTACATACTGTGTCAGGAAACCCATTCTGCACACACTGGACAAAAACTGACCCATTTAAAGTACTCAAACTATAGCATTTCTAGTCAATATTTGGAATGTTAAAGTTGCCCATTACAACTACTCTGTTACTTTCACTCCTGTCCAGATTCATCTTTACTATCCTTTTCTCTACATCTCTGGAAGTATTCGGAGGCCTATAGAAAACTCCCAGCAGGGTGACCTCTCTATTCCTGTTTCTATCCTCAGCCCATACTACTCAGTAAATGAGTCCTGAACTGTCCTTTCTGCCACTGTGATACCATCCTTGACTAACAATGTCAGACCGCCTCTTCTTTTACCATCTTCTCTGATGTTACTGAAACATCAAAGTCTCAGAACCTGCAACAGCCATTCCTGTCCCTGTTCTATCCATGTCTCCAAAGTGCCTGCAACATCAAAGTTCCAGGGACAACTCTCGTTCAAAGTTCACCCACCTTATTCCGGATGATCCTGGCATTGAACACTTCAAGCCACCTTCCTACTTGCCAGTGAACTTTTGTGACCTTGAAACCTTATTTCTGACCTCACTCCTCTCAATTCCTAGACACTGGAACTACAATTTAGGTTCCCATCCCCCTGCTGAATTAGTTTAAACCCTCCCGAAGAGCATTAGCATATTTCACTCCCAGGTATCCCTCTGGTTCAGGTGTAGACCATCCTGTTTGTAGAAGCCCCTCCTACCACAGAATGAGCCCCAATTCTCCAGGTAACCGAAACCCACTCCTTTCTTCATTTTCTTCTTTTCTCTTCAGCCCTTTTACTTTTCTTCTTTTTTCTGTTGTCTTCGTCTTCTTTTTTTTGAAGTCTGGAGAGTGGCAATTCAAGGAGGAGGTCTCCAGTGACAGCAACAACAGGATGAACCAGATATGGCTTCACCCCATCCAGGGTCTCCTGCCAAGTATGGGGCTGATTTCCATGGCCCAGACACAGAGGCTGAGCTGAGGCTTGAAATCCGCAGCTTGGCCCAGATGCCTAAATGAAGAGAAGTGGCGGTCTTGGTATAGCATGGCTGTCTCCCGGTATGGCCATCTTGTCCTGGCCTGGAGGTCTCATCCCCATGTTGAAGTCCGTTTCATCTTTAGCTTCCAGATATTCCAGTGTTCTGGCAGGTGGTCTCATCCAGGAGTGGTGGTCTCAGCCTGGCATGGTGGCCTTCTGCAGTGGAGGCTTCCAGCCAGTATTCCAGCATCCCACCTGGAGGTCCTGTCTTGGAATAGCAGGGTGGCCCCGTCTACATCTTCTTTGTGTTCCAACATTCCTCAATTGGTTTTCCCCAAGCCCAGAAGCCGTTAACTGATCTGTAGTGAACTTAATTTTATTCTTTCTTATTATTATGTATGACTTCTGTCATTGATGTAGGTATCTTGGTGGGGTGACTTATAAAACTCTACATGGTATTTTTCATGTAAAAGTACATGTGGCAATAAATTTCTGTTCTATTCTATTCTACTGTACGTGAAGGCAGAAGGCATTTGCTATTTGTCACAAAAAGTGGTTTTCATGCAAAGTGGAAGCATGTGGTGTATACATGGATAGAAGATTGGCTTGCTGGCAGAAAACAGAGAGTATGCATAAATAGTTTTTTATTGATTGACTGGACAAATAGTTCCACAGGGTCCATGTTAGGGTTCAACATCTTACAGTTTATATCCCGGACTTAGATAAGAAGGTTGAAGGTCTGTTAGCTATATTTGCAGATGACACAAAGATGGATAGGATAGTGTGCTGTGAAGATGACATAAGAAAGGTCCAGACAGATATGGATAGATCGAGTCTATAGGCAAAATTCCAACAGATGAAGTATAATGTGAGAAAATGAGAAATTGTTCACTTTGCAGGAAGAATAAAAAGCAGAGTATTATCTAAATGGAGAATGACTGCAGAATTCAGGGGCGGAGAGGGATTGAGTTATTCTTGTGCATGAGTCAGATGAGGTTGATACGCAGTTACAGAAAGTAATCTAGAAGGCTAGTGGGACGTGAGACAAATGAAACATGAGCATAAGGGTGTTATGCTTCAGTTATACAAGACATTGGTGAGGCCATTGCTGGCAAATTGTGTACAATTTGGGGCTTGTTATTTAATGTCTTATTATTTGTAATGTAACTGCTTGGGGGTGTGGTTTATATTTGCTTTATGCGATTGATACGTGGAATGCATGAGTTGCCATGTAAGGATAGGTTGGACAGGCTTGGCTTGTTTCCACTGGAGTTTAGAAGAGGGAGAAATTACTTGACTGAACTATATCAGATCTTGAATCATCTTGATAAGATGGATGTGGAAAGGATATTTCCTCTTGTTGATGAATTCAGAGCTATGGAGAATTGTTCTAAAATTAGGAGTCACCCTTTTCGGACAAAGATGAGTTGAAATGGTTTGTCCCAGTGGATTATGTGACTTTGGAACTCTCTGCCTGAGAAACCATTGGGTGTAGAATCATAGAGACCCCACCATGTGGAAAGAGGCCATCCAACCCAATGAGTCCATACCGATCCTCCGAACAGCATTCCATCTAGACCCATCCCCCTTCCCCTTCCCTATCCCTGTAACCCTGCATTTCCTATGGCTAATGTACCTAACCTACACATTCCTTAACATTATGGGTAATTTAGCATGGCCAGTCGACCCAACCTGCACATCCTTGGACTGTGGGAGGAAACTGGAGCACCTGGGGCAAACCCACGCAGACACAAGGAGGATGAGCATGCTCCACACAGACAGTTTGCCTGGGTATTGAACCCGGGTCCCTAGCTATGTGAGACAGCAGTGCTAACCACTGAGCCTCTAAATAATTTTCATTAAATAATTTTCAGGCCGAGATGGATATGTTCATGTTAGGCAAGGGAATTAAAGACTACAGGGGTTAGATGGGATTTTGGAATTCAAAACACAAACGAATGATCTTATTGACTGGCGGAACAGGCTCAAGGAGATTAATGGCCTGCTTCTGCTTCCAATTCATATGTTCCCTTCAAGCCACACACAGTCCTGACTTTGAATTATATCTTGAAATATTATTTAGTGTGGCTAGGCCAAAAATCTTAGGACTCTCTTCCTAACAGCACTGTTGGTGTAACGTCATCGTATAAACTACACTGGTTCATAGATAGATTCTTGATCAGTCAGGGAATCGAGGGTTAAGAGGAAAGGGCAGGAAAGTGAATGTGAGGTGTGTTATACCAGCCATGATCGTATTGAACAGTGGAGCAAGCCATTTCTTATGGTCATATGATCTAAGGCAGTATACCTTTGCCTTCTCTCCCACCTTTAAACCAGTCTGGTTAAAAAATGTTCCCATCTGCCTCCACACACCAACCTTACTATGGCGTATGACTGAATAATATCATAGAATCTACATTTCCCCTGACTAATGCACCTAACCTACCCATCCCTGAACACTATGGGCAATTTAGCACAGCCAATTCACCTAACCTGCACATCTTTGGATTGTGGGAGGAAACCCATGCATACACAGGCAGAATATGCAAATTCCACACAGACAGTCACCTGAAGCTAGAATCGAACCTGGGTCCCTTGTGCTGTGAGGCAGCAGAGCTAACCAGTGAGCCACCATGTCACAAATAAGTTAATTGTCTATTAATAAGCCTTCGAAAATGACAAGCAGGTTGATGAACTTGCCACCTGCCTGTTTAGCAATTTAGGTTGGTGTGGTCAGTCAGATGATTGACTAGCCATCCCTCAAATTTTATGTGACTTCCCAAAAAACGTGCCTATTGAGGAGTGGCAAAATCCAACCCTATGTTTGAATCTTCTTGCGATCAATCTGAGTGTCTCCTTGGAAGTTTTGATGTAATTTTCCGTCCGCAAGTTTATGTAAATTATTTGGATGCCTGGACCCTTCCACTCCCTTGTTTGTCTATTTCTTAGGTTTTACAACTTGGTTATATGTTCCTCTACCATTCTTACATTAATAGCTCAAATTGTCCCATTCTATATCAACCAGCTGCTGCATAATCTCTGGTACACAGATTCAGAATCATAATTTCATACACCATGGGAAGTGACCCTTCAGTTCAACTCGTCTATGTCAACCAGGTTTCTTTGATGAATCCTTGTGATTGTCTTGCATTGAGGTTTCTCCTGTCCAAATTGTGGTTCTAAAGAGTCGTACCTAACACAAAAAACTATGATACAAGTATTGTTGCTATTTTTAGTTTTATTTGCATCCATCTGATTTCTAAGTTCCATTTTTCTTGTTAGTTGTTTAGTTGGAGTGTGGTAGGAAGGGAAGACTGTGGAGTGGTAGGGTTTGTTTCGTAAACTAATTTGTTTTGTTCTGTGGCCTCACTCTCAAAACCCATTAGCTGGAAATTGCAACACTCCATAAGCTATGGTGACAAACCTTGTCCAGGAGATGTGAAGACTTAAAGATTAATCTTCAGGCCACTGCTCAGGAAAAAAAAAGTAACAAGGGCATTAAATATGTGATTCTTTCATCTTTAAATATTTTTGCAGATTTACTTATAAAATTATTTGAAATGGAGATAAACGTAATAATGTGGGTAATGCACTATGACATCTCTGCGATAAGAAACATCAGAGTCGTCAGTTTTAGAAGCGACTTTTTATCAACTTAGTATATTTCGTCTTCAAAGCCTTATATGTTGATCCCAGCTACTGCATCAAAACCAGCTGTGGTACACAAACCCATCGAGTTATACAGTACGGAAACAGACCCTTAAGTCCAACTCGTCCATGCCAACCAGGTTTTCCAAACTAAACTAGTCCCTTTTGTCTGCACTTTGCCTCTAAACATTTCCTATTCGTTTACCTGTCCAAATGTCTTTTTAATGATGAGATTGGACCCACCTCTACCCCATCCTCTGGCAGCTCATTCCATATACACACCGCCATCTGTGTGAAAAAGTTGCCTCTCAGGTCCCTTTAAAATCTTTCCCCTCTCACCTTAAAATTATGCCCACTAGTTTTGAACTGTCCACCATAGGGAAAAGGCCTTCACTATTCACCATGTCATAGAGTCATAAAGATGTACAGCATGGAAACAGACCCTTCAGTCCAACTCGTCCATGCAGACCAGATATCCCAACCCAATCTCCTCCCACCTGCCAGCACCCAGTCCATATCCCTCCAAATCCTTCCTATTCATATACCCATCAAGATGCCTTTTAAGTGTTGCAATCGTACTAGCCTCCACCACCTCCTCTGACAGCTCATTCCAATCACTATAAGGTCACCCCTCAGCCTCTATGTTCCAGGGAGAAAAGTTCCAGCCTATCTAGTCTTTCCTTATAGCTCAATCAAACCCTCCAGTTCTGATAACATCCTTGTAAATCTTTTCTGCATATTTTCCAATTTAATAGTATCCTTGTACAGCAGTGCGACCAGAACTGTACACAGTACCCCAAAAGTGGCCTCACCAATATTTCGTACCGCTGGTAGATAACATCTCAACTCAGGGATGTGTGGGTTAGGTGCTTTAGTCAGGGAAAATGTAGAGTTCTAAGGTAGGGGAATGGGTCTGAGTGTTCGGAGGGTCGGTGTGGATTTCTTGGGCCTAATGGCCTGTTTCCACACTGTAGGGATGCTATGATTCTATGCTCAGTGCTTCAACCAATGAAGGCAAGCATGCCAAACGCCTTCTTCACCACCCTGTCTACTTGTGATGTCACTTTTAAGAAAGTATATAACTTGAACTCCTAGGTCTCTCTGTTTGATAACACTCCCCGGGGCCCTACCATTAACAGTCTATGTCCTGCACTTGTTTGTCTTACCAGAATGCAACACCTTTTATTTATCTAAATTAAATTCCATCTGCCACTCCTTGCATGTAAATCCTATCTATCAGAATTACCTCCAATACCTTACCCATCACGGACATCAGACTCACCCATCTATAGTTTGCAGGCTTCTCCTTGCTGCCTTTCTGAAATAAAAGCACATAACCAGTGTATGACAAAGCTGCATACTCTCCTCATTTCCATTCCTCTTGGTTATTGATTTCATTGTGAAGTTAACAGATCTGGATTGGACAGATGTCATTGTATTGCTGGTCAAAGAAATGTGGGTGCTCCATGACATGCCCACCAATCTTGAGAGTAGCAGTGCCAAGGCTTGCCTTATGAGGAGGGGTTGAGCAGTTTAAGCCTTTTTAAGCAGTTTAAGCAGTTTTAGATCGGGTTTAGATCTAAAATGCTGAAGGGGGTTGACAAAATAGATGTCGAGCAGATGTTTCCCCTCCTGAGACAATCTAGACTGAGAAGTCACTGTTGTAGGGTAAGGGGTGGCAGTTTAAAGCAGAGATGGGGAGAAGTTTCTTCTCTCAAAGGTTCTCGAATTTGTGGAATTCACTACCCCAAAATGCAGTGGCTGGTGGGACACTGAACAGATTTAAGACCAATGTTAGATCATTTTTAATTGGTACCTGGTTAAAGGGTTACGGGGAATGGGCAGGAAACTGGATTTGAGGTTGAGAGGAGACCATGGTCGTATTGAATGGTGGAGCAAGCTCGTGGGGCTGAGTCCTAGTTCTTATCTTCTTATTCGCAGTCTTGCAATGACCTCACTTAAATTGGGAAGAGCCAGAGAAGAGGGAAGGAAGGGCAATGGATGAGGGACTTTTGTCATGTGGAGGGACTGAGTGACTTGAATTGTTCTCCCGAGAGCAAGCAGATAGGCTTCACAGGATATGCTATTGACAAATTAAGAAAGGAGAAACTATTTCAAACAGCAGCAAGGTCAGTAACTAGTAAACAGATTTAAATTAATTGGCAAAAGAGCTCAAGGCAATTCAAAGACATGTTTTACACAGCAAATTGTTACAACCTGGAATGCAATGTCTAAAAGTGCAGTGAGACTGAACTCAGTAACCTTCAGAAAATAATTTGAAGGGGAAGACATTACAGGGCTATTGGGACAATGCTGAGAAGTGAGACTAACTTGTTAACATTTAAAAAGAGTTGACACAAGCATGATGGGCTGAAGAGCTCATTCTGTGACATATCGTCTTATAAAACATTTCACTTTTCAATTAAAAGTTCCATAATTGATTTTTCCTGTTCTTTTCTTTAAGTCCTCATGCTTGCTGTGCTTCACATCTTGTCCTGGAAGGCTAGGCTGCAACCCATTTAGTTGCTAATGCTGCTTTTTATCTTGTTGTGAGGAAGTGACTTACTCTATGATCTCCATTTATCACTCCCTTGGAAGGCAATCTTCTTCATTTACTTTCTTGGTTCTTACTTGCCAATATCTATGAAAGGAATGAAGAGAGCAGGAAGATAATTTATTTTTGACTTCAAACCTTGTTCATTGCTTATTATTTATTCTTCATTCATTCCCTGAGAAAAAGAACATTTGCAAATTGGTCTGTGCAGACAGTGCCATAGCAACAAAGGGGTTCGAATGCAGAAAAAGAACAAATTGGTTGCTGATGATATCCTCTTGAAAAGTCAAAAGGTGTGGATTGCTTCCAAGCAAATTTCTGATGTGTGAACTTTTATCACAAACCAAAAGTATTATTGCTTGCTTCTTTACTTTGGATTGGGTGTGTAAATTTTAGAAGCACTCATTCATTTTGGTCAGTTTATCAACAAGATGTCATCTGATTCAATTTATTTCTTTTAACCTCGTTCCACCTGCCCATAGTTTCTATAAAATGTGCTGATACATATTGTTAACAACCTACTGGATTTAGTCAAAGTTTCCTGATGCCGGTGCTGGTATATGACAGGCACTGTTGTTGTGGAAGAGCAACATAGAAGTGACATATGTGTGCTAATTCAGCTTTTCAGCATTTTCCAGCATGGTGAATTTATAACAGAAGTGACAAATCATGAATAGAAATTGTTAATAGATATTCGGCTTTTCAGCAGCTAACACAATGCTGGAAATAAGATGATGTTCCATTGCAAAAAAGTAACTCATGTGAGCGACTCTTTGGCCTTGCAATGCAGCCATTTTGAATCCCTTTCATCAGCATCAGGAGAGAAGTTTCATGCCAATATATGCAAGTGATCAACATCTGATCTAATGCAATGAGGGGAAGGTTGGCTTCCAAGAGATCAATTGAGTTAGGGGATTCTCTAGTCAGAGGTACAGACAGACGTTTCTGTGGCCAGCAGAGAAAAAGCAGAATGGTGTGCTGTTTCCCTGGTACCAGGATCAAGGATGTCTCAGAGAGGGTGCGGAATGTTCTCACGGGGAAGAGGGGCCAGCAAGAGGTCATTGTCCACGTTGGAACCAACGATATAGGAAGGGAAAAGATTGAGATTCTGAAGGGAGTTAGGCAGGAATTTAAAAAGGAGGCCCTCAAGGGTAGTAATATCTGGATTACTCCCAGTGCTAAGAGCTAGTGAGGGCAGGAATAGGAGGATAGAGCAGATGAATGCATGGCTGAGGAGCTTGTGTATGGGAGAAGGATTCACATTTTTGGATCATTGGAATCTCTTTTGGGGTAGAAGTGACCTGTATAAGAAGAACAGATTGCACCTAAATTGGAAGGGGACTAATATACTGGCAAGGAAATTTGCTAGAACTGCTTGGGAGGATTTAAACTAGTAAGGTGGGGGGGTGGGACTCAGGGAGATAGTGAGGAAAGAGATCGATCTGAGATGGTTACAGCTGAGAACAGAAGTGAGTCAAACAGTCAGGGCAGGCAGGGACAAGGTAGGACTAATAAATTAAACTGCATTTATTTCAATGCAAGGGGCTAACAGGGAAGGCAGATGAACTCAGGGCATGGTTAGGAACATTGGACTGGGATATTATAGCAATTATGGAAACATGGCTCAGGGATGGGCAGGACTGGCAGCTTAATGTTCCATGATACCAATGCTACAGAAAGGATAGAAAGGGAGGCAAGAGAGGAGGGGGAGTAGCATTTTTGATAAGGGATAGCATTATAGCTGTGCTGAGGGAAGATATTCCCAGAAATACATCCAAGGAAGTTATTTGGGTGGAACTGCGAAATAAGAAAGGGATGATCACCTTATTGGGATTGTATTACAGACCCTGTGATAGTCAGAGGGAAATTGAGAAACAAACTTGGAAGGAGATCTCAGCTATCTGTAAGAATAATAGGGTAGTTATGGTCGGGGATTTTAACTTTCCAAACATCGACTGGGACTGTCATAGTGTTAAAGGTTTAGGTGGAGAGGAATTTCTTAAGTGTGTACAAGACAATTTTCTGATTCAGTATGTGGATGTACCTACTAGAGAGGGTGCAAAACTTGACCGACTCTTGGGAAATTAGGTAGGGCAGGTGACTGAGGTGTCAGTGGGGGAGCACCTTGGGACCAGCGACCATGATTCTATTTGTTTTAAAATAGTGATGGAAAAGGATAGACCAGATCTAAAAGTTGAAGTTCTAAATTGGAGAAAGGCCAATTTTGACGGTATTAGGCAAGAACTTTCAAAAGCTGATTGGAGGCAGATATTCGCAGGTAAAGGGACAGTTGGAAAATGGGAAGCCTTCAGAAATGAGATAACAAGAATCCAGTGAAAGTATATTCCTGTCAGGGTGATAGGGAAGGCTGGTAGTTATAGGGAATGCTGGATGACGAAAGAAATTGAGGGTTTGGTTAAGAAGAAGAAGGAAGCATATGTTAGTTATAGACAGGATAGATCGAGTGAATCCTTAGAAGAGGATAAAGAAAGTAGGAATATACTTAAGAGGGAAATCAGGAGGGCAAAACAGGGACTGAGATACCTTTGGCAAATAGAATTAAGGAGAATCCAAAGGGTTTTTACAAAAATATTAAGGACAAAAGGATAACTAGGTAGAGAATAGAGCCCTTCAAAGATCAGCAAGGCAGCCTTTGCGTGGAGCCACAGAAAATGGAGGAGATACTAAATGAGTATTTTGCATCAGTATTTACTGTGGAAAAGGATATGGAAGATATAGACTGTAGGGAAATAGATGGTGACATCTTGCAAAATGTCCAGATTACAGAGGAGGAAGTGCTGGATGTCTTGAAACGGTTAAAGGTGGATAAATCCCCAGGACCTGATCAGGTGTATGTGAGAACTCTGTGGGAAGCTAGAGAAGTGATTGCTGTGATTCTTGCTGAGATATTTGTATCATCGATAGTCACAGGTGAGGAGCCGGAAGACTGGAGGTTGGCAAACGTGGTGCCACTGTTTAAGAAGGGTGGTAAAGATAAGCCAGGGAACTATAGACCAGTGAGCCTGACCTCAGTGGTGGGCAGGTTGTTGGAGGGAATCCTGAGGGACAGGATGTACATGTATTTGGAAAGGCAAGGACTGATTAGGGATAGTCAACATGGCTTTGTGCATGGGAAATCATGTCTCACAAACTTGATTGAGTTTTTTGAAGAAGTAACAAAGAAGATTGATGAGGGCAGAGCAGTAGATGTGATCTATATGGACTTCAGTAAGGCGTTCAACAAGGTTCCCCATGGGAGACTGATTAACAAGGTTAGATCTCATGGAATACAGGGAGAACTAGCCATTTGGATACAGAACTGGCTCAAAGGTAGAAGACAGAGGGTGGTGGTGGAGGGTTGTTTTTCAGACTGGAGGCCTGTGACCAGTGGAGTGCCACAAGGACCGGTGCTGGGTCCTCTACTTTTTGTCATTTACATAAATGATTTGGATGACACCAAAATTGGAGGCGTAGTGGACAGCGAAGAGGGTTACCTCAGATTACAACAGGATCTGGACCAGATGGGCCAATGGGCTGAGAAGTGGCAGATGGAGTTTAATTCAGATAAATGTGAGGTGCTGCATTTTGGGAAAGCAAATCTCAGCAGGACTTATATACTTAATGGTAAGGTCCTAGGGTGTGTTGCTGAACAAAGAGACCTTGGAGTGCAGGTTCATAGCTCCTTCAAAGTGGAGTTGCAGGTAGATAGGATAGTGAAGAAGGCGTTTGGTATGCTTTCCTTTATTGGTCAGAATATTGAGTACAGGAGTTGGGAGGTCATGTTGTGGCTGTACAGGACA
The DNA here is from genome assembly GCF_047496795.1 of Chiloscyllium punctatum. Taxonomy (NCBI): domain Eukaryota; kingdom Metazoa; phylum Chordata; class Chondrichthyes; order Orectolobiformes; family Hemiscylliidae; genus Chiloscyllium; species Chiloscyllium punctatum. Next base: position 131,821,893 of record NC_092739.1, on the reverse strand, counting down.
TTGGTTAGGCCACTGTTGGAATATTGCATGCAATTCTGGTCTCCTTCCTATCGGAAAGATGTTGTGAAACTTGAAAGGGTTCAGAAAAGATTTACAAGGATGTTGCCAGGGTTGGAGGATCTGAGCTACAGGGTGAGGCTGAACAGACTGGGGCAGTTTTCCCTGGAACGTTGGAGACTGAGGGGTGATCTTATAGAGGTTTACAAAATTATGAGGGGCATGGATAGGATAAATAGATAAAGTCTTTTCCCTGGGGTCGGGGAGTCCAGAACTAGAGGGCATAGGTTTAGGGTGAGAGGGGAAAGATATAAAAGAGACCTAAAGGGCAAGCTTTTCACGCAGAGGGTGGTACGTGTATGGAATGAGCTGCCAGAGGATGTGGTGGAGGCTGGTGCAATTGCAACATTTAAGAGGCATTTGGATGGGTATATTAATAGGAAAAGGTTTGGAGGGATATGGGCCGGGTGCTGGCAGGTGGGACTAGATTGGGTTGGGATATCTGGTCAGCATGGACGGGTTGGACCGAAGGGTCTGTTTCCATGCTGTACATCTCTATGACTCTATGACTCTTTGATCCTTGAATGTACTGAGCATACTGGATCCACTGAGACTCAGAAGTCACACCAGTCACAGATTTTGAACAATCACTGTGTTCGACAGTAGTCACAGATTCATGAACTATTGTATGCTGCATCAGCCACTACAGTGGGACTAGCGTATAATAACATGAACCCAGATTCAGTACTCTCAGGGTGAACCGATCATGCAGAAATAGATATATCTCAGAAGGTTTCTGTTGACAAATCTGAGGTCCTTCACCACAGTTATGTAGTTCGTTCAATGCAAACTAATGGAGTTCTGGTCAAACAGCCAAAAATGCCAGGTATATAAAAGTGAAAAGTATTAGGACAAGACACCAACTGCAATATTAGCTTGCATTTTGTGGATCTTTTAAGTTAATAAAACACTCTCAAAATGGCTATCAAAAGAAATTGACACCAACAAATAAATAAATATTCGAGTAAAAGTAGTCTGAAAGAGAATCTTAAAGGTTGTGAAGGCAAGCTCGTAAGGCAGAGACATTTAGAGAGGGAATTCCAGAGTTTAGGACCTTTCCAGCTGAAAGTTCAGGTGTCCTTACCAAAGCAGAAAAGTTGTAAATGTACAAGAAGCTAGAGTTGAAGAAATGTAGAGATCCTGGAGAGCTGTAAGAATTGAGGAAATCACAGGGATAGAGTGGGAGTAAGATTGCAGGTTAGGAAGGTGGTGCTGAGTTCGAGGGTTGCACCACCTTCCTAACCTGCAATCTTCTTCCTGACCTCTCCGCCCCCACCCCCATTCCGGCCTATCACCCTCACCTTAACCTCCTTCCACCTATTGCATTTCCAACACCCCTCCCCCAAGTCCCTCCTCCCTACCTTTTATCTTAGCCTGCTTGGCACACTTTCCTCATTTCTGAAGAAGGGCTCATCCCCGAAACATCGATTCTCCTGTTCCTTGGATGCTGCCTGACCTGCTGCGCTTTTCCAGCAACACATTTTCAGCCCTGATCTCCAGCATCTGCAGTCCTCACTTTCTCCTCCTTGATCAGTCTGTCTTGAACACAAACTCACAGATGTGGACATAAAACCACATGACAAAAAGGTTTTTGGGGTTATGTTTTTAAGTTAAGGTAAACTGAACATGTCATGTCACCTATTCTGAAGTATGGAAGACTTGATTTTAGAGATTAAAGGGACCCAGATTGTTTTACTTGGAAGATGATGCAAGCATTTTGCACTTGGAAACAATGACAGCAGCCTGTATGCTAACAGTGGATGGACTATGAGTTTCCAAAATACCAAGCAAATATTGAGGCTATCAGGCCACAAACAGTTGTGCTTTAGATTCTCCATTTAATTCCATGATCGAATAAAGCAGAGGTCTAAAGAATGACTAAATAGTATATCTATCTGGATGTAAGGCCCAAAGAATGCACATGACTATAGTGATGAGCTTTGAGATGAGCAGGGTAGGTTATAGACATACCTAAAATTCAATTGAATATCACAGAAAGTTAATCTGCCAGGGTCTGGGAGTGAAAGAACAGTCAAGAGCTGTAAGTCTGTACGGTTCACTGCACTAGAACACAGCTGGGAGCTTGCACTTGAATTGGAAAGACAAAGTTTGTCAAGTTAAAAATATTGCTGGAAAATTTTGTCTAGCTTTGGGTAGATGGAGAAGTTCCAATAAAACTCACACTGATGTGGACTTAAAGATTCCCAGTCTGGAAAAGGAAAGGGTTTGAAGTAAACTGTTAGGAGCTAAGGAAAAATTTGGAGTCGTTCTTGGAGGATCAAATGCCTACCTGAAGAGCAGTTGGGCAAATACACAATAGAGTGTTTGTTTTAAGCAGTTCAAAGTTCTGTTCTCCAGTCAGATTAAAATATGAGCTGCTTGTTTAATCACCAGTGCTTTTAGTCTGTTTGCTATAGTAATGTCTTTTTGTGAGAGTTATATCGTCTGTTTAGCTATTAACTATAAGTTTGAATTCCTTTTTTAACTGATTGGTCTCTACAGGGATTGTAACAGTATTGTTCAGTAAGAGGTAATGACTAGCTACAGATGTGGCACCTTTGTAGCCGCATGAATTAATTACAATAGACAATAGACAATAGGTGCAGGAGTAGGCCATTCTGCCCTTTGAGCCTGCACCACCATTCAATATGATCATGGCTGATCATCCTCAATCAGTATCCTGTTCCTGCCTTATCTCCATAACCTAGGAGAAAGTGAGGACTGCAAATGCTGGAGATCAAAGCTGAAAAATGTGTTGCTGGAAAAGCGCAGCAGGTCAGGCAGCATCCAAGGAGCAGGAGAATCGACGTTTTGGGCATGAGCCCTTCTTCAGGAAGATTCCTGAAGAAGTGCTTATGCCAGAAACATCGATTCTCCTGCTCCTTGGATGCTGCCTGACCTGCTGTGCTTTTCCAGCAACACATTTTTCAGCTCTTATCTCCATAACCCTTGATTCCACTATCCTTGAGAGCTCTATCCAACTCTTTCTTAAATGAATCCAGAGATTGGGCCCCCACTGCCTTCTGGAGCAGAGCATTCCACACACCCACCACTCTCTGGGTGAAGAAGTTTCTCCTCATCTCTGTCCTAAATGGCCTACCCCTTATTTTTAAGCTGTGTCCTCTGGTTCGGGACTTACCCATCAGCGGAAACATGTTTTCTGCCTCCAGAGTGTCCAATCCTTTAATAATCTTATAAATCTCAAACAGATTCCCTCTCAGTCTTCTCAACTCAAGGGCATACAAGCCCAGTCGCTCCAATCTTTCAACATAAGATAGTCCCGCCATTCCAGACATTGACCTCGTGAACGTACGCTGCACTCCCTCAATAGCCAGAATGTCTTTCCTCAAATTTGGAGACCAGTCCTGCACACAATATTCCAGGTGCAGTCTCAGAGCTGCAGAAGAACCTCTTTGCTTCTATACTCCATCCCTCTTGTTATGAAGGCCAGCATGTTATTAGCTTTCTTCACTACCTGCTGTACCTGCATGCTTGCCTTCATTGACTGGTGTACAAGAATACCCAGATCTCTTTGTACTGCCCCTTTACCTAACTTGACTCCATTTAGGTAGTAATCTGCCTTCTTGTTCTTGCCACCAAAGTGGATAACCATACATTTATCTACATTAAACTGCATCTGCCATGCATCTGTTCACTCACCTAGCCTGTCCAGGTCACCCTGTAATCATCTAACATCCTCCTCACATTTCACCCTGCCACCCAGCTTTGTATCATCAGCAAATTTGCTAATGTTACTATTAATACCATCTTCTGTATCATTAATATATATTATAAAAAGCTGCGGTCCCAGCACTGATCCCTGTGGTACCCCACTGGTCACCGCCTGCCATTCTGAAAGGGAGCCGTTTATCACTACTCTTTGTTTCCTGTCAGCCAACCAATTTTCAATCCAAGTCAGTACTTTTCCCCCAATACCATGTGCCCCAATTTTGCTCACTAACCTCCTATGTGGGACTTTATCAAAGGCTTTCTGAAAGTCCAGGTACACTACATCCACTGGATCTCCTTTGTCCATCCTCATAGTTACATCCTCAAAAAATTCTAGAAGAGGAATTCCTTATAAAGGATGCCTTAGAAATGACAGAGGTCATGGGCACATTTAATTAGCTACTACTCAGCAGCCAAAGAATTATAGTCTTTCTCTTTGAGAAAAGTTTGGATTTTTGCCCAGCAGCTACAAGCAAAATTTTGACATCAACACAGTAATTGCTCAGAGCATTAGCCTGTATGATGAAAGTCACCAGACCTGACCCCACTTTCCATCCAGAAAGTGGTTGGATGCTGCTTGCCATTGGCCATCCCATGGCTAACTGAAGCTGTTTGTCTGTTGGCCATGCTTTTTCCTGTAGGTCTGGACAGATATTCTGATTGATCATGTTGACTGATCCTATTTCTGTACAATGCCATTGTTGGTGATATGGTTCTAAGGCCCAGGGTCTTCAAAAGTGGAATACTGTGAAAGATGGAAAGTTGAAGTCAAGATAAAATACCAGGCCATGGAGCATTTGTGGAGGAACAAATAGTGCAAACATTTCATATTATCAGCTTTCATTAGAACTTGAGGGTCACATGCCTATTTTCTCTTTCACCTGCACTACATGCAACTTTAGCAGATAACCTTGACCCCCATTGTCCAGAAGGTTTTCTGGATACGTGCTCAGATGTAAAGGTTCCAGAAAAAGCTTCAAGAAAGGGCAACTTTTTTGCGCAGAGGGCGGTGCGTGTATGAAATGAGTTGCCAGTGGAAGTGATGGAGGCTGGTACAATTACAGCATTTCGAAGGAGTCTGGAATGGTATATGAATATGAAGGGTTTAGAGGGATATGGGCCAAGTGCTGGCAAATGGGAGTGGATTCGGTTAGGATATCTGGTCGGCATGGACAAGTTGGACCGAAGGGTCTGTTTCCATGCTGTACATCTCTATGACTATGACTATAATCAAGATGCAGTAAATCAGGGCAGTAAAGTTTAAACTATAAAAGCTATTGCATATTCTGCTTTTAATATTACTATAATACCAACAAACATGAACAGATATAAAGCACCAACAAATGCCACCTTAATATGATTATCAATACCATGTGCCAATGATGATATCTGTTATTTATGTATTATTTTACTATTCAAAAGCACAATAAGTTATATCTGGATTCCCATTTAACCACATCCAGCTAGTGGCTGAAATATTGCATAGATTGCACTAGATGACAGCACTCCTGCAATCATCAGTCAACATCAATGGAAATAATATTGAGACACACAGAATAATTTCCAACTTAATTTATAACAGTGTTGTTCAAACAAGTACACATTTCCATTTTTAACCCAAGCTTTATTTGTTTCCATTTTAGGTTCCCAAATCCGAAGATTCATATCATTGCGATTTGTTTCTGAGCCTTCGGACACTGTAACTGTGCGGAGCGGATCTTTTCTACTGAACTGCTCGGCCACAGCAGACCAGGGCCCAGTGACTATTGGCTGGAGAAAAGACGGAGCCTTCTTAAACCTGGCCATGGATGAAAGAAGGCAGCTGATGCCTGATGGATCCTTAATGGTACAGAATGTGATCCACTCGAAACACCACCGACCTGACGAAGGATTGTACCAATGTGAAGCCTCAGTAGAGGGGGCTGGAATGATAGTCAGCAGAACAGCTCGACTGACTGTGGCAGGTAAGCAAGCAAGGCTAAGCCTGGCAATAAGACAGATTCTATTGAAACTAATTCCCTTGTTTTGTCCTTTTCTACACTGTTTTCTGCCAATATTATCATTTTAATTTATACCTAAGTCTGTGTAGCACAAATTTCTTGCCAGCACAACTCGCATAAGACAAAAAGCCCAACCTATTGACTTACTGTCAATGGAACTCTGAAGTAATGAATATTGCAGTCCCATCCTCTCTGCTGCTGTTCTCTCCTGGGAGTGCTGACTCATGATAAACTAAGGTTCCATGAGCGTTGACAGTCGTCTGGTGCTTTGCCAAGCTGGGCCTTTGCTGAGTCTGTGAGCTGTGCGGGTGAAGTGTCAACGCATGTTATTTGACTGAAAGGCATATCAAAGCCAGACCTGATCCTGCCCTTGTCTGATGCTCACATTCCAGCAGAATCGCCAAGCATCAATCAGGAAGCTCATTTTTTCCCTCCCTAGCCAGAGTACCCTGAACTGGAGCAATCCCATCATGCTGCTCTGACTATGATTGACGACCACTTTGCACATACGAGATGAAACCATGAACTTGCACTGCACCTGGGAGAGAAAATACCTAATGCACTATTGCCTGGGTGGTTGTAATTGCTTCTCTGATGTAAGGCTCAGCAAATATTCCAAGTAATCTTTTATGACAAGCATTGATCAATAGATTATTTGCATAAGTAAAGATGCCAGCTCAGAGAAATATCTCATTTATGGCAATATAATATCCAGCACAAAAAGTAAAAATGACAAAAAGATGCACCATCATCCCAAAATAGAATAATTCTCCAACATTTCTATAGTTTTCAGTGACCTGGCAGATATCATACTGTAGCAAGTAAACATGCAACAGTTTTTCATCTGCACAGAAGTGGACAATAGAATCTAATAAACACTGAATAAAATCAGGTTAAATAGGTCTTAGTCGATGGATAATGACAGTACTTTGTACTAAATAAGAATGATTACGTTGCATTTTCACATGGTCTGTTTTGATCTTATATTGTCATGTAAAAAGTGAGTTTTAAAAGCTTTGGTGTGCTCTTGTGTTGATGTTCTGGCATATTACCATTTTACTGCTGTCTTTTCTGAGATGGAGAGACAGTTAAACACTACTACAATTAAAAAGAAAGAAGACCATATTGAAAAATAACAAGCTTTAGGAGGATCTGCTGGTAGGATTTAATGAAGGGTCAGGCTGCTGTGGAGGATAGACATTGGTGGAGACCATTTGGGCTGAATGGTCTGTTTCCATGCTGTAATTATGATGTAATTTCATGTAATGATGGGCTGAGTTTTTATAGAACATGGAACATAGATCAGTACAGCACAGAATAGGCCCTTCAGCCCGGGATGTTGTGCCGACCATTGTTCCTCATGTATGCACCCTCAAATTTCTGTGACCATATGCATGTCCAGGAGTCTCTTAAATGTCCCCAATGACCTTGCTTCCACAACTGCTGCTGGCAACGCATTCTGTGTAAAGAACCCACCTCTGACATTCCCTCTATACTTTCCTCCAACCAGCTTAAAACTATGACCCCTCGTGTTAGCCATTTCTGCCCTAGGAAATAGTCTCTGGCTATCGACTCTATCTATGCCTCTCATTATCTTGTACACCTCAATTAGGTCCCCTCTCTTCCTCCTTTTCTCCAATGAAAAAAGTCCGAGCTCAGTCAACCTCACTTCATAAGATAAGCCCTACAGTCCAGGCAGCATCCTGGTAAGCCTCCTCTGAACCCTCTCCAAAGCATCCACATCTTTCCTATAATAGGGCGACCAGAACTGGACGCAGTATTCCAAGTGCGGTCTAACCAAAGTTTTATAGAGCTGCAACAAGATCTCACGACTCTTAAACTCAATCCCCCTGTTAATGAAAGCCAAAACACCATATGCTTTCTTAATAACCCTGTCCACTTGGGTGGCCATTTTAAGAGATCTATGTACCTGCACACCAAGATCCCTCTGTTCCTCCACACTGCCAAGAATCCTATCCTTAATCCTGTACTCAGCTTTCAAATTCGACCTTCCAAAATGCATCACCTCGCATTTATCCAGGTTGAACTCCATCTGCCACCTCTCAGCCCATCTCTGCATCCTGTCAATGTCCTGCTGCAGCCTACAACAGCCCTCTATACTGTCAACGTCACCTCCAACCTTTGTGTCGTCTGCAAACTTGCTGACCCATCCTTCAATACCCTCATCCAAGTCATTAATAAAAATTTCAAAGAGTAGAGGCCCAAGGACAAAGCCCTGTGGAACACCACTCACCACTGACTTCCAGGCAGAATATTTTCCTTCTACTACCACTCGCTGTTTTCTGTTGACCAGCCAATTCTGTACCCAGATAGCTGAGTTCCCCTGTATCCCATTCCTCCTGACCTTCTGAATAAGCCTACCATGGGGAACCTTATCAAATGCCTTGCTGAAGTCCATATACACCACATCCACAGCTCGACCCTCATCAACTTTTCTAGTCACATCCTTAAAGAACTCGATAAATTCATGACCTGCCCCTCACAAAGCCACGTTGACTGTATTTAATCAAGCCATGCTCTTCCAGACGGTCATAAATCCTATCCCTCAGAATCCTTTCTAACACCTTGCAGATGACAGACGTGAGACTTACTGGTCTGTAATTGCCGGGGATTTCCCTATTTCCTTTCTTGAAGAGAGGAATTACATTTGCCTCTCTCCAGTCCTCAGTTACGACTCCAGTGGAGAGCGAGGATGCAAAGATCTTCGCAAGTGGCAAAGCAATTGCATTTCTCGTTTCCCAAAGCAGCTGAGGACAAATCTGGTCTGGGCCTGGCGACTTGTCAATCTTAATGTTTAACAAAATTTTCAGCACATCAGCTTCCTCTATCTCTATCCATTCCAGCATGCACACCTGCTCTTCAAAGGTTTTATTCACTACAAAGTTTGTTTCTTTCGTAAAGACTGAAGCAAAAAACTCATTTAGGGCCTCCCCTACCTCCTCAGACTCCACACACAAGTTTCCTATGCTATCCCTGATCGGCCCTACTGTTTCTTTGACCATTCTCTTATTCCTCACATAAGTGTAAAATGCCTTTGTCTTCTCCCTAATCCGTTCTCCCAAGCCTTTCTCGTGCCCCCTCCTGGCTCTCCTCAGACCATTTTTAAGCTCCTTCCTCACCTCCTGTAATCTTCTAGATCTGAGCTTGACCCTAACTTCCTCCACCTTATGTAAGCTACCTTCTTCCTTTTGACGAGAAGCTCCACTGCTCTCGTCATCCAAGGTTCCTTTATCTTACCCCTTCTTAAAAATGTGTTGCTGGAAAAGCACAGCAGGTCAGGCAGCATCAAAGGAACAGGAGAATCGACGTTTTGGGCATAAGCCCTTCTTCAGGAATCTGCCCGAAATGTCGATTCTCCTGCTTCTTTGATGCTGCCTGACCTGCTGCGCTTTTCCAACAACACATTTTTAAGCTCTGATCTCCAGCATCTGCGGTCCTCACTTCCTCTTACCCCTTCTTACCTGTCTCAGAGGGACATATTTATTCATCACTCGCAACAACTGTTCCTTAAACAGTCTCCACATGTCTATAGTGCCTTTACCATGGAACAATTGCTCCCAATCCATGCTTCCTAATCATGTCTAATCGCATCATAGTTTCCTCTTCCCCAATTAAATATCCTCCCATTTTGCCTAATCCTCTCCTTCTCCATAGCTACGTAGAATGATTGTTGTTTGGTCCCATTCGGGGGTGGAAAATGGTTGGGAACAATTCAGTGGCACCCAAAGCAGTATATTGCTGGTGGTGTCCCATTCCCAAATGAACACTGAGGCCCACCTCCAGGAGCTGCTGGGACAATCCGCAGTTCAGCAGCCTCATGAGTATTACTGAGATATATCATTGGTCATTGCTGAGGCTGCAGATACAAGGCAGAGGCAGCTTCAATGATGGGGATTCCTGGAAGAGAGTTAAGGCTGGACAGGCATCTCTAGCAGCCACGTTCTGGTAAGAGGGCAAAGGTGGCGCATGCACTGTGGCTGTTATGATGGCCTTTGGCATTAGACCCCCCCCCCCCCTTCTGTGGGTTTTAAGAGTGCTCATTAAAAGGTCCACACCCCAGACCATGCTGGGCAGTTTCCAGGTTTCACCGGGTGGTCTCTGCAATAAAGTGGCAACTCTCACCCTGCCCAGTTTTAGACAAAAGAGCCCATGATGTGATGCTTGGCTCAGCCATTCACAGGCATCTGAACCATAAACATTCCTGTTGCTGGCAATCATGTTCCGATGGGAAGAGGCCAGTCTCTGCCCCTGACAGCTTTCTCCATCATTTCACCCTCTCTCTTGTTTTCCAAACAGTGGCGAAAATTCAACCCAGTGACTGAGAAATGCTACATCATGAAAGTGAGCAGATAGTGATAATAATATTTTTGTTAAATTGGGAAGAGTGGGGAAAAGGCATTCTGAGCAGTTGATTCACATTTACAAATTGAATTACAGTCACTCCATGTCTTAGAATGATTCTTTTTCACACCCTTGCACAATCTCTTCCAGAGGGACAACCCAAAGGCTGGTCCCTCTCCCTTTTCCTGCTCAGTATGTTTCTTCCTCTTGTGGCATTATTGACTGATAGCGCAGTCAGTTTACACGCATATCAGTGTACAGGTGGTTCTGCTTTTCATTAGTTTGGCCTCTTGGGTATTTTGAACCTAAATGATAGAGCAGGAAACAAGAGGACTTGAGTGGCACACTGGTTTTACACCTCAATTTCAAAGAGAGGTGAAATGAGCTGATGTGTAAAATCAGAGTTGCGCTAATTCTGTCAGTTCCCCAAACAGTGGAATAGGTTAAAACTGTCATTTAAACGTCAGCTTACAATTCATCATTTTCATCAGAGAAACTAGCTGTTGATCCTTTTGGACGAGATGAGGAACGGTGATGGGCCATCTCAGTCACCTTGTGTTATCTTGGCAATTGGAGGATGCAATAATGTTGGAATTAACTAATCAGGGTAATAAATCGTCTATTAACTAATCTACCCAGAAATGAAATGATGCAATTCCTGATGGTGAAGAACCTTTTGAAACTTTGGAAATTTCCTCACATTAATGATAGAATTAACTCCTGCTAACTACTCATTTACATTAACCCAAAATATTATTTTCTGCCTTGAAGCAGCTGTTTGTGGGAGTTTAGATAGAAAGGAAGTGTACTAGCAGCTAGGGCCAACAGAAACTAAAATGCCTGGAAATACACAGCAAGTCTGGAAAGGTCGGTGACGAGAGGATCAGAAATAATGCTTCAGATTGAGGGGCCAGAGGAAGCCTTTGACTCTCTGATTTCTGTGTCACACATGCAGATCCTTCTCTCCTTTCTCCTATGTCACTATAACTGGAGATCTCTGAGGAAACTGCGTTGCTTTCCTCTGTCCAGAGGTTGCAAAAATCCCATGAAGATCATCTAAATGTGAAGTGACACACTTTGATGCAAAAAAAACAGAAAGGAAGGGAATTGTTAAAATTGTGTATTTGGAATTGTGGATGTGCAAAGGGAACTGGGAGTCCTTGCACACCCAGACAATGACGAGTGCAGCAAACAAATTATGAAGGCAAATTGCCCTTCGTTCTAAGAGGGTTTATGTTCAGAATTAGGGATGCCTTACGAGAGTTATGCAGGACCTTGATGAGACTACATCTGTATGGAGTTTTGGTTTCCCCATCTAAGAAAGGCTACTGGGCGGCACGGAGGTACAGTGGTTAGCACTGCAGCCTCACAGCGCCAGAGACCTGGGTTCAATTCCCACTTCAGGCAACTGTCTGTGTGGAGTTTGCACATTCTCCCTGTGTCTGCATGGGTTTCCTCTGGGTGCTCTGGTTTCCTCCCACAGTCCAAAGATAATAGACAATAGGTGCAGGAGTAGGCCATTCTGCCCTTCGAGCCTGCACCACCATTCATTATAATCAAGGCTGATCATCCTCAATCAGTATCCTGCTCCTGCCTTATCTCCATAACCCTTGATTCCACTATCCTTGAGAGCTCTATCCAACTATTTCTTAAATGAATCCAGAGATTGGGCCCCACTGCCTTCTGGGGCAGAGCATTCCACACACCCACTACTCTCTGGGTGAAGAAGTTTCTCCTCATCTCTGTCCTAAATGGTCTACCCCTTATTTTTAAGCTGTGTCTTCTGGTTCAGGACTCACCCATCAGCGGAAACTTGTTTCCTGCCTCCAGAGTGTCCAATCCTTTAATAATCTAATACGTCTCAATTAGATCCCCTCTCAGTCTTCTAAACTCAAGGGTATACAAGCCCAGTCGCTCCAATCTTTCAACATAAGATAGTCCTACCATTCCAGGCATTGACCTCATGAACCTACGCTGCACTCCCTCAATAGCCAGAATGTCTTTCCTCAAATTTGGAGACCAGAACTGCACACAGTACTCCAGGTGCGGTCTCACCAGGGCCCTGTACAGCTGCAGAAGAACCTCTTTGCTTCTATACTCAATCCCCCTTGTTACGAAGGCCAGCATGCTATTAGCCTTCTTCACTACCTGCTGTACCTGCATGCTTGCCTTCATTGACTGGTGTACAAGAACACCCAGATCTCTTTGTACTGCCCCTTTACCTAACATGACTCCATTTAGGTAGTAATCTGCTTTCCTGTTCTTGCCACCAAAGTGGATAACCATACATTTATCCACATTAAACTGCATCTGCCATGCATCTGCCCACTCACCTAGCCTGTCCAGGCCACCCTATAATCTCTTAACATCTTCCTCACATTTCACCCTGCCACCCAGCTTTGTGCAGGTCAGGTGAATTGGCCATGCTGAATTGCCTGTAGTGTTAGGTGATGGGATAAATTGTCGGGGAATGGGTCTGGGTGGGTTGCTCTCGGAGGGTCGGTGTGGACTTGTTGGGCCGAAGGGCCTGTTTCCATACTGTAAGTAACCTAATCTAATCTACTAGCCATAGTGGATGTGCAGTGGATGTTCACTGGGCTGCTATTGGGATGGCAGGACTGTCATACAAGGCCAGATTGTTTCAACTGGGCCTGTATTCAGAAGAATGAAAGGGGATCTGAATGAAATATGGGATAGAACAGACTAGATTCAGGTACGATGTTTTCCTTAGATGTGGAGTCTAAAACCAGGAACGTAGTCTCAGTGTATGGAGTAGACCATTTATGACTTAGGTGGAGAAATATTTCTTCACTCAAAGGGTAGGGAACTCCCTGCCTCGGAATGATGTGGAGGCTAATTCACTGAATATGTTCAAGAAAGAGGTAGATAAAACTTGGAGATTTTAAAGGCATCCATGTATATGGAGAGAAAGCAAGAATATTGCACTGAGCTAGAGGATCAGCCCTGATCCTATTAAATGTGGAACAGTATCAAAGGGATGAATGGCCTCCCCTGCTCCAAGTTTCATATGACTATGTTTAATTGTGGATTCAAATGCAGCACACCAAAGCAATCCATCTGACAAATCACTGTGGATCTAGCTAGTTCTATTTTAGTCTGTGTAGCATTCTTCTTCCTGTGAGCCAGCAGGAATAGGCTCCAACAACTCTTTGAATCGGCAGCTCTAATATGGTGGCTGAGGAAAAAGGAGTGGTATTTCAAGCCATGTCCTCTTACCACCACTTGCTCACGATTGGTAGGACAGGAATGGGGTGTTGCATTGTGCCCCAGGAGTGCGGGAGTAAATGATCCCAGCAAGTTTTCGGAGAGAAGGACTCAGCATTTGACAACTCAGCACCATTTCCTGCCTGACCTTCCAGAGGAAAGTCCAGAGCAGCATTTTATTTTGATAAGCCTGAGTTGAATCCAAAGGAGGAAGCTTGTAGTCTATAACCATCACTGGAGGTATGACTAGAAGAAGGTTGCAATGTACAGTGGCATTCCTGAAATGGCATCTTCAAATCACTATTTTATTGTAAGCTTCCAAAGTTCCCATTTATTCTTACAAGCTTACCTTTAGTCCATTCATCTTTCAATGACTTACTGTATTATTTAACAATTCCTGGTTCATGCATACATTCACTTAGATTTCCCAACATATAACACATGGACAGATTGAACTTTCATATTCTGTAGCAATGGATTGAAATATGATAATCAGAGGCACACAGGGATTCTCTAAATATTGAAACTTTTCAATTAGCACATCACCTCCTAACAATGCTGTCGTTTGTGGTATGGTGATAATTGTGATGTTTCTCAGTCCTACGTATGGATCATTAAGGCATGATAGTTTTCAGTCAGACACTTCTCAAACTAATAGTGCTGAATTACTTCATACCAGAAGTTTCATGGCTTTACCAGATTTTCTTAATAATTTTTTCAGCAGCACTTCCCTCAATGTTAGGGGATATGGAAGATTTGTAATTGGAAAGGTAAGTTCTGCCCATGACAGATCTGCCAGCATCTTCAACCTTTCCCCTTGTGCTGTTCCTGTTAGTGATCTATGGGCGCAGAAGTGACTCAATAATGCTCTCTTCAGGCAGAAAGATTTCAACATCCTAAAGTCTCCACTTCTCTAAATGCAAACTGAAGCCCACTGAACTTTGAATAGTCGGAAGATCTGGCAACATACATGGAGAGAAAGCAGAGTTAATACTTTGAGTCTAGTGACTGTTCTTCAGGACAGGTCAGTAGATGAAAACTTAACTCTGTTTAGGTTTCTTTGAAGTTTTTTTATAGAATCCTAGAGTGTGGAAACAGGCCATCCAGCCCAACAAGTCCACACCTACCCAACCCCCTACTCTATCCGTGTAATCCTGCATATCCCCTCACTAGTGCACCTAATCTACACACCCCTGAACAATATGGGTAATTCAACATGGTCAATTTACCTAACCTTTGGACTGTGGGAGGAAACTAGAGCACCCAGCAGAAGCCCACACAGGCATAGGGAGAACGTGCAAACTCCACACAGACAGTCCCCTGAGGCTGGAAGCGAACCCAGGTCTCTGGTCCTGTGAGGCAGCAGTGCTTACCACTGAGCTACTGTGCTATTGTACCCTTTTCTTGTGAGAGGGTACATGTAACTCTCCAGCACCGCATTGAACTATCTATTCTTCACATGAATTGAAACAGTGAGGGCCAATGGATGATTTGATTGTGGTGGATATTCTCTGCAGAGTCACACACTTACAGAAACATGTGTGCATGTACACACACATTCCCATTTGAACCCAAATATGGAGCAGGAATCCTGGTTAACTTCACTTGTATAGCTCAAAGACACAGAGACAGATTGCTGTGATCAGCTAATTCATCATTGATTGACAGTTGAATGTAGGAACAAGTGTCTGCTTTGTGTAGTGTTAGAGAATTATACAATATTTTAACTATGGCTAACTTCAAGATCATTTGTAACACATTGAGTAATGTGATCGGTTTCTGAAGTTACTGAATTCAATGTTGAGACCTTTTTTGGGGACATCATGGTGGCTCAGTGGTTAGCACTGCTGCCTCACAGCACCAGGGTCCTGCGTTCAATTCCACCCTTGAGCAACTGTCTGCATGGATTTGTACATTCTCCCTGTGTCTGTTTGTGTTTACGCTGGGTTCTCCAGTTTCCTCCCACAGTCTAAAAATGTGCAGGTTAGGTGGGTTGGCCATGGGAAATGCAGGGTTATGGGGATTAGGTAGGAGAGTGGGTGTAGATAGGACACTCTTCAGAGGGTTGGTGTGAACTCGATGGGCCAAACAGCCTGCTTCCACACTGTAGAGATTCTACGTTCTATGACCTCAAGGCTGTAAAGTGCTTAAGTGGAAATTGAGGTGTTGTTCTTCAAGCTTATGTTGTGCTTCATTGGAACATTACAGCAGGCCCAAGACAGAAATGTTAGCCTGACAGCAAAGTGGGCAAAGCAAGCTCAGGGGCATTCTAACAGATAGAGCAGTGGTATTCTTCCAAGTGGTCAGCCTGTGTTTGCTGTCCCCAGTATAAAGGAGACCACATGGTGATTTGTTGACTTTGCTTTTAGCCAAGAGGACCTATTTGCAACCTTTCATGCCCTAACTTACACAACTTTTGCATCCCTATTTCTCTTTTACCACAATTAGCAACCCCTATGCATTTTGCATTGGGTCTCCATACCTTCTGTTTACTTGGTTCCTCCTTTGCCCCTGTCAATAGAAGTAGATCGGAATCAAAACATTAACTCTGTTTCTTTACTCACAGATGATGCCAGAGCTGCTGAGGTTTTGCATTTTTGGAACATGTTTGCCCATTATATCAAATGGCAACTGTAGCTCAACTGATAGCACTCTCACCTCTGAGAGAAGGTTGGAGATTCAAGTCCCACTCCACAGTCTAAACACAAAATTTGGGAAATGTTTGGGAATAATGGTAAACTAAAACCCTGTCTGCTTTAAAGTGAATGTAAAAGATCGTACAGTATGTAGAGCAGGACATGTATCTATAATATTATGGTCAATATTTATCCCATAGCAATATCACAAGAACAAATTATGTGCTATTGCCATGAGTTGTTTGTGGGAGTTTGCTATATTATTTGCTGCTGCATTGTATTACTATTCAAAATACAATAGAAACATAATTTGTTAACTCTTAAGCACGTGGGATTCCCGTTGTTTACAAAGGTGTTGCGTTAATGCAACTCTTTCCATTGTGCATTTAACTAAGATACTAATACGTTAAGCATAAAAGGCACAACATTGGTGAGTCAGTTCATATTTACTGAGAATTCAGTTTGTATTAGGTTGCAATTCTGGATCGTTTTTTTGGGACC
The DNA here is from genome assembly GCF_047496795.1 of Chiloscyllium punctatum. Taxonomy (NCBI): domain Eukaryota; kingdom Metazoa; phylum Chordata; class Chondrichthyes; order Orectolobiformes; family Hemiscylliidae; genus Chiloscyllium; species Chiloscyllium punctatum. The sequence continues at coordinate 131,805,383 of NC_092739.1, read as the reverse complement.
TTGCCAGATTTGGTATAATTGAAATAACCCTCTCACTTGTAGGTTGAGGAAGACGCATTAATAATAATTGGTCTGCAGGAATGATCCATCTCTCTTCAAAGGAAAGGAACATGTTGAGAGTACTACTGTCATACAGATAGTCTTTTAAACAAATCTCAACCAGATTTTAATACTCTGTGTTCTGTTATAAGGGTCCAGAAATCTCTCCTCATTCATCTACCTTTGCACCAAAGAGTATCACAAGTCAGCAGTACAGAAGACAACATGAGACCGTGTAAATTCTAAACAAGTTAGTAGTTTATTTAAGAACAAAACATGCAATTCATAGTTTTGTGGGATATCAAATCATAAAAATTACCAATTCTGGGAACAAATAGACATTACAATTTTACTTCCAGTAGCCAATGTTCAATTTCAAGGATTGTTACGTTATAAAGTAAATATCTATCAATTATTAAAATTACATTGACTTTAATTTCCTGAGGGAATACTACAGAGTTCATAAGATGATTTATCCTAGTTAATGAGAGAAATATTATCCCCAGACTCTAATTGTTATACCTTGATACTGAGAGACACTGAAGTGAATTCAGTGAAACGAAAATACCAGTTTACGTTTTGAATATTTTTCGTGATTCTTGAGGATTTATAAATAAGTTCTTACATATTGGGGTGATATATTAATTACAATTAAATTTAGATTCTTTAAGCAACAAACAAAATTTACACCTTTGTAAGTTCAAATAAGTATTGAGTTCTAAGTAAGAACATCCCCATTGGATTTCCAAGGAAATAAGGAGACAGGAGTACTCCTGTGAGTCTCAAAATGGTCCCGTTTCATTTATCATCTGGCTGTGTTTTAAGATTATAATGCAGTTATTGGATTGGGATAACTTCGTAAGAAAATCAGAGTCATGGAGTCAATTAACATGGCCCAATTCATCGATGCTGACCAAGTTTTCCAACTGAACTAGTCACGCTTATTTGCATTTGGTGTATATCCCTCGAAACCTTTCCTATTCTTGTAACTATCCAAATGTCACTTAAATGTTGTAACTGTACCTACATCCACCACTTCCTCTGGCAGTTCATTCCACATGTGAATCACCCACTGTGTGAAAAGGTTGCCCTCAAGGTGCCTCCTAAATCTTAATAAAAACCAAAAGAACTGCGGATGCTGTAAATCAGAAACAAAAACAGAAATTGTGGGAAAAGTTCAGCATGTCTGGCAGCATCTGTGAAGAGAAATCAGAGTTAACATTTTGGATCTGAAGAAGGGTCACTGGACCAGAAACATTAACTCTGATTTCTCTCCACAGATGCTGCCACACCTGTTGAGCTTTTCCAGCCATTTCTGTTTTTGCTCCCTTTTAAATCTTTCTCCTCTCACCTCAAAAATATGCTCCCTACTTTTGAACTTTCCCACACAAGGGAAAGACCCTTGGCCTGACCTATGCCCCTTATGATTTTATAAATCTCTATAAGGTCACCCCTCAACTTCCTGTGCTCCAGTGAAAAAACTCCCAGCCTTTCCAACCTCTCCTTATAACTCAAAGCCTCCAGTATCAGCATCATGTTGGTTAATCTTTTCTGAGCCCTCTTTAATTTAATAATATCCTTTTTTTGTCATGCTTTGCTGTCTCCATCTTCTATCCAATTTTCTGACCTTGCAACATTCTTTGCAGAATTGTATGGTTTTCTTTCAGTATGATATTACTGTGAACTTTCTTACTCCACCATAGATGGTGTATTCTTCTGAGATGGTGTATTCTTTCTCACTGGAATGTAATGCAAGCTGAATGTTATGAGACATTTCTAAATGTCTGTCATTGCAACTCTAACATTTAGAACTTTGAAAATAACATTAGTCAATTCATCACTATTATATTCTGGGACTTTGGGTGTCTCTTCTAAGGGTTTTGTTATGTAAGTAAAGAGAGGCAATTGCAAAAATCCATTGTCATTGACATGCAAACTGTATTTAATCTTTCAATATTTTAAAGTTTTTAAGTGCTCACGCCTCTATTAACCTTGTAACCTCTTATCATGATTAATTTACACAAATCTTTTCATATAAATGAAGGTGAGTCATGTCCTTACTGAATTAGATGTAATACAAGAATTATTACCCCATATCTGAATGATTTGGAGGTGCCAGTGCTGGAATGGAGTAGACACAATTTTAATCCAAATCCCAAAATATCCGAAAGGATATTTTCTGGAAACATTATATGAATGGTGCAGTATTTTAAGTATCTGGAACATAATATTAGTGGATCTCATTTTACTTGATCTGTATGGCTATACTTTAGCTGCTCCATTAAGCTGCATTGTAGTCAAGTATAGAGCATATGTTTAAGTTACAGGACTCATAATCCTATATCATTTGTTTAAATCTGATCAAGACATCTGGGAAAATTAAGTTCATATTGATAAATTTGGAATTAAAGTTTAATATCAGAAATAGTGACTATAAAACCACTGCTTTGCTCTTAAACATCAAATGAGTTCAGAAATGCTCTTTCGGGAAGGAAATCTGCTCTCCTTACCTGGTATGGCTTACATGTGCTCCCAGTCCCATGGTAGTTGTGATTGATATTTATCTGCCTTCTGAATTTGTTTAGCAAGCCACATGATTGTTTCCAAAAAAATGACTCAATGGGCAATTAGCAATGGGTAACAAATGCTGACCTGGCCAGAACTACACAGATTTGTAAATGAACATTTTCAAAAACAAACTGCTCTTATACCAAGCTGCAACCTTTTTCGATACTAAAAGGTGTATGTATGAGGTCATAGTTTCAGTGTTCCATTACGTCTTTGTAAGATGCTTCCTAACTGCTATAGAATTTATTTAATCAACTTGTTCAGAGGTGTCATAACATGTATCTGAAGTAGGTGAGACTTGAATCTGGGCCTTCTGGCTTAGAGACAGGGACATTACTAATGTGTCAGAGGACCCATTTCCTATCTACTGCTTACTTAGTTCTTTCTTGATTAGTGGCACGTAGGTTATGCTGTGAATATGCTGTGAACCTGGGTCATGACACTCCTGTAACTGTTGGGTCCTGAGAAATTCATTGCACGAGTAGACAGCCTGCAGCAATGAGAAAGAAGACTGAAACAATAAAGTTTTCACAATATTCAGAAGACTTTTTCAGTATTACCTAATGGGGCAAATGATTTACATTGAAAGTTTAACCTTCCATGACACTTCCCTTCAAAGAACCAAACATAACCTTTCCATTAGGTAACACTTTGATGGCTAGATGCCTTACTAAAAGGGCATATATTACAAAGACTGAAAAACAGAAACACATAAAATCTGACTGAGAATGACAAGTAATTATTTTGGTTGAGATTGTTTTTCAGAGGGGAGTTCACTCCAAAAGACAGGCCTTTATTTGCTACTCACTATATTTGTTGTTGTTTCTTCACATTTTATTTAACGTTTTTGGTGGAGTAAGTTTGTTTTCTAATAGCCTCGGCAGCTCTAGAAAGAAAAAAAGACATCTATGTGTTTCTTTCTCATTCCCAGTGTAAACGCCAGTGAATTAAAATTCTGTGCAGGCAAAGAGAAGAGAGAGTCAGACACCACGACACAATCTCATCTCAGATTGTATCATTTGCAGCCAATACGGCAATTCGCAGCAATCTGAACACTTCATTCAGCTCATTGGGAAGGTATTATACATCAATATTACAGCTGCCTGTTACTGGCAAAAAAAATGCCTGTACGTTTGGATCTATGAGCAGGGATTTTGTTGAAACGGTTATTACTCAATTTCACTCTGATGAACAACAACAGTGGTTGCAATCCTTTGTTTTTATTAACTCCAAGGCATACTGACAAGGGGAACACTATTACACTAGATTCTCAGCCCGACACAGACCTGTGTGCCCCATTCTCAGTACACAGGCTGGTGGGCCTGCTTTATAGCATGTTGCATTTTGTGGCAAAGAACATTCATCGGTTTTTGTAGGCTGTGATGATTATGACACCAGGCTCTGTATACCGACAAGAGCAGTATAAATTATGACTACATGCAGATGCAGCAGGTTCTCCGAGGGATAAGCCATTAAAAAAAAGTAATACTGGGAAATGAATTTATTGGACACCAACTTGAAGTGAACAAGTTGGGTTGGACCAGTCCAGTGTGTCTTATTCTCCAGTTTGCCTGATTTTACCTTCTGAATTATTCATCAAACCCTTCTCTTGCCGCCAGCAGTTAGGAAGAGTCCTTCTCTTTAGTTTGAAGCTATGGCCTTCAAGGCTTCATGTCCTCTTCTAAATAACCTCTGGCTCACCAGCAATGCAAGACAGAAGTAGCACAGTGGACATATTAAATTATATTATAAAAGGAGCTTGGATCATCTGGATATCCCAGTTTGCAAAGACATTGCGCACTGCAACCCTCTCACTATGCAATTTGGGCATCAGTTATGCTGCCCCTGTTATGCAGGAGCTTTCAAATGTGTGAAGTAATCCAGGCATGATCATGAAAGAAACAAGACAGTGTTTACAATCAGTTTTGGGACCCACTAAAGAGCTTGGTTGGTGAAGAATAAATCTCCTAAAAGAGGGTGGAATGGTTATGCTTTAATAGCCTTCTTCTCTTCTTAAATTATGTTCTTAATGTGTCAGCTTTACAAGTTGGCACAGAGTTTGTACAACATCAATGTGTGTCAGGCAAGAAGGTCAGTGCACCCAATTCACAGTTTTACAATTTATCATTCTCCAAATGTAATGAACAAAGGTTTGTGATGCAAATGCCAAATCATAAAAATATACCCCCCACATTGATGTTATATTATTTTGATGACCACAATACAAAAACCCCTTTGGAGGAGAAAGGAACAGTTGCATCTACGTAGCATCTATATAGCAGAATGATCACGAATAACTCGATATGCTTTCCAGTTGTGGCTGTAATGTAGACACCTCCTTAAATTTCAAATGCATGCCACTATTTACATTTATTTCACCACCTCTTTTGCACGGCGATGTCAGCAGTCCTAATGGTGGTGGCTGCTACAGAAGGTCCTCAAGGTAGAATTTTTTAATTAACATGTTCAAATATGTTATGGGTGACTGTCTATGTGGAGTTTGCTCATTCTCCCCATGTCTGCGTGGTTTTCCTCTGAGTGCTCCGGTTTCCTCCCACAATCCAAAGATGTGCAGATCGTACTAAATTGCCCATAGCGTTAGGTGCATTAGTCAGAGGGAAATGGGTCTGGGTGGGTTCCTCTATGGAGGGTCGGTGTGCACTTGTTGGGCCAAATCACCTGTTTCCACACTGTAGGGAATCTAATCTAATACCTGGGTCAGGTGGGTTTGAGCCAAGGCTTTCTGGCACAGAGGTAGGGGCACCACTACTGCACCACAATATCCTAAGTTCTTCTAGATAGTGTCCTAGGCTCAACTATCTTCAGCTGCTGCATCAATGACCTTCCCTCCATCATAAAGTAAAGAATGGAGATGGTAACTGATGATTGAATAATATTCAGCATCATTTGCAATTCCTCCAATACTGAAGAAGTCAATGTCCATCTGCATTAAGACCTGGGCAAATTCCAGGCTTTTTTTTAGTATGTGGCAAATGACATTCATGCTGCGCATTTGCCAAGCAATGCTATCTCCAAACAAAAGGAACTAACCATCTCTCCTAATAGTGGGATTACTGTCACTGAATTCTCCCCTCTCAATATCCTGGGGTTACCATTGATCAGAAACTGAGCTGGACCAGTCATAAAGATACAAGAGCAAGATAGAGACTAGGGAATACTCCAGTGAGTAACTCACCTCCTAATTCCCCAAAACCTGCTCACCATCTTCAGGGCACTTGCCTGGAGGGTGCAGCTCCAACAACATTCAACAACCTTAGCACCATTGAGGACAAAGCACCCTACTTGATTAGCACTCTGTCAACATTCACTTCCTTCACTACCAAAGCATAGTGGTAGCAGTGTGTACTATGTATAATATGCATTGTGGCAACTCATCAGGGCTCCTTCCGAGTTTTTACAGCATTGGAAGAGGTTATCCAGCCCATCATATTCATACCAATCATCAAACATCCATCTCTTGGCATTTCATTTTCCAGCATTCAGCCAGAGCCTGTATACCATAGTATTTCAAGATTCGGAGATGCCGGTGTTGGACTCGGGTGTACAAAGTTAAAAATCACACAACACCAGGTTATAGTCCAACAGGTTTAATTGGAAGCACACTAGCTTTCGGAGTGACGCTCCTTCATCAGGTGATTGTGGAGGCTGGATCAGGGATGAAGTCAGGGGGAGGGGAGATGAGGAAACTAGTGGAATTGACGTTGATGTCGTGTGGTTGGAAAGCCCCAAGGTGGAAGCTGAGGTGTTCTTCCTCCAGGCATCTGATGGCTAGGGTTTGGCGGTGAAGGAGGCCCAGGACTTGCATGTCCTTGGTGGAGTGGGAGGGGGAGTTGAAGTGATCAGCCACAGGGCGGTGCGAGTGTCCCAGAGATGTTGCCTGAAACGTTCCGTGAGTTGGCATCCTGTCTCCCCAGTGTAGAGGAGAACACATCTTGCAGAGATGGTAGTGCCAGAGCTGGGTAGTGATGGCAGTCATGGATCAAGGATGGAGGTAAGTCAGGGTTATTGAGGGGGTAGGTATTAGGCATCTTAGGGAGGGGAATTGCAGGAGGTGTGGGCTTTGCAGTGCAAATGGGGAGGAAGGAGAGTGCTATTTTCTGGCTAGGTGCAGCAAATGTGTGAAGTCCACTTGTTGAAGACAGCAACCCCTTCCTTCTTGCAATTTTAATACCACTTCCAGAAAAACTGGCTCTCCATTTCTGCCTAGTGTATTGTGGCGTGGGTGAGATAATATTGGGGTAAATAAGCTTTTAATGATCTCTTAATTGTTTATTTACCTGAGACCGGTCAGCTGCTGATTTAGACTCTCACCCAAACTCCATGTCGTCAGGGAGAGTCAGTGGAAGGGTGGGAATGTGGCAGGTCAGTCAACTGGGTGGCACGGTGGCTCAGTAGTTAGCATTGCTGCCACACGGGACCAAGGTTCGATTCCACCCTCAACTGACTATCTGCATGGAGTTTGCACATTCACCCTGCGTCTGCGTGGGTTTCCTCCGGTTACTCCATTTTCCTCCCACAGTCCAAGGATGTGCAGGTGAGGTGGATTGGCCATGCCAAATTGCCCACAGTGTTCAGGGATGTACAGGTTAGGCAGATTAGCCATGGGAAATGCAGGGTTACATGGATGCTGTTGGAGGGTTGATGGGCTGAATGGCCTGCTTCCCCACTGTTGGGATTCTCTGTAACAAATCAAACCTCAGCTCACAGCTACCTTCTTAATGTCAGTTATGGATGGCAAACAAGCATTGCGCACTTCCCGTGTAAGAATGAAAAAAGCAGACCACTCCTTAACCTTTCCCTCGATTAATGTCTGCAGGGATTTACAACAAAAAAAACTACCAGTGTGAGAAACCCTGCGATACACAGGTTCAATCACTGAAAGACGTGAACACTGAACGTGGGGCAGGAATGAAACAAAACTTGATGTATGCAATTTTAATACTTACTGGCAGGACTTAAAGTTAACTGACGTGTTAATAGAATTATCAGCAGATGTACAGTATGTAACATTAATTAAAAAGTGTCAGACATGTTGGACTGTTTTACAGAGAGTAGAGAAGCTGAGATCCCCAATTAAATGACATCCAACTTATTAATTTTAATCAAATTCTTAGTTATATCATTTGCTATAGTAAATGGTGTGTGACTTGAAAAAATGCTCTGGTTTGCCAGACTCAGAGGTGTTGTTCCCCACAGAGGTGTAGAATCACACGTTGCTTAAATTCGTCAAAAATGTTTAGAACAAGATCCAAGCTGGCAGAGGTAAAAAGAAAAACAGCAAATGCTGGAAATCTGAAACAAAAGTAGAAAATTCAGAATAAACATAACAGGAAGTTTCTCAACTTCTGAAAGGGCTAAAATATATTTTGAGCGATAGACACATTGTCAGAACTTCGCTTTCAGTTTTGACAATGATTCTGCACCTAAAATATTACACCAAATCTGCTGCTGCTTTCCCTCCAATTCTACACTATTTCCCTTTTCTCAAATTTGTCATATTCCTGGGGACATACCCAGTACTCTTTTAAAGGTCACTACAGAGCTGAAAGGTTAACTCTGTTTTGCTCTCCACAGATGTTGCCAGACATGGTGACTATTTGAAACACCCTCTGGTTTTACTTTAGCTTTGGAGCTTTCCTACTATCAAGCGTTTGTGAAAGTAAATTGCTACCTCGCACAAACAAGAAGCGTACAGACAAGCAACCCCAGGGTGATTAACTCCCTGTGCCCACTAGGGATAAAACTCACCTGATTGGTCTTTAAAGTGCTCACAAGGCAAGATTCTTGTTCAATCCCCCAAGCCTCCCCTGATGGGGCACTGTGATGAAACTGTAATCAAATAGCCAGTGAAAACTTACAGAACTGTCACAGAAACTTATCAAATTTACATCAAAATTATCATTACCAGATAATGTAGTCCATTGCCTATGGTGCCCACTGGTCCCTAAAGGCTTGTATTTTACTGGTAGAGATTGCAAGGTCCCTCATGTTGGACATCTGAGTGTGGATATAATCACAGAGGAGGGGCAGAGAGTCAAGAACTACAATCCCTTCCCAGGACTTTTCTCGCCTGCAGAAATGGATGGTAATTGGGCCATTGGTAAGTTAAGAGGCTATTAATTGACTGTTTAAGGGCCTGTTTGGTAGTGGGATGGGAGAGTCCATCAGGACTGGAAATGGCTTGCTGAGTTAGTGAAAAGGGGACAAGTATCTCTCCAGGGCTACTTTGTTCAATTATCTGTTTTCTCATCACCTCCAGGGAGGAGAAAAGTACACCCCTGTGGGAACTGATGTTACACGAGTGACAAATAGGTCACTGGAGAAAAGTCATTAGGAGGAGAGTTGAGGGGATAAGTTGTGCAGCAAAAGGATCATTTCTCTTTTCAACATTCTGCTGCTAAAGTCACCAAAGAAAGTACAACAGCTTCTTCCTTGAAGGAAAAAAAGGTATGAAGAAAAGTTGTGGGCTTGCTCGAGAATGACTGGGAGAGTTGCAACAGACTGCACAAAAGGAGGTAACATGTGAACAACGACGTGACAGTCACACAGAATAATGTCCCTGACACAGTATAGTCGATGAAAAGTGGAGGTATAGTAAAAAGGTGATATTTTGACAAAGAAGAGAGCAATACAAGTTTGATAGCTCAAAGAGATGGATTTTGAGGAGGCTGTTGAAAGAGAACATAGAAGCGGAGAAGCAGAGGTTTGGAAGGGAATTCCAAGATGTGGCACCTTTGTAAATGGTGCCAGGTGAGGGTTGGAGCAAATGGTGGAAACCTGTGTAGGGGTTAGAGCTGGTGAAATAGAGACTTTGGCGTTAGAGGTAAGGGAGCAGGGGAGTAGTGAAGGCGAGTTTGGAATCTGTAGACGTGATGCTTGGGTGGAAGTAAGATACGTTTGAATTATAGCAGAAAAACATTTTCCCATTAAACGACATTTTTCCTTACCGAATCAGAAATTTGATTTACTGGAGGCACTGGCCTTTAGTTAACAAATACAGCATGAGATCCATTTTAAACATGCAGATTATGTTTATGTCAAACACTTGCTTTCCACCCAGCAACACTTATCCCCATTAGCTCCATAAAATAATTCCATCTAAAACTCAAATACTTGAAAAGTGAATGAGATTCATCTCTCAGGCTCTCACAAAAGTGTTAGATGGGCACTAGACATAGGTGAAGTGTATGGTAATATGGAAATATTCTTCTGTTTCAGAAGGTGAAAGTAGAAAACTCTCAAAAATAAAAGGTGCCAGAGAAATTGAAGAAATAAAATTGAAATACAAAATAATAAAATCGTAGAACAACACAGAAGGAGACCATTTAGTCCTTTGAGCATATTTTGTAACATTATTCAGTCAAGACAATTCTAGCTTTTGCTTTACACAGTATCTTGGGAAGCATTGAGGATTTTCTAACAGAAGTGTTGACAGTCAAGAACATCCTTTGTATTTTGTTCAAAATGTTCACAAATCTCCAAGTAAAATTTTACTATTCAATTTTACAGCCGTAAGCTCATTATTTGAGCTGTTTTTGCAGTGAATTGGTCCTATTGTTAAAATTGTGAGAATAATTTTACCCTGATTAAACAATTAGTTAAATTAATTGTGTTAAAATATCTGCTTTGATAAAATGGAGATTTAAGATGAATAAGTTACATAGACCAGTTTACACCCTTTGAGAATACTGACCGAGCAAATTTGCAAGGCATTGTCAGTTTTCATAGAACAGTTGCTAAGCAGCACTGGTGTTACCCTCCAGGACTGTCTGTCAGCAAACATCCAACCTTTATTTAAAAGGTTAACTCAGGCAACTCCAGCTAACCCCATTAGCTTAACATCAATAATTTGTAAGATAATGGAATGTCTTTCAGAGGGGTAAACTGCAGGAATACATTATAGAAGTGACTTCCCAATGCACAAGGAATACAGAGCAGGAACACAAGAATAGAAGGAAGATATTGGAAATTGCCAAAAATGTCTTTAAAAGATTTTGTTTATTTAGAGTATATTAAATTTTCTAAAGATCTGTGAGAAAGACATCTGATAAAACATTGAAAATCCAATAAGGAATGTGGATTTGGATAAAATACTGGTTTTAAAAAGTCAACAGGAGACAGTGTAAATATGCAAGTTGTAATGTCAGACTTTAAAAAAATGATAGATCAGAGCTCTCCTAGAATCAACACTTGGATAGCTAGTGCTTATGACGATGTCAGTGATGTAAACAAAAACTGCCAAATCTGACTGTAGGCCAGTCAAAATTTGTAATGGTAATCAAATTTGGCAGGCAGTTGAGATCGGACATACAGCAAAGAATTTAGCAATGCAATTTGGCAGACAAATGGTAATTTAAATTGATCCATGATTCACTGCACTTGCATCAATAACTGGAACATTTATTATTGCAATCAATGCAGTTGAGCTAGGAGCAGAAGAGGCAAAAAGAAACTTGAAGTGAAGCTGAGGTAGGATATAACTGATTTCACCAGCTCTTTGCCAGCAAATGTTGCTTGTGGGATTACCCAGCAGATTCAACAGTCACTTTTGAAAAGGAGTTGGTAAATGCATTTCAGCACTGTAGGCAGAAACTGGAGAGTGGGACTAACTGCATAGGTATTTCAAAGGTTTGATAGACACAGCAAGATGAAAGGCTTCCTAATCTGTTGTAAGATTTTATAAATGATGGTGGGTAGCCACACAAACATGAGTGTACACATTCAAAGTCAGCAGTAATAACAGAATGCTGCCAGTTGTCTCATTTACTACCATTACCGTCAAAACAATATTAAATATGAGTGATGCCAACCTGTTGGTGAATCATTCATTGGTCTGCCTGACTGAGTGCACAAAAAAACGTGACTTTTCGATATTGGCTTCAATCCAAGAAAGAACAGGGGCGGGTAGAGTCATAGAGTCACTTAGCCATATCCCTCCAAATATTTCTTATTCATGTACTTATCCAAATATCTTTTAAAAGTTGTAACTGTACCCACATCCATCACTTGTTTCAGAGGTTCATTCCACATACGAATGCTCTGTGTGAAAAAATCACCCATCATGTCTTTTTAAAAGCTTTCTCCTCTTTCAGCTCCCCAAGCCTGGGGGAAAAGGCCATTGTCATTTACTTTTTCTATGCCCATCCAGTAAGTTATTTTAAACCTGGGGTTTTTCTTGCCCTTCCCTGCAACACATGTCCCAAATGTTGCCTACAGAAACTTCTTAATACTAAAGCTACAGTCATTTAGTGGAATTAAGAAATAAAGCTGTTTCATTAATGTAAGTGTCTGCAAAGGGTGGAATTTTCTAGTTTTTGAATCCTCCAAATGTGGTGGCAGATGCCAAAAGTCATAGGACACCCCTTGCCACCATAAACAGGACAGACTACCAGATCCAGCAGACAGTAAGTGGCCAACTGATGAGCCTTTGGGCAGTGGGACAATGATACCATACCTGCCTTGGAGTTGTCAGAGGTTCAGAGCTAGCAGCATTGGGATAGCAGCATCATCTCAGAGACTGAGGCTGCCAACTGCACAGCAACTCCAAAGTCCAGGAGAGAGGCCAAGGTCAGTCACCTTTCAGTGAAGATCATAGGGTAATGGTCACAGGAATACGGTGCTAAGAGATGTCAGAAACAAGGGAAGAATCACTGAATCACAGAGGTGCTAGTTCAGAAGTAGGTCATTCAACTCAATGTGCCCAGACTGGCTCATCATATGAGCATCATTTTCAAGTGCAAATCTCCTGCCTTCTCCTGCATACATTTGCACAAATTATTTCTATCCAAGTAATCATCCAAAGCCCTCTCAAATGATTTAATTGAACTTTCCATCCACACACTTCCAGGCAGTGCATTCCACACCCTAAGTGCTTGCTGAGTGAAAACTTTTACCATACTTCTTTTGCAGGTCACTTCTGACCCATGCTGGTGATGGGAGCAAAGTTGAACAGTGACAGTACAGACAGGGCTAATCATTACAACTTGTGTTAAAAAAAACCACAACCTTTCTGCCTCAAAAAGTGGGTGAGGCCTAAACATTGAATGTTTTCCAGGAGACTTAGGTATGGTTCTTATGGCTAAAAGGATCAAAAGGTATGGGGTGAAAATGGGAATAAGCTATTAAGTTGGATATTCAGTCATGCCCACACTGAATGATGGAGCAAGCTGGAAGAGTTAAATGCCTGCTTGCATTCTGGTTTCTATGTCTCTGTAATACTATGTAATGCTTCAAACCATCCACAAGGTTTGAAATTTCAGATGTATGATTCAAATTGTTTGGCAGCCAAAGATTCAGATCTAAATTGTTGATATTATAAGCAGAAGGAATTAGAGACAGTTAGCATGGCTGAAAACTCTCCTATTGCGGAGATGAGTCAGTCGAGAGATAATATGGCACATTTTGCAAGATTACAAGCCTTCCAATTTTGAAAAAAATCTTTAAAAATTCCACATCTATTTGAGTCAAATTGTAGGAGGTTTTGTCAGAAGAGACCAAGTCTCCAAGAAGTAATGTAGAATTGGGAGATTATATTTAAAAAGGTGTAAATGGTATATATTAGACAGCAAAATGAACTGAAGGACCTTAAAGTAATGATTTGCAAACCTTTTTGGTTAAATTGCACATTTTAAATAGACTTGCAATTCCAGATGTCTTATGCATTTACATCTCTGAATGTGAATTTCATCAATGAATGATGTTTGTCAGGGCTGTCTGATATACTGAACGTTGAGGTGATGTGTAAACTTTTATCTTACATTTAACTAGAAGATAACCTGACGAGTTCAGAATACTCCTGTTAATATTTTACCATGTGACACCTCCCCACTTGAGCAGGTGTATGGTTAGGTCTCATGGCACTTATTGGGATCACCGCCATGTTTCAGGCCATGCTGCATGTTGCTTTCGGTTTGTTATTCCTCCCATTTTGTTGTTTACCAGTTTGTTTGGAATATCACTGACATGCAATTTGGTGTGCAATATTCCTGCCACTGGAATACTGCCACTATCTGAGATGGCCATTGTTGTCCTGGTCAGCTTGATGATCATTTCAGGCCCCAGGCAAGGCTAGAATAGCACTGCCTTTCTGTCTTCTCCACAGCTCCTGGCACAGGTACAGCCCTTTGGATCCATTCCTGATGTTTACCATGCAGCTCATGAGATTGACAGTCAGTGTGAAGAGTTTTTAATTTGACTATATGTCCACTTCCAGAGTCAAATTGACCCCAGATGTTGTCACATTCCCTTAACAATATATCGCAGTGTTAGAACACCAGGCCCCCAGACCAGGCATGGAACTCGATTGAACTTGACATTGAAAAACTGTGCAAAAGTGAGGACTGCAGATGCTGGAAATCAGAGTCTAGATTAGAGTGGTCCTGGAAAAGCACAGAGGGTCAGGCAGCATCCATGGAGCAGGAAAATCGATGTTTTGGGCAAAACCCTTCATCAAGAATGAAGGCAGGGAGCCTCCGGGGGGGAGAGAGGTAAATGGGGGAGGGGGGGATGTGGGGGTGTGAGGGGGGCGGGTGGGGCAGAAGGTAGCAAAGAGTGCAATAGGTGAATGGGGGTGGGGATGGAGGTGATAGGTCAGAGAGGAGGGTGGAGTGGATAGGTGGGAAGGAAGATTGGCAGGTAGGGCAGGTCATGAGGAAAGTTGGAATTGGGGTAAGGTGGGGGAAGGGGAAACTGGTGAAGCCCACATTGATGCTGTGGGGTTGAAATGTTCTAAGACGGAAGATGAGGCATTCTTCCTCCAGGTGTTGGGTGGTAAGGGAGCAGCGGTGGAGGAGGCCCAGGACCTGCATGTCCTCGGCAGAGTGGGAGGGGGAGTTGAAACATTGGGCCACAGGATGGTGTGGTTGATTGGTGCGGGTGTCCTGGAGATGTTCCCTAAAGCTCTCTGCGAGAAGGCGTCCAGTCTCCCCAATGTAGAGGAGACCGCATCGGGAGCAACGGATACAATAAATGACATTGGTGGATGTGCAGGTGAAACTTTGATGGATGTGAAAGGCTCCTTTGGGGCCTTGGATGGAGGTGAGGGGGGAGGTTTGGGTGCAGGTTTTGCAATTCCTGCGGTGGCAGGAGGAGGAAAACTGCACGGTTGTGGGGACCGCATTGCAGAGAGTTCAGAAATGATTTCCAAGAATGGTTCCAGGGCTGAGAAACATCAGTTATGGGGATAGATTTAAGAAGTTGGGAGTATTCTCTTTCAAGAGAAGAAAGCTGAGTGTTTTGATGGAGGTTTTGGAAATTGTGAGCAGACTGGGTAGAATAGATAGGGAAAAAAAAACAAGTGGACATAAATTGAAGATGATATACAAATAAAACAAGGGCATTGTAAGATGTACACAGTGGGTAGTTAGGATATAGAATGCCCTGCCTGGAAATATGGTGAGGTATTCAGGAGGGCATTGGATGATTATTTGAAAAAAAAAGCAGTGTGCAAAAATATGGGGGAAAGGCAGGGAATTGGCGCTAGGTAATGAGGATCATTGGGCTGAATGACGTCCATCTATGGTTCTGTGAAGAGTGAGTGGATTCAAGCTGCTGCTGACTTTCATCAGCCTGTGCCAAGGTCGCAAAGCATGTGGGAAGGTATCAAAACCTGTCTTGATGCCTGTATTTCTCACTGTGCTCCCAGTCCAGGCATAAAATCCCCATTTCCCTGGATTCGGGAAGATCCCTCCCTAATTTCAGTAAAGGCCACAGTGGCTAGCAGATTGCTGTAAACATACCTGTCTTTCTGCTGGCCTCTAGGACAGGGCATAGGGCTTCTTTACCTCGTCCAGCCTGTATTTAGCTCCAAATCCACACTGTGATTGGATCTTAACTGCCCTCTTAAATGGTCCAGTAAGCCTGCAGAAGGTGACTCCTCATCACCACCTTCCCAAGGGCAACTAGAGATGGCCAATAAGCTTCCATCGTGTGAATGTATAAATCAAAAGATGGATTTTCATGACATTGCAGTCACTGTAAATTATAGGAGGTATATTTAACAAGCTGAAATTCCTGGCTCTTGTGGCTGTGTTTGAACTCAGAGGCTGAATTTTGTGGGCAGCTGGTGGAGACCAGAAGCCGAGAAGTCAGCTGCTCCATGAGGCAGGTATTCAATAGGGATGCCAATCAGCAGGAGATGGCAGCAGCCCAAGAGGTGGCAGATTAGGAGGTGGGGGAATCATAAGAGGCAAAGGCTCCCTAATGTACAGAGGGTCACATGTGGGTGGCACAACCCATACAGTGCCTCTAGAGGGCTTTCCCTTACTCTCTGCAGGCTTTTCTCCCCTTGGCCATTCGAAATTCTTTTGTTTGTATTTACTCCAGGTGTGGCTGCTGAGGCTTCAGAGCTGATCAGGCCGACTGTTTGGAAAGCCAGCTTGCCATTCTTGATGTGATGGCAGACTCAGAGGCGGTCAATTCGGAGGCCTCCTCTGATAATAGCTTTGAGCTGTTCCAGCTGCCCCCATTGGTGCCAATGTCGGGAACCTGAAATCCATGGGAAAATTCAGCTCTATATTTCCAGTGCTTGGTCTGGCCCTCTGGATTACTTGACCAGGAACATAACCACTTTTGCTCCTGGACTTGTTTGCCATGACATTTGATAATCAGAAAATTTCAAGGCCAAATTTCAAAACATGAAGTTCCAGATATCTGTTTCTAAGATAAAGAGTCACATTTCACCGTCGGCACAGGCATGTTGGGCAAAAAGGCTTGTACCTGTGCTTTCTTTGTTTAATTTTAGGTCTGAAGTGTTCACATAGTGAAAACTAAAGAAAGTCACTTTATTGAATGGCTATTCCTTACAGCAAGGAAGAGGCAGAATGAATAGCTGAGCAGACATATCTGCAACGAGAAAGGGGAAGAAAATATTAAAGTATAGGAACGCACAGGAGGAGGAAATAGTCCAGAGCACTGGCCAATGATCATAGAACAAAAAACATATTTTCTACAATACAAAATTTACTGAATCCCATTCTGGTTGAAAATCAACAGCAAAAAATAAGTGCAGAGTGTACCACGTAGACCTCCAACTTTATTTGCGAGAGATAATGAAGTGACTGCGTTGCTGAAGAATTACAAAGAAGATTGAAGAAAGCAAGGGTCCAAAGGTAAAATGAATCCAATTCTATAAGCTTCTTTCAAAGATTAACAAGTTGAATTGAGGTGAATGCTCTCTGACAAGAGAGAATAAGTGAAACACACATCTCCCATGATAAATATGAGCTTAGACAAACTACTAGCTGGCCGTAACACATCCTCACAAATATCTAGATACTCATGGAGTGACAGCATTAAGCCCAATTAATTTTTATGGCATGATGCTCACCATGTTCCTCACTGTAATGCATGATCATAGTGGCACTGACAATGACGGCTTAGAGGCAGCTACTGGGGAAGCTGGGATGGTCAGGGAAGAGTAATTGCATGAGTAGTGGGGAGCCCTGGAATAGGGGGGAACCAGGTGCTTGTTTTGGGATAAGGAGGACCATTTCTGCTTATCCTGGTTCACAAGCAAACCACAAATTAATTTTTAGAAACGAACCTGACTAAGCCCCTGGTACCCCTCCCAGTGCAGCCAATGACAGCAGTCATTGCTCACTATTTCCGAAACCTCCATCAAAGAGTGCAAATTGTCCCTGGTGACTGTTCTTGGTGTTTTTAATATAAAATTGCAGTTAGCCAGAGTGGAGCAGTAAATTCCCATTCCCATCCCCCTTCTGTTTCCTGTCAGTGGGGATGCTAAAATCAAGCCTCTCATCTTAATAGGGTACACAGTGAGCTAAGACTGGACAATCGATTCACAGAGAATGGATAATCCATTCTTTAAGCTTTCTTAAAAGGCCATCTCATCTGAAATATTTTGTTACCACAGGAACTATTATTAGTTTGTTATTGATTAAGCTGAGCTGAGCGAGTAAAATATTTTAGTGCCTCTGTAAATTTCTATTTTATGCTGGTGCAAGGGATTTGACTTTAAAAGATGCTGAATCTGGGTTAATTCATACAAATAATAAAAAAGAGAAACAATGCAATCAGGTAAATTTTCAGACTGACTCAGCCATCCTTGGCATAGATTTAAGTGTAGATTCTCCAGGTCCAGGACTCTGGTACAGTGAGTATAAGTACTCGGAAATTGATTGGTGGACACACATGTTGTAGTGGATGCCCTCGCAGCCTTCCTACATGTTACCATTCAAGATGTTTTTGTGAATTTTCCTCCCCATCCAAGTTTTCTGCATTCCCAAGAAGACTTGGTATGGTCTCCAGACACCATGTCTTCAGGTGATGCATAATTATCAAAACAAAGCAATGGCCAGCATTTGTAAATGCAAAAACACTGACCATTGCTCAATCTGGAGCAAGCCGTCACTGACACAACAAAAGGTTTGGAGACAAAGAATGGGATTCTAACCGGCTTTTAACAAAAAAATCGAGGAAGTAAGAAAAATATGCAGAGGTTGTTTTCCATTTATTCCTGGAACCTATGCAGAAGAAATAGGGATGGATCTGCACTTTTTATTTTATCACAGGATACCTAATGCATTGATAACTTAGGTAGAGTGCAGGTAATGAAAACAAAACAATGTTGGAAATCACAGTGGGTCAGGCAGTGACTTTGATCGACTTGGTTTCCTGAGCCTCAGGATAGCTGACAGTTCCATCCTGGGGAGGGTTTCCCAAATTCAGAAATTCCCAAATACGCTTCCCTCTTCGATCTGGCTTATCTGTTTGAGCAACATGCATTGGGCTGTTTCCCCGGACCAT
This sequence comes from Chiloscyllium punctatum, assembly GCF_047496795.1. NCBI lineage: Eukaryota > Metazoa > Chordata > Chondrichthyes > Orectolobiformes > Hemiscylliidae > Chiloscyllium > Chiloscyllium punctatum. The sequence goes on along the minus strand of NC_092739.1, from coordinate 131,786,990 downwards.
TCCTCGAGACATTCGACTTGAGGTTGGATGGAAATCCTGCAAACTCAAAATGTGAGCTTGCTCTCTCTGCACAGATGCTGCCTGACCAGTGTGATTTCCAACATTTTTTTTGTTTTCACGACACGCACTCTACCTAAGTTATCTATACATTAGGTATCTTGTGGTGAAATGGACAGAACACATCCATCTCGAATTCTTTTGCATATAATTCAGGGAATCAATGGAAAATAAATACTGCATATTTTTTCTTACTTCCTCAAATAGTTTTTCCTATGTTCTTAAGCTAATTTGTATATCTGTACATGTGGTGACATGCATCGGTGTTTCCCCACTCTGTAGGGAATTGCCTTTTCCTTTGCCTTTTAATTTTTCTTAGAGATCCTGGCTGGAAAGGACAAAATCATTGCCATTAGTTACCTTAATGGAATATATGTTTTCCTGTCACTTCATGACACAATGCACAACAAGCTTCCAAATCAAGATAAATTTAAAAGCAATGTTACTTTGCCTAAACTGAGTAAGATATACCAATATCACTCATTCTCAATGCATTTTACTTTATTTGGTCAGTAGCATGTCTGATAAACACAGAAATTCATTATCATCCTTAATAGTCTCCAAACCTTGGAACTGAGGAAAATGTGTAGGTGGAGTGTATGTTATTTATTTCAATTGTTCTTCTCCAGAATGCATCAGCTATGTCCAGAAATTTGAAGTGGTAGTTGGTGAATGAATTTGCAATTCTGAGTAGGGGTATTACTTGTTTAATGGGATGAAACCAGAAGCCCTGCTAGCTTCTTGCTTTTTAAAAATTTTGCACATTAGTTGTTAGAATATTGGCACTCAGAGTGAGCTTGAGCTAAGTAAGAAGAGTCCCAGACCTCTCCAGTGAGCCTATCCATATCTCAGTAATTAAGAAGAATTGGCGCATTTTCATCAGTAACGCATTGAACTACCAGAGTCCTGGTCAATTCATGATTGTGGACAATCGCAGAAGCGGAAAATGAAGTAGAGAGGCTTTGAGGTTTGAGCAGGGAATTCCAGGGCTAAGGACATAAGTAGCTGAAGACATGGCCATTATTGATTGAACAACAAAAATTAGGCTGCATTAGGGGGCACAATTGGAGGAATGTTGAGACTTCACAGGATGATAATTTTAAAATTGAGGCATTGCCAAACCTACAGCCATAAAGCACAGCATAAATAATGATGAAAGATGAATTAAAAATTCATTTAGGAGATGTGGACTTTATTGTCTGTGCCAGCATTTATATCCTACCCCTACCTGCCCTTGAGAAGGTGATGGTGAGCTACCTTCTTGAACTTTTGCAGTCCATGTGCAGACCTACAATGCTGTTAGGGAGGGAGTTACAAGATATTGGTGCAACGACACTGAAGGAATAGTGAAATAGTTCCAACTCAGGATGGTGAATGGCTAGGAGGGGAACTTTCAGATGGTGGTGTTCCCATGTATTTGCTGCTCTTATCCGTTTAGATAGTAAAGGTCGTAGGTTGGGAAGGTGCTATGCAAGGAACTTTTGTGATTTTCATCAGTGCAAATTGTAGTGAGTACATGCTGCTGCTACTGAGTGTCAGTGGTGAAGGGAATGGATATTTGTGGATATGAACCAGATCAAATTTATCCTGAATGGTGTCAAACCACTTGAGTGTTGTTGGAGTTGCACCCATCCAGGGAAATGGGGAATATTCCATCACATGATAAAACGTGGAGCTGGAAAAAACACAGCAGGTCAAGCAACACCGGAGGGGCGAGAGAGTCAATGTTTCAGGTAGGACTCTTCATCAGGCTAAAGGAATCCTGCCCAAAACATTGACTCTCCTGCTCCTCTGATGCTGCTTAACCTGCTGTGTTGTTTCCAGCTCCACGTTTTATCGACTCTGACTTTCTAGCATCTGCAGTTCTCACTATCTCAAGTATTCCATCACATTCCTGAACTTGTGTCTTGATAATAGACACTTTGTGGAGTCATAAGGTGAATTTGTTTCTGACTTACTTTTGTAGCTACAGTATTTGTACAGCTAATCCAGTTCAGTTTCTGTTCAATAGTAACAACTAGGGAGTTGATAGTGGGGCATTCAGTTATGATAACACCATTAAATGTAAAGCAGCAGTGGTTAGAATTTCCTTTGTTTGAGATGATCATTAGGAACATGTGCAATGCAAACCTAGATATAATCCAGGTCTGATTGCATTTGGACATGGACTGTTTCAGCATTAGAACAGTTATGAATGATGCTGAACATTGTGTATTAATCTGCAAACATTCCCACTTTTAACGTTTTGCTAAAAGGATGGGTTGATGGAGCACCAGAAGATGCTTAGGCCTCGGACAATATGCTGTGGAAGTCATTCGGAGATGTCCTGAGCTGAGATGACTGACTTCCAACAACCACAGCCATCTTCCTATGTGCTATATTTGACTAACCAATGGAGAGTTTTCCTCCTGATTTCTATTGACTCCGGTTTTACTTGGGCTCCTTTTTGCCACTCATTCAAATGCAGCTACAATGTCAAGGGCAATTACTCTTGCCTCATGTCTAGAATTCAGCTCTTTTCTCTTTGCTTGAAATAAAGCTGTAATGATTGGCCCTGACAGAATGCAAACTGCCAGTGAGGACTTAATGTGAGTAAGGATATCCACTGGACGGTCCTGACTCAGCTCACAAAGTATAACGAGATACTTTGACCAAGGAAACAATGAAATAGTCACCTCTGAGTGGAACAAAAGTACAACTGAAGATTTCAGCTGTAGGTGAAATAAAACAATGGCAGAGATGTGCCATAATACAGATGTGGAAGTAGGCCATCTTAGTGGGGAAGAGAATATGGGATTTGAAGGTCAGATCAAGGTCAAATAAGACCACCTTTAATGCCATCTTTTGAAGCATGGTGCATTGAGAATTTCTTACAAATGTCAAGGTGAATATAATTGTAAAATATCCGAGTACATTATCACTATTCCTGTTGATGGATGTACTGATACAAACTATACTGTAAGATAAAGTGGATCGATCAGTTTGGTATGTGTCAATAGTAGCTGCTGCTTGCATCTCTACTATTTACCAAAGCTAGATACCAATTTATGGTTTGTTATTAACACTGAGTACCTGCTAATTTTTTGTTGCTGTTACATGAAGACTATAATTATAGAATCATAGCATGATAGAACAGTTACAGCACAGGAGGAGGTAACTCTACATTTGTTTATCTTTTTTCCATGATTATTAAATCTGTTTTTGAGAACCATCATTGAATCTATCTCCACTACTGTCTCAAGCAGTGCATTCCAGATCCTAACCATAACTGCATAACAATTACATGCTACATTTCACCCTTTGCTTCGTTTCTCAACCACCTTAAACCAACTCACTTTGGTGCTTTACTCTTTGGGGAATGGAAACAGTTTCCCACTATATACCCTTTCCAAACCACTCATGTTTTGAATGCATTCTGTCAAATCTACACTCACTCCTAATTTTTTGTTAATAAAAGAGCTTCTTCAATCAGCCATATAACTGAAATCCTTCATTTCTGGAAGTATTCTTGTGATTTTTTTCTGCATTCTGTTTTCGCACCCTTTCTATCGTGTTGTGTACAGAATTGAGTGCAGTGCTGTTTAGACTGAACCTGTGGTGTTCAAGCCTCACCTTCTTGATATTGTTCTCTAGGCCTTGATCATATTAACTCACATTGGAACATTCCAAACAGGAGCAGGAGAAGACTGTCGGGTCAGTTGCACCTACTCCATTATAAACATGACTTTGGCTGATCTTGGGCTTCAAAAATGCTTTCTTGCATTGTGCCTATTTCGCATGGTTCATTGAGACACCAAAATGATGTCTACATCAGCTGTAAATGTATTCAGTGTTGGTGTGCTAGTCCAACTATCTTTGCTTCAAAACTGGCCTTCCTTATTTCACAAGGTCAGAAGTGGGGATATAATCTGATTGTTACATAATGTTGAGCACCATTCTTGACTTCTTAGAATCTGAAGCAGTCCATGCTCAAATGCAACAAGATCTAGCCAATATCCAGGCATGGGCAGACAGGTGGCAAGTAACTTTTATGCCATATAAATACTAGGTATGACCATCACCAATAAGACAATCTAACCATCACCCCTTGGCATTTAACTGTGTTCCCATCACTGAATCCCTCTTTATCAACATTCTTGGGATCACCATTGACCAGAAACTCAACTGAACTCACCACATAAACACAGTGGCCACAAGAGCAAGTCAGAGGTGAGGCATACTGAGATAATTAACTCACAGCCTGACTCTCCAAGGCCTATCCACTATCCCAAGGCTCAAGTCAGGATTGTAATGAAAAACTCCCCACTTGCCTGGATGGATGCAGCTCCAACAACACTTGAACAGCTTTACACCATCCAGGACAAAGAATCCCATTTCATTGGCACCACATTCACAAACATCAGTCCGTACTATCTACAAGATGCACTGCAGAAATTCACCAAGATCCTGAGACAGCATCTTCCAAACCCATGACCACTTCCATTTGAAGGACAAGTGCAGCAGGTACAAGGGAACACCACCATGTGCAAAAACCCCTCCAAGCCACTCACCATCCTGACTTGGAAATATACCCCCATTCCTTCACTGACACTGGGTCAAAGTCCTGGAATTTCCTCCCTAACTGCATTGTGGGTCAACCTATTGCACATGGACTGCACCAGTTCAAGAATGCAGCTCACTGTTACCTTCTTGAGGCAACCTTGGAATGGACAATAAATGCTAGCTAGCCAGTGATACCCATTAAGAGAACGATCCACCTCATTGTGAGGTAGAGATTTTCAAAAAAATCACATCCCTTTATGTTGTTATGAGTTTGCAATGGGAAGTGCGCACTGATAGTCCACAAACTCACTATTCCACAAGCTGTCACAATTATGCAAATGCCAAATTTAAGCCATCAAGATATACATTTTGCCTGATGAACTGCTGTTGATTAATTCAAGCAACGCATGCAAGTTTTCATCATTAACAGAAACTTACTGTATTTCTATTGATTGTAAACACACATTCTTTCACAATTGGCTGAGAGAAAAATTGCTAAGCTATTAATATGCAAAATAAACTGTACACCTTTAAAACCCCAAGTGCATACTCATTCACAAATAAGCTAGGTAAAAGAGAGATGATATGGCACAGATATTAATGAGTGGAAAAATATGGACATGAAATAAAAGGTTCTGAAGACCAGAGTCTAGTATACAACTGGAGAGTTATTTTTCATAGTCCTTTTTGTTTTAAAAGTGAGGATATGTCATTATCTGGAGAGTGGTAGTTATTCTTCATTTCAACAGCTAATCAGGTCTCTTTTTGCATCAGAATTCTTTCTTTCCAGCCTCTGGGTGTTGCTATGTATTCATTCACTCAGGGAGAAGGAAGAGAGGTGTTCTCTATTTGTCAGCACTGGATGTTTCTAGCTGCTCATAATTCTGTGGCGCACTGCAGTCTGACCCGTCCGAGGGCTGGTCGTCGTCTGGCAGCTTATATTAACCCTAAAATTTCTGGTTGTGCTCTCTCAGTAGTAACAATCTTGCTGCTCCAAAGGTAACATAGTCTTGTACATGTATTTGAATTTCAAGTTGCAAAACTCCCCTTGTATTTTAGCTGTCCAGCAGTATCTAATTTCCATTCCAGCTTATAGTCCAAAAAGGCCATAAGACATAGGAGTGGAAGTAAGGCCATTCGGCCCATCGAGTCCACTCCGCCATTCAATCATGGCTGATGGGCACTTCGACTCCACTTACTCGCATTCTCCCTGTAGCCCTTAATTCCCCAAGACAACAAGAATCTATCAATCTATGCCTTGAAGACATCTACTGTCCTGGCCTCCACTGTACTCTGCGGCAATGAATTCCACAGGCCCACCACTCTCTGGCTGAAGAAATGTCTCCGCATTTCTGTTCTGAATTTACCCCCTCTAATTCTAAGGCTGTGTCCACAGGTCCTAGTCTCCTCACCTAACGGAAACAATTTCCTAGCATCCACCCTTTCCAAGCCATGTATTATCTTGTATGTCTCTATTAAGTCTCACCTTAATCTTCTAAACTCCAATGAATACAATCCCAGGATCCTCAGCTGTTCCTCATATGTTAGACCACCCATTCCAGGGATCATCCGTGTGAATCTCCGCTGGACACGTTCCAGTGCCAGTATGTCCTTCCTGAGGTGTGGGGACCAAAACTGGACACAGTACTCCAAATGGGGCCTAACCAGAGCTTTATAAAGTCTCAGTAGCATAACGGTGCTTTTATATTCCAACCCTCTTGAGATAAGTGACAACATTGCATTCGCTTTCTTAATCACAGACTCAACCTTCCTGTTGACCTTTAGAGAATCCTCGACTAGCACTTCCAGATCCCTTTGTACTTTGGCTTTACGAATTTTCTCACCGTTTAGAAAGTAGTCTGTGCTTTTATTCTTTTTCCCAAAGTGCAAGACCTCGCATTTGTCCACGTTGAATTCCATCAGCCATTTCCTGGACCACTCTCCCAAACTGTCTAGATCCTTCTGCAGCCTCCCCACTTCCTCAGTACTACCTGCCTGTCCACCTAACTTCGTATCATCTGCAAACTTTGCTAGAATTTCCCCAGTCCCTTCATCCAGATCATTAATATATAATGTGAACAGGTGTGACCCCAACACTGAACCCTGTGGGACACCGCTCGTCACCGGCTGCCATTCTGAAAAAGAACCTTTTATCCCAACTCTCTGCCTTCTGTCAGACAGCCAATCCTCAATCCATCCCAGTAGCTCACCTCGAACACCATGGGCCCTCACCTTGCTCAGCAGCCTCCCGTGTGGCACCTTATCAAAGGCCTTTTGGAAGTCTAGATAGACCACATCCACTGGGTTTCCCCGGTCTAACCTACTTGTCACCTCTTCAAAGAATACCAACAGGTTTGTCAGGCGTGACCTCCCCTTACTAAATCCATGTTGACTTGTTCTAATCAGACTCTGCTCTTCTAAGAATTTAGAAACCTCATCCTTAATGGTCCTCACAATATGAAGGAATTTCCCCTCATCTCAGTCTTAAACGATCACCCCTGTATTCTAAAAATGCAACCCCTTGTATTAGATTCCCAAGTCAGGGGGAACAACATCTCAGTAATTACACTGTCAATCCTCTTCATAACCTTGAGTGTCTCAATGAGATTGCCTTTAAGCTTTCTAAACTCCTGAGAACATGAGTCCAATTTATTCAATCCCTGCTTACAGGGCACCCTCTTATTCGAATAAACAAACTAGTGAAATGCATCCCTCATCCAACATTGCACAGAATATTCCAGGTGTGGTCTCACTGAAGACTGCTGCAGTTGGAGTAAAATTTCATTATTGATGTACTTCAATCTCTTGTAATAACAGCAAAATGCCACTTGCTTTCTTAACTGCCTGTTATACCTACATGCTGACTTATTGTGTTTCTTTTATGAGTAAAACCAATCATCTCTGAACATTCACATTTACAAGCTTCAGACCTTTTTAAAAAAGGACCGTTTCTAAGAAGGATTAAAAGATTATGACCAATTCCTTCACAGTTCTTTTGCTTCCCTCAATAACCCCCAATGCAGCTCACTGGATCCTATTCACTTTCAACTTTAAGTACAAACCACTTTCCTAATTCCAATGCTTTATAAATTTTGAGTGTCTCAACCTTCCTCCTCCTGATGTCAATGCTCTATTTCGTATTCAGCACAATCCATCTCCCTGTCAAATGATTTCAGTCACAACAGTTGGATATCATTGCACTCTTACATATTCTTTCACTTCGAACAGCACCCTTCACAGCTCAGCATAAAGCACCATTGATGTCCTACAGCAATTTTGCTGAGAAACACACAAATCACAGGCTTTGCCAGTGTTTTTTTAAAGAGATGTTTCAGGGGTTTGGAAAGTTAGAGGAAGTTGTAGCTTTCTGAGTCATCTGTCAGAAGGATTTACATGGACGTTTGTCAGTCAAAGGCAACTGTTAACTGATTCTCACAAAAACTGAAGGTCAGGCTGACTGGAAATCATTGTATGACCAACTAATGGTCCCATTGGCTGACGATTCCAACAGCTTTCATTTATAAAGCATCTTTCACAACCTCAGGATAATCCCAAGAAGTGTAGTCACTGTTGCAATGTTGAAAATACTGCAACTAATTGCACACGATCTTCCGCAAACAGTTAAATGGTAATGATTCATCTATTTCTGTAATGTTGATTAAGGGACACATATTGACCAGTGACATCACTCCTAGTTTCTTCAATATAGTGCAGTCAGATCTCTCAAATTCACTTTAGAAAGCTCCAATTTAACGTCTTATCCAAAGGCAGCACCTACCAACAGTTTAGCACTCCTTCAGTTTGGTGCTCTCATGAGGTTCTTAATAGAGCAGTCCCTGGAGTGGGACTGTGTCTCAGAGACAACAAGTCTAGTATCTACACCTCAGCTGACACTAAATAGATTGTACTTTTTTTTGTTTCAGTGTTGGTCATATAATTCATCTCACCCTTATATTGTCTGTTTTTGTAAAATCTCTGGAAATCCATCCGTGTCCAAGACTAACCATCATTCCTTTCTAAAATAGTCAGTCAACAATATAAAAAAAATTAAAAACTACAGATGCTGTAAAGCTACCATAAAACTGAATAATGCTAAGCTACAGGTAGAACAGTCAATAACTACAACATAAGATGAATTATGACATTGCAGATATAATTCATCAAATAGCAGAAGCATATAGACACTTGGAACTTTGCAACCTTGCTCGGATGAACTTCAGTTGAATGGAGTAAAGAGACATAAAGGTTTGGAATGGATTCTCCAGATAAGTTAACATCTTATCTGTAGTAATCCTTTAGTATCTCCCAGTGTCTGCACGTTACAACGCAGACTTGCACCTGTATGGTGAACAAGATTCAAGTTTCAGAAGGGAAACAAAGAATCTGACAAAGTAAATGACAAAGCAATTTCTGTTGTGTTGAAAGTGCTGTGCAGTTAATGTATTCATCATTATATGTGTCAAAAATCATTAGCCATCTCTGTACTAGCAGATGATGATTTTCTATATTTTGGATATGATCCCGGACTTTGTGGAGGAGTTCTGGAGACAGAAGAAGATATCACAGTCTGTTTCTTATTGGAGCAGCTGCTCTTGTCTAGGCTTTTTCTTGGCTTGGTTTTAGACTTTAAAGCAACTAATTGTGTAAACTGCCCAGTCAACCTAGTTGTATGCCACTCATAAAAAAAATTATAACACAGACAAAACATAATAATTTTCAATTTGCTGTTGCTTGTTCTGCAAAACACCAAGCTTAAGGTTCTACAAACATGCCAACCACACACCTACTGTTCCCACCCCCATCTTCCAAACATCATCAAAGTGCACAATTCAGCATTTATTTCAATGCAAGAGGCCTAACAGGGAAGGCAGATGAACCCAGGGTATGGTTAGGAACAAGGGACTGGGATATCTGAGCAATTAAGACCATAAGACATAGGAGTGGAAGTAAGGCCATTCGGCCCATCGAGTCCACTCCACCATTCAATCATGGCTGATGGGTATTTCAACTCCACTTACCCGCATTCTCCCCGTAGCCCTTAATTCCTTGTGACATCAAGAATTTATCAATGTCTGCCTTGAAGACATTTAACGTCCCGGCCTCCACTGCACTCTGTGGCAATTACAGAAACATGGCTCAGGGATGGAAAGGACTGGAAGCTTAAATGTTCCAGGATACAAATTTTACAGGAATGATAGAAAGGGAGGCTAGAGAGGAGGGGGAGTGGCATTTTTGATAAGGATAGCATTACACCTGTACTAAGGGATGATATTCCCAGAAATACATCTAGGGAAGTTATTTGGGTAGAATTGAGAAATAAGAAAGAGATGATCATCTTATTGGGAATGTATGATAGACCCCTAATAGTCAGAGGGAAATTGAGAAACAAACTTGTAAGGAGATCTCAGCTATTTGTAAGAATAATAGGATGGTTATGGTAGGGGATTTTAACTTTCCAAACATCGACTGGGACTGCCATAGTGTTAAGGGTTTAGATGGAGAGGAACTTGTTAAGAGTGCACAAGAAAATTTACTGATTCAGTATGTGGATGAACCTACTAGAGAAGGTGCAAAACATGACCTACTCTTGGGAAATAAGGCAGGGCAAGTGACTGAGGTGTCAGTGGGGAAGCACTTTGGGGTCAGCAGCCATAATTCTGTTTGTTTTAAAATAGTGATGGAAAAATATAGACCGGATCTAAAAGTTGACATTCTAAATAGAAGGAAAGCTAATTTTGATGATATTAGGCAAGAACTTTCAAAAGTTGTTGTGGTTCTGTTCGCCGAGCTGGGAATTTGTCTTGCAAACGTTTCGTCCCCTGTCTAGGTGGCATCCTCAGTGCTTGGGAGCCTCCTGTGAAGCGCTTCTGTGATGTTTTCTCCGGCATTTATAGTGGCCTGTCTCTGCCACTTCCGGTTGTCAGTTCGAGCTGTCCGCTGTAGTGGCCGGTATATTGGGTCCAGGTCGATGTGTTTGTTAATAGAGTCTGTGGATGAGTGCCATGCCTCTAGGAATTCCCTGGCTGTTCTCTGTTTGGCTTGCCCTATAATGGTAGTGTTGTCCCAGTCAAATTCGTGTTGCTTGTCGTCTGTGTGTGTGGCTACTAAGGATAGCTGGTTGTGTCGTTTCGTGGCTATTGGTGTTCATGTATACGGATCGTTAACTGTCTTCCTGTTTGTCCGATGTAGTGTTTTGTGCAGTCCTTGCATGGGATTTTGTACACTACATTGGTTTTGCTCATGTTGGGTATCGGGTCCTTCGTTCTGGTGAGTTGTTGTCTGAGCGTGGCAGCACACAAATCAACAGCCACGCTCAGACAACAACTCACCAGAACAAAGGACCCGATACCCAACATGAGCAAAACCAATGTAGTGTACAAAATCCCATGCAAGGACTGCAGAAAACACTACATCGGACAAACAGGAAGACAGTTAACGATCCGTATACATGAACACCAACTAGCCACGAAATGACACAACCAGCTATCCTTAGTAGCCACACACACAGACGACAAGCAACATGAATTCGACTGGGACAACACGACCATTATAGGGCAAGCCAAACAGAGAACAGCCAGGGAATTCCTAGAGGCATGGCACTCATCCACAGACTCTATCAACAAACACATCGACCTGGACCCAATATACCAGCCACTACAGTGGACAGCTCGAACTGACAACCGGAAGTGGCAGAGACAGGCCACTATAAATGCCGGAGAAAACAGCACAGAAGCACTTCACAGGAGGCTCCCAAGCACTGAGGATGTCACCTAGACAGGGGACGAAACATTTGCAAGACAAATTCCCAGCTCGGCGAACAGAACCACAACAACGAGCACCCGAGCTACAAATCTTCTCCCAAACTTTGAACTTTCAAAAGTTGTTTGGGCGCAGATGTTCACAGGTAAAGGGACACTGGAAAATGGGAAGCCTTCAGAAATGAGATAACGAGAATCCAGAGACAGTATATTCCTGCTAGAGTGAAAGGAAAGGCTGGTAGGTGTAGGGAATGCTGGATGATTAGAGAAATTGAGGGTTTGGTTAAGACAGGAGAAAACAAGTGAATCCTTAGAAGAGTATACAGTCAGTAGGAGTATACTTAAGCGGGAAATCAGGAGGGCAAAAAGGGGACATGAGACAGTTTTGGTAACAGAATTAAGGAGAATCCAAAGGGTTTTTACAAATACATGAAGGACAAAAGGTTAGCTAGGGAGCCAAAAAGGCCCCTCAAAGATCAGCAAGGCAGCCTTTGTGTGGAGCTGCAGGAGATGAGGGAGAAACTAAATGAATATTTTGCATCAGTGTTTACAGTGGAGAAGGATATGGAAGATATGGAGATTTAGATAGTGACATCTTGAAAAATGTCCATATTACAGAGGAGGTGGTGCTGGAGGTCTTGAAATGCATAAAGGTGGATAAATCCCCAGGACCTGATCAGGTGTACCCTAGAACTCTGTGGGAAGCTAGAGAAGTGATTACTGGGGCTCTTGCTGAGATATTTTTATCATCGATAGTCACAGGTGAGGTGCCGGAAGACTGGAGGTTGGCTAACGTGGTGCCACTGTTTAAGAAGGGTGGGAAGGACAAGCCAGGGATCTATAGACCAGTGAGCCTGTCATCAGTGGTGGCAGGTTGTTGGAGGGAATTCTGAGGGACAGGATGTACATGTATTTGGAAAGGCAAGGACTGATTAGGGATAGTCAAAATGGCTTTGTGCGTGGGAAATCATGTTTCACGAACTTGATTGAGTTTTTGAAAAAGTAACAAAGAAGATTGATGAGGGCAAAGCGGTTGATGTGATATATATGGACTTCAGTAAGGCGTTTGACAAGGTTCCCCATGGGAGACTGGTTAGCAAGGTTAGATCTCATGGAATAAATTCTCTTGTAATGATGAAGAATATACTAATTGCCTTCCGAATTGCTTTCATTGACTGGTGTATAAGGACACCCAAATTCCCTTGTACATCCATATTTTGCAATATATTATCATTTAAATAATACTCTGCCTTTCTGTTTCTCACAGTGAAATGTGTAACTTCATATTGATTCACATTGTACACAATCTACCATGCGGGAGAAAGTGAGGACTGCAGATGCTGGAGATCAGAGTCAAAAAGGGTGATGCTGGAAAAGCACAGCCGGTCAGGCAGCACCTGAGGAGCAGGAGAATCAATGTTTCCAGTATAGGCTCTTAGCTGGAATGGTCCCACATTCTGGATATATCGACTGTCCTGCTCCTGGGATGCTGCCTGACCGGCTGTGCTTTTCCAGCACCACATTTTTTGACTACTATCTATCATGGTTTTGCCTACACACTCAAGTTGTCTAGATTCTGTACCGGTATGTTATCTCCAATATCATGTTCTTTTGTTTTGTCCACCTGTCTCTTACGTGGGGTCTTATCAAAAGACTTCTTGAAATCCAAATGCACCATATCCACTGGTTCGTCCTTATCTTTTCTTTAGTTAAATCCTTGAGAACACTCCAGTAGATTAGTTGAATATCATTTCCCTTTCATAAACCCATGCTGGCTTTGCTGTCCTGAACTATTTAGCAAGTTCTCACCTTGGTAATTCAAATCCTGCCGTACAACAGATGAGCTTGTCACAAAAAAGACTTGTCAGCTACTTTCTTTGTCCTCCATTCCTTAATCCAAAGAATGACTGCTGATGGATCTTGATGGAAGTTACTGCCTATGGAGTGACAAAATGGAAAGTGGGCAGTAGGTGGATGGAATATATCATTGTACAATGGTTTGTGAGGTGCAGCTTAGCTTGTGGGTTTGTATCAGTTGGCAGGTATGTGTAGGTGTGATGTCTGTGTGGACCATTGAGGGGTATTGAGCAGAGTACTCAATGTATTTATGATGTATTTTGTTGAATTCAAATGAGTTTCGTCACAAATAATATAAAATGTGGACTGATATGTATAATATTTATCCTTCAAACCTATTGTTTCTTGTATTACATGAAACTTTCATGATCTTAAAGGATTTAAAATGGGGCAAAATCACTGGTTTAAAATGACCACAGACATCACCTCTTATATAGGTTAGCCAAGCTTTATGCAACCAGCATGGATTAAAAAGAAGTCAGTTAAATATGAAATTAAAATTTTTCCTAAGGGCTATGGAACCAGCCAGGAAGCTCTTCTGAGAGGCATGAAAATGTTCTCATCTCCACTTGGTTTTCACCAAAGTGGGTATCTTCACGTGTTGCAGACAGAGCCTTGTCTACAAATATGAAGCTTGAAAACATTAATTACACAGACACAGAATACACAGACACAGAATACACAGACAAGTTGCTTTCTCAAGGAGGTCCTTGCTAGCAAAAGAGAGGAGATAGATTTTTGGCTACAGGACTGAACAAGGCTGGAGAAGACTCTCTCTCTGCCTCTTATGAAGAAAAATCCAGTAGCTATAAAGAATGTCAGGAAGCTGCAGACTGAATTAACTGCAATATTCACCACTATTGATGGTCAAGACAACTAACCAACTGTGATTTCATGTTAAAACCTGTAAGCCCCAAGAACTGTAAATAATTTTATCTTCTTTTTATAATGGACACTATCTCTTTTTAACTTTTTACATCTATGTGTGCATGCATCTATCTCTTTGTGGGCCTAAGTTAAACTGTAAAAAGCTATATGTTTAATATTGTCTTTATTAATTTTATTGAGGTTTAAAGGTAATAAATCTGTTCTTTATTAACGTAACAAAACTTTGTAATTGGTTGCTTACTATTACAGTAAAAATTAGTTAACTATATTTTAATTTGACATTACCTTCCAAATCCGTGACCACTCCCATCTAGAAGGTCAAGGGCAGCAGATGTTTGGGAACACCACCACCTGTAAGTCGCCCTCAAAGCACTCAACATCCTGACTTGGAAATATATCACTGTCAAAATCTCAATCTCCCTCCCTACGGGCATTGGGGGGGTATGCACTAGACACATGGACTACAGTGGTTCAAGAAAACAGCTCACCACCACCTTCTGAAGGATAACTAGTTGTATACAATAAATGTTTGCCCAGCCAGTGACACCCAAATGCCGTGAGTGAATGAAGAAAGTTGAGGAGAGACAAAGCTATATGTTAAGAATGAACTGAAATCTTTGCTGCAACCAACCAGGAGCTTTTAAAAGCAGGGAGCCAATTCACCCCTCCTTACCTGACTGTAACATTTTTGACAATACTGTGTGTGTGTGCTGACCTTTGCATCACAGGTACATAGCACTTTGCCATGGAGTATGATGGAACAGATGCTGAGATATGGATTGTTATTCTGGCAGCGTCTCCCATTGGATCCAGCAAGCTTGAATTTGATTAAAATATCCGGAATAAAAAACTAATAACGATGGTAGCCATGAAACCATTGTCAAGCGTTGTAAAAACTTATCTGGTTCACCTACGTCTTTTCAGAAATGAAATTTGCCTTCCTTACCTGGTCTAGCCTACATGTGACTCAAGACCCACAGGAATATGGTTGACTTTTATTAGATTAGATTAGGTTAAATTAGGACAACAAATGTTGGCCTCGCTAGTGATGTACACATCTTAAATATGAATTTAAATACAACAAGCTGGATGGAATATTTAATTCATTCCCATAATCTTGAGGGATTTCTAACATGTGGTTGTATACTGTTGGTCCACATACAGCCTCCTTACCTGTGATTCCCAAGGTCCTGTATTTGTGTCTACCTGTATAGGGCTGTGTCTACCCTCCCTTCTCTGAAGAGTACTTATCACAGCTGCCCAGGTGACTGCAACCCATCCCTCTCCCTTGCTCCCTATTACTATCCCATCTCCTAGCACCATCCCATTCACTCTTCACACTGAGATGTTTGTATCTACAATTGTATACCATGCAGTTTTCAGGTGTTTGTAGAGATCCCACCTACCCCAGAATAAGCCCCCATTAATCAAGTATCTGAATCCCTCCCTCCTTCACAGCCCTGTAGCCACGTGTTCAACTCCTCGCTCTCCCTGTTCCTTGCCTTGCTAGCATGTGGTACGGGTGACAAAGCAATGATAACAACTCTGTTTGTTCTAGCTCTAAGCTTCCACCCAAGCTCCCTGAATTTCTGCCTTGCATCCCCATTACTTTTCCTACGTATGTCGTTGGTGCCTATGCAGACCACAACTTGGGGCTGCTCCTCTTCTCCCTTAAGGATCCTGAAAACATGACCCGAGACATCACAGACCCTGATGTTCAAAAGAAGATGTTCAAAATCAAAAATGACTACGTGGAGAGAAATTATTTCCAATGTCAGTAAGGTTGTGTCAGTGCACAGGTTTAACCTGCCTAGCCCAGCACATATTTTATAGATGCTGGCTTATTTTAAACATTTATAACACAGAAAGAATTTTTCTTTTGATTCCCTGCTGTCTACTCTTTAACGAGCAAGATTAAAGGTCAGAGGTTAGATGAGAACATTTTTTATGCAGTGAAGTATTATGATCTGAAAGACGAATGAGAACAAATTCAATTGTACTGAAATCTTCAAAATACTGAAGGACAAATTCTTGAGGGGGAGGACATTGCAGGGAAAGTGCATGGGAAGGGGATTTACTGTAAAATAATAGAATCCTTACAGTGTGAAAGTAGGCCATCAAGTCCATATCAACCCTTCAAACCCACCTTGCATGGTTAATCCACCTAGTCTGTAAACCCCAGACATTACAGGCATGGCTAATCCACCTAACCTGCACATCTTTAGGCTGTGGGAGGACACCCACACAGACACAGAGAGAATGTTCAAACTCTACACAGACAGTCACTCAAGGCTGGAATCAAACCCAGGTCCCTGGTGCTGTGAGCAGTGTTCACCACCAGGTCACTCTACCAGCCTTATTGGATAACTCTTTCACAGTTATGGACACAATGGCCTGAACAATCCCGATGTGTGTTGTCAGGTTCTTTGATTCTCTGCAATCTAATAACACTTTGTGAATGGACTCTTAAAGCTTTTCAAATGGAACTCACAATCACATTGTTAAATGGACTGTGACAGCAGTCGGCCAGGTGCAGCTACACACTGAGCCAGCAGCTTGTGAGTTGAAGTCCGTGATAGACTAGGATGCAGTACAGTGCAATATTGTGTTGTAGCAGTTAAGATATTAAACTGTGACTTTGTCTGCCTGTTCAGGTGGGATGTAAAAAAAACATTGATTTATTTGAAGAACATTAAACTGGGGCACTATATTCAAATGCATTCATTCCCTGCCTTTATTCCTGATGAAGGGCTTTTGCCCGAAACGTCGATTTCGAAGCTACTTGGATGCTGCCTGAACTGCTGTGCTCTTCCAGCACCACTAATCCAGAATCTGGTTTCCAACATCTGCAGTCATTGTTTTTACTTCATTCCTTGCAAGTCAGGAGTACATTGGGTGAGTGGCTTTCAGGAACTGCAATGGTTTCCAACCCTACTCAAGATCACCAGCTGCATCCAAGTGCTGACAACAGGTAACCTCATGGTTCCACATCACTGCAGGTCCACCTACAGATTAAACAGGAAAGGTAGAAGTTCCTGTTTCCCAGGAATAGCAGAGGACTCCTTCCTGTCAGGCCGAGTGACCTGGTCAGAGATCACAGTGAGGGCTAATGTTTGCCTGACTCACTCCAGAACCCTGGTACTGTGCAGGAGGAGGATGGGCTGCACTCCAGAAGGATAAGTGGTACAATGCAGTCCCTGGGGAGTGACATTCAGAATGGCAGCAGACAGTGCAAGTGTGTGAGTGCAGAGAGCTATCTGAAAGGAATTTGGGTTATTGGCTTCACTATCAGATGTAATGTGTAGTCTGAATGTGTGGGAACTAATTTCTGCTGTGAAAGTTGTACGAGCTGGCGGAGTTTGGGAGGCAAGGTTAAAGGCCAGGGGTTAGATGAGAAAGCTTTGTATTGAGCACTTCCTGGAGAAGGCTCAGGAGCTTCCAAGGGCAGGCCTGATCAGAATGGTCCTGAGCCCATTGGGATGACACCTCAGCATTCTATCTAGTCTGCTGAAGAAAACCATTCAATAGATGGGAGCAGAATCAGCCTGGAAGTGAGGTCCTGGACATTGGAATGCTGAGCCGAAGAGGTGGCAGTGAACGTGTTATCCAGGACAGAGACAGAGCCTGTAGTAATGACCATCCTGAATTCACTCATCCACGGATGGTGTCTCCAATCTGCTGCTGGCAAATGAACTTATTGGAGTAACACTGAAAGCAAGACTGAGAAAATTGTGTACAGCCATCAGCTGGTGGGTTACTCTTCAGAGGGTCGATGTGGACTTGTTGGGCCGAAGGGCCAGTTTCCACACTGTAGGGAATCTAATCTGATCTAATTCTAAACTCCAAAGCTGATGCCCAGTTCCACCGCTACCTCAGACACTACCCCTGGGGATGATGATTCCGAACTCTCTGAGGATACATGTTGACATGTGCCCTTCCCCAGCTGAGAGACATTCATCTCGGTGGATTGACATTCTAGAATTGGCTTGTAGTCACTGTCTGGTGAGCTGATTTGATTTATTGTTGTCACATGTACCTAGGTACAGTGAAAAGTTTTGTTTTGCATGCAGTACAGGCAGATCACAGCATACAAGGACATATAGATCAGAGAGTGTATAGACAGAGCATGGCAGACAAAGTTATGGCCGCACAGGAAGTGTACATTAATGTTAACATACAGATCAACATTAGATTTGAAATTTGAGAGCTCCATTCAGCAGTGTAACCATAGTGGGGAAGAAACTGTTCTTGAAACTGTTGGTACGTGTGTTCAGGCTTCTGTATCTTCTGCCTGATGGAGGAGGTTGGAAGAGATTATAACCAGGCTGGGAGGGGTCTTTAATGATATTGGCTGCTTCTCCATGGCAACGAGAAGTGTAGTGATGGTCTGGGCTTTGTCCACAACTTTCTGTAGTTTCTTTCTGTAGCAGTTGCCGTACCAAGCCGTCATCCACCCAGACAGAATGCTTTCTGTGGTTCATAGAATCCCTACAGTGTGAAAGAAGGCTATTCAGCTCATTGAGCTCACACAGACTCTCTGAAGAGCATCCAAACCAAACCCACCTCCCTACCCTTTCCCTGTAACCCTGCATATTCCATGGCTAAATCACTTAACCTACGCATCCCTGGACACTATGAGACAATTTAGCCTGGCCAGTCCACCTAACCTACATATCTTTGGACTGTGGGAGGAAACTGAAGCACCTGATGCAAACCCACACAGACATGGGGAGAATGGGCAAACTCCTCACAGACAATCACCTAAGGCTGGAATTAAACCTGGGTCCCAGGTGCTGTGACGCAGCAGTACTAACCACTGTAAAAATTGTTGTGTCCTTATGAACATGCTGAATTTCCTTAGCCTCCTGATGAAGAAGAGGTATTGTGCCTTCTTGACCATCACATCTAGTGGGACGTCCAGGACAGATTGTTGGTTATTGTTACTCCTTAGAACTTGATGCTCTCGACCCTCTCCACCTCAGCTGCATTGATGAAGATAAGGGCCTGTCCTTCTCCTTTGACCCTGAAGTTGAAGCTTCTCCCAGATCCATGCCCACAGACGATGGAAGATTAGGCAGTCAAGGTCTCTGGCACTCAGTGGACTCCTGGTATCCAGGCCCCTGCAGAGCCCCAGGCAGATGACAAGTGTCTGGAATCAGCCTTAAGAGGTCAATCAGAGGCAGAGAAGCACCTTGGAAAAGATACCAGGGACCATGCACAGAGTTAAGCAAATGTTCTGACTGCTGCTGTGATTCCAGCATGGAAGTGTTTGGCTGCCTCCATATTCTCTGGCAGAACATGCAGCGGCTGCCAGATATGTACCTTGACCTGCATTCCATCACCCCCTAGCCATGGGTGTACTTTAGCAATAGCTCATGAGTGAGAGAGGGGACAAGGCATCTCAATCTCCACCTGGCTGCTTCTTCTCATTGAGGAGTCTGGACATGCTTTTGCACACCAACAGGGTGGAGGAGCACCAGTCACTCTCGCCATCCCTTCAATGGGTGGCTGCCTTGGCACGTGCCCTCTGCCAGTAACTCCATCATCTCCAGCAGGTCAGGCTGAGGACAGTCCACCTGTACTATTTGAAGAGACCCGGAATAGGCCAGCGGTCTCTAGGTCTCAGAGATCAGTGTATGGCTGCCACAGACATCCCAGCCGACAGGGCATAGCAGTCAGCAGCTTGCCTCCACCTCAGTTGTGCATGTTAGAGTGCACCCAGGCAAAGTGCTGACAGTGAAAGATTAAGAAATTATAAATTCCTATGGTGATTTAGGTGTCTATTTTTGCATCAATGAAACATATTATGTAAATCAATGGTTAGCTTCACTCTGTCCATTTATGTTGCAGTGTCATTATTCTGCTTGCTGCTGCAATAAGCACGTGCATTCCAGGGTCTTGCATTTTGTCCCCAGTCAGTCTTAGATGGTGTGAGCATCCTGACACATGCAGGGTGTAAACTTTGGATGTTACTGGTATTGGTGGGGGCTTAGAACCCAGCTGGGAACCCAGCATCAGGTAGTGTTCGCCCATTGTCATCCCTCTGAGTTGCTATCTCAGCAACGTCTGCAGCACTTAGAACATAGAACATAGAAGAATACAGCGCAGTACAGGCCCTTCGGCCCTCGATGTGGCGCCGATCAAAGCCCACCTAACCTACACTAACCCACTATCCTCCATATACCTATCCAATGCCCGCTTAAATACTCATAACGAGGGAGAGTCCACCACTGCTACTGGCAGGGCATTCCATGAACTTACGACTCGCTGAGTGAAGAACCTACCCCTAACATCAGTCCTATATCTACACCCCCTTAATTTAAAGCTATGCCCCCTTGCATAGAGGTATTGCTAGAGGTCTTTGTAATGCAATGTCTGCATTTGGGGCTTGTGTCAGTGAGACATGATTGACTCCCTGCTGAGTTAGTATGGGCTTACTCATTCCAAGGATCTGTAGCTTTCTGTCTTCCAGGAGCCCGAGCTTGTGGGAATGTGCTGTGTTATACACACAGGGTGTAGTGTCCTGGTCCTACTGGAGGAAATGCCGTGATTTTTTTTCTGAGCTGTACATCCAGGACCAGGAACAAGTGTTTTATTTCGGATTAGTGCTACACAGGATCACATTCTCAACAATGTTAAGGTGAAAGTGTCAGCTTTAACGCTGCGACCAAAATGACAGTACAAGGAATGTTGCGATAGTCCCAAAGGACCATAAGCCTGCTCTCTGGTCAGAAAGTGAAGATTGGTGATAGTTTAACCCAATGATCACCAAGCCTGGGGTCAGGGAAGAGGCTAAGAGGATGGGACTGCGGTTGGTGCAAGAAATGACCCTCTGCTGTTGGCATCACTGTAAACTGCAAACAAGCTGTCCAGCCAACTGATCTAATTCAATAACTGTCCAATTTAGCGAAATGAGATGTTCATGCTAACATAGGAATCCAAGGCCCCCAGTCAGCAGAGATTGATAAGCTGTGGTGATATTGCAGTGCTTCACCCTGGCTGGAATCTGGTGGCAATGAGGTTAGAGTGGGCCTGTCTGTTACTTTATACCATTGTCCTGGCATCTGCCATTCCAGCTACACTGTTCCCTACATCCCCATCAGCTCTGTCATTCTCATTTCTCTGCAAGAGAGATGACATGTGACTCCTCCCAGCACCCTTCCACAAATCTCTCCTTCCTTTGCTGAGCAATGTTGTGCAGGGCATAAAACAATGGGTGCCCTCTCTGGCAGGGACTGCAGAGCTCCAACAGTGTGGTCCAAGCAAAGAACCCACTACCATTCAAGATTGGAGACGGTTACAGAGACTGGTGAACTCGGCCTAGACAATCACAAAGGCCAACCTCCCATCTATAGGATCCACCTACCAGGCCCATTGTCACCTCCTCCTACTGCCCCCTTGACCATGACCCCACCTCCCACCACCAAACCATCATCTCCCAGACCATCCATAACCTCATCATCTCAGGGGATCTCCCATCCACCGCCTCCAACCTCATAATCCCACAACCCCGCACCGCCTGTTTCTACCTCCTGCCCAAAATCCACAAACCTGACTGCCCCAGCCAACCCATTGTCTCAGCCTGCTCCTGCCCCACCGAACTCATCTCTGCATACCTTGACACGGTCCTGTCCCCCTTAGTCCAAGAACTCCCCACCTATGTTCGGGACACCACCCACACCCTCCACCTCGTCCATGATTTTCGCTTCCCCGGTCCCCAACGCCTTATCTTCACCATGGACATCCAGTCCCTGTACACCTCCATACCCCATCACGAAGGCCTCAAAGCCCTCTGCTTCTTCCTTTCCCGCCATACCAACCAGTACCCTTCCACTGACACCCTCCTTCGACTGACTGAACTGGTCCTCACCCTGAACAACTTCTCTTTCCAATCCTCCCACTTCCTCCAAACCAAAGGAGTAGCCATGGGCACCCGCATGGGCCCCAGCTATGCCTGCCTCTTCGTAGGATATGTGGAACAGTCCATCTTCCGCAGCTACACTGGCACAACCCCCCACCTTTTCCTTCGCTACATCGATGACTGTATCAGCGCTGCCTCGTGCTCCCACGAGGAGGTTGAACAGTTCATCCACTTTATCAACACCTTCCACCCTGACCTCAAATTTACCTGGACCATCTCAGACTCCTCCCTCCCCTTCCTAGACCTCTCCATTTCTATCTCGGGCGACCGAATCAACACGGACATTTACTATAAACCGACCGACTCCCACAGCTACCTAGACTATACCTCCTCCCACCCTGCCCCCTGTAAAAACTCCATCCCATATTCCCAATTCCTTCGTCTCCGCCGCATCTGCTCCCAGGAGGACCAGTTCCAATACCGTTACATCCAGATGGCCTCCTTCTTCAAAGACCGCAATTTCCCCCCAAACGTGATTGACGATGTTCTCCAGCGCATCTCCTCTACTTCCCTCTCCTCTGCCCTTGAGCCCCCCCCTCTCCAATCGCCACCAGGACAGAACCCCACTGGTCCTCACCTACCACCCCACCATCTGTCGTTACTTCCGCCACCTCCAAACGGACCCCACCACCAGTGATACACTTCCCTCCCCTGTCCTATCAGTGTTCCGAAAAGACCACTCCTTCCGTGACTCCCTCGTCAGGTCCATACCCCTCACCAACCCAACCTCCACTCCCAGCACCTTCCCCTGCAACCGCAAGAAATGCAAAACTTGTGCCCACACCTCCCCCCTTACTTCCCTCCAAGCCCCCAAGGGATCCTTCCATATCTGCCACAAATTCACCTGCACCTCCACACACATCATTTACTGCATCCGCTGCACCCGATGTGGCCTCCTCTATATTGGGGAGACAGGCTTCCTACTTGCGGAACATTTCAGAGAACACCTCTGGGACACCCAGACCAACCAACCCAACCACTCCATGGCTCAATACTTCAACTCCCCGTCCCACTCCACCAAGGACATGCAGGTCCTTGGACTCCTCCATCGCCAGACCACAGCAACATGACGGCTGGAGGAAGAGTACCTCATCTTCTGCCTAGGAACTCTCCAACCACAAGGGATGAACTCAGATTTCTCCAGTTTCCTTCCTCCCCCCACTCCCCCCACCTTGTCTCAGTCCCAACCCTCGAACTCAGCACCACCTTCCTAACCTGCAATCTTCTTCCTGACCTCTCCGCCCCCACCCCTACTCCGGCCTATCACACTCACCTTAACCTCCTTCCACCTATCGCATTTCCAACGCCCCTCCCCCAACTCCCTCCTCCCTACCTTTTATCTTAGCCTGCTGGACACACTTTCCTCATTCCTGAAGAAGGGCTCATGCCTGAAACGCTGATTCTTCTGCTCCTTGGATGCTGCCTGACCTGCTGCGCTTTTCCAGCAACACATTTTCAGCTCTGATCTCCTACATCTGCAATCCTCACCTTCTCCCCATTATCAAGGAAAGGCCACCAGCATTCTCAAAGATCCTAGCAAGGCTTCTCTACAACCTCTACCATCGGGGAGAAGGTACAGAACCCTGAACACATGCACCAACTGGTTTCGAAACAGTTTCTTCCATACTGTTGTTAGAATACTGAATAGACTCACAAACTCTTAGCCTTCACTTGTACCTGTGTTCTTGTTTTTGCCGCTGTTTACTTATTATTTACTTCTCTATGCGATTTAACTATGTGATCTGCCTTTGTTGCTCACAAGACAAAGGTTATCATTGTGCCTCAGTCCACATGACAATTAATTCAATTCAATAGCTTGTCCTCTTGCTGCCCTGGCTGAGTCATGGCCAGCACTAGAGCTGTCCTCTCCTCCAGTTTGTGGATGACTCATTGGGTTCAATAGCCATTGTCTTCCATAGCTATCCCCTGACCCCAAGCGGCCACCTGTAGGTGATGAAGGGAGAGAAAACTAGTGTCACCTGCATGTACATGAGGACATGTGAATTATTGGAGCTTCCTGCGGTGCACACACCTATCCGAAGGATTGTTTGATCAGAGAGCAGCTGACATTCAGAGAGTGAATGTTCTTTTGTTATTGAATGCTGCTGGCTGACCAAGGGAGCTCTCAGTGCCAGAGATGTGTTGTCAATTGCCCTTAGGCAGCAGTGACAATCCTGCAATGACAGCGAGTCCCACAGCTCTGGCAGCCTGGCTTGGGCTAGGTTCTATCATGAATCTAATAAATTCATTCACTCTGCTAAACAGAGTATTGGTCACCTACCTCCCTGATACATTTTGTAAGTGGCTGACTACAGTATTCTGAACATGTCTGTGGAGCCCAGAAGGACCTGTCAGCGTGGTTTCCAAATCCATGTGACCCGGCACATGTAAGCCACAACAGCCAATGACATGCTTGGCCACCTCCCATATTGCATCTCTGATATTTCAGGTAACTACACCACCTCTGGTATATGTGATCATGCTTCAGTGCTTGGCATCACACTAGCCCCTGGTTGCCAGCATCCTATGTTGCTTGACTCTCATTCCCTTTTGCTGTTCTGGACACTGCTCTGCCTGGCTCTGGACCACTGCCTTACAATTATCTCTGAAGCAGCACCAGAGCTAGCAGGAATACTAGGTTAGCCTGACACATTGACATGTCTCATGAGTAGAGTGGTGCTGAAAAAGAACAGCAGGTCAGGCAGCATCTGAGGAGAAGGAAAATCAATGTTTCGTGCAAAAGCACTTCATTGTCATTTCTGCCTGAGCTGATTTGTGAACAAATTGCAAGGAACAACCTAGTTACCAAATTCACTTAGGCCGAGGTATTACTGCCAAATAGGAAACCCAATAATTAACATTAGACATTCCTTGGTCCCCACCCATCCCATTGTGATCATTCCCATCTCACACTAGAGCAGCAGACCCTGGAAATAGAAATCAAGACTAAGCAGTTCCCTCAATCACTATTGAGCTTCTAAAGCCATTAGTCTAAAGCTTCAGTTTATTATCCTTTTATTACCTTCAGCCAAATTCTGACCACCCCAATACAGCCATCAGCAGCTGTCAGTGACACTCAAACATCCCCCTGGCACAGTGTTACATCATCCCCAACCTGCAATCCATCATCCTTGGCCATTGTCATGCTTTCTGCTGCTACTCTTGAGTCTTGGAACTTTGAAAATAACCTTCCTAGCATGACGCTTACTGTCTGCACATTCATTCTAGACCTTTCATCTTCCAACATCATAGTTCCTGCATGATCCTGCATCCTCCCTCTGTCTCATATGAGAGAACGTAAAGCTGCCAACTCCCATCCTCCCTCAGTCAGCAGGAGCTGTCCTTTGGCACACTTACTCCTCTTTCTCCACATTGGTTTCATTCCACTGAGAATCCTTCTTTGCAGGGTGAATGAGACCCATGGGTCAGGTTGCTATGCTTCTGTGTTCAGAGGATGGACTCAGAGATGAAAACACACCTGAATGTAGTTCCCACCATTTAATTTAGTTCTCATCATTTTATTAAGGTGTCTCTTTCATTAGCCAATTGTTAACTGCACTCACCAAAAGCAACCCTCCTTCCACATTGAAGGATTGTATGTAAGAGCAACTGAATTCACAGGAAGACATTGAAAGTATGTTGTATCTCACATTCAAGACCTGTCAACCATCTTCTATCCTCACCTAGTGACCTACCAATTTTCCCCATCATCCTCGGTACACTGAACTATTTTTCTCCATTCTGTTATCCTTAAACCTCTTCCCATTGACTCTGTTGAATGTAATGCCTTTTCTCTGATTTGAGCCTACAACTGTTACTATGTCAATGTCTACTGTCACCCACTAATAAAAGCAAAATACTGAGGGTACTAGAAATCTGCAAAAAACTCAGAAAATTCTGGAAACACACAGCAGCTCTGATAGCATCTTTGAAGTGAGAAACAAAATTAACATCTTCTTCAGAAATACATATTGCATAGCAGAGTCCAAGCGCTGATCCCTGTGGTATCACTACTCACTGGCTGCCACCAGGAAAACACCCCATTTATTGCTACTCTTGTTTCCTGTCTGCCAACCATTTGGCTATCCATGTCAGTACTCTGCCCCCCAAACCCTAGCAATGACATTTGAGTATAATTTTGATAAGTTTCTTTTGTAATATTCTGCTTACTGTTTCATTTTTTTGTTACATTTGGAGGTATCTATACTATTATCATTGTCTATTTATTAAATCAGTGGGAAAAAAACGGCACAACATTTTTATCGCCAGAACCTGACTTTAACCTTGCACATTTTGTCCTTTAATTATTTCTGCTCCTCTCCTGAACTTGCTAACTTGAAATTGCTGCATTTGCCACCCTCTTGTGTCTTGCCTCTTGTACTCTCCATGAGTGAACCTCCTCAGTAAGTACCTGAAGCTTATTCATTTGGGAGGAAGGCCAGGACTTTTCATGCCACATCCAATTTGACAAACCGATAATTGAGAGGATTTTTCTCATCATAATCTTTTATAAGTTTGAATTCCTTTATGAAATCACCTCTTATTCTCAGGAAGAGTCAGAGCCTATCAAATTTCCTTGGCAATTGAAGAGTATAAGAATATTTAAGAATATATGAAAATAAATATGTTTCCATGTATCACTCCAGTGAAGCAATGTGACACTTTTTCCCATTACTTGTTATACCTTCTTGTAATGGGACCACTCACTGAGATACAATGCTACTCTGGTATGGCGATAGTAAGGACTGCAGATGCTGGAAGTTACAGGCAACAAAATATGGAGCTCAAAAGGTCAGACAGCATCAGTGGCACTGGAAAGTCAACATTTTGGGTCAGGACCCTTCATCAGGAAGAGGAGCTCAGCAATAATAGAGGGAGGGGTGGGGCTGGGAGAAAGGTAGGTGGGATGGTGATAGGTGGATGCAGATAGGGGGTTTTTGTGGGAAGGGCAGAATGGATAGATGAGAAGCAAGATGGACAAGTAAGGTCAGGTCAAGGGGTTGGGGATAAGAGGGAGGGCTAGATATGGGATGAGGTTGGAGGTGAGGAGGTTTTGAAGCTGGTGAACTCTGTGTTGAGGCTATTAGGTCATAGGCTCCCGAGGCAGAATAAAAGGTGTTGTTCCTCTAGTTTGCATGTTAACAGTGGAGGAGGCCCAGGATGGACATATTGCCAGGTTAGTGGGAGGGGGTGTTGAAATGACTGGCAACTGGAAGGTGGTGTTGATTGGAGCATACAGAGCACAGACACACCATGAACTGATCCCTGAATCTGCTCTTGGTCTCTCCGATGTAGAGGACACCACATTGGGAGAAGTGGATTGAAAAAACCAGGTTAGAAGATGTGCAGGTGAATCTCTGCTGAATTTGGAATGATTGTTTGGAATGATTACTCTGATATGGACTCTATTAGATTGAAGGACATTTGAATGAAAGGAGAGGGATATTCAACTCAGAACTTTCTCCACTGAACATTTCCAGCACTTTCTGTTTTTTTTTGCTGAAAGACACACCACAGTGCAATATTACCATTGCAGCTTTCCAGTCTGATTTTACCGTTGCCCTTTGTTCTCAATGTGTTCTGCTGTTCAGGTATGCCTCGGTACATGTGGTATATTCCTCTTAATTCAACGTTTCATTATTAGTTAGATCTAAACTTATATTTTGATCAAAGTTTAAACAAGGTGTTCATAAAATGTGTCAGATGTGAGCAGTAATGTGGCATAATTCATTTGAACTGTCATTATTTGTAATAAAAATTGTAAATCTGGGAAACCAGCTAAGATTCACTTTAAGAACAATATCCTACTTATTTAGAGGACAGAATGGGGACTATAAGAGAAAGGTGTTCCATCCAATTATCTCATAACCTTTGCCTAACTCCATTGCTTCTGGCATTTTTCCCTCAATTTTTGATACATAAAGCATCACAATATTCTCTGTTGTATAATCTTGATTTGGCTTACTTTCTACTTCCATAATAGAGTGCGTAGGTGTATTTGAGTATTAACCTTTGACTTTCTAATAATGGATTTCTACTGAGTATTCAAATGGATTTTGAGAAAGAATGTTGCAGCCCTGTGCTCTGCATCTGAGTGACTGTAAAATGTTAGATGCGCATGAAGACGATTGAATGAAGAAGATTGAAAGCCCAGAAAGTCATGGTTTCCTGACCCCTTCCACAGTACAGGATCAAAGTATTTGCATGTGTTGGACAGATGGCTGCATAATTTTCGGTGAGACTATGGAATTGTCTCAGTGGAGGTGGAAGGGAAAAGTAAATCACTGTAGCACATTTCAGACTTGATGCTCTCCCTAGAATTGACTGACCAACAAACAGCCAATTAATTTCTAATGAATCCGAATTCTACCAGAATCAGGTCCTGAAACACAATTGTGGCTATAATGTAAAGGCCCACTTAACCTAGACAGCAATCTTGTTGTTAGTCGATGTCAATATGCTGGTTTTAACTTGGACTATACAGATGAACCTCGATTATCCAAATATCAATTATCCGAATTTTGGATTATCTGAAGAAGATCTCAAGGTCCTGATAGAAACCTTACGTCAAAGGTGTGTTACGAACACTGATCGCGTCTTTTATTTACAATGATTAGAAGTGAATTTGGCTTACTGAAATGCTGCTGAGAACAGTCCTGGGCATAGATGGGAGCCCAGGCACTGTCTCCAAATGACTGACCACCTGCCCTCCCTCTCTGTACCCACACTTTCCCTGGAGTTCTACACAGGGGTGTACCCTAAACCCCCCCACTTCCCAAGATAATCTCTCCAACATTGTCCTGTTACAGGGCGAAGGTGGAACCTGACAAAAAGTCGCAAATACTTGCAGTAAAATGTTATGTGTGTGTTTGTGTGTTCTATTTTGAGACTCACCCCCCCAAAAGGCAGAAGCAGTCTTGCTGTTGGTGTCCAGTCTGGTTGTCCTGGGGGAGGGGGTGTGGGTGGATGGAGTTGGGAGGGGTGGTGCGAATTGGGGGCAGACTGTGGGGGGGCGTGGGCAGACAGTGGGTGGGGACGAACATGGAGTGAAGCAGAGTAGGGGGCAGGGGCTCGCGCGTGGTGTGCTGCTGCCTACTCTCCTGAATGGGGAGCAGACTTAGCAAGTGCTCACTGTGTCAATCCTATTGAACTGATTGGGAGTGGGGGGGAGCGGTTGGAATCAGGAGGTTTCAGCAATGCTGCAGGTCCCTGACACACAAGTCTCCCTGAGATAGAGAGAGAGAGCAAGGCAGGCAGAGCAGGGAAAAAGGAAACTTCAGAAAACTCTGAGCCCCAGAGGAGAGGCATTGAATCAATTATCCGAATGAAATAGTGCCCGCCCATCTTGTTCGGACAATCAAAGTTCCTTTGTAGTTGATGAAGTATATAAGAGCATGAGGGGCATAGACAGGGGAGATAGAAAGTAATTGCTTCCTTCAGCTGAAGGGACAATAACAGTAGAGCATAACTTTCTGCCTTTCACCTTAAAATTAAGAGCGGAATTGAGGAAAATTATTTTCA
Organism: Chiloscyllium punctatum; assembly: GCF_047496795.1. NCBI lineage: Eukaryota > Metazoa > Chordata > Chondrichthyes > Orectolobiformes > Hemiscylliidae > Chiloscyllium > Chiloscyllium punctatum. The sequence goes on along the minus strand of NC_092739.1, from coordinate 131,757,446 downwards.
CCCAGAGAGTGGTCAGAATCTGGAATATACTGCCTGGAAGGGTAGCTGAGGTGTGTAACCTCACAACTTCTTAACGTGTTTGCCTGAACACTTGAAACATCATCACATTCAAGGCTATGGGCCTGGTGCTGGAAGGTGGGGCTAGTGTTGATTGAGTTCAGGTTTGGTTGTACAGACTCAATGGGCTGAAGGGCCTCCTCTGTACTGCATAAGTCTATGGAACTCTACGTGCCATGAGAAGAGTTTTGAAAGCAATTACAACAACTTTGTCTTGCAAGGATCGAGGAATTTAGGGTTTATAGCATTTATGAAATGTATGTTGTTCTGTAACATTTAGAAAAAAAACTTGCTTATCTTGATTAGTTATCACTTTGATTTAAAAAAGTAAAGACCAGCCCTTCCAACATCATTTTGATTCAGCTCCCTCCCCCACCCCCTCCGCTCCCCCTTAATGGGCTTTATATATAAATTAATCAACTGGAGAACATAAATGATTTACTTGTGGTGGTTAGTAGGTGAATAAATACTCTGGGTAATTTGGATATGGGAAAAAAAAGTTCACCTCTCTGTAAGAGCACTTCAGGATATCAGAAAAGCGAGAAAGGACTTGCATTATATGGTGGCTGCTATGACCGTAGCACCTCCCAAAATACTTTACAGCCAATGCAGTACATTTGAAGTGTACTCACTGTTGTAAATGTAGGGAAAACACAGAAGTTAATTTATGTACAAGAAACTCTGACAAACAACAATGTGACAATTACCAGTTAATCTGTTTTAGATGTCAGCCAAGTGGTAATAATAGGCCAAGGCACTGCGGCTAACTCTACTATTCTTCTTTGAAATTGTGCCATGGGATCTTGCACATCCATCTGAGAGAGCAGATGGAGCTCATTTTAACATCTCATCCAAACGATTACATCTCTGATACGATGGCACTCACACAGGCCTGAACGTGAATGTCAGCCTGGATTTTGAACTTAAGCATTTGGAGTGTGAACTAACTACACAACTTTCTGATTCAGTGGCAATGCTCTCTCTGGACCACAATAACATGTCATTATTCCAAACCTCTGCTGACTCTCCAGTTCAACCATTAGCCCTGCGTTTGCTGTCCTGTGATCAATCTTAGTATGGTAATGTTTTGATTTTAATATTTTTATTCTTGTTCTCAAATCCCTTTTTGACCTCACTTATTTCTATCTCAATCACCTCTTCCAGTCCTATAAGATAATGAGTGCATAATTATTTATTTATTGGATAAGTAATTCAGAAGATTGGATTGTGGTCAGGAGAAATGAGTTCAAATCAAACGAGAAAATACTGCTAACTGAATTAGGAATTAAAGTTTAGTCTCAATAGTGTTGACCATAAAAACACCACAATATCTTCAAAATCCATCTGCTTTACTAATTCACTTTAGCGAAGGAAATACGCTCCCCTTATGTGGTCTTTCTAAAGTCACTCAAGACTCACATCCATATGTTTGACTTTTAGGCTGGGATTTCCTGTTTCTGGAGTAAGGAGAATAGTTTTCAGGAGGGAAACCTGGGCCTACTGAGGTACGAAAGCCCAGTAGATCTCCAGGCAGCTGATTCGCCATTGGCAGGCTTTCTGCCAGGGTCAGTACACCAGAGCAGGAAGTCCTGCTCCCTGGTGCGGCTGGACATACAGAGGCTGACAACTCCAGAACTCAGTAATATCATAGCAGAGGTCATAGCTAGTGCCTGGAGGAAGGAGGATCATCACTGGGACTGATACGTGTCACTGGGGGTCAGTTTTTGGGGTTGGAGGTCATGGGGAGTGAAGGGGTGGGATGGGTAGAGAATTCAGAAGTTAGAGGAGTGGGGTGGTTCTAAAAGGTCAGCCTCTCTAGAATCAGTGTGCAAGCAGGCCATTCGGCCCATCGAGTACATACTGACACTCTGAGGAGTGTCCCTGCTCCAGATCCATTAACTTGTTCTTGCACAAATTACTTAAGATTGAGAGCACCATCCCCAAGCTAACAATGTGCCTACACTGGCGAACCAATTGTGTAGGCTCTTTCTCTTCCTGCCTGGAGCTGAAATCAGTGCAGCCAGGCAGATTGAGGTCCTGAAGAGGTCAATCATTGATCATTGATGGACTTCAGTTAGTGGCAGGTTTCAAAAGGTGAGAGAATTAAATTTGCCTCTTCTCACCCAAACCTTGACTCCTATTGTTGTGGGATGGTGTGGGAGTCTCCAGAAAACCAATGCAACAGATTATCTACCCCTCCTTCACTTTTCCTACTGTTTTTTTCAGGATGGAAAGATTCTAACCTTAATTGCAATCTGCAATCAACTAGCAAGTAATGCAGCATTGCCACAAAAAGTATGAATGAACAACCAACAAAATTAACCCTGTAAACTTGATTAAGTGTTTTGAAGAAGTAACAGGATTGATGAGGGCAGAGCAGTGAACGTGATGTGTATGGGTTTTAGTAAGACCTTCAACAAGGTTCCTCATGGCAGACTGGTTAGCAAGGTTAGATCTCATGGAATACAAGGAGAACTAGCCATTTGGATACAGAACTGGCTCAAAGGTAGAAGACAGAGGGTGGTGGCAGACAGTTGCTTTTGAGACTGGAGGCCTGTGACCAATGGTGTGCCATAAGGATCGGTGCTGGGTCCACTGCTTTTTGTCATTTATATAAATGATTTGGATGTGAACATAGGAGGTATAGTTAGTAAGTTTCCAGATTGGCGGTCTGGAGCGTTCCCAATTTTCATTATTCCACCATTTGACAGCCATATTTCCAGCTGTAAATAAAACCTATTTCTAAACTATTAGCCACCAAGCTTTTTTGTGGCTTAGCTAAGGTTTTGTTTCATAATTAGTCCTGTGAAGTGCCCATTAACAGTTATTAAAGGAAGAACAACTACTTTGTCACACCTGTGTGGTCTGCTTTAGGACATTACATACCAAAGGATGAAGTTTAAATATAGTGACTAAACTAACCTCTTGTGTCACTGTAATCTGAGTAATAACCAAAACATTGTCAGTCTCTAAATCCAAAGTTTAGCTAATAGCTATTTGTATTTATATTTTGTGTTTTATGGTGTAGAAGAATGTTACAAGGCAATCTGCATTAGTATCAGCATCTAAAGATGGAGCTGTTCAAAGGGCTAAAAGCTTGGCCAATGAGTTTGATTTTAAGGAATGAAGAGTAAAGGAACTATTTAGCAGAGAGTTTTAATGAGGGATTTGCAGAATTCGGTTCTGTGCATGTGTATAAGTAGCCAGATGCAAAATTTGGAAGAAAGCAGAGGTGGGTTTTAGAGATGAAGCAAGTACAGAAGTAAGAAGAAATGAGACTTTGTATTTGAGCATGAGTCTACGAATGGATTTGTGTGTGAGGATGAAAGGGTTAAACATAGAAACATTAAACTGTGAAAAGTTACATCGGGAATAGGCCATTCCATTCCTTGGATCTGCTCCTCTATTCAATAAGATCATGCTGAATTTTGATCATGGTCTCAACTCGGCTTTCCTGCCTATTTCCTATAAGCTGTGACTCCCATAGTGATCAAACGTCTCCCTAACTCAGCCTTGAATGTATATAGACATAGAACATTACAACACAGTACAGGCCCTTCGGCCCTCGATGTTGCGCCGACTAGTCATACCAATCTGAAGCCCATCTAACCTACACTATTCCATGTATGTCCATATCCTTGTTCCAATGATGACTTAAATGTACTTAAAGTTGGCAAATCTACTACCATTGCAGGCAAAGTATTCCATACCCTTACTCCTCTCTGAGTAAAGAAACTACCTCTGACATCTGTCCTATATCTATCATCCCTCAATTTAAAGCTATGCCCCCTCGTGCTCACTGTCACCATACTTGGAAAAAGGCTCTCCCTGCCCACCCTATCTAGCCCTCTGATTATCTTATATGTCTCTATTAAGTCACCTCTCAACCTTCTCTCTAACAAAAATAGCCTCAAGTCCCTCAGCCTTTCCTTGTAAGACCTTCCCTCCATACCAGACAACATCCTAGTAAATCTCCTCTGCACCCTTTCCAAAGCTTTCTCATCCTTCTTATAATGTGGTGACCAGAACTGTACACAATACTCCAAGTGTGGCTGCAGTAGAGTTTTGTACAGCTGTAGCATAACCTCATGGTTCTGGAACTCGATCCCTCTGTTAATAAAAGCTAAAACACTGTATGCCTTCTTAACAACCCTGTAAACCTGGGTGGCAACTTTCAAGGATCTGTGTACCTGGACACCGAGATCTCTCTGCTCATCTACACTACCAAGAATCTTACCATTAGCCCAGTACTTTGCATTCCGGTTACTCTAACCAAAGTGAATCACCTCACACTTGTCCGCATTAAACTCCATTTGCCACCTGTCAGCCCAGCTCTGCAGCTTATCTATGTCTCTCTGTAACCTACAACATCCTTCGTCACTATCCACAAGTCCACCGACCTTAGTGTTGTCTGCAAATTTACTAACCCACCCTTCTACGCCCTCATCCAGGTCGTTTATAAAAATGACGAACAGCAGTGTACCCAACACCAACCCTTGCGGTACACCACTAACTGGACTCCAGGACGAACATTTCCCATCAACCACCATCCTCTGTTGTCTTTCAGCAAGCCAATTACTGATCCAAACTACTATGTCTCCCACAATTCCATTCCTCTGCATTTTGTACAATAGCCTACTGTGGGCAACCTTATCGAACGCCTTGCTGAAATCCAAATACACCACATCAACCAGTTTACTCTCATCTACCTGTTTGGTCACCTTCTCAAAGAATTCAATAAGGTTTGTGAGGCACAACCTACCATTCACAAAACCGTGCTGACTATCCCCAATCAAATTATTCTTTTCTAGATGATTATAAATCCTATCTCTTATAACCTTTTCCAACACTTTACCAACAACTGAAGTACATGGACCCAGTCTCCAGTGCTTTCTAGTGTAGAGAATTTAAAAGATTAACTCCCCTCTGAATGAAAACATTTCTTGTTATCTTCACCTTTAATGAACAGACTTCTGATTCTGAAACTATGCTGTTAAGGTTAGAAGCAAACAGGCTAGCAGTGGAATTGTGGCTGGACTAAGGAGCAGTGAGTTTCAGAAGCAGACAGACTGATGGTGGACCAGTGTAGAACTAAGGAATGGTAGCAGTGAGGTTAAAGGAACAGTGAGCATGAAGAGGTCTCAGAAGCAGACAGACCAATCATACACCTATTTGTGATTTGGGAATAGTAGCCTTGAAGTCGAAAAGATATCCATTTCTTTTCATCCATTTCTAAATATATGGAAGTGAGCTCAGGCAGATGGAAGGCATATCAGTAAGGGAGCATTTTGGAGATAGCGCCCATAATTCCATTGCAAATTGCATTCGGAAATGGATGATAGCTGGGGACTAATGCCTAAACTGGGGGAAGGCTAATTTTACTTTGATAAGATTGATTTGACTGGGAGCAGCTACTTGCGCACAAAGCTATGCCAGAGCAGTGTGAGACGTTCAAGGAGGAAGTAGTGAGAGTACAGGGAAAATGCATTCCCCGCGAAGACAGAGCGTTGGACTAACACCAGAGGAACTTGGATGTCAAGGAACTTAAGGGTTAGGATTGAGAAAGAAAGAGAGATAAGTTTCTGGCAGATACCAAGGACACATGATGGCAGAGACCCTAGAGAAGTACAATAAGTGTAGGAGGGAATTTTAAAAAAAGAGATAGGAAAGCAAAGAAAGTGTCTGAGAAAATGGTTATAGGTGGAATAAAAGACAATTCAAAAGAGTTTTTAAAATGTATAAAGACCAAGAGAATAATCAAGAAAAGAAGTACAATCCATGAGGATCCAAAGAGCTCTTCTGTGTGTGGACCAGGAATACATGGGCTCAATCCTGAATGAATACTTTGTGTCAGTCTTCGCTAGAGATAAGTATAGGCATCAGGGTGTAGGACAGTGAAATATTACAAGAAATTAACATGGGAGAGAGGAAGGTCAAGTAGGTTTAGCAAACTTCAAAGTCAATAAATGCATAGGCAAAGGGACATAAGGCTAGGATTAAGAAGGAAAGAGTGAGGTTTTGCCAGACCCTGGATGAGATGGGTGCCAGACAACTGAGGCAGGCAGGTGAGGAGATATCAGGGGCCCTGCTTATAGCATTTAAATCCTCTCTTGCCACAGGTCAGGCTCCACAAGACTGTAGCATTGCTAATACTATTCTGTTATTTAAAAAAAGAGAAAAAATGATAGATCTGAAAATTGCAGACCAGTCAGTCTAACCTTGGTGGTGAGGAAGTTATTACAAAGAGTTCTGAGGGACAAAATACATCTGCACTTGGACAGACACAGGTTAAGGTGGGATAGTTATCCACAAAATTGCTAATTATACCCCTTACATTTAAGTCCAAATCATTAATTACAATTACAATTGTTTGTGCTTTACAAATTTGATAATTTCTTTTGAGAAGGTAATTAAAAGTACTGATGCTGGTAATGCATTTGGTGTGGTCTACAGGGACTTTGGCAAAGCTTCTGACTGCTCATGAAGGTAACAGCCCATGGGATCTCAAGCAAAGTAGCACAATGGATCCAAAGCTATCTGAGAGGCAGGAAGCAGGTCGAGGGATTTGTCTGTGACTGCAAGTCTATTCCCAAAAAGGGTTTTTCAGAACTTAGTTGTGGAGCTGTTCCTGTTTGCGCTGTAAATTAATGATTTGGACTTAAGGGATATGATTAACATGTTTGTGGGTGACTTGAGGATTGATAGGATGTTAAATCATGATGAGGAGAGCCATAAACAGCAGGAGAATATAAATGGACTGGTCAGGTATGCAAAGTAGTGGCAATAGAATTCAACCCAGAAAAGTGGCCCATAATGCATTTGAGGACAGCTAACAAAGCAAAGGATTAGAGGATAAAGGTTGACAGTACCGCAAAAAGGCCCTTTGGCCCATTGAATCTGCCTGTCCAAAGCTAAGTATCTAAATATTTTAATCCAATTTTCTGATAATTCCATATGCCTTGGCATTGCCAGCAAACATCTAAATCCTTCTTAGATGTTCTGAGGGATTCTATCTCTACTACCCTTCCAGACAGTGAGTTCCAGGTTCCGACCACCCTCTGGGTGAAAAGGTTTCTTCTCCTGCAAACCTCCTGCTCTTTATCTTTAAATCCATGTTCCCGCCCCAGTCAACGATCCTACCACCAAGGGGACAGTTTCCTTCCTGTATACCTTATCCCCTTATAATTTTACACATTTTAATCATGACTTCCTTCAGTCTTCTGTGCTCCAAGGCTGGTAAAGCTCTGCTGCATCCTCTCCAATGCAGTCACTACCCTCCAGAAATACACACAACACTCTAGCTGTAGCCTCGCCAATGCCTGATACAGTTCCAGAAGGACCTCTCTGCTCGTAAGCTCCATGCCTCAGCAAATAAAGCTAAGTATTTGCTGAACCACTTTATCTGCCTGTCTCACTACCTTTAGAGATCAGTGGACATGCATATATAGGCCTCTCTAATCTTTGGTGCCTTCCAGGGTCTTACTGCTCATAGCTGACATACCTGTATTCCCTTGCCTCATTTGTCCTACCTCACACTTAACTGGATTTCATTCATTTGCCACATCTACTTATCTGACCAATCTGTCTGTATCTTGTAATTTAGAAGTAACCTCCTCACTATTTACCCCTCCACTAATTTTTGTATCATCTACAAATGGTAAGAGCCTGTAAAATAGTAAAGATCATTTAGACCTTTGTGTGTATTCTCCACAATTCCTTGAAGGTAGTAGGGCAGTTAAATAAGATGATTAAGAAGACGTATGGGATACTTTGTCTCCTACGAATTCCTGATGAAGGGCTTTTGCCTGAAATGTCGATTCTCCTGCTCCTTGGATGCTGTCTGACTTGCTGTGCTTTTCCAACACCACACTCTCGACTCTAATCCCCAGGTTCTGCAGTTCTCACTTTCGCCTACTTTGTCTCCTTAGCTGAGACATCGAATACAAGAGGATATAGGTTATACTGGAAGTGCATAAAATGCTGATCAAGCTGCAATTGGATTGCTAATTACAATACTAGTCATCACATTACAAGAAGGATATGATTGCAATGGAGAAGATTCAGAGGAGATTTACAAGGGTTCTGCTAGTCTGGAGGGTCTGAAAGCTGAAGGAAGATTGGATAGTCTGGGATTGTTTTCCTTGGAAGTCTGAAAGGTGAGAGAGTACATGATAGAGGTATATAAGATTGAGTGGTATGAATAAGGTGGACAGGATCTTTTCCATGAATTGAGATGTCAATACCCCGAGGTCCTGAAATTAAAGTAAGCGGTAGAAGGCTAAGTGGGTATACAAGGAAAAATCTTTACACTAGTAGTAATCTGGAACTTACTGCCTTATAGGGTGGTTGAGTCAGAAACTATCATAGCATTTATGTGATATTTATAGATTACTTTCAGTGACTTACCCCAAAGGGCTGTTGTCCAAGAGCTAGAAAGTGAGATTAGTACAGTTGTATCTTTGTTGACTGGCATGGACACAGTGGACCGAATATACTGTAAATGTCTATGAGTTCCAAGGTAACATCCTTCCAGCATGCTCCCTATCAAACCTCCTTCAAACTTATGTGTCAATAAAACAACGTCACTTTCATCTAAAGAGCAATGCATATCGAATGAAACTGCTCAACCTTTCCTAATATGAGAATCCCTTATCCCAAGAATCAACCAGGTGAACCTTCTCTCTACAGCTTCCAATGCAAGTAAATAAGTAGACCAAACTATAAACAGTACTCTAAATGGTAACTCACTAATATGCCCATGATCCTTTCTCATATCTCCCATATCTCCACTCTGCTCCATGCCTCCTCAATAACCCCCGTCTTGTACGATTTCTCTCATGTTCCTCCTCAATACTCTCATGTTGCTTCCATCCTTCTCATGCATTCTGCATACCTACTCTCTCATTTTTCCCATGTGCAGAAGCTGTAAGTCATTGGTCATATCTGATAAGTCTTTGAAATGATTTGAAACTGATACAATAAGCAGAGGCCCTTCAGAAATCTACAGTGAAAAAGTTTCTCAGCTTACATCTTCAAAAGAGGGTCAGAAGGGATCATAGTCTCAACGCTGAAGCAAACTATTATCCTGTGAAGACTGGATTCTTGTATTATTCTGTCTTTTTGATTGCATTCTAAAATGTGGAAAAGGATTGTTTTAAAAGCCCAAGATTGTTGAGGTTTTACTGCCCTTTCGAATTTACCTGACACGCATTGCAAGTGCGTTTTACACAGTTGTTGGTTCAAGGAGTGGGGGAAGCCTGGCTATAGATGAGCTGGAGTGAAATTCTAGATTAGAGTGGTGCTGGAAAAGCAAGCAGTTCAGGCAGCATCCGAGGAGCAGGAAAATCGACGTTTTGGGCAAAAGCCCTTCATCAGGAATAGATGCCTGCAGGCACTCTGCCTCTATTCCTGATGAAGGGCTTTTGCCCGAAATGACGATTTTCCTGCTCCTCGGATGCTGCCTGAACTGCTTGCTTTTCCAGCACCACTCTAATCTAGAATCTGGTTTCCAGCACTGCAGTCCTTGTTTTTACCTATAGATGAGCTGGAGCGAGGCAGCTATGTACGAAAGGAAACTCATCTGATTGGAAAACTGGTCACCACTTCACAGAATAAAAACAAAGGCCTCCTGCCTGCCAACAGCTATGTGATTGGCTCCCACCTAACTGATCAGCTTCGGAGTCTGAATGTCAGACCAATCAGACCTCTGGGATGAAAAGAGTTGTTTATCATCCGTAATAAAAAAGTACCTTAAGCCTGAAGATAGATAGTTTATACCCCCTCCACCAGTTACGGTAAGTTTAGCTTCTAATTCATACGTGAGATATGTGCCTCGTGCAAACAAAGGAAAGCACCTGGAGAAGGAAGATCAAGGAGCAACATTCTAATCAGCAAATGTCAAACTAGGTCTCAAGCACAGGTAAAGTGGGAGATTCTGCATAATTTTAAAGATATTTAACTTGTGTGACAACACTGGGAAGAGTGGTGCTTGATTTCTAGCCAGCTAACCCAGTGCAGTATAACAATTTCCTGTTTTTCTTTTAATCTTGTATAAATAAAAACATTGGCATTGAAAAATCTCTTCAAAGAAAGACCAGCTTTTAATAAGATTAACAAATATATCACTGAACAAAACTTACATTGCCTCTGGAGCTGTGAAACCTATAGCTGCTGAGAGTTAAGTGCTTCAGTTATTCTTGGAGTTCAGCCATGCATTCATAATGAGGCCAACTTGGGAATAAAAGAATGTCTGAACATATCTTATAACTACTTCTATGAATCAGGTTGCTATAAAGACTGATCCTGAATGCCAGACTGAGTCAGAACTCTTCCAGCCTATCTTGATAATTAAGTTTTTTTTAACCAGAAATTAGATTTACAGCCTTCCCCTTAACTTTACAATGCCACAATATTTGAAGAACCCAAAACTGAACAGAACATTCCAAGTGAGGCATGACAAAGATCTTGCAGAAAGAGAGTATATAGTATATTATAGTTAATTGTCCTTTGAATCTAACTTAACTCCTTCTGTGCTTGCTTTCATTTCATGGCATGTTTTGTGTATCTTCAGAAATGCAGCTCCTAGAGTGACAGATCCCTCTCTTTATCCACCTTGCTGAAAGATTTTCTCTGAAAGCTGTACAAATTGAGTTTAACATGAGGAGTAAGTAGTTTAGAGGAGATCTGAGGAAAAGTTTTTTTACCTAGAGGTTGGTTGAAATATGAATTACGCTGCCTGAGATGGTAATGGGGGTAGATACTCCTGCAACAGTTAAGAAGCATCTGGACAAATACTTAAAATATCAGTAAAAATCACAGGTTATAGTCAAACAGATTTACTTGGAAGCACTAGCTTTCAGAGCACTGCTCCTTCATCAGGTGGTTACATAGAACACAGAAATGTACAGCACAGAACAGTCCCTTTGGCCTACGATGTTGTGCTGAGGTTTAATCCTAATGCAAAATATAATAACTTAACCTACGTACCCCTCAACTCACTCCTATCCATGTGCATGTCGAGCAGTCGTTTAAATGTCCCCAATGACTCTGCTTCCACCACCACCACCGACAACGCATTCCATGCATCCACAACTCTCTGCATAAAGAACCTACCTCTGATGTCCTCTCTATACCTTTCTCCTAATATTTTCAAACTATGACCCCTCATACCAGTCAATCCTGCCCTGGGGAAAAGTCTCTGGCTATTGGCTCTATCCATTCTTCTCACAATCTTGTATGCCTCAATCAGGTCACCTCTCTTCCTCCTTCTCTCCAGAGAGAAAGGTCTGAGCGTATTCAACTTTTCTTCATAAGGCAAGCCCTCCAGTCCAGGCAGCATCCTGGTAAACCTCCTTTGCAACCTCTCCAAAGCCTTTGTATCTTTCCTACAGTAGGGCAACCAGAATTGGACACAATACTCCAAGTTTGGCCTCACCATGGATTTTGGATTAGCGGTGCTGGAAGAGCACAGCAGTTCAGGCAGCATCCAAGGAGCTTCGAAATCGACGTTTCGGGCAAAAGCCCTTCATCAGGAATAAAGGCAGTGAGCCTGAAGCGTGGAGAGATAAGCTAGAGGAGGGTGGGGGTTGGGAGAAAGTAGCATAGAGTACAATAGGTGAGTGGCGGAGGGGATGAAGGTGATATGTCAGGGAGGAGAGGGTGGAGTGGATAGGTGGAAAAGGAGATAGGCAGGTAGGACAAGTCCAGACAAGTCATGGGAACAGTGCTGAGCTGGAAGTTTGGAACTCGGGCGAGGTGGGGGAAGGGGAAATGAGGAAACTGTTGAAGTCCACATTGATGCCCTGGGGTTGAAGTGTTCCGAGGCGGAAGATGAGGCGTTCTTCCTCCAGGCGTCTGGTGGTGAGGGAGCGGCGGTGAAGGAGGCCCAGGACCTCCATGTCCTTGGTAGAGTGGGAGGGGGAGTTGAAATGTTGGGCCACGGGGCGGTGTGGTTGATTGGTGCGGGTGTCCCGGAGATGTTCCCTAAAGCGCTCTGCTAGGAGGCGCCCAGTCTCCCCAATGTAGCGGAGACCGCATCAGGAGCAACGGATACAATAAATGATATTAGTGGATGTGCAAGTAAAACTTTGATAGATGTGGAAGGCTCCTTTAGGGCCTTGGATAGAGGTGAGGGAGGAGGTGTGGGCGCAGGTTTTACAGTTCCTGAGGTGGCAGGGGAAATGCCAGGATGGGAGGGTGGGTTGTAGGGGGGCGTGGACCTGACCAGGTAGTCACGGAGGGAACGGTGTTTGTGGAAGGCGGAAAGGGGTGGGGAGGGAAATATATCCCCGGTGGTGGGGTCTGTTTGGAGGTGGTGGAAATGTCGGTGGATGATTTGGTTTATGTGAAGGTTGGTAGGGTGGAAGGTGAGCACCAGGGGCGTTCTGTCCTTGTTACGGTTGGAGGGGTGGGGTCTGAGGGCGGAGGTGCGGGATGTGGACGAGATGCGTTGGAGGGCATCTTTAACCACGTGGGAAGGGAAATTGCGGTCTCTAAAGAAGGAGACCATCTGGTGTGTTCTGCGGTGGAACTGGTCCTCCTGGGAACAGATCCGGCGGAGGCAGAGGATTGGGAATATGGGGTGACTTTTCTGTAAGAGGTAGGGTGGGAAGAGGTGTAATCCAGGTAGCTGTGGGAGTCAGTGGGTTTGTAAAAAATGTCAGTGTCAAGTCGGTTGTCATTAATGGAGATGGAGAGGTCCAGGAAGGGGAGGGAGGTGTCAGAGATGGTCCAGGTAAATTTAAGGTCAGGGTGGAATGTGTTGGTGAATTTGATGAATTGGTCCACCTTCTCACGGGAGCACGAGGTGGCACCAATGCAGTCATCAATGTAGCGGAGGAAGAGGTGGGGAGTGGTGCCGGTGTAATTACAGAAGATCAACTGCTCTACATAGCCAACAAAGAGACAGGCATAGCTGGGGCCCATACGTGTGCCTATGGCTACCCCTTTGGTCTGGAGGAAGTGGGAGGATTCAAAGGAGAAATTGTTAAGGGTGAGGACCAGTTCGGCCAAATGAATGAGAGTGTCGGTGGAAGGGGACGTCTGGAGAGGAAAAAACGGAGGGCTTGGAGGCCCTGGTCATGGCGGATGGAGGCGTAGAGGGATTGGATATCCATGGTGAAGATGAGGCATTGGGGGCTGGGGAAACGGAAGTCTTGGAGGAGGTGGAGGGCGTGGGTGGTGTCTCGAATGTATGTGGGGAGATCCTGGACTGGGGGGGGATAGGACAGTGTCAAGGTAGGTAGAGATGAGTTCAGTGGGGCAGGAGCGTGCTGAGACAATGGGTCGGCCAGGGTGGTCAGGCTTGTGGATCTTTGGAAGCAGGTAGAATTGGGCAGTGCGGGGTTCCCGGACTATGAGGTTGGAAGCTGTGGGTGGGAGATCTCCTGAGGTGATGAGGTTCTGTATGGTCTGGGAGATGATGGTTTGGTGATGGGGGGTGGGGTCATGGTCGAGGGGGCAGTAGGAAGAGGTGTCCTCGAGTTGGCGTTTGGCTTCAGCGGTGTAGAGGTCAGTGCGCCAGACTACCACTGCGCCCCCTTTATCTGCTGGCTTGATGGTGAGGTTGGGACTGGAGCAGAGGGATTGGAGGGCTGTGCGTTGTGAGGGTGAGAGGTTGGAGTGGGGGAGGGAGGTAGACAGGTTGAGGCGGTTAATGTCCTGGCGGCAGTTGGAAATGAAGAGGTCGAGGGCAGGTAATAGGCCAGCGCGGGGTGTCCAGGTGGATGCAGTGTGTTGGAGGTGGGTGAAGGGGTCCTCGGAAGGTGGGCGGGTGTCCTGATTGTGAAAGTAAGCTCGGAGGTGGAGGCAATGGAAGAATTGTTCGACATCACGGCGTGTATTAAATTCATTGATGCGTGGATGGAGGGGGATGAAGGTGAGTCCTTTGCTGAGGACTGATTGTTCGTCCTCAGTGAGGGATAGGTCTGGGGGGATGGTGAAAACTCGGCAGGGCCGGGAGCTGGGATCTGGGATCTGGTGTGGGTGTAGAGCTGGGATTGGGGGCGGGACCTGTAACTGGAGTGGGTGTGATGGTGGGGGGAATGGGGGTGGAGTCATGAGCAGGGGTAGTGTTCCCCTCGGGGTTCTGGGGGTGGGGATAGTGACAGTGGGGTCTGTGGGGGGCATGTCAGCAGAATGCAGGTGAGTGGCGCTGGTGGGGGCGGAAGTGGTGGTGACCATGGCAGTAGGGGTGGCGGAACTCACTGAGCATGTGGCATCAGCGATGATGTGAAGGGCAGAAATGATGTCACGTGTGATGCATGAGGAATTGTGAGGGGTGGAAGTGGTTGTGGAACTGGCCATGATGGGGGTGGAAGTGACATCATCAATCAGCATGGGGGTGGCAGCTGCATCAGCCACATGGCTAATGGCGGAATAGATTCCGAGGCCAGGGGAATCTTCTGGAATGTTTGAGGAGCGCTGGTTATGGAGGTGGGTGGATAAAAGTTTGTTGTACTTGCAGTTTTTGATGTTTGAGATGGAATTGAAATACTGTTTGTTGAGAGTATGAATTCTCCTGAGGATGTAGTACAGAGTGGGTCCTTTGCAATTCTGAGAGAGTGTGGCCCTCAGCTGAGGCAGGGCTGACTGTAGAGAGGTTAGGTGCCGGCGCATTGCTGCAAGCGTGGAGCGGAGGATCTTGAAGGAGAACTGTTGCTGGTGTTTTTGAATCTGTAGTCTATACTGTTTGTTCTGTTCGGGTCCAAACTCTGCTCGTTTAAAGGTGGTCTGGAGTCCGTGTGGGATGAGTTGATTACGGAGGCAGGCACTGAGGAAGCAAAGGTGGCTGTGGTACCCAGTTTGTTTCACGACATGGTTGAAGAGCTTCAGGGCAGAGGAAATGACCTGGGAGTTGAAGTGGGAGAGGGACTCCCTGAGATTCTTGTCGAGAGAGGAGAAAAACTTCTTCAAGGCAGGCGTCCTTGCAAGAGGATTCGCAGTTGGGTTAAAATCAACGAGGTAAAAACAATGACTGCAGATGCTGGAAACCAGATTCTGGATTAGTGGTGCTAGAAGAGCACAGCAGTTCAGGCAGCATCCAAGAAGCTTCGAAATCGACGTTTCGGGCAAAAGCCCTTCATCAGGAATAAAGGCAGTGAGCCTGAAGCGTGGAGAGATAAGCTAGAGGAGGGTGGGGGTGGGGAGAAAGTAGCATAGAGTACAATGGGTGAGTGGGGGAGGGGATGAAGGTGATAGGTCAGGGAGGAGAGGGTGGAGTGGATAGGTGGAAAAGGAGATAGGCAGGTAGGACAAGTCCAGACAAGTCATGGGAACAGTGCTGAGCTGGAAGATTAGAACTAGGGCGAGGTGGGGGAAGGAGAAATGAGGAAACTGTTGAAGTCCACATTGATGCCCTGGGGTTGAAGTGTTCTGAGGCGGAAGATGAGGTGTTCTTCCTCCAGGCATCTGGTGGTGAGGGAGCAGCGGTGAAGGAGGCCCAGGACCTCCATGTCCTCGGCAGAGTGGGAGGGGGAGTTGAAATGTTGGGCCACGGGGCGGTGTGGTTGATTGGTGCGGGTGTCCCGGAGATGTTCCCTAAAGCGCTCTGCTTGGAGGCGCCCAGTCTCCCCAATGTAGCGGAGACCGCATCGGGAGCAACGGATACAATAAATGATATTAGTGGATGTGCAAGTAAAACTTTGATAGATGTGGAAGGCTCCTTTAGGGCCTTGGATAGAGGTGAGGGAGAAGGTGTGGGCGCAGGTTTTACAGTTCCTGAGGTGGCAGGGGAAAATGCCAGGATGGGAGGGTGGGTTGTAGGGGGGCATGGACCTGACCAGGTAGTCACAGAGGGAACTGTCTTTGTGGTGTAGAGCTGTAGCAAAACCTCGCAGCTCTTAAACTCAAATCTCCTGTTAGTGAAAGCCAAAACACCATATACTTTCTTAACAACCCTATCCACCTGGGTGGCATCTTTGCGGGATCTATGTACTTGAACACCAAGATCCCTCTGTTCCTCCACACTTGCACGAACCCTGTCTTTAATCCTATATTCAGCATTCGAGTTCGACCTTCCAAAATGCATCACTTCACATTTATCCAGGTTGAACTCCACCTGGCATTTCTCAGCCCAGCTCTGCATCCTGTCTATGTCACGCTGCCCCCTACAATTGCCCTCGTTACTATCGATGACAACTCCAACCTTTGTGTCATCTGCAAATTGACTAACCCACCCCTCAACCTCATCATCCAAGTCATTTATAAAATCTACAAAGAGCAGAGGCCCAAGTACAGAGCCCTGTGGGACCCCACTCAACACTGACCTCCAGGCAGAATACTTTCCCTCTACAACCACTCTCTGCCTTCTGTCAGCCAACCAATTCTGAATCCAGATAGCCAAATCTCCTTGTATCCCATACTTCCTGACTTTATGAATGAGCCTACCATGGGGAACCTTATCAAATGTCTTGATGAGGTCCATATACACCACATCCACTGCTCGACCTTTATCGACCTGTCTTGTCACTTCCTCAAAGAACTCAATAGGATTTATGAGGCATGACCTGCCCCTCACAAAGCCATGCTGACTGCCTTTAATCACGCTATGCTTTGCTAAATAGTCATAAATCCTATCCCTCAGACTTCTTTCCAAAACTTTACTGACCATAGACGAAAGACTGATTGGTCTGTAAGTGCCAGGGATTTCCCTATTCCCCTTCTTGAAAAGAGGAACAGCATTCTCCTCCTTCCAATCCTCTGCTATGACTCCCATGGAGAGTGAGGAGGCAAAGATCTTCACCAATGGCCTAGCAACTTTCTTTCTCGCTTCCTGGAGCAGCCTAGGATAAATCTTGTCTGGCTCTGGGGACTTATCAATCTTAATGTTTACCAAAATTTCCAGCACATTAATTTCATCAATCTTGATCTGGTCAAGCCTGTATCCCACCTCCTCAAAGGTGTCATTCACAACAAGGTCCCTTATTGAAAACTGAAGCAAAAAACTCATTTAGGGCTTCCCCTATCTGCTCAGACTCCATGCACAAGTTCCCTCCGCTATCCCTGATTGGCCCTAGTTTCTCCCTGATCATTCTCTTATTCCTCATGTATGAGTAAAATGCCTTTGAGTTCTCCCTAATCCTTCTTGCCACGCCTTTTTTGTGCACCCTCCTGGCTCTCCTCAGTCCATTTCTGAGCTCCTTTCTAGCAAGCCTGTAATCCTCTAAAGCTGTGCTAGATCCTTGCTTCCTCCACGTTACATAAGCTGCCTCCTTCCTTTTGACGAGAAGTTCCTCTGTGCATCACTCGCAATAACTGCCCCTTAAACAGTCTCCACATGTCTGCTGATTCCCTTTCTGTGGAACAATTGCTCCCAGTCTGTACTTCCTAACTCCTGTCTGATAACGTCGTAATTTCCTTTTCCCCAATTAAATATCTTCCCTCGGCAACTGCTCCTTTCCCTCTCCGAGGCTATGGTAAATGTGAGGCAATTGTGATCACTGTCACCCAATTGTTCTCCCACCACATGATCTGACATCTGTCCTGGCTCATTGCCGAGCACCAAATCCAAAATGGCCTCTCCCTCATCAGTCAGTCTACTTACTGAGTAAGGAAACTCTCCTGAACGCACCTGACAAAAACGACTCCATCCAAACCATCTGCACTAAGGAGGTTCCAGTTGATATTGGAAAAGTTGAAATCACCCATAACGACAACCCTGCTACAACTGCATTTTTCCAAAATCTGCCCGTCTATGAGATCTTCAATCTCTCTACTGCTATTAGGTGGTCTGTAGAAAACCCCCAATGCGTTGGCTATTCCCTTGCTGTTCCTAATTTTCATCCATACTGACTTAGTAGACAAACCTTCCTCAACAATCTTCGTTTCTGTAGCTGTGATGCACTCTCTGATTAGCAATGCTACCCCCCCCTCCTCTTTTTCCACCCTCCCTGTTCCTTTTAAACATTCTAAACCCTGGAACATCAAGCAACCATTCCTGCCCCTGTGAACCCATGTCTCCGTTATGGCCAAAACATCATAGTCCCAAGTCCTGATCCATGCTCTAAGAAAATCACTCTTTTTTTTGATACTCCTTGTATTAAAGCAGCCACACTTTATCCGATCCCTTTGTTTCATCGCGTGATAACCTTCCTGTTAGATTCAATACATCCTATCACTGCCCCATCTGCAACTGCCACCCTCTCAGATATGTGGCTCTGATTCCCACCCACCTTCCAATCTAGTTTAAACCCTCTCAAGTCACACGAGCAAATCTCCCACCTAGGACATTTGTGCCCCTCCAGTTCAAGTGCAACCCATCCTTCATGGACAGGTCCCACCTTCCCCAGAAGGTATCCCAATGGTCTAGGTATCTGAAGCCCTCCCTCCTGCACCAGCCTTGCAGCCTTGTGTTAAGCTGCACTTGCTGACTGTCCCTCACCTCACTATCTCATGGCACTGGTAGCAAACCTGAGATCACCACTCTACTCGGGTCCTGCTCTTCAGCTTCCAACCTAACTTTCTGTAACCACTTTTCAGATCCCCAATCCCTTTCCTGGCTATATAATTGGTGCCAATATGTACCACGATTTCTGGCTGCTGACTCTCCCCCTTCAGAATCCTGTAAACCCGATTGGTGACATCCCGGACCCCCGCACCGGGGAGGCAACATACCTTCCGGGAGTCCCGTTCCTGACCACAAAATCTTCTGTCACTCCATCTAACTATTGAGTCCCCTACCACTAGCGCTTTTCTATTTTCTCCCCTTCTCTTCTGAGCCAGAGTTGTGGAAGATAAGATCATAAGACACAGAATTTATAGCCGAAGGAGTCCAGTGTGACGGAGATGTGATATATTAAATGATTTTAAATTAAATCTTTCATCTTTTAAAATTGGATATGTTGGTTTCTGTTCTTTGATATGTAAATCCCAGAACTTCATTTACATTACATTCTCAAGATAGTTCAGCTTTTCTAACAATAGGTCTGTCTGTGTCATACTAGGCTTAAAACCAAGTGTTGGTAAATGGATTAGTGTGGTTTGGTGTTTGCTGGTGGGCCGATGGGCCTGCTTTTTTTACTGTGTGACTTGATAATATATTTACCTGTAATTGAAAGTTACCACAAGTTATCCCTTTTCTTTAGATAAAAATCCTATATTGCAATAAAGTATGAGAATCAACTATATCCTTATTTATGTTAAGAAATTGAATCATTACTAAGTTTTAATTTCCTAACATAGTTTATCTCCCATGGCATTACACACAGCCTGAGGTCAGGATGTGATAAATAGCTGCAAGGTTGAAATTACATTTAATCTATCCTAACTCTTCAAGACTGCTGCTTAGGTACTTCCTGAGACAGTCATTCAACACTCATTAATTGGCTAGGGAAGTTTCTGCAGATTGCTATTTCTTATAAATTCCTGGCTCCTGTAAATGAGTAGAGACCAGGTCATGACGATAAAGGTATTTGCATGTTTAGAACATAGAACATAGAACGTCACAGCGCAATACAGGTCCTTCAGCCCTCGATATTGCGCCGACCTGTGAAATTAATCTGATGCCCATCTAACCTACACCAATCCATTATTATCCATATGTACGTCCAATGTTCATTTAAATGTACTTAACATCGGCGAGTGTACGACTGTTGCAGCAGACCATCTCATGCCCTTACTACTCTCTGCGTGAAGAAACTACCTCTACTATCTGTCCAAAATCTATCACCCCTCAATTTAAAACTATGTCCCCTCGTGTTAGTCTTCAACATCTGAGGAAAAGGTCTCTCACTGTCCACCTGCTCTGATTATCTTATGTGTCACAATTAAGTTACCTCTCAACCTTCTTCTCTCCAACAAAAATAGCCTCACTTCCCTCAGCCTTTCCTCATAAGACCTTCCTTCCATACCAGGCAATATCCTAGTAAATCTCCTCTGAACCCTTCCCAAAACTTCCACAGCCCTTCTATAATCCGGTGATCAGAACTCCAACACTCCAGGTACGGCCTGACCAGTGTCTTGTACAGCTGAAGTATGACCTTATGGCTTCGAAACTCAATCTGCTACCAAAAAATGCCAACACATCATATGCCTTCTTAACAACCCTATTAACCTGAGTGACAACTTCCAGAGATTTATGCACCTGGACACCGGGATCTCTCTGTTCATCTACATTGCCAAGAGTTTTACCATTAGCTCAGTACTCTGCATTCCTGTTACTTCTTCCGAAGTGAACTACCTCACACTGTTCTGCATTAAACTCCACTTGTCCAGCCCAGCTTCTGCATCTTATCTATGTCCCTCTGTAACCCACAACGTCCTTCGGCACTATCCGCAACTCTTAGTGTCATTCACAAACTTCTCCTTTCTCCTATTTATTTCTCCTTTCTTACTTTTGATACATTTTAAATGCTATGGATGAACATGGGATACATTTTATTCAGTGCACCTATAAATATTTTAAACCTGTGTGTGTATTGCCTGTCAACCTTTCATTAAAAATTCCAATCTTTGTATTCCAAATGGAAACTACTGATAAAGTTTGTCACACTGTAATGATACTGTTTCCAGTAGAGAATGTAGTAAATTATACAGGCAGAGAAGAATGAGGACAAAATGTACATTACACCACAGGACATCGACTTACAAACTAAATAATATATTGGGTTGCAATTTACTGGAGCACAGCTTCTCACTGTGTGCCTGGTTGGTTAAACCTTCCCTCATCCTCAGCTGAAAATTTATTTTGTCTGTAAGTCAATGGAAATAGAAGCTCAAGTGGTAAACCAGAGGCTAACAGCATTTTCCCTTAACTTAGATCTGAGAAATGAACAATGGGAAATTTGAAAGGAGTCGTGAAAAAGAGAGGGTGTATTCAATGTCAAATTAGATGGAGAAAGAGAAAGAGAAAGAAAGGACTGAGGGAAGGGCAAGAGAATCACAGAATCTTGGCATTATTACAATGTAGAAGAAGCCTATCATTACCTGTACCAGCTCTCTGTGTTAGTATTATGATTTATTGACATTCCCCAACCCTTCTGCCTGTAATTCTGCACCTTAAAATTTAATTCCTTGTTGAATACTTTAATCGTACTTGCCTCCACCAAACTTTCTGGCAGTGTATTTAAGACCAGAAACAGTTATGCATGAAAGAATTTTACCTTGCGTAGTTTGTGATTTTTTTACCTAATACTTTAGATCCATGCCCTCCCATTCAGAAAGAGGCAGAGAAAAGGAAGAAGAAGAGTTATAAAGTTTGACATTTTTAACATCTTCAACAACAATTCGCTAGTTGACTGAATGCGACCTCATGCATAAAATTATTAATTTTCTGGACCAAAGATTTCATCATGAGGAGAGAAAGGGTCATCAAAAAGAAGATCTTGAGGACCAATGAAGCACCAAAATCAAAATCCTCTTGTAGAGACTGTGGAGTAGCTGAGGTACTAAATGAATGTTTTTACATCTGTCTTCATTTGAGAGGAGGAAGCCACCAATTTAACAGCAAAGGAGGAGACTGTAGCAATTCTGAAAAGAATAATTATAAACAAACAGGATTTGTTAGAGAGCTTCATAGCCCTCAAAGTAGAAAAGTTACCCACAGAGAGTGGGACATATCAAAGATTACAGAGAAAAGTCAAGGCTGAACTTACAGAAACTACTAACCTACATTGGGTATGGAGTTTGAACGAGAGGACTGAGAATATCCATGTTTAAAAAAAAAGGAGAAAGATAAACCCAGAAACTCTATGCTAGTCAGCCTAAATTTGATGGTGGGAACATTTCAGAAAATTTCAGCTATGGAGTTGCGCTCCATAATGTAAACAGCTCCTCTGTGCACCTGAATGTTATTCATGTCTCCCCATGCTGCTAGGGCACCCTGGAAGCTATTGGAGAGGACTGGTCCTGACATTGAAATGGCCTTTACTGCTGATTTGACTCACACTTTGGAAACTTGTTCTGTGTAAGTCCATTGAATTCCTGTGCCACTTGATTCCAGCTGAACAAGTGATCACATGTATTTTGGATTCAACCTCCAACCCAACAAGGTCCCATCATTGAACTCACTATAAGATAAAAGGGATCTCCAAGAAGCTTATATCTGGTTCTTTTTTTCCGGCTTAAAGTTGACAAGAATAGCAGCATGCATTTGGATGAAGGGATTGTGGTTGCTGCCAGGATAGCAAGCATTCATAGGCATAGATTGAGCAAGATAAAACAACTCTGCTCATGATGGAGTGGAATTGTCTGGGATCTGTATAGTTGTGGGCCCAGCAGAACCACATGTGCATCATCAATATTTCTTGTACAATTGACTGATACTGGCAAAGCCAGGAGTGTCCTTTCATTCTGCCTTTCCCTGGCTAGAGAGAAAATGATTAACTCACCTCTCCTTATGTACAGGTTCTCTATTATCTCTCAATGGAATGATGGATGGTGAACTCTGGATATTATTGCCATGCCACCACCTCCCTCCTTGAATAATCCAGTCAAACAAAACTTTAGATTGCAGACTTCATCTTGGCAATGGATGAGAGGAGTTGGCATGGTTCTGTAATTGTCCATTTGCTGACTATCAGACGCCTCTGACATTGAAGTGCTCACTGATAACCTTTGATAAGTGGGGCTACGTGTGGTGATTCTTCCTCCTCCTTCGTCTCTGTGTAGTAATTCTCCTTCCTGTATCTCAGCTCCATTTAACTGCCGCAAATATTGCAGCACCAAGACATTTCAATGATAGATCCCAAACATTCCGCAGCTTTGAACTGGAGGTTCCTCTCCCTGAACAATGTGGCTACACTCCCTGCTAAATACAGCAACTCACCACAACATCTCAAAGACACTCTGCAAACTGCACCAGGGTTGATGCAGGTCAAAAGTCATCTTATAGTGAGTTCAATGGGCAATGGGTATAGAATGAGAGCTATGGTTCCAACAGAAACATCATAGACTTACGTAGTTCTTTGATAACAGTAACAACTCTGCGGCCGGGACCTGCTCAATATGTGATGACACTGTCACTAGGCATATGGAGGCCACCTTGGCAGGAGGAAGAGAAGGTGGAGAAGTGGTGCACCTATTCAAATGCTGATCCATTATGACATCATCTTTTCATTACAAGTGATCCCCAATTCCTCACCTTTTCATCTAACTGTGACATCCCATCATAGTGTCCACTCAGCCAGAATCCTCAGCAAAAGCTGGCAGACTGTGTGAGGTCTATGAACATTGAGCTGCCCGATCCTCAGGACCAGACTCCTGGAGTTGACTTTTCTAACACCTGCTCCAAGTGCCTTCTGAGTGGACGCCTTGAGACCCGCCTGGCCCCCACAGAACCATTGCCTCATTCTGTCTGCTGATCTCTATCATTATATCCTCCAGTACTGCATCCGTACACTTTGAAGCCCTCTCTCATCCCTGGTACTTTACTTGTTTAGCTTCTATCTGCAGCCACTTGTACTGCAGTTAGTCACCAGCATATTTCTTTTACAGATTACAACTTCCCTTTAATCATGAAATTGATAAGGCAACACAACATTTACGTGCTGCCTGCTTAGTTCCACTGAAGGATGTTTGGGGATTACTTATCCAAAAATGAAATGTGGTTACTTTATGACTGAATAATCTTGAACAAAATTAATTGGCATTTGGAAAGGTTCCGACTTATATTGAAAGCCATCATGGATTTATGAAAGGCAAATTCTGTTTGACCAACTTGATTGAATTGACAAATTTGCAGATAGGATTGATGAGGATTGTGTTGATGAGGAGATAAAAGATTTAGAAGGTATTTGATAGAGATTCATGTCAGTGATTTGTGAGAAAATCAAAGATCATGGGATTAAAGGGATAATTGCAGCGTGGATCAAAAAATTGGCTAAGGGACAGGAAACAAAGTAGTGTTTAATATTGTTCATGTCAGAGACAAGTATATAAATATTAAAATATTCCAGGGCTATGAGAAAGGTGCAGCAGACTGAGATTAATTGATTGCTTTTTCAAGGGGTAAGTACAGAACAATGTGCTGAATGGTCTCTGTATGTCTCAAAGATTGACAACCATTGCCTATTATTATTTCATTAAAAGAGGAATGTATACTATTAATTACTAGACTCTCTGTGGTGACGCAATGGGCAATTAGTATTCAAGTGCCTCATCTTCATAAAAACCATGGTGAGGTTAGGGCAAGAGGACATTTTTGTGGTTCATGAGAGACTCTCATTCTTCCCACGAATCGCCAGCCATTTTGCATGTTAATAACATTGCTAATGTATGTCTTCTAAATGAAATGTTTTTTGCATTTTCCTGTTCAATTCATATGTGAATTATGCACATTGGTGCAACCAAGATGTGCAATATAGTATGACTGTTAAAAACAGTTATAGACAAACTAGTCATCATATTTACAGTTAGTCTGGATTAGGAACATGTTATACATTCTTTATGAATAAACAATATTCAGGTGAATGTGACCAACCTTTACATTTACACACCATTTTTATGAGGCATCATAAAACCCTATCAAAACTGAAGTCAATGGAGCTCAGAGGTAAAGCTCTTTCAAAATTGAAGTCTAGATTTGTTATTTATTCATGGGATGAGGGGAATGCTGGCTCAATTCATTGCCTGTCCCAAATTGTCAAGAGGCAGTTAAGAGTCAACCACATTGCTGTGGGCATCTCATCACAGGATTCCTATTACCTGGAAAAGCAAGGATAGCAGGAATATCACCTGGAAGAAAAAGGGTAGCAGGAACATTACCTGTCAGTTCTCAGCCAAGTGACACACCTTTTCCCACCGCTGAACTATAGCCCCCTTCCCCCAGTGTCACTAGGTAAAAATTGTGAACCCCGTCCCACACCCCAATCAATGCTGTTGGCGTGTCCATACCACATGGACTGCAGGGGTTCAAGAAGATGGCTCAGCACCACTTACTCAAGAGCAACTAAGGATGGGAAAAAACACTGGCCTTGTAAGTGATGCTCAAATCCCTAGAATTAATTTTAAAAATACATTCTACAGCAAATTGGTGTTTGCTACCAGTAATAGCTGAGCTTGATTCATTGCCCACACATGCTCATTTTATTCATGGTGTATGCAGCTTGCTATCCATTATTAGTTTGTAAATTCTGTCATATACTGTGGTGTATCATATTTTAATGGGCTACTAATCTTCATCAGTTATCCTCCATTTATCGCAGAATTGAGAATGCCTATTAAAAAAAAGTTGTAGTGTGCTTTTTATTTGTGGCACTGTAAGGACAGGCACAGCAGTGGTAGATATGTTTTTTAGTGCTGTGCTTAATAAGGAGACATTTTAAATTGCTTAGCAGCTACAGTTGGTTGGCTAATCAATAGTTGTTGCCCTTGTAACATCTGGCCATGTAATAAAATTCTCATACTCCTGATGTTAATTCCATTAAAGTGCCAGTAGTCACTGAGGCTCATATCTCTTTCTGGCTGTAAAAAAAGGTCCAGAAAATCCGCTAACCTTGTCACTGTAATTGACATTTGGCAAAGATGCTGCCCTCGGCTTCAGAGGGATAATGAAAATGTTATTATAACATCCACAACAAATAACTGACTTTTCATTAAAATCAGTCAGAAATGTGTCAGTTGTAATCCATTGCCGCATGTTACAGTAGGTTTGACAAGTTCCAGATTAATTCTGGAACCGACCACAATATTTTCTTTCAAAGCTTGTTTTTAACTTTTTCTTATCCTTTTTCATCCAGTGGCAGCCATATTTTTGTGTGTGCAGGCAGTAATCTGATTTTCTACTCGTCATTTTCTTCAGCAAATTTGTTCCAGTTGTGTGACATCATTCATTATCACCTGGAAATAACAAAATAATTTTTCCCTCTTTGGAATATTTCAATGCCAAACGCTGTTTTATCAAAATCAGTATTATCTTAAAGCAATGTGCAGTGAAGGCAAAAACATTCATTTTTGAACAGTCCCTAAATCTCTGCTACTAGCCAATGTTAAGACAATAGGTTTATATTTTCTTTGTTGTTTTTTTTTTCTTTTCCCCACCACCCATTTTTTTTTGTTTACTTTTTTTCTTAACCCCCACACTACCGCCTAACTGCGCTAGTGCTTATTTTTTCCCCAGCACCCATGGTGTGTGTGTGTAGGTGTGAAACACAGTGAAGGACACAACGTGCACGAATCTTTATTTAATTTCCACCACCAGGAAGAAAGGAAAAACGCCTCAGTGGCCAGTGACAAGCACTGCCCTTCTCATCAAAGGACAATGCTGTGGATTAAAACAGTGATGGGGAGGGTAGGGACTAAATCAAAATAGAGTTGGAGGAAGAAATAATGCACTCCACTCCCTGCGGCGCCCACCTCTCCCTAAACAACTCCAGGGTGTTGGTGGACACCGCATGCTCCTTCTCCAAGGACACCCGGGCTCTAACGTAAAGACAATAGGTTTATACACACAGCTGATTCTTAAATCTCAACAACCATCAATTACATCCTATTGCCATTGAACCTGAAACGTAAATACTGGCTTTCTAAATTCTGTGACTAAAGAACAATTCAGGCGTTGGGAATTTTCAGTGAGTAACTCACTATATGACTCTTAAAGGCCTGCCTTCAAGGAAAAGCTCACACTTGTGAGTCGGTAATCTCCAATTTCCCAAATAACTCCAATTCCACCACCATCTCGGACAAAGCAGCCAGATTGAATGGCACCCCATCAGCTATAAAACATAGAATAGTACAAAACTAGAACAGACCCTTCGGCCCACCATGTCTTTGCTGACCATGATGCCATTCTGAAGTAATCCTGTCTGCCCGCATGTGGTCCATATACCTCTTTTCCCTACCTATTCATATGTCTGTCTTAATGCCTCTTAACTGTTGCTATTGTATCTGGTTCCACAACCTCTCAGCAATGTTCCCTACCACCTTCTGTGTAAAACAAAAGTGCCTCCCTTAAATCTTCCCCCACTCACCTTAAACCTATGCCCCTTAAGCCATGTTAAATATTCACTCCCTCCACCACAGATGCTCAGTGGCACCATCTACAAGCTTAACTTCAGCAAGTTGCCAATGCTATTTCAACATTCTCCAAAGCAGAGACCTTGGTCACCTAGAAAGGTAAGAGCAGCAGATGTATAGGACCTCTACCTGGGGATTCCCCTCCAAGTCACACATATTGAATTGTTCTTTCATTGTTGCCAAGTCAAAATTCTAGAACTCTCTTACAAACAACATCATCACTGTATCTATACCAGGTGGACATTAAGATTCTACTGATGACCATGAAACCATTATCGATTGTCAGAAAAACCCACCTAGTTCACTAATGTCCTTTAGGGAAGGAAACTGTCATCCTTACCTGGTCTGACCTACATGTGACTCCTGACCCACAGCAACGCATTTGACTCTTAAATGCCCCCTGAGCAGTAAATGCTGGCCTAGACAGTGATGCCCATATCCCCTGAATGAATAAAGGATATAGGCAGCGGTACAAGAAGTGCTTTGGCAACATTTTTCCAAAGGCAATTAGGGATGAGCACAGAATGCTGGCCTAAGCAGTGACATTCAAATCTCATTCAGAAAAGCATCAAAGTATTCTGTTCTACATTGCTTTGAAAAGTGATAGCGTGAGATTCATCAAATATACAGCAAAGAGCAGGCTAAAGCTACCGCATAATTTCACATTGTCCTATAACACTTTTAAATGGCTGCAGCATTTGTAAGTAACAAGCACAGATTGTATTTATATGGCACCTTTAATATAGTAAATTGGTTCCAAGATATATATTACATTAAATTTGATAGTATTGGAGTTATTATGATGAAAAACTTGGTTGAGAAAAATAATATTTTAAGGAGCATTTAAAGAAATTGAGAATGGGCAAGTTTAGTGATGGAATTCCAGAGCTGAGGGCGCAGCCATCAATGGAACATAATCAAACTACAATTATGTACCCATTTACAAAACCTGTTTTGAGTATCAGAAGTAAAATATACCATGTTATAAAGTAATGTGGTAGTACAAGACTTGAATATTGCCAACAAGATACAGCATTTGTTAAATCTTTTTCTCTTGCACTCAACCGGATAATTTACAAGAAATACCCAATGTAAAGAGGAACCAATATTTTATATTGATTGAGAGGAAAGTGATGATTGATTGGCAAGTGGTCTCTGATTGTTGGAGGCATTGTCATGGAGAATGCACAAGTTGGGGTGGCACAGGGGCTTACTGGTTAACGTTACCACCTCATGGTGCCAGTGACCTGGGTTCAATTGAATCCTCAGGCACCTGTCTATGAGGAGTTAACACATTCTCCCTGTATCTGCCTGGGTTTCCTCTAGGTGCTCCAGTTTCTTCTCACAGTCTAAAGGTGCGCAGGTTGGGTGGATTAGCCATGGGAAATGCAGGGATTGGGTTGGGTGAGGGGGCGGGTCTGGGTGGGATGTTTTTCAGAGGGGCAGTGTGTACCCGTTTAGCTGAATGGCCTGTTTCCACACTATAGGGTTCTATGATATTGCTGATGATTGACACTTAACTGCCAAGCTTTGTTTAAATCAAATAAGTTGACTGACTGGTCAAGGCATTGACCTAAGAAATGAACCAGAGAATTACTGTCATCTGTTTTGATGAGTTGAAATAAGCACAATGTGTGTACATGTTATTTCTGAATGTAAGTGGTAGTTAACTGTCAGCCATCATTTAACCAGGGCATTCTCCATGGCAATGCTTCTAGCTATCAGAAACGTTCTGTCAACCAATTAGCACTGTCCTCTCATTCAATGTAAAATTTTGGCTCCCTTTACATTGGTCTTTCTTGCACACTGACCTGATGAGTTTCTGACAACAAAATTTGACAAAATGTCATCACTAACACATGGTATTAGAAAGTTTGCATTCTTTGTGTTTTGAAATCATGATTCATTAAAGGAAATGTTTTCAATCCACAATTTAATTTAAAGACAAATTGAGTGTGATGTAAAATAAATGCTGACTTATTGCTGTCAATTTTGCCCACTGTCTCCTACCTCAGATCATTCTATTCCATAGTCTCAAACAGTGAAACATCCCTTTTCTTGGTCAATCTTCTGAGCCTCCTAGTGCTGACAGGCTGTGAAAAACCCAGTCTTGTCATTTGTTGATTATTACTTACTGCTTCACCCTGTCGTTCTTCTCTATTCAATATGATCATAGCCCACATTCAGCTGTTACAAATTACAGTGCTTTTTAAGCATGAAGGGAAATTATTCAATAATTTTGATGAAGCAATGCAAACTACATTAGAAAGTCACTGCTTCATGACAAAAGTAATGGAATGAACATATAATTTGAATTAAAAATAGTAGGCACCACTTGCATTCGGAAATCAAAAACGCACCTTTTCTCTATATATGCAATTGCTTTTTAATTTTTCTATTGATTTCCACCATATTTTTTCATTTGTATAGAAGTTTTCTTGATTCTTCTGATTGTTTTCATTTGATTAAGATTCTTCTTAACCTCTTCACCATCATGGGTTAGGAGGGATTTGGCTCATTATTCTTTTGAGCTCTTTTAAGTCAAAGTGGATCCTCATAGCATGACCCATAATGAGGTGGCTCTAATTTCAGCATTAGTCTAGTCCTAGTCCATTAGTTTCTGCCATTTAATTACCTCAGCCAGAGCAGGCCTGCTTGATATGCTGAGATTACTGCCAAAACAAGTGGATACAGCTATTCTGTTTTATTAGGAGATGAGCTGCAATGAAAGCTTGGCCTCCCTCCAAACAAATCCTTGAATGCTTGGCCCTCTTTACGTGTAAATTAGGAAGCTCAATTAGAGGCAGCTCTCAGATCTAGAAACATGGGATTGTGTTGTCTTTCAGTGTAACCATAGTCAATGCTTTGTTTTATTTTTCTAGGTAAAACAATATTCTTTATTTGAGTAAGGTATTTCTAAATCCATAGTCCATGACAAGACAACTATACTATGTTATGGCCATACACATGAGGTATGAAGTCCTTTTCTCTTGGGAGAAGGCTGTTGTATCTTTGCTCCTCTCCACCAGCCCCCCTTGAATGGAACAATGTGAATTTAGTGGAAGGAATATCAGCTCATAGGCTGAGATTTAGATGTTCCCTCAATGGCCTTCATCAGCTTTGGATCAGACAAGAGGGAGATTAACCCTGAAAGAAGGGCTCGCGCATTCCATTTGATCGGGGTCTGTATTTACACTCAGTGGAGGTGATAGCCCAGTGAATTGTTGCTTGACAAATAATCCAGAAACCCAGGTAATATTTTGGGGAAATGGATTCAAGTCCCAATATGATAGAATTTGAATTTAATAAAAACCTAGAACTAAAAGTCTAATGATGACAATGGAACCACTGTCAATTGTCGTAAAAGCCCATCTGGCTTGCTAAAGTCAATTAGATCCTTAACTGGGGTGGCCCACAAACCCACACCAATGTAGTTGAGTCTGGGCAATAAACGCTGGTCCAGCTGATGCACACAGTCCATGAATGTATATAAAATGTATGATGAAAAAGAACACAATTTGATGCCAACCTAGAATTCAGAACTGCAGATAGAACAATACAGCGCAGAACAGGCCCTTCAGCCCTTGATGTTGTGCCGACACTACTCCATCATCATCCATGTGCTTATCCAAGGATTGTTTAAATCTCCCTAACGTAGCTGAGTTAACTACATTGGCAGGCAGGGCATTCCACGCCCTTACCACTCTCTGAGTAAAGGTCCTGCCTCTGACATCTGTCTTTAATCTATCACCCCTCAATTTGTAGTTATGCCCCCTCATACAAGCTGATGTCATCATCCTAGGAAAATGACTCACTGTCTACTCTATCTAATCCTCTGATCATCTTGTATGTCTCTATCAAATCCCCTCTTATCCTTCTTCTTTCCAATGAGAAAAGACCCAAGTCTCTCAGCCTTTCCTCATAAGACCTTCCCTCCAGACCAGGCAACATCCTGGTAAGTCTCCTCTGCACCTTTTCCAATGCTTCCACATCCTTCCTGTAATGGGACGACCAGAACTACACAATGTTCCAAATGCAGCCGCACTCGCATTTTGTATAGTTGTATCATGCCATTACGGCTCCAGAACTCAATCCCTCTACCAATAAAACCTAACACACCGTATGCCTTCTTAACAGCATTATCAACCTGCATGGCAACTTTCAGAGATCTATGTACATGGACTCCAAGATCCCTCTGCACATCCACACTACCAAGAATCTTTCCGTTGACCCAGTACTCTGCCTTCCTGTTATTCGTTCCAAAGTGAATCACCTCACATTTAGCTGCATTGAACTCCATTTGCCACCTCTCAGCCCAATTCTGCAGTTTATCCACATCCCCCTGCAACCTGTAACATTCTTCCACACTGTCCACTACTCCACCGACTTTAGTGTAATCTGCAAATTTACTAATCCATCCTCCTATGCCTGTGTCTAAGTCATTTATAAAAATGACAAACAGCAGTAGTCCCAAAACAGATCCTTGTGGCACACCTCTAGTAACTGGACTCCAGGCTGAATATTTTCCATCAACCACCACTTCTTTCAAAAAAGCAGTTTCTAATCCAAACTGCTAAATCACCCTCAATTCCATGCCTCTGCATTTTCTCCATCAGCCTACCATGTGGAACTTTATCAAAGGCTTTACTGAAGTCCATGTATACCACGTCAACTTGCCCTACCCTCATTTACATGCTTGGTCACCTTCTCAAAAAACTCAATAATGTTTGGAAGACACAACCTGCCCTTGAAGAAACCATGGTAAGAACAATGACTGCAGATGCTGAAAACCAAATACTGGATTAGTGGTGCTGGAAGAGCACAGCAGTTCAGGCAGCATCCAACGAGCAGCGAAATCGACGTTTCGGGCAAAAGCCCTTCATCAGGAATAAAGGCAGTGAGCTTGAAGCGTGGAGAGATAAGCTAGAGGAGGGTGGGGGTGGGGAGAAAGTAGCATAGAGTACAATGGGTGAGTGGGGAAGTGGGGGAGGAGATGAAGATGAAGAAACCATGTTGACTATCTGAAATCAAATTGTTGCTTGCTAGATGATTATAAACCTTATCTCTTATAATCCTTTCCAAAACCTTTCCTACAACAGAAGTAAGGCTCACTGGTCTATAATTACCTGGATCAACTCTACTGCCCTTCTTGAACAAGGGCTCAACATGTGCAACCCTTGTCCTCTGGTACCAAACCTGTAGACAATGACGACTCAAACATCAAAACCGAACCAAAAACAGCTCCTCCCTGGCTTCCCAGAGGATCCTCAGATAAATCTCATCCGGTCCAAGGGTTTGTCTACTTTCACTCCTTCTAGAATTGATAACACCTCTCCATAACTAACCTTAATCCTTTCTAGTCTAATATCTTGTACCTCATTCTTCTTCTCTACAATATTCTCCTTTGCCTGAGTGAAAACCGATGAGAAATATTTGGTTAGCACCTCTCCGATGTCCACAGGGTCCACACTCTACTTCACACTTCTGTCTTTGACTGGGCCTATTCCTACTCTAGTCATCCTTTTATTCCTCACATACCTATAGATCTGCGAACATTTCTCAGGCTGGTCAGGAATAAGCTTGAAATCTGTACACAAGCATCTCTCATTTTATTGCAAGGGTATAGATTAGAATCATAGAATCCTTACACTGTGGAAGCAGGCCATTTGGCTCACTGAGTCCATGCTGCCCCTCTGAAACGCAGCCCCCCAACCCCTGTATTTCACCCACCTAGCCTACCCATTCCTGGACACTATGGGCAATTTGGCATTGCCAATCCACCTAACCTGCACATCTTTGGACCATGGGAGGAAACCAGAACACCCAGGGAATACCCACATAGACACAGAGAGAATGTGAAAATTCCACACAGACAATCAGCTGAGACTGGAATTGAACCCAAGTCCCTGTGCAGCAGTACTATCCACTGAGCCACTGTTCCATCCCTGCTGTCTGTAATAGACTAAAAGTTAAGCTGTTTTCACATTTCCAACTGATTGGTTGAGTAATGCTGGTAAATATTCATTTGTCATCTTCCTCCTGCATTGTTGCAGAGATGTTCAAATAGCTCCTCTGAAAGGTAAGAGGCTTTTAGTGCCAATGTTCACTGGAAAAGATGGTTTTGTCACAAAGGTAATTTACAGAGTTTTTATATGTCACGAACCGAGCTGAAACTTGGCAGAAATCCTGAAATGTTTTCAAAAAGTGATTGTTGCAGGTCTGAGAATTTGTAATAACTACCTTTCTGGACCAATAAGAATACTGCATCTCCAGCCATGCTAAGTGATTGTGTTAGGTGACTAAGCGTAGTTACAAAATGATTTTCAATCAATACAATGTTATATTTCAAAAGAACAAAATGGAATTTAAGATGATAGCCCGTGTTTAATCTGGGGATATTGTGATGGTTTTGACATTGTTTGATAGTTTGCAGCACTTCATAAAATCCTAGCCTACCACTTCATACAGAAATGTCAGAAAAAGGAATCTTGAACAATAGAATCATCGGTTAGCACAGCATTGATGGTGCTGTACTATATCTGGATTAGTAGTACCACTTTGTACACAATCTAGTGTATATTGGGATGGCTGCACCATATTTTGTAACAATCTTACTCAGTGCCACTTCTTGGCATAAGTGTGATCAATGTCTTCCTGTTCCTCCTGAATGTTCCTCAGTTAGTCTCTTAATATAAGATCTTGGTTGATCGATTTGTCTAATGACAATGACCTCAAACTTACCGACCTGTAACCAGACTGTCTCCGCCAGCATTAAGGTTGATAGAGTTCAAGCCCTGTGTGGAGAGTTGTACCACTTCTGCTTTTTGCTGTGGCTTTTCTTAAGCTATTTTTAACTTCTTGTGTTCTTGAGGGTTTATTTTTGGGTGGAGATTGTGCTCTGCAACTGCTACATCTGTTTTTAATGTCCTCTCCATTAGAAGTTCCACTTGTGGCTAGCCAACAGTCAATAGTGTTGCTCCAGTCTTGATTCTTACGCATCACTGATTTCACAGTTTTGACTGTTCTTTCTCAGCCAAGGATGGAGTGGTAATTAATGCTTGCCTCTAAAGCGATGAAAGTCTAGATTAGAGTGGTGCTGGAAAAGCACAGCACGTCAGGCAGCATCCAAAGTGATGAAAGCCTTGTGAATGGATTGTGGTCCATTGTCTGATAGTAATTCTTCCAGGAGACAGTGAATGCACAAAGATCTTTTTCAGAGATTCTGAACATTCTGAGTGATTGAATGAAGTCAGTCAACTCAGACTAAAGATATCTTCCCTCAAAGATCAAACAAATCCAGACTTTCCAGAAATTGTGTTGAAATAATTGGCTCTGTCAGTTTGCTGGATGTAGCCCATATTTGGCAATTTGAAATACAAACCTCTATGTCCTTTGGTGAAAACAATGACTGCAGATGCTGGAGACCAGATTCTGGATTAGAGTGGTGCTGGAAAAGCACAGCAGTTCAGACAACATCCGAGGAGCAGGAAAATCGACGTTTTGGGCAAAAGGCCTTCATCAGGAATAGAGGCAGAGAGCCTGGAGGGTGGAGAGATAAATGAGAGGAGGGTGGGGTGGGGAGAAAATAGCGTTATGTCCTTTGTAATGCCTGACTATCACACTGATAGGCTCATGCTCTGCAACTGACTTAACCTAATAGTTACCTAGGAAAAGTTAAAGGACTTAAAACCTGCCCTTGATAACTATTAAATTAAGCACACCCCCAAATAGCCCATCGACACCCGACCCCTCCCACTGCTGTTGCCCACTGATCTGAAGTGACACTCCATTGTCCTCTCTACCCAGCCCTTGACTCCATTAAACCAGAGCAGAGCCCCAACTGGCTCCCACAGCCCTCGAACTAACCCTTGATTACTCTGATTCACCTCACCTGGAAATAATCCTCCTGGCCCTGACCCCTAAGTCCTTTCCAGATTCCATAGCTGGAGCCCACCCTGACTGAATTCTGCCACACTCCCTTCATATTAGACCCTATCTCCCTGACCTGACATCCTTCAACTCAGTGTGGACCCTAACATCCCCAACAATTGCCTGTCCATCTGCTCTGACTCAACGTACCCATCCCCGGATTCACTGTAAGCATCACCTGCTTCAATAACCAGTCACCCACCTGGCACATGCACTCTTACTTTCCCAATACATCTCTTTTAATTCATTCACAGGATCAGGGCACCTCTGGCTAGGCCAGCATTTATTGCCCATCCCTAATTGCCCAGAGGGCAGTTAAGAGTCAACCACATTTCTGTGGGTCTGGAGTCACATGTAGACCAGTGCAGCAGTTTCTTTCCCTAAGGGATATTAATGAATCAGGTGGTTCCTTGACAATTGATGATGGATTCATGGTCATCTTTAGACTCTTAATTCCAGGCATTTATTTAATTCATATTTCACCATCTGCCATAGCAGGATTCAAACCCTAGTCCCCAGGGCTTTTCCAGAATCTTTGGATTAACAGGCCAGTGATAATACCATGAGACCATCGCCTCCCTCACTCAGTAACTATGAAAGGACTAAGTAAGGACCAAAGGACTGTTTAATCCTGAAATATGACAGGAATTGTCGTGATAAAGAGGCATAGTTTGAACACTTTGTTGCTGGCCTTGTGGAATCCTGGACTGCACTGGGTGACTTCAGGGGGATTTCAAAACTAGGGAAAAATGTTTAAGGTGATATGAGAGAGATTTAAAAAGGACATGGGGGGCAAATTTAGTAGACAGAGGGTGGTTCGCATGTGAGATGAACATCCTGAGGAAGTGGTGGATGTGGGTGCAGTTACAATTTTAAAAGACACTTAGATAAGTTCACAAATGGGTAAAGTTTGGAGGAATATGGCCAGGAGCAGGCAGGTGAGCCTAGTTTAGTTTGGGATTATTTTGGCCTAAATTGGTTGGACCAAAGGATCTATTTCCGTGCTGTATAACTCTCTGACTCAATAAGCAACCCTATAAAGTTAGTGTCTAATTTTTTTAACCGATCAGAATTGGAAATATATTTTTTTTGATCCTGATTGGAAGATTTTGGCCATAATGTTTCACTGACATTTCATCCTGTGTGACTAAGCCTTCTGATGATTTTCCCCCACACACAAATATCTGTGCCTCCCGGACCTTTGAGTTTTATGTTCGCTCGTCTGATTCTCAAACTGTGAAGCAGGCTGTCAGAAGTACTAAAGCAGCTACTCCTGTGTCGAGATTAAATTCTGTTTCAAAGTTTTGTATGTTCATGTTCATGGTGTAAAATCTAATTTCACTTTTTTTAATCTCACCGCAATATTGTTTCAACTTTTTGTTCAATACAGAGATGCTGTTAACTTACAAAATTTTCTGAAGTTTTCCAACTGGTCACATTTATAGCACTTAACCACACACCCCCCCCCCCCCCACCCCACCCCCCACAGCTGGTTTGATTTGTTTGGCACCAGATCTTGTGGAATCTAGTCAGGTTGATGATGATCACGAGGATGAAGTTACCTTGGGACCTACCAGTTAGATGGTGTCTAAAGAAATCCTTAGTGGTTCCTTGTCATACTAATCAATTTTGGGCCTTGATTTCTGTTTGCACAGTGAATTAGAATTAAATCATCCTTGGATTTGAAGGAACTCTGATAACTTCTCATCCTTTATACTGATCAATATACAGTCCCGTATAATTCATCTGCAAAGCTTTGTACCTGCTAGATGATACATAACCTTGAACAAGGCTTCTATCTATTCTTCCAAGGGCTGAAATTGCGGATTAAATTACACCCATTCTATCATTGAATTTCTTTGGGGCTAAAGTATACTTGAATGCTTTAATCAATGTGTCATGGTGCAAAGTATTTCTTCCAAGCTTTGCCTTAACAGAACATCAT
Organism: Chiloscyllium punctatum; assembly: GCF_047496795.1. Taxonomy (NCBI): domain Eukaryota; kingdom Metazoa; phylum Chordata; class Chondrichthyes; order Orectolobiformes; family Hemiscylliidae; genus Chiloscyllium; species Chiloscyllium punctatum. The sequence continues at coordinate 131,720,566 of NC_092739.1, read as the reverse complement.
GAGCTATTAGACCCAGAGTATGTAAAAATGTGCTGACTAGCCAGCACTACTCCTTCATTTGCAAGCCCAAAGACATGCTATGATGCTGAAATGGCCCCTTCCTATATCTGGCCTCATTGTGGGCATTCCACATTATTATATGGTTGAGATTTTGACAAGAGCAGCCAACCCTATGGACTATCATACCAGACTAACTTGAGTGAATATTTTGGATTTTCCTTCTTACTGTCAAAGTGTTCTGATTGCTATGTGTTTCCTGTCCAGAGAATTACCAGTTGGTGGCAAGGCTTGAAAGTCTTCCAAGGACCACGTTTCCTGCCCTTCAGATTCTTCCCATTCTGTAGCCCTACAACAGAAATCTTTCAAGGCCTTGGCTTATCTTCTGAGTCTAACCACAGCCTGCATGTGAAGGGTTTTCTCCTCTAGCTGCCAGCACTGTGCTTGAAGCCAGTACTGCTCCCTGTACAGTGAGATGCCAGTATAGAGCATTACAAGGTCTGGGAGTCTGCACATGTGGCTACTTTCTCCTTATCTTTGAGTAAGGTTCTTTGACTCCTTATGTACTGTAAGACGCCTTTATATAGAAGCATGGAAAATAGGAATAGAAGTAGTCTCGTCTGCCCTTTGAGCCTGCTTTGTCACTGAATATGGCTGATCATCCAACTAAGTCCTCTGTTCCTGCCTCTGCTAAAACGCTCTGATCTCTTTAGTCCTAAAAATTATAACAATCTCCTGCTTGTGGAGGTGCTGGTGTCAGACTGGGGTGGACAAGGTTACAAGTCACATGACACCAGGTTATCATTCAACAAGTTTATTTGAAATTACAAGCCTTCGGAGTGTTTCTCCTTCTGACAATTTCCTTCTTGAAAACATTATTTTGAACATAGTGGATTGTCAAATACAGCTCTCTGGCCAAGTGGCTAATACGCCTCTCAACAAATTGTTGAGTGGGCCTTCTTTCTTACTGATGTTAGAGTCACATGACCAGTTATCCTGATTAACCTGGATCTCATTATTCCACATTATCCTTTCCCCAATTTTTTCTCCTTCAAATGGTTAACCAATTGCCTTTTGATGTTAGATTTCTCTTTTAATGACAACTGATGTTTAATCAATTGTTCATTTTAAATCTGAGATTGTTAGTTTGTTGGTACTGAGAGATATTAATGGATATAGGCAAAAGTAATATAGAGAGTTAGGTCACAGACCAGCCACGATCTCATTGAATAGAGAAACATGCATGAGGCAGGCAGATTTTATTCCTCCTGCTGGCAACCATGGGGGTACCTGAATCCATGCCCCGAGACCATTAGCCTGAGCCTCTGAATTGTGAATCTGGTGACTGACAGAACATAAGAAGAAAAGAAATAGGAGCAGGAGTAGGCCATCTGGCCTGTTGAGCCTTCTCCAACATGACTGATCTTTTCATGGATTCAGCTCCACTTACCCATCCACTCACTATAACCCTTAATCCCTTTTACAGTTTGAAAATCTACTTATCTTTGCCTTAAAAACATTCAATGAGTTAGCCTCAATTGCTTCACTGGGCAGAGAATTCCACAGACTCACAACCCTTTGGGTGAACAAGTTCTTCCTCAACTCTGTCCTAAATCCTGGCCTCCTTATTCTGAGGCTATCTCCCCTAGTTCTATTGCACCTGCCAGTGGAAACCACCTCCCTGTCACGACCTTATCGATTCCCTTTCTATATGAAATTAGATGATTTCATATGTTTCTATAAGAACCCTCCCTCAGTCTTCTAAATTCCAATGAGTATTGTCCCAGTCTGCTCAATCTCTCCTCATCAGGCAACCTTCTCAATTCTGGAATCAAGCTCGTGAACCTCCTCTGCACCGCCTCCCGTGCCTGGGAACAAGTGGCTGCATCATTCTAATGCACTAATTTTTGAAAATTAACTCTGGGTGAGGCGTAGCAGTGAATGAGACTGGAAGTTCACCGAGGAACCCCGTTATAGTCATCCATCTTCTCTGGTATTTTAATTCATCAAACTCTAATCAACTTAGTCCAATATTTTTCCCTGAACAAATCTGTGTTGATTTTCCACTATTCGTCCGTGCTTTTCAAGTAAGTGCTTATTCTACCTGGATTTGTGCTTCTAAGGGCATCACCACAGGAGATTTCAACTGTTTGACCTCCAGTTGCCAGGTTTATCTCTTTTTGGGTAACGCTCAATCCACCAGTACATTAGCATCAAGGTGGTTCTGCAGTGGTATCTAAAATGAATTGGAAGATCATTAGCCTGGCATTCTCAATTCTTACCACATGTACTTTTGATGTTTAGCCTTCTAGCATTAAGCTGAGATCCGTCAATTATCCTGTTTGCCTGCTTCACCCAACTTCCTATTCCTTCTTTATCAATCAATCAATCTCCATCTTTGGTTGCTCTCTCTTTCTCTTCTTTGTGAGTCTGTCCTTGAATCAGCTTCTCTTTAAGGATTCCTGAAGAAGGGCTGATGCCCGGAACGTCGATTCTCCTGTTCCTTGGATGCTGCCTGACCTGCTGCACTTTTCCAGCAACACATTTTCAGCTCTCTTTAAGGATTGCCAAACACACCATTTGATTATCTCCCAGTCCTTAACTCCTATTTAGCCAGGCAAGACCCTCTTCAATCCAATGAAATTAGCTTTCCTCCAGTTAAATATTGTAATTCCACATTCTTGAAAAATGGCCTAAACCTTAAGATGCCATGATCACTCCAGATCTTCCAGGCACTCTGCTGCTGTGATATTCTCCACTTGGTTCATTTCATTCCTCAGGGCCACTTGAACATGTAGGTCAGGAAAGGTCTCTGGAACTTGTTTAAGAAATTCCTTGCTTCCTCCGGCCTTTAATGGAATCATTACTCTACTTGCATCCTGAATGTAGTTTGTGTCTCTCTTGATGTTTCTATGATTGCAAATAGTGCCACCTTATTAGTTAACTCCAAATGTCTCACTCCATCCTCTGTCCACTCAGTCTTGTTTTACTATTACCTATTTCTGTTTAATTTCATCGACTGAAATAGATCAAACACAGCAACCACTTCCCCCAACATCACCACCACCCCCCCCACCCCCAACTCCATGCTTCCAATACTCACTAACCCAACCCATGAGGATCCAAGTCCTAACTCTGTGAACTGGCAGCTATCTCATCTTTAATGTGTCTTGCCTTTTGTCAAAACAGTCCCAATATCCTGGAAATCTAAAGACCGCCCTTTTGTACTAGACACAAATCGTACCTATCCTTCTCATTCTACTCTCATTAGGGCATGCCATCAGGAGTATCCAGAGCTTGCTTCATTGAGGACCTGTTTTCTTAATCCTTAAACTCTTATATTAATCCTCTCCCTTCCATTATTGTTTGTTCTGACACAGACTGTGACTTCTGGTCTTGTCCTCCATCTCCCAGACCATCCTACACCCCTACCTTTCCCTTATACTAGGGAGACAACATATCATATGGGTCTCATGTTGACCATAACCAAACTGCCTGACTGCTCCTCCTCTCCACATCCCACCATCCATTACAATTGGTCCTGCATTCATACTTTGTTGTTGCTTCAGCTTTCAAGGCAATTTGTGGGGAGTCAACTGTGTCAGGTCTTTTGGGACAAAATCCTAGAAATCTCTCCCAACAGCATGTGGGTCTAGCTACAAGACAAGGACTGCAGCAGTTCAAGAAGGCAGCTCATCATCACATTCTCCAAGGCAAATAGGTCAGGGTGAAAGGTGTTGTGAAGTTGATGATCTGTTCAAGGTAGTGCCGATACAGTCATCGATGTAGCGGAGGAACAGATGGGAAATGGTGCCACTGCAGCTGTAGAATTCTAAGCTCCACCTTAGAAAATCCGAGATGGCCTCCTTCTACCAGGATCGCAACTTCTCTTTCCACGTGGTCGACGATGCCCGTCAGTGCATCTCCTCCACTTCGCGCACCACCAGCCTTGAACCCCACTCCTCCCAACGCAACAAGGACAGAACCCCCTGGCCCTCACCTTCCACCCCACCAACCTCCACATATATCGCTTCATCCTCTGCCACTTCCGCCGCCTACAAACGGACCCCACCTCCAGAGATATATTTCCTTCCTCATCCTTATCAGCGTGTCAGAGAGGCCATTCCCTCTGTGACTCCCTCATCAGGTCCACTACCCCACCAGCCCACACCCCACTCCTGGCACCTTCCCCTGCCACCACAGGAAGTGCAAAACATGTGCCCACACCATTCCCCTCACGTCTGTACAAGACCCAAAGGATCCTTTCACATCTGCCAGAAATTTACCTGTACCTCTACCAATGTCATCTACTGCATCCGTTGCACCCGGTGTGGTCTCCTCTACATCAGGGAGATAGGATGCCAACTTGTGGATCATTTCAGAGAGCATCTCTGGACACCAGCACCCACTAACCCCACCGCCCCGTGGCTGAACACTTTAACTCCCCCTCCTACTCCATCTGATATCTCTCCTACCTGTGTTTGATTTTGCCTTTTTTGCCCAGTGTATTTGTTGCAGGGGCTTGTTGCCTTTAGTTGGGATGATCTGTTGGGTTTTTGGAGAGGTTAAGTTATTCAGTATTCTGTTCTCTTTTGTTTGTGTTTCATTCAGTAATATTATAAATAAATCCTGTTGTGTTTAAAACTAAGGGGTTTGACCAGCAGCATCCCTCCTGGAATATCCACGTTACACCTGCTTAAAACAACCAGCAAAGTTAGGGTCTGGGCTACTTTCTTGGAATGTTTTGAGGGGTCTGGCCTGTTCCGCAATGCTAGTTCTGTCAGGGTCTAAGTAACACAGTGTCGCTTACCATCCTTTATATAGTTGTGTTCAATCAAGTCTGTTGTTGTCATCAGAGTGTAAATCTCACAATACTGCAGCAGGGACCAACCTGAGAAATATTCTGAGTCTCTTTGTTTAGAAAGATTTAAGTTAATGGAGATAACATCGTTTTGCAGATGGAAACAATTAAGGGGCATCACAATTTTCTGGAACAGATTACAGACAAGTACTGCAGCCTCCTGTATCCATGAAGCTGCCACTGGGGGGAGCTTTAGACAGGAACAACTAACAGCATCATTTTCCATCATTTAGAACTTGGAAAAGCACACAGAAAAGCAGGTGGCTGGACCGAATGAGCAAACACGATTTTAACCACACAACGTGCAGACAGCTGAGAAATAGTTAGTCAAAAAAGTGAAGAAAATGTGGGAGGAATGTGCTGTGAAGAGATCGGTTTTTCATAAAGTTGACTCCTTGACGATTTGAGGCACAGAGAAAGTGATGCGCTTAGAGTCCAGTGCAAATAAATGAATTGAACCCACACCATTGACAGACCAACCATCCAGCCAACTAAGCTGATTTCAGAACCTATGTTCTAGTGTCTGAAAGTTGAAAGTATATCAAAGATTGATAACTTCATCACCTTGGACTGTTCTTAATCATGCACCGGGTCCTTGAATGATAAGGAACCACCACTTCAGGAAATTATCTGCATTTGCTGTATCAGAAAATAAGCCAACTTTGCACCAGATCAAGAAAAGCTACAATCCACTTCCAAAGAAAAACTAAAACAAGTCTAAACTAAAACTAAAACTAAAACTAAAAAACTAAAAGGAAATGCCATTTGTGTTTGCACTGATATGTCCTCAACAGATTTGTCTCTCAAGGAAAGATGCTGAGAGTGTGCATGAAGCTAACCTACAGGAAATCAATACCTGCAATAGCTTAAAGGAGCAGCCTAGTTTAATTTTCAAAAAATTGATTTGCTTTTGATGAATTTTAAATCCCACTAATATGGAATAAGCAAATATTGTTCATACATTAACAATCCATTTTGAATATTGGCATTATTGTTCATGTTCTTAAAATTTGTGGATATTATTTGCATTATGTGATAGTTGAACAGTCAAGTTTTTTTTATCCTTTCACAGAAAATGTCCACATTTACTGCCCATGATTATCCTGTGGAAACACATTGGGAATGATAACAAAACTCAGCAGGTCTGGCAACATCTGTGGAGAGAGAAGTAGTTAATGATTTGAGTCCTGTAGGGCTCTTCTGAAGAAGATTTCTAGCTCGCTGAGTATTTGGCATTTATTATACTGGAGAAAGTAACAGTGGGCTGCTTTCTTCAATCTGTGCAGTCCATGGCTGTAGGTTTACTCAAAGTACTGATAGAAAGGGAATTCCACAATCTTCACCCAATGACAATGTAGGAAATTAGATATAATTCCAAGAATGATGCTGCATGACTTGGAGACAACTTACAAGTGCTGAATTTCCCAAGGATCTGCTGTTCTCATCTCTTGGCGGAGATGATGAGTTTGGAAGATGCTCTCCAAGGAGGCTTAATGAATTGCTGCAGTGAATGATTTCGAAAGTACACACTGCCACTGCTGTGTGTTGGTGGTGGAGTGAGTGAATGTGTTTATTTGTGGTACCAATCAAGTGGGCCTGCTTTGTCCTGGGTAATGTCAAGCTTCTTGAGTGTTATTGGAGCTGTACCTGTCCAGGAGTATTCCATCACAATCCTGACTTGTGACTTGTAGATAGTGGACAGGTTTTGGGGAGTCAGGGATGAGTGACTTATGACAGAATTTGTTGCCTCTGACCGGCAGTTGTAGCCACTGTATCGTGAGATATTTTCCTAATCTCACACACACACACACACACACACACACACACACACGTAGAGACCTTCTGGCCATTGCACCACAAGAATCATCCACAGTTTTTATGTAGCTAGTTCAGTTTAATTTCTGGTTAATGACACCTTGGAAGATGTTGATAGTGGGGCTTCTGCAATGGTAGTGCTATTGAATGTTTAACAACAAGATTCTCTCTTGTTGGAAATGGATATTGTGTGGTTACTCACCACACATCAGCCCAAACTTGGATGTTCTTCAGGTCTTGTTTTCTTTATATTCACACCTGAGACATAAGCTGGGCCGACATTGATTGCCTGTCCCTAGTTGCCCTTGAGATTGATGGTGGTGAACTGCTGCAGTCCATGTGTTGTAGGATGATCTACAATGCACTTAGGGAGGGAATTCCATGATTTTGCTGGAACGGTGATATAGTTCTAAGTCAGGATGATGAGTGTTTTGGAGGGGAACTTGGTGGTGGTTCTCCAATATATCTAGTGCCCTTATCTTTCTAGATGGCAGTAGCTGTGGGCATGCAAGGTGCTGTCTAAGAATCTTTGGTGAATTTCTGCAGTGTATTCTGCTGGTACTGAGCATCAGAGGTGGAGGGAGTGGATGCTTTCGATGTAGTGCCAATGAAGTTTTGTCCTGGCTGTTATAAAGCAGTTTGAGTATTGCACCCATCTAGGCAAACGAGAATCGTTCCAACCCACTCCTGACTTGCGTCTTGTAGATGGTGGACAGGCTTTGATGAGACAGGAGGTGAGTTACTCAACACAGGATTCCTAGCCTCTAACCTGCTGTCGTAGTCACTGTTTTTGTATGGCAAGTCTAGTTGTCTTTCTGGTCAATAGTAACCACAAGATGTTGATAGTGGAGGATTCAGTGATAGTAACACCACTGAATGTCAAATGACATTGATTCAACTGCCTCTGATTGGCGATGGTCATTGCCTGACATTTGTGTGGTGTGAATGTTACTTGTCACTTGTATCTGTGCATCCAAATCATTTTCTGTTATCTCTTCCATTTCTTTTTATTTATTCATTCATGGGACATGGATGTCGCTGGCTGAGCCAACATTTATTGCCTGACCCTGGCTGTCCTTAAGAAGGTAAGATGCCTTCTTGAACCAGTGCAGTCCATGTGCTATGCGTAGACCCATAATGCCCTTAGGAAGGGAATTCAACACTGCTAATAAAAACCTGGAATTACTCCAATCCATATCCTTTTAACCTAACATTCTTCATTCAATCATTAGTTAACATTGTATGAGGGCACCAATTTGATTCATTGAGTATTCCAAGAGGGCATTCCAGGAGCAGCACCAGGTATCTCTAACCTGATGAAGCTATGAAACAGGACAACTTCCATGTCAAACAATGGAAACAGCACTGGATAGACAGAACGGAGTGAGCCCACAGTGAATGGATCAGATTAAAACTCTGCTGTCGTTTTGCGGAGCAGAGTCTACAAATAACCCTCACTTCAATACTGGAGGAGCCCAGAATGAACGCTGGAGGAGGTGTGTACAATTGCAAACATTTAAAAGGCATCTGGACGGTTAAATCAATAGGAAGGGTTTTGAGAGATATGGGCCAAATGCTGGCGAATGGGATGAGATCAGTTTAGGATATCTGGTCAGCATGAAAGCCTTGACTGAAATGTACAAAATAGCTGAGTTCAAGGGGGTGAGGTGAAAATGACTGCACTTGACTAACCAAATATGGCAAAAAGGAACTTCCTTAAAACTTGAGTTAATGGGAATCCAGCACAGAAATTCCTGCTGGTGGAGTCATACCTGGCACAAGTGAAGATGGTTGTGATTGTTGGAGGCCAATGATTTCAATTCCAGGAGTCCCTCAGGGTAGTGTACTCAGCCCAACCGTCTTCAGCTGCTTCATCAATGACCTTCCCCCTGTTATAAGGCCAGAAGTGGGGAGGTTTGCTGATGATAGCACAATATTCAGCACCATTCATGACTCCTCAGATACTGAAGCAGTCCTTGTCCAAATGCAACAAGATATGGTCAATATCCAGTCTTGAGCTGACAAGTTGAAAAATGTGAAGTTGAAAAAGCACAGCAGGTCAGGCAGTATCCAAGGAGCAGGAGAGTCAAGTTTCAGGCATACATGGATACAGAAGGATACCACCACTCACCATCCTGACTTGGAACTAAATTTCCATTCCTTCAGTGTCACTGGGTGAGAATCCTGGGACATCTTCCTTTACAACATTATGCAGGTACCTCCAACAAATGGACTGCAGTGACTCAAGAACAGCTCACCACTGTGTTCTCAGGGCAAGTAGAAATTGGCAAAAAATGCTAGTCCAGCCAGTTGCACCCTGTCCATGAATAAATTGAAATAGAAAATTTCAAAAATCTTTGATAAGGAATCACATGGTTCAAGCAATTGACATTGAAATGATATGGTCCTCATAACTAACACGGCAATGATATTGTCCCAATCCACTGAATGATTTTATTGTCATGTGTATTTTATAGAGAAAAATACGATAAAATACAGTGAAAAGCTTCCACTGCTGCCAAGATCCAGCACCATTTGGAATAGTTTAAAAGTAATTTTTAAAAAGCTTAAAAAATATCCATAGCCCGCCTGCCAGTGCTTTGCCACTGCCAGACCCAAGCTATGTCACAGTGGCCGATCTTTAGGACTATCTTTCACCGCTGGGCCTACCTTGTTGAAGTCACCTCCGCCAATGTAACAGCTAATGCCGGCTCCTTGCCACTGCTACCAGAGTCCACTCTAGGCTCATCAGCCGCCATCGTGCTCTGGATCCTGACAAAGCTGCCTTCCTACCTGGTTCCTTGACAATGCCATCACTGCTGATGCTGCCACAACTCGCCCCTGACGGTATGTGGAAGCAAAACAAAAAGAAAAAAAATGAGAAATGAAGAAAAGAAAAAACATAGCACAGCTCAGGAGCCCGGAAGTTGCCTCCAGTTTTGGTGACATCCTGATAACTAACATGGGAATAATATGTCCCTATAACTAAGATGGGAACATCCGAGGATGAATTTTGCTGCTCACCAGAAAGTCTGTCCCTGGTGCTAAAAGTGGGAATCAACCTCACAACTGCAGACAGCAGGGACCAGGGTGGCAGGTTCTTGGTGGGAGTCAATTAAGAGGCTGCTGCTGCCACCATTCTCCTAATTAAGGAAGACAGTCGACTCCAAAAACTAGCTACCCCAATACATAGGCTAGCAGTTCAGAAACCTCATCATCACCACCACTAGCAGTTGCTACGCAGGACATTCTGCCCTCAAAGGCAGGTGAAATAGTTCAGGAAACAGGGAATTGGTGAGGGGGATGAGTTGATTATGGAGAAATAATAAGGAACCCTCTTCATGAATCATGGATGTCCCTTCAAGAGACCCCCAGCCCAGAGATCACTGGGAGGCCATCTGGGTTTAGCACATAGTCTGCCTATGCAGTGGCATGCCCCTCAGTGCAGGCAATAAACCTGTCGAGGCAAGAGGTGGTCTTTAATTGTCACTATGATTGGCTGTCCAATGGATGGCTGAATGGCCTGGTTTCCCAGAGCTGTCAATACAGTGAGAAATCAACAGCCTCCCTTCCCAATATCTTTGCCTTCTGCCAGACCTTCCATCTCCTGTAGGTGGGAAAATGCAGTTTGTTCAAGTAGGAGATAAGTATCCTGTCAGACCATAAGGCTCCTCTCTCATTAGGGATGACAAGCTTAACCTGAGGGTCGCCAGACCTTAGGTGAGTGGAGAGGTTGAGAAGGAGAGTCCTTCACAGTAACCTCAGCTACTGCAGGAACTGAATTCATACTGTTGGCAACACACGATATCACAGATCAGCCATCAAGCTAACTGAGCTCTCCACCCTCCCCCCATGCTAAATGCTGTATTTCTGCTCTACAGATGCTGCCAGATGTATCTGTTTTTGTTTCAGATATCCAGGATCCATAGTTCTTTGTGTTTAGTTTCAGTATCCAGTAAGTTTGATCACTTACCGCCGCTGATTCATCATGAATTGTAAATCCTATTTGGTACACATGGATTGAGCTGAAAAATGTGTTGCTGGAAAAGTGCAGCAGGTCAGGCAGCATCCAAGGAGCAGGGGAATCGACATTTCAGGCCCCTCTTCAGGTGGGGCCTATGCCCAAAACGTCGATTCTCCTGCTTCTTGGATGCTGCCTGACCTGCAGCGCTTTTCCAGCAATACATTTTTCAGCTCTGGTCTCCAGTATCTGCAGTCCTCACTTTCTCTACACATGGACTGATGTGAGAAATGAAAATAATGTCTCAAAGAGTTTGAGGTTGAAGTGTCATGACTACCATACTATACCTGCTGCGCTGAAGTCTCAGTGTTGTGTGAAAAGCATAATGCTCAGAACAATTAATATTGTAGATTTATAGCTACTTGTATTCTTTATTTGAAGCATAAGGTTGAATTATTATTTCTAAGCTCATTAAATCATCTCTGCTACCTCTACTGAGTCTCATGCGTGCTGTTTATTCTTAATTGGAGGAAATGCTATTTTATAAGATAGATAATATTTTGCTTTGTGGGCAAGAATGTAATTTTCCATCTGGGTTAGAAGGTATGAAAGGCTATGAATTCCTGCAATGAAGGTTAGAAAGCAGTAACAAGTTAGAACAAAGATCAAAACTGTGACTAATAGTTCAGTTACGAGATGGGAAGACATTGTATCAAAGAGAGAGAACTCAAATATATATCAAGGTAATTCTGCATCTTTTAAAAGAAATTGAATGTAGGAGGAACATTGACACAATGGTGAGATCACAATTTAAAAGATTTCCCATCGACACATAGAACTTAAAGCAGTAAATCATCCTTAGATAGTTTTTTGACTTACTTTACTATACTCTGATGCATCGCTTTAGGAAAGCGAAGGCAGGCCCAAAGGAACCGGTCTGGTACTTAACCATGAAAGAGAACCAATAAACATTTGTATGACTGAGAAGCATCGTTAACAGGCCTTGCAAAAAAAAAGGATGTTGTACATTCTATGAGAGAAGTAGGAGGATCTTAAATCGATCCTTAATATTGCTGAAAAATAAAAATTTTGTTGAGACTTTTCATCTTGCACACTTCTGGACAATTGGGAAGAAATACCAATATATAGGAAGGCAGCATTTATACTGTATGAAAGGAGACCTGCTGATTGATTGGCAACTGGACTCTGATTGGTAGAAATGTGTCATAGATAAAACACCAGTTAATAATGACTGTCAGTTAACTGCCAAGTATTATTTAAATTTTAAGCAATGGATTGAAGGTCAAGGTATTACCCTGTGGAAGGAAGCAGCAAATTGCTATCACTTACTTTTGCTGACTTGTAAAAAGTGCAGTGTGTGATCATTTTTGTCAGCAAAGAACATGGTCCTAAGTATTAATCCATCTTGGTTTATGTTGTTTCCAGTATACATAAGCATGCCATGCTGCAAACCCAACTGACAGTCATGAATTGTTGCCATGTAATTCTTTGAACACTCTGGAGTACTGAGTAAACGCTGTCCGGTTGAAGAATCACAATTGTTGCAAGACATTGTGTGAAATATTTTGAGCTCAGCTGGTACAATCAGCACCGCGCTTGTTACAAGCTGCTGTAGACATAATGCAGCTTGACATGGTCTGACAATCTTTGTGATGGATGACCTACACACTGATCATAACAATAGCACTGATCTTCATGTATCACCTTGATAACTTATGTGATAGGCAAAAAGTCATTTTAGCTTGATAGCAGCATCTAATTAGTAGCAAACTCCATTTGTGTTGCAGCTACATATTAATGTGTGAAATATCTTCATCTGTTGTTCAAATCTTTAAATTAACTCCTCTTCCAGTGTAGACTGAGCATCTTTTTGGAGTAAAGGTAAGCCCTGCTCACAAGTTTTCATGAAAATAGAGCTTCAGTAAGGCATTCGACAAGGTTCCTCATGGTAGATTGGTTAGCAAGTGCAGAATACATAGAATACAGAGATAACTAGCCATTTGGATACAGAACTGACATGAAGGTAGAAGGCAGAGGGTGATGGTGGAGGGTTGCTTTTCAGACTGGAGGCCTGTGACCAGTGGTGTGCCATAAGGATCGGCGCTGGGTCCACTGTTTGTTATCGTTTACATAAATGATTTGGATGTGAACAAAGGAAGTATGGTTAGTAAGTTTGCAAATGACACCAAAATTGGAGGTGCAGTGGACAGCAAAGATCTTGATCAGATGGGCCAATCAGCTGAGTGGCAGATGGAGTTAATTTCGATAAGTGTGAGGTACTGCATTTTGAAAAGGTAAATTAGGGCAGGATTTATACATTTAATGGTAAGGTCCTGATAAGTGTTGCTGAATAAAGAGACCTTGGAGTGCAGGTTCATAGTTCCTTGAAAGTGGAGTTGCAGGTAGTCAGGATAGTGATGAAGTCTAGGAGAAAGTGAGGGCTGCAGATGCTAGAGATCAGAATCAAAAGGTGTGGTGCTGGGAGTGCCCAAGGGATTTCGTATGCTTGCCTTTATTGGTCAGTGCACTGAGTGTAGGAGTTAGGTCATATTGAGGCAGTCCAGGATGTTGGTTAGGCCACTTTTGGAATATTGCATGTAACTCTGGTCTCCCTCCATCGGAAGGATGTTGTGAAACTTGAAAGGATTCAGAGAAGATTTACAAGGATGTTACCAGGGATGGAGGGTTTGAGTTATAGAGAGACACTGAATAGGCTGGGGCTATTATCCCTGGAGTATTGGAAGCTAAGAGGTGACCCTATAGAGGAGTATCGATAAGGTGAAGAGCCAAGGTCTTTTCCTGTGGTGGGAAAGTCCAGAACTAGATTGAAAAGGGGACCTAAGCGGCAACGTTTTCATGCAGGGGATAGTGCATGTATGAAATGAGCTGCCAGAGGAAGTGGTGGAGGCTGGTACAATTACAACATTTAAAAGATATCAGGATGGGTATATGAATAGGAAGGGTTTAGAGGGACACGGGCCAAATACTAGCAAATGGGACTGGATTAACTTAGGATATCTGGTCAGCATGGACAAGTTGGATCGAATGATCTATTTCCATGCTGCGCAGCTCTATGACTCTAAAAGGTTGGATCAGGATAGCCATTATCCTGCAAAATAATTTTGAGGTGCTGTATTTCAGCATCAAGCTTGCTTAGTATAGGGCTCAGGCCCTATTTACAAGGTTTCCAGTAAGACCAATCTTATAGCATGTGAAACTCTATTTAGTTGCTAGATCTGTTGAATTTATCTAACATTTTCTGTTTTAATGGCAGATTTCTTAACTGGAGAAAGTGAGGACTGCAGATGCTGGAGATCAGAGTTGAAAAGTGTGGCACTGGAAAAGCACAGTAGATTCATTCCTGATGAAGGGCTTATGCCCAAAATGTCGATTCTCCTGCTCCTCGGATGCTACCTGACTTGCTGTGCTTTTCCTGCAACACACTTTTTGATTTCTCGACTGGGTCGAAACTTTTATTTTATTCATTTATGGAATGAGAATATCATTGATTAGGCCAGCATTTATGGTTCATCCCTAATTGTCCAGAGACCAGTTAAGAATCAACCAATTTGTTGTGGATCTGGCATCATATGCAGGCCAGACCGCGTAAAGATGACAGCTTCCATTCCTAAAAGACATTAGTGGGTCTTTCTGACAATTGACAATGGATTTGAGGTCATTATACTTATAATTCCAGATTTTTATTGAATTCAAATTCTACCATCTGCTTTGGTAGGATTGGAACTCAGGTTCCCAGGGTCTCTGGATTAATTGTCAAACAATAATACTACTAGGCCATTGCTTCTCCTGTGCATGCTACCATCAAGCCACATAGACTCTCTAACTACCATACAAATGAGTGATATGGTATATAAATTTCACTGGTGGTGTGATGCTAGTTATGTAGGCCATATATCCCAATGACTAGCTGATCATATCAACCAGCATATCCTGCCAGTTGTTTGCAACAAGCAAGATACTGACCATGTACAAACAGGCCACTTATGCAAACTTCACAACACTGTCCAACATTAGAAGCAATTCCATGATTAGATAAACAATCCTGAGTGAGGGAGGAATTGTACTGATTATTTATTATTGTCAGTTAAGCTCAGTGCAGCTTTCTGGGGTGCACTGGAAGTTAAGTATACTAATGCACAATGCCCTGTTCTGTGCCAACAAAATAACATATAGACACAGTGAGCCTGTTTTAACTCAGCAAAATAAGTGATAGCCTTCCTCATCCATTTCTCATGGCAATGTTTTGACCACTCAGGTTTAAAATGGAACCAATACTTGGTAATTAACTGTCAGTCATCATGAGCTGGTACATTCTCCATGGCAATCAGATTCCCCTATCAATCAGAGTCCACTTGCCAGAAATTCAGCAATCTCCTCTCTCACATTATAATTTTTGTTTTTCTGTCATATTGAAATATCCTGTGAATTGCTCTGATGGGTGCAACACAAATAAACTTAGCTAAAACGTATCTTTTTCAGCAAGAGCCAAATTTAATGACTGTAAATAAATCTTTACTTTACCTCTGGTGCAAAATGATTTGATGTGTCAGACACATTTTCAGCTGCCATTCAAGGAGCAGGAAATTGTTAGTTGTTTGCCTGTTTTGTGATCAGAATGCTGTCATGGGCAGTAAGGTGTCGAAACTGTAAGAGTTAAAGCTGGAACACCATTTAGATGCACATGATTTAATAAGTGTGAGGTATCCCTATTATCACTTTGTGGTGTAGCTGAGTAAGATCCTTTGAGGATATGGTTTAGGATTGCTGTCAAGATGATTTACCCCTGCATGCTGGGTCAAGACTTTTCAGTCCCGAACCTATATGAACATTGATAGAGGGAACTACAGCTTCTAGGTGTTGATTGCTTTTCCCTCCTCAACTTCTTGTTCTCATCTTGTTGGGGATTATAATAGAAAATCTGTCTCTGTGTTTTTTCCCATTGTATCGATGTTAAGCAGATGAGATAAATGCCCAATCCACATTTCTGTTTCTTCTTATACTACCTAGTCCCTTCATGAAATAATTTTTAAGGATGATGAAAAAGGAGCTTTATATTTTTGATCTTGAATATAATACCTGGATCAAAGATGCTATAAAGCAACTAAAGTACTCAGCACTTTTAGGATGTTTGTAAGAAGCAAAAAGGTGTTAGTCAGTACAATAAGAGATCAATAAGAGGATAACTGAGTTTTATAACGCAACTGTGGGTTTGGATTATGTGAATTTGAGAAACATTAAATAACCAGATGTAATGTATCTATTATCCTATTTAGCTGATTATTAGTTAATTAACAACCTTACACAAGCAATCTTAAAAAAGTCAGAATTGTGGAATGATACAGGACAGAAAGAGGCTATTTGGCTCATCATGCCTTTGTTAGAGCTTTCCAATTAATCTCACTCCCCTTTGTTTTCATTTAGCACTGTATCTATTTTCAGACTGGGCAGAGGACTGAAATATTTCCCTGAAATATATTCAATTTGTCAGTTAAGATGTAAATGGATGCCTCCATCATTCACTGAGTGGTGTGTCAAGGTGATCGAAATTAATCTATGATCACAATCAATGGATGAAGCCAATGAGCCTTCCAAGATTATTTCTGTCTTGTCGTCAGTTTCTTGGCTATTTTCCCTCCTCCTTCAGAATGTGATCTATAGTTCACACTGACCATGTCAGCACTTTAATGAAATCTCATGTAAGCGGATTAGACATTGGAGAATGTACCCCACTGCCTCTGGGTAAAATTTGATACTGGATCAACACCATTTTTGCTGAGTATTCTGCAAGGTAGTTCAGAGACATTTTAAATTTGCATTAGGTTTGCTGGTTCGATCGCTATTGTGCTCAGTTACTTATAGGTCCAGCATCATTGTCAAAGGAAAATATTCCAGTGAACCAGCACTGGAGCAATGCTTTATGCCAAGCTGTGGGTTCACAATGATATTTCTCATGCATGACTCATTTAGTAAT
This sequence comes from Chiloscyllium punctatum, assembly GCF_047496795.1. Classification (NCBI taxonomy): domain Eukaryota; kingdom Metazoa; phylum Chordata; class Chondrichthyes; order Orectolobiformes; family Hemiscylliidae; genus Chiloscyllium; species Chiloscyllium punctatum. The sequence continues at coordinate 131,703,919 of NC_092739.1, read as the reverse complement.
CAATCTTTATTGATTAGTGTCTTTTTATTTTTAATTGCTTCTTACACCTCAATTCTGCTTTCAATGGCAGCAGTTTCATGGGAATATCGTGGCTATGTAATTAAGTTTCAATCCCACCTAGCCAGTTTTTCCATTAATTCACAAACTGTGGAATGTTGATGATGCTGCTAAGACTTGTGCTTACTTACTTGAGATGGTAAGAGTGAACACCAAATGGATCGCAGTTGTTCAATGAGGCAGTTCACTATCATTTCTCAATGGCAACTAGGAGCAGGCAATAAGTGCTGGTCCAGCCCGCAATACCCATGATCCAGAAGTGGGTTTTAAAAGGCCCACGTTGTGAAGGTACTCCCACAGGGCTGTTATGCCATGAGTTCAGGGTTTTTTCCCTACTATACTGAGGGAAGGTCAAAGCTCACATGATACTAGGTTAAAGTCCAATGGATTCATTTGAAAACATGAGCTTTCGGAGCGCTGCTCCTCCATCAGGTGTGAGTGAGCTAACACCTGATCAAGGAGCAATGCACCGAAAGCTAGTGTTTTCAAATAAACCCATTGAACTATAACCTGGTATCATTTGATTTTTGACCTTGTCCAACCCAGTCATAATGAGGGAAGAGTACATGGGCAATAAATGCTGACTCAGCCAAGAGAGCCCAAATGTCCTGAATGAATAAAATAAAGCAATTTTAGGAATGTGTATAACTTGAGGCAAACTTACTCATCTCGTGCAGCCTTCTAGGTGATAGACATCAAAGCCTTGGAAGGAACTCCCTCTATTTCCGACCTTCCTTTTCTCTCTATTGTCCTTGAACATGGTTGTCACCGCTCAAATCTACGTATTTTCTGGAACTCTGTTTATGATTTCCTCCAATCAGTTTTTTTCTCTGACACATTATCATATCAGTTCTTATCAAAGACACAACTATGATATCCTATTTGACCATGACAAAAGTAAATCAGCCTCCATATCCTTCTTACCCAGTATGCAGTCTTTGACACAGGTCCAAAACCTCTCTGCTGTTGTCCCATATGGTTCTATTCTTATTTATCTTCTCATCATCAGGGAATCCTGTCCTATTCTGGTGCTGTTAGCTTTGTATCTCCATTACCTTTGATCTTTTCTATTTCCCATCGCCCAAAATCATATTATTAGTTTCCACACTAGCAACATTCTGTGGTTATAATGGCTACAAGAGCCAGTCAGAGGCGAGGGAATTCTTTGACAAGGAAGTCAACTCCTGTTTCTCCAAAGTCTCTTCACCATCTACAAGGAATAAGTCAGGTGTGATGAATACTCTCCACTTGCCTGGATAGATGCATCTCCTACAACACTCAAGAAACTTGAAACCATCCAGGGCAAAGCAGCCTGCATCCACAAAACAGTCATTCCTTCCACTGCTGATGTTCAGTAGCAGCGGTGTGTTCTGTTTACAGGAAGCAATGCAGCAATTTACCAAGGTTCCTTCAACAGCACTTTCCAAACTCATGACATCTGTTAGCTAGGAAAGGGCAGCAGAGACATGAGAACCCCTCCAAGACACTCACCATTCTGGGAAATATATCACCATTCCTTCAATGTCGCTGATTCAAAATCCTGAAACTCCTTTAGAATGGAACATCGTGGTTGTCCCTATACTCTGGGCACTGCAACTATTTAAGAAGGGAGCTTTACTAACTTTTCCAGTACATTTAAGGATGGGCAATAATTGCTGGTCTAGCCACTGATACCTACATTCTCTTGAATGAATTTTCCAAAAATGGTAACCAGCTGTACTTTCCTACTACTCCTCTTGAATTTTGTACACTTGTTAATTTATCAGGATTCCTTGTCCAAAATTCAGCACTGCATGAGCTCAAATGTCCTTGAATTGAGAAAGATGTTCAATGTCTATGATCCCTTACTATTAGTTCCATTGCTCTCCAAGGCAACTACCTGAATATCAAATTGTTAAATCCTTGGTGTTAACTTTGACCTTGAGCTGAACTTCCAATAGCATATATCTATGCCATCAATAGGACTGAAAATTCCACTTTCAAAACATCACCAGACTTTGACCATATCTGAGCTCATCTGTTCAGTGGCTTGATGTTCAGCACTGTTGCCTTATTCTGCCAGAGACCCAGGTTCAATTCCACCCTCAGATGACTGTCTGTGGGGATTTCGCACATCCTCCCTAGGTCTGTGTATGTTTTGTCTGGGTGCTCTGGTTTCCTCCACAGTCCAAAGATGTGTTGGCTAGGCGGATTAGCCATGGGAAATGTAGGGTTACCGGGATAGGGTAGGGGGTTGGGTGGGATGCTCCTCTTTGGAAGTTTGGTGCAGACTTGATGAGCTGAATGGCCTACTTCCACACTGTTGAGATTCTATGAAACTCTCATTTATGTTCTGTTACCTTGAGAGTTTTCTATTCTACTGTACACCTGACTTCCTCTTACATTCTACCCTCTGTATTTACCTTATTCAAAACTCTACTGCCCTAGTCTCACACCAAATCCTGATCGCCTGTTATCGATGTGCACATTGACCTACACTGACTCCAATTAACCAATACTTCAATTTCAAACTTCTCATCCTTGTTTTCAAAGTTCTCTGAATGGCTTCTCAGCTCCTTGCCTTTTTACATTTTTACAGTCCAAGACCCACACAGATGTCTCCACTCCTCGAAATCTACCTCCTTGAACATTACAATTTTAAAGTTTTAAATACCATTGCTGACTTTCTTAAAATCTCTTTCACAAGATATGGATGTTGCTGGTGAGGCCAGCATTTATTCCCCATTCTCAATTGTCATTGAGAACTGTTCAGGCCTGACGTTTTGGAATTTTTTTCCATACACCCCTCTGCCTTTCTCCTTCACTATTCTCCTTTAACACAGCCCTTAAAATCTTTTACCTCTTACTAATTTGGCCAGTTGCTCTTGTGTGAGTAAGCATCATATTTTATTGAACAATGCTCAATTATGTAATGCCTTAGTGAATTTTATTCCATTAAAGTTTCTAAACAAACACAGTGCTTCTCCAGGTTTAAGGATCTGAGAAACAATAAGTCCCATCAATTACATTTGCTGAGAGATTTCCACAAATTCTCAACAGATATAATTTATTACTTCTATAGGATCATGCAACGTAGACATTTTCTTCAAGATTTAGTCTTCTGATAATCTATATACAAAGACAAAGACTCACTGAGCAAATATGAAATAAATAGACATAATAGATATTGCCCATTGAGCTATTGATTTCCATTTCAGAAACAAGAAAGATGCCAAATCATGAAGGCTGCAGGGTGCTGAGGGTAATATTCTTTTTCAATCACAAAATACAAATTGAAATCACTGATCATTGTACGTTGCTCCATTATTTCTTTTATTTAAAGGTTAGCAATCCAGCTTTTCCTTTTTATCTTTTGCTTCTTGATCAAAAGTGCGAGTCAGCATTGACACATCTGTCGCCACACTTGGAGCATTTTGTAATGATAAACACTTAAACCTTTGTGACTAAGGAGCTTGCAGTGATGTGCAGATAATTCTTACTTTTCTACTGGTTGTTGAGGATCTACTGAAATATGTTTATGATTATAAAAAGTACAAAGTGAAAAAAAGGCCATTATCACATGCAGCTTTTTAAGTGTACAAAGCGTGGATTTCTAAGGGCTGAAGAAGACTTAGAAATCACCCAGTAGTGGTAGCAGACTTATCACTTTCAGGAACCAGACACTGTGGCAAAGCAATTAAAAAAGTCAATTCAATTGGAATATAGCCAGAACACTGGATTGTATTCTGCACGCTTTACAATCTGCTGATAGACTCCCGGCCTTGAGGAAACCCAATGCACACTCCCGGCCTCAAAGCGAAGACCAGTGTGGATTCCTGGGCTTGAGGTACAGCTCAGTGTGGCCTCTTGGTTTTAGAAACACTGTAATACTGAAAAAAACTTGCACCTTTTATTTTCTTTATTTTTCTAATTTACACCTAAGTATCTTTGTACCTAAAGCTCAGCAGTTCTGACAGCATCAGTGAAGAGTAATCAAAGTTAATGTTTTGGGTCCGGTGACTCTTCCTCAGAACAGTTCTGAGGAAGGGTCACTGGTCTCAAAACATTAACGTTGATTTCTCTTCACAGGTGCTGTCAGACCTGCTGAGTTTTTCCAGCAACTTTTGTTTTTTGTTCTGATTTACAGTATCCACAGTTCTTTCAGTTTTATCTTTGTACCTTGCTTTATAAGGACTGTAATGATGATCTTTTAACTTTATTTTTTCATGTTTCTAAGGTATACCTTATATTTTGTACTTTAGTATTTTTGTAGCTAAGACCGTGCTGTAAATGGTGACTTTCTACACTTGGCAGTGTACTCATATATCCCTGTACTCAAGTACATATGACAATAAACCTAATTCTAATTCTAAGAATGTATTTGAGCTCCATTACTCACCTATGATGAATAAACAAGGACCACATACTGGCACTTTCAAACATAAGGTATGAAAATTACATGTTTCATACAATACACCATAGTATATGAAAATTAGATGTTTCAGACAATGCACCATAGGCTAGATATTAATTAGATTAGATTAGATTACTTACAGTGTGGAAACAGGCCCTTCAGCCCAACAAGTCCACACCGACCCGCCGAAGCGTATACCACCCAGACCCATACTCCTACATTTACCCCTTCACCTAACACTACGGACAATTTAGCATGGTCAATTCACCTAACCTGCACATTTTTGGATTGTGGGAGGAAACCGGAGCACCCGGAGGAAACCCACGCAGACACGGGGAGAATGTGCAAACTCCACACAGACAGTCGCCTGAGGCGGGAATTGAACCTGGGTCTCTGGCTCTATGAGGCAGCAGTGCTAACCACTGTGCCACCCATAATGCATCAGTATGGGCCATAGAACGTAGAACGTAGACTACTACAATGCATGTTTTCTGCTCCTTGCTATTTCTTGGTTATCTAAACATCAGTTTTTTTCAACTAAGACCCTTTCTGTCTGCAGTCTTTATTGCATATAATTAATCAGACTAATGCCACCCCCATCTCCATACCCTCCTTCTACACTTTGCTTGTCTCTTCTAATGTTCAAGAATTCTGGTATAATTTGGTATCAACTTTGGTCACTCTGCAACCAGAGGCCAAATTTTCATCATTTCTTGGATGCAGGTATGGAGGTTCAGCAAGAACATATATCCATGTTGCCAATTTCTTGAATGCATTCAATCCCTGGGCCATTTTTCCAGAGGTGGAATGGCAGGATATGTAAATTGTAGTAGTCGCTCGAACCCTCAACAACACTGCAATGTCAGGCAGAGTGTAAACGAGGAAACTAGAGCTGCATGTATCAAGAGCAATACGATGATCATAGGGACTTTAATATAGATAAGGCAAACCAAAGTTAAGGTAACAGTCTGGAGGGAGAGGTAATTGAATGCAAGTGTTTCTACCTTCAAGCTGTGGGCCGTCAATTAAAGAAAGTTAAAAAGCCTATTATGGCATATCAAAAACGTCCAACTGAAGTTTTCCAGTCAGTCTGCTGGTCATATTGAGGCTTCTATGACTAGGCAACTGTCTGGAGGTGATAGATAATAGACAATAGACACTAGGTGCAGGAGTAGGCCATTCTGCCCTTCGAGCCTGCACCATCATTCATTATGATCATGGCTGATCATCCTCAATCAGTATCCTGTTCCTGCCTTATCTCCAGAACCCTTGATTCCACTATCCTTGAGAGCTCTATCCAACTCTTTCTTAAACGAATCCAGAGACTGGGCCTCCACTGCCTTCTGGGGCAGAGCATTCCACACAGCCACCACTCTCTGGGTGAAGAAGTTTCTCCTCATCTCTGTCCTAAATGGCCTACCCCTTATTTTTAAGCTGTGTCCTCTGGTTCGGGACTCACCCATCAGCGGAAACATGTTTCTTGCCTCCAGAGTGTCCAATCCTTTAATAATCTTATACGTCTCAATTAGATCCCCTCTCAGTCTTCTAAACTCAAGGGTATACAAGCCCAGTCGCTCCAATCTTTCAACATAAGATAGTCTCGCCATTCCAGGAATTGACCTCGTGAACCTACGCTGCACTCCCTCAATAGCCAGAATGTCTTTCCTCAAATTTGGAGACCAGAACTGCACACAATATTCCAGGTGCAGTCTCACCAGGGCCTTGTACAGCTGCAGAAGAACTTCTTTGCTCTTGTTATGAAGGCCAGGGTTTACAGGGTACCAGAGCTCCAGGCATATTTTAAGGCCATTTCCACTTGCCTGACAATCACTGTGATTGTGCTAGGGCAGTTTTGCCTCATTAATGGACGGTTAAGGATTGCTACCTGTTGTGGGATGAGATTGGAAGGGGAGGCTTATGGGGTAAGGCAGGAAGAAGGCATACCTTGGGCAAACAATCAGGAAAGAGGGCTATGAGGGAACTTCCCACGCTTCTACCCCACCCACCTATCCCAGCAGAGGCCCGAGCATCCCCTTGCATCAATTCACTGAACTCTTCGAGTTGATGCTTTGTTTCGTGGGATTCAGTGCAATTCCAACAATGGCCATCACTCCTGGGGTCAAGGATCTGCTCGAGCAGAATTTTAGATAGCCCGGGAACACTCTGAAGTGGTAAAAGCAAATTACTGCGGATGCTGGAATCTGAAACCAAAAGAGAAAATGCTGGAAAATCTCAGCAGGTCTGGCAGCATCTGTAAGGAGGGAAAAGAGCTGACATTTTGAGGCTAACTGACCCTTTGTCAAAGCTGCTTTGACAAAGGGTCAGTTAGACTTAAAACGTCAGCTCTTTTCTCTCCTTACAGATGCTGCCAGACCTGCTGAGATTTTCCAGCATTTTCTCTTTTGGACTCTGAAGTGGTACTTCCTCCTATGATGGTGTGATTGGAAGAAGGTTGGTGGCGGAACCCAGATGGAAAATGCAGTTAAGAAAAATCTTGGAAATGAATGTACTGGTTGTACTGAACCTCCATTTTCCCATATGCCAGAGGATTTGGACCAGTATGTTGCTATTCATAGCTTTTATCTTTTCTAACTTCTGGGAAGGTTTGCTTTGAACCAGTTAATGCTGCTTGCTGTGTCATCTGGTAACCTCCAGGAGTAAGGATCAGGTGGGGTATGCATGTGGTGAGGGTGATGCATTTCCAGCTCACTCTTTCTGTAGCAGAACAGGAAACCCTACAGTCCAATAAAATATCTCCCCTGGAGTTCTGCAGATAATTCAAAAAGACATTGCATAGGATGAAAAATATTTTTAAAAAGGATTCTCTTCTATTTGTTTGTTCACAGGAAATGAGTATCACTGGCTATGCTTTCATTTCTAGCCCATCACTCACACCTGAAACCATGGGAATACCCTTCAGAATGTTACTTGTAGTTAATTGTAGCCAATCAGTTATGTCAGACATCTCACCATAAAGGCTATAGGTTCTCAGCCAATAAAAATCCATGTATTTTTAAGTGGTTGAAAAGCCTACCACCTACAGGGTGATGTCACCACCAAACACATTGTCCCCTCCCCTCCCCTCCTCTTCCAATTTCCAAAGGGAATATTCCCTCAAAAACATCATGGTTCACTCTTCAATCAAATCAATGCTTTGTCTCCTTCCTATCTCACCTTTCCATTGCACATGCAGGAGATGCAATAGCGACCCTTTACCTCTCCTTTCCTCACCAGCCAGGGCTCTAAAAACTCCTTCCAAGTTTAAAGAAAAAGATTTGCTTGTAATTTTTTCAACCGACTGTTCTGTATTCGCTGCTCACAATGTAACTGAGGAGAGCAGGCACAGATTGTGTCATTGCAATGCAGGGCACCCCATTCTGTCTGTCAGCATGACCTCTAACTTTGAATGGCCTCTCTATCTCACTTATGTATCTAGCCTTCACCGACTGCACTCTACCAGTGAGGCTCAATAAGAATTGGAGAAACAGTACTTAGCTTTCAACTAGGCCCTTAACATCATTCTGGAGTCAATGTGAAATTGAACAAATTCAGACCATAAACCCTGACAGGATTAAACTCATCCATTGCCCCGTTTTGTTTTGTTTTCTTCCCTTTATGCAGCAGGATACCTCGTCTCATTATGTATTTTGTCCCTTTAGTTTTCTACTTGCCCTATCTTCATTCATTTTATCCCTGGAGAACTAACCTTTTTGTTATTCATTCTCTCTCAGCTTTCACCCTTATCACTGACTTTCCTTTTGGCCTTGTCCCACCCAAACTCAGAGACAAGGGACATTACTCTGTTTGTCACTTTCTACCCAGATAATCTAAAGAGCATTTTCTAGTATTTTCTGTTTTTATTTCAGAATTCCAGTGTCTGCAGTACTCTGAATCTTTAGAAGTGTTGGTTTACTGCTTCTCTTGCAGTGTTGTCAATATATTTTAAATTGCTGTCATTATATTTTCCATGGTGCAGTTACAGGTCGCTAAAAGTTTATTTAAATGTGCTTTAAATAATTAATTTTCAGGGAAAATGTTTGATTTCAAATAAATTCATCTTCATTTTAAAAGGAATCTAAAAATAATTTCATTATAAACAAATGAAACCTTTCAAAAAGAGGTTCAAAGCAAATCAAGTACAAATTTATTCAAAAATCAACAAACTTAAAAAATAATTAAGATATGCCCCATTTAGTGGGAACAGGGTCAAGGTACTGAAAAGTGCATCTTGTCATTTATGTGATCTCAAAGAGAGAGAATAAGTGTAGATCGAGACAAAACACAAAAGCAGCACAGCTTCAAACCAAAGACAGGAGTCTGAGTGAAGATATATCCGAGTGGGGTGAGGGTTGGTCTTAGTTTTTGTGTCACAGGCCCATGCGCTCCTCGTAATTATTGAGTCATAGAAACATAGAGATGCACAGCACAGAAACAGACCCTTCAGACCAACTCATCCATGCTGACCAGATATCCTAAATTAATCTAATTACCCTAATTAATCATTTGCCAGCATTTGGCTCACAGCCCTCTAAACCCTTCCTATTCATGTATCCATTCAGATGCCTTTTAAATGTTGTAGTTGTATCAGCCTCCATGACTTTCTCTGGCAACTTATTCCATATACACACCACCCTCTAATGAAAAAGTTGCCCCTTCAGTCTCCCTTAAATGCTTCCCCTCTCACCATAAAATATGCCCTCTGGTGTTTGACTCTAACACTGCGAAAAAGGCGTTGGCTATTCACTCTACCCATCCTCTTCAAGAATTTAGAAACTTCTGAAAGGTCATTCTTCAGCCCTCCAAAGTTTCAGTGAAAATAGCCTCTCCCTGTAGCTCAAACCCTCCAACCCCGGCAACATTCTTGTAAATCTTTTCTGCGCCCTGTGAAGTTTAACGATATATTTTCTACAGTAAGGAGACCAGAATTGAATGCAGTATTGTTGAAGGTGTGAATAGAGGTGGGGAGCAGGGGAGGCCTTTTAAAGGTGGTTTAGGTGGACAGTTAGAAGAAATTAAGATGTTCGGCTGCAGTGAGTAGCAAGGTGCCACCATGCATGGACTAAGTTCCCGTTAAAGCCAGTACATCAATCTGTTCCCACTATAAGATTGTGAATGAGGTTCACTACATTAATTCCAAAGATGAAAGGCTTCTCTTATGAGGAAAGATTGAATTGTTTTGGCCGAAACTCTCTACTGTTTGGAAGAATGAGAGGAGAACTAATTGAGATATTTAAGATGCTAAAGCGGATTGACAAAGTAAATGGAAAACAGATGTTTCCCCATGCGGAGCAATCTAGAACAAGAGGTAATAGTTTTAGTCTGAGGAGTGGCAGATTTAAAACAGCTGAGGAGGAATTACTTCTCTCAAAAGGTTGTGAATCTGTGGAATTCATTTTCCCACCATATACTGAATAAATGTAAGCAGGAGACAGACAGATGTTTCTTCAGTAACAGGTTAAAAGATTATGGGGAGCAGGCAGGAAAGTGAAGTTGAGGGTAGGATGAGATCAACCATCATCATATTAAATGGCAGAGCTCGCTCATGGGGTTGAATCACTACTCCTGCTCCTAGTTCTTATGTTCTTCTAAATGGCAAGTCTTCTTTGCGAAAAGGTGACCAAGGTGAGGCAAATGGAGCAAGTGGCATGGCAAGCGCCCTCAGCTCAATAGCAATTAATAAATGAAAGGTGCAATTTGACATGCAAATACACAATCTTAATCATACTTGTTTTTCTTACTCCTGTGATTTCAGTTGCCAGTCACATTCTTATACACTTTATCAACTAAAGTTCCCTACCTTGCCCAACTCCAATTAATTCACAACTGACCGGAAAATACATCCTTTCAACTCACTTACTGCCATGTGAGTATCTAGATCATATTCCTACATTTACTGTGTTGTATTTCTGTCTTGGCTTTCAGAAAGAAGTAAGCCCCAATTTCAGTTCCTTTTTTCTGCAATTTTTCCAGTTTACTTTTTCTGAATAATCATTTGCTTTTCTTTTGAAAATTCATACTTCCATCCCTGTTTCTGGGTAGGAATTCTGTAACCCAACAATCCTTTGGGTCTCCATATCTTCAGGGTATGTGTCTCAGTTATCTTTCCAGTCTTATCTTTGTTGTTTTACATTCCATAGAGGCCAAGTGCTGCACCATGGATAATTTTAACTACAATCTACAAGCTCAGAAGGATATGAATTTATAAACAGCATTCAAACTGATAAGATCAGATTGACACATTCGTGCCTGGAAGGAGACCTCCAACCCAAGACAGATCAGAAATAGTTTTAGGTGTTAATGTGTGCATTGATGACATTCACTTGTACCATACCACCACCTCATGTGAGACCTCCACCATCATTAAATCGTCAGCCTGATCATCTGACACCTGGTATTGGATGACCATAAATTACATCCATTTCAAAATCAGTAAGTTTGTAACCACTGCTTTTCAATTTCTGCACCAAACTCCATTCCCAGACTACCATCTCCAACTTTGATATTACATCTGATCCTGAGATGATCACTTGACCTCATATTTGTGCCATCACTAAGTCGATCCATTTCCACTTTGGTAGCATTGCACAAGCTCACCCCATCTCTGTTCATCTGCTGCTGAAACCCTCATCCATGCCTTAGCTATTCAAAAATTTGACTATTCCAAAAAGTACTTTGTTGGGCGTCCATGTTCTTCTCTCCACAACATGAAATCATCCAAAACAATGCAGACCTTGACTTAACTCATAATAAGTCCCAAACCCCTGTCACCCCTATGCATGCTGAACTATACTGGCTTCTGGTCAATTTGACTTTGTCATTCTCATCATTGTTCTCAAATCTCTCCATAGACTCACCACTCTCTATCTGAGTGACCTCCTCCAGCCCACAATTCTCCAGGATATCTGCACTTGGCAAATTCTGACCTTGTGCGCTCCCTAATTTAAATTATTCCACCATTGATGCACAGGCGTTCATTAGATTAATTACAATGTGGAAACAGGCCCTTCAGCTCAACAAGTCCACACCGACCCTCCAAAGAGCAACCCACCCAGACCCATTCCCCTACCTTTACCCCTTCACTTAACACTACGGGCAATTTAGCATGGCCAATTCATCTAACCTGCACATTTTTGGACTGTGGGAGGAAACCGGAGCACCTGGAGGAAACCCATGCAGACACGGGAGAATGTGCAAACTCCACACAGACAGTGGCCTGAGGCTGGAATTGAACCCGGGTCTCGGGCGCTGTGAGGCAGCAGTACTAGCCACCGTGCCACCCATTCAATTGCCTAGGCCTCAGTTTCTGGAATACAGTACTGTCTATACCTTACTACCTCTTTGACAAAGATTTTGGTCACCTGATTGAATATCTCCTTGGTGTTACTAAAGGTGATTTTGCTTCTCCCTTACGTTCAGCGATTGAGAATCACACTTGATACAATCTCAGACCAGTGATCCTGACGGCATTGGTGGGTGAGTTGTTAGAGGGTGTCTGTGAGACAAGATTTACATGCATTTGGAAAGGCAAGGACTAATTAGAGATAGTGAGTATGGGAAATCATGTCTCACAAACCTGATTGAGTTTTTTAAAGAGGTGACCAAGAAGGCAGAGCAGTGGACATATCTGTATGAACTTTTGAAGGCCTTTGACAATGTTCTGCATCATCCACTAGTTGATAAGGTTAGATCACATAGGATCCAGGGAGACCTAGCCAATTGGGTACAAAATTGGTCTCATGGTCGGAGACAGAAGGTGGCAGTAGAGGGCTGTTGCTCAAACTGGAAGCCTGTGACCAACGGTGTGCCGCAAGGATCAGTGCTGGGTCCATTGGTTTTTTATCATTTATATAAATGATATGGATAAGAATATAGGAGGTGTGGTAAGTAAGTTTCCACATAACGTCAAAACTGGCGGTATAGTGAACAGTGAAGGTTATCTAAGAGTACAACGGAATCTTGATCAACTGGGCCAGTGGGCCGAGGTAGGGCATATAGAGTTAACTCAGATAAATGTGAGGTATTGTATTTTGGTAAGTCAAACCAGGGCAGGGCATACATGGTCAGGCCTTGGGGAGTGTTGAAAAGTCTGGTGCAGGAAAAGCAAGTTGGTCAGGCAGCATCCGAGGAGCAGGAGAGTCAACATTTCGAGAGACCTAGGAGTTGAGGTACATAGTTCCTTGAAAGTGGCTTCAAAGATAGGGAGGGTGGTGATGATGATGTTTTGCACTCTTGCCTTCATTGGTCAGAACATTGAGTATAGAAGTGGGATGTCATGTTCCAGTTCTACAAGACATTGGTAAGGCCTTACATGGAGTAGAGCATACAGTTCTGCTCACCCTGTTATAGGAGGAATGTTATTAATCTGGAAAGGCTGGAGAAAAGATTTACATGCATGTTATCAAGACTAGAGAGAGTTTAAATTATAAGGAAAGACTGGATAGGCTGAGATATTTTTCCCTGGAGCAAAGGAGGCCGAGGGATGACCATAAAGAGGTTTTTATAAAATCGTGCTGTGCAAAAATAAGGTTAAGGGCTTCTTCCCAGGGTCGGGGAGTCTAAAGTTAGAGGGCATAGGTTTGGGGTGAAAGATTTAAAAGGGAGCTGAGAGGCAACTTTTCATCGTAGGGAGTGGTGCATATATGGAATGAGATGTCAGAGGAAGTGTTGGAAGGAAGTACAATTGCAACAGTTAAAAGCATTTGGATAGGGACATGAATAGAAGAGGTTTAGAGGGATATGGGCCAAATAAAGGCAAATGGGATGAGATCAGTTTAGGAAACCTGGTCAGCATGGATGAATTGGGCTGAAGGGCCTGTTTCCATGTTGTATAACCATATGACTCCATCAAACACATTTAATAAGAACTTTAGAATCATAGAATAGAATCCCTACAGTATGGAAACAGGCACTTCAGCCCAACAAGCTCACACCAACTCTCTGAAGAGTAATCCACCCAGACCCATTCACCTACCCTATTATTCTGCATTTACCCTGACTAATGCACCTTACCTACATATCCCTGAACACAATGGGCTATTTAGATTAGATTAGATTACTTACAGTGTAGAAACAGGCCCTTCGGCCCAACAAGTCCACACCGACCCTCCGAAGACCCAGACCCATTCCCCTACATTTTCCCCTTCACCTAACATAATGGGCAATTTAGCATGGCCAATCCACTTAATCTGCACATCTTTGGATTGTGGGAGAAACTGAAGTACCTGGAGGAAACCCACAAAGACACGGGGAGTATGTGTAAACTCTTCACAGTCGCCCAAGGCTGGAATCAAACCCAGATCTCTGACACTGTGAGGCAGCAGTGCTAAGCATTGAGCCACCGTACCACTGCTTAAGCAAAACAGTTTCAGGGGGACAACCTGAGATGATTGTAGTCTCTCTGATATGTTCTTTGACTGTGACCTTCTTGCTTGGTTCACTTCCCGTGTCTCCACTTTTCCTTCTTGAGCACTCCTGTAAGGAATCTTTTCAGATGTTTGCATGCAGAATGGAGTTTTAGAAAAAGTTCCTTCTGAATCTTGTTGATTAGTTGACTGAATGTATTCCCTTATTGATTTCCATTGGCTTAGTCATGTAAGGATTTCTTCTTGTCCTGTCTGATTTCAATCAGACTCTACTGACTTGCCCTAATTAATAGTTTGATCCATTCAGACTATTCTATTTCATTTACATGTAGATATTTTCCAAATTGACCTGTTCAGAGTTGTTTATATGCATCACTGGCAGATGTGGGACTTGAACCCAGGTCCTTTGGTTTAGAGCTGGAGACTCTACCACTGTGCCACAAGAGCCCTGCAATTCAGCTGTATCACTATAATTAACAAGTATTGATGCAAGTGTTGCACCCATTAAGTTTCCACATATTGCACACTGCTCCAACTTGTCCCCAACCCATTTAGCACTTTCCGAGAAAGGGCTACATTTGTTCGAGAAAACCAGAAAGAATGAAGGGGATCACATGTTTGATATTTGAAAGAAAACTGAGCTGGATATGGAAACAGGGGAATGGAGCTAACAAATATGCTTAGAAGCTCAGCAATCCATAGTTGAATGTGCTTGGACTGTGCCATCAAAGCAGGACTGCCTTAGCAAAGCATACATGGCTCCACTATATTCCCCACCTTATCAGTCACACAGTCGAGATATCCTTGCTGACGACATTGCATATCATGCAATTGAGTTAATGGATAGAGTCTTCACGAAGGGGAGCTGAGAGTCTTAAGAGACATGCTGAGGCAGGATTCCCTCTCTTCCAGTTTTGGAGGAAAATAATTGTTTTGGCAGAAAGAGAAATTGAGTAGTTTCCTGTACATGAACTTTAAATGGATGAAGACTCAGCCAGGTTCTTTATGGCTGTACAGCTCCTCCCTCTATCTGCTCTGTCCAAAGATTTAATCAACCATTGGAAGCTAATGAGATCAGACACAACTCCAGCTTTATACTTTCTCTGATTTTACACTTCTTTTAAATCAATGTAATATTGGGCAGAGTGTAAAACCAATGTTTCATATGATGCCATAGAATTTCTGCCAGGACTGTTCAGTGGAAATGATTCCTATTATATGCCAAGGAAAATGAGAGAAAGCTGTTGTGTAGTTTTAACTTCCTGGCATTGTGACAAGCAATGAGTAACGCTAAAAGTGTGTTCTGATCTATATTTTCATTCATTCATGGGATATGACCTTCACTGGAAAGGCCAAGATTTGTTGTTTGTCTATATTTATATCACAACATGCAACGACACACACACACACGAAATGTGAACCACATTTACAATTCTGCGTTCGTTGCTAAACTCTGTAAATCCATAAATCGCATACTTTGAGGGGGGTGCAGAAAGAACAAAAAGGTGGAAAACCCCTGACTCTATAAACTCGAGAGCAAGTGATGAAGAAAACTTCAATGAAAACCAAAACATTAGCTATATAACCACAGGTCGTGAATTGAAAGTAGTGAAAAGTGAACTTCATAAGGTAGCTTTGCCATTTAAAAAAATCTTTGAATATTGTATCAATCTCGTTTACTGTTTGTTTCTATGATTTTATGATAATTGAAGCAAGACAATGAAGACAACTTCCAAATAATATTTTTCAGTAATTGGAGAGAAAGGGGATGAACTTTCACAGATCCCATGAGTCCTTCTTGACTGTGATTATGGATTTCGCCACATAATTTACAACACTTCAGTTTAATTTGAGAGAGTGCTGGATTGTTGAATGTGCCATATACTTGCATTAATCATAAACGGAAGCTCTGTAATACTTAGCTCTATTATTCCATGTGCCCTTTGAAGCTCAGCAGAAAATTCTCCCATTCTCAGATCACCAACGTTCCTTGAACTGACGTTACCAAAAATAGTTATTTGATTAGTGACCCATCTTGGGATATGTTCCAGAAAACCAGCTGGTGAAGGATATGACTGGAGCCAATCTTTGCACATTTTTAAAAGAGTTTATTTACACAATTTTAGGTTGCATACAAGCAGCTCTTAACTGCACAACTACAGTTCCAGTCTGTGTGTATTTATAAGAACTGAGGTGAATCCCGTGTTTTGGTCTATCAGTTATTTCCAATAAAGATAATTAATAAATAATTAACAGAATTTCTTCACTTACTCTTTACATAAGAATTAGAGTCAATATGTAAAACCAATGTTTTAAGATGAATTACCAAGTTCTAATTTTATGTACAAACACTGCCTCATAGGAGCCCCTAATAATTTGTTTATTCAAGCATTTCTTTTGTAAATCTGAGATAGTTAATGAAATTTAGATGAACACTTGAAACACTATAGCAAGCAAGGCTACAGGCCAAGTGCTGGGAAATGGGATTCGATAGAAAGATGCTTGATAACCGGCACAGACAGAATGGGCCATGCTGCAAAATCTCTTTGACTCCATGACATTCATCTATCCATTTCAGTTTAGAGATTTCTTTTCCCACCAGCATTTGTGTTAAACTAATAAAGTCAATCTACAACTTTTTCTCACTTACCATTTCTGCAATTTGCATGCAGATTTTTACTAACGGAATCTCATAATCACTGGTTCCATATGAGCCAGTATTTCAGCAGCCAAAGTACTTTTAACAACAAAATATTTTTTAATCTTTAGCTTTTGAAGGTGGAAAAGAACATTTCTGCTCTCACATGAGAGATATTGTGAAACCAGCTCGTCAGAATACTCACCAGGCAGGTTAGCATGTGATGCATTCTTGATATTACCGCTTTCATGTTATTTGGATCATCTACATATATATGGAGATGGAGGTACACATTTCTCCAGACTTAATTTTATGTGTTATTCAATCTTAAAATATTCTCAGCTTTAAGGTGTTTAATTTTAGTATTTATCTCCAGTATGTCAAAGTTATCATCTGATGTAATTTCAAACAGCATTCAAATTGTTCAACTCATCAATAAACCTCTGTAGTCCTGTTTTTTTTAGACATAACGTCATCTTTCTGTGAAGATTTAGTATCAATAATCAGGATGGAGTGACAATCTCAAACAGAGGGATATTAGTTTAGAGTTAGTCCAGATCTAATTTGTTAATAGAATAGAATCCCTACAATGTGGAAACAAGCCATTCAGCCCAACTAGTCCATACTGACCCTCTGAAGAGCATCCCACCCAGGTCCCTCCCCCTACCCTATCACCCCACTTTTTCCATCACTAATGTGGCTAACCTACACATCCCTGAACACTATGGGTAATTTAGCATGGCGAATTCACCCAACTTGCACATCTTTGGACTACAGGAGGGAAAGTGAGGACTGCAGATGCTGGAGATCAGAGCTGAAAATGTGTTGCTGGAAAAGCGCAGCAGGTCAGGCAGCATCCAAGGAACAGGAGAATCGACGTTTCGGGCATCAGTCCTTCTACAGGAGGGAACCGGAGCACTTGGAGGAAACCCATACAGTCACAGGGAGAACGTGCAAACTCCACACAGACAGTCACCCAAGGGTGGAATCAAACCCAGGTCCCTGGTTCTATGAGGCAGCAGTGCTAATCACTTACCCCTCTCTTTAATAACTACACCAATATATTTAAATGTTCCTTAAGCGCGAATTTTAATTATAAATTCTACTGTAAACTTATATTTAACAACTTTCTCAAATTCTATGTTGACAGCCCATTAGGAAGAATCAGCATGCTTACTGAAGATGCCCAGCAGTTAATTTTTCATAAAACATTTTAGGATTTGGTTTTCAGTAAAACAGGTCTCACCTAAAAAGAAACACATTTTGAAATGCCATTCAAGAGTGATGTTTTTATTTTCCATTCTTATTTCTTCACGTACTTTTGGAGATAATTCTCTCTTGAAAGATTTAGTTCTGTCAAAAATGATCTTTTATATTACGATGCTGTAAGACAGGATTTGAGGAGCATACGTTGGGAGCATAGGCTGTCAGGGAAGGATGTGGTGGAAATGTGGAACTTTTTCAAGGAGCAGATACGACGTGTCCTTGATATGTATGTACCGATCAGGCAGGAAAGAAATGGTCGTGTGAGGGAGCCTTGGTTGACGAGGGAGGTTGAATGTCTAGTAAAGAGGAAGAAGGAGGCTTACATAAGGTTGAGGAAACAAGGTTCAGACAGAGCAGTGGAGGGATACAGGATAGCCAGAAGGGACCTGAAGAAAGGGATTAGGAGAGCTAAGAGAGGGCATGAAAAATCCCTGGCGGATAGGATCAAGGATAACCCCAAGGCATTCTATGCGTATGTGAGAAACCTGAGAATGACGAGAACGAGGGTAGGTCCGATCAAGGACAGTGGTGGGAGACTGTGTATTGAGTCGGAAGAGATAGGAGAGGTCTTGAACAAGTACTTCTCTTCAGTATTTACGAACGAGAGGGACCGTATTGTTGAAGAGGAGAGTGTGAAACGGACTGATAAGCTAGAAGAGATACCTGTTAGGAAGGAAGATGTGTTGGACATTTTGAACAACTTGAGGATAGACAAGTCCCCCGGGCCTGACGGGATATATCCTAGGATTATGTGGGAAGCAAGAGAGGAAATTGCAGTACCGTTGGCAATGATCTTCTCGTCTTCACTGGCAACTGGGGTGGTACCAGGGGACTGGAGAGTAGCGAATGTTGTGCCCCTGTTCAAAAAAGGGAATAGGGATAACCCCGGGAATTACAGGCCAGTTAGTCTTACTTCTGTGGTAGGCAAAGTAATGGAAAGGGTACTGAGAGATAGGATTTACGAGTATCTGGAAAGACACTGCTTGATTAGGGACAGCCAGCACGGATTTGTGAAGGGTAGGTCTTGCCTTACAAGTCTTATTGAATTCTTCGAGGAGGTGACCAAGCATGTGGATGAGGGTAGAGCAGTGGATGTAGTGTACATGGATTTTCGTAAGGCATTTGATAAGGTTCCCCATGGTAGGCTTATGCGGAAAGTCAGGAGGCATGGGATAGAGGGAAATTTGGCCAATTGGATAGAAAACTGGCTAACCGGTCGAAGTCAGAGAGTGGTGGTAGATGGTAAATATTCAGCATGGAGTCCAGTTACAAGTGGAGTTCCGCAGGGATCAGTTCTGGGTCCTCTGCTGTTTGTAATTTTTATTAATGACTTAGATGAGGGAGTCGAAGGGTGGGTCAGTAAATTTGCAGATGATACAAAGATAGGTGGAGTCGTGGACAGTGAGGAGGGCTGTTGTCGGCTGCAGAGGGACTTAGATATGATGCAGAGCTGGGCTGAGGAGTGGCAGATGGAGTTCAACCCTGCCAAGTGTGAGGTTGTCCATTTTGGAAGAACAAATAAGAATGCGGAATACAGGGTTAATGGTAGGGTTCTTGGTCAGGTGGAGGAACAGAGGGATCTTGGGGTCTATGTACATAGATCTTTGAAGGTTGCCACTCAGGTGGATAGAGTTTGTAAGAAGGCCTATGGAGTATTATCGTTCATTAGCAGAGGGATTGAATTCAAAAGTCGTGAGGTGATGTTGCAGCTGTACAGGACTTTGGTTAGGCCACATTTGGAGTACTGTGTGCAGTTCTGGTCGCCTCACTTTAGGAAAGATGTGGAAGCTTTGGAGAGGGTGCAGAGAAGATTTACCAGGATGTTGCCTGGAATGGAGAGTAGGTCGTACGAGGATAGGTTGAGAGTTCTCGGCCTTTTCTCGTTGGAACGGCGAAGGATGAGGGGTGACTTGATAGAGGTTTATAAGATGATCAGAGGAATAGATAGAGTAGACAGTCAGAAACTTTTTCCCCGGGTACAACAGAGTGTTACAAGGGGACATAAATTTAAGGTGAAGGGTGGAAGGTATAGGGGAGATGTCAGGGGTGGGTTCTTTACCCAGAGAGTGGTGGGGACATGGAATGCGCTGCCCGTGGGAGTGGTAGAGTCAGATTCATTGGCGACCTTTAAGCGGCATTTGGATAGGTACATGGATGGGTGCTTAATCTAGGATAGAAGTTCGGCACAACATCGTGGGCCGAAGGGCCTGTTCTGTGCTGTATTGTTCTATGTTCTATGTTCTATATCATTGTAACTACAACCCCATGAATACATAACCAAGAGAGCTAAACTGGATTTCAAGACTAATTTTATAGTGTGAGAGAGTGGGAGGGAGTTTACAATAGCATCTGTATCACTCAATCATTCTTCAAAATGCCTTGTAACTAGCTTCACTTTAACTTTAAACATCCCAGCTGTGAAGGCTTTTCCAATACAAATCTATCTATTTGACAAATCGAGTTGACCATTATATGGTAGATCAGAATAAATTCCAAACGCTCTCCAAGTATCTAATTTGCTTTGTTTTTCTGGCCATATGAGTTTATCCAGAAGTGCACTGGCAACAAAGCTTCATAATGATGAGAACTGGAACTTGTGGCAGTATTCTGTGACACAGACTTCATTTAGTTGTCTAATCTGTTCAAGACGTATTCTTTCATTATACTGTTACTCTGAGATCTCCCTCATGAATTAACTTTCTCCAGTACAAGTTCAAATTTTGATGTAAGAGTCACTTCCAGATTCAGTATCAGTACTTGCACTGTACCTTCTTACCCTCCCACTCTTTTGCACCATTCTGCCGGTCCATGGCTTTCATTTGTTGGCCATCATCCTGAATATTCAAACTATAAGAGCAACAAATCTTTGGATGTGGTCGCTCTGTCATGTGTATCATGATTGTGCACATTGCTACTACTCAATGCTTCAAATATATTTCATTCCTCAGTCCCTTCATCACCGAACACAATGGTATTGGGTAAAGTACAAGGTGGCTGGCTTGCTTCTATTAGCTGCTCAGAAATTTTAAAATTGTTTCTAATTAATTATGAGGAACCAACATTAGTAGTTCGATTGCCATGTTTGACAACTACTGTCTTACTATGATGTCATATTACTGTGCAAGAGCTTTTCTATTCATTGCAACTTACTCTTTCATAATACATCATATCACTTGCTTTGCTTCATTCTTCCATGGAATATGGGTGTTACTTGGATGGTCAGTATTTATTTCTGACCCCAAATTGTTCTTTACTACATAGTTTGCAAGGCCATTTTAGAGCCTAATTAGGATCCAACTATGTTGATCTGGGCCTGGAGTTACATGTGGGTCAGTCCCTGTAAGGATGGTAAATTTCCTTCCCAAAAATATATCAATAAATCAAACAGATTTTTGCAACAATTGATGGTAAGTCCTGGTCACTATCACTGAGACCAGCCTATGTTTAAGGTTTATTTCAAATTGAATTTGAATTCCAGCAGCTGCCATTGTGAAATTTGTACCCCTGTCCCAAAAGCATCTAGATTATTAACCCCATGGTAAATTAATTAAATTAATTAATCTTGAATTAAATGCCTCAGTGTTCTCTAAATTTTCCATCAGACCACAACATTAGTGAAAACATACCTTCCTGTATGGGCAGTCAAATGTGCTAGAAGAAAATTAAACCTATTGTAGAATCATCTAACTACCAAACAACAAAGAATGCATAGATGAGAAACCCAGTAGCTCAATCAGCACAGCATCAGATTATTAATCTGTGAGTTCAGTGTTCAAGTCCCTATTTGGGTCCAGTTTAATGCTTTTGTGGCACAATGGTAATGCACCTGAAAGCCTAGTTTCAAGCCCCACCTACTCCATAATATTTCTGAACAGTTGAATTAAAAACATCTACACTTTGGTACCAGATGCAGAGCTAAACCATGCTGGAAAATGGTAGGAGAGAATATGAGATGTAATCCATAGAGTAATTGATAGGGACTGTGTCCTGTCCTTCAGCAATCTCGAGTGAAATCTTTGCGCGAACTGCCCATGACAGTACATCTGGTTCATCAGCTCTAACCTGATGCAGCATTTTATCAATTGCTGCATGGTTCTTTTCACAGAGCTCATTGGTGCCAGTATGTTCAGCAGTTGTATTCATATCCATAAAGAAAAACAGAAATTGTTGAAAGATCTCAGCAGGTCTAGCAGTATCTGTCAACAGTTCTGATGAAGGGTCACTGGACCTGAAACGTTAACTCTGAGTTCACTTGACAGATGCTGCCAGAACAGCAATTTCTGTGTTCTGTTTCTGATTTCCATCATCCACAATTCTTTCTTTTCTTTAATTTGTATTCCTAATCATGATGTTCATATTTGGCGCATTTGTTTGAACTTTACATTGGCCAACTCCACTCCATTACAGAAATTTAGGAAAACAAATCCAGGTTTAGGCCATCAAACCTGCAACACCATTCAATACAATCATGGCTGATCATGTTATTTCAGTATCCCACTTCCACGTTCTCTCCATACCCCTTAATCCCTTTCGACGCAAAAACCAAGTCCAGCTCCTTCTTAAATATATCTAGTGAACTCGCCCCAACAGCTTTCTGCAGGAGAGAATTCCACAGGTTCATAACTCTGAAGAAATTCTTCCTCATCTTAGTCCTGAATGGTTTACCCCTTGTTCTGAGACTATAACCCCTTGTTCTGGATATACCCAAAATCGGGAACATTCTTCCCATAGCTATCCTGTCCAGTCCCACCAGGACTTTGTATGCTTCTATGAGAGTCCCCATTCATTCTTCTAAATTCCAAACAGTACATCCCAGTTGATCCAATCTTTCCTCACATGTTAGTTCTGCCATCTCAGGAATCTGTGTGATGAACCTTCACCGGCTGCCGCAACAGCAAGTGAGAAATATCGGTGGGAAATTTTGCTGGTAGGAGAAAGTGAGGACTGCAGATGCTGGAGATCAGAGCTTAAAAATGTGTTGCTGGAAAAGCACAGCAGGTCAGGCAGCATCAAAGGAGAAGGAGAAAGTCCGAAACGTCGATTCTCCTTCTCCTTTGATGCTGCCTGACCTGCTGCGCTTTTCCAGCAACACATTTTAAAATTTTGCTGGTACCCAAAGACTGATCTTTCCCCACTTTTCAATGATCTTCTTTATAAAACCCTTTGTATCTTTACTAAGTATTATGGAGTTTATTGAAGTTACCAATTCTATAAATTGTGGAATGGAAATCTTTTCACCCTTGTTCCATAACTTCAGATGTTGTCATCAACCACAAAAGATCTTTAACCTTTGACAATTAGGCTGAACAAATTGTCTATCTAACTGCAAGGTAAAATATCCCAGAGAGAAAACAGACTCTCCTGATGCTATTAGTAGTTGTTTCACCCTCCAGTGAGAAATAGCGAAGTTTGTTGAAGGGCTACAGTGATGTCCTGACTGGATAAACTGTGGATACACTGACTTACAAAAAAAATTATTGACTTATAATGCTTCATACTGCATTTCATTTGTTCCTTTATCATGGAATGTTTACTTAACAGCAAAGTTCTCACACTAGAAACTACATCAGTATTTATAAAATGGTTTTCTCCTGCTGGAATATATGAAATTGTAACTTTCTTCAGTAACCTCAATATACGATCACCACGAAACCTACATCAAATCCTTTTGCATGTTTAAAAAATGTTGTTATTCCCCTCAGCTTGCTGAATCATGATAACCTTTTAATCAATCTGTTACAAATATGAGAAGTGCAAGTGTCATCCAGTACTGGACAGTCTACAGACTCTTAAAACTAACATGGCTCATTTTGATGAATAAAATGTGTCCAGGTTTATCGTTATCATCAAACCCTTTTTTGGAATTCTCTTTATTATGTTCAGCTTGAGGACTTTTCTGCTCTCTCCTTTGCGTAGTACACTGTGCAATCGCACGTTGAGTCCCTCTGACCGATCCTTGGGTTCCTGGGAATCATGCATCTATTTTTGAGGTTATAATCCTGGTTTCTGTTGCAGTAGTCAGATTTGCTAAAAGTGGTTTTACCATAGTTCTGTTTTTGTTTACTTCTTCCATTGCATTACAGTCTGCATCCAGTCATTCCATCCCCTTGTCCAAACACTTGTCCATAAATATTCTCTGAGTCTGAGGGAAGCAGCATGTGATGAAAGATTCAACTGTATTTCAAGGATTATTAATTTGCACTTTCAAATCAGTTAGTCACTGAGTTCCCTGTTATTTTGTCATTACAGGACATGCCATTTGTTCTGCAAAATCTGAGGGAAGTGACAGTTTCCTTAGGGAATGTTTCAAGGCAGCAGGTATCTGATTCAATAGGTTCCATCTCCCCGAGAACCAGGAGCCCTGCCATATAGACAACTGAGACCAAGCCAGCAATTTAAATTCGAGCACTGATCAAATTTTTCCCAAGTTGGATTTCGTCAGCTTTGAGACAATCTGTGTTACATATTCCATAAAAAAACAGAGAATGCTGGAGATTCTCAACAGTTCTGTGGAGATAAAGGCAGAGTTAATGTTTTGAATTCACTAAAACTCTTCGAGTCAGAGCTGAAGAGTCAGACTGGATTTGAAATGTTAACTCTGTTTTTCTCTCCATTAATGTTGTCAGACCTGCTGATATTCTTTATCACTTTCTTTATTTTGTTATGTTGGAGGGTTTGAGCTACAGGGAGAGGCTGAATAGGCTGGAGCTATTTTCCCTGGACCATCGGAGGCTGAGGGATGACCTTATGGAGGTTTATAAAATCATGAGGGACATGGATAAGATAAATAGACAAGGTCTTTTCCCTGGGGTGAGGGAGTCCAGAACTAAAGGGCATAGGTTTAGGGTGAGAGGGGAAAGTTTTAAAAGGGACCTAAGGGGCAACCTTTTCACGCAGAGGGTGGTACGTGTATGGAATGAGCTGCCAGAGGAAGTGGTGGAGGCATCTGGCTGGGTAAATAAATAGGAAGGGTTTGGAAGGATATGGACCGAGTGCTGGCAAATGGAACTAGATTAGTTTAGGATACCTAGTCAGCATGGACAGGTTGGCCTGAAGGACCTGTTTCTGTGTTGGACATCTCTATGACTCTGACTGCCATTTACCGAATTCAATTCTAATTCTCAACCACCCTTTATATAAATGTACTTCCTAGCATCTTTCTTGGACAGCCTGGCCCTAATTTTTTAAAGTCTCTGTGCTTGGAATTGTGTGGAAGAGGGAAACTACTTCATAGTCTAATGAGAAGAGGCTCTTGACTCAAACAAGATGTAGTTCATTGAATTGTAACAGCAATATACAAATTACTTTGAAGTGATAAACATTGTTTTAGAGATGATGAAGAAAACCCAGGTGGTAAGTCTTTCTTCCTTTGAGATCCTAAACTATTCCTCCACTCAACTTTAAATCCATATGACCCTCCTCAGGGTTAACCCTTGCTGCCCTACCAACTTTATACGTAGAAAAACTTACTCCTCACATTAGCACCCCACCATCTTAAATATTCACTATTACTTCCAGTGTGGCACACCTCTCAGTATTTAGCAGACCATGTCAATGGATGGAGCTCAGCATAGAGAACAATGGGCCATGACATTCAATGTCACTGCTTCAGAAGGCAACTGATCAGCCTTTCAGTGAAAGGTTTCCCTGACTCAGATAATGGTATCTTAAATATACAATGGTTCATGTTAGTGCTGGATTGTCAGCTTCCATTCACTATTTGGTCTCAATTCAAAGGATTTCTTGAACTGAGAACGGTCAAAACATAACAGTGATTGGGGTCCAGTCAATATAATTCACTTTTCATAATTTGAACCACATTGGTTCATCACCTTGTGACTGAAAGAGGGCCTGAGTGTGGTTGTAAGTACATGTAAATGTATCATGTAAGATTTGTGAGTATGCAGACAAAGGTGAGCCTGGTGTACCAGTTTTGACTTGAACCATCTGTTCATCAGGGAAATTATTGTTTCTTTGGCTGTGCATTTAGGAGGCAACCACGTTAAACATGAGTGAGTCCTGAAGCTATCTGGTGTCAGCACCAATCAGTCATATAAGACTGTGGACCCACCTACTCTAGGGTGATATCTGCCATTTGCAGCCTTTCTGGAGCCTGGGAGATCCATCAGTGATCAAGACTCTCTGGTGGATAGAAACCGAGCAGATTGTAATCAAGGCTCACCTACAAGCTCAGAGGTTCCCGTCTGTGGAACAGCTGACCCAGCTGTTCAGCTAGCGCCAGCCAGATGGTTAGCAATGTGCATCTGCAGGGGTTCAAGACAGAAATTCAATTTAAAGAGGGTGGTTATTATTTTGTTTGTAAATCATAGAAAATGACAGCAATGGGGCTGATGGAACCTATCTAAGACAGGAGGAAATGTAGTATATTATTAAAATACAAAAGATTTACAAATCAGCCTGAAGGAACAGCTGTGGCTAATGCAAATTAGCCTCCACTCTTCAGAGTTCAGGCAGAATTAGAACTCCTTACAGTGCTCTGGTATCAATGCATTCTTACATAAGTCAGTTTGTAAGTGAGCAACAATCTCTTGTCCTTTCTGTCGCTGCCTTTAGGTCATGTGTCCTCTCTGCCTTCTCTAACCCTGTGCCTGCAGCATATGTACAGTCTATCTACTGAAGCACTTTTACACTTCTGATTCTGGCAGTCTGAAATTGTGAAGCCAACTCCCAGTGCTGACAATACTAATGTCATCAAAACATAGATTCAAGTACCAATCACCAGGATCAGAAAGCCAGATGTAGGCATTAGGTTCCTGTGAATGCGAAATAAAGTAAGAGCATGACAAAAATGGTCTTATATTTTGTAAATATTAATCTGAATGTATCACACACCCAGATTAAAGATCTCACTCCACTTTTCCTCTTTTAATATTAAGCAAGAAGCTAATAATAATGGCATTCTGTTCAGTTTGCCATCATCCCACCCGTTGGCTTCATTTATCTTTTCATTCCTTCTCATTAACTCTTTCAGTATTGCGTTTTCTTTTAGTCAGATAAGAACTGCAGGGTTGGAATGTGTGTAGGGAGAACATAATGGGGGCAGACCGGTGCTATGCCAACAGGCTGACTGTTTTAGCTTTGTGTGCTGGAGGGTAGGACAGAACCTATCCTGTCTTAGATAGGTTCCATCAGCCCCATTGCTGTCATTTTCTATGATTTACAAACAAAATAATAGCCACCCTCTTTTAGGCAAAGTAGGAGGGATCCTCCTTTATAGGTCTCCCGGACTCACTGGAAACATCCTTCCTACTTCCCATGCTTGGACCTTTCCCCCTACCCCAGGAATTGGACCCATCATTCCTGGGATTTCCTGTACACCCCTCCAAGGCCAGATCTCCTCAATGACATCCCCAACTCTGGACTCCTTGGTAAGATAGGTTATCCCAGCAGTGGCCATTACTCCCAGTAGCACTTTGTGGTCCATGGAGCTGCTAGCTAATTCCATTGCCTGACAGTCTCTGAGGCAAGACATCATCCTGCAATGGGATAGAAGTCTCCTCATGAAGCAATTACAGCTGCTTCTAGCACTAAGTTGTTGTAGGGCAGATGTGGCTAGCATGTCCTGTTGAGGCTCAGGTCAGACTGCATTTGGAATATTGTGAGCAATTTTGGGCCCCACATCTAAGGAAAGATGTGCTGGCATTGGAGGGGGTCAGAGGAGATTTTCAAGAGTGATCCCGGGTGTGAAATGTTTGTCATATGAGGAACAGTTGAGGACTTTGGAATTTAGAAGGATGTGGGTTGTGGGGAGAGATGGGTGAAATTGCATTGGAACTACAGAACACTAAAAGGCCTGGAGACAATAGACATGGAGAAGATGTTTCTACCAGTAGGAGAGACCAGGACCCAAGAGCATAACCTCAGGATGAAGAGGCACACATTTGGAACTAAGATGAGGAGGAATTTCTTCAGATAGACGTGGTGAATGTGGGGAACACATCGCTGCAGAGAGCTGTGGAGGCCAAGTCATTGAGTATCTTTAAGACAAGGGTTTATTTACAGAGTTCAAATAACAAAAGGAGAGTGAAACTGGATATAATTGTAGAGCAGGAGGCAAACTGAGAGAACACAGAGAAACCCTTCCAGCTTGGTCATGAGCAGCACCATAAGAACTCAACTAAATATTTATAAAAGCTCCCAACTCTTTATCACTCTGTTAGCAAGCACATGTGAAAGAGGTCGAGCTTTGCAGTGCTGGCAAGGTGGAGTTAGGCATCTGCACAAGAGAGGATAATAAAACACATAAAAACAAGAGTACCTCAACTAATTTATTTAAATTGGATCAAATGGAACTGTAACTTCCATATTGTGCTATCTGAGATTGATATTGATTAGAAACTCCTTTCAGTCTACTTATGAATAAACAGGAATGAAACTGATGGATTGGGCAGTGTGACCAGGATATGTGATATAGATCTGACTAGTAGATTATTGAGCTTACTGCAACCTCTTTGAAGGAAACCCAGCAGAGACTAGAGAGAAGTTTATGTTTTATTGACATAATAAAAGTTTCCATTAAAGACTGCACTGGTCAACTGGGGAAAGACTGCATATCGAAAAACAAATATCATGAATGGTAATCACCATTCCTCCAGTAACAATCAGATGCATCAACCACAGTAAGACTAATATGTTCAATATACTACACATTACTTTTTGTCAGGTTCTGAATTGAGAGCCATGACTGTTTGCATCTGAGTCATGAAGGATTAAAATGTTTCCCTAACTGGTCCTTCTGCTTGGTGAGCATTTGCAGAGCTTGCCTGGATAGAACAAGAGAGAGTTTGTGCTCCTGATTGTTGTCCAGTGGTTAGTACTGAAAAGAATCAGTGTGCTCTACCAGTATGAGAACTGATTTGGATAGGAAGGCAGTCATCACCTGCTTTTGAACAAAATGTACATAAAAAAAGGGCATCAATGCTAGAGACGAAAAAAAGAGCCATGAAATGTCAACAAAAGTAATCCTGACATGAACAAATCATAGTGCAGATTAGGATGTAGTACAGGCAGCAGTTTTGGACGAATGAAATGTATGTGGGCGGCACGGTGGCACAGTGGTTAGCACTGCTGCCTCGCAGCGCCGGAGATCCGCGTTCAATTCCCGCCTCAGGCGACTGACTGTGTGGAGTTTGCACGTTCTCCCCATGTCTGCGTGGGTTTCCTCCGGGTGCTCCGGTTTCCTCCCACAGTCCAAAGATGTGCAGGTCAGGTGAATTGGCCATGCTAAATTGCCTGTAGTGTTAGGTTAGGGGTAGATGTAGATGTAGGGGTATGGGTGGGTTACGCTTCGGCGGGCGCGGTGTGGACTTGTTGGGCCGAAGGGCCTGTTTCCACACTGTAAGTAATCTAATCTAATCTAATCTAAAAAAAAGTCAGGCACAGCACGACACAAATTTCTTATATGAATAAGTGTATAATTGTGATACTCTATCTTTCACCCATTGCGTTTGGTCAAAATTAAGAAAAATCTGAAACTGGAACCCAATCCACCCACTTCTGATTTTAAATGGTTTGGAATGAAGAACAATCTACTTGCAAGAGGTGCATTGACCATTTAATGAGGCTGATTTTATTGTTTGTTAATCATTCAGTCATCATGGATCTCGCTGGGTGGGACAGCATTTGTTACCCATTGTTAGTTGCCTTTGAGAAGGTGGTCAAGAGTGTGATACTGGGAAAAGCACAGCAGGTCAGGCAGCATCCGAAGAGGAGCAGGAAAATCAATGCTCCACCATAAGCTCTTCATCGGGAATTTCTGATTTTGGAAATTTGCCTTTTGCCCGAAAAGTCGATTCTCCTGCTCCTCGGATGCTGCCTGACCTGCTGTGCTTTTCCAGCACCACACTCTCGACTGACTCTCCAGCATCTGCAGTCCTCACTTTCTCCTTTGAGAAGGTTGTGATGAGTTGTCTTTGTGAATAACTGGGTTAAAATCCCGGAATCCCCTTCCTAACAGCACTGTGCATGTTTGTACATCCCAAGGACTGCAGTAGTGCAAGAAGACAACTCAGCACCACCTTTTCCAGGGCAATTAGGAATGGACAATAAATGTTGGCCCAGTTAGTGACGTCCACATTCCAGAAACAAAGTCCTTTTCCTGCACACTACACCAGCAAAGTCATCGAATTCGACAGGCGGAATTCGCTTGTGATCTTAGCCTCCAGGGAGATGTTTCCCATAGTCACAGTTCCTCTTACAAGAGAAAAGTACTGAAGATTTTGCCAACTTGAAATAAGGACAGAAAATGTTGGAATTAATCTGACAATATCTGAGGGAAGAATTTAGACCGTTATTTGTAGGACGTGAACTTTCTTTATCTGTATTGGCTATAACGCGATTCCGGCCCCATTGGTTTAAAATGGTGCAGCTGTTGTGTGATTTTCTTCTAACAAAAGATTGCTCGAGAATGGAACAGTGGTGTTATATCAGAACCAACTGTACTTGAATAGAAGGCCCTCAGACCCTTTCTGGTAAGAGCCCCAGTGCTCTCAAGCATAATTTCTGTATTCAGCCTGAAGGCACCTCTGAAGAAGAGTCATTATACTTGAAATGTTAACACTGTTGCTCTCTCAACAAGTGCCATCAGACCTGCTGAGTTTATCCAGCATTTTCTGGTTTTATTTCAGATCTCCTGCAACTGCAGTATTTTGCTTTGAATCTCTAAACTATTGGACCAGTGATATTTCAGTTAGCTTAATTGGCAGGACATCCAGTTTGCAATGCAGAGTGATGTCAACAAAGTAATTCAGTTCATGCACTGGCTGAGGTTACCATGAGGACTCTACTTCTCAAACCTTTCCCTTCACCTGAGGCTTGGTGACCCTCAGGTTAAACCATCACCAATCATCACTCTGTCTAATGAGAGAACAGCCCTATAGTCTAGTCAGATTATGGCAACTTTACCTGTATGACCACAATGCCATCATCTCCCTTGGAGCTATAAAAATGCACCTAACTTTAAGAGTTGCAGGTTGACTTTACAAATTGCAGGTTAGCTTTATCTGGTTCTCACTTTCCACATATTGGCTTACTTGCTGAGGGGTGCAGTCACTAGATCCACAGTGCATTTGGCATTGGGCTAATTGCCTCAGCTATCATTTAGTTTATGTGTTGTTTTCATTACTTAGAACAGACGTGATTTGATTGTGCATTTCAATCCCTGATCCCAGACGCTGATTCTATCAATATTTTAGCTCCTGTGCTACAAAAGTCAAAAATTGTGCTAAAGCTGCAGAGTCCCAAATGGAATAGGCCTAACAGTTTGGAGGGGGTTACAAAAGAGATTTACTAGAATTATTCCAGACTTAAATGGATAGATTGGAACAAATAGGGGTGGTCTCCTAAAGACTGGAAAGGCTGAAAAGGAAAACAATCATAAAGATTTTTAGAGAGAGTAAATAAACAGAGGCTGTTTCCGGTGCATAAAATGTCAATGCCCATGGGGCCAAGATTGAAGATGATAACCAAAGAAACCAGAGTCACATAAGGGAAAGTGTTGTTATCTGACAAGAGATTAAGATTTGAAGTGTATTTAATTTAATACTAACCTGTAAAAGGGTATTGGATAAATATTTGAAGTAGAGAACTGGGAGACAGCAGGAGAGAGAGCTAACTGGATAATACTTTCAAAGACGTGCCACAAGCATGATTGACTGAATGGCCTCCTGTGCTGTTTTATTCTATTTTGAGAAGAGTTGAGGCTTGTCTCTTGCAGAGAAAGTGAGGACTGCAGATGCTGGAGATCAGAGCTGAAAATGTGTTGCTGGAAAAGCGCAGCAGGTCAGGCAGCATCCAAGGAGCAGGAGAATCGACGTTTCGGGGATGAGCCCTTCTTCAGGATTCGAAATGTCGATTCTCCTGCTCCTTGGATGCTGCCTGACCTGCTGCGCTTTTCCAGCAACACATTTTCAGCTTGTCTCTTGTGGTCAGGGAACATGATAGATCTTCAATGGGTAAATGTGTCCTCTTGGAGCAATAATTGAAGAGGGTTTTTTTTCAGATGATGACAATGAATCAGAGTGGCATTTGTACCATGTCTATGATGTTGATGTTTTACACGTTGGTTAGAGTGTTCACTTAAATTCTTATTGTTGAATTATTTATTAGGATAGTATGCAGCACCTTAGCAAATAAAATAAAATTTTCATAAAAAATGTTCAGTGAAATTTCAGTGAGTGAATGCTGTCCTTAAGCTGTAAATGCTTAATATTTGTGGTGTTAAAATAACAGCACTGGCAGCAGGGGATGTTAAATATTTATTTAAGCCTGATATGCGGAATGGCAATATATTATGATAGTTCTGAGACATGATTGGTTGAGTGGGTGAGTATTGACGTGCAGTAAAAGCTCTCATTACAGGAACAAGCTTAATAGCTGTCGATCAATAGCTACATCAGAATTTAATTGCTTCTATGTACTAAATAGTAAAAATGAAGGTTTGTGTATGTTTTATACAAAAAAAAGCTTTGCAAGATTAAACAGTCAAGTGCACATTGGGGAAAGACTTTTCCTTGCATTGAAATTTGCAGCAATTTGTCGTGTATCATTTCGACACGCATTTTCTAATTTTCTGCAAACACAGAAGAAAGACAACGTACTCCCAAGGTAAACTGCTGTGCCTGCTTCCCTGTTCAAACAACAAGAAACAATTCAAGGTTTTTTAAAGCGCACATTCGCAAGGAGACAACCTCTGAGTCCATGGATTCAAATCCAGCCTAAGACAAGTAACTAAACAAAAATAGAATAAAGTGAACCAAAACAGAAGATGTTGAAGTTTTGCACATAGATGATCAGTCAACATTAGGCAGGCATGTGAATGAGAGATTGAGTTCGGGGAGTTGGAAAGGCAGGCTGTGAGAGGGATACAAATAGTTTACAGAGAGATATTGTTAGGATAAGTCAATTGGAAAATGGAGTATAATATGAGGAAAATGTGAAGTTGTTCATTTTGGAAGGAAGACCAAAAGAATAGAAAATTATTTAAATGTAGAGAAACTGCAGAAAACTAGGGACTTCGAGGTACTTATGCATAAAATACAAAGCTAACATACAGGTGCAACAGGTAATTAGGAGCACAAATGGAATGTTGGCCCTTATTTCAAGACAGTTGGACTATAAGTGTCAGGAAGTCTTACTGCAACTGCATAATGTGGAGAGGTGATGGCCTGTGGTATTGTCACTAAAATATTAATCCAGGAAGTAGGAGAAAATGAAGACTGCAGATGCTGGAGAGTCAGAGTCAAAAAGTGTGGTGCTGGAAAAGCACAGCACGTCAGGCAGCATCCGAGGAGCAGGAGATGAAGGAGATATGCCCAAAATATCCACTTCCCTGCTCCTCAGATGCTGCCTGACCTGCTGTGCTTTTCCAACACCACACCTTTTGACTCTATTATTCCAGGAACTTCACTAATATTCTGGGGACCTGGGTTTGAATCCTGCCATAGCAGATTGTAAAATTTGAATTCAATAAACAAAGTCTGGAATTAAAAATCTACTGATGAGTATGAAACCATTTCTAATTGTTGGAAAAACCAATCTGGCTCACTCATGTCCGACAGGGAAGAAAATCTTCGAATAATTGCAAGGAAATTATCCTTACCTGGTCTGGCCTACATGTAACTCCAGACCCACAGCAATGTGGTTGACTCTTAGCTGTCTTCTGAAATGGCAGAACAAGCCACTCAGTTGTATCAATCACAAAGAAGTCCCAATAAAGAAACAAAATTGTATGGATCACCTGGTATTGACCTTGGCACTAGAAAAGACTGTGGCAGAAACAGTTCTATCAATGCTCCAAACTCCCCCTCACTCTCATCTGCGGGCTTGTGCCAAAATTGGGAGAGCTGTCTCACAGACTTGTCAATCAACAGTTTGACATAGTCATACTCACAGTATCATAACTTACAGACAATGTCCCAGTCAGTCACTATCCCTAGATCTGTTCTGTCCCACTGGCGCGACAGAACCAGCAGAGGTTGAACTCTGCTTAAAAATCTCTGTCAGTTCTTGAAAATTGACAAGTTTGTTCTCCCTTCAGGCATTTTCCCTCATTTTTCCTAAGGAAACCTGCCTTTCTCAACGGCTACACATCCAACAAGCAAAGTTTAACTCAGACTTGAACAGTAACTCCATTACCATTAGAATGGTACACATAGAAACATTCAGATTGTCATGTTTTTTGCTGCCTATTTGATCTAATTATCCAATTAGTTTCAATCTCTCGCTCTTTTCCCACAGCCTCATAACTTTTGCCCCTTTAAATACTGGTCCAAAACCCTATCGGAAGTTATTACTAAAACCTTTCAGGCAGTGAATTTGAGATCATAATAACTTCATGCCTATTAAGTTTCACATGTCATCTATGCCAGTTCTATAGTTAATCACCTTCAGCTGTATACTCTGGTTACTGACCCCTATGTCATTTGAAGCAATTTATCCTTATTTTCTCCATCTGTAAGCACTATGAATTTGAACACCCCCATTAAATCTCCTTTTAGCCCCACTTTATAGAAGCAGAGAGTCTTAGAAATCTCTAATGCAGAGAAAGATCCTTCAGCCATTGTGTCTGCAGTGGTCAAAAATCACCTACCTAACTATTGTTACCCTGACGAACTTACACAGTACAATCTGCCTGTGAAGCATGTAAGGCAATACCTTTCACTGTACCTTCTAAATTCTAGGGGAAACAGACCTGAAAAATTATGATCTCTCCTCGTAATTTAGCCCCTGAAGTCCAGGTATCATTCTTGTAAACCTTTTCTGCACTCCCTCCAAACTCCCTACATGTATCCTTCCGAAGATATAGTCCTCAGAGCTGCTCACAGAATTCCAAGTGGGGTCTAACCAGGATTTGTGTAATTGCATCATAACTTCTACATCCCTGTACTTCAGTCCTCTAGATATAAAGGCTAGCATTCCATTAGTTTTCTTGATTGTTTTCTGCACTTGTTTGTGGTACTTTAAAGATCCATGCACCTGAACCTTCACTATATTTAACTTTATACCATTTAGTAAGTATACGGATCTATTCTTTTTCAATCCAAAATAGATAGCCTCATTCTTGCCTGCATTGAGCTCCATCTGCCACAGTTTTGCCCATTCACCTAGTGTGTCAATATCCCTTCAGTTTTATGTATCATCTACTCTCTCTACAGTGCTGCCTAACTTTGTCATTAGCAAATTTGGATTTATGACTTTAAATGGCATTATTCAAGTCGTTAATGCATCATGTGAATAATTGAAGCTCGAACACAGATCCATGAGGGACACTACTTGTCACATCCTGCCATTTTTGAGTAGCTACCCATTACTCCTTTTTTTTTTGTTGCCTGACACTCAATCAATTTCCCAGCTATATTATTCCATGGGTTTCTACCTTAGTTAACAGTCTTTTATGTGGGACTTTATCAAATTCCTTCTGGAAGTCCATTAAAAAATGCAGAGTGGTGTATAAATTCTCCAAGTTTGCAGATGACACATAGCTGAGCGAGAGGATGAGCTGTAAGGAGGATTAAAGATCCTTCAGCCTGATTTAGATAAATTAAAGGTAAATATGAGGAGCAAAAACACAAGTTGCTCGAAAAGCTCAGCATGTCTGGCAGC
The DNA here is from genome assembly GCF_047496795.1 of Chiloscyllium punctatum. NCBI lineage: Eukaryota > Metazoa > Chordata > Chondrichthyes > Orectolobiformes > Hemiscylliidae > Chiloscyllium > Chiloscyllium punctatum. The sequence continues at coordinate 131,668,581 of NC_092739.1, read as the reverse complement.
ATCTCCACACTGCCAAGAATGCCTTTAACCCTGTATTCTGCATTCAAATTCTTCAAATGACTTCACACGTTTCCACGTTGTACTCCATCTACCACTTATTAGCTCAGTTCTGCATCCTGTCAATGTCCAGTTGCAACCTATAACAGCCTACACTATCCATGAATTCACCAACCTTCATGTCATCAGCAAACTTATTAACCCAACCTTCTACTTTCTCAACCAGTGATTTATAAAAATCACAAAAAGCAGAGGTCCCACTGGTCACCAAGCTCCAAACTGAATACTTTCCATCTAGCACCACCCTCTGTCTTCTAAGGCCAGCTAATTCTGTATCCAGACATCCAGATTTTCCTGTATCCCATGCTCCTTACTTTCTGAATGAGCCTACCATGGGGAACCGTATGAAATGCTTTGCTAAAATCCATGTAGACCACATCCACTGCTTTACCTTCATCAATATGTTTTGTCACATCTTCAAAGAATATAATATGGCTTGTGATGCATGACCTGTCCCTCACAAAGCCATGCTGACTATCTCTAATCAAACTATGCTTTTCCAAATAATCATAAATCCTGTTTCTCAGAATCCTTTCCAATGCTTTATCTACCACAGATGTAAGACTGACTGATCTGTAATTCCTAAGATTATCCCTATTTCCTTTCTTGAACCAGTGAATACCATTTGCCACCCTCCAATCACCTGGCACTACTCCAGTGGACAGTGAGGACGCCAAAGGCATGATAATCTCTTCCCTCACTTCCTGTAGTAACCAAGGCTATATCTCATCTGGCCCAGGGGATTTATCTATCCTTTTGTTTTTCAAAACTTTCAATACCTCCTCCTTCTTAACAAGAAGGGCTGACATATCCTCTGTCTGAGCATATCAGTCTGTTTCATGCTGTCCTTAGAAACATCAAGGTCCCTCTCAGTAGTGAATACTGAAGCAAAGTTTTCATTAAGGGCCACCCCTACCTCCTCCAACTCCAGGCGCAAGTTCCTTCCACTATCCCTGAATGGCCTTACCCTCACTCTGGCCATCTTCTTGTTCCTCACATAAGTGTAGAACGCCTTAGGGTTTTCCTTAATCCTACCTGCTAAAGCTTTTTCATGCCCCCTTCTAACTCTTTTCAGTCCACTTTTCAGTTCCTTCCTGGCTACCTTATAACCCTCTAAAGACCTGTATGATCCTTGCCTCCTCAACCTTAAATAAGCTTCTTTCTTCCCCTTGATTAAATGTTCCACATCCCTTGTAACCCAACTTTGATTCAACCTACCATCCCATCCTTGCCTCCCTGGGACAAACCTGTCCAGCACGATCAGCAGGTGCTTCCTAAACAACCTTCTCATTTCTGTCATGCCTAAGAATATCTGTTCCCAATTTAGGCACCCAATTCTTGCCTAATAGCATTGTAATTCCTCCTCCCCCAATTAAATACTTTTCTTTACTGTCTGCTCCTATCCCTCTCCATGGCAATAGTAAAGGTCAGGGACTTGTGATTACTATCACCGAAATGCTCCCCTACCTTGCCTGGTTCGTTGTCAAATCTAATATGGTCACCTCTGTAGTCAGCATATCTACATATTGCATCAGGAAGCTTTGCAGGACACATCTGACAAAAACTCCTCCATCCAAACTATTTGAACTAAGGAGGTTCCAATCAATTTTACAGAAGTTAAAGTCACCAGTGATAACATCCCTGTTACTTCTGCAGCTTTCCAAAATCTTCCTCCCAATCTGCTCCTCCATGTTTCTGTTATATTGGGGGGTATGTCAAAAATTCCCAAAAAAGTGACTGCTTCTTTCCTGTTTCTGACTTCCACCCATACAACTCTCTAGACAAACCCTCCTCGATGATCTCCCTTTCTGCAGCTGTGGTAGTATCCCTGATTAGCAATGCCACTCCCCCACCTCTTTTACCTACCTCCCTATTCCTTTTGAAATGTCTAAACCCCAGAACATCGAACAACCATTCCTACCGCTGTGATATCCAAGTCTCCATAATGGCCACAGCATTGTAGCTGCAAGTACTAACCCATGCTCTAAATTCACCACTCTTAGTCCTGATCCGACTTGTATTAAAATAGACACACTAGAACCCATCACACTGACTGCACATTTTCCCTGTCAAATGCCTATCCCTCCTCACAGACTCTCTAGCTGTATCTGACTGGTCAGTACCTACTCCACCATCTGATCCATAGCTCCGGTTCTCACCCCACTGCCAATCTAGTTTAAACCCTCCTGAAGAGCTCGAGCAAACCTCTTGCCCAGGATATTGGTGACTCTCCAGCTCAGATGCAACTCATCCTTCTTGTACAGGTCCCATCTTCCTCAGAAGGTATCCCAATGATCCACATATCTGAAGCCCTCCCTCCTACACCAGCTCTGCAGCCACGTGTTCATTTGCACTCACTCTCTATTCCTAGCCTCACTTAGCCCATGGCACTGGCAGCAATCTTGAGATTATTACTCTGCTCGTCCTGTTTTCTAGCTTCCAGCCTGACTCCCTATATTCACATTCCAGGTCCTCCTTTCTTTCCCTACCTATGTCATTGGTACCGATGTGTACCATGACTTCTGGCTGCTCTCTCTCCCCCTTAAGAATCCTATAGACTTGATCTGAGACATCCCTGACCCTGGCACCCAGGAGGCAACATACCATCAGGGTGTCTCACCCGTGACCACAAAATCTCTTCTCTGTTCCTCTCACCACTGAATCTCCTATCACTATCACTCTCCTATTTTGCCCCCTTCCCTTCTGAGCCACATAGCCAGGCTCAGTGCCAGAGTTCTGGTTGCTGTGCCTTTCCCTGATAGGTCCCCCCCCCAATAGTATCCAAAATGGTATACTTTTTATTGAGGGGAGCAGCACTGTCTGCCTATTCCCTTTCCCTCACCTGACGGTCACCCAGCTACCTTTATCCTGGAACTTAGATGTGACTACCTCCCTGTAACCCCTTTCAATCACCCCTTCAGCCTCCCGAATGATCCGAAGTTCATCCAGCTCCAGACCCAGTTCCCTGACGCAGTGTGTGAAGAGCTGAAGTTGGGTGCATTTTCCGCAGGTGAAGCCAGCAGGGACACTAGTGGTGTGACCCTTACTCCCACACCCTGCAAGATGAGCATGCAACTGCCCTGGCCTCCATCCCCTCTGCTCTAAATTGCCAAGTGAGATAGAATAAATGAAAAAAAAAGCCTTACCTTCCCAACCCTCCATACACGGTCTTTTGTTTTGGTTAGAGGAGGAGGACAAGTGGGAGACTCTACATTTATACTGTCTCAGGTTTAGCCACAGCCTGAATATGTCAGTTCACGTGCCCAGCAATCCCCGTGTCCATGTCCACTCCTGTTGAACCTTCGCTCCACCTATTCACGCGGTAAGTATTTAACAGGAAAATTTACCTTTCTGATAAAAACTTATACAATTCTAACTGGACTAAACAGGGCAAACTCAGGAAGAATATTCCAGATGACAGGGGAGTCCATACTGGGGACAGTCTAAAGATCGGGGGTAGGCGAAGATGAGAAGAAATTTCTTCACCCAGAGAGAAATGAATGAGCCTTTAGAATTCTCTGCTGCATAAAAAGGTTGAGGCTAAAACATTCACTGTTTTCAAGAAGGACCTTTATATAATTTTAAATGCTCAAGGGATCAAACAATATGGGGATAAAGCAGGAACATGGTCTGGTCTTGAATGATCAGCTATGACTATATTGAATGGTGGAACAGACTTGAAGAGCCTAACAGCCTTCTCCACCACTTATTTTCAATATTTCTATGTTTTTAATTAATTACTTGCTGCAGTGACTGGTACCAATCATCATGAACGCACTGACAGAGTTAACTGTCTTTGCAACTAAGGTAGTCCAATTTAAAAGGTAAAAAGGTAAAAAGGTAATCAACTTCACCAACACATTCCATCCTGACCTTAAATTTACCTGGACCATCTCTGACACCTCCCTCCCCTTCCTGGACCTCTCCATCTCCATTAGTGACGACCGACTTGACACTAACATTTTTTACAAACCCACTGACTCCCATAGCTACCTGGATTACACCTCTTCCCACCCTATCTCTTGCAAACATGCCATCCCGTATTCCCAATTTCTCCGCCTCCGCCATATCTGCTCCCAGGAGGACCAGTTCCACCATAGGACACACCAGATGGCCTCCTTCTTTAGAGACCGCAATTTCCCTTCCCACGTGGTTAAAGATGCCCTCCAACGCATCTCGTCCACATCCCACAGCTCCGCCCTCAGACCCCACCCCTCCAACCGTAACAAGGAGAGAACGCCCCTGGTGCTCACCTTCCACCCTACAAACCTTCGCATCAACCAAATCATCCACCGACATTTCCGCCACCTCCAAAAAGACCCCACCACCAGGGATATATTTCCCTCCCCACCCCTTTCCGCCTTCCGCAAAGACCGTTCCCTCCGTGACTACCTGGTCAGGTCCACACGCCCCTACGACCCACCCTCCCTTTCTGGCACTTTCCCCTGCCACCGCAGGAACTGTAAAACCTGTGCCCACACCTCCTCCCTCACCTCTATCCAAGGCCCTAAAGGAGCCTTCCACATCCATCAAAGTTTCACCTGCACATCCACTAATATCATTTATTGTATCCGTTGCTCCCGATGTGGTCTCCTCTACATTGGGGAGACTGGGCGCCTCCTAGCAGAGCGCTTTAGGGAACATCTCTGAGACACCCGCACCAATCAACCAAACCGCCCCGTGGCCCAACATTTCAACTTCCCCTCCCACTCTGCCGAGGACATGGAGGTCCTGGGCCTCCTTCACCGCCGCTCCCTCACCACCAGACGCCTGGAGGAAGAACGCCTCATGTTCCGCCTCAGAACACTTCAACCCCAGGGCATCAATGTGGACTTCAACAGCTTCCTCATTTCCCCTTCCCCCACCTCATCCTAGTTTCAAACTTCCAGCTCAGTTACTGTCTCCTTGACTTGTCCGACCTGCCTATCTTCTTTTCCACCTATCCACTCCACCCTCTCCTCCTTGACCTATCACCTTCATCTCCTCCCCCACTCACCCATTGTACTCTATGCTACTCTCTCCCCACCCCCACCCTCCTCGAGCTTATCTCTCCACGCTTCAGGCTCACTGCCTTTATTCCTGATGAAGGGCTTTTGCCCGAAACGTTGATTTCGCTGCTCGTTGGATGCTGCCTGAACTGCTGTGCTCTTTCAGCACCACTAATCCAGTAGTCCAATTTAAAGCCAAGGCCTCAATCCAGCCCTCCAACACTGACTTCAAATTCAGTGTTTGTGACTGGCTGTGCAAATAAAGGCCAGGTCCATCACCAACATGAGACAACATCAACTTCAGCTCATCTTCTTTTCACATTTCTTTTGCTGAATGCTCGTCCATCAAAATGACAGGACAATCCATCATGGTGTTAGTTCAGTGAATGATAGAACTACGTGCTTCATAGACTGTGTGCTAACGTTAGTAATTTGGTGCAAACTGGATTTTTCTGGTAAGCATTTTTCAAGTTGAAATTTAGCTTAATGTTTAGCATTTGAGGGAGAACTTCAAAACTCCAAGCAAGTTGAGATGTCAGTGGCAGTTTCAACAGTCAATCAACTGAAAGTAGACACCTGAGTAGGTGTTAATTACTGTAGCAGGAAGATGAATTGGCACATTGTAACTTGGATTGGAGTCATTAGCATAGAAAGTGGAGAAAGTGGTGATTACAAAACTGATTTGTATTCCAGATGTTAAAGATGCCACCTGAATTTAGAAACATAAGAGGTGATTTCGTTGAAACAAGGTAATGTTGTGAATGGTGTATAGAGAACAGTGAACAAACATTCTAGCACTGCTGGAATGTGTGGTCTTTTTATTATTTTAAAGCATCATAAGTGCTGCCTCATTGTTGTTACCCAGAATACAAATATATGATTGAAAGCAATAAGGCCTCTTGTGGGACAGTGATGCCTCAAGTCAGCAAGTCCAAGTTCAAATCCCACCTCTTCCGGTGATGTGCCATGACATGTTTGAACAGATTGATTAAATCTATGAATAAAAGCAAAGTACCGTGATGCTGGAGTAACTCCTGTCACTATTGAGCAAGCCTTGGAACACATTCAGGCTTGGGCTGGGAAGTTGAAAGTGACATTGTACCAGTTAATGCGCACATTGTGCACATAGTTGACAGGTAACAGCTATCTCCAACACCTCTCTTTGACACTCAATGGATTTGCCATCACTAAATGCTCCAGTATTAAATCTTGAGGGTTAACATTGACCAGAAACTGAACTGGACTACCCATAAAATACTAGCCATATAAATGCCCTAGCTCTGAGAGCAAGTTAGAGACAAGGAATTCCACAGTGAGTAACTCATCTCCTGACTCCCAGAGTCTAATCAATATCTACAAGTAAGAGTTTGGAAGTGTAATGGAGTACCATCCACTTGCTTGGATGAGAATAGCTCCAACAATACTCAAGAAGTTTGATACAATGAGGTCAAAGCAGCTTGCTGATAGGCACTGTACGTTTCGAACATGGGCATTTAACCCCTCCACCAGTGTTTTTATTTATTTGTGGGATGTGGGGATTGTTGGCTGGCCAGCATTTATTGACTGCCCTTAGTTGCCCTCGAGGAGGTGGTGGTGAGCTGCCTTTTTGAACTCCTGCAGACCACTGCAATGGGTTGGCCCACAATGCCATTAGGGAGGGAATTCTAGGATTTTGACCCAGCAACAGTGGAGGAACGATGATATATTTCCAAGTCAGGATGGTGAGTGGCTTGGGAGTAACTTGAATATGGTGGTGTTTCCATGTTTCTGCTGCCCATGTCCTTCTAGATGGAAGTGATCGAGGCGAAGGATTGCTGGTGAATTTTTGAATGCATCTTGGAGTTAGTACACATTGCTGCTACTGAGCATTGGTGGTGGAGGGAGTGGATTCTTGTGGATGTGATGCCAATCAAGCAGGCTGTTGACCTGGATGGTGTCAAGCTTCTTGAGTGTTGTTGGGGCTGTATTCATTCAGGGAAGCGGGGAGTATTTTATCACGTTTCTGGGTGGTGCACTTAGATGATGGACAGGCTTTGCAGTGTCAGGAAATGTCTCGCTGCAATATTCCTAACCTCTGACCTGCTCTTGTAGCCACTGTGTTTATTCTGGTGAGTCCAGTTGAGTTTCTGGTCAATGGTAAGCCCCAGAATGTTGATAGTGGGGTGCTTCAGTGATGGTGTCACACTTGAATGTTAAGGAACAATGGTTTGATTCTGTTATTGGTGATGCTGTTGGCTTAGCATTTGTGTGGCATGAATATCACTTGCCACTAGTCAGCTCAGGCCTGGATATTGTTCAGACCTTATGCATTTGCATAGGGACTGCTTCAGTATCTAAGGAATCATGAATGATGTTGACGGAGGGAAGATCATTGATGAAGCAGCTGAAGATAAACGGGCTGAGGATACTACGCTGAGGAACTCCTGCAGAGATATCCTGGAGCTGAGATGACTTTCTTCCGAAAAGACCACTCCCTCCGTGACTCCCTCGTTAGGTCCACACCCCCCACCAACCTAACCTCCACTCCCGGCACCTTCCCCTGTATCCGCAAGAAATGCAAAACTTGCACCCACACCTCCCCCCTTACTTCCCTCCAAGGCCCCAAGGGATCCTTCCATATCTGCCACAAATTCACCTGCACCTCCACACACATCATTTATTGCATCCGTTGCACCGGATGTGGCCTCCTCTATATTGGGGAGACAGGCCACCTACTTGTGGAACGTTTCAGAGAACACCTCTGGGACACCCGGACCAACCAACCCAACCATCCCATGGCTCAACACTTCAACTCCCCCTCCCACTCCACCAAGGACATGCAGGTCCTTGGACTCCCCCATCGCCAGACCATGGCAACACAATGGTTGGAAGAAGAGTGCCTCATCTTCCGCCTAGGAACCCTCCAACCACAAGGGATGAACTCAGATTTCTCCAGTTTCCTCATTTCCCCTCCCCCACCTTGTCTCAGTCAAATCCCTCGAACTCAGCACCACCTTCCTAACCTGCAATCTTCTTCCTGACCTCTCCGCCTCCACCCCCACTCCAGCCTATCACCCTCACCTTGCCCTCCTTCCACCTATCGCATTTCCAACGCCCCTCCCCCAAGTCCCTCCTCCCTACCTTTTATCTTAGCCTGCTGGACACACTTTCCTCATTCCTGAAGAAGGGCTGATGCCCGAAACGTCGATTAGATTAGATTAGATTAGATTAGATTACTTACAGTGTGGAAACAGGCCCTTCGGCCCAACAAGTCCACACCGCCCCGCCGAAGCGTAACCCACCCATACCCCTACATCTACATCTACATCTACATCTACCCCTTACCTAACACTACGGGCAATTTAGCATGGCCAATTCACCTGACCTGCACATCTTTGGACTGTGGGAGGAAACCGGAGCACCCGGAGGAAACCCACACAGACACGGGGAGAACGTGCAAACTCCACACAGTCAGTCGCCTGAGGCGGGAATTGAACCCGGGTCTCTGGCGCTGTGAGGCAGCAGTGCTAACCACTGTGCCACCGTGCCGCCCATGGTTCTCCTGCTCCATGGTTGTTGCCTGACCTGCTGCGCTTTTCCAGCAACACGTTTTCAGCCCTGATCTCCAGCATCTGCAGACCTCACTTAGTTCCCACAAACACAACCATCTTCCTGTGTGCCAGGTATGACTCCAACCAGCACAGAATTTGCCCGCGATACCCATTGATTCAGATTTGCTAGGGCTCCTTAATGCCATACTAGGTCAAGTGCAGTCTTGATATCAAGGGCTGTAACCTTCACCTCACTTCTTCAGCTCTTTTGTCCGTGTTTGAACCAAAGCTGTAATGAGGTCAGGGGTTGAGTAGCCCTGGCAGAACCCAAACTGGGCATCACTGAGCAGGTTATTGCTGAGCATGTGCTGCTTGATAGCACTGTTGGTGACACCTTCCATCACTTTACTGATCGATCGTAGACTGATAGGACGGTAATTGGCTGGGTTGGATTTTTCCTATGGAAAGAACATTCCTGGGCAATTTTCCACATTGTTGGGTAAATGCCAGTGTTGTCACAGTACTGGAAAAGCTTACCTAGGAGAGTGGCAAGTTCTAGAGCACAATCTTCAGTACTATTGCCAGAATATTGCAGGAGACCAGGGTACTCAGGGAAATAATTATTGATGTCTTGAAAACTTTCCACATTACAGAAGAGGAGGTGCTGGAGATCTTAAAAAAAACATGAAAACATGAAAAAAATTAAAACTGAAAGAACTGCAAATGTTGTAAATCGGAAACAAAAACAGAAATTACTGGAAAAGCTCAGCACGTCAATGGAGAGAAATCAGAATTAATGTTTCAGGTCTGGTGACCCTTCCTCCGAGCAGTGAATAAACCTCTAGGACCTGATCAAGTGTATGCCAAGACATTATGGGAAGTTAGGAAAGAAATTATATGGCCCCCAGTGGAGATATTGGTATCATCTACAGCCACCGGTAAGATGCCCGAGGATTGGAGAGTGACTAATGTTGTGTCTTTATTTAAGAAAGGCTGAAGTGAGAAGCCTGGGAGCTGTAGACTGGTAAGCCTGATGTCAGTGGTAGGTAAAGTGTGGGAGGGGATTCTGAGAGATATGATTTACATGTATTTCGAGAGCCAAAGGCAGACGAGGCAATGTGATTGGGAAACCACAAACTTGATCGACTGACTAAAGCACCTAACACTATGGCAATTTAGCATGGCCAATTTACCTGACCTGCACATCTTTGGACTGTGGGAGGAAACCGGAGCACCCAGACAGACATGGTGAGAGTATGCAAACTCCACACAGACATTTGCCAGAGGCTGGAATTGAACTTAGGTCTCTGGTGCTGTGAGGTTGCAGTGCTAACCACTGAATTATTATACCACCCCATATGTTAGATCATATGGGATTCAGAGAAAGCTTGCCAATCGAATACAAAATTGGTTTGACAGTAGGAGACAGAGGGTGGTTTTGGAAGGTTCCTTTTCATACTGGAGGCCTGTGACCAGAGCAGGGATTGGTGCTAGGTCTATTTATGTTTTTCATTTATATAAGCAATTTGAATGAGAATTTGGGAGGCTTAGTTAGTAAGTTTGAGGATGACACCAAAATTAGTGGTCTAGTCAACAGTGAAGAAGGTTATCTAAGATTACAAAGAGATCTTGATTAATTAGTCCAATATGCTCAGCAGTACCAGATGGAGTTTAATTTGAATAAATGTGAGGTATTACATTTTGGTAAGAGGAGAGCTAGGAGGGGGCATGAAAAAGGCTTGGCAGGAAGGATTAGGGAGAATCCAAAGGCATTTTACACGTATGTGAGGAATAAGAGAATGATCAAAGAAAGAGTAGGGCCGATCAGGGATAGCATAGGGAACTTGTGTATAGAGTCTGAGGAGGTAGGGGAAGCCCAAAATGAGTTTTTTGCTTCTGTCTTTACTAAAGAAAAGGACCTTGTAGTGAATGAAACCATTGAGGAGCAGGTAAGCATCTTGGAACGATAGAGATTGAGGAAGTGGATGTGCTGAAAATTTTGACAAACATTAAGATTGACAAATCGCCAGGGCCAGACCAGATTTGTCCTTGGCTGCTTTGGGAAGCGAGAAAAGTGATTGCTTTGCCGCTTGTGAAGATCTTTACATCCTCGCTCCCCACCGGAGTCATACCTGAGGACTGGAGGGAGACAAATGTAATTCCTCTCTTCAAGAAAGGAAATAGGGAAATTCCCAGCAATTACAGACCAGTCAGTCTCACGTCTGTCATCTGCAAGATGTTAGAAAGGATTCTGAGGGATAGGATTTATGACCGTCTGGAAGAGCATGGCTTGATTAAATGCAGTCAGCACGGCTTTGTGAAGGGCAGGTCATGCCTCACAAATCCTATTGAGTTCTTTGAGGATGTTACTAGAAAAGTTGATGAGGGTTGATCGGTGGATGTGGTGTATATAGACTTCAGCAAGGCATTTGATAAGGTTCCCCATGGTAGGCTCGTTCAGAAGGTCAGGAGGAATGGGATACAGGGAAATTTAGCTATCTGGATACAGAATTGGCTGGTCAACAGAAGACAGCGAGTGGTAGTAGAAGGAAAATATTCTGCCTGGAAGTCTGTGGTGAGTGGTGTTCCACAGGGCTCTGTCCTTGGGCCTCTACTGTTTGTAATTTTTATTAATGACTTGGATGAGGGGATTGAAGGATGGGTCAGCAAGTTTGCAGATGACACAAAGGTTGGAGGTGTCGTTCACAGTATAGAGGACTGTTGTAGGCTGCAGTGTGACATTGACAGGATGCAGAGATGGGCTGAGAGGTGGCAGATGGAGTTCGACCTGGATAAACGCGAAGTGATGCATTTTGAAAGGTCGAACTTGAAAGTTGAGTACAGGATTAAAGACAGGATTCTTGGCAGTGTGGTGAAACAGCGGGATCTTGGTGTGCAGGTACATAGATCCCTTAAAATTGCCACCCAAGTGGACAGGATTGTTAAGAAAGCATATGGTGTTTTGGCTTTCATTAACAGGAGGATTGAGTTTAAGAGTCCTGAGATCTTGTTGCAGCTCTATAAAACTTTAGTTAGACTGCACTTGGAATACTGCGTCCAGTTCTGGTCGCCCTATTATAGGAAAGATGTGGATGCTTTGGAGACGGTGCAGAGGAGGCTTACCAGGATGCTGCCTGGACTGGAGGGCTTATCTTATGAAGTGAGGTTGACTGAGCTCGGACTTTTTTCATTGGAGAAAAGGAGGAAGAGAGGGGACCTAATTGAGGTGCACAAGATAGATAGAGTTGATAGAGTTGATAGCCAGAGACTTTTTCCCAGGGCAGAAATTGTTAACATGAGGGGTCATAGTTTTAAGCTGTTTGGCGGAAAGTATAGAGGGGATGTCAGAGGCAGGTTCTTTACACAGAGAGTTGTGAGAGCATGGAATGCATTGCCAGCAGCAGTTGTGGAGGCAGGGTCATTAGGGATATTTCAGAGACACCTGGACATGCATATGATCACAGAAATTTGAGGGTTCATACATGAGGATCAATGGTCGGCACAACATCGTGGGCTGAAGGGCCTGTTCTGTGCTGTACTGTTCTATGTTCTATGTTCTTTGTAAAACAGACAAGGGCAGAACTTATAGAGTTAAGGGTAGGGCCCTGGGTAATGTTGTCAAACAGAAAGACTGAAGAGTTCAGGTACATAATCCCTTGAAACTTGCATCACAGGTAGACAGGGTGGTTAAGAAGGTGTTTAGCACGCTTGCCTTCATTGCTCAGACCATTGAGTATAGGAGTTGGGACATCATGTTGAGATTGTACAGGATGTTGGTGAGGCCATGTAAGGCTGGTCACCCTGCTATAGGAAGGATATTGTTAAATTAGAGAGGTTTACTTCCTTGTTGTATTACTCTATGACTCTACGTATCTTGTCAGGGCCCATAGCTTTCATGCATCCAGTGTCTTCAACCATTTCTTGATATGCAATGAATTGAATAGGGTGAAGACTGGTTTCTATGATACTGGGGATTGCTGGAGGAGGCCAAGATGAATCATCCACTTGGCACTTCTGGCTGAAGATTGCTGAAGGCCTTATCTTAGACACTGATGTGCTGGGCTCCTCCATCATTGAGAATGGGGTATTTGTGTTCCCTCCTCCTCCAGTATCCACCACCATTCATAACTGAATGTGGCAGGACTGCAGAGCTTAGATCTGATCCATTGGTTGTGGGATCTCTTAGCTGTTTATCACTTGCTGCTTATGCTGTTTGGCATGCATATAGTCTTATTTGGTAGCTTCACCAGGTTGACACTTTAGGTTTAGGTATGCCTGGTGCTACTGCTGACATAGGAGAAAGTGAGCACTGCAGATGCTAGAGATCAAAGTCAAGAGCGTAGTGCTGGAAAAGCACAGCAGGTCAGGCAGCATCCGAAGAACAGGAGAATCGACATTTCAGGCATGAGCCCTTATCAGGAATGTGGGCTGTGAGATAAATGGGAGGGGGTGGGGCTGGGGGATGGTAACTGGGAATGCGACAAATAGATAAAGGTGATAGGTCAGAGACGAGGGTGGAATGGATAGGTGGGAAAGAAGATGAATAAGTCAAGAAGGTGGTGTGATTTGGAGACTTGGGACAGGGATAAGTGGGGGGAGGGGAAATGAGGAAACTGGTGAAATCCACATTGATCCCATGTGGTTGCTGGTTCCAAGTTGGAAGATGAGGCGTTCTTCCTCTAGGCATTGGTTGGTTAGGATTTGGCGATGGAGGAGGCCCAGGACCTGCATGTCCTTGGGAGGAGGAGTTAAAATGTTCAGCCACGGGGTGGTGGAGTTGTTTGGTGCAGGTGTCCCAGAGATGTTCTCTGAAATGATCCGCAAGTTGGCGTCCTGTCTCCCTGATGTAGAGGAGACCACATTGGGTACAACAGTTATAGTAGATGATGTGTGTGGAAGCACAGGTAAACTTCTGTCAGATGTGGAAGGATCTTTTGGGGTCTTGGACATGCCATCCTGTATTTTCCATTGAACCAGGTTGATTCCCTGGCTTGATAGTAATGGTTGAATGGGGATTTGCGAGGCCATGAGATTACAGTTTGTGCTGGCATACAATTCTGCTGCTGCTGATGGGCCATAGCACATCATGGATGCTTCAGATTGAGTTACTAGATCTGTTTGAAGTCTGTCCCATTTAGCATGGTGATAGTGCCACACGACATGATGGAGGTTATTCTTAATATGAAGGCAGGATTCATCTCCACAAGGACTGCGTGGTGGTCACTCTTACTGGTATTGTCACAGACCAATGCATCTTCAGCTGGCAGGTTGGTAAGGATGAGGTCAAGTATGTTTTTCCCTCTTTTGGTTCCCTCACCAGCTGCCAAAGACCAAGTCTAACAGGTATGGTCCTTTAGGCATTAATGTTGTTGCCAAACCACTCTTGGTGGTCGCCAATGAAACCCCCTACCATGTACTGCAGCATCTCACTGAAGCTCCTTTGACAGAACCTCCAAACCTGTGACTTCTACCTCCCAGGAGAACAAGGACATATGTGAACAACATCATCTGCAAATCCACCTTAAAATCAACGACCACCCTGAGTTGAAATTGTGTCACTGTTCCTTCATTGTTATGGGATCAAGATCCCAGCAGCATTGTGGGTGACCTTGCATCCATTGCAGTGGTTCAAGAAGGCAACGCATCACCTGCTTCCCAATTGAGATTAGAGATGGAAATCAAATTTTGGCCTCATCAGTTATGCTGACAAGAGAGAACAAAAAAGGGACCAAAGCAAAGGTGCAGATTTCTTGCTAAATTAAGAAAGAGAAAAACTGAGAGGTAGAGCCATTATTCTTGTGGAATAGCAATGTAACAACAGGCTGCTGTGGTACTGAACTTTTATAATATAAAGCAGAGTGAGCTGTTTGAAATGATTATTTAATTTTCTATAGACAGCATTCAATAGAATCTCCTTTATGTAGGCGGCAGGCTGTTGTAGTCAGGCAGTTTTAATAGTTACTTTAAAGTTTTGTAATTGGCAAGCAAAAGTAATTGTGAATTTATCACAATAGTGACTGTATTAGGTGAGTGACTAATTTACTGATCAGTGAGAGGAGCACACCATTCAGAACCCTGCTGCTAGAAGGAAACTTATCTCAGGAGATAACAATAATTATGAGAACAAATTTGCAACTAGATGGAGAAATTCATCATCAAGCACTGAATGCTCAACCTAATTAGATGACTTCAAAGGATTCAATTGCAACAGCACTGCACATGAAACATCGAGCTGGGTTACCATAGTGAAACTGAGGATTGAGTTCGGAAGCTGCATAAGAGTCGTCCGTCACATTGGATAATGGCTTTCCGACAACTTTACAGGGCTGTGATTCTGATCGTGGCATATTGCATGTTTTCTCCTCCTGACCTATTGTAGTCACTATAACTGCCTTTCTAGCGTGGCTCACTATGGTAATGTACTTTCTACTGTGGGAATGAATCAGGCAAATCACAAGTGTCAGATCACAAAAGTTCTGAGTTTTTATCTTAGTACATCCTGATGAGCCGAATTCAGCTGGAATGACAGCGAGGACAATGATTAACCATCAAGCAGGGAAAGACGATATTCCTTTTATTGCTTCCGGCCATTTTCAGTTTTTAGATAGCATTTCTAAATTCTTGAATTTTAACTCAGAAATTAACTGAAATGACTATAGTGTGCTATTTCTGTTCCCTTTGTTAACATTTTCCCCACAATAGTCTTGATGAAAGCTGCAATATAGATTGTAATGGAGAAGTGCAGTAAGTGAGAATTCCTTTGGAGAAGTAAATTTGCAGAAAAGCTGCAAGAGTGTTTGGCTAGATTGCTGAGGGAAATAGGGCAGGATAATCGTGGTAATCCTTATGTGTAGGAGTGAGGCATAGAACTGTACGATGCTAAATACGGGATCACTTTTTTAATGCTTTCCCAGCACATTGCTGGGCTTGGATTTATTGTCCGTTTCTAAGTGCCTTTGAGAAAGTGACCTTTTTGAACAGCCACAGCCTATATGACACATGACCGTGTGGTCGAGAGTGTAGTATTTTCATTCCTGGTGAAGGGCTTATCCCTGAAAAGTCGATCCTCCTGCTCTTCAGATGCTGCCTGACCTGCTGTGCTTTTCCAACACCACACTTTGGACTCTGAGCTCCAGTATCTGCAGTCCTCACTTTCTCCAACATGTCCTTGTGGTGGCATATCGGTAATGTCACTGCGCAATTTCAGAAGCTCTGACAAATGTCCTGGGACACAGTTTCAAATTCTACCGTGATAGCTGGTATAATTTAAATTCTATTAAAAGTCTAGAATCAGTCATAAACAGCCCATCTAATTCCCTAGTTTCCTTTAGTCCAGAAAATCTGTTGTCCTTACATGATCAGCTGACAGGATTTTAACCCAAGGACAGTGAGGGAATATTAATATAATTTCAGGATAAAAGACTGGTTCTGAAGAAGGGTCACTGGACCCAAAAACCTAATTCTACTTTCTCGCAGCAGATGCTGCCAGATCTGCTGTGTTTTTCCAGCAATTTCTGGTTTTGGTTCAATATAAATGTTTGCCTTCAAAGTGAGTTTGCAGATAATGGTATTCCCATGCAGCAGCTGTCCTTGTCATAGAGTCGTAGAGACCTACAGCACAGGAAAAGGTCCTTCAGCTTGCTGCATGCAGTCTGGTCAAAAACAACCCATCTTCCAGCACTCAGCTGATAGCCTTGTATGTCTTGGCTTTGCAAAGTACGCATCTAACTACTTCTGAAATGTGTCCTTCGAGGTCATGGCCCTGCAACTGCTGTTGAAGGAGCCTTGGTGAGATGCTGTAGTACATTTTACAGATGGTACACACTGCTGCCATGGTATATTGTTTGCAGGGAATAAATGTTTAACGAGGTGGTGAATGGGATAAAGTGAGGACTGCAGATGCTGGAGATCAGAGCTGAAAAATGTGTTGCTGGAAAAGCGCAGCAGGTCAGGCAGCATCAAAGGAGCAGGAGAATCGACGTTTCGGGCATAAGCCCTTCTTCAGGTGAATGGGATGCCAATCAATCTAACATGGGCCATTAAGTGTACCAAAGGCTGACCCAGACAGGTTTTTAAATAGTAAGAGAATCAAAGATTATGTGGAGAAGACGGGAAAGTGGAGTTGAGGATTGTTAGATCAGCCACGGTCTTATTGAATGATGATGGTAATTTGATAGGCCAAATGGCCTATTTCAGCTCAAATATCACATGGCTTTGTGAGTAACAGAGACATTTAGTAACTATAATCCCAGACAAAATTAATTAACCATCAGAAAAATAAAGGTTTATAAATGAGTAAAACAAAGACATGCAGATGCTTTAAATTTGAAACAAAACCAGAACTTGCTGGAGAAACTCAGCAGGTTTGACAGTATCTCTGTTCTTTCTCCACAGATGCTGCCAGACCTGCTGAGTTCTTCCAATAACTTCTGGTTTTGATAATACATTTATAAGGAGGGGCTAAATAGACTGGGGCTGTTTTCTCTGGAGCATTGTAAGCTGAGGGACGGCCTTATAGAAGTTCATAAAATCATGAGGGGCATAGATAAGGTAAACAGCCAAGGTTTTTTCCTCAGGGTAAGTGAGTCCAAAACCAGAGGGCGTAGGTGTAAGGTGAGAGGGGAAAGATTTAAAAACACGTGAGGGGCCACATTTTCATACAGAGTGCGTGAAAAGAATGAACTGTCACAGGAAGTGGTGGAGGTGAGTACAATCGCAGCATTTAAGAGACATTTGGACACGGAGATAAATAGAAAAGGTTCAGAGTGATATGGACCAAACGCGGGCAAATGGGACTATTTCATTTTGAGAAACCTGGTCAGCATGGATGAGTTGTATCAGAGGGCATGTTCCCATCCTGTATGACTCTGTGACTCTAAGTGAATGTTCTCACTTAAAGTTGACCCTTCATTCCTGAAAATTACTAAATGAAATAACTTATAGTGACTCACATTTTCCTATAGAATCAGAGTAAAACTAGAGTTAGTTCTGTAATACCTTTAATCAGCCTAAAAATTAAAATATTTTATCCTGTGAGATGAAATTGATAAATCCCTACATTGGCAAATGAAATAACTTTTAAAATAATTAAAATTTAAAGATATAGAGGAAAGTTGTAACTTTCTACTCAGACCATCTGTGTTCCAAGGGGAAAAATAGAACCAAATTTAAAAGTGCTTTTCACATGAAATTTGCCCAATTCTGTGGCCCATATCCTGATTTGCCATATCCCTGCCTTTTTTCAATGTCTACTTAACTCATAAACCTAATTGCCCAGATGACAACTGAAATGAACAAATCTGTCTGTTCAAAAATTCAGTCTCCAAGATACAATAAAACATCAGCACATTTAATCTTAATTACACTGCTTTCTTATTTCATGTTTCATTATCAATTCCTGTTAAAACAAAAGCTCCAGGGTTGTAAAAGTCCTGATTCAGCAGAAGAACTGGGAGTGTTATAATCCACGTTTGTTTGGAAATGGTTGCTGAAGCTGGTTCTGCCTATCTCTGGCAGTGCTCACTTAGGACTCTGACATTGGATCAGATTTGGAAAATGATGGAAGTCTTGAGAGTCCACCTAGCCTGCACACTATAAGATAATTTTGGAATTCAATGAATCAGGGAGCCCACAGCTCACATGGGAAGCAACATTAAAATGTGTTTTGCATTGCTCATCAAGGTCACTAACTCGATTTAAAGTCTACATGTTAAAGCAAAATAACTTTAAACAGGGTAATGTTAAATGTGGACTACCCGAAATCAAAATTCCAACTCAACTCCATTGCTATATTGGGTTAAGAAATTCAAAGATTCACAACCCTCTGAGAGAAGAAATTCCTCCTTATTTCTGTCTTAAATGGGAGACCCTTTATGTATTTCAATATTTAGAATCATAGAATCCCTACAGTGCGGAAAGAGGCTGTTCAGCCCATCGAGTCTGCAATGACCCTCCAAAGAGCATGTCTCCCAGACCCACCCCATCCCGATATTGCCCATGGCTAATCCACCTAGCCTGCACACTATAAGATAATTTTTAGCATGGCCAATCCACCTAGCATTATTGGACTGTGGAAGGAAACCCACGCAGGCAGCGGGAGAACGTACAAACACCACGCAAACTGTCACCTGAGAATGGAACCGAACCCAGGTCCCTGGCGCTGTGAGGCAGCAGTGCTAACCACTGAACCACCATGCCTCCCAAGTATGTAAAAAGTAATTAATAAAGCTCACTTAATCGAGATCTTTGCAAAATTGAACCATGTGTGTTTGAAAGAAGGGCAGTAACTGCAAAGACAAAAGAGCTAAAAGATATTATGCAGACAGTAGCAGTGAACAATTATTTTCAGATTGGAACAAGCCATCCCCTGTTGTTTCCATGGGCTTGACATTAGACCATTCTTTGCTTCATATATGTATATAAATGTCCCAGACTTATGTACACAGAATAGCATCTTAAAGTTTATAGACCTTGAAATGTAATAAGGAGTAAGAAAATATGATTCAGCCTGACATATGTTGGTGAGAGAAGCAGGCACATGGAAGATAAAATTCAATGCAGAAAGCATCTGTTTGATAAAAGCAATGAGGTAAAGCAACACAAACTCAATAGTGCAATTTTAAATTGAGTCCCCAAGCAGGGAGGCCTGGGGCTCGGTGTACACAAGTCTTTGCACATTTAGGACAAGGTGAGGGAGCTAATCAAGACAGTTTATAGTGTCCTTGCCTTCACAGGCAGGTGAATGGACTACTTATACAAAGAAGTTACACCAATCATTGTAAAACCCTGGCCAGACTGCTGCTTGAGCCTTGCAACCAATTAAGTTCTCGAGGGATGGTACAGAAGGGTTTTACTCGGTGCAACTAGTTACACGAAGAGACTGGGATTGTTACCCTTAGAGCAAAGCAAATTAAGCAGAGGTTTAATAGTTGCTTAAAATTAGGAAATATTTTAAAAGTTACTTATGAATGACACAAATGTAGGATGTTAAATGGCCATGCTTGAGTCTATTTTTAAGTTACAGTATCGTGCGACACATAGTAAGCCATGGTAACAGAGGAATTTATCCAGAGTGCGCTGCTTTAAATGATAGCAGCAGCAGATTCAACAGATACTTTCAAACACTTATCCAATTTTCTATTGAGGGACTAAATTATGTCGGATGTGGGGAGAGGGAGAGGGCAGGGTGTGGATAATTAAGTAGCTCTTTCAAAACGTCAGCACAGACATGATAAGACAGGCCGCCCTGCTGTTCATAACAAGTGCTGGGCAGAGTTTCACAGGTCATACCAATCCCACCCATCCACCCAGCCAAAGACTTGGGAGGAAGGTCTGCCCACCAGACAGTTTCCCCACAGCAATTTAACATTTGGAGCAGTGTCCATTGCTTAGGGTGAGACTTTTTCCTCTTCCTCAGGGCGAAGGCAGTCTACGTTCAGTGGTAGGGAAATTATTGGAAGCAATTCTGAGTGACAGGATTAATCTGCAGAGATTAATCAAGAACAGTCAGCATGGTGTGTTCAGGGGAGGTCATGTCTGACCAACTCGATTGAATTTTTTGAAGAGGTAAAGAGGTGTGTAGGTGAGGCCAATGCATTCAACATATTCTAAATAGTCTTCAACAAGACTTTTGATAAGGAGCTGCATGGGAGACTGATAGTGATGGTAGGAGCCTGTGGGTTCCAAGGAAATTTGGCAATTTGGATGCAAAATTGGAGGATTGGCAGAAAGCAGAGATTAATAATTGAGTAGGAGGCTATGTCCAGTGGAGATCCACAGGGATCAATGTTGGGCCCTTGATGTTTGTGGTATATACAAATGATTTAGACTTATAGAGTCAGAGAGTAATATAGCACAGAAATATAGCCCAACTCATCCATGCCAACCAAATTTCTCAAACTAAACTGGTCCTATTTGCCTGCGCTTGGCCCATATGCCTCTGAATCTTTCTTATTCATGTACCTATCCAAATGTCTTTTAAATTTTGTAACTGTACCTGCATGTACCACTTCTTCTGGCAGTTCATTCCACATACAAACCACCCTCTGTGTGAAAATGTTGCCACTCAGGTCCCTTTTAAATCTTTCTCCTCTCACCTTGAAATTATGCCCCGAGTTTTGAACTGCCCCACCCTAGAGAAAAGACCTTGACAATTCCCCTTATCTATGATTCCCCATCATGATTTTGAAACGTCTATAAGGTCACCTCTCACCTACTAAGTTAGTGAAAAAAGTCCCAGCCTATATCCAATTTAATAATATCTTTCCTACAGCAGGGTGAGCAGAACTGTGCACAGTACTCCAAAAGGGGCATCACCAACACCCTGTACAATCTCAACATGACATTCCAACTCCTGTACTCAATGATCTGAGCCATGAAGACTTGACTGATAAACACCTTCTTAATGGCCATGTCCACCTGTGACATAACTTCAAAGAACTATGTACCTGAATCCCTAAGTCATTCTGTTCAACAAATCTACCCAGGGTCCTGCTTTTAACTATATAACTCCTGCCCTTGTTTGTTTTACCAAAATGAATATCTCACATTTATTCAAATTAAATTTCATCCCTCACTCCTTGGCCCATTGGCCCAGTTGAGCAAGATCCCTTTGTAATCTTGGATAACCTTCTTCACTGTTGACTATGCACTAATTTTGGTGTCATCTGCAAAATTACTAACCATCCCTCCTAAATTCTCATCCAAATAGTTTATATAATTGACAAACAACAGTGGTAATAACACCGATCCCTGTGGAACAGTGCTGGTCGGTAAAACAACACTCTACCATCATCTTCTGTCTCGGCAACCTCTCCCTGAATCACAATGATCTAACTTTAGTCATCAGTCTATCATGTGCAACCTTGTCAAAAGCTTTACTAAAGTCCATATAGACAGTGTCTGCTGCTCTGCCCTAATCTATCTTTCTGCTCACGTCCTCAAAAATCTCAATTAAGTTTGTGAGACACAATTTCCCCCACACAAAGAACTAACCCCTAGTTAGTTCTTGCCTCTCCAAATGCATGTTAGTTCTATCTCTCAGAATCCCCTCCAACAACTTACCCACCTCTGATGTCAGACTAGCCAGTCGACTTTCAGCCTTTCTTAAATAAAGACACAACATTAGCCACCTTCCAGTCCTCCAGCACCTCATCCATGGTTATGGATGATACAAATATCTCTGTAAAGGGCCCAATAATTTCTTCTCTAGCTTCCCACAATGTCTTGGGATACACTTGGTCAGATCCTGGAGATTTATCCACCTTTATGTTTTTTAAGACCTCCAGCACCTCCTCTCCTTTAATGTCGACTGTTTTCAAGACATCAATATTTATTTCTCCAAGTTCCCTAGTTTCCATGCCTTTCTCCACAGTAGACAGTGACCCAAAATATTCTCTCCCATCTCCTGTGGGTCCACACACAGATGATTTCATTGATCTTTAACTTGAATGTAGAAGAGTTGATCAGTAAGTTTGCAGATGATATGAAAAATGATAGGATGATAGGTACTGAAGAGGATAGCCTTAGATTAGAAGAAGATTGGTAAATAAGTGACAAATGGAATTCAATCTGGAGAACTGAGAGGTGATGCACTTGAACAAGACAAACAAGGTAAGGGAATGCACGGTGAACAGTAGAACCCTGGGAAGCAACGAGGATCAGAGGGAATTTGGTGTGCATGTCCACTGGTGCCTTAAGGCAGCAGGATAGGTAGTTAAATACTGAAGAAAGCATATGGGATACATGACTTTATTAGCCAAGGCATTGGGCTTAAGAGCAGTGAGGTGATCTGGAACTGCATCAAATGATGGTTAGGCCACAGCTAAAATATTGTGTGCAGTTCTGCAATCCACATTACAGGTGAGATGTGATTGCACTGGACAGTGTGCACAGGAGATTTACTAAGATGTTGCCCAGGCTGGAGAGTTTCAGTAATGAAGAGAGACTGGACAGACTGGGGTTGTTGTCTGAGGAAGGAGATGACTAAGATGTATAAAATAATGAGGGGCACAGAAAGGGTATACAGAAAGAAACCTTTCCCATGGTGGATGGATCAATGTCCAATGGATATAGATTAAAGGTAAGGGACAGGATGTTGAGAGGGGATTAAAGGGAACTTCTTTCACCCAAGATGGTGGTGATAATCTGGAAATCACTGCCTGGAAAGGTGGTAAAGATAGAAATTCTCATGAAGTACTTAGACATTTCCTTACGATGTCATGGCTATGATCCAAGTGGTGGAAAATGGGATTAGAATGGTTAGGTGATTGAATCAACCCCTGTTAAAAACAATGGGCCAAAGGGCCATTTCCCTATACGACTCTTAGTCCTGCCTCAGATAGCTGCTGCTCAATCAGATGGTTGGAAGCTGTGTAGTCCCATTGGTGCCAATGGGAGCACTGACTACTGCTGGAACTATAGGCAGTCCCACTACATTGAGGAACACAGTCAGGTCAGTCCAGGGTTGGAGGTCTCAGTAACAACAGGAAATGGGAATAGGTCCAAGAGGCTTGGGGAAAGGTTAAAAAGAGGATGATTTTCCAGGATGGTGCCTCTACTTAATTTCCCAGTTATATTCTTTAGTTGAAGGCACTCTTAAAGTATGAGCTAGGTGTTGCCCTCCAGTCACCCCCCAAACCCCCCACCCGACACTGATTTTGTATTCTGGGCTTTTGCTAATTATTGATGTATTGATATAAACACCATCTTGGGGCTATGCATAAATAGGCAGTTTTACAGAATTGTGGCTGTGATGTGTTTTTTAACCAAAGGACACCTGGTTGAAGGGAAAATGGGCAAAAGGATAAGACTGGAAGTTAAATGAAAATGTTGCACATAATATCATCACAAATTCCTCCAGAAGGAGATGATTGGATAGAAATTCATAGATTTTTTTTAAAAAGCAAACGTGCAAACTGAAACACTTCACTTTATTGGTCAGAGTATTGAGTACAGGAGTTGGGAGGTCATGTTGCGGCTGTACAGGACATTGTTAGGCCACTGTTGGAATATTGCTTGCAATTCTGGTCTCCTTCCTATTGGAAAGATGCTGTGAAACATGAAAGGGTTCAGAAAAAATTTACAAGAATGTTGCCAGGGTTGGAGGATTTGAGCTACAGGGAGAGGCTGAATAGGCTGAGGCTGTTTTCCCTGGAGCGTCGGAGACTGAGGGGTGACGTTATAGAGGTTTACAAAATTATGAGGGGCATGGATAGGATAAATAGACAAAGTCTTTTCCCTGGGGTCAGGGAATCCAGAACTAGAGGGCATAGGTTTAGGGTGAGAGGAGAAAGATATAAAAGAGACCTAAGGGGCAACTTATTCAGGCAGAGGGTAGTACGTGTCTGGAATGAGCTGCCAGAGGATGTGGTGGAGGCTGGTACAATTGCAACTTTTAAGAGGCATTTGGATGGGTATATAAATAGGAAGCGTTTGGAGGGATATGGGCCGAGTGCTGGCAGGTGGGACTAAATTGGGTTGGGATATCTGGTTGGCATGGATAGGTTGGACCGAAGGGTCTGTTTCCATGCTGTACATCTCTATGACTATCTGAGATGCAGAAAATTTCTTTTTTAAGACAATCTAAAAAATCCCTGAATCTTTGGATTTCTGAACCTTTAGAATTGTCTATAATAGAGGGCTGTCTATAGCAGGGGCTATAGGGTTGGGGAGGTGGGTAAAGGAATTGAAGTGTGCAATCAGCCATGATCACAATAAATGGTATGATAGGTTTCATGGGGTAAATGGCCTACCCCTGTTCCTATGGTCCTAAACCACCACACACCCCCCCCCAAAAAAAAACTCCTGCCCTGAAACTTTCTTTCGCTTTAACTTACGTAGATGTGGTAAAACCTTGCTGCAGTTCTCCACAGGAGACCAAGTGCATTTGATACATGGATTGTGAGTGATTAATCTGCAGATGAAAAAAATGGATTGGATAACTTTCCTATGGTTTTCAGTACATTTGTTATTGTTTATACACAAGCAGTTGGAGAAAATAAAAGTCGGCACATCCCCTCCTTCATGGAGGAAAGGGAATCAGGATGCAAAGCTGGTGAGGATAGTGTGCTATGCAGGGATAACATAATGGCACAAAAATGAAAAAAACAAACAATTTACCTAATTTACAAAGCCTAATAACCTTGTAAAATTTTATAAAATTAGCTAAGACTCCCCATCAACTTATTTTTAATTTAACGTCCCTGGTTGCACATTCAGAGTAGAAGTGCTGAGAGGTACACTTATGAAGTGATGAAAACTAGGGGTAGTGAAGTAATTACAAAAAAAATGGATGAGCTGCAGAATCCAAGATGAGGGCACTTCAAGAAATAGTTTACTTTCATTTTAAAATGATATTAAAGTGAAATGAAAATCGATTCAAAACGTGCAAAATTTATAGATTTTTTTTAAGAACAGGCTTTTGAACTGCGACGCTTGGGAATCAGTGTGGAAGTATATTAGTTTTACCAAAGGAGAGTAATGGGCATTAAACATTGACACTACATGGATCGCTGCATTGGTTTATTGGGCATGAGGTGGTCACTTTATTGGGGAACATCTTCCTGGAGCTGGAGGCCCAAGGTCTATTCAAAGTTAGATCTTAGGGATTCCTTTCCTTAGATCCTAATCTGTCAATAAGGTGTTACTGATGTAACACATTGGCATGGGTCTTCCAGCTGGTTAGATACAAAAGAGATCTAAGGTGCAACTTTTTCATGCAGAGGGTGGTTCGTGTATGGAATGAGCTGCCAGAGGAAGTGGTGGAGGCTGGTACAATTGCAATATTTAAAAGGCATCTGGATGGGTATATGAATAGGAAGAGTTTGAAGGGATATGGGCCGGGTGCTGGCAGGTGGGACTGGATTGGGTTGGGATATCTGGTCAGCATGGACGGGTTGGACTGAAGGGTCTGTTTCCATGCTGTACATCTCTATGACTCTAAGTTAATGCTATCCATAGCATTACTGTAAGGCCAATCAAAGTACTTGTTTGATCAGAGTTGAAGAATGTGGTGCTTGAGAAAGGACAGCCGGTCAGGCAGCATTCGAGGAGCAGGAGAATCTACTTCTGAGTGCATATCACAATAAATCTTTGCTAGCTTCTAGGACATGGTTTCGTTACAGACCTCAAAATAGGTCAAGAGAAACCAAGCACCACATGTAT
This sequence comes from Chiloscyllium punctatum, assembly GCF_047496795.1. Taxonomy (NCBI): domain Eukaryota; kingdom Metazoa; phylum Chordata; class Chondrichthyes; order Orectolobiformes; family Hemiscylliidae; genus Chiloscyllium; species Chiloscyllium punctatum. The sequence continues at coordinate 131,642,843 of NC_092739.1, read as the reverse complement.
AATGGGGACAACAGCTAGGTCCCAAAATATCGCCGAGGCCTGCTCATGCCTGTTTTAGGTGGGCACTGTGAATGATTGACTGCCAATTCTTCAATTGGAATTGTTGCGGGAAAGAAATAGGGTGTGTAAAGATACAATGTAATTGTTGCACCCAGAAAAATGGCCATGATTGGGTTTGATTTCTTCACTGGGATTCTTAAGTGAATCAATTGTGCACGATCACCTCTGAATTTTAGTTGAACCTGAGGCTAAATGAATTTGAGAATGAGTTGCTTGCATGTAAATGCATTATTCTTATTATATTAGCATATTTTATGTGATCCTTTAATTAAAATTAAAATGTTGAAAAAATTCAGCTGCTGTAATGTTCCCAAACACTGGCTTTACATCAATGCTTTTCAGGAGCACTTAAGGTAATGAATTCATCCATTTTTTTTTAAACATTGTGGGTGACTCTCTACTGATCTAGAGAATGGTGTGTTGCAGCCCAGTTGCAACATAAAAAAGCCAGGGATGTGGGGAAAAACACAATTGGTTTAAGAAGCATTGAAATTCTTCTCCAAACCATTTATAAAAAATCCAGTTTGTCAGAGCACTGAATTAACTGCTTAGGAGCAAGTTCTGTAAATAACCCCAAAGGATACAAAAGGAAAACTGCAGCAATAGGGATTTATCCACATATCTCGAACTTTCAATTCAACCTTGCCATTCCTCACACACAATATCCCACCACTTCAACAACATATCTATGAAGCCTTTTACCATCTGAATCTGTACTAATCTCTCTCACCCAGTCTAATCAAAAACTTTAAATCCCTCGCCATGATAGAGTCTGACCTCAAAGTGTGGAAAGTCATTGCTGGTTTGGTGCCTTGCTTTTTTTTAATCACAGGTTATGGTTGTGTTTGCTCACAGTAAAACCTGATACAAACTAATGCATCACAAGGGGAGGTGTTGGCCTGCTGATATTATTACTAGCCTGTTAATCCAGGGACCCAGTTAATGCTCTGACTTTGAATCTTGCCATTGCATTTAATGGAATTTGAGTTTTTAACATCTGGAATTAAGAGTTTAATTATGACTATTGTCAATTGACAGGAGAAAACCCAGCTGGTTCATTAATATCCTTTATGGAAGGAAACTGCTTTTCTTACCTAGTCTGACTCTACACCTATACAGCAATATGGTTGACTCTTAACTGTCCTCTGGACAATTGAGGATGGGCAATAAAATCTGCCCTAGCCAGTTTCACATCCTGTGTATAAAATTTCAAAAATAGAGTGTATTAAAATTTTTGGATTCCCTCACTTTATCTCCCCACCTCTCTCATTTGCTAATGAAATTTGAATACAGTAAAAATCTGGAATTAAGATTTGGAATTGAATAGTGACTGGGTAACGAGTGTCAATTGTTGTAAAACTACAGTTAGTTTACTAATATACTTCAGGGAAGGAAATCTGCCATCCTTTCCCCAGTCAGATCTGCATCATAATAAGACCATAAGATGTAGGAGCAGAAGCAGGCCATTCAACCCATTGAGTCTGCTCTGCCATTCAGTGAGATCATGGCTAAAGAGATAACCTTCAACTCCACTTTCCTGCCTTTCCCCTTAGCCCTGGGTTCCCTGACTGATTAAAAAAAATCTATCTCCACCTTAAATATATTTGATTACCCAACTTTAACAGCCCATTGTGGTCAAGAATTCCATAAATTCACAACCCTCTGAAGGAGGAAATGCCTCCTCATCTCTGTTTTAAATGTGTGATTCCTTATTCTGATATTATGTCCTCTCATCTTAGATTCTTCCACAGGGCAAACAACCTTTCTATATCTATCCTGTCAAGTCCTGTAAGAATCATGTATATTTCAATAATGTCACCTCTCATTCTTCTAACTCAGTTGAGTACAGGCCCAATGGACTCAGCAGCTCCTCATACCTGTTTCCTCCATATCTAGTACCAGCCTATTGAATGCTCTCTGAACTGCCTGCAATGCCAGCATATCTTTCCTTAAATAAGGATCCCAATACATTTCGCAGTATTTCAGCATCTTGTACTGTTTTATCAGAATCTCTCTCCTTTTATATTCCATTTCCTTTGAAATAAAAGCCATTATTCCATTTGCTTTCCCGGCACTTTAAAGCTAGCTTCCTGTGATGTATAGTCAAGGACTCCCAAATCCCTCTGTTTTGTGGTGTTCTGCTGTCTTTCTCCATTTAAAAAGCATTCGGTTCTTCTATTCATCTTGCCAGAATGCATAATCACACGTTTCCCCACATAATCTGCCAAGCTTTTGCCAACTCACTTCACTTGTCCATAATTCCTCTGTGTAATACATCCCAGGATCTGGCTTGGTTGAAGTGAAATACTTTGAAACATTTTGAGATTTCAAAGATTTGATATCAGAAACCTTTGGGTTTTTTTTGTTCTTTTATTGGTTTTAAGCACAAAGGGTTTGTGATATGTAAAAGGCAGCTGCTATACTTCTTGCTACCCCCAATCCAGACATATAATGTGGTCTTTGTGCTGGTGTCCTTTATGGAGGAAACCCCCAGTATTAAAGAAAGTCGAAGGCACGTTCACATTTCTTTCAGTAACTGCACGAGTTGGGTATTTCAGTGTTGCTTGCTGTTGTTGTGAATTGATGCCAGTCAATGTAAACCAGTAGCAGTTTTACAATATAAATGTGTTACAAATGAGAAGTGACGCTTGTAAACATCAAGCATTCAACAGCTGCTTTGAGTATTCATGAATAGTGCTTTCTAATTGTTGATGCTTTTAAACATTTGGTCAGAGTAGCAGCTCTCATCGCTGTGTAATCAAACAGTTGATGATGGAGAGGCATTATCCTTTTAATATTAATTATTCCCAATCAATATCACCCACTACATTGCAGATGAGGGATGAAAGTCAGATACAATATTCAAGGCAAAATTAACCATATTTTAATTTTCCTGTTGCATGGTGTGGTGGAGCTAAGGTGGGTTCACAATTGATTGACATCAATTTCCTGTCTGAGGGAATCTGTGGGAGATTTATATGTGGGAGGGGCACCCTGCATCGATTCATTGCCTGCTCAGCGAAGAGACAAGAGCTGAGAAGCTGCTCATTGGAAGAACAGGTTGGGGTGAATGCAGACATACCAGAGCGTTGGTGAATAGAAAGGAAGTTTTGGCAAAAGTGTTCCTCAGTTAAGGGCAAGATCCTGGTGGTAGGATAAATATCAGATATGGGGGTTTCCCAGAAACAAATAAATAGTATTAGGTAAAATTAATGAACATATGGAACCTTAATTCTGAAGTAGTCAATATCAGTAGGTGTCATTTGTAAGTTGTACTGGTTTGTTCTTCCTGAGGTGTGGAATTGCTTTCGACTAAAATACTTCTCAATGTGAAGAAAAGGATGGCTCTTTGAAAACAGTATTGCAGGAGGAATTGATTCTTATTAGCTAAGAGCTGACAGAGCAAAGTAACAATGGTCAAAGCAGGCAGGATCATGGAGAACAGCTCAATAAGGTGAGAGAGAATGGTGTTAGCATGGTGATTGAAGGGGTTGAGGCAAAGGGAAATTTGAGGAAATACATGGCAGATATGCATGAGGGTTGGACGAACATATTACTTGTTGGGATGGCAGATTGCAATGGTGCAGTTTACAGTAAATTAAAGCACTGCAGATGCTGGTGATCTGAATCAAAGACAATTGCTGTAGAAACTCAGCAAGTCTGGCAGCATCTGTGAGAGAAAATAAATTAATGTCAGAGTCCGGTAAATCTTCTTCAGAATTGAACGTAGCTGGAAAATGGCATCATTTATGCTAATGAAGGCGGTGCTGAGTCCAAGGGACTCCGACAGGCCGCCTACTTGCGGAATGTTTCAGAGAACACCTCTGGGACACCCGCACCAACCAACCCAATCGCCCTGTGGCTGAACATAGAACATAGAACATAGAACATAGAACATAGAACAATACAGCACAGAACAGGCCCTTCGGCCCACGATGTTGTGCCGAACTTCTATCCTAGATTAAGCACCCATCCATGTACCTATCCAAATGCCGCTTAAAGGTCGCCAATGAATCTGACTCTACCACACCCACGGGCAGCGCATTCCATGCGCCCACCACTCTCTGGGTAAAGAACCCACCCCTGACATCTCCCCTATACCTTCCACCCTTCACCTTAAATTTATGTCCCCTTGTAACAATCTGTTGTACCCGGGGAAAAAGTTTCTGACTGTCTACTCTATCTATTCCTCTGATCATCTTATAAACCTCTATCAAGTCACCCCTCATCCTTCGCCGTTCCAACGAGAAAAGGCCGAGAACTCTCAACCTATCCTCGTACGACCTACTCTCCATTCCAGGCAACATCCTGGTAAATCTTCTCTGCACCCTCTCCAAAGCTTCCACATCTTTCCTAAAGTGAGGCAACCAGAACTGCACACAGTACTCCAAATGTGGCCTCACCAAAGTCCTGTACAGCTGCAACATCACCTCACGACTCTTGAATTCAATCCCTCTGCTAATGAACGATAATACTCCATAGGCCTTCTTACAAACTCTATCCACCTGAGTGGCAACCTTCAAAGATCTATGTACATAGACCCCAAGATCCCTCTGTTCCTCCACCTGACCAAGAACCCTACCATTAACCCTGTATTCCGCATTCTTATTTGCTCTTCCAAAATGGACAACCTCACACTTGGCAGGGTTGAACTCCATCTGCCACTCCTCAGCCCAGCTCTGCATCATATCTAAGTCCCTCTGCAGCCGACAACAGCCCTCCTCACTGTCCACAACTCCACCTATCTTCGTATCATCTGCAAATTTACTGACCCACCCTTCGACTCCCTCATCTAAGTCATTAATAAAAATTACAAACAGCAGAGGACCCAGAACTGATCCCTGCGGAACTCCACTTGTAACTGGACTCCATGCTGAATATTTACCATCTACCACCACTCTCTGACTTCGACCGGTTAGCCAGTTTTCTATCCAATTGGCCAAATTTCCCTTTATCCCATGCCTCCTGACTTTCCGCATAAGCCTACCATGGGGAACCTTATCAAATGCCTTACTAAAATCCATGTACACTACATCCACTGCTCTACCCTCATCCACATGCTTGGTCACCTCCTCGAAGAATTCAATAAGATTTGTAAGGCAAGACCTACCCTTCACAAATCCGTGCTGGCTGTCCCTAATCAAGCAGTGTCTTTCCAGATACTCGTAAATACTATCCCTCAGTACCCTTTCCATTACTTTGCCTACCACAGAAGTAAGACTAACTGGCCTGTAATTCCCGGGGTTATCCCTATTCCCTTTTTTGAACAGGGGCACAACATTCGCTACTCTCCAGTCCCCTGGTACCACCCCCGTTGCCAGTGAAGACGAGAAGATCATTGCCAACGGTACTGCAATTTCCTCTCTTGCTTCCCACATAATCCTAGGATATATCCCGTCAGGCCCAGGGGACTTGTCTATCCTCAAATTGTTCAAAATGTCCAACACATCTTCCTTCCTAACAGGTATCTCTTCTAGCTTATCAGTCCGTTTCACACTCTCCTCTTCAACAATACGGTCCCTCTCGTTCGTAAATACTGAAGAGAAGTACTTGTTCAAGACCTCTCCTATCTCTTCCGACTCAATACACAGTCTCCCACCACTGTCCTTGATTGGACCTACCCTCGTTCTCGTCATTCTCAGGTTTCTCACATACGCATAGAATGCCTTGGGGTTATCCTTGATCCTATCCGCCAGGGATTTTTCATGCCCTCTCTTAGCTCTCCTAATCCCTTTCTTCAGGTCCCTTCTGGATATCCTGTATCCCTCCACTGCTCTGTCTGAACCTTGTTTCCTCAACCTTATGTAAGCCTCCTTCTTCCTCTTTACTAGACATTCAACCTCCCTCGTCAACCAAGGCTCCCTCACACGACCATTTCTTTCCTGCCTGATCGGTACATACATATCAAGGACACGTCGTATCTGCTCCTTGAAAAAGTTCCACATTTCCACCACATCCTTCCCTGACAGCCTATGCTCCCAACGTATGCTCCTCAAATCCTGTCTTACAGCATCGTAATTTCCCTTCCCCCAATTGTAAAAACTTCCTTGTTGTGCGCACCTATCTCTCTCCATAACCAAGGTGAAAGTCACAGAATTGTGGTCGCCATCACCAAAATGTTCACCCACTAACAAGCCCACCACTTGTCCCGGTTCATTACCGAGTACCAAATCCAATATGGCCTCCCCTCTGGTTGGACAATCTACATACTGCGTTAGAAAAGCTTCCTGGACACACTGCACAAACACCGCCCCATCCAATCTACTTGATCTAAAGAGCTTCCAATCAATATTTGGGAAGTTGAAATCGCCCATGACTACGACCCTGTGGCTTCTGCACCTTTCCAAAATCTGTTTCCCAATCTGTTTCTCCACATCTCTGCTGCTATTGGGGGGCCTATAATAAACACCCAACAAGGTGACTGCACCTTTCCTATTTCTGACTTCAGCCCATACTACCCCTCCCACTCTGCCAAGGACATGCAGGTCCTTGGCCTCCTCCATCGCCAGACCATGGCAACACGACGCCTGGAGGAAGAACGCCTCATCTTCTGCCTAGGAACCCTCCAACCACAAGAGATGAATGCAGATTTCTCCAGCTTCCTCATTTCCCCTCCCCCTACCTTATCTCAGTCCCAACCCTCAGACTCAGCACCGCCTTCTTGGCCTGCAATCTTCTTCCTGACCTCTCCGCCTATCACCCTCACCTTAACCTCCTTCCACCTATCGCATTCCCAATGCCCCTCCCCCAAGTCCCTCCTCCCTACCTTTTATCTTAGCCTGCTTGGCACGCCCTTCTCATTCCTGAAGAAGGGCTCATGCCTGAAATATCGATTCTCCTGCTCCTTGGATGCTGCCTGACCTGCTGCGCTTTTCCAGCAACACATTTTTCAGCTCTGAACACAATATTCCAAGTGTAGTCTAGACCTGCAGCATAACCTCATGGTTCTTAAACTCAATCCCCCTGCTAATTAAAGCCAGCACTCCATGCGCCTTCTTAACAACCCTATCAACCTGGGTGGCAACTTTGAGGGATCTATGGACGTGGACCCTAACATATCTCTGTTCCTCCATACTGCCAAGAATCCTGCCTTTAATCTGTATTCTGCAATCAAATTTGACCTTCCAAAATGAATGACTTCACAATTTTCCAGTCTGAACTCCATCTGCCATTTCTCAGCCCAGTTCTCCATCCAGTTGATGTCCTGTTGCAACCTACAACAGCCCTCCACACTATCCACGACTTCACCAACCTCCGTGTCATTGGCAAATTTACTAACCACCCCCCTCCACTTCCTCATCGAAATCATTTATAAAAATCACAAAAGGTAGATGTCCCAGAACAGATCCCTGTGAAACACCGCTGGTCACCGAGAGCTTTACATCTACTACCACCCTCTGTCTTCTATGAGCTAGCCAATTCTGTATCCAAGCAGCTAAATCTCCTTGTGTCCCATGCCTCCTTACAGTCTGAATGAGCCTACCATGGGGAACCTTAAAATTCCCTACTAAAATCCACTGCTCTACCTTCGTCAATGTGTTTTGTCACATTGTCAAAGAATTCAATAAGGCTTGTGAGGCATGACCTGCTGCTCATAAAGTCATGCTGGCTATCTTTAATCAAACTATACTTTTCGAAATAATCATGAAACCTATCAGAATCCTCTCCAATAATTTGCCCACCACCGATGTAAGACTGACTGGTCTGTAATTCCCAGGGTTATCCCTATTCCCTTTCTTGAACAAGGGAAAAACATTTGCCACCCTCCAATCATCTGGTACTACTCCAGTGGCCATGAGGATGCAAAGATCATCACCAAAGGCGCAGCGATCTCTTCCCTCGTTTCTCGTAGTAACATTGTCTATATCCTGTCTGGCCCAGGGGACTTAATTTTCCTCATGTTTTTCAAATTTTTCAGCACATCCTCCTTCTTAACATTAATGTGTTCTGGCATATCAGCCTGTTTTACACTGTCCTCACAAAGAACAAGGTCCTGGTCACTCGTGAATACTGAAGCAAAGTATTCATTAAGGACCTCCCCTACCTCCTCTGACTCCAGGCACAATTTCCCTCCACTATCCCTGATTGGCCCTATTCTTACTCTGGCCATCCTCTTGTTCCTCGCATAAGTATAGAGCACCTTGGGGTTTTCCTTAAACCTTCCCACCAAAGCTTTTTCATGCCCCTTTCTAGCTCTCCTAAATCCATTCTTCAGTTCCTTCCTGGCTACCTTGTAATCCTCTACAGCCCTGTCTGATCCTTGCTTCCTCAACCTCTTGACTGATGTTCCACATCTCTCTTCATCCAAGGTTCCTTCACTCTATCATCTCTTCCTTGCCTCAGTGGGACAAACCTATCCAGCATTCGCAGCAAGTGCTCCCTATTAATTCTGTTTTCTTCCCACAAATGCTACTAGACCTGCTGAGTTTCTCCAGCACTTTATTGCAGCTTAAAGTGGATGATTAAATAAGTTAATTTTAAAAGTGTAAATGAGCGCTACAGCAACAGAAGTTAGATAACGTTGCTGCCTTGCAAGGGAATAGTAGATGGCAAAGCAGGGATTTGCCAATGATACCAACATGAGCTGATGAGCACTGCTCATTGATACAGGAATGGGGGATTTGGGTTTATCTGCTAATGCCTGAAAGGTGAGCTCTGAAGATTCCAGAAGATCACAGGAACAAGTTGGAAGGGAGGTCATTCAGGGTAGAGAAGGTTCTAAGGTAGAAGGATAACTTAAAATGGGGGTTTTAGGAGGATGTGGTGCTTGGTATACATACCATCCCCAACAAAACTGCTGGTGAAGACAAAGAGTGTATTCTATTGTGACCCTCAGTGGCCAGTGCCAGCAATTGCATTTAGACTAACCAGTTAGTGTTTATTGTCAATTTATTCTGAGACACTGTCATCTTAGCAGCTGTTGTCATGTGACATTCAACACCAAATTACTTTACAATTCTTTGCATTCTTTACAAAGATCCCTGTAGACACCAGAGTACCGTATTTAAACATCAACAGTTTTATTTGCAATAATGTGACATGTAACTTTTCAACATTTTTGGAATTGGTGTAGCCCACTAGTTGATTTTAGCACATAATTAACATGGTTGCCATTAAGGTTAAGTGTGTGAAGCATTGTGTTTGTAATTCTGATTTGACAGAGACATCCATCATGTCCAAAGCTCAGTTTGACCCAACAGAAATTTTGTTAAGCGACCTGAGCAGAAGGTTATTTATAATTCTTTAAATGATTTGTGAATTATTACAAATACTAAAAGCAAAACTTTCAATAACTTAAAATGTAACAAGCAATTGTAGATTAAACCAAACTTGGGATCTTAAGAACTGCAAAAGAGTCTACAATTCAATCTTTGACAATCAAAATTGAGAATAAACAGGATTATTTGGAAATAAAACATAACAATCACAAAACAGGAATTGCCCCTTTGTCCCTCCCAGTCTGTGTTGACATTAGTATTCCGTGTCATCAATAAATCTAATTGCATTTACTCTGTCTAATGCTCCTTTCATTTAGGAACAAGCAAGTTTAGCCAATCAAGTCAGCCTTGCCATTCAACACCACAGACCATAAGACATCGGAGCAAAAATTAGGACATTCAGCTCCACCATTGGGTCTGCTCCACCATTCAATCATGGTTGATAGGTTTCTCAACCCCATTCTCCCTGTAACCCTTGATCACCTTGATACTCAAGAACCTATGTATCTAAGTCTTAAATATACTTAATGACCTGACCTTCACAGTCTTATGAGGCAATGAATTCCATAGATTCACTTTTCTGGCTGAAAATGTTTCTCTTTATCTCCATTTGAAAAGTTCTTCCCTTTACTCTGAGGCTAAGCCCTCAGTTCCTAGTCTCTCCTACCAATAGAACCTTTCCAATATCTACTCTGTCCAGGCCAAACAGTATTCTGTATATTTCAATTTGATTCCCCATCATTCTTCTAAACTCCATCGAGTATCAACCCAGAGTCCTCAAATGTTCCTGATATGTTAAGCTTTTCATTCCTGGGACCATTCTTGTCAATCTCCGCTGAACATGCTCCAAGGCCAATACATCCTTCATGAGATATGGGGCCCAAAATTGCACACAATACTCCAAATATGGCCTGACCAGAGCCTTATAGAGTCTCAGAAGTACATCCCTGCTTTTATATTCAAGACCTCTCAAAATAAATGTCATCATTGCATTTCCTTCCTAACTGCTGACTCAACCTGCAAGATTACCTTAAGAGGGTCCTGGACTTCTCTCAAGTCTCTTTATGATCATGGCTGATCAAATACATCAATATTTTTACCTACCCCAACTCAATTCACAATTGTACCCTGAAATCTACCACTCTCTACCTTCGGCATACTCAAAGACTGAGCCTTCACTGCCCTCTGTGGTAGAAAATTCCAAAGATTCACAACCCTCTAAGTAAGTAAAACACCTAATCTCTGATCTAAATGGCATCTGCCTTATTTTTAAACAGCGTCCCCTATTTCTATGCTCCTCAATGAGAGGAAACACCCTCCCTGCATCTCCCCTGCCTATTACATAATGCTTAATCACCTACCATCTCAAGAAAATACAGGCCTAGTCTGCCCAACCTCTTCCCAGGACAGATCTACCATCATGGGAACAAGTCTGGTGAACCATTGTTACACTCATTGATTGGTAATAATGTCTTTCCTGAGACAAGGACACCAAATGCATAGTTTCTCAAGGTGTGGTCTAATCATGTTCCGATATAATCACTACTCCTATACTCAACTCCTCTTGCATTAAAGGCTAAAATTTTACTAGCCTTCCTTATAGTTTGCTGCACCTGTATTTTAGTCTTTGAGTACTTATCAACAAGAACACCAAGATCTCTTTGTTTTTCTACATTTCACCAAAGTCTTACATTTTCCTCAATATGTGGACAATAGACAATAGACAATAGGTGCAGGAGTAGGCCATTCTGCCCTTTGAGCCTGCACTACCATTCAATATGATCATGGCTGATCATCCTTAATCAGTATCCTGTTCCTGCCTTATCTCCAGAACCCTTGATTCCACTATCCTTGAGAGCTCTATCCAACTCTTTCTTAAATGAATCCAGAGACTGGGCCTCCACTGCCCTCTGGGGCAGAGCATTCCACACAGCCACCACTCTCTGGGTGAAGAAGTTTCTCCTCATCTCTGTCCTAAATGGTCTACCCCGTATTTTTAAGCTGTGTCCTTTGGTTCGGCACTCACCCATCAGCAGAAACATGTTTCCTGCCTTCAGAGTGTCCAATCCTTTAATAATCTTATACGTCTCAATCAGATCCCCTCTCAGTCTTCTAAACTCAAGGGTATACAAGCCCAGTAGCTCCAATCTTTCAGCGTAAGGTAATCCTGCCATTCCAGGAATTGACCTCGTGAACCTATGCTGCACTCCCTCAATAGCCAGAATGTCTTTCCTCAAATTTGGAGACCAGAACTGTACACAGTACTCCAGGTGTGGTCTCACCAGGGCCCTGTACAGCTGCAGAAGAACCTCTTTGCTTCTATACTCAATCCCTCTTGTTATGCTATTAGCTTTATTCACTACCTGCTGTACCTGCATGCTTACCTTCATTGACTGGTGTACAAGAACACCCAGATCTCTTTGTACTGCCCCTTTACCTAAATTGATTCCATTTAGGTAGTAACCTGCCTTCCTGTTCTTGCCACCAAAGTGGATAACCACACATTTATCCACATTAAACTGGATCTGCCATGCACCTGACCACTCACCTAACCTGTCCAGGTCACCCTGTAATCTCCTAACATCCTCATCACATTTCACCCTGCCACCTAGCTTTGTATCATCAGCAAATTTGCGAATGTTATGACTAATACAATCTTCTGTATCATTAATATATATTGTAAAAAGCTGCGGTCCCAGCACTGATCCCTGTGGTACCCCACTGGTCACTGCCTGCCATTCCGAAATGGAGCCGTTTATCACTACTCTTTGTTTCCTGTCAGCCAACCAACTTTCAATCCAAGTTAGTACTTTGCCCCCAATACCATGCGCCCTAATTTTACTCACTAACCTCCTGTGTGGAACTTTATCAAAAGCTTTCTGAAAGTCCAGGTACACTACATCTACTGGATCTCCCTCGTCCATCTTCAGAGTTACATCCTTAAACAAATTCAAGAAGATTAGTCAAGCATGATTTCCCCTTCATAAATCCGTGCTGACTCTGACCTATCCTATTACTACTATCCAGATATGTCATAATTTCATCCTTTATAATTGACTCCAGCAACTTTCCCACCACTGAGGTCAGACTAACTGGTCTATAATTTCCTGCTTTCTCTTTCCAACCTTCTTAAAAAGTGATACAACATTTGCCACCCTCCAATCTGCAGGAACTGATCCCAAATCTATCGAACTCTGGAAAATAATCACCAACGCATCCACGATTTCTTGAGCCACCTCCTTCAGTACCCTGGGATGTAGACCATCAGGCCTCAGGGACTTATCAGCCTTCACACCTAACAGTCTCTCCAACACCAATTCCTGGCAAATATAAATTCCCTTAAATTCAGGTCCTTCAGCCACTGTTACTTCAGGGAGATTGCCTATGTCTTCCCCTGTGAACACAGATCTGAAGTAGCAATTCAACTCTTCTGCCATTTCTTTGTTCCCCGTAATATATTCCCCTGTTTTTGTCTTCAAAGGCCCAATTTTAGTCTTAACCATTTTTTTGCCTTTCACATACCTAAAAAAGCTTTTACTATCCTCCTTTATATTTTTGGCCAGTTTACCTTTGTACCTCATTTTTTCTCTGCGCATTTCGTTAATAATCCTCTGTTGTTCTTTAAAAGCTTCCCAGTCCTCCGTTTTCCCACTTATTTTTGCTATGTTATACTTTTTCTCTTTTAACTTTATATGTTTCTTAACTTCCCTTGTCAGCCACGGCTACCCATACCTCCTTCTAGGATCTTTCTTCCTTTTTGGAATGAACTGATCCTGCATCTTCTGCATTATACCCAGAAATATCTGCCATTGTTCCTCCACTGTCATCCCTGCTAAGGTATTGCACCATTGAACTTTGGCCAGCTCCTCCCTCATAACTCCATAGTTCCCTTTATTCAACAGAAATATTGTCACTTCCGATTGTACCCTCTCCCTCTCAAATTGCAGATTGAAGCTTATTGTATTATGGTCACTACTTCCCAATGGCTCCTTCACTTCGAGAACCCTGATCAATTCTGGTTTGTTGCACAATACCAGATCCAGAATTGCCTTCTCCCTGGTCGGCTCCAGCACCAGCTGTTCTAAGAATCCATCTCGGAGGCACTCCACAAAGTGTCTTTCTTGAGGTCCAATACCATCCTGTTTCTCCCAGTCTACCTGCATGTTGAAATCCCCCATAACAACTGTAGTAACACCTTTGCGACAGGCCAATTTCAGCTCCTGATTCAACTTACATCCGACATCCAGATTACTGTTTGGGGGCCTGTAGATAACTCCCAAGAGGGTCTTTTTACCCTTAGAATTTCTCAGGTCTATCCATACTGACTCTACATCCCCTGATTATAGGTCCCCTCGCGCGAGGGACTGAATATCATCCCTTACCAACATGGCCACCCCACCCCCTCTGCCCATCAGTCTGTCCTTACGATAGCATCTGCCATGTTCATGTCCATTCAGTGAGCCTGTCCAAATCCTCCTGAAGCCTCTTTACATCTTTCTCACAACACAGTCATAATCAGTTTTGTACCATATGGAAATTTGGAAATATTACGTTTGGTCATCATCTCTGAAGCATGTTTATGTATACCTTGGGACACTCCAGAAACAGGCAGTTGGGACTAGTTCAGTTTGAGATTATGTTCAACGTGGAATGGATGGACCCACCTCCAACACATTCCATCCACCTGGACACCCCGTGCTGGCCTATTACCCGCCCTCAATCTCTTCATTTCCAACTGCTGCCAGGACATCAACCTCCTCAACTTGTCTACCCCCTTCCTCCACTCCAAACTCTCACTCTCACAATGCGTAGCCCTCTGCTCCAATCCCAACCTCACCACCAAGCCAGCAGATAAAGGGGGCGCAGTGGTAGTCTGGCGCACTGACCTCTACACCGCTGAAGCCAGATGCCAACTCGAAGACCCCTCCTTCTACCATCCCCTCGACCATGATCCCACCCCCCATCACCAAACTATCATTTCCCAGGCCATATAGAACCTCATCACCTCAGGAGATCTCCTACCCATAGCTTCCAACCTCGTAGTCCGGGAACCCCGCACCGCCCGATTCTACCTCCTTCCCAAGATCCACAAGCCTGACCACTCTGGCTGACCCATTGTCTCAGCCTGGTCCTGCCCCACTGAACTCATCTCCAACTACCTCGATACACTCCTATCCCCCCTAGTCCAGGAACTCCCCACATGTGTTCAAGGCACCTTCCACACCCTCCACCTCCTCCAAGACTTCCGTTTCCCCGGCCCCCAATGCCTCATCTTCACTATGGATATCCAATCCCTCTACACCTCCATCTGCCATGACTAGGGCCTCCAAGCCCTCCGTTTCTTCCTCTCCCAACATCCCCAACAGTACCCTTCCACTGACACTCTCATTGGTTTGGCTGAACTGATCCTCACCCTCAACAATTTCTCCTTTGAATCCTCCCACTTCCTCCCGACAAAAGGGGTAGCCATGGGCACACGTATGGGCCCCAGCTAAGCCTGTCTCTTTGTTGGCTACGTAGAACAGTTCATCTTCCATAATTACACCGGCACCACTCCCCACCTCTTCCTCTGCTACATTGATGATGGCATTGGCGCCACTTCATGCTCCCACAAGGAGGTTGAGAAGTTCATCAACTTCACCAACACATTCCACCCTGACCTTAAATTCACCTGGAGCATCTCTGACACCTCCCTCCCCTTCCTAAACCTCTCCATCTCCATTTGACACTGACATTTTTTACAAACCCACTGACTCCCACAGCTACCTGGATTACACCTCTTCCCACCCTACCTCCTGCAAAAATGTCATCCCGTATTCCCAATTCCTCTACCTCCACCGTATCTGCTCCCAGGAGGACCAGTTCCACCACAGAACACACCAGATGGCCTCCTCCTTAAGAGACCGCAATTTCCCTTCCCACATGGTTGAAGATGCCCTCCAAAGTATCTCATCCACATCCCGCACCTCCTCCCTCAAACCCCACCCCTCCAATCGTAACAAGGACAGAACGACCCTGGTGCTCACCTGGCAAGGGGGAAGTAAAGAAACATATAAGGTTAAAAGAGAAAAAGCAAACTTAGCGAAGATGAGTGGGAAAACTGAGGACTGGGAAGCTTTTAAAGAACAACAGAGGATTAGTAAGAAGGAAATACGCAGAGAAAAAATGAGGTACGAAGGTAAACTGGCCAAGAATATAAAGGAGGATAGTAAAAGCTTTTTTAGGTATGTCCAAGGCAAAAAAATGGTTAGGACAAAAATTGGGCCCTTGAAGACAGAAGCAGGGGAATATATTACTGGGAACGAAGAAATGGCAGAGGAATTAAATGGGTACTTCAGATCTGTGTTCACTGGGGAAGACACAAGCAATCTCCCTGAGGTAACAGTGGCTGAAGGACCTGAACTTAAGGGAATTTATATTTGCCAGGATTTGGTGTTGGAGAGACTGTTAGGTCTGAAGGTTGATAAGTCTCCGGGACCTGATGGCCTGCATCCCAGGGTACTGAAGGAGGTGGCTCGGGAATCGTGGATGCGCTGGTGATTATTTTCCAGAGTTCAATAGAATCGGGGTCGGTTCCTGAGGATTGGAGGGCGGCTAATGTTGTGCCACTTTTTAAGAAGGGTGGGCGGGAGAAAGCAGGAAATTATAGACCAGTTAGTCTGACCTCAGTGGTGGGAAAGATGCTGGAGTCTATTATAAAGGATGAAATTACGGCACATCTGGATAATAGTAACAGGATAGGACAGAGTCAGCATGGATTTATGAAGGGGAAATCATGCTTGACTAATCTTCTTGAATTTTTTGAGGATGTAACTCTGAAGATGGACGAGGGAGATCCAGTGGCTGTAGTGTACCTGGACTTTCAGAAAGCTTTTGACAAAGTCCCACACAAGAGGTTAGTGAGTAAAATTAGGGCGCACGGGATTGGGGGCAAAGTACTAGATTGGATAGAGAATTGGTTGGCTAATAGGAAACAAAGGGTAGTGATTAACGGTTCCATTTCGGAATGGCAGTCAGTGACCAGTGGGGTACCGCAGGGATCCGTGCTGGGACCGCAGCTTTTTACAATATATGTAAATGATATAGAAGATGGTATCAGCAATAACATTAGCAAATTTGCTGATGACACAAAGCTGGGTGGTAGGGTGAAATGTGATGAGGATGTTAGGAGATTACAGGGTGACCTGGACAAGTTAGGTGAGTGGGCAGATGCATGGCAGATGCAGTTTAATGTGGATAAATGTCCATTTATCAAGAACAGGAAGGCAGATTACTACCTCAATGGTATCAAATTAGGTAAAAGTGTTGTTCAGAGAGATCTGGGTGTTCTTGTCCACCAGTCAATGAAGGCAAGCATGCAGGTACAGCAGGTCGTGAAGAAGGCTAATAGCATGCTGGCCTTCATAACAAGAGGGATTGAGTATAGAAGCAAAGAGGTTCTTCTGCAGCTGTACAGGGCCCTGGTGAGACCACACCTGGAGTACTGTGTACAGTTCTGGTCTCCAAATTTGAGGAAAGACATTCTGGCTATTGAGGGAGTGCAGCGTAGGTTCACGAGGTCAATTCCTGGAATGGCAGGAATGCCTTACACGGAAAGACTGAAGCGACTGGGCTTGTATACCCTTGAGTTTAGAAGACTGAGAGGGGATCTGATTGAAACGTATAGGATTATGAAAGGATTGGACACTCTGGCAGGAGGGAACATATTTCCGTTGATGGGGGAGTGCCGAACCAGAGGACACAACTTAAAAATACGGGGTAGACCATTTAGGACAGAGATGAGGAGAAACTACTTCACCCAGAGAGTGGTGGCTGTGTGGAATGCTCTGCCCCAGAGGGCAGTGGAGGCCCAGTCTCTGGATTCATTTAAGAAAGAATTGGATAGAGCTCTTAAAGATAGTGGAGTCAAGGGGTATGGAGATAAGGCTGGAACAGGATACTGATTAGGAATGATCAGCCATGATCATATTGAATGGCGGTGCAGGCTCGAAGGGCTGAATGGCCTACTCCTGCATCTATTGTCTATTGTCTATTGTCTATTCCGCAAAGACCGTTCCCTCCATGGCTACCTGGTCAGGTCCATGCCCCCCGACAACCCACCCTCCCATCCTGGCACCTTCCCCTGCCACCGCAGGAATTGCAAAACCTGCGCCCACACCTTCTCCCTCACCTCCATCCAAGGCCCTAAAGGAGCCTTCCGCATCCATCAAACTTTTACCTGCACATCCACTAATATCATTTATTGTATCCGTTGCTCCCGATGCGGTCTCCTCTACATTGGGGAGACCGGATGCCTCCTCGCAGAGCGTTTTAGGGAACATCTCCGGGACACCCGCACCAATCAACCACACTGCCCTGTGGCCCAATATTTCAACTCCCCTTCCCACTCTGCCAAGGACGTGCAGGTCCTGGGCCTCCTCCACCGCCACTCCCTCACCACCAGACGCCTGGAGGAAGAACGCCTCATCTTCCGCCTCGGAACACTTCAACCCCAGGGCATCAATGTGGACTTCAACAGCTTCCTCATTTCCCCTCCTCCCCCACCTTATCCCAGTTCCAACCTTCCAGCTCAGCACTGTCCTCATGCCCTGTACTTCCTGCTAATCTCCCTTCCCACCTATCCGCTCCACCCTGCTCTCTGACCTATCACCTTCATCCCTACCCCCCATTCACCTATTGTACTCTTTGCTACCTTTTTCCCAGCCCCACCCAACCACCCTCCCATTTATCTCTCCACCCTGGAGGCTCTGCCTCCATTCCTGATGAAGGGCTTTTGCCTGGAACGTCGATTTTCCTGCTCCTCGGATGCTGCCTGACCTGCTGTGCTTGTCCAGCACCACTCTAATCTAGACTCAGGACCAAAGGATCTGTTTCTATGCTGAATGACTCTAAGACACATTGATTCCTCCTTCGGTTTTCTGTTCTGTTAGTGAATCATTAATCCATGCCAGTACATTAATTCCTTTGTCATGTGCTTCCATATTTTCTAACCAGTCTCATGGGGGTCTTTAACAAAAGCCTGCTGAAAGTTTAAGTATTCTATGTTCATCGAATCTCCTTTATTAATCTTTTAGTAATATCTTCAAAAAGCTCCAGCAAAGTTTGTCAAACATAATCTCCAATTTGCAATCCATGCTGAGTATGCCCAATCAGATTATTATCATCCAAGTGCTGATTTATCACATCCTTCACAATAGCATTCAGCACTTTCCCTATTCCTGATGTAAGGCGAACAGGTCTGGATTTCCCTGTTTTCTCTCTTGTTTCCTTCTTAAATAGTGGAGAAAAATTTGCTACCTTCCAAACTACAGGAATCCTTAGAATTTTGGAAGCTACTCACCAACAAACCGACTGTCTCTATAGTCACCTCCTTCAACACTCTGGGATGTAGGATGGACAGGTCCTGGGGATTCAGCAACTTTCAGTCCCATTAATTTCTTCACTCTATGTTCCTTCAGCTCCTTATTTTCATTAGAAACTTGAATCTCTAATTCTGGGTGATTTCTTGTTTCTTGTTTGTGAAAACTGACTCAAAGTAATCATTTAGCTCAGTTGGGTTAGAGTGGTGCTGGAAAAGCACAACAGGTCAGGCAGCATCCATGGAGCAGGAAAATCAATGTTTCGGGCAAAAGCCGTTCATCAGAAATAGAGGCAGGGAGCCTGGCTCTATTCCTGAAGAAGGGCTTTTGCCCGAGGCATCGATTTTCCTGCTCCTTGGATGCTGCCAGACCTGATGTGCTTTTCCAGCACCACTCTAATCCAGACTCGGGTTTCCAGCATCTGTAGTCCTAGTTTTTACCTAGCTTTATTTAGACCATAGAACATAGAACATTACAGCGCAGTACAGGCCCTTCGGCCCTCGATGTTGCACCGCCCTGTCATACTAATCTGAAGCCCATCTCCCACCGACACTATTCCATGTATGTCCATATGCCTGTCCAATGATGACTTAAATGCACTTGAAGTTGGCGAATCTACTACTGTTGCAGGCAAAGCATCCCATACCCTTACTACTCTCTGAGTAAAGAAACTACCTCTGACATCTGTCTTATACCTATCTCCCCTCACTTTAAAGTTGTGTCCTCTCGTGTTTGCCATCCCCATACTTGGAAAAATGCTCTCCCTGTCCACCCTATCTAATCCTCTGATCATCTTATATGTCTCTATTAAGTCACCTCTCAACCTTCTTCTCTCTAACGAGAACATCCTCAAGGCCCTCAGCCTTTCCATGTAAGACATTCCTTCCATACCAGGCAACATCCTAGTAAATCTCCTCTGCACCCTTTCCAAAGCTTCCACATCCTTCTTATAATGCGGCGACCAGAACTGTACACAATACTCCAAGTGTGGCCGTAACAGAGCTTTGTACAGCTGCAGCATAACCTCCTGGTTCCGGAACTCAATCCCTCTATTATTAAAGGCCAAAACATTGTATGCCTTCTTAACAACCCTGTCAATCTGGGTGGCAACTTTCAGGGATCTGTGTACATGGACACCGAGATCTCTCTGCTCATCTGCACTCCCAAGAATCTTACCATAAGCCCAGTACTTTGCATTCCGATTACTCCGTCCAAAGTGTATCACCTCACACTTGTCCACATTAAACTCCATTTGCCATCTCTCAGCCCAGCTCTGCATCCTATCTATGTCTCTCTGCAACCTACTACATCCTTCGTCACTATCCACAACTCCACTGACCTTAGTGTCGTCCGCAAATTTACTAACCCACACTTCTAAGCCCTCATCCAAATCATTTATAAAAATGACGACAGCAGTGAAGCCAACACCAACCCTTGTAGTACTCTGCTAGTAACTGGACACCAAGATGAACACGTTCCATCAACTACAACCCTCTGTTTTCTTTCAGCAAGCCAATTACTGATCCAAACTGCTATGTCTCCCACAATCCCATTCCTCTGCATTTTGTATAATAGCCTACTGTGGGGAACCTTATTGAATGTCTTGCTGAAATCCATATACACCACATCAACCGGTTTACTCTCATTTACCTGTTTGGTCACTTTGTCAAAAAACTCAATAAGATTCGTTAGGCACGACCTACGCTTCACAAAACAGTGCTGACTGTCCCTGATCAGATAATTCTTTTCTAGATGGTTATAAATCCAATTTAGCTCAGTTGGCTGAATAGCTGTTTTGCAATGCCAGCAGGAAGCTTTAATTGCTGCACCACCTGAGGTTTCCATGAAGTACTCTTCGATTTACAAGGATGTTGCCAGGGTTGGAGGGTTTGAGCTATAGGGAGAGGCTGAACAGGCTGGGGCTGTTTTCCCTGGAGCGTCAGAGGCTGAGGGGTGACCTTATAGAGGTTTACAAAATTATGAGGGGCATGGATAGGGTAAATAGGCAAAGTCTTTTCCCTGGGGTCAGGGAGTCCAGAACTAGAGGGCATAGTTTAGGGTGAGAGCGGAAAGATACAAAAGAGACTAAAGGGGCAACAGTTTCACTCAGGGGGTGGTAGGTGTATGGAATGAGCTGCCAGAGGAAGTGGTGGAAGCTGGTACAATTGCAACATTTAAAAGGCATTTGGATGGGTATATGAATAGGAAGGGTTTGGAGGGAAATGGGCCGGGTGCTAGCAGGTTGGGATTGGGATTGGGATATCTGGTCGGAATGGACAGGTTGGACCGAAGGGTCTGTTTCCATGCTGTACATCTCTATGACTCTATGACTCTTCCCTTGCCTGAAGTGTAATGATCCTCAGGTTAAATACCTTCATCATCTCTCTCTATGAGAGCCCTATGGTCTGGCAGGACTGTTATGAATTTAACTTTATTCTAAAAAAAACTCCCAATCCTCAGATTTACTGCTATTTCTTGCAATTTTGTAGGCTGTTTATTTTAATCTTATACAATTCACTTCCTGAACTTGCTTTGTGAGCCACAATTGTCTGATCCTTTATGCACTTTGAAAGTATGTGTAGTTACTCTAAGTCATGTAATAGTTCTTAAAAATGTTTTGGATAATGTCTTTTAAAATTAAAATATTGAGGACAAATTTAGAGTAAAGCACATGTAATTAATTTAGACAATAGAAGAATATGAGGATAAAGATTTTCATTTTCAGGGATGAGAGCACCAGAAAGTGACAGCAATGTTGGGGGTTAATGAGTGCAGTGCTGCAGGTGCTTAGGTGTATTCAGGTTTGAAGTGTTGGCAGGAAGGGTGTTGGGAGATGAATCTGGAGATGATTACTCCATGAATTGAATTTTTCATTGCAGTGGTGATTTGTTGGTGCAGAGGTGAGTGTTGTTTCAGAGATAGCAATAGATATATAATTTGAAGCTTGGCTCTGTGTGAAACAAAATGTGTCGTGCATTTTGTTCATCTTAAGTAAGTAACTGCAGGTATAATTAATGGTCTGAGTTATGGACTTGGTCTGTCTGAGTAGTAGGAATTTCTGCCTCACTTGTCAAAAAGCTTAGATGTCAAAAGGTAGCCACTGTTAATCCAATATGAAATTCAGAAGAAAATTTATTTGTCAGAGAATAATTAAAATGTGGAATTCATGAGAAAGAATAGAATGGAAGGATAACCTGATGCATTTGGTAGGAGGAGCTTCATGTGTAGCATAAAGACTGAGATAGAATTGTTTCTGTGCTATACTTACTATGTTTTCTCGAAGACAGCACTTCACAAAGTACTCACATAGTTTGTTTCTTTTTGAATGTCTGCCAGAGACTGTACAGAAATGATTATATCAGCATTTAATATGTAATCACTGTCAGCGTTTCAATGCAGTACATATCCATTAAACGTACTTCATAACATTCTTGTGGATGTGCAGGAGCATTCTTGAGTATCTTTGGACAATGGCTTTGTTGCAGTTAATGATGTACCATATTACCTTATACCAGGCTTCATTGCCCAGAGTGTTCACAGCCACTGTAAACTGCAATTAACTATTGGTCGGTAAAGATCCTTCAGCAAAATAAAGTGATTCTTTGTTGACAACCAAAACAAATACAATTTGAGTTTTTGTTTATTCTTTCATGGGATGTGCATGTCACTGACAAAGTGCGACATTTTTTTACCGATCTCTAGTTGGCCTTGAACTGAATGGCTTGCTGAGGCCTTTCCAGAGGCCAGTTAAGACTCAACTGTGTTACTGTGGTTCTGGAGTCACATGTAAGCCAGACCAAGTGAAGATAACACATTTCCTTTCCAAACAAAATGACTGAACCCAAATGATTTTCATTACTATCAATAATAGTTTTGTAATCACCCTTACTAATTAATTTTATTAATTGAATTTAAATTCCACCCAAGATCACCCAAGAAGAAAGGCCTAATTTATCTAATCTGTCCTCATAACTTAATCCTGAAGTTCAGGTAACATTCTTGTGTTGAACTCCTTTCGGGCCAAACCATCCACCCGAGAGGACCCAGATCTGGTCATAATATTCTTAAGTGGGGCAACAATAAGGGTTTTCTATAACTGCAGCTTGACATCTGCATCCTTATAGTCCAGCTCTTTCGATATGAAGGCTAGCATTCTTGACTATTTTCTGCACTATTCATGGCATTTTAAAGAGCTATGTACATGAACCCCAAATCTCGTTGGCCATCTACTATATTTAATTCTTTTGAAATAACTCCACAGAGGCCGGTATCCTGTCATCAAGTCTGTCTTTATTTACACATGCACAGTACTTGACACTGGTCTGGCTTCCTTGGAGCCAGCTCTCAGAGTGAATGGAACCTCTAACACTACTTTTTTTTTCCTTATTACCCCCACACTACCATCTAACTGTGGTAGTGCTTATTTTTTCCCCATCTCCCATGTTGTGTGTGTGGAGGTGTGAGACACAGTGAGAGACACAAGGTGCATGAATCTTTATTCAATTTCCACCACCAGGAAGCAAAGAAACACCCAAGTGGCCAGTGACAAGCAGTGTCCTTCACATCAAAGGACAATGCTGTGTGATCAAACAGTGAAGGGGAGGGTAGGGACTAAATCAAAATAGAGTTGGAGGGGGAAATAATGCACTCCACTCCATGCGGCGCCCACCTCTCCCTGAACAACTCCAGTGTGTTGGTGGACACCGCGTGCTCCTTCTCCAAGGACACCCGGGCTCTAATGTGACCACGGAAGAGGGGCAGGCAGTCGGCCCTAACGACCCCCTCCACGGCCGCTGCTTGGACCTGTTTATGGCCAGTTTGGCCAGGCCCAGGAGCAGACCCACGAGGAGGTTTTCAGACCTGCCCTCCCTCCTCCATACCGGGTGCCCAAAGATCAGGAGCGTGGGACTGAAGTGCAACCAAAAACAGAGAAGGAGGATTTTAAGAAAATCAAAAAGGGAGTGCAAACGCCCACACCCAATATATACATGGTCCACGGACTCCACAGCATCACAGAACAAGCAGTTGGGCTGGGAGTTCGTGAACCACTGCAATCTGTGGTTGCAGGGGACCGCTGTGTGCAGCACCCTCCACCCCAGATCCCCAAGAGAAAGGGGAGGACTCCTGCATAGAGAGCCCTAACACTATTGTTTATTTTTTTTCTGGTATGTGTGTGCAGGTGTGAGACACAGTGAGAGACACAAGGTGCATGAATCGTTCTTCAATTTCCACCACCAGGAAGATAGGAAAACACCCGAGTGGCCAGTGACAAGCAGTGCCCTTCACAAAAGGGCAATGCTGTGTGATCAAACAGTGAAGGGGAGGGCTGGGAGTAAATCAAAATAGAGTTGAAGAGGGAAATAATGCACTCCACTCCCTGCGGCGCCCACCTCTCCCTGAACAACTCCAGGGTGTTGGTGGACACCGCGTGCTCCTTCTCCAAGGACACCCAGGTCCTAACATAACCACGGAAGAGGGGCAGGCAGTCAGCCCTAACGACCCCCTTCACAGCCCGCTGCCTGGACCTGTTTATGGCCAGTTTGGCCAGGCGCAGGTGCAGACCCACGAGGAGGTTTTCGGACCTGCCCTCCCTCCTCCGTACCGGGTGCCCGAAGATCAGGAGCATTGGACTGAAGTGCAGCCAAAAACAGAGAAGGAGGATTTTAAGAAAATTAAAAAGGGAGTTCAAACGCCCACACCCAATATATACATGGTCCACAGACTCCACAGCCCCACAGAACAAGCAGTTGAGCTGGGAGTCCGTGAACCACTGCAATCTGCGGTTACAGGGGACCGTTGTGTGCAGCACCCTCCACCCCAGATCCCCGAGAGAAAGGGGGAGGACTCCTGCATAGAGAGCCCTAACACTACTGTTTATTCTTTTTTTTTCACAAAGTGCACGAATCTTTATTCAATTTCCACCACCAGGAAGATATGAAAAAACACCCGAGTGGCCAGTGACAAGCACTGCCCTTCAAACCACAGGGCAATGCTGTGTGATCAAAACAGTGGAGGGGAGGGTAGGGACTAAATCAAAATAGAGTTGGACGGGGAAATAATACACTCCACTCCCTGCGGCGCCCACCTCTCCCTGAACGACTCCAGGGTGTTGGTGGACACCGCGTGCTCCTTCTCCAAGGACACCCGGGCTCTAACGTAACCCCGGAAGAGGGGCAGGCAGTCGGCCCTAACGACCCCCTCCACGGCCCGCTGCCTGGACCTGTTGATGGCCAGTTTGGCCAGGCCCAGGAGCAGACCCACGAGGAGGTCTTCGGACCTGCCCTCCCTCCTCCGTACTGGGTGCCCGAAGATCAGGAGCGTGGGACTGAAGTGCAGCCAGAAACAGAGGAGGAGGTTTTTCAGAAAATCAAAAAGGGAGTGCAAACGGCCACACCCAATATATACATGGTCCACGGACTCCACAGCATCACAGAACAAGCAGTTGAGCTGGGAGTCCGTGAACCACTGCAATCTGCGGTTACAGGGGACCGTTTTGTGCAGCACCCTCCACCCCAGATCCCCGAGAGAAAGGGGGAGGACTCCTGCATAGAGAGCCCTAACACTACTGTTTATATCTCTCAGCCAGGGCTCCCTGATTGGACCAGATTAACAGCCCCAATCAGGGAACTCATACTAA
The DNA here is from genome assembly GCF_047496795.1 of Chiloscyllium punctatum. Taxonomy (NCBI): domain Eukaryota; kingdom Metazoa; phylum Chordata; class Chondrichthyes; order Orectolobiformes; family Hemiscylliidae; genus Chiloscyllium; species Chiloscyllium punctatum. Next base: position 131,617,569 of record NC_092739.1, on the reverse strand, counting down.
ATGAGATCCAGTTGGTTGACCTCATTTCAATCACTACAGCTGTGCATTCTATAAAAACACTGCTTTCAGGCTCCAAAGTGTCTAATCTAACACTTGTTCAAATTAATATCCATCTGCCACAGCTTTGCCCCTTCAACCAATCTATCAATATCCTGCTGTAATTTTATGCTGTCATCAACATTGTTTACAATATTGCCCAATTTTATGTTATCAACAAATTTGGATATTTGACATTTTATGCACTATCCAAGTCATAATCATAGAGACGTACAGCATGGAAACAGACCCTTCGGTCCAACTTGTTGCAGACCATATATCCTAAATCAATCTTGTCTCAATTTTCTAGCATCTGGCCCATATTCATCTAAAATCTTCCTATTTATATACCCATTAAGATGCCTTTTAAATGTGTAATTGTACCACTGTACACCACGTCCTCTGACAGTTCATTCCAAACATGCACCACTCTCTGCATGGAAAAGTTGTCCCCTAGGTTCCTTTTAAACATTTCCCCTCTCACCTTAAACCTATGCCCTCTAGTTTTGGACTCCCCAATCCCAGAGAAAAGACCTTGCCTATTTACCCTATCCATGCCCCTCATGATTTTATAAACCTCTATAAGGTCACCCCTCAGCCTCTGACAGTCCACGGAAAATAACCCGACTATTCATCCTCTCTTTATAGCTCAAACTCTTCAACCCTTTCAAGTTTCACAACATCCTTCCTACAGTAGAGAAACCAGAATTGCACACAGTATTCCAAGAGTGGCCTAACCAATGCCCTGTACAGCCGCAACATGACCTCGCAATTCCTATACTCAATACACTGACCAATAATGGTAAGCATACCAAGTGCCTTCTTCATTATTAGATTAGATTACTTACAGTGTGGAAACAGGCCCTTCAGCCCAACAAGTCCTGACCGACCCACCGAAGCGCAACCCACCCAGACCCATTCCCCTACATTTACCCCTTCACCTAACACTACGTGCAATTTAGCATGGCCAATTCACCTAACCTGCACATTTTTGGACTGTGGGAGGAAACTGGAGCACCCGGAGGAAACCCACACAGACACGGGGAGAATGTGCAAACTCCACACAGTCAGTTGCCTGAGGCGGGAATTGAACCCGAGTCTCTGGCGCTGTGAGGCAACAGTGCTAACCACTGTGCCTGGGACTCCATTTTCATTGAACTATGAACCTGTACTCCAAGGTCCCTTGGTTAATGATTATTGTGAATAATTGAAGCACCAACACAGCTCCCTGAGGGACATACACCACTAGTCACCAATCTTGCCAATTTGAGTACTTATCCATTATTCCAACTCTCTGCTTCTGCCACTCAATCACTCAACTATTTTCAATGAAGCATAGGAGGTTGAGGGGTGACCTTGGGGAGGTTTATAAACTCAAAAATGATACAGATAAAGTGAATGGTGTCTTTTCCCTATGCTGGTGGATTTCAAGACTAGGGGCATATTTTTAGGTGAGAGAAGAAAGATTTAAAAAAAGAAGTAAAGTGCAATTTTTTACCGAGTGGTTTGTGTGTGGAATAAATTTTCAGAGGAAGTGGTACGTGTAGTTACAACATTTAAAAAACATTTCTCCATTAATTGGCAATCGATTATCCCAATATTGGATTATCCAGCAAGATCACGAGGTCCCGATGCTTGGCTAAACTATGTTATCTGGAATTCAATTAACCAAACAAAATATTTCCCACCTGTGTCCTTCAGATAGTATGAGGTTCCTCTGTACTTAAATAAGAAATAGACCAAGCACAGGCAGTTGAGACCAATTTCATTTGGGATTATGGTCAGCATGGACTCATGGGACCGAAGGGTCTGTTACCATGCTGTATGGCTGTATGACTCTGAACTCAATTTCCTATCCATGTCAGTAATTTGCCCCAATTCTGTGGGCTTCCACTTGAGCTAACTCTTGTGTGGGATTAAATTAAAAGCCTTTTGGAAGTCCATATAAGCAATACCCATTGACTTATCTATCCCCTTTATATATTTGTCACTCTAGGCTCCGTCTTCATCCATTCACTCACCCCTCCCCACCAGCCCCCTCCTCTAACTTCACCTTCAGCATAAATATAACCTTTTCTTTTCTACTAATAGTTCTGATGAGGAGTCACCAGACTTGCAATGTTAGTTTTGCTTTCTTCCCACAGATGCTGCTATACCTGCTGAGTTTCTCCAGCAATTTATGTTTTGTTTCAGATCTCAAGCATCTGCAGTTCTTTGTTTTATCCATCAACTTAACGCTGTCCACTCACTGATGTCACCTCTCCCAAAAACTGAGATTTGTCAGGTAATGACCTACCATTCATGAATCCATGCTGATTGTCCCTGATTAACTGAAACTTTGAGGTGATCACATACCCCAATCCTTGATTATAGATTCCAATAATTTCCCTACCACAAATGTCAGGCTAATTGGTGTGTAATTTCCTGGTTTCCCTATGTCAACCTTCTTAAAGAGCAGAGTGATATGAGCATGTTTCTAGTACAAAAATACAACTCCTCAATCCAGGGAGCTCTGGAAGAGTATAGTTAAGGCATTTAATACTCCTGGAAAGGAAATAAGAGAGCACATTGGATGGCTCTATGACTCTGAACTCAGTCATAGTTCAGAGTCATAGAGCCTGGATGACTCTATGACTGGATGGAAACCATTAGATGCTGGGGACTTGCCACTCTTCAGTTCCATAGATTTCTTCATTATTGATGAATTACTTAAGCAAATTTTATTTAGACCATGTCCCTGATCCTCTATTAATTTCTTTGGGATGTCCAGTAAGCTATCATAGAATCATATAATAATAGAATTCCTATAATGTGGAAACAGGCCATACCCTCCAAAGAACAACCCATCCACACCCACTGCCCCACCCCATTACCTGACTAATGCATCTAACCTACACATTCCTGACACTGTGGGCAATTTAACAATTCACCTAACTTGCACATTCTCCTTTTCTGCTGTGAATTTCCCTTTCAGTCATCAAGAAGTTCAGTGTGTTTCAGCACAGGTAACCATTTGAGCTGTATTGGTCACATCATCACAGGAATAATCCTCATAGTTTTCTAGATGTAAATATCCACCATATTTTTTGTAATGGCTCTTGAGCCAGGTTGACCTGCATTGTGAATCTATTTAGTACTGTATTGACCATTGTGAGTGTAGCAGTTTAAGTATGTTGGGCTCTGTTGCTGCTGCTGGTATCTGTATAAGATTCATTCAATTTTTGAACATTTTTCTGATGTTAGGCCAAGATATTTTGACATTGGATCACGGGCAAGTGGTTAGGTGCAGAACTGGACATGACGTGATTTATGTTTTAATTGTTGCAAACTCTCAACCAGTCTGTAATTTTATAGATAGAAATTCTTTGAGATCAAAAAAATACTGCAAATGATAGAAACTGAAATAAAATCAACATGTCCAAGGCTTTTCACCTTTTCATCAGGCGATTGGGACATAGATCATTAGGCCAACTTACCAAGAACAGTAAATGTCTTCTTATCTGAGGGAAAGAGATTCTGGTATAAGAGACAGTATGCAGAAGGTTCATTAGATTGTTCCCAGATATGAGGGATTTTCTTACAAGGAGTGCTAAATGGACTTAAGAAAAATCAGAGGTGACTTTATTGAAATATATAAGATTGTTCGGTGTCCTGACAGGTAGGTGTGAAGTGATTGTTTCCCCTTGTGGGAAAGTCTAAGATCAGAGCCCATAATCTCGGAGTAATGGGTCACCTACTTAAGACAGATGAGGAGGAACTTCTTCTCCTGAGGGTAGTGAATATGTGGAATTCTTTATCACTGAGGGATGTAGAGGCTGGATCATTTAATATGTTCAATGCTGTGAGAGATAGATTTTTCATCAGTAACAGAATTGATGGCTAATCAAAGCAGATGAGTGGAGTTGAGGATTATCCGATCAACAATGATTTCATTGAATGGCAGAACAGAGCTGATGGTTTGAATGGCCTACTTTAGCTGCTTTTTCTTATGGAGGTCTTTCCTGTTCTCCCGAGTTGCTCAGGAAGAAGGCTGAAATAACTGTCTTGTCAGTATTTGGTCAACATCTCCATTATCTGAAGTAGGTTTGCAGAGAACATAGATTTCAGAAAGTTTTTAAGCTCATATATTTGGAAAAGTAAAGACCAGTCATCGACATATGTAAAGATTGTGACTTGTGAGAGAGAAGGCACAGATAAATCTGTTGAAAAGAGCAATTACAAAGGTAGATAAGTCACAATGTTTAGATGGCCTATATTCCAGGTTGTTAATGGAAGTGGGGCTGGAGAAAATAGAAAGGCTTATCTTAATCTTTCATAGAGTCATAGAGATGTACAGCATGGAAACAGACCCTTCGGCCCAACGTGTCCATGCTGACCAGATATCCCAACCCAATCTAGTCCCATCTGCCAGCACCCAGCCCATATCCCTCCAAACCCTTCCTATTCATATACCCATCTAAATGCCTCTTAAATGTTGCATTTGTACCAGCCTCCACCACTTCCTCTGGCAGCTCATTCCATACCCATACCACCCTCTGTGTGAAGAAGTTGCCCCTTAGGCCTCTTTTATAGCTTTCCCCTCACACCATTAACCTATTCCCTCTAGTTCTGGACTCCCCGACCCCAGGGAGAAGACTTTGTCTACTTACCCTATCCATGCCCCTCATAATTTTGTAAACCTCTATAAGGTCACCCCTCAACCTCCGACGCTCCAGGGAAAACAGCCCCAGCCTGTTCAGCCTTTCCCTGTAGCTCAAATCCTCCAACCATGGCAACATCCTTGTGAATCTTTTCTGAATCCTTTCAAGTTTCACAACATCTTTCCGATTGGAAGGAGGCCAGAATTGCCCACAATATTCCAACAGTGGCATAACCAATGTCCTGTTCAGCTGCAACATGACCTCCCAACTCCTGTACTCAATACTCTGACCAATAAAGGAAAGCATACCAAACACCTTCTTCACTATCCTATCTACCTGAGACTCCACTTTCAAGGAGCTCTGAACCTGTACTCCAAGGTCTCTTTGATCAGCAACACTCCCTAGGACCTTACCATTAAGTGTATAAGTCCTGCTACGATTTGCTTTCCCAAAATGCAGCACCTTGCATTTATCTAAATTAAGCTCCATCTGTCACTTCTCAGCCCACTGGCCCATCTAGTCAAGATCCTGTTGTAATCTGAGGTACCCCTCTTCGCTGTCCACTACACCTCCAATTTTGGTGTCATCTGCAAACTTACTAACTGTACCTCTTATGCTTGCATCCAAATCATTTATCAATCTTTTGTAGATATAAAAAGATTGCAAAGAGCAAAATGTGTAATTAATTTGAATAACTACAGGCCAGTTACTTTAACAACAATGGTTGGTACAGCTTTGGAGTCCATCGTCATTATCATACTTAACAAACCTCATTGAAATTTTTGATGAGGAAACAGACAGAGTTAAAAAGGGAATATGATGGACACTGTCTACATGGATTTCATTAAATTGTTAGACAAATTAACTCAAAAAAGGATGATTGATAAAATTTAGCTTTATAGATAAGAGGGTCAGTGACCTATTGGATAAAAGGTTGGTTTCAGGACAGCTAGCCACAAATGGACGTAGAAAATTGTTTTTCAGGCAGGACAACGATGGTTAATAATATCCTCCAGAGTTCAGAGATAATATCATTGCATTGTTTTGCTTTGTATACATGACTTAGATCTCGGAATAAGATGGTTTACTGAGTTGCAGTCATACATCCAATGGCTAGTATAAACTACAATCGCAATGCATTGTGGTACAGGAAATGTATGTTTAAATTGATGGATGAAGAGTTGATCAAGTGGACCACTTTTTCTCAAATAGTTTTGACCTTCTGAAATGTTGCTGGGTAAGTGTGTAATATTCCACCATACTGCCAACTCATGACTTGTAGGTAGTAAAAGAGCTTTTGGGAGCTGGAAGTTCTTAAGGGAGCTGTGTTGAAACCTCTGCGCAGTATCTGAACACATAATTTAGATTTAGACTTTGTAGCCATACTGAAATTGCTGTATGTGGAAGATCATATAAAGGGAGGTGGTAGCATACCAGTAATATTGCTGTACTAGAAATCCAGAGTAAGAGGAATTAAATGGCAGGTGATAAAATATAAAATAAAATACCACACTACCACTTTCCTTTATATGATCTTGCATGGGAGGATGGTGACAAAAAAAAGCAGAAAGACTGTTTAGTGAAGATTATGTTAAATGCTAGTTGATAAACAAGACATGTCAGGGCAGAGTTAATGAGTATGACCTAATTTGGGACTTTAGACATGACCCCAAAAGCCATTGCTGTTTCCATTTTTGTTCTTGTCTCTCTGTCTATAAAGATATTATAGACAATTGGGAATTGAGGGTAGGGAATGTGATTTCATGTCAACATGTTAGTGGGAAAACAAAAATAGGGAGTTTATCAAAAATGACAAAGAGGAAAACTTTCAAAAAGACATGGTCAAATTGATGGAATGGTTAAGGAGGTGACATAATGCAGATAGACCACTCCATTGAATAGATCATTTGGATTTGGGGCATTTTAAGGGGGAGCACACAGTACAGAAGAAAATATAATTATAAACTTGTAGAAGATTAGAGCATCATTTGCAGTATGGGTTCTTCAGTTAACAGTGCATTAAAATCATGGAGTCAAAAAGTGTGGTGCTGAAAAAGCACAGCTGGTCAGGCAGCATCCAATGAACAGGGGAGTTGACTATTTGAGCATAAGCTCTTCATCAGGAATGTGTGGGGGGGTCCCAGTGTGCTGAGAGATAAAAAGGGTGGGGCTGGGGGCAAGGTAGCTGGGAATGCGATTGGTAGACGAAGGTGGTTGCTGATGGTGATAGGTTGAGCAGAGGGTGGAGCAGATAGGTGGGAAGGAAGATGGATAGGTAAGACAGTTCAAGAGAGCGGTGCTGAGTTCCATCATGGATAGGGAGGGGAGATGAGGAAACTGGTAAAATTGACATTGATTGGTTGTGGTTGGAGGGTCATGAGATGGAAGATGAGGTGTTCTTCCTCCAGGTGTTGGGTGGCTAGAATCTGGTGATGAAGGAGGCCCAGGACTTGCATGCCCTTGGCGGAGTAGGAGGGGCATTTGAAGTGTTTGGCTACAGGGCAGTAGGGTTGTTTAGTGCGTGTGTCCCAGAGATGTTCTCTGAAATGTTCCGCAAATTTGCGTCCTGTCTCCTGATGTAGAGGAGACCACATGGACAGCAATGGGCCCAGTAGATGAGGTGTTTGGATGTGCAGGGAAATCTCTGTCAGATGTGGAAGGATCCTTTAGGACCATGGATGGAGGTGAGGGGAGAGGTTTGGGCACAGGTTTTACACCTTTTGCAGTGGAAGGGGAAGCTGCCTGGGCTGGAGGGGGGGTGTTGACTTAACAAGGGAGTTGTGGAGGGAATGGTCTCTGTGGAAGGCAGATATGGGTGGGAGGGAAATATATCCCTGGTGGACTCTGTTTATAGGTGGTTAAAATGGCAGAGGATGATGTGCTGTATCTGGAGGTTGTTGGGGTGTAAACTAAAGACCAGAGGGGTTCTGTCCTTGTTGCGATTGGAAGGGTGGGGTGCCAGGGCGGAGTTGCGGGAAGTGAAGGAGGGCATTGTTGACCATGTGGGAGGGGAAATTGCAATCCTTGAAGAAGGACGCCATCTGGGATGTTTTGGAGTGGAATTGATCCTCCTGGGAGCAGGTGCAGTGGAAGCGGAGGAATTAGGCGTAAGGGATAATGTTTTTACCGGGTGGGGGTGGGTGGAGGTGTAGTCCAGGTAGCTGTGGGGGTCGGTGGGTTTGAAGTAGATGTCCGTGTTGAGTCGGTTGCGGGAAATGGAGATGGAGAGATCCAAGAAGGGGAGGGAAGTGTCTGTGATGGTCCAGGTGAAGGGTGTTTGTGAAGTTGATGAAGCGGTGTAAAACCTGTGCCCACATCTCCTCCTTCAATTCCATCCAAGGGCCCAAAGGATTCTTCCACATTTACAGAGATTTTCCTGCACCTCCACACACATCAACTACCATGTCCGTTGCTCCCGATGTGGTCTCCTCTACACTGCGGAGACAGGATGCCAACTTGTGGAATGTTTCAGAGAGCATCCCTGGGACACATGCACTAAGCAACCCCAACTGCCCTGTGGCCAAACAATTTACTCCCCCTCCCACTCTGTCAAGCACCTCTCAGTCCTGGGCCTCCTCCACTGCCAAATTCTAGCCACTCGACACCTGAAGGAAGAACGCCTCATCTTCTGCCTTGGGACGCTCCAACCACACGAGATCAATGTCAATTTCACCAGTTTCCTCATCTCCCCTTCCCCCACCTTGTCCTAGATCCAACCCTTCAACTTGGCACCGTCATCTTGAACTGTCCTCGCTCTCCATCTTCCTTTCCACATATCCACACCACTATCCACTCCAACCTATCACCATCACTCTCCCACCTTCATCTACCTAGCGCATTCTCAGCTGTCTTCACCCCAGCCACACCCTCCTCCTATTTATTTCTCAGCTCCAATCAACATTGGGCCATCCCTCCCCCCATCTTCTGCTCCCTGATGGATGCTGCCTGACTGGCTGCACTTTACCAACACCACACTTTTTGACTCTGATCTCCATCATCTGCAGTCCTCACTTTCTCCACAGAGAGCACACGGTGTTGATTTATCACAGTAACAGAGATGAGGAACTATGATTGTAAACAGCAATACTGGGATGATCTTCACTGGAGCCAGAAGGTTAAAAACAAGTAAGTCTTCTTTTGATTTACTCAGCATTTTCACAGAAACAACAGGGAAATATTTCCTCCAATTGACAAATCAAAAATCTGTGATCATCATTTTAAACTTTTTGTGAAAAATAAATGAGAAGACAGCATTTTGGTGATTTTTTTTCCAACATGTGTCATGTTGTACTGAGGAGGGCTTTATCATTGGGGTTGTGTACCTTAATCAGATAAACACTGGAAATTGAAGAAGATACATTGTGATGGATTGAATGCCCTCCTACTGTACTATAAATTTCAATGTAGACAGGGAAGACCATGTGGATTTATTGTTTTCTTCTTCTGCTGCTCCCTGTGGAAAGGACTGTGGGATGTTTCCCAAATTAAAGATTGAATATAATACAACTTGTTGTTCCAGATGGAGTACTTTATTTGTTGCTGCTTGTAGTATTGATATAATATATTACAAATTCCACAGCCAAGGGAGCACTAACATATTTCAGGGCCATGTCAACTGAATGATTCTGCATTATAATAGATGGTGTAAAATGGTGTATTATCTGCTCCCAGATGTAATGTGTTTGCATCTGGGTACACATTATACCCTTGACAGAAGTGCTGTTTTTATAAGGTTGGTGGGGTGGCTTTAGATAAATGATGTCATGCCTCATTTAATTGTCAGTGGAAACTAACTGAAGGGGACAGGGCATTCAAGCTTGCCTAATACCATTTGGGAGGATGTTCTGGGTCAATGAGATAACATGGTAGAGTTAAGGAACACACCTTAAAGTAGCCCAGGATCACTGTGCTATTAATGCTTATTAGTGAAGCTTGAAAAAACATATTACCTTGAAACCCATCTGCCTGTAAGCACAACACTCAGCCTTGATATGCAATCAAAATAACCTGTCATTTTTTTGCTTGTTATTTTTCATTTATTCTGTACTGCTTTTGTTTCTCCTCTCTTGAAGGTGTTGACTTTTGCTCTCAACTGGGGTTTAACTTCAATGACTATCCTATATAAATGATTCTCAGGAGCAATATTCGGGATTATCACCACCAATTCTCATCATGTTCTTGCCTAATTTTCATGTCTAGACGTTTGCAAGTAAAATTCATTGGACAGTGACCGTTGATAGCGTAATTTTAAGCTTGGAAATTACCAGGCATATTGTAATTACACGAAGACTTAACAGTCACAGGTCAAAAAGCTTGGACTACAAATTTACAGAAGGCATTAACCCGTATAGAGACTAACTATTTTTGTGTGATAACATCACAGACTAGTTTAATTGCAGCTTGTCTCTGCAGTGTACCGATCAGCTCCATTGATCATATACATCTGAAGAATGGAAAGAGGTCTATAATAACACAAAATAGCACAGATTTTTGCAATTATAATGATAGTGAAATTGCGAGTGTTCACCATCACAACTGTGAAGTGACAGCAACCTCCAGCATCTACACAAGCATGGTTAAACATGAGAAGTCTGAAATTGCTGTTAATGATTCTCTGCTCCTCCGCATGGTAAACTTTTAAAGTGCCTACATAAGATAGTCTTCAGAAAACATTTGCAAATTATTTTTCATTTGTCTGTAGGAAATGGTGATTGCTGACAAGGTCAGAAATTTGTTGGCCATCCCTAAATACTCTTGAAAAGGTGGTGTTGAGTACTTCATGTGACGTCGGTGCAATAAGGGTGCTGCCGGGAGTGAGCTGTGTTCCCAAATTTGAATGAGCAACAACAAAGGAACCTGAATATATTTCCAAGCCAGGAATGTGAATGGTGTAGGTGGGAGGTTGCTGGTGGTAGTGTTCCCATTGTATCTGCTGTCCTTGTCCTTCTAGGAATTATGGGGGTTTGGAAGGTGTCGTGTGATTATTCTTTGTGAATTGTTGCAGTATTTTTAGTTGGTATAACACATGCTGCTGCCACTATGTTGGGGTGGAAATGAATGTCATCTTGGTGGATGGGTCGCTAATCAAGCAGGTTGCTTTGGTTTGATGTTAACAGTGGAGTGAGGGATATATACCAGCTAATGGGATTGTGGGGGAAAACACAATCCTTATGGATGTTTGGTTTTGAGCTTTTGATTTGAGTTTATCCCATTTAGTGCAGTGATAGAGCTAGACAACACAATGGAGGATGTTCTCAGTGTGAAGATGGGTACATCTACAACAGGTCATAGAATCATAGAAATGTACAGCATAGAAACAGACCGTTCAATCCAACTCATCCAAGCCAACTAGGTATCCTAAATAAATCTAGTCCCATTTGCCAGCATTTAGTCCATATCCATCTAATCCCTTCCTATCCATATGCCCATCCAGATGCCTTTTAAATGTTGTAATTATACCAGCCTTCACCACTTCCTCTGACAGCTCATTCAATACACGCACCACCCTCTGCGTGAAAAAGTTGTCTCTTTAGTCCCTTTTTATCTTTCCCCTCTCACCTTAAACCTATGCCCTCCAGTTTTGGACTCTCCCACCCTGGGGAAACCATGCCCCTCATGATTTTATAAACCTCTGTAAGGTTACCCCTCAGCCTCGACAGTCCAGGGAAAATAGTGTAAATTGGTAAAGGTGAATTAAATTAAGTTTTTCCTTCCTGTACTTTCACACCTGCCAGTCTCATTCTGACAGATATGCACTTCAGAATTTAGTTCGTGTTGGGAATGGACGTGGAAATCATCATCCAGAGGGCATTCTATATTCTTGCGCACCTCAATGTTTCATCCAAATACAGTAATGTGAACAGAAGAAATTCTGATTCATTATTGGAGAGAATGAACTGTGATCTTTGGCAGGAGTTTTCCTTGTTCATGTTTGACTTAATTCCATGAAACATCATTGTGCCTAAAGTCAATGTTTACAACTTGCAGTGCCATATCCTCCCTACTGTACACCATTGATCTGGTGGGACAGGACATATCCAGGAATGGTGAGGGAGGTTCAGTCATGTAGGGATAAAAGTGGTTTGTGTTTGGGGTAGTTCCCTGCCACCAATGGTCCCTTCCAAGCTAAATCTAAGGCCTGTCTAATTGCCAGTGATAGTGGTTAAACCACCAGAGAGTCTTAACAAGAAAAGGCACTTGTTTTCCATAATCATGGATAGTCCATTGAATGATATCAATAGGTACAAATAACACTAACTAGTTAGGAATAGCTACAACTATCGGGAGCCAGAGATTAAGTATCTATCTCCATCAGAACCTCATACTGGATTGCCTGATTCGCCACCCAAACACTGTGCTACATCATCAGAAGAGGCTCCAGTGCGATAAGTGATAAATATTCCAGTGCAGTGGAGATTGGGCTTAAAAGATGCCTGCAAGCTGTATTTACTTCATTTGGTATGGCTGAGAAATATTAGCACTCAGATAAGTCCCAGGGATAGCTTCAGTTTAAAGAAAAACAGCTAGAATTGGGCCCAGGAGTTGATAATGTATTGCAACCTCAGGAATCCATTGGGAGAAGAGATTGGGCTATCAGGACTTGGGTATTCTTTAAGGCAGCTTACAACGGCATAGCATTTGAGGGAGATCCAAAGTTTGAACTTTGAATATGAAGAGCTGGCATCGCTTGTAAAGGAGAGAAAGTTTCAATGAACTTTTGTGACCCACAGTGTCACTGTCATCTGGTGAGGTATGTGATAAAACTGTGCAATCTGCCTTGGGCACATCTGGTCCTTGATATGCTCTCTGGTTGTTTGATCATAGTAGGTCTGTTAACTCATATTTAGCTCATGTTAATTCTGAATGATGAGTTATAAGTAGTATACACACTGTAGATTGTTTTAATTTCATAACTGGCGAGTAAATTTTAGTTTGTTTGCTCAAAATCATGGTACCTCGAGTCATTTTTCTCTCTCATCAAGTCACAGAATCATACAGCATGGAAACAGACCCTTCGTTCCAACCAGGCCATGCCATGCCAACCATGTTCCCAAACTAAACCAGTCCCAACTGCCCACACTTGGCCTATATCCCTCTAAACCTTTCCTATTCATGTACATATTCAAATGTCTCTTAAATGTCATAACTGTACTTGCATCCATCACTTCCTCTGGCAGTTCATGCCATAGACAAACCACTCTCTGTGTAGAAAAGTTATCCCTCATGTCCTTTTAAAGATTTTCTCCTCTCACCTTAAAAATATGTCCTCTAGTTTTGAATTACCCCACCATAGAGAAAAGACCTATGGCATTCACCTTATTGATGCCCCCTCATGATTTTATAAACCTCAATAAGATCACTCCTCAACTTCCTACACTCCAGTGAAAAAAACACTCAGCCTTTCCATTCTATTTTTATATCTCAGACCATCAATTCCCAGCAACATCCTGGTAAATGTTTTCTGAAACTTCTCCCGTTTAATAATATCTGTCCTATAACAGGGTGAACCGAACTGCACAGCGTGCTCCAGAAGAGGCCTCACCAATGTCCTGTACAACCTCCACATGGTGTCACAACTCCAATACCCAACGTCCCTGGCCTCTTAAATTAAACAAAAAAAATTCATCCGAACTAGGTTGTTGGATACATTTTCCAATTTCACCTGAGATAGTTGTAGATTGTAATTAAATCATTAACTTCTATAGAAAGCTACAGATGGATGTTTCATGTTGACCCTTTGTGATTCAATGGACGATATTTCTGTTGAATATTTTGAATGGTTTGTTCACTAACTTTTTGAGAGAAGCTTATCCAGTTGGAATGCATGGACAGTTAATCACTTCATCTATGGGTCATTCCGACAGAAGTAGTGCAGCTTTTGAATTTTTCATTTGGATCATTAATAGCATTTTGAGAAAATATAAGTGGCCATAGACTCCAACAGTTGATGGCTTTCTTCGTTTACTGTATACCTAGCACTTTGTAGCCACAGCAGTCTGCAGCAAAAGACCCGACTGATTGATCCAGCAATATTCTGTTAAAGGAGAGGACAAACAGGTGCAGAAAAATTGATTCAAAAAAACACTTGAGAGCATTAGATAGAACTCATTAGGACTGCAGACCTGGCAAAGTTCTGTATTTGTTCCAACAAGCTTTCCACTCAGGGTATCTGATGCTGGTGTTGATTGACAGTTTTGCATCGAAAGCCCTCCTGACAGGGAGACAAAAGACTCGATATCTTCACCAAACAATAATAAAGTGCAAGGCAAATGTAGTTTTTTGTGCAGGATAACTCTAATATCCCCTGCAATTGGCACAGGGATGCCCATTACCTCTGATGCAGGCAAAAGCCAACTTCTTGCTGCCTGCTAGTTTGGATGATTTCTGCATTTTATTCCCTGGAGCCAAGCAATAGCTTCCTCGTTTGTTGAATTTAAGATGATTAGTCTGCTACTAAATCTGGAGAGAGGACATTGCTTCATTTAGCTGACGCTTTTCGGACAGTTAAAAGCTGCCTGCCTCAGAGGAATGAGGAAGCACTGCTCACCTCCATCGGCATTCTGGTTAGGGCTAGGTTTATGGAAAGGAGTCTGAGTAAGTCTCCTCGGAAAGGAGTCTGAATAATGTATTAGGGCTGTATAATATGGAGAGAAAATGCTCCTTGACACGACATGGATACCTTTGAGCAAAGAAGTTAGGGCCTCCACTCTCAGGGGACCAAAGTACTCTAAGCATAACCATACAGTGCAGATAACTGTGACAGACTACTGCAGAGACTGAGGCCTGTGGATCTGACTGCTAAGCCAGAAGGGATACGGTGGCCTTCAGCGAATACAACAGAATATCCTTTTATTGTCACATGTACTCCATTGTAGGGGTACAGTGAAAAGGTCATACAATGTCCGCACCTTGTGGCAACATCTCAGATAAAATTCTTGGATACAGCAGAGGAATAAAAGTAGTTACTTACTTACAGTAGTTATTAAGTTAAAAATAGGACAACATTAAAGAGTTGATATTACAGAAATATGGGAAATTTTCAACAGACATTGCAGTGTAGCAGCTCAGCGCAGGGCCACTGCACGTGGTCTGACCACCCGCGTCAGACCCCAGCCCAACAGCCGTCCCTGCTCTGCTCCAAATGGCACACAGCTGCTTCAAAGTAAGGGCCAGGGCAGTCTTCCTTGTGCTGGTCCCCGCTCGGGATTCTCTGCCTGCGCACTGCTCCGGGGCTGCATCTCCCTTCCCTGCTCTGGGGCTGTTCCCCTACTCCCTGCTCCGGGGCTGTGTCCTCACTCCCTGCTCTGGGGCTGTGTCCTCCACTCCCTGCTCCGGGGCTGTGTCCTCCACTCCCTGCTCCGGGGCTGTTTCCTCACTCCCTGCTCTGGGGCTGTGTCCTCACTCCCTGCTCCGAGGCTGTTCCCCCACTCCCTTCTCCGGGGCTGTGTCCCCACTCCCTGCTCCGGGGCTGTGTCCTCCACTCCCTGCTCCGGGGCTGTGTCCTCCACTCCCTGCTCCGGGGCTGTGTCCTCCACTCCCTGCTCTGGGGCTGTGTCCCCTACTCCCTGCTCCGGGGCTGTTCCCCCACTCCCTGCTCTGGGGCTGTGTCCCCACTCCCTGCTCTGGGTTGTCCCCCACTCCCTGCTCCGGGGCTGTGTCCCCCACTCCCTGCTCTGGGGCTATGTCCCCACTCCCTGCTCCGGGGCTGTGTCCCCAATCCCTGCTCCGAGGCTGTGCCCCCACTTCCTGCTCTGGGGCTGTGTCCCCCACTCCCTGCTCCGGGGCTGTTCCCCCACTTCCTGCTCCGAGGCTGTGCCCCCACTCCCTGCTCCGGGGCTGTGTCCTCCACTCCCTGCTCCGGGGCTGTGTCCTCCACTCCCTGCTCCGGGGCTGTGTCCCCACTCCCTGCTCTGGGTTGTCCCCCACTCCCTGCTCTGGGGCTGTGTCCCCCACTCCCTGCTCTGGGGCTGTGTCCCCTACTCCCTGCTCCGGGGCTGTTCCCCCACTCCCTGCTCTGGGGCTGTGTCCCCCACTCCCTGCTCTGGGGCTATGTCCCCACTCCCTGCTCCGGGGCTGTGTCCCCAATCCCTGCTCCGAGGCTGTGCCCTCACTTCCTGCTCTGGGGCTGTGTCCCCCACTCCCTGCTCCGGGGCTGTTCCCCCACTTCCTGCTCCGAGGCTGTGCCCCCACTCCCTGCTCTGGGTTGTTCCCCCACTCCCTGCTCCGGGGCTGTGTCCCCACTCCCTTCTCCGGGGCTGTGTCCCCACTCCCTTCTCCGGGGCTGTGTCCCCACTCCCTGCTCTGGGGCTGTGTCCCCCACTCCCTGCTCTGGGGCTGTGTCCCCCACTCCCTGCTCTGGGGCTGTGTCCCCACTCCCTGCTCCGGGGCTGTGTCCCCCACTCCCTGCTCTGGGGCTGTGTCCCCCACTCCCTGCTCTGGGGCTGTGTCCCCACTCCCTGCTCCGGGGCTGTGTCCCCCACTCCCTGCTCTGGGTTGTTCCCCCTCTCCCTTCTCCGGGGCTGTGTCCCCACTCCCTGCTCCGGGGCTGTGCCCCCACTCCCTGCTCCGGGGCAGTTCCCACACTCCCTGCTCTGGAGCTGTTCCCCCACTCCCTGCTGTGGGGCTGTGTCCCCAGTCCCTGCTGTGGGGCTGTTCCCCCACTCCCTGCTCCGAGGCTGTGCCCCCACTCCCTGCTCCGAGACTGTGTCCCCACTCCCTGCTCTGGGGCTGTTCCCCCACTCCCTGCTCCGGGGCTGTTCCCCCACTCCCTGCTCCGGGGCTGTGTCCCTACTCCCTGCTCCGAGACTGTGTCCCCCACTCCCTGCTCCGGGGCTGTGTCCCCACTCCCTGCTCCGAGACTGTGTCCCCCACTCCCTGCTCCGAGACTGTGTCCCCCACTCCCTGCTCCGAGACTGTGTCCCCCACTCCCTGCTCCGAGACTGTGTCCCCACTCCCTGCTCCGGGGCTGTTCCCCCACTCCCTGCTCCGGGGCTGCGTCCCTACTCCCTGCTCCGAGACTGTGTTCCCCACCCCCTGCTCTGGGGCTGTTCCCCCACTCCCTGCTCTGGGGCTGTTCCCCCACTCCCTGCTCTGGGGCTGTTCCCCCACTCCCTGCTTTGGGCCATGCAGCCCACGTGCTCATGATTAAACACAGAGAATTCAACTTGAACTGTCCTATTCCACTAACTGCACTACAAAAGTCACATCTATTCTAAGTAGTGTATTCCCATCACTCACCTCTATCAATCCCAGCTCACACCTTCATAACTTCAATGTACCCTCACAAACACAGCACAACTACAAGACTTAAATCCAGATCTTACAGCTATTCCATCACAGCAGCCACATCGCCCCATTGCCCTGCATTACACTTACGACACACTTTCCTCTCTCTTGTAAGACAAAGTGACACATAACCAGAGGAAGCAGTTGTACAATTTTTTTACAATGAGAGATGAGGTACAGGCCATTGAATAATGCATCATGATTAGGTTGACCCGAGTGTGTGCCCGTGGGACAAGGCCTCTGGTATAGTGGCAGACGTAAAAGTTTCAGTGTCACCCTGCGAGGGGGCAGCAGATTTGTGCACCACAGGTTCCTCCAATACAACACTAGCCAGCCAGTGTTTGAATGCCGCAGTGTCCACCCTGCTTTCTGTAATTCCAGCTTCCTGTCATGTAAGCTCAGAGAGATATGTCATAAAGACAAAAGGGACTTACAGACCATCTCAGCAATCTGAGATTGCTTAAGGCACCATCTTCATGCAATATTTATAAAATATTAACATTTGTACGTGTTTTGTGCAGGCATTGTGTCATTTAGCGGCAGAGGCAAGGATTTGATTAAGTTATTTCCATCTAGGGAAGTGGAGAGTGTTCCAATCACTCCACCATTAATAAGGCACAAAGTAGGAAAGAGTTTAGTGAGTCAGAAGGTGAGGCATTCTTCACAGTTTGTTCAACTTCTAACCCATTCTTGTGGTGGCAGCCTTGGTATGACTGGTTCAGTTATGTTTGTGTTAATCTGGACTCTTGGGATGAAAGCCATAGCTCCCTGAAAGTGGCAACACAAATGGATCAGGTGGTAAAGAAGGTTATGGCATGCTTGCTTTCATCAGTCAGGGCAGTGAATAGAAAGGTTGGCTAGCCATGCTGCAGCTGTATAGGATTTTAGTTTGGCCACATTTAAGGGTGGCATGATGGCCCAGTGGTTAGCCCTACTGCCTCACAATACCAGGGACCTGGGTTTGATCCCAGCCTTTGGAAACCAGTCTGTGCGGAGTTTGCACATTCACCCTTTGTCTTCTTGGTTTTCCTTTGGGTGCTGCAGTTTCCTCCCACAATCAAAAGATGTACACATTAAGTGGATTGGCCGGGCTAAAACTTGTCCTGTATTGCCCAGGTTTGATAAGTTATCTATGGTTTAAAAACCTCCTGGGGGTGGGGGGTGGAAGGTGGGGCAGTGTGCAGCTGGGTCTGAGTGGGATGCTCTTCAGAGGATTGGTGTAAGTCAAAACGTGTGGCGCTGGAAAAGGTCAGGCATCCAGGCAGCATCCGAGGAGCAGGAGAGTCAATGTTTTGAGCAGAAGCTTTTCAGCAGGATTGGTATAGACTTGATGGGCCAAATGGCCTCTTTCTGCACTGTGGGGATTCAATGAATA
The DNA here is from genome assembly GCF_047496795.1 of Chiloscyllium punctatum. NCBI lineage: Eukaryota > Metazoa > Chordata > Chondrichthyes > Orectolobiformes > Hemiscylliidae > Chiloscyllium > Chiloscyllium punctatum. Next base: position 131,599,233 of record NC_092739.1, on the reverse strand, counting down.
TTGTATGCAGTTCTAATCCAACAAGAGGGACATGGAAGCTTTGGAAAGGATGCAACAGATGTTTATCAGGATGTTGCCTGGATTGGAGGGTATTATAAGAAAGTTTGGACAAACTCAGAATGTTTTTGCGAGAGTGTCGGATATGAGAGGCATGGATAGGGTAGATACTTGGAATCTTTTTACCAGGGTGGAAATGTCAAATACTAGTGCCATAGCTTTAAGATGAGAGGATAAAAGTTTAAAGGAAATGTATGAGGAAAGTCTGTTTTCATGTAGGATATTAGGTGCTTGGAACACATTGCCGGGGAGTTGGGAAAAGCTGATATGTTTGCAAAGTTTGAGGCATTTCACAAGCCACATAGTAAGTCACTTGTTATCTGCTGTTAGTATCAGCTATTTCACAGCATGCATTCTTCACAACAGTTTGGCCTTTGCTAGTATCATAGGTTGATTTCTATGCTTCCTCTAAGTTTGTGCAGCAATATAAAGAAATGTAAAACATTGCTGTTGCTGGTCTCCATTGCCATGATAGATATTTCCATTCTGTAATATGGTTTGAATACCTCAATACATTTACTGCTTGCACACATCTATTTCTTCATATGTTGTTCAAAACACATTTTATGTTCAATATCCAATAAAACTCTACAACTTAAGTGGCTGCAGCAGCTTTGGATTGAATGCAATTTAAAACTCAAGAGCTTTATCTTAATTGCTTTTAATTAAATTTTTTTCTGTTGCAGTTTGATATATATGAACAGCTTCCTCAGGTTACTTTACACAAAGTTCACTCTTAATGAAACCAGAGATTTATTCTTTCCTGGCTTCTTCCCAACTCAGTTCAGCTATTTCCTTGTTCAAACAATCTTGTTCAAAAATAAACTGTAAATTATCCAAAACTCATAAACGAACATATCGTTCACACCATCTACATTTCTGAAGTTAAAACCCAGCATCGCTCTTCATACCAAATAATTTTTAACCCATCAACAGTTCTTGATTATATCAAAATCAGCACCTGTTTGAAAATCCAAATCCATTCTTCCTTGTGTCTACTAGATGCACCAAACTTGTTAAGGTTCTGTCAGCTTACTTCCTATGTATTGTGCTTGAATCCTACCTGTAATGAAATCAATGTGTTTCTCAATATCCATGCATTAATTCTTATGAGAACTTAGGTTCCCTTCATTTGGATTTTCACACACATGGCGTCGGCATCTATGAGTCTTATTTACCAACTCACATGTCTTCTCGTTCCCAAAAGTTTTTGTGGAACAGGTACTGGCAATAAACCATGAGGAAAGACATGGTTTCCGAGAGCAAGTTGTCGCTGAGTACCGTTTGATCAGATAATCATGTGTCACTTGCCTGAACATGGGAATGGTGAGAAGATGGTATGGGCATGGGGGTGATGTGCCATATTTACTGAAAGGACAAGAGTGTGTAGCTTGAAGACATGTGAGGGACTGGTCCATGATTAAGTACATATTAGCATGATCACTTTTGTAAGTGATAGTCACCATAGTCCCATTGGACCAGAAGGCTGCTCTCACACAAGAGAAGGATGGCTTGTGATAGTTTAAACCAAGGGTTACTGTGCCGTGGGTGAGGGGCAAGAGCAAGAAGGAGGACCTTCATGGTGACCTCAGACAGTATGGAAATTGAACCCAAGGTATTGACATCACTACCCACTGCCCAGCCAACTGAGTGAATTGAACAAAAAACATTGTAAGTATAAGGACAATAACCACTTAATCAGACAATTTCTTATGAGTGAGGGAGGTGGTATGATGGTAACGTCACTGGATACCCAAAATCTCAGGCTAATGTTCCAGACACCTGGCTTCACAATCCCACATTAGCAGGTAGCAAAATCCAAATTCACTAAAAATCTGGAATTTGAAAAGATGAGCCTAACTGTGACCACTTGGTTCATTAAGTTGTTCAGGAAAGGAAACTGCCATCCTTACCTGGTCTGGCCTACATGTGACTCCAGACTCTTAACTGGATGTGGCAATAAATGCTGGCCTAGCCAATGACATCCACATCACCTGAAAACTATAACAAAGGTATATAGAATATATAAAATTGAAAAAAAGACATATTATCATAGTTTTTGTTTTGTCTTTCATTCATCAGGACAACTTGTAAAGCATCCCCAAGTAAGGGAAAACAACAATTATACTTTGAGTGAATGAACTCTGACTGGTAGAGGCATTGCCATGGAGAATGCATCAGTTAGTGATGCCCAAATGACAATCTTAAATTGGTTGTCGGTATAATTCCTCACATTTATTCATTATGCAAACTTGATGCTGAAAAAGGCCACAACAAAGCGATCCTGCAGGATATTAGCTACACTGATCTGATCATTTCTTACTGCATGTCATGCAGAATCATTGAGCAGCCTAAGGCTGTCATGGTTTGTCTGTGAGGTTCCCAGTCAAGCTCACATTACTTTGGAAATGTAAGGTACGGGTGGGCCCTTGATTAACATGGTAGGTGCATTCCTGAAAATCACTGCATTATTCAAACTACATATCCCTCAAAAAGACCCATCGAAATGTTTGGGATACATTCCTGGAATTTCAGACAAGAACAGATTGCAAGCACAAAGTTAATATGAAACACCAAAATAACCACGAAAAGATGGAAAGAGCAGCAGCTCTGGAAGTTGAAAGTTGAGGATCATCAGACTGCTCTTCTGCTGCTTTGGAGATGGAAAGTTGAATGTCCTTGGGGAACAGGTTGTTACTGATCAAGCCTTAATTAAAGAATGCAATGATCAAAATGAACTGAACAAAGAGCAATTAGTCCAGCAATGGTATGTTTTGGTGTGCATTTACTCCTCTGCTCTGCTGGGAGTCAGATAAGAAATAAGATATCGTGAGTTAAGTGTGTATTGTTGGAATCATTGATAAGACAGTAAAAATTTAATTAAGGCAAAATTGCATTAGAGTCAGAGATATACAGCACAGAAACAGACCCTTCAGTCCAACTCGTCCATAACAACCAGATATCCTAACACAATCTCGTCCCACCTGCCAGCACCCAGCCCATATCCCTCCAAACCCTTCCTATTCATATATGCATCCAGATGTTTTTTAAATGCTGTATTTGTACTGGCCTCCACCATGTCCTCTGGCTGCCCATTCTATGCATGCACCACCCTCTGTGTGAAAAAGTTGTGCCTTAGGTCCCTTTTATATCTTTCCCCTCTCACCCTAAAACTACACCCTCTAGTTCTGGACTCCCCCACACCAGGGAAAAGACTTCCTCTATTTATCTGATCCATGCCCCTTATGATTTTATAAACCTCTATAGGGACTAGCAGGAGGTCATTGTACACATTGGAACCAATGACATAGGAAGGGAAAAGGATGAGATTCTGAAGGGAGAATATAGAAAGTTAGGCAGGAATTTAAATAAGAAGCCCTTGAGAGTAGGAATACCTGGATTACTCCTGGTGCTACGAGTTATTGAGGGTAGGAATAAGAGGATAGAGCAGTTGAATGTGTGGCTGAAGAGTTGGTGGATGGGAGAAGGGTTTCCATTTTTGGATCATTAGAATCTCTTCTGGGGTAGAATTGACCTGTACAAGATGGATTGCACCTGAATTGGAAGGGAACTAATATACTGGCAGGGAGATGTGCTCGAGCTGTTTGGGAGGATTTAAGGTAGTAAGGTGGGGGGGGGGGGGAGCGGGGGAGCTGTGGGACCCAGGGAAATAGTGACGAAAGAGATCAGTCTGAGACTGGTACAGTTGGAAAAGGGAGTGAGTCAAACAGTCAGGGCAGGAAGGCAAAGCAGAGAACAAGGTAGGATTGATCAAGTAAACTGCATTTACTTCAATGCAAGAGGCCGAACAGGGTAGGCAGATGACCTCAGGGCATAGTTAGGAACATGGGACTGGGATATCATAGCAATTACAGAAACATGGCTCAGGGATGGAAAGTGGCAGCTTAATGTTCCAGGATACAAATGTTACAGGAAGGACAGAAAGGGAGACAAGAGAGTAGGGGGAGTGGCGGTTTTGATAAGGGATACCATTGTGGCTGTACTGAGGGAAGATATTCCTGGAAATACATCCAGGGAAAGTTATTTGGGGGGAGTTGAGAAATAAGAAAGGGATGATCACCTTATTGGGATTGTATCATAGACCCCTAATAGTCAGCAGGAATTTGAGAAACAAATTTGTCAGGAGATCTCAGCTGTCTGTAAGAATAATACGGAGATTAGATTAGGTTCCCTGCAGTATGGAAACAGGGCCTTTGGCCCAACGAGTCCATATTGACCCTCTTTGAAGAGTAGCCCAACCAGATCCATTCCACTATCCTATATTTACTCCTGACTAATGCACCTAACACTATGGCCAATTCACCTGACCTGCACATCTTTGGATGGTGGGAGGGAAGCAGGGCACCCGGACATTGGGAGAATGTGCAAACTCCACACAGATAGTCACCTAAAGTGGGAATTGAACCTGGGACCCTGGTGGTGTGAGGCAGCAGTGCTAACCACCGTGCTGCCCATTGGTGAGGGATTTTAACTTTCCAAACATAGACTGGGATTGCCATAGTGTTAAGGGTTTAGATAGAGTGGAATTTATTTAGTGTGTAGAAGAACTTTTTCTGATTCAGTATGTGGATGTCCCTACGAGAGAAAGTGCAAAACTTGACCTACTCTTCAAAAATAAGGCAGGGCAGGTGACTGATGTGTCAACGGGGGACCATAATTCTATTAGTTTTAAAATAGAGATGAAAAGGATAGACCGGATCGAAAAGTTGTAGTTCTAATTAGGAGGAAGACTAATTTGATGGTATTAGGCAAGAACTTTCAAAAGCTGATTAGGGAAAGGTGTTCGCAGGTAAAGGGATGGCTGGAAAATGGGAAGCCTTCAGAAATGAGATAACAAGAGTCCAGAGACAGTTAGAGTGAAAGGAAAGGCTGGTTTGCCAATCTCCAGTTTTCCGGCACCTCACCTGTGACTGCCGCTGATGCAAATATCTCAGCAAGAGGCCCAGCAATCACTGGGCTTGATGAAGGGCTTTTGTCCGAAATGTCGATTTTCCTGCTCCTCGGATGCTCCCTGACCTGCTGTGCTTTTCCAACACCATTCTAATCCTGACTCTGATCTCCAGCATCTGCAGTCATAATTTTCGCCCAGCAACCACTTCCCTAGCTTCCCACAGATTTAGGTGCACCTGATAAGGTCCTGATAGTTGTAGAGAATGCTGGATGACTAGAGAATTTGAGGTTTTGAATAAGAAAAAGAAAGAAGCATATGTCAGGGAGACACAGGAGAGATCAAGTGAGTTGTTAGAAGAGTATAAAGCCAGTAGGAGTATACTTAAGAGAGAAATCAGGAGGGCAAAAAGAGGATATGAGGTAGCTTTGGCAAATAGGGATAAGGAGAATCCAAAGGGTTTTTATAAATGCAATGAGGACATAAGGGTAATTAGGGAGAGAATAGAGTCCCTCAAAGATCAGCAAGACAGCCTATGTGTGGTGCCGCAGGAGATAGGGGAGATACTAAACGAGTATTTGCATCAGTGTTTACTGCGGAGCAGGACATGGAAGTTTTAGAATGTGGGTAAATAGATGGTGACATCTTGAAAAATTTCCATATTACAGAGGAGGAGATGCTGGATGTCTTGAAACACATAAAAGTGGATAAATCCCCAGGACCTTATCAGGTGCACCTAAATCTGTGGGAAGCTCGGGAAGTGGTTGCTGGGTGAAAATTATGACTGCAGATGCTGGAGATCAGAGTCAAGATTAGAATGGTGTTGGAAAAGCACAGCAGGTCAGGGAGCAGCCGAGGAGCAGGAAAATCAACATTTCGGACAAAAGCCCTTCATCAAGCCCAGTGATTGCTGGGCCTCTTGCTGAGATATTTGCATCAGCGGCAGTCACAGGTGAGGTGCCGGAAAACTGGAGGTTGGCAAACGTTGTACCACTGTTTAAGAAAGATGGTAAGGAAAAGCCAGGGAACTGTAGACCAGTGAGCCTGATGACAGTGGTGGACAAGTTTTTGGAGGGAATCCTGAGGCACGGGATCTAAATGCATTTGGAAAGGCAAAGACTGATTAGGAATAGTCAGCATAGCTTTGTGCATGGGAAATCATGTCTCACGAACTCCATTGAGTTTTTGGAAGAATTAACAAAGAGGATTGATGAGGGCAGATCAGTGGACTTTAGTAAGGCATTCGACAAGGTTCTGCATGGGAGAATGGTTAGCAAGGTTAGATCTCATGGAATACAGGGAGAACTAGCCATTTGGATACAGAACTGGCTCAAAGGTAGAAGACAGAGAGTCGTGGTGGAGGGTTGCTTTTCAGACTGGAGGCCTGTGACCAGTGGAATGCCACAAGGATTGAAGTTGGATCCACTACTTTTTGTCATTTATATAAATGATTTGCATATGAACATCGGACATATAGTTAGTAAGTTTGCAGATGACACCAAAATTCGAGGTGTAGTGGACAGTGAAGAAGGATAATTCAGAATACAATGGAATCTTGATCAAATGGGCCAATGGGCTGAGGAATGGCAGATTGAGTTTAATTTAGATAAATGTGAGGTGCTGCATTTTGGAAAAGCAAATCTTAGCAGGACTTATATGCTTAATGGTAAGGTCCAGGGGAGTATTCCTGAACAAAGAGACCTTGAAGTGCAGGTTCATAGTTCCTTGAAAGTAGAGTTGCATGTAGATAGGATAGTGAAGAAGGCATTTGGTATGCTTTCCTTCATTGGTCAAAGCATTAAGTGCAGGAGTTGGGAGGTCGAGGTCATGTTGCAGCTGTACAGGACATTGGTTAGGCCACTGTTGGAATACCGCGTGCAATTCTGGTCTCCTTCCTATCGGAAAGATGTTGTAAAATGTGAAAGGGTTCAGAAAAGATTTACAAGAAAGTTGCCAGGGTTGGAGGATTTGAGGTACAGGGAGAGGCTGAATAGGCTGGGGCTGTTTTCCTTGGAGCGTCAATCGAGGAATACCTGTATTTCAAAACAAAAAGAACCCAAAGAACTGTGGATGCTGGAGATCAGAAACAGAATTAAATATTGCTGAAAAGCCACAGCAGGTCTGGCAGCATCTGTGAAGAGAAAGCAGAGTTAACATTTCGGATCCAGTGATCCTTCTTCAGTTCTGGACTGTGTTATGGACCAGGCCAGATCTCCTCAAAACATTTCAAAAAAGTAGCCCAGGCCCTAACTTTGCTAGTTGTTTTAAGCGGGTATAACACGGATATTCCAAGCAAGATGCTGCTGGTCAAGCCACTTAGTTTTATACAGAACAGAATTTATTTACATGATTATCAGAGAACAGAATACTGAATAACTTAACGTTTCCAAAACCCAACAGATTATGCCAAATTAACGATGCTGTTTCAAATACTTGGAACAATCCCCATAAACACTCGTTGGCACAAAAAGTGAAATCAAGCACAGGGTCTTACAGGAGGGAGGTCAGAGAGAGAGTACTAGCCTGGACCTGCTTCTTTGGGTCCAGCTGTCTTTTTCAATCCTACTGTGCTAAAACCAAACCAAACCAGAGAAAAGCTGAGCTGGCCACTCCCCTTTCATTATGCAAATTTTTTTAAAACTTAAAAGCCTTTTGCTTGAGGCAGTATCTCTTAGCTATGATCAAAATGGCCCTAAAAACCTTCAACTGAGACTTTTCAGAGACTGTGCCGTTTACGAACTCTCTGAAGAAAAACAAAAACTACATAACCTTGTTAAAGTAGCCGCATCATCACATCTCCCCCCTTTAAAAAAAGACCCATCAATATCCAAAGGGGGATTCATTTTAAAATCCTTAATCCTAAATTGTTAGTACTATACAACACGCATATACACCACATTGAGTATAAACATGCACCACTACAGTCTGTTTCAGTCAGTTTTACTCCTGCCACTGAATGCCTCCGTTTCTCATTCAAGCCTTGACAATACGTCGGCAATTACGTTCTCTCATCCTACTACATGCACACTTTTCAAATTGAAAGACTGTAACAACAAGCTCCATTGATACAGGCTGGCATTTTTGTCTTTAAATTTCTCCACAATCCTCAATGGGTTCTGTTCAGTGTATATGACAATCTCAGATACATTACTGGTAACTTAAACATTGAAATGTTTCAATGCCAATACCAAGCTCAAAGTCTCCTTCTCAACTGTCGAATATTTCTGCTAATGAATGTTCAATTTCCTGGAGAAATACCCGATAGGTCTTTCTATCTTCTTGGTGTCTTCTTGCAAGAGCACAGCACCGACACCCACATCACTCGCATTGATAGCCACCTTGAATGGCTTTGCATAATTAGGCGTAGCTAATACTGGGGCAGTGGTTAACAGTTTTCAGGCTGTCAAACGCCTTCTGACAGTCCGCTGACTACTGAAACTTGTTACCTTTCTTTAGTAATTCAGTGAATGGAGCAGCTACACGGCTAAAAGTTGGTACAAATTTTCGATAAAATGCACTCAATCCCAGAAATCGTAATACTGCACTTTTCGTCGATGGTATGGGCAACTCCCCAGTTACCTTTGTTTTGGGCCATTTGCCCGTGTCCAATAACATGGCTCAGGAAGGTGACTTTGGCTTTGGCAAATTCAGGTTTAGCCAGGCTTATCACCAAGCCTGCCTCCCGAAGTTGATCAAACAAGTCTGATAAGTGTTGCAATGTTCCTTCCATGTGTGACTAAAAATCACCATGTCATCTGTGTATACGACACAATTGGGTAGTCCAGAAATGACCTGACTGGTTAGTCTCTGAAATGTGGCTGGTGCATTTTTCATACCAACCCTGGCATGACTTTAAATTGATACAGTCTATTCGGTGTTACAAAAGCCGAAATTGCCTCCGTTCTTTCTGACAAAGGTACCTGCCAGTATCCTTTGAGCAAGTCCAACTTAGAAATGTAAGTTTTCAACACAGTCTTTCAAACACGGAGTCAGATATGCATCAGTCTTTGTAACTGCATTGACTTTGTGATAGTCCACACAAAACTATTGGGTACCATCTGGTTTTGGCACCATGACTATGGGTGAGTTCCAGTCACTGTAACTCACTTTGATTATGCCATCTTGGAGAATGCGTTCAATCTCCTTTTGAACCTGTGTCAACTTTAGAGGGTTATGCCTATAAGGATATTGCTTAATCAGAACAGCATCGCCCATATCTACATCATGCATAATTAGGTTAGTATTTCCCAGTTTATTTCCATGTATCTCCTCATGCAATAGTAATAACTCTTTCAGGTCATTTTGATTTTCCTCTGGAAGGTAACTCAATAATTTATCCCACTTTTTGACAGCTTCCTCATTGCCCAGTTTAATTTGAGGAGAGTCCAATTCAGAATCCTGTGAACATGGTCCTTCCCTCTGTGTTGTTGCCAATAACAAAGTCTCCTTTGTCTTTCCTTCCCTGTCAAAATACCTTTTCAGCATATTCACATGACACACACTGTGAGATTTCTTTCTGTCTGGAGTCCTTATCAAAAAGTTCACCTCAATCAATTTCCTTTCCGTTTGGTAATGTCAACTAAACCTTACTTTTAAACGTTCATCTGTCACTGGAAGTTACACGAGCACCTTATCTCCAATGGCAAGATTGCCACTTCTTGATTTCTTGTCTGTTTCCCATTTCATTGTATGCTGTGATATTTTTAAATGCTGTCTGGCCAACTCCCTAGCTCTATTTAATTATTCCCAAAAATTTGACACGGAGCCCAAATATGTGGTCTCTGAGTTCTGACTGAACAATTTCACCGTAATCAATTTTAGCGGTCCTCTCACTTCATGCCCAAGAACTAATTCAAATGGACTGAATTTGGTTGACTCATTTGGTGCATCTCTCATCGCAAAAAGGACAAACGGAATTCCCTTCTCCCAATCATCTGGATAGTCCTGGCTGAAAGCCCTCAGCATGGTCTTTAACGTCTGTTGCCACATTTCTAGTAGTTCCTGCAATTCTGGTTGGTACGCAGTAGATTTGAATTGTTTTATTCTTAAGCTATCCATAACTTCCTTGAATAGTTTGGAGGTGAAGTTTGACCCTTGATCTGATTGTACCTCTGTGGGTAGTCCTTTTAGCTGTGATATTATGATGTTACGTAATGGATTGGCCTATGGAAATCTACTGGACACATCCATTACTGTTAACATACACTGATTCCCACTTTTTGTTTTGGGTAGGGGTCCTATGCAATCGATTAAGACTCTTGTAAAAGATTCCTCAAATGCAGGAATTGGTATTAAATGTACGGTTTTTATTACTGCTTGTGATTTTCCAATTACCTGGCAGTACGACATGTCTGGCAAAAGTCAACTGTACCCTTATCAGTCCAGGTCAGTAAAAATGATTTTGTATTTTAGCTTGAGTTTTTCTCATTCCGAAATGACCCCCTTGAGGTAGCTTTTACACCACCTTCAACATCTCCATTCTACAACCCACTGGTGATATGATTTGATGGACTTCTGCCCATTTCTCATCTGCCTGAATATGTGATGGTCTCCATTTCCTTATTAAGGCATCATTTTTAAGATAGTAACATTCAGGGATACATTCGGATTCTTTTTCTGTGTGTACCTTTTGATACAATTGCTTTAAGTTTTCATCTTTCTGCTGTAAGTCAGTTAATTTCTCTGAACTGAAGATGTCATTGTCATCTATCTGCTCCTGGTTTGTGTAAACCATCTGATCAAACAGGATCTCTGCTAATTCCACTCCAACTTTATTATCTGTACTCTTTGATCTCTCCTGTTTCAACTGGTGGACTTTGTGACCTCATTACCATACAATCCGGAAAAGTACCAGGATATGCTTCCTGCAATAGTTCAGTTGCCTGAGTTTCCACTGGTTTTTCAACCAGTGTAGGCAGTACTCTTACTGGTGAATCAGCAATATCATTAGCAAGGACAAATTGTATTCCTGGAGCTGAGAGTTTCTACCACGACTTCTACAATCTTCACTGGACTTTCTAACCTCACTTTACATGACTGACAGCTTCTTGTCTGACTGTGAATTCCCATTTTATTGCAATAGTCATTCAAAGGTATACATCTCCTCATCCTTCAGCATCACAGATTGAGAGGATCCTGTATCTCTTTATCTGCTGCTCCTGGCCTATGCGAGTAAACATTCCCTTCGCAGGATTGGCACTTCATCCTTAACCATTTCCTGATCAGCTTGTACATTCTAACCTCCATTATAGAACATAGAACATAGAACATAGAACAATACAGCACAGAACAGGCCCTTCGGCCCACGATGTTGTGCCGCACTTCTATCCTAGATTAAGCACCCATCCATGTACCTATCCAAATGCCACTTAAAGGTCGCCAATGAATCTGACTCTACCACTCCCTCGGGCAGCGCATTCCATGCGCCCACCACTCTCTGGGTAAAGAACCCACCCCTGACATCTCCCCTATACCTTCCACCCTTCACCTTAAATTTATGTCCCCTTGTAACACTCTGTTGTACCCGGGGAAAAAGTTTCTGACTGTCTACTCTATCTATTCCTCTGATCATCTTATAAACCTCTATCAAGTCACCCCTCATCCTTCGCCGTTCCAACGAGAAAAGGCTGAGAACTCTCAACCTATCCTCGTACGACCTACTCTCCATTCCAGGCAACATCCTGGTAAATCTTCTCTGCACCCTCTCCAAAGCTTCCACATCTTTCCTAAAGTGAGGCGACCAGAACTGCACACAGTACTCCAAATGTGGCCTAACCAAAGTCCTGTACAGCTGCAACATCACCTCACGACTCTTGAATTCAATCCCTCTGCTAATGAACGATAATACTCCATAGGCCTTCTTACAAACTCTATCCACCTGAGTGGCAACCTTCAAAGATCTATGTACATAGACCCCAAGATCCCTCTGTTCCTCCACCTGACCAAGAACCCTACCATTAACCCTGTATTCCGCATTCTTATTTGTTCTTCCAAAATGGACAACCTCACACTTGGCAGGGTTGAACTCCATCTGCCACTCCTCAGCCCAGCTCTGCATCATATCTAAGTCCCTCTGCAGCCGACAACAGCCCTCCTCACTGTCCACAACTCCACCTATCTTTGTATCATCTGCAAATTTACTGACCCACCCTTCGACTCCCTCCTCTAAGTCATTAATAAAAATTACAAACAGCAGAGGACCCAGAACTGATCCCTGCGGAACTCCACTTGTAACTGGACTCCATGCTGAATATTTACCATCTACCACCACTCTCTGACTTCGACCGGTTAGCCAGTTTTCTATCCAATTGGCCAAATTTCCCTCTATCCCATGCCTCCTGACTTTCCGCATAAGCCTACCATGGGGAACCTTATCAAATGCCTTACTAAAATCCATGTACACTACATCCACTGCTCTACCCTCATCCACATGCTTGGTCACCTCCTCGAAGAATTCAATAAGACTTGTAAGGCAAGACCTACCCTTCACAAATCCGTGCTGGCTGTCCCTAATCAAGCAGTGTCTTTCCAGATACTCGTAAATCCTATCCCTCAGTACCCTTTCCATTACTTTGCCTACCACAGAAGTAAGACTAACTGGCCTGTAATTCCCGGGGTTATCCCTATTCCCTTTTTTGAACAGGGGCACAACATTCGCTACTCTCCAGTCCCCTGGTACCACCCCAGTTGCCAGTGAAGACGAGAAGATCATTGCCAACGGTACTGCAATTTCCTCTCTTGCTTCCCACATAATCCTAGGATATATCCCGTCAGGCCCGGGGGACTTGTCTATCCTCAAGTTGTTCAAAATGTCCAACACATCTTCCTTCCTAACAGGTATCTCTTCTAGCTTATCAGTCCGTTTCACACTCTCCTCTTCAACAATACGGTCCCTCTCGTTCGTAAATACTGAAGAGAAGTACTTGTTCAAGACATTATACTTTTCATTGCCACTACAACAAATTTCATTGCCTTATCCTGTTTTCCTACATCTGGCTTCCCAGTGTTTTTCCAAACCCACCAACACTGTGATTTCATGTGGCCTACTTTATTGCATTGAAAACACTGGAACTCTGTTTTCCCTTCAAGGGTTTCCTTTTTACCCTTTCACGGTCTTCACTGAGATCTACCTTTCCCTTTCCACGTGAGGATTTCTCTTTATCCCAATGTCTATCCCTCACGGATTGAAATTGATTCTGGAAGCCACACTTTGCTTTATGGACCAACTCATAATCATCAGCCATTTCAGCTGCTAACCTTGCCTTTTTAACTCTCTGCTCTACCACATGAGTTCTCACTATTTCAGAAAGTGCATTTTTGAACTCCTGTCTCAGTGCCAATTTCAGAAGTTCAAATTCCACCTCTTTCTTCCTTTCCTCTCACTCCTTTTCTTTCACTTCTCTCTTTCTCTCTCCTCTGCTTTTAATCGTAATTCCTTGTCTTTTGCCTCTAACACAAGCTGCTTCATTTTCAATTGAATTTTAGCCATCTCTAATGATTCTGATGGCACTTCCAGCAAATGTAAATGCCGAGCTATTGCTGTAACTCTCTCTCCTTTCCTTCCGGAAGGACGCAGCTCCAGTTCGCATGCTAATTCCAGCAGCTTGGTTTTAATCCCCTTTTGTAAAACTCCCAACGCCACTTCTTCCACCCCCAGAAAACTCCTGATGACTGAAAGAGCCATTACTACCCCAAGCATCGTTTCAACCCAACCAAAATCAACACCCAGGACAAAGGACACTAACACCCACTACTTGCTGCTTTTGAGTCCGACAAGCCTAATCCCAATTCAGAACTACAGAACAAATTCCGCAGCCCAGCCGAGATCCCCTCAAAACATTTCAAGAAAGTAGCCCTAACTTTGCTAGTTGTTTTGAGCATGTGTAATGTGGATATTCCAGGAGAGGTGCAGCTGGTCAAATCACTTAGTTTTAAACAAAGCAGAATTTATTTACAAGATTACGGAATGAAACACAAACAAAAAAGAACAGAATACTGAATAACCTAATGTTTCCAAAAGTCCAACAGCTTATCCCAATTTAATGATGCTGTTCCAAATACTTGCAACAATCCCCATAAACATTCCTTTTCACAAAAGGCAAAATCAAACACATAATCTTACAGGATAGAAGTCACAGAGAGAGTACCAGTCTGGACCTGCTTCTTTGGGTCCAGCTGCCTTTTTCAACTCTACTGTTCTAAAACCAAATCAAACCAGAGAAAAGCTGAGCTGGCCACTCCCCTTTCATTGTACTAGTGTTTATTTTTAAAGCTTTTTTGTTTGAGGCAGTTTCAGTTAGCTATAATCATATATAGCTAAAACCCTTGAATTCAGACTTTTCGGAGTCTGTGTCTTTTATGACCTCTCTGAAAAAAAGGACAACATAACCTTGTTAAAGGACCAGCTTGAAATGTTAACTCTGCTTTCTCTCCATAGATGCTGCCAGACCTGCTCAACTGTTCCAGCCATTCTGTTTTTGTATCTCAAAATGATTGGGCAACAGGTAAAGCTAGCTGCTTTGTACTGTTGCCAAGCAGTAGCAACACAAATGATGCTAGCTAGGAATAGAATGCTGCAGTCAAGCCAAATAGCTGTTCTATCACCTCAATGAAAAACACAGTAGTTGGGTTTTAGTGCCAGTGTAAAGCTAGGTGTGTAGACATGGTGTCTAGCAACTCGGATCAAACAGCATGTCCCTTTGGCTGTTCATAACAGGCAAGACACTAACTGTAACCAACCTGCTTCAAATAGAGGAATGCTATCCTCATAGGACGGGCTTTCTATCAAAAATGAGCTTGTCTGACTTCCCGTATTAATAGCGATAAAAAAACTGTAGATGCTGGAATCCAAGGTAGACAAGCAGGAGGCTGGGAGAATACAGCAAGCCAGGCAGCATCAAGAGTTGGAGAAGTCAACGTTTTGAGTGTAACGTTTCAGTAATGAAGAAGGGTTACGCCTGAAACGCTGACTTCTCCACCTCCTGAGGCTGCCTGGCTTGTTGCCTGGCTTGCTGCGTTCTTCCATCCTCCTGCCTGTTTCCTCTGTTAATAAACAGGCACCTCATTACTGCTTGGTTCATCTTAATGAGGAATCAACATACTATTGTCACCTATGTTCTCTACATTTGAAAAAACAGACAAAGCCAAAAAAGAACAACCTTGAGCAATCTCTAGCCATAGTCCCATTAGCTGGAGATTGAAATCTTGGAGATTTCAACAACAGTGTTGGAAGGACAGAAATCTCTGGAAGGGTGTGATAGGCAAAGGAGGAATCGGCAAAACAAACTTCAGTGGTGTCTTCCCAATGAGTAAATGTCTAGAAACTATCATGTCTTAACCAACAATCTGATCCACCAGCAAGATGGTCATTTTCTGTCATTTTTATGACATGAATGTTAGTTGCCACTTATCAGTCAAAACTGGATATTGTCTAGTTCTTGTGGCAGAGAGGCAAGGACTGCTCCAGCAGCTCAAGGTGTCGTGAATAGTGCTGAACAAACATCCTCAGTTCTGATCTTATGATCTTCCTGAAGTGCAATAGTGCAGCAGAGCCTGCAGGTTGTGCATTGGACTTATCAGTCTTCTCAAAGCCATTGAGCTGTATTGAAGTAAGCCAACCTAGATCCCAATGAAACTCCTAAGGAGAGATTCTTTACTATTTACCATCTCTTTCGTGCATAGAAGAATCAAGGTGAATATTATCATCTTCTCCCCCTGCTCACATGACTGGAATTGCTGTTCCCTTCTACTGTTCTGGTCAATCTCTTCCTAAAGTATAATGCCTAAATTGGTCAAATACTTCAACTGAAGCCTAACTATTAGATTCATAAAGGTTCACCATAACTTCAGTGCTTTTGTTCTCTGTCTCTCTATTTAGGAAGTCAAGGATGAATGCATAATATAATCTTTGATATTCTTGATTGATAATTTGCAAATGCAATATACTGAAAGCTTCATAATTTTTAAAAATGTATAAATCACCTTGGTGGACCTGAAAGCACAAAATATGCTGAGCTACAAGTTCACAGAGAACTTAGAAAATGTGTTTAGTTCTATTAGTAAATCTTTAATATGTTCAGAGAGTCAATGATGGTTACAAGGTAATATGTAAGGCCCTGACAAATTGACAGGAAGATTGGTGTTTCAGGAAGCTAGATGGCTCTATTTGATGTTCCTTTTGCTGTCAGTCATCTTCTGAACAAAGTCATCCATAATTTCAGAAAAGACACCTGAAATTTCAGACAGGGTCTCAGAAAACAAAAACCTTACCTTCACAATGATCTTTTGCCAAATGGTTGCTCAAAATTGAGAGAGAGACTGCAACTCATGGGATAGGCCACTATTTTGCAATTACCTAAACAGTAGTCTCAGCCAACTCTATCCCTCTCCCTAGCAGTAGTTTGAGTCTGAACCGGACTGTCTATAATGTTGGTGTCACATTTGACCTTGAAATGCACTACTGCCCTCACATCTGCACGATGACGAAGACTGTCTATTTCTGTCTCATGATACCATCTGACTCACTGCTGTCTTAATTCATTTACTGTTAAAGTGAGAGCTTTTCTCATTTCTGACTTGACCATCAAGGGATTTGGCAACCTAGTGGTCAAGCTGCTCGACTAATAATCCAGAGTGTTAGGCTAGTTAGACAGAGCTATGAGTTGAAATCTCATTGTGGCACTGGTGAAATTTGACTTGCACCAAAAAATTTGGAATGAGTATTAACTTTGTTGATTAGTTAAAAATCTATCTGGTTTACTAATGTCCTTTAGGGAAGGCAATGTGCTATCCTCACGAGGACTAGTCTCTAGATAATGTTATTGACTCTAAACTGCTCTCTGTGCAAGATGATCAATAAATGCCAGCCCATCCAATGATGCCCACATCCCTTTAACAATTAAAAAAACCCAACATTCTCCTGAATAGCTTCCCATGATTTTGTCCTTTGTAAACTTCAGGTTAGCTAAAATGCATCTTTAACAACCCAAAATCCAGACAAAAACAGATGTAAGCCAAACAAGAACAATTTCAAGAAGGGAAAGTAATGAGGTTAGGGAAGTTTTCATCAAATAGATTTTGGGGTTGTAAGGGTAAGGAGGCGATAAATACAGGGAAACAGACTAAGAAAGTATTTAAACCAAACAATGCGTTTTTTTAAAAAAATGCAATATTGAGGGACCAAAAACCAACTGGAGTCAGCAACAAGAAGAAGTAAAGGGTGAGGGGTTTGGCTGAGTTGAAGTGTATGAGGGGTGGGGAATAAACAATTTGTTAGTATAACAGGGGAATATTTAGAATTTAGAATTACAAAAAAATATGGATCAGTGTTTCCCCAGCAGTTGGGCTGAGATAGTAATGAAGGCATGAAGAGATTATGATGTGGATTTGAGAACTCACCTCAGGACCAAAAAAGATGCAAAGTTTGTGAACAATCTGGCTCAAAAGCAGGATGTCCAGCGAGCTGGCACTGCAAGGAGGAAGTCAGATGAGAACACTATGAGATCATTATCAAAGACGACAGGGAACTTGAGGAGCAGTATTGTATTGTGGCCATAGTCACAGAGGATGCCACTTAGGATTTTGATTAGAGCCATTTTGTTTATGTGGCAATTTTGGGAAGATTGAAACAAGGAACAGAGGGAAAGGTAATCATGGATTTCAGAGATTTGTCTATTGCTGTGCCTCACAGATGTAACACACTGGAGCATTCCTGGAGTTATCCCAAAAGTTCAAGATTTTATAAAAGTATGCAAGATTCCTCAAATTTTCTGTCCTTCAGATCCACATTGATGGAAAATATGTACCAGGTTTCTGTACTTAATAAGAACGATTATTTATTGGAAATAAATGGACTTGAGCTAAAGATAAACAAAAATGAACTGTCAACATCGAATTCTAATAGTTGAAACTCTAACCCCTTTATAAAACCTCCCCTGCACACACATACAGACACAAACCGACAGACAATAAGTGAGTAGTATGAATGGAATAGTATAGTTATATTGGAGATTATTTTACTTTTCTAACTCAGAACAGTACATCTTTGCTCATTTGTTCCAAAAAATGGTATCTTGGCATTCATTCTGTTAGAGAGAATACTTCGAATCTCATAATTACCCATCTCTAACCAGCTCAAAACATATTTTGGTGATCTCATCTGGGATCATAATAAGGGGCAGCAGCAGAAATTAAGAAGTGATCAGGTCTTTGGCAATTTGCCAGGATGTACCACCGAAGGAATTTTCCTAACCCATCTACTTTCAAGTTATAAATTATTATTTTTTTAAATAAAGAAAGAAAGGAAGAGTTTTCCCCTACTTGATGTTGCCTGTCCAGCTAAGTGTGAATCAGGTACATTCCTCAGTCCAAATCTGAAGTCAAAATCTGAATTAGATTAAATATGAGTTATTTTGTTGAGGGTCTCAAAAATCTTGTGTTTTTGCTGGGAGGAGAGATTATAAACTGAAGATTTCCTGAAGAAGGGCTAATGCCCGAAACGTCGATTCTCCTGTTCCTTGGATGCTGCCTGACCTGCTGCGCTTTTCCAGCAACACATTTTCAGCTCTAATCTCCAGCATCTGCAGTCCTCACTTTCTCCCCGGAGAGATTATATAGCCTGGAGTCGTTCTCTTTGGAACAGAGCTGCCTTAGGGAAGGTTTAATTGAATGTATAAAATCATAAGTAAGAATGGTAGGAAGAGCTATTTTCCTTAGTAGGAAAGTCAATAGGCAGAAGGCATAGATATAAGAAGCAGGCAAAATAAATAAAGTGGAAACAAGGAGAAAAACGTTTCATCCTGAGCGTAGTGGGACCAGCCTGGAATGATTATGGAGACATCTTCATAATTAAAAACCAACATTGGATATGAACTGAAACCAATAGGTTTACAGACCATGAGCTAAAAAGTGGAATTAGTCTAAATAGCTTGTTGATTGTTGATGTAGATATTATGGGCTGAATGAGGGGTGGTGGGCTTTCCTCAGCCTCCGCAGAAAGTAGCGATGCTGCTGGGCTTTCTTGGCTATGGAGCTGGTGTTGAGGGTCCAGAGAGATTCTCCCCCAGGTGTATGCCAAGAAATTTGGTGCTCACCACAATCTCCATGGAGGTGCCATCGATGTCCAGCAGAGAGTGGTCGCTCCATGCCCTCCTGAAGTCAACAACTATGGTTGATAGGTTGTTGGCTCTACACTAGTCCTTTAGCTGCTGTATACTACTCTCTGTATACTGACTTGTCGTTTGTGCTGATGAGACCAATTACAGTTGTATCATCAGTGAACTTGATGATGTGATTCCAGCTGTGCATCACTGCACAGTCGTGTGTCAGCAGGCTGAACAGCAGTGGACTGAGCACACAGCCCTGGGCGGGGTCGGGGGTGGGGTGGAGGCTGTGCTCAGTGTGATGATGGCGGAGATGCTGTTCCTGATCCGGACTGACTGAGGTCTCCCAGTCAGGAAGTCCAGGATCCAGTAACAAAGGAAGGTATTTTAGCCCAGCACTCTCAGCTTTCCAATCAGGGTCTGAGGAACTATGATTTCTCTTTCATCTAATCATATCAGCATAACTTTTATACTTATTTTGCTCATATTCTTATCCAGTTTATCCTTAAATACAACTGTACTATTCCCCATAACTATTTCTTGTGGTAGCGAGTTCCACATTCTAACCACTATCTGTGTGAAGCCTGCCCTGAATTCCTTATCGGATCTTTTCATAGTGACTATCGTATATTTACAGTCCCTAGATTCAGTCTTTCCCATGAGTAGACATATCTTTCTTCTATTTACCATATCAAACTCTCACAATCTGAAATCTGAATCAGGTCACCCCTCAGCCTTCACATTTTTTAGAGAAAACAGCCTCAGCGTTTGAATATTTTATGATTAGGTACAACCTGTCATTTCTGATATCATTCTGGAAAATATTGTTTTTCATATTTTCCTGTTCCTTTATATCCTGAAGATAATAACGTTTAGAAAAATATGTGTGCATTTGATTGAATGATCTCTACAATGAGAACTGTTTGCTGCTATAACATTGCTCCTTTGCATGTCCTGAGCCTGATGGGAAGTGCAATCATCATACAAGCACATGCTCATAGCTATTCACAGCTCCCCAGTTAATGTATTATTTCTCCATCAGAAACTGCAGGAAAGGTTATGGTGAGATTATCTTCTTAATGAGCTGAATCAGCATGGATGAGTAAAAATAATCTTCATTTAATTAGAGCATCTCTGTCACGGGTAAATACCAGTCATGCACACACACACTTAAAGATTTCTTTCAGCCTTTTAATCAGTTAAATAATCTGATTATGCTTTTTCTTTTTTAAAAAAAGGTTGATTATATTTGAATTTCTATGTTGTTAAAATCAATTATTCTAATTTTATTTTGTTTGATTTATGAATTAAATGGTATTTTTCAAGTTACCCTTCATTTGAAAATACAATTTGTTCATTGCTACTTCAAAGTTTTAAATTCTGATTTGGAACTTCTGAATATAAAAAGAAGAAACGATCCAATGGACATCTGTTTGTTTCATTCAGAATCATAAATGTAAATTCAGTTGCTGAGTGAAAGATTTACAGATATCAATTTAAAGCAACATCCTCCATGCATCCAGGTAATGAAATTGGTTCATTCTCTCACTGCTGACATTGTTATGATAAATTGGGGGAGCCATAAGCCAGAGCACCTAAACTCAGTGAATAATCCTCAAATGAATAAATTGCCAATAAGATTGTGGATTTCGTATCTTATACATTGGCATGATTTGGTTTGATTTGATTTATTGTTATCACGTACCTCAGTTCAGTGAAAAGTTTTGTTTTGCATGCAGTGCAGGCAGATCATAACATACACATCACAGGGTGTTAGAACAGAGTAAGGCATAGGAGGTGTGCAAAACAAGATCAACATTAAATTTAAAATTTGAGGGATGTTGGCTTGCGTGATGGTTTGGACTGTGTTCATGACTTTCTGTAGTTTTTTTACAGTCCTGGGTAGTGTCGTTGCCATACCAAGCCATGATACACCCCAATAGAATGCTCTCTATGGTGCATCAGAGCCAATTGACTTGTGGGATGTGGGTATCACTGGCTGGCCAGCATTTATTGGCCATTCTCAATCTGCCTCGAGAAGGTGGGGTGAGCTGTCTTCTTGAACTGCTGCAGCCGATGCACTGCAGGTTGACCTGCAATACCCTAAGGGAGAGAATTCCACAATTTGGACCCATCAGTAGTTAAGAAACAGTGATACATTTCCAAGTCAGGAAGCCCAAGTAAGTGGCTTGGAGGGGAACTTTCAGGAGCTGGTCAGAGAGTCATAGCGATGTACAGCATGGAAACAGACCCTTCGGTCCAACCTGTCCATGCCGACCAGATATCCCAACCTAATCTAGTCCCACCTGCCAGCACCTGGCCCATATTCCTCCAAACCCTTCCTATTCATATACCCATCCAAATGCCTCTTAAATGTTGCAATTGTACCATCCTCCACCACATCCTCTGGCAGCTCATTCCATACCCATACCAACTTCTGCGTGAAAAAAGTTGCCCCTTAGGTCTCTTTCATATCTTTCCCCTCTCACCCTAAACCTACGCCCTCTAGTTCTGGACTCCCCAACCCCAGGGAAAAGACTTTGCCTATTTATCGTATCCATGCCCCTCTTAATTTTGTAAACCTCTATAAGGTCATCCCTCAGCCTGTGATACTCCAGGGAAAACAGCCCCAACCTGTTCAGCCTCTCCCTGTAGCTCAGATCCTCCAACCCTGGCAACATTCTTGTAAATCTTTTCTGAGCCCTTTCAAGTTTCACAACATCTTTCCGATAGGAAGGAGACCAGAATTGCATGCAATATTCCAACAGTGGCCGAGGACCCTGTGGGAAACTAGAGAAGTGATTGCTGGGCCTCTTGCTGAGATATTTGTATCATCGATAGTCACAGGTGAGGTGCCGGAAGACTGGAGGTTGGCAAACGTGGTGCCACTGTTTAAGAAGGGTGGTAAGGACAAGCCAGGGAACTATAGACCAGTGAGCCTGACATTGGTGGTAGGCGAGTTGTTGGAGGGAATCCTGAGGGACAGGATGTATATGTATTTGGAAAGGCAAGGACTGATTCGAGATAGTCAACATGGCTTTGTGCATGGGAAATCATGTCTCACAAACTTGATTGAGTTTTTTGATTAAGTAACAAAGAAGATTAATGAGGGCAGAGCAGTAGATGTGATCTATATGGACTTCAGTTAGGCATTCGACAAGGTTCCCCATGGGAGACTGATTAGCAAGGTTAGATCTCATGGAATACAGGGTGAACTAGCCATTTGGATACAGAACTGGCTCAAAAGTAGAAGGCAGAGGGTGGTGGTGGAGGGTTGTTTTTCAGACTGGAGGCCTGTGACCATTGGAGTGCCACAAGGATCAGTGCTGGGCCCTCTGGTCCTGGGGATTTATCCACCTTTAACCGTTTCAAGACATCCAGCACTTACTCCTCTGTAATCTGGACATTTTGCAAGATGTCACCATCTATTTTCCTACAGTCTATATCTTCTATATCCTTTTCCACAGTAAATACTGATGCAAAATATTCATTTAGTATCTCTCCCATTTTCTGTGGCTCCACACAAAGGCCGCCTTGCTGATCTTTGAGGGGTCCTATTCTCACGTTAGTTACCCTTTTGTCCCTAATATATTTGTAAAACCCCTTTGGATTCTCCTTAATTCTATTTGCCAAAGCTATCTCATGTCCCCGTTTTGCCCTCCTGATTTCCCTCTTAAGTATACTCCTACTGCCTTTATACTCTTTAAGGATTCACTCGATCTATCCTGTCTGTACCTGACATATGCTTCCTTCTTTTTCTTAATGAAACCCTCAATTTCTTTCGTCATCCAGCATTCCCTATACCTACCAGCCTTCTCTTTCACCCTGACAGGAATATACTTTCTCTGGATTCTTGTTATCTCATTTCTGAAGGCATCCCATTTTCCAGCCGTCCCTTTACCTGTGAACATCTGCCTCCAATCACATTTTGAAAGTTCTCGCCTAATACCGTCAAAATTGGCCTTTCTCCAATTTAGAACTTCAACTTTTAGATCTGGTCTATCCTTTTCCATCACTATTTTAAAATGAATAGAATTATGGTCACTGGCCCCAAAGTGCTCCCCCACTGACACCTCAGTCACCTGCCCTGTCTTATTTCCCAAGAGTCGGTCAAGTTTTGCACCTTCTCTAGTAGGGACATCCACATACTGAATCAGAAAATTGTCTTGTACACACTTAAGAAATTCCTCTCCATCTAATCCTTTAACACGATGGCATACCCAGTTGATGTTTGGAAAGTTAAAATCCTCTACCATAACCACCCTATTATTCTTACAGATAGCCGAGATCTCCTTACAAGTTTGTTTCTCAATTTCCCTCTGATTATTGGGGGGTTTATAATACAATCCCAATAAGGTGATCATCCCTTTCTTATTTCGCAGTTCCACCTAAATAACTTCCCTGGATGTATTTCCAGGAATATCCTCCCTCAGCACAGCTGTAATGCTATCCCTTATCAAAAATGCTACTTCCCCTCCTCCCTTGCCTCCCTTTCTATCCTTCCTGTAGCATTTGTATCCTGGAACATTCAGCTGCCAGTCCTGCCCATCCCCAAGCCATGTTTCTGTAATTGCTATGATATCCCAGTCCCATGTTCCTAACCATGCCCTGAGTTCATCTGCCTTCCCTGTTAGGCCCCTTGCATTGAAATAAATGCAGTTTAATTTATTAGTCCTACCTTGTCCCTGCCTGCTCTGACTGTTTGACTCACTTCTGTTCTCAGCTGTAAACATCTCAGATCGATCTCTTTCCTCACTATCTCCACTGTAAAACCTGCGCCCACACCTCCTCCCTCACCTCTGTCCAAGGCCCTAAAGGAGCCTTCCACATCCATCCATCAAAGTTTTACTTGCACATCCACTAATATCATTTATTGTATCCGTTGCTCCCGATGCGGTCTCCTCTACGTTGGGTAGACTGGGCACCTCCAAGCAGAGCGCTTTAGGGAACATCTCCGGGACACCCGCACCAATCAATCACACCGCCCCATGGCCCAACATTTCAACTCCCCCTCCCACTCTGCCGAGGACATGGAGGTCCTGGGCCTCCTTCACCGCCGCTCCCTCACCACCAGACGCCTGGAGGAAGAACGCCACATCTTCCGCCTCGGAACACTTCAACCCCAGGGCATCAATGTGGACTTCAACAGTTTCCTCATTTCCCCTTCCCCCACCTCACCCTAGTTCTAAACTTCCAGCTCAGCACTGTCCCCATGACTTGTCCGGACTTGTCCTACCTGCCTATCTCCTTTTCCACCTATCCACTCCACCCTCTCCTCCTTGACCTATCACCTTCATCTCCTCCCCCACTCACCCATTGTACTGTATGCTACTCTCTCCCCACCCCCACCCTCCTCTAGCTTATCTCTCCACGCTTCAGGCTCACTGTCTTTATTCCTGATGAAGGGCTTTTGTCCGAAACGTCGATTTCGCTGCTCGTTGGATGCTGCCTGAACTGCTGTGCTCTTCCAGCACCACTAATCCAGTATTTGGTTTTCAGCATCTGCAGTCATTGTTTTTACCTATGTTAACTTCGTCCCTGTTCATAGTGCTTCCTGGTCAAGGGTTCTATGGACCAATATTTTCTAATTATCCAGGCAAATTACAATTGGTCGACTTATAATTGGCACAAGCTCTTAGAAGTTCTTTTTGCAAATATTTTTACAATTATAGATTCCTCAGGCACTTTAAATAAATTACAAATTTTGATGACTGTATTATTCCTGAGTCACAGGTCACCAAGACCAGTTCTGAAAAAAATCCACTTTGTTTGCCCCATGGTCAACATTGTCAGCTTGGTGGCTGACTGTTAAGATGGCGAGGGCGTAGGAGCACCTCCCAAGCTCACCATCCATGGCAACAACATTGACGACAATGGCCTCTAGCCGTAAGGGTGGACATGCAGTTATGGCCACCATTTGAATTTTTTTTTAAGAATTCAAATATTGTCTCAATGCTTCTCCAGCACACACTCCTGGTTGTATACAATACCCAGCTCAGCCTATAGGGCTGTTCTCCCTATCAGTGGGCCAGTAGCCTCAGGGACCTACCCGTAGTCCTTCGCTTGACAGCAGATCCAAGGACCTTAAGAGGTTATCCCTGAGAACACTTGCCAGCAACACATTACAATCAATTGCAGGATCAGAATCTGGAAATGGTCCTGCTCTTGATTATTTTTGAAAGGAGACTTTCCACTTGTAATGTCCACAAATTGACAACTCATACAGGAGCTCAGCCATAAGATGGATGGTGGAAAATTCAACCTGTTTCACAGGATTGTAATCAATGGTGAAAGCATCATTCTTTGTGCTCTGTCTGACCCTGAAGTGACTGAAAAAAAACCTGAAAGAACTGCAGATGCTGGCAATCAAAAACAAAAACAGAAATTGCTGGAAAAGCTCAGCAGATCTGGCAGTAGTTGTGGGGAGAAATCAGAGTTAACATCCAGTGACCCTTCCTCTGATCACTCAGAACAACGACTTCCTCTGATGTTGATATTTAGTTGATGTTGATATTCCTCATTTTATAACTTTGCTGAGCACAAAAATCATAAAATAAATGGAACTAATTGAAATGGTCAAAATTCACAATTTTGAGTGAGTTTTCAAGATTTTCTTTAAAATGGGATAATCCTTTTTCTTTTATGACACACAAAGACAAGTCACTTTGTAAAGACATTGAAACACAATACCTTTTGCATAATAAACCATTGCACAGCCTTTCTCAGGAGCATTATGAAAGAACATTCATCACCTTCTAAAGAGTTCTTCCAGAAAGTTTTGGTGAAAGGCCTTCCTTTAAAGACCATCTGAAAATTGGAAAAGATGGTATCGAGATGCTGAAATTTTGGAAGGGAATTCCAGAGCTTTGGGCCTTGGAAAATCTCGGAATGCTATTAATGCAATATTGAACCTTGCATTTGTCTGAACGTTCGCTCTAATGCTCCCATTAATACAGAGAGCCCAGCCTTTTACTGTCTTTAATACTCAACCCCCAGCCTTCCTGCCCATTAATGCAGCTAATTCATCATCACTCTGCCACCATTAGAGTCACTCAAGCCTCCTGCCTCATTAATATAGTTCTGTACCCTGGCATTACTGTTCGCAGTCACCCCCTAAATTCAACATTTCCATTAACGTATATATGTGAATAAAAAACTTAATCTTGTACTCAAACAAGTCAAACAATACAATAACTATTAATGATAATTCAACCTTCTCACTACTATTCACAAATTAATCACCCTCATACTACCAAAGTGCACGTTTTCAGAAGTTACACTGCAAAAGTACCGACAAACCCTAAGTTGGTATTGTTCTAGCTGGTATAAGACAGAGAGCAGAGAGTAGTTGTACCATAGTAAAAATGAGGGCCAATGATTGTCACCCCCATAGTTAGATTAGGAACTGGAAACAGTCCTGAAAAAAATGGAACCATCAATGTTGGATAGTTACACGGAAATCAAGCAGGGAATTCAGAAGGATCACAGAATTGTTGCAGAATAAGAAGAGGCCATTAGGCCCATCAAGTCTGAGTCAGCCCTCCAACTACTCAGCACCAGAGGCGAATACTGGTACAGTGGCAGGTTCCAGCAGCAAGTCACCGGAGCTGCAAGCCTTAGAACAGCACATGGGATACGGCCTCCAGAACAGTACGTGAGCTGTGAGCCTGAGAACAGTGCAGGGAAGCAGCCCTGGGGCAGGGAGTGGGGGAACAGCCCCAGAGCAGGGTGTCGGGGAAACAGCCCCAGAGCAGGAAATGGGGACACAGCCCTGGAGCAAAGAGTGGGGACACAGCTCCGGAGCAGGGAGTGGGGACACAGCCCCGGAGCAGGGAGTGGGGACACAGCCCTGGGGCAGGGAGTGGGGACACAGCCCCGGAGCAGGGAGTGGGGACACAGCCCTGGGGCAGGGAGTGGGGACACAGCCCCGGAGCAGGGAGTGGGGACACAGCCCTGGGGCAGGGAGTGGGAACACAGCCCCAGAGCAGGGAGTGGGGACACAGCCCCAGAGCAGGGAGTGGGGACACAGCCCCAGAGCAGGGAGTGGGGACACAGCCCCAGAGCAGGGAGTGAGGAAACAGCCCTGGAGCAGGGAGGGGGGACACAGCCCCAGAGCAGGGAGTGGGGAAAGAGCCCCAGAGCAGGGAGAGGGGGAACAGCCTCGAAGCAGGGAGTGGGAACACAGATCCAGAGCAGGGAGTGAGGAAACAGCCCTGGAGCAGGGAGTGGGGGACACAGCCCCACGGCAGGGAGTGGGGAAAGAGCCCCAGATCAGGGAGAGGGGGAACAGCCTCGAAGCAGGGAGTGGGGTCACAGCCCCAGAGCAGGGAGTGGGGACACAGCCCCGGAGCAGGGAGTGAGGAAACAGCCCTGGAGCAGGGAGTGGGGAACACAGCCCCAGGGCAGGGAGTGGGGACACAGCCGTATGGAGCTGACTGGGGCTTGGAGCAGAGCGGGCACAGCTGTTGGGCTGGGTTCTGACACGGGTGGTCAGACCACTTGCAGTGGCCCTGCGCTGAGCTGCTACACTGTAATACCTATTTAAAATTTCCTACCTTTCTGTAATATTAACCCTTTAATGTTGTGCTATTTTTAACTTACTTTTGCACTCTGTAAGTAATATAACTACTTTTATTTATCTGCTGTATCCAAGAATTGTACCTACGTACTTGTACCTAAGATGCGGCTATAAGAAGGTAGAGTTTGCAAAAGTTTTTCACTGTGCTCCTACAATGGATAACAGAATATTGTATATTATATTGCATTTTATTGAGCATACAGTTGAGATTCCCCGTCTTATCTCCCTACACCTTTATCTTCCTCTTTTGCAGGTAGTCATCTGAAACATATTCAGTGTTGCACTTTCACTGAGGTTTGCCTATAGGTTTTGTAATAGAGGTGCTGTGTAGTGGTAATGTCACTGGACCGAGTAACCTGAGGATAATGTTTTGAAGGATGGAGGTTCAAATCTCGCCACGGTGATGTTCAAATTTGAATTCAGTTCAAATCTGGAATGAATAGCTGGTCAAATCACAGCAACATTGTATGTTCGCCTCTGGTTCACTGATGTCCTCTAGGGAAGAAGTTTTTATATCCTTAACCGATGTGATCTATATGTAACTTCAGATCCAAAATATGGTTCACTCTTATGGGTGGGCAATAAATCTAGTCACTGATGCCCAATGCCATGAAAGTGTTTAAAAATATGTCATCAATGTAATGGAGCTTTTAAAAATGCTAATATGACCTCCCAGATTAGTAATGGCCTCCAATTCTGTTGTTTGCCTTTGTGGCCACAGCAAAAGCTAGCCCAGTCCCAATACACACTACTCTGAGTAATTTGTTGGCATGTCATTGTTGAGCACTTCATAGTTTTCCTATTTGCTTTCTTGAATCATACAACTACTGTCTGTGTGGAGTTTGCACATTCTCCCCGTGTTTGCATGGATTTCCTCCAGGTGCTCTGGTTTCCTCCCACAGTCCAAAGATGTGCAGGTTAGGTTAATTGGCCATGCTAAATTGCCCGTAGTGTTCAGGGATATGTCGGTTAGGTGCATTAGTCAGGGGAAATGTAAAGTAATAGGGTAGGAGAATGGGTCTGGATGGGATACTCTTTGGAGGGTTGATGTGGATTTGTTGGGCCAAAGGGCCTGCTTCCACACTGAAGGAATTCTATGAAAATCTTGTTGCTAATCTCCTACCTTGCATCATCTTCACTCATTCCCTCCTTGAAAAACACACCCAGAATATTAATCAATTCCACCTAGACCTTCCCTGTAAAACACACCCAGAATATCTTGTCAAAAAAATTACCATTGTGCAAGTAATCTCAAAGTTAATTACAATTTGGTGAAAAATTGTAGTAAAAATTAAAAATTTTAGTCACATGTAAATAATGAATAATTCATGACTTTATTGATGATATTGGAGCAAATAAAAGTATCAATGAAGCTTAATGAAACTGATTTGCAAGAATGCTCGATAATGACACTGTCACTGAATGTTACTAAACAATTTTTGGTAACCTGAAGTACTTCCTAGATCTCTCCATAAAGCAGTCATATAAATTACATCCAGGATTAAATCATCAGGCGCAAATGTGTAGTATTTGAAGTTCATTGTGCAACATCCTGCTGCACAGTCAGTTCAATGTTCCACTGATTCAGGATTCTAACCATAGACAACCCCTGCTCCATTCTTACTAAACTCACTCTGTAGTCTCATCTGTCAAAGGTAATATGATCATGAAACAAATGTGAGTTTGTATTTATTTAATGATAATAACCTTTCCACAGTACAGTATGCTAAGTGTTGACCAGAGCTGCGCAGAAAAAGGTGGGAATAGCTAAACTAATCATCTCATTAATCTATTATGCCTAGACTTCAACACTTATAAATGGGACACCCCTCTACAAAAAGGAAAATAGCTTAATAAAGAAATATGGATAATAAGGACACTAATTATCACTGATAGTGATTTTGGAATGGACTTTAATCGAATTGTTTTTGTCTACTGCGTGATATTGCTGAAGTAATTTTATGGTATTTCTATTAATCAGTGTTTAGATCATCTGTTCATATACTTTTGCTGAAATAAAATGTAAAATGAATGCATGTAAAACAGCTACATTATTTATCCTAAAACTATTTTCTTTTCATGTGACCAATGACCTTTCTGATTGTCCAACTCATTTTATTTTCCTGGTCTGGTGTTAAATCTGGTACAGTGTAACAACATGACTTACTGAGCTGTGTATAGCATGTCTTGTACGTTGTAATTGCAAGTTATAGTGAGAGGTGACCAAAAAAACTCTGCTAGCCAGGAAACAACTAACACCTGGAGAAGGTACATGTATTGCAGTGGTAAAATTCTAGATCCACTCTAATCTGCAATGAACGTTCCATCAACTTATTTCCACAAATTAGCTGCACTGTTTGCTACATTACAACAGCAACTACATGTAAAAGTACTCAGTGGTTGTACAGTGCTTTGGGACAAAGGATTATAGAATAGACTCATAGATTCCTTACAGTGCAGGCAGAAGCCATTCAGCCTATCAATTCTGCATTGACCCTCTGAAGTGCATTCCACCCAGAACCCCAACCTATCCCCCTGTCCTGCACACTTAGGACACCAAAGGACAATTGAGCATGGCTAATCCACTTAACCAGCGCATCCTGAAGTTGTGGAAAGGACTGCACAAATGAAAATTTAGTGGAGACAATAGTCTAGTGGTATTATCATGAGACTGCGCATTAATATAGAGACCCTGGTATTGATCTGGGCACCTGTGTTCAAATCCCACCACAGCAGTTGGTGGAATTTGGACTCAGTTAAAAAGCTGGAATTGGTACAGTAATGGAGAAAGTGAGGACTGCAGATGCTGGAGTACCAGAGTTGAAAAATGTGGTGCTGGAAAAACACAGGGCCAGGCAGCATCCGAGGAGCAGGAGAATTGACATTTCGGGCATAAGCCCTTCTTCAGGAATGAAGGCTTATGCCCGAAACGTCGATTCTCCTGCTCCTCGGATGCTGCCTGGCCTGCTGTGTTTTTCTAGCACCACATATTTCAACATTGGTACAGTAATGATGACCATGGAACCAGTGTCAATTGTCAAGAAAAACCCCATCTTGTTCACTAATGTCCTTTAGGGAAGGAAATTGCCATTCTAACCTGGTCTGGTGTACATGTGACTCCAGACCCAGAGCAATGTGGTTCACCCTTAACTGTCCCCTGAACAATGAGATATAGCCAATAATGGCTGAGCTAGATAGTGATGCCTACATCCCATGACTGAATATTTTAAATATCTTTATTTTCAACCCTTGTTCAGCATATGTTTTCCCTTTAGTTTTGGAGTTTTTGGTCATGGAATTAGGGATGAACCTTAAGACAGGCCACTGCACTACATCCAGTTTAACATTGGTGTTTGTGTGGACTATTAGGATTCACTGAGATTACTGAGCTGCAGTGCAATCTTTTTTGAAGTGAGCACCACTGGTTAAGTGTAAGTTGTAGACAGTATGTTTGCCAAATTTAGAGCAAGCCAATGTAAGAGGCCTGAGGATTGGTGAGCTAGCATCTGGATTAAAGAGATGGGGTTGGAGCAGTGTCCTCAGGTTTTGGGGTGGGATTCCAGAACTCAGACTGCAGAGGCTGGAGGAACAGCCATCAATGGAGAATGAAAGGAAATAATGGATGGACATGACACTTCAGATACTGGACACTTTAGATAGTGGAGTACAAATTCTTTGAAGGTTTGAAGAGCTGAAAAAATGATAAATAGACAGGGGTGAGGCCAAGGAGTTATTTTAAAGCTAGAAAGAGGATTTTTAATTCAGTTTGTTGTTGGTTCAGCAACTAGTGTCTACCAGTGAGCACAGGGTTAATGGTCAAAAGACAGTGAATTTTTGGATAAGCTAAAGGAACATAAAAATGTTGGGTTTTTCGTACTTTGTCTCTGTACACTGTTTCATGGCTGTCCTGTGGCTAACTCAGTACATCCACCTTTGCTTCATATCCCACGATAACTTTACTAAACAAATATCTTTCAACCTCAAATTTATTCTTACCAATTGATCATTTGTCGAAGAGAGCTCCAGATCTTTACCACACTATGTGGGTGGAAGTGTTTTTGATTTCCCTCCTCAAGGCCTGACCATTAACATCATTCCAACTGTCATGACCATAAGTCATGTTCAACACATGTACAGTGACCTGTAGATTGATGTACCTCATGCCGACCTCTCTAAATAGGTAGAGGTGGAGCCAGAGAGAAGAGAGAGAATGAGATAACAGCAATTAGGCGGACAAAGGAATGGGTAAATGTCAGCCTGGGAAAATCAGTTGCGGCTACTAAGGACCGTTTGTGGCTGACAGTGGGTCATTTGTGATAGCAGCCCATTGAATGACAGAGCCTGGTGTGTGGGGATTGGGGTAAGAGGACACAAGAGGACATGGTCTAGCCCTAAAATTATTGAACTTGATATTGAGTCCCAAAGGCTGCAGGGCTTCCAAGTGGAAAATGAGGTGCTGTTCTTCCAGCCTGTGCTGAGCTTCACTGGAGCCCTGCAGAAAGCTGGAGACAGAGATGTTGGTCAGAGAACAAGGGGGTATGTTGAAGTGACAAGAAGCTCAGGATCATTTTTGTGGAGAAAGAATGTAGGTGTTCTGCAAAGTGGTCATCCAGCCTGCATTTCATTTCCCTAAATTAGAGGAGACCACTCTGTGAGCAGTGAATACAGTAGACTAGATTGAGTGAAGTGCAGGTAAAGCATTGCTTCACCTGGAAGGTGTGTCTCAGGCTTTAGATACGGAGGACGGAGAAAATACTGAAGCAGGTATTAGACCTTCTGTGAATTGGAGGTGTGGGGAGATATTGGGCGTGGAGGAAGAGTGGACCAAGGTGACCTTACAAGACTGACAAGAGAGGCGGAAGGGAATAGTGTCTGGTAGTGGCATCTGTGAGTGGAGGTGGTAGAAATGGCGACTAATAATCCTCTGGATGTGGATGCTGGTGGGATGGTAGGTGAGGATAAGGGGAACCTAATCACCACTGTGGGAGGAAAGAGAAGGGGTGAGGGCCAAAGTGCAGAAGATGGGTCAAACATCTGTCACCAACAGTGGTGCTGAAGCCTCGGTTGAGGAAGAAGGTGGACATTTTGGAGGCCTGCTTGTGGAAGTTGGCATCATTGGAACTGATGCAAAAGAGATGGAGAAGCTAAGGAGAATATAATGCAAAAGAGATGGAAAAACTGGGAGAATACATTGGAGTCTTCACACGAGATGGAGTTTTAAGATGTCTTGCTCTCTTTCTCCCTTGCCTTCATTCCCTCTGCCTGTCGGGGTGCTTTCTTCCAGAATTGTTCATCAAGGAACCTACCTTCATCTCTGCAGCTTACACTTTTGAACATTCTTTACTGATAAGCTAAACCAGCCACAGTTACTGGTTGGCAGTGGTTCTTTGCTGTGGTCAATGCCTAAGTCACATTCACACAATGATTCATTAATTTGTTCACTGCCAAATGAGAGTTTTTACATGTCTGGATAAGTTATCCTGTAATCTACATAGATCTGGCAATATCATAATCAAATGACTTATAACAGTATCAAAACTAGAAGCTGCTGGAAAAGCTTAGCAGATTTGGCGACATCTGTGAAGAGAAGTAAGAGTTATATGTTTTGGGTCCAGTTTGGGCTGTGAGGAAGGGTCACCCGACCCGAAATGTTAACTCTAATTTCTCTTCACAGATGTTGCCAGACCTGCTGAGCTTTCCAGCAACTTCCATTTTTGTTTCTGGTTTTCAGCATCCACAGTTCTTTTTTATATAACAGTCATGTTTCCAGCTTCTTGCCCAGTTATAGTCAGATTGACATTTTATTACACAAAAAGCAATAGGCCAATGTTGTTCTCAAACCTACCAGACCGTAATTACAAAATCATGACAGGAGTATTAGACCGGAGTATTAGACCTGCTAATGAGTGGAATGGTTTCTCACTACTCTATCAGTTCCACTTACAAACTTGGAAAGTTTTATCAAATTATGCTGAATGATTCTAAATGCTGTTGGATACAACCCTAGATTGTGTCATGTTCCACAGTTAGCATTATCAGTATAACATTAAACGTGCTCAGTTCTTTAAAAAAATCAAAGGATTTAGGTGTTATTGGCTTGGCCAGCATTTATTGCATACAGATAGACAATTAACCATACTGCTGTGGGTCTGCAGTCACATGATGCCAAACTTCCTTTTTGCTAAACCGCACCACTGGACTTGATGAATTTTCACAGGAATCAGCAGTGTTTACATTGTCATCATTAGGCTAGTTTTTACTTCCAATGTTTTATTAAATTCACATTTCACCATCTGCCAGGGTAGGATTCAAATCCATGTAGCCAGAACATTAGCTCAGAGTTTTAGATTACTAATCTCGTCATCATTGCAATTACACCACTTCCTCCTAATAATGACATTACTTTGATAGAATTGCCAGCATGAGACTCGAGTATACAAAACTCTTATACTCCAACTTAACTCAGGGCACTTGAAGCATTGCACATTGATGGAAGCATGCTCTTCTTTCTAACTAAACAGGTTTATGCTAGCTTGATATTGACATGCCTGTGTGTACAATATTTTTATGTATTTGTTAGCTGTAATAAATTTCTGTTGGATGATTCAATACTATGTTATCCATGCCTAGTTTCTTATGTTCACGAGGGTAACATAAATAGTGCTGCATCAGGTTAAGATATGCTGCTGGATGCAAAAGTTGGATGATTCTCCTTTGATAATTTCACTTAAGCATTATTGATAAATCTGTGCAGCTCTGTGTCCAAGTCAATGTATTCTTCCTAAGCTGCAGTGCCCAGAAGTGAACATAGGCATGGTCTAACTGAAGCTTTGTAAGTCTGCAGCATATCTATTCCCTTATATCCTGGGCCCCTAGTTGTAAAGATCAGCAGTCACTTATTTGTTTTCATTATTCTCTTTATCTGAGTATTAAACTATCACAATCTATGTAGCTAAAAATCACACAACACCAGGTTTTAGTCCAACAGGTTTATTTGGAAGCGTTGGCTTTCGAAGCACTGCTCCTTCATTAGGTTGTGAACCACCTGATGAAAAAACAGTGCTTTGAAAGCTAGTACCTCCAAACAAAGCTATAACCTGGTGTTGTGTGATTTTTAATTTTGTCCACCCCAGTCCAACACTGGCACTTCCAAATCATGACAGTCTATGTATATTTCCTTTTTAAGTCTCATTAGACCTCCACTGTTCTAGCTTTGTATCATTTAGAACTTACTCTGAACCAAGCATGTTTGTTGCAAAATGGACAATTTCACAATTGCTGACATAGAAATCTACTTTTTCTTAGATTAGATTTCCCTACAGCGTGGAAACAGGCCCTTCGGCCCAACAAGTCCACACCAACCCTCCGGAGAGTAACCCACCCAGACTCATTTCCCTATATTTACCCCTGACTACCGCACCTAACACTGTAGGCAATTTAGCATGGCCAATTCACCTGACCTGCACATCTTTTGGATTGTGGGAAGAAAGCAGAGCACCTGGAGGAAACCCACACAGACACAGGGAGAATGTACAAACTCCACACAGACAGTCACCCGAGGCTGGAATCGAACCCGGCTCCCTGCCACTGTGAGGCAGCAGTGCTAACCACTGAGCCACCGTGCCAATGTTTTGCCCCTTCATTTAAACTATTAATATCACCTCTTGAGGCATAACCTATCCTTCATGAATCATGTTTGTACAGTCTATAGAGGGTGGAGGTTTGGAAACCAGCTACAAGAACTGGTCAAATCTGAAGCATTTTAAAGTATGGATGAGGGCTTCGGCAGCAAATGAACTGAAGCAGTGTTGAGGAGTGATACTACTGAGGCGTTAAATAAGTAAATGGTAGCAACCCTGTGATGCTGCTCGGATCTTAATCCTCAATGATTGACAGCTCTGCTACGTTTCCCTGATGTCTTTGCTTCATACAAATCCTGAACCAAGCACTAACTGTTCCCCAATTGCCATTTTGTTTCATCCTCAGTGCACTCCAGATCATCTGCCAAGTTGTATTGACAGACAGGCACGTTTTCAAATTCTAATCACTTCTAAATATAGGCTTCAGTTAGATATTTTCTGCTAGCTGTGTTTTGATTGAATGGCTTAGTGACTGATGGCATGAGACAGTGGCGCAAAATTTTCCAAATAGCCTGTTTTTATCTATAATTTGTCAGAAACCTAATCAATAAATAATCTGGCTCCATGTTTTATATTTTCTTCATGCCAAAATGCCGACACACTTAATAGGATTTAATAGCATAAAAATATTCCACGCCTAAAATCAAAAAAGAATTTCATAGGTACTTTTAAAATTTACGTAATAGAACCGCTTAGGCAGTAAATGGCTATAAC
Source organism: Chiloscyllium punctatum (assembly GCF_047496795.1). Classification (NCBI taxonomy): domain Eukaryota; kingdom Metazoa; phylum Chordata; class Chondrichthyes; order Orectolobiformes; family Hemiscylliidae; genus Chiloscyllium; species Chiloscyllium punctatum. Next base: position 131,563,236 of record NC_092739.1, on the reverse strand, counting down.
AAGGATGCTTTAGACTTACTATGGCGCTCTTCACACGGCGAAACATCTCAGAGTCCCTTCAGTAATACTAAAGGGGGGGAAAAAATACCTATGATTGATGGCTAGGTTAAGGTGTTTGTACTGTCAGAGAAACTTAGACTTCTCAGGAACAGTCCACATAGATTTGCAAAGGGCAGGGTTGTACTTGACTAATTCAATTGAATTTCTTGAGGAATTTACAGAAGTTATACACAAAAGAAAAGATAGTGGATGTTATAGGCCTGGCCTTTCATAGAGAAGCTTGGTTTCATAGATGCCTCACTTTTGCCTTTGTATATGAAGGATGAGTTCATAGAACATAGCACAGTACAAGCCATTCGGCCCACGATGTTGTGTCGAGCATTTATCTTAATCTAAGATCAACCTAACCTACATACCCCTCTATTTACTGCCATCCGTGTGTTTGTCCATCAGTCACTTAAATGTCCCTAATATCTCTGACTCTACCATCACCGCTGGCAGTGCATTCCAAGTACCCATCACTCTCAGCGTAAAGAACATCTCCCCTATACCTTCCTCCAATCACCTTAAAACTATCATCCCACATGATAGCCATTTCTGCTCTGGGGAAAAGTCTCTGGCTATCTATTCTATCTATGCCTCTCATTACCTTGTACACCTCTATCAAGTCACTTCTCTTCCTTCTTCTCTCCAATGTGAAAAGTCCTAGCTCACTCAATCTCTCTCCATAAGACAAGCCCTCTAATCCAAGCAGCATCCTGGTAAATCTCCTCTGTAACCTCCCTCAAGTATCTACATCTTTTCTATGACGAGGTGACCAGAACTGGACACAATATTCCAACCAAGTGTGGTCTAACCCAGGTTTTAAGGAGCTGCAGCAAAATCTTGCAGCTCTTAAACTCAATTTCCCCTGTTAATAAAAGCCAAAATACCATACGCCTTCTTAACGACCCTATCAAGGTGGATGGCAACTTTGAGGGAGTACATACGTGAACCCCAAGATCCTGCTACTTCTCCACACTGCCAAGACTCCTGCCTTTAACCCTGTATTCAGCATTCAAATTCAACCATTCAAAATGCATCACTTCTCAGCCCAGCTCTGCATCCTGTCGATGTCTTGTTGTAGCCTGCAACAACCCTTGACACTATCTACAACATCACCAACCTTTGTCTCATTGGCAAACTTACTAACCCACCCTTCACTTCTTCATCCAAGTCATTTATAAAAACTACAAAGGGCAGAGGCCCAATATCAGATCCCTATGGGACACTATTGGTCACCAACCTCCAGACAGAATATTTTCCATTCACTACCACTCGCTGTTTTCTTTTTGCCAGCCGATTCTGTACCCCTGTATCCCATACTCCCTAACTTTCTGAATGAGCCTACTATAGGGAACCTTATCAAATGCCTTACTGAAATCCATATACATCACATCCACTGCTTGACCTTCGTCAACTTGTCTTGTCACATCCTTAAAGAACTCAGTAAGGCTTGTGAGGCATGACCTGCCCTCACAAAGCCATGCTGACTATTTTTAATCAAGCTAGTCATAAATCCTATCTCTCAGAATCCTTTCTAGTACCTTGCTTACCACAGACATCAGATGACTGGTCTGTAATTTCCAGGGATTTCCCTACTCCCTTTCTTGGACAGAGGAACTTGAATTTGAACACAGAAAGTTGGATTTGAGCTTGAACACTCCAAGTTCAAGTCCAACCCCTAGGACTTGAGTACAAATTTAGACACTGAGGGACTGCTCCACTCTTGTAGGTGCTCTCCTTTCCATGAATTAGTGAAAGCAAGGTGTTTTGCATTGTAACAAACCCCATGGTTCTATTTTTAAAAAGATCAGGATAGATTTCCCCAATGTCCTTATAGAATCTATAATCATACCGTACAGAATAGGCCTTTAGCCAATCAAATTTATACTGTCAAAATGCACGACTACCTACCCTAGTCCCACTTTCCCCCACTGGGCCTATGACCTGGAATATTCTGACACTTCGAGTGCTCATCCACATACTTCGAGTGCCTCAACTACTTGTCCCAGCAGTGCATTCCAGACTCCCCCAACCTTCTTGAAATCCCCTTTAAACCTCCTGTTTTTCACTTTAAATTATGTCCTCTTGTTATTGCATTTGACTAATGCATTTTTTTTCTCCACCAACATAAGTAAAACAGATGATTATCTCCTCATCACATTGCTGTATGAAATTTGGATGTAGCATTTCCTGTAATGAAACTTAACTGGATGTAAATGTCTATTGGGATGGCCTGATCTTAGACAGGGAGAGAAGCAGAAAAATACCAGTTATCATAGTAATATTCCTGTGATTTGCTCAGTTTCTAGTTTTCTTATAATATTGTTCTTTATACTGTGGATGTATTTAAAGGATTTTTAGTGGAGTTATATTAAATTCTTTGGGAGCAGACTCATTTGGAGGATTATCACTGGCATTACTGGCTTGGTCAATGTTTATTGCCCATCGTAATTTCCTTGGACAATGTGGTGGTGTGCTGGTTCATGAACTGCTGCAGTCCTTGGAGGGGTAGATACATCCACAATGCTGTTAGGAAGGTCTTCTAGGATTATAACCCAGTGACAGTGGAGATAGCAAAGAAATGGCAATATAGTTCCAAGTGATCTACCCTGATGATGTGTCATAGTTATAGTAATTTTTTTTAACCTTCAGCAGGAATTTTTTACCTGATGAAGCAAGTAAGAGGAGTAGTAGGCCATAGAGCCCATCTGAATCTGCTCCACTATTCAATGAGACCATGGCTGATGTGATTATCCTCAACTCCACTTTGCTGCCATTTCCCTCACTGATTAAAAGCCTGTCTATCTTAGTGTTGAATAGACTTAATGATCCAGTTTCTAAAGCCCTAAAGAATTCCACAGATTCACTGCCGTCTGGGAAAACAAATTCTTACTCATCGCTGTCTAATATGTGCAATACCTTTTTCTGAGATTATGCCCTCTGGTCCTAGACTCTCCCACAAGGGAAATAACATCTCCATGTCTACCATATCAAGTCCGCATAAGGGTCTTGTATGTTTCAGTAAGGTTGTCTCTTATTCTTCTATATCCCAAGGAGCACAGGCCCAGTCTACACAACCTATCCTCATAAAACAGTCCCTCTATTTCTGGTATCTGTCTTGTGAACATTCTCTGGGGTGCATTCAATGCCAGTGTACCTTTCCTTAGACAAGGGACCCAAAATTGTTCACAATATTCCAGCTGTAGTCTGACTCCAGTGTCTTGTATTGTTTTAGCAAACCTCAACCCATTACTTTTATTCTCCATTCCCTATGAAATAAAGACAACATTTGTTTGCCTTTGCTATTATCCGCTGAACTTGGAAGCTTGTGTTTTGGGATTCATGGATGAGTACATTAAAATCCCTCTGTTCTGTAGCTTTCAGATGTTTTCCTCCATTTAAATAATATTCAGCTCCTCCATTCTTCCTGCCTTACATTTTGCCACATTATCACAGAACCATAGAAACCCTATATTCTGTAACAACATGGGTTATTATCTTAAGTAGCCTAATTGCAGTACATTATCAAACGACATCTGAAAAATCCAAATATATTACATCCATGCTTCCCTTTATCTATTTTGCTTGTTACCTTCTCAAAGAACTGGTAACTTTGTCAAAACTGGCTTCCTCTCCATGAAGCCTTGCAGACTCTGTTTGTTCATATTATGAATTTCTTAATATAGTACTACTACATTGTTTGTAATAAACTCAAACATTTTCCTAAGAGCAGATGTTAAACTAACTGGCCTATGGTTAATTATTTTAAGTTTCATTCCTTTTTTACATGAAAGTATTACATTGGCAGTTTTCCAATCCTCTGGGACTTTTCCAGAACATAAAAATACTTAGAAGATTACTCTCAGTGCATCCATTATCTCAATAGATATTTATTTTAATATCCTTGGATACATCCCATCAAGCTGAGGGGACTTATCGGTCTTTAGCCCATCAGTTTCCCTCACACTTTTTCGCTTGTGATGGTTATGGTATTTATTTCCTCTCCTCCTTTTTCCTCTTGAATATTCAGTAACTTTGGGGTGGTATTACTGTGCTTAATTGTGAAAATTGATTCAATTCATCTGCCAATTCCTAGCTCCCTTTTAATTCCCTAGCCTCATTTTCTAAGGGGCAGATGTTCACTTTGGCTGTGGCTTCCTTTTGAGATATTTAAAGAAGCACTTGCTCTCATCTTGCTATTACTTGCAAGTTTACCATCATATTTTCTCCTTTCTTAATTGGTTTTTAGAATTTTCCCAATCCTCTGTCTTACCATGAATCTTTGTCACATCGTATGTTTTTCTTTCAATTTGATGCAATCCATAACTTTCCTTTAAAACCATGATTGGCTACGCCCGCTCTAGAGTCTGTCTTCCTCACTAAAGTAAGTCTTTGCTGTGAACCATGAATTATTGTTTTAAAGCACAACCATTGTTTCTTAACCATCTTTGTTGTGAAACCCCTTCCGCAGTCCATTCCAACTCTGTTCTGATTCCATTGTGATTATCCTTAATGGAAATACTCCTGAGTTTTGTAGTTCATAGACAGACTTTGGCGAATCAGGAGATGAGTTACTTACTGCAGGCTTCCAAGCCTCAGAATGGCTCTTCTAGCCATAGGATTTATTTGGCTTATCTAGTTCAGTTGCTTGTCAATGAAGCTCTCAGGATTTGACAAAGGGGAATTAAATGATAGTGAATCAAATGCCAAGTGGGGATTTTTGGTTTCACTCTCTTTGCCTGGCACCTTTATTGTGCAAATGTTAGTTGCTACATGTCAGCCCAAACTTAGATATTGTCCAAGTGGAGCTATATTTGGAAATGGACCACTTCACTGTCTGAACAATCTTGAATGATGCTGAATATTGTGACGTCATCCGCAAACGCCTCCACTTCTGACTTTATGATGGTGGGAATGTCATTGATGAAGCAGCTGAAGATGGTTGTGCCCAGGTACTACCCTGAGCAACCCCTGCAGGCATGTCTCTGGGCTGAGATGCCAAACTCCAACAGTCACAGACATATTCCTATGTTCCAGGTATGACTCCAACCAGCACAGAGTAGTCCCTTGTTTCCCTATGACTCCAGTTTTGCTCGGGCTCCTTGTTACTACACTCAGTTGAGTGCAGCTTTGATGACAAGGGCTGTCTCTCTCACCTCACTCTGGAATTCTGCTCTTTTGTCCATGTTTGAACCAAGGATGTAACGATGTCAGGAGCTGAGTGGCCATAGCAGAACCCAAACACTTTGAGCAGGTTATTGCTCTAAGTGCTGCTTGATTGTGATAATTAGACAGGTTGGATTTCTCCTGTTTTTTTCATACAGGACATACTTGGGTATTACCCAAGGGGGCGGCAACCTGCTGGAATTATCAGTGGACCGTTAATCCAGACATCCATGTAATGTTCTGGGGACCAGGTTCTAATACCACCATGGCAGATGGTGGAATTTGAATTCAATCAAAAAAAGATCTGGTATTCCGTGTTTAATGATGACCAGGAATCCATTGCTGATAGTCGGGAAAAACCCATCTAGTTCACTAATGTACTTTAAGGACAGTAATTGTCATTCTTACCTGGTCTGGCCTAAATGTGACTCCAGACCCACAGCAATGTAGTTGATTTTTAACTGCCCACTGAACTGTTTCGGGATTGGCAATAAATACTGGCCTAGCCAGCAGCACCCTCATCCGTCGAATGAATAAAAGAAGTTTTACTTAATTAGGTAGAAATCACAGTTGCAGATGTGTTGAAATAGCTTGGCTAAGAGTATGGAATGTTCTGGAGCATGTGTATTCAGTATTATTGCTGGAATGTTGTCAGGGCCCAGACACTTTGCAGCATTCAGTATTTCCAACCATTTCTTGTTATCATGTGGAGTGAATCAAATTGGCTGAAAACTGGCATCTGAGATGCTGGGGACCCCTGAATGGAAGGGAAGATGGATAGCCACTCAGCATTTGTGGATGAAGGTTGCTGAAAATGTTTCAGCCTGATGTTTTGAACTGATGTGTTGGGTTCCCCGTGCAATGAAGACCTCATCCTCCAGTGAGTTGTTTAATTGTCGATCACCATTCACAACTAGATGTGACAGGACTGCAGGACTTAGATCCGATCCATTGGTTGTGAGAGCACTAAGGTTTGCCTATCACTTGTTGCTGATCCTGCTAGTTTTATCAGATTGATTCCTCATTTTTTTGATATGCTGGGTGCTGCTCTTGTTGTGCTCTCCTGTATTCTTAATTGAACCAGCTTTGATCTCCTGATTTGATGTAATGGTAGACTGGGGTATATGTCAGGCCATGTTGGAGTCCAATTCTGCTGATATTGATGGCCCACAGCACCTCACGTCCAGTCTTGAGTTGCTTGATCCGTTTGAAGTTTAAAGTTTGTATTTAGCATGGTGATTGTGCCACACAACATAATCGAGAGTATTCTCATTCTGATGGTATGACTTTGTCTCGACAAGGATGGTGCGGTAGTCACTCTTACATATATTGTCATGAAGTGATGCACCTGCGGCAGGCAGATTGGTGAGGATGTGGTCAAGGAGAATTTTCCCTTTTGTAGGTTCCATCACAATCATCTTCAGATCCAATCTATCAGCTATGTCAAAGAGTCATAGAGTCATAGAGATATACAGCACAGAAGTCCAACCCATCCACGCCGATCAAATATCCCAAACCAATCCAGTCCCACCTGCCAGCACCCAGCCCATATCCCACCAACCCTTCCTATTCATATACCCATCCAGATGCCTTTTAAGTGTTGTAATTGTACCAGCCTCCACCACTTCCTCTGGCAGCTCATTCCATACACGTACCACCCTCTGTGTGAAAAAGTTGCCCCTTATGTCTCTTTTATATCTTTCCCCTCTCACCCTAAACCTATGCCCTCTAGTTCTGGACTCCCTGACCCCAGGGAAAAGACATTGTCTATTTATCCTATCCATGCCCCTCATAATTTTGTAAACCTCTATAAGGTCACGCCTCAGCCTCCGATGCTCCAGGGAAAACAGCCCCAGCCTGTTCAGCCTCTCCCTATAGTTCAAACCCTCCAACCCTGGCAACATCCTTGTAAATCTTTTCTGAACCCTTTCAAATTTCACAACATCTTTCCAATAGGAAGGAGACCAGAATTACAAGCAATATTCCAACAGTGGCCTAACAATGTCCTGTACAGCCACAAATGACCTCCCAACTTCTATACTCGATACTTTGACCAATAAAAGATAACATACCAAATGCCCTTTTCACTATCCTATCTCCCTGCGACTCCACTTTCAAGGAACTATGAACCTGTACTCCAAGGTCTCTTTGTTCAGCAACACTTCCTAGGACCTCACCATTAAGTGTCTAAGTCCTGCTAAGATTTGCTTTCCCAAAATGCAGCACCTCGCATTTATCTGAGTTAAACTCCATCTGCCACTTCTTGGCCCATTGGCCCATCTGGTCCAGATCCTGCTGTAATCTGAGGTAATGCTCTTCGCTGTCCACTACACCTCCAATTTTGGTGTCATCTGCAAACTTACTAACTGTACCTCTTATGCTCGCATCCAAATCATTTATGTAAATGACAAAAAGTAGAGGACCCAGCACCGATCCTTGTGGCACTCCACTGGTCACAGGCCTCCAGTCTGAAAAACAACTCTCCACCACCGTCCTCTGTCTTCTACCTTTGAGCCAGTTCTGTATCCAAATAGCTAATTCTCTCTATAATCCATGAGACCTAACCTTGCTAACCAGTCTCCCATAGAGAACCTTGTCGAACGCCTCACTGAATTCTATGTAGATCATATCTACTGCTCTGCCCTCATCAATCCTCTTTGTTACTTCTTCAAAAAATTCAATCAAGTTTGTGAGACATGATTTCCCATGCACAAAGCCATGTTGACTATCCCTAATCAGTCCTCGCCTTTCTAAATACATGTACATCCTGTCCCTCAGAATTCCCTCCAACAACTTGCCCACCGCCGACGTCAGGCTCACCAGTCTATAGTTCCCTGGGTTGTCTTTACCGCCCTTCTTAAACAGTGGCACCACATTAGCCAACCTCTAGTCTTCCGGCACCTCACCTGTGACTATCGATGATACAAATATCTCAGCAAGGGGCCCAGCAATCACTTCTCTAGCTTCAGGATTCAACCAGCTCTGTCTGTAGTGTTGCTCCCACCCAGAGTACATTCTGCACCTTGCCACCCTCGATGCTTTTCGCACGTGTGTGTATGGGTTTGGGGGGTGGGGGGGGGGGGGGGCGGGTGGTGGTGGTGAGTGCTGATTTGTCAGCCGATGGGGATGGAGGGATTGGAGGTTCGGCAGCAGGATTACTTGCACATTTCTGACCTGATGCCAGGAAATTTCAGTGTCCAGAGTCAAATGTTGGCAGGGAAATACATGTTTTCCTTCAAGCAAAGACAAAAGTGCCAAATTCCAGTGGTAAGGTGAGAGTAACTGACCTTTTACATCGATTCCATGACTCAGCCGTTCCCACATCTTCAATCAGCCCCTCTATATCTATTGGCTCAGCTGGAGATACTTGAACCTTGAGAAAATCCATGCTTTCTCTGGGAACTTGAGTTCACATTCAGTACTTACAATATCCAAAAGGTGAGTCAACCAAGGGGTCTCCAATATTAGTCATAACATTCATGTGAGAGTTGATTAGCATGTTGAGGAGTTTGTTTCTGTATTAATGTGCACAACAGTTAAGGATAACACTGAACAATTTTCATATCAAGAAATATCCTGCATTCACGTTTCCCTTGGAGACCCCACTGTAAATGAGATACCTTATTATTAATGGATTTATTTGGTTCAGTTAACTTGTATTGAAATTGCTTTTTACTTTAAATCCAGGATCGATTGACTGGATGAAACTTTTGAGTGCAAGGATTTTCTGTGAAGTAATCTTGGGTTATTCCCAAACTAGTGCCTGGTGAATGCACACTTACTGCGTAGAAATGTTCTCACTGTAGTGGTTGTAACACAGTTAGCAAGGTGGAGTTCCCTGATTGGAGCTCTTAATCTGGTTCAGTCAGGGAGCCCTGGCTGACAGATAAAATCTGAAGTGACATACCTCTTGTTCACTGAGGGACCTGGATCAGTGTCAAAGACTCTCCACATGTATATAAAAGTGATGGAATACCGGTCCCTGTGGAGTTATTTCACTCATGCTGCCACCAAACTGATAGCCTCACAGATAAAGAAGCTGCCTTTTGAATGTTGGGATGCAACACATTATTGGGATCAAGGAAGGAAAGTTGTCATGTGACATCTGGGCCCAATTTTCACTCCTGCATTGGGAGTGCAGAGAAAGGACATTTCCTGGCTCCTTAATGCTCACTCAGGAAAATCTTGCCCAGGAAATGGGAATTTTCCTTTGTGTACTGTGGTTCCTTCAGAGGTGGGGCTGAGCAGAGACAGCTGGCTGTGGATATAGGTTTCGTCCAGGACAGATACACAAACCATGACCTGTGATACACTTGGCTTTATGAGTGCTGCGAAATAGTAAATGTCCCACTCTCTAAGAATCCAGAACCCCTGCCCAGCCCCAATAACACACACAAACACAGAGATACAACATTAGAAACTGAGCTGTTGACAGTGAGCCATAATAGCTCATTCACGAACATGAAAAACTTGATATCCTTGACAGCTGTACCAGTGAAATGGAATTTACTACTGAGTTGCACGTGTGTTTTAAGAGATAACATAGCTCTTGGTATAACCTTAAATAATTTTTTTAATGAATTCTGGAATGCTGTGCACTGTTGCAAGCTGTTGAACATTATGTCACACTTCTGAATTATTGATTTAGGATTTTCATACAAAGTGAACTGTTATTTCCTGAGGGCAGGAAAAATGCTGTTCACAACTGCAGAATAAAAGAAATCTGTAAGACTACCAGTGATTTTAAAATATATACCAGATAAAATAGTTTAGAAGTAACAAAAGCCCTTTTTATTCAAATCTCTAAGTACTAAGTTAGGCCCGATATGAATTAGAATTCTTACATTTGTTGATGGAGTATAACATGTTAAATTATTGATAAAATCAAGATTAAACGTATATTGGGCATAACACCATCAAATATTGATAACAGCGTTGGAATGGAAAGACTGATCTATTTCATGTTTTTATAAAATTTTAATGGCAATATTACCTTTAAGTACACAGAAATGATAGCAGTCCATGACATTTCAATGTTTGATCGACAGTAATTATAAAAATAGTGTTCAATCTATTTGACATCAATATTGTATCATGAATATTTCAAACAGAAGGGGTGACCCCACCACCTCCCCCACCCAGTCCAGCTTCAAACATTTGTTGAATGTTAAACAGTTTAGGAGGCTGTAAGAGCCAGAGGGTTTCTCCCTAATGATTAGGTTTTTTAAATGAACTTTTAATTGCTTTATAATTAGCGTTTCTGTAGGGAGAGATTAAACTCCCACTAGGTTACGCGCCATCCCTGAGGTTGAGGGGAATATAATTTGCATTTAGAACAGGCCGAGACAACTTCCAGAGTCTCAGTGGCAGCAGTCTTTACAATATCCCCTGGGCCATTGAACCAATTTGCTTTTTTCATGTTATAGTCAAGCTTTTAGAAATTAGCCAGGCAGTTAGAACAGTGGCTTTTGAAGCCGCTAGATGTTAGCTCTGCTTTTTCATCTTTATTTATGGATATTGCTTATTTCCTATTCTTCAATCCCTGTGGTGACTCTTTCTGGTGCATATGTCCACAGTCAGCAGTTCAGTACCTCATATGCTTATTCTTCACGTGTGAGACTGGATTGTGAACTTTTCCAAATACTTGAACACAGGACAACCTCATCGAACCCAATCTAATTCCTACTCAAGCTCCACACAAGTTCAGTTCCATAGAGATGCCAAAGGATAATTATCAGAAATCAAAGACCTAGCCCAATTCTTCTCTTCTTCAGGCTAATTGCAATCCTCCAGTTACTGTCATGAGCATAGAACATAGAAAATAGAACATTTCAGTGCAGTACAGGCCCTTTGGTCCTCGATGTCGCACCAACCTGTGGAACCAATCTGAAGCCTGTCTAGCCTACACTATTTCATTTTCATCCATATGTTTATCCAATGACCATTTAAATGCCTTTGAAGTTGGCGAGTCTACTACTGATGTAGGCAGTACGTTTCCCGCCCCTACTACTTTCTGAGTAACGAATCTACCTTTATCTATCACCCCTCAATTTAAAGCTATGTCCCCTCATGCTGGCCATCACCATCCAAGGAAAAAGGCTCTCACTGTCCACCCTAACTAACCCTCTGATAATCTTATATGTCTCAATTATATTACCTCTCAACCTTCTTTTCTGTAACGAAACAGCCTAAAGTCCCTCAGCCTTTCCTCATAAGACCTTCCCTCCACACCAGGCAACATCCTAGTAAATTTCCTCTGCACCCTTTCCAAAGCTTCCACATCCTTCTTATAATGTGGTGACCAGAACCGTACACAATACTCCAAGTGCGGCTGCACCAGAGTTTTGTATAGCTGCAGCATGATCTTGTGGCTCTGAAACTCAATCCCTCTACCAATATAAGCTAACACACCAGATGCCTTCTTAACAACCCGATCAACCCAGTGGCAACTTTCAGGGATCTATGCACATGGGCACTGAGTTCTCTCTCCTCATCTACACTGCTAAGAATTTTACCATTAGCCCAGTACTCTTTATTCCAGTTGCTCCTTCCAAAGTGAATCACCTCACACTTTTCCACATTAAACTCCATTTGCTACCTCTCAGCACAACTCTGCAGCTTACCTATATCCGTTAGTAACCTGCAACCTCCTTCAGCACTGTCCGCAACTCCATTGACCTTAGTGTCATCCGCAAATTTACTAACCCATCCTTCTACATCCTCATGTAGGTCATTTATAAAATGACCAACAGCAGTGGCCCTAAAACAGATCCTTGCAGTGCACCACTAGTAACTGAACTCCAGGATGAATGTTTCCCATCAACCACCACCCTCTGTCTTCTTTCAGCTAGCCAATTTCTGATCCAAACCTCTAAATCACCCTAAATCCCATGCCTCCATATTTTGTGCAATAGCCTATCATGGGGCACCTTAACAAATGCCTTACTGAAATCCATATACACCATATCAACCGCTTTACCCTCATCTATCCTTTTTGTCACCTTCTCAAAGAGCTCAATAGGTTTTGTGAGTCACGACCTCCCTTCACAAACCCGTGTTGACTATCTCTAATCAACTTATTCCTTTCAAGATGATTATAAATCCTTTCTCTTATAACCTTTTCCAATACTTCACCGACAAGTGAAGTAAGGCTCACTGCTCTATAGTAACCAGGGTTGTCCCTACACCCCTTCTTGAACAAGGGAACAACATTTGCTGTCCTCCAATCTTCTGGCACTATTCCTGTAGACAATGATGATATAAAGATCAAAGCTAATGGCCTGCAATCTCCTTCTTGGCTTCCCAGAGAATCCTAGGATAAATCCCATCTGGCCCAGAAGACTTACCTATTTTCACATTTTCCAGAATTTGCTAACATCTCCTCCTTGTGAACCTCAATCCCATCCAGTCTAGTAGTCTGTATCTCAGTGTTCTCTTTGACAACATTGTCTTTTCCAAGTGTGAATACTGACAAAAAATATTCATTTAGCACTTCCCCTCTCTCCTCAGACTCCACGCACAACTTCCCACTACTATCCTTGATTCACCCTAATCTTTCTCTCGTCATTCTTTTATTCCTGATAAAGCTATGAAAAGCTTTAGGGTTTTCCTTGATCCTATCTGCCAATGTCGTCTCATGTCCCCTCCTGGTTCTTCCGAGCTCTCTCTTTAGGTCTTTCCTGGTGAGCTTGTAACTCTCAAGTGCCCTAACTGAGCCTTCACATCTCATCCTAACATAAGCATTCTTCTTCGTCTTGACAAGAAATTCTTTAGTAAACCACAGCTCCCTTACTCAACTACTTGCTCCCTGCCTGACAGGTACATACTTATCAAGACCTAAAGAGAGAGCTTATCAAGAACACACAGTAGCTATTCCTTGAATAAGCTCCACATTTCAATTGTGTCTGTCCCCTGCAGTTCCTTTCCCCATCCTGTGATCCTAAATCTTGCCTAATCGCATCATAATTGCCCTTCCCTCAGCAATAACCCTTGCCCTGTGGTATATACCAATCCTTTTCCATCGCGAAAGTAAACATAATACCTTCAAATCTAACACCTGGCTGGGTTCATTACTCCGTACCAAATCCAATGTGGCCTCGTCCCTTGTTGGCTTGATTACATACTCTGGCAGGAAGTCATCCTGCACACATTGCATAAAAGCTGACCCATCTAAAGTACTCAGACTATAGTATTTCCAGTCAATATTTGGAAAGTTAAAGTCCCCTATAACAATTATCCTGTGAATCTCGCTCCTATCCAGAATTATTTTTGCTATCCTTTCCTCTATACCTCTGGAACTGTTTGGAGGCCTACAGAAAACTTCCAACAGGGTGACCTCTCCTTTCCAGTTTCTGACCTCAGCCCATACTACCTCAGTGGACAAGTCCTCAAACGTCCCTCTACTACCATAATACTGTCCTTGACTAACAATGCTATACCTCCCTCTCTCATACCATCTTCTATGTTCTTACTGAAACATCTAAATCCCAGAACCTGCAATGACCATTCCTGCCCCTGTTGCATCCATTTCTCTGAAATGGCCTGAAAAGGATAGAAATCAAATCTGAGCTCGTCCATTCTTTATGGTTTGATGCTATATCAGGTGATGCCTTTACCTAGAAGTTCACTGAAGAGAAATATTTTTTCTTCGAAGTCATTGGAACCTTGCTCCATTTTACATTGTTTGAAAGAAGCAAACATCCATATTGAGTGTTGTTCATCAAACCATCTTCTTTAGTCATTTGCACTAAACCTTAGATTACAGCACATTTTCTAAATTCGAAAGTACTATAATGTCATGTAAACATTAAATAAGTTGATCAACAAAATTTTAACTTTATATTGCCCTCACATGAAAAATGTTTTTGCAGAGCGAGCTTGGTAAGTGAGCCTGATGAGAACCTGAAGTGAGGGCAAGGTGATGGCTGAGAGATGAAGACAGTCAGAGATAGGAAGTAAGGCTGACGCAATGAGTTAATTGTAGAAAGTTCCTTTGCCTGCAACTTTAATTGAGCATATAACATATTTATTTGTCTAAAACCTCTGTTTAAATCAAGAGCAGACACCAACACACATGAAATCCATACATACGAAGAACTAATATGTACTAGATTATCAATGGCAGCAAATATTCTATTGTGTAATGCATGCTCCATCAACCATCAGATAGAAGAGTAGAAATGACTTTGAAGATGAATGCGTATTGGTCCATTGCTGCTGAACTACTGTTATAACTTCAAATGAAGCTGTCCCATTTTTCTCCAATTTTAAAATACAATATTTTCAATTTTTTTAAAAAAGATGTGATAGTTTCTCCCTCATAACTGTTGAGTAAATGCATTCCATATTCTAATAATCCTCCATTGTGGAAAAAATCTCCTAAATAACCTTTCAATTCTTCTAGTCATAATCTTGAATCTTTGGCTCTTGGTACCAAATCCTTAACCATGGGAAATGAATTAATTATAATCATGGACCATAGTTATAATGGTCATTATAATCACTAATTAAAATCTTATAACATTTCATTATTTTATGAACTTATATGACATTTGTTTTTTCTATTCCAGAGAATATGTCATAAACTTTCAAGGGCATGGATAGGCTAAATAGCCAAGGATTTCTTTTCATAGAATGGGGTAGTCATAACTTGAGGGCATAGGTTTAAGGTGAGAGGGGAAACATTAAAAAGGACCTGAGGGGCATTTCTTTCACATAAAGGGTGGTGTGTATATAGAATGAGCTACCAGAGGAAGTGGTGGAGACAGATACAATTATAACATTTGAAAGGAATCTGGATGGATATATGAAGATATGGACCAAAATGCTGGCAAATGGGACGAGGTCAGAATGAGATGTCTGGTTGGCACAGATGAATTGGACTAGAGGGTTTCTTTCTATGTTGTATGAATCTATAACTCTATGGCTCTATAAGCATATCTTTGTAATGATATTTTGTAATCAGAAACATAATCCAATAAATCTTCTGGATAATCCATTCTTTGCTCAGATACTCTGAGTTGATAGTATAGTGATATTGTAGCTATTGTTGATGGTATAGGTAAACACTCTGAATACCTGGGCTTGAATCCCACCACTTCAGATGGCGCAATTAGAAAAATAGAAAGTAGGGTTGGGCTATTTGACCCTTCAAGCTCGCTCCATCATTCAATATGATCACAGTTCATCATCCAACTCAGTACCCTGTTTTCACTTTCATCCCAAGCCCTTTGATGCCTTTTGCCCTTAGAACTATATCTATCCCCTTCTTGAAAACATTCAATGTTTTGGCCTCAACCACCTCTGTGGCAGATGAATCCATAAGCTCACCACTCTCTGGGTGAAGAAATTCTCTTCATCTCAGTCCTAAATTTCTTAACAATATCCTTAAGCTTTGATCCTTGGTTCTAAACTCCCCATTCAACAGGGACCTCCTTCCTGAATTAATCCTGTCTAGACCTGTAAGAATTTTATTCGTTTCTGTAAGATCCCCACTCATTCTTTGAAAATATGAACACAATGGGTTGAATGGTCTCCTTCTTTACTGTAAAATTTTGTCATTCTGTGATTTTTAGATTCTTAGTTCCTTATCTATTTGGTATTGATCTTCCTTCCTGTTTTTGCTCTTATTTAAACTTCAAAATAAATTTGAAGTTAAAACCTTATTTAGATTAGTTTAGGATATCTGATTGGCATGGACGAGTTGGACTGAAGGGTCTGTTTCTATGGCTCTATGACTCTAAAAGTCTAATAAAGACCATGAAAGCATCATTGATTGCCATAAAAACCTGTCTGCTTCACTCATGTCTTTATGGACGGGAATCTGCTTCCCTACCTTTGTCTGTGTCTCCAGACCTACAGCAATGTGGTTGACTCTTAACTGTTCTCTGAAATAGCCTAGCAAGGCACTCAATTGTGTTAATCACTAAGAAGTTCAACAAAGAACTGAAACTGGATGGACAGTGTGTAGCAGGAAGAACATACTTAATTTCACCCTCAGCAATCAACACACCCTAGATGCCTCTGTCCATGAAAGTATTGGTAAGTGTGAGCACCACACAGTTCAAGTGGAGACAGTACCTCCTCATCACATTGGGGTTCACTTCTGCCATTTTATGAGGCACAACCAACCTGCTAAATGGGATAGATTTCAATCAGGTCTAGGACTCCAAGACTGGACATCCATGAGGCACTGTGAACCATTGGAAACAACAGAATTGTATTCCAGCACAATCTTCAACCTCCTGACTCAGGATATCCCCTGCTCACCCATTACTGACAGGGCAGAGGATCAACCCTGGTTCAAAGCAGAGTGCAGGAGGGCATGCCATGAGCAGCATCAGGTATTCAACTAAATCATTGATATAAATTGCAAAGATTTGTGACCCCAGCACTGGCCCCTGTGGTACACCTCATGTGACATCCAGCCATCCTGAGAAGACCCATTTATTTCTTCTATTTGCATCCTGATAGCCAGACAACCATGCCAATGTAAACTTTTGTTTTTTTGGATTAGCCTTTGATGTGTTATTTATTCAATGGAGTAGCAACATGAGATAGGAAGCCCATAAACTCCAAATGAGTAAAAAGAAAAATGGCATCCAAACATTGCACATAATGCTCAGAGATATAGTTTCACACATGTCTTGTAAAATTCAACATCATTTGCTCCTTTGGAGTTAACTTTCTCATGTTAAAAATTAATAATTGCAAATGACAGCCACTGATACCCACATCCCATGAGTGAACAAAAAAATCAAAAGTGTACTTGTAAGGTGTTGTTGTTGAAGCCCATGAATCAGTAAATAATAGATAATTGAAGTTTGCAAGCTTGAGATAGTGATCCAGACAATAATCACTGGAAGAAGCTTCCACAGGCTGGAGATATAATGGGTGAAACTGTACTGATGAAGTCTTGTAGTATCTACTTTGGATAAATTTGTAAGACTGAGATGTTGCAGCAGCAAATGTTGACAATTTAATTGGGCTGTTCGAGTAACCATATTGTGGAGAACTGAAGGAATGGCTGTGTTGCTTCAACAAGTTACGAAAAGGGGGTCAGTTAGATCAGTTGGCTAGTTTGCGATCCGGGGTGATGCCAACAGTATGAGTTCAACTCCTGCACTGGCTGAGGAAACCATGAAGGACTCCTTCTCAGCCTCTTCCCTCAAGTGAGGCGTGGTCACTCTCAGGTTAAACCATACTCAACTCTCCTTTCTCTCTCTAACAAGTGAGCAGCCCTACAATCTGATAAGACTACTGCAACTTTACCTTTTCCTTTATTTTTATGAAGTAGCTGCTTAACAGGCCTTTGGTTGCATTGAGTCTAGGACAAACTGGCAAGTTTTTTTCTGGTTGGGCTAGAGTTTTCTGTTGTTGGGTATGCTCCATGGAACAGTGTCTCAATTAGTGATAATTAAGACGAGGCAAACTTGACAATCCCATTCATTTAACAATCTTTCCAGCTATCTCTTATGGACAATTAGAGATGGGAAATAATGCTGGCCTAAGCAATGACATCCATATACCAGGAAGGAATATAAAAAAGCCATTTTCTTCCTCTGCAGTATTGATCAAATGGAATTATGAAATTATCATTTCTAATGTACAAATACCGACCTCTTTCAAGGGCAAATTAAAATGCTCTTAAAATGACTGAAACTTAATTGAGAGATGATTGTTGCACTCTGAGGTCATTTTTCTTTGTTTCATTGATGCTTCTGTAGTTCTCCCTTTCCAATGCCCAGTATCATAGCTGATGGTTTACTCAATAGCTGATTACAGCACACAATGTGACAGCAGTGTTAATCTTTTGAATATTAATATGGACCAGTAAATTAATCCAACATTAATTATCTGTCAGCTGCTTTCAACAGAAAAGACTAATTGAGTACAATTTAGTTGCTATCTACAATATCATAATTTCAGAAGAATATTAAGAGTAATTTATTCTTTTCATGACAATGCTTTTACAGGATAGAATTAAACAAGAAGAATTGCGAATTTCCAATGAGACCCATTTAATTTAGCCAATTATAGGTCTCACGACCTGAAATCGCTATAGAGTCTACAAATAAGTCTAATAAGTCACAAATGACAATGGAAATAATGCAGATTTTAATTGTTATTATGGATTCGTGGGATAAGGCAAAGGTTTCTCAGACAAAGATAGATTGTTGAAAAGTAAAGGAATTAAGGGTTATGGTGAGTGGGTGGGTAAGTGGAGCTGAGTCCATGAAAAGATCAGCCATGATCTTATCACCATAGGGTCGCACGGTTGCTCAGTGGTTAGCACTGCTGCCTCACAGCGCCAGGAACCCTCGCTCAATTCCAGCCTCGGACGACTGTCTGCGTGGAATTTGCACAGTCTCCCTAGGTTTCCTTTGGTGCTCCGGTTTCTTCCCACATTTCAAAGATGTGCAGGTTAGACGAAAGGGCCATGCTAAATTGCCCATAGTGTTCAGGGATGTGTAGGTTAGATGCATTTGTTTGGGGTAAATGTAGAGTAATAGGGTAGGGGAATGGGTCTGGGTGGGATAATCTTCTGAGGGTCGGTGTAGACTTATTGGGCCACGACTCGATTCCACGACTCTATGATCATATTGAATGACAAAGCAGGCTTGTTGGGCTAGATGGCCAACTCGTGCTCCTCTTTCCTATGTTCCAATAGGGGTATCACTGGTAAGGGCCAGCATTTATTTCCCATTCTTAATTGTCCTTGAGATGATGGTAGCTGGTATCCTGAAGCATTGATGTTCCTGTGGCATCAAAGTATCTCCATAGGAGCATTCAGTTTGGACTTGCGGGGTTTTGAACATATGAAAAATATTTGTGTGACATACAGAGGAGCTGGAGTTTTTGTGGAAGAGCTAAGTTTGAACTTGAGTGCAACAACAACGTAATATTTATTAAATCATTTTTTGAAACACAGGTAAATGTTCTGTGAAGAAGTGTGATGAAGTAAAAATGACCCTATATCAAAAGAGATACTAAAAGGGATGCACAAAGGGAGGTCATGTTGTAGCTGTACAAGACATTGGTTAGGCCACTTCTTGAATATTGGGTGCAATTTTGGTCACCTTCCTATCGGAAAAATGTTGTGAAACTTGAAAGGGTTCAGAAAAGATTTACAAGGATGTTGCCAGGGTTGAAGGATTTGAACTATAGGGAGAGGTTGAATAAGCAGGGGCTGTTTTCCCTGGAGCATTGGAGGCTGGGAGGTGACCTTTCAGAGGTTTATAAAATCATGAGAGGCAAAAATAGGATAAATAGACAAAGTCTTTTCCCTGGGGTGGGGGAGTCAAGAACTAGAAGGCATAGGTTTAGGGTGAGAGGGGAAGATATAAAAGAGACCTGAGAGGCAAAGTTTTCATGCAGAGGGTGGTACAGGTATGGAATGAGCTGCCAGAGGAAGTGGTGGAGGTTAGTACAATTGAAACATTTAAAAGGCATCTGGATGGGTATATGAATAGGAAGAGTTTGGAGGGATATGGGCCAGGTGCTGGCAGGTGGGAATAGAATGGGTTGAGATATCTGGTCGCAATGGACGAGTTGGACTGAAGGGTCTCTTTCCATGCTGTACGTCTCTATGACTCTATGACTCTAAAAGCTAGATAAAAGAACAGATTTTAAGGAGAATCCTAAACAAAGGATGTTACACGAATCACTATAGAGTTAGTGATCCCTCACCGCAGATTGTTCCTTGGAAAGCTTTTGGGGTGTTTGGGATGGGAAGTGATGGGTGGGGGTGGCTGGGTATGCAAACTGTCTCTGAGGGATCCTCATGTCATAGGTAGAGTGACTAAGCACCTGTACAGAGTAGTAAATCATTATAGGAATGAATTAAGTAGCTGAGCTGGGAAAAAAAACACAAGTAAATCAAGAATGATAAGGCCAGTGAAGGGAATTATTGCTTGAAAAGTTACTAATATGTGCATGTGGGGACATTTATTTCAAGGAAGGAAAGTGAACTTGCATTTGTGTATCATAACTGACAAGACCAGATTGTTCACAGTATTTTACAATCGCTGCAGTCGTTTTGAAGTGCTGTTGCTCTTGTAACAGAAACATAGAAAATAGGAGCTGGACAAGCAATTTGGTCCATTGAGTCCACTCGACCACTCACCACTTTTCATCTTGTGGTGTGCTTTCACCCAAAAGGAATGTTTAACTGCTGCAATCTATACATTTGCTTCTTAGATATTAACCATAGCCTGTCCACTGTCATATCTTTCAATTAAGTTACCTTTAACTATCACAGCCAGCTGATTCCTCATGCCTCCATCATTTCCTTTGTATAGATTTAGGGGCCTCATTTTGGATTGGACTACATCACTTTTGATTCTGGTGAAGAACTCTGTCATGCGATGGTCACCTTTGCCGAAAGGAGCACTCACAGCAAGATTATTAATTTTGTATAAAACTAGATCGAGAACACTTGTTCCCAAGTTGCGTCAACAATGTACTCGTCTAAAACACCATCTTGTACATACTTCATGAGAAATGACTAACTAATGTCATTTACAAAATACCTTACAAAAACTGTAACAAACACTACATTGGACAAACAGGCAGAACACTAACCACCAGGATACATGAACATCAACTAGCCACAAAAAGATATGACCCACTCTCACTAGTGAAGAACACCACTTTGACTGGGACAACACATCCATCCTAGGACAAGCCAAGCAGAGACATGCACAAGAATTCCTAGAAGTAATGCATTCCAACCAAAAATCTGTCAGCAAACAAATCAACTTGGACCCCATTTATCACCCTCCGAGAAAAAGAACAGGAAATGACATTACCACAGGAAATGACATTCCAACCCGAGGAAACCTAAACACATAAATAGAAAGCTGGTCAATATCCTTTCTCAATATTGAAGTTATTTCATTTATCTCTAACACTACGCGACATCTTGCTGTTTGGGGTCTCCTTTCTTCCTGTGTACAACTATTTGAACTGTTGAGAGTGTGGTACTGGAAAAGCACAGCAGATTAGGCAGCACCTGAAGAATGAAGGGCTTTTGCCCGAAACATCGATTTTCCTGCTCCTCTGATGCTGTGCTTTTCCAGCAAGACACACTCGACTCTAGTTTCTAGCATCCGCAGTCCTCACTTTCGCCTGTTTGAACAGTTGATTCATTAACTTAATTGTGAATTCTTCGTGCATTTAGAAGTAACCACTTTTTACTCGCTTTTTTGAGGTTTTTTTTTACATTGTTTTGTCCTCTGGCCCTATTTTCTGGAATTGCTCTTCTTTCCTCTGCTTTCCACTTGTGGATTCCTTGTTTTTAATCTTTCCATTTTTGCCTCCCTCATCCTTGTCACCTTACTCAGATTCACTTTCTCATGCCACTCTGATTTCAACCCTCACCCATTCAACTAGTGAATGCTCCTGTGAGGGTATTGTCACAGTCCTGCTGGGGTGCAGCCCGCCCAGCTTGTACATGTCCCATCTTCCTTGGAATCAGTCAATGCCTCAAGAATTTAAATCTCTCATTTCTGCACTGTCTCTGCAGCCAGTCATTCAGACAGTCTATTCTCCTACCTGATCTCACTTGTATGTAGCACTGGGAATGATCTTGAGATTACTATCTTTGAAGTTCTGCATTTTAATTTAAGTTCAAGCTCCCCATATTTTGCTTGCAGGTCTCATCCCTGTTGTTAGCTTTGTTGTTGGTACTGACATGGACCACAGCCTCTACCTGTTCTCCTCCTCTTTCAGAATGTCCTGCAGATGCTCAGTGACATCCTAGACCTTGGCATCATGAAGACAACATAATATCCTCATGAAACATCCACTGACACAGAAATGTCTATCTGTTCCACTTCCAATGGAATCCCCTATCACTTTTGCTCTTGCCTTCTTTTTGTTCCTCTCCCTTGTGCAGCTGAACCTTTCCATGTGTAATGGACTCAGCTCTTGCTGAAAATTCTTGAGAAAGCATTTCCCCCAGCAGTATCCAAAATAGAAAATCATTTGGATGGACAGATGGTCCCTGAGCACTTGTACACTATCTGCCTGGTAACAGAGGCCAGCAGTTAAATGCCAGAAAATGACCATCACCAATAACCACCACCTCTTGACATTCAACAATATCTCCACCGCTGAATCCCCCACTGAATCCTTGGGGTTATCATTGACCAGAAACTCAACTGGAATCATCACATAAACACAGTGGCTACAAGAGCAGATCAGAGCCTAGGGATACTGTGGCGAATAACTCACCTCCTGACACCCCAAAGTCTATCCACTATCGACAAGGCACAATGCAGGAGTGTGATGGACTACT
Organism: Chiloscyllium punctatum; assembly: GCF_047496795.1. Classification (NCBI taxonomy): domain Eukaryota; kingdom Metazoa; phylum Chordata; class Chondrichthyes; order Orectolobiformes; family Hemiscylliidae; genus Chiloscyllium; species Chiloscyllium punctatum. The sequence goes on along the minus strand of NC_092739.1, from coordinate 131,540,726 downwards.
TCCCATTTAGCTGGATGGGTGCAGGTCCAACAACACTCAAGAAGCTTGACACCATCCAGGCCAAAGCAACCCGCTTGATTGGCACCACATCTACAAACATTCAATCCCTCCACCACTGGCGCTCAGTAGCAGCAGTGTGTACTATCTATCACTGCAGAAATTCACGAAGGATCCTTAGACAGCACTTTCCAAACCCATGACCATCTGGAAGGACATGGATAGCAAGTACTTGGGAACACCACCACCTACAAGTTCCCCTCCAAGCCACTCACCACCCTGACTTGGAAATATACTGCTGTTCCTTCATAGTCATTTGGGTCAAAATCTGAAATTCCCTCCCTACCGCCATTATGGGTCAACGTACAGCAAATAGACTGCAGCAATACAAGAAGGCAGCTCACCTCCACCTTCTCAAGCCCAAATAGGGATGGGCTAGTAACGCTGGCCAGCCAGCGATATCCAAGTCCCACAAATGAACTTAAAAAAATCTAGATCCAAATAAATCCCACAAACTTCAATGGTTCATGTTGTGATAATCTGTTTTAGTAATGTTGGTTCAGGTATAGATATTGGACAAGTAACCTGTAACTTTTAAACTTTATCTACTCTACCTTGAGTGGTGCCCTGGGTTTTTTTTCATACCTGAGAGGGCCAGAATGAAGGGATAGATCCAGGTATCAGTCCCCTTTCTCCAAAATCAGTGGAAATGCTGCCAGGTAGGTTGGAAGCCTTGAAGGCTTCCTAATTTCCAGGACTGGAGCAGATGGATGCAAATGAAGAATCCCAAGAAACTCCTTATACGGCATCTTCCAAATACATAACCATTGCTTTCAGGATGGAGATGGGAAACAGAAACATTGGAACACCACCACTTGTAAGTGCCCCTTCAAGCTTCTCCCTAACCTGACTTGGAAATATACCACTGTTCCTTCAGTGTCACTGGGTCAAAATCCTGAATTCCTTCCCTAAGGGCATTTACCTATCCTAAATGAACTCCTGCAGTTCAAGATGACATGTGACCACCTTGAGGGCAACTAGGGGTGGGCAATAAATGCTGGCCCAGCCAGTGATCCCCATGAATGGATTAAAACAGAGGAATTATTGTCCCAGCTCACTCTTCTATGTCCTTTGACTGGTTTTCTATGCTTCAGCTGAGATCAGTGTTGAATGGGGGTAGATGGTGCACACTCATGGCATCAAGTGAAATTTTAGGTTTGTGGCATAGAATTTAGAGGCTGAAGTCCTGCCATTGGAATTGAGAGTGGAAGCCATGCCTAGTCGAGCAGTCTGCAGAACTGGGACGACATTGGGCTAGCGGCAGCCAATTAACTCGCTGTCACCAGAGGCACCATCCAATGAATGATGACAGTCTGCCCCTGTCGAGGTGTTGGCCCAATCAGAGGACTGACTGATCAGCAAACTTGGCAACGCCAATCTCCAGCAGCGATCACTGCAGAGGCCACAGTTTGCAAATGGAGACCCTCAATAATGAGGGGCCATCAGGGAGAAAGAGGCTTTGTGAGGGAAAGCTGGGGCCAGGCAAAGTTCTGTTGTTAAATGTGTTGGGGTAAGGGGTATGGGCAGGCTAGTGGAGGGTGAGGCTGTTACCACAGGTGCAGCTATTGCTATCTGGGCACTTCTTTATGCAGTATAGAGTTGCCTCTTGGTCTCCCATTATGGAGTGTTCACAGAGAGTGGAATTAACAATTAAATAGACACTTCAGTCAGCCAAGGTACTGGGTCAGTGAAACCTCCCTCAACCACTGTCAACAATATGCCATGGTGTCACAAGGACATTGGGCTCTGTTTCAAAAGCCTTCTCTTTTCTATCACTTCTCCTAATGCACCAGAAAATTTCAGCTCATGTTGGATATCAAGATGCCTGGTGCAGAAGTTAGCCACAGTTCCATTCTCAAGTCTGCTGTCAATATACCTGCTATGGGAGATATAAACATCAGACAGAGCTTGTGAAGGGAACAACCTAGGCAAGATTAAGAGTGATATCAAGGGGTCCTAGCAAAGTGGGAGTCAATGGGAATCAAGGAGAAGCCCTGATGCTATGAACAAGGGAGATAGTTGTCATTTTTGAAGGTCAACCATCCCAATCGTAGACAATCTCTGCCAGAGTTCCTTAGGGGAGTGTATTGGGCCCAACCACATTTAGCTGCTTCATCAATGACCTTCTCTCCATTGTGAAGACAAGAGTGAGAATGTTCACTTGTGATTGCATGCATTTTATGGTCCAGAGGTGATGGTGGAGGTTCCAAATTCTTTTCCATGACATGACCGACTGAGAATCTCTGCCACTTCGACTGCTTGTCATTGGCGTGTGTTGAAAGGAATTACAAGTTGATACTCAACCTGATTCTCCATGTTATGAATACATCATCTGTGGCCATTGGGCCATTGGCTTGGCTCCACAACCTCTTGGTGTCTGTTTCACATTTTCGGTCCAGGCATCAAGACTGGAAATTTAGCAGGAAAATACTAGACTATTTGGACATTAAATATATACAAGGTGTGACTTCTGCACTCCACTGCTGTCAATGAACAGATTGTGCTGATAAGGCATTTGGGTTGAATTCCACACTGAGAGCACAGGAGTTCAGTCAGCCCTTGCTGGGGTTGAATTTCTGTCTTCATAATTTAATATTTTTCTTCCAAAACCTTGTGTTTGGAAGCTGAAATTGCTGCTATAACTTGCAGGAGGTTTGCAATCTGGGGCATTTGATTAAAACCCAGTGGGTGTTTTGGATCAATAGCACCATTACAAACAATATATTTGGTGATGTCATATAAAACAGTAAACTATTTTTCCTGCCACATGGCTTGGAAATGTTCATCATGAACAAAATTCTGTCACAGTCAATGATTAGAAGATATCTGACGATAGCTCTCCTTTCCTTCTATCTAGCACTCCATCTCTCAAAACAAATACTTCCCAGTCAATCATAATTTATAATTTTAAACACATCCATTGCATTGTTTACTTTCCACTTCACACCACATTCTTCCATAACAGATTTACCTTAAATCCCAAATCTATTTGATGAAGCCTAATTTATCCATTTGCCAGATTGGTTTCTTAATAATTACATCCCTAATCTAAATAGATTTGAAATTGTGAACAAATTATAAAATAACAGTGTCACAATGATTACATAAATTAATTAGTCAAAACAGAGCTTTATTTTAATTATATGCTATTTGAAACTGCATCATTCTGATACTGAGTCATACCCTGCTTTAAAAAAGAATGTCATTGTGTATAATTTGTATTGGTTGATCTGTAAAATGACTGATAATTACACTTTCCTGGATTAAAAAAAAGTCATCACGAAGTAGTAATTAGATATTTAGTGCTTAATTGTAGACTTAAACCCTCACACAGGAGCAACATATTATTAGTACAGAACAATTAGATGATATTGAAACATTAACAGTCATTAAAACAAACACGAGATGAGAAAATGTACAATGAAAACGCCAAACTGGAATGAGGATTCAGCTAGAATTTAGTAATTAATCAGCCTGAAGGTTAAATGATGGCTGCATTGATATATAGACTTGTTGGCTTCAAATGCTTCTAAATGTTTCACTCAAAGAGGTTCATTTTTACCTGGTGCATTAGTGTAACCCAGGTGGTGGAAAATAAGAACACAGACATGATTACAAAATAATAATATTACAAACCAAGTGGAACAAGGGAAATCTGAAAATACTTCTTCACACAAAGAGTAATAAAAATCTAGAATTACCTTCCCCAAAAGGCTGCTGATTCTCAACAGTTGGTGCTTTCAAGATTGAGATCGATATGTTTTTATTAGACAAATATATCAAAGGATGTACGGTAAAGGTAAATGGTGATTGACTGAATATTGGAGCAGATTCAAGGAACTGACCAATCGCCTTGTGTGCCTATATTCCTACCTCCTTCCCCCAGATTGATCATTGCTGGCAAATACATGTTAAGATGTTAGACTTTTACAAAAACTTACATTTTATGCTGACTTTGGTGGACTGGTCATTGCAATTAGTTAAGACTGTGATTGGTGTGTATTTATAATTACAGATAGTTTTAAGTGTGTGGGCAAAAATCTGGCAGATGGAACATAATGTGGGAACATGTGAAGTTGTCATTATGGTAGGAAGAATAACAAAGGAGAGTACTTATTAAACAGTAAAGGATAGCAGAATTCTGAGTAGAGCAGCGTCTAGGTGTTTGTACGCAGGTACAAGTGATTATGAGAAGTAACAAAGTGCTTTTTGTTACAAAAAGAATTGAACAGAAAAGTAAAGATATTATGCTTCAGTTATATAGGACACTGGTGAGACCACATTTCAAACAGCGTGTAGGTTTGACTCCTTATTTAAGGAAGGAGTAAATTTGTTGTCGATCATTCAGCAAACATTTGCTAGATAGATACCTGGAATGAATAGGTTGTCTGATGAGGCAAGATTGGACATACTGGGCTTGATTTCACTGGAGCTTAAAAGAGTGAGGGGTGATTTGATTGAAGTTCATAAGATTTTGAAAGGTCTTGATACAGTGAATGTAGAAAAGATGTGTTCTTATTGCAATGAGTCCAAAAACTAGTGGATACTGTTTTAAAAGTAAGTGTCACCGTTTAGGACACAGCTGAGGGGATTTTCTATTCTCACAGAGGATTATGCGACTTTGGAATATTCTGCCTCAGAAGATAGTGGACGTGAGGTTCATAGAATCCCTGCAATGTTGAAGGAGGCCATTTGGCCCACCAAGTCTGCACTGCCCAATGAAGAACATTCCACTCAACCCTCCCCCTTCTGTATTCCCATAACCCTGTATTTCCCATTGGCTAACTCACCTAGCCTGCAAGAACAAATTACTGCAGACTCTGGAATCTGTACGAAAACCAAAAGTTCTGGAGATTACAATGGGTCAGGCAGAATTCATGGAGGGAAAACAAGTTAATGTTTTGAGTCTAGCTGATTCTTTTGTCTGATGAAGAATCATCTAGACTCAAAATATTAGCTTGCTTTCTCTCCATGGATGCTGCCTGACGCTTTGTGATCTCCACCTTACCTGCACATCCCTGGGCACTATGAGGCACTTTACCACGGCCAATCCATACAGCCTGCACATCTTTGGTTGGTGAATATTTTTAAGGTGGAGGTAGGTAGGTTTTTGTTAGGCAAGTGAATTAAAAGCTAACAAGGATAGATTGGAATGTGGATCTTGGAATGCAGACAGATTAACCATAATCATAATGAATGGCAAAGCAGCTTAAAGAGTCATTATGGGCTACTTTTGCTTATGAACTGCATCACTGAAAGATGCTTCAGATGATATTATCCTGTGAGGCCAGAAAGTAAAGAGTAGACATCCACATACAAGTAGCAAAACTCAGTTAGTTATTCTTGTAGACGTCTTCATAGAGTAACTAGGCTGAAAAGCAGATATAATGGATCCTCGTTTGATGAAAAAAGTTCTCAATCACCTTTTGAGTGTGGACCTCCCTTCCACCCCAAAAAACTCGATTATCTGAAATGTTTGTCAGGATGTTGCTGCTATGACCTCAGATTTCAGTCTACCTTTGGTGGCGATATGTATGATGAAAGCAGGCATTCAGTTCATCTCCATGACATTCCACCTGGCAATGCAGGCTGGGAGCATGCTCTGAGCTGTTGAAGAACTAAGAGAAAAATGTGGAGACTCCTGACCCCTTTAGTGAGTTTGTCCATGATGCATTCAGAAAGCAATCAAATACTTTTTAAATAATTCCTCATAAGTTGTGGTCATCACTGGCTGGACCAGGATTTTTTGGTTTTCCCAGTTGCCCATGAGAAGTTAGGAGTGAATTGCTTTTGTAAACCATAGCGGTCCACTGTAGGCAGACCCTTAATACTGTGAGGGAGGAAGTTCCAGGAGTTTGAACCAGCAACAGTGAAGGGACAGCAATATATTTCCAAGCCAAGGTGGTGAATGACTTGGAGGGGATCTCACAGGTGGTGGTGTTCCCAGATGTTTGCTGCCCTTCTAGACACAAGTAGTCATGGGCTTTGGAAGGTGCTGGCTAAGGTATCTTAAAGAATTTCTGCAGTGCATCTTATAAACAGTAAACACTGCTGCTACTGACGATTGTTGGTTGAGCAACTGAGTCTGCAGATATGACTCCAGTCAAGTGGGCTGTTCTGTTCCTGGATGGTGTCAAAATTCTTGTGGAGCTGCACTCATCAGAAAAAAAGGAAAGTATTCCATCACACTCCTGACTTGTGCCTTGAAAATGATGAACAGGCTTTGGGGAAATCAGAAAGTGAGTTATTTGTAGCAAGGTTCCTAGATTCTGACTTGCTAATGTAGTCGCTGTATTTATATGGCTAGACCAGTTCAGTTTCTGGTCAATAGCCACTCCCTGCATGTCGATAGTGGATGATTCATTGATGGTAATATTATTAAATATCAAGGGAGATATATTGTTGGGAATGTTCATTGCTCATCCAATGACACTATCCTGAGTAATCGCTGTCTGGAACTGAGATGATTGACCACTGACAATCACAACCTAATTCCTTCTGGCCAGGTATAACTCCACCTAGCAGAGAGTTTTCTCCTTCATTCCCATTTTCGCAGTAGTCCAATTTGTTATTTAAGTTATAGTTGGTATAAATGTCTCAAAAGATTTTACATATTGCCTATGTTCCAATATTTATACAATCTGCATGAATATTAATATTGTAAGCATACAACATTTCTGTGCATTGTGTTTATTGAGCTCATTGTCCACTTTGTCATCTGCTAAATCTTCTTTCACATTGCTTATTTATTATTCACAGTTCATAACATGCAATAATTTTATCCTTCCTTTTAATTTTCTCCTTAGCCACAGGACCAGAAAACAAAACCGACTAGACCCAGTATCCATAAAGTTCCTTATCTCCCTGAGTATATAAGGTATTAAAAGAATCCCATCCCATTCCACTTAATTACTTTTCGAATTGAATAAACTGAATTCGAAAATCTTGACAACATTCTCTGCTCTGGTACAGTTCCAATGAGAATAAAGTCTTTGAATGCAGAATTTCTCTTTTATTACGAAAATAAATGTTATTGCAATGCATCATGTCCTAATATTGCTGCCTGACTAGAGATGGAGGTGAATTTTTGGATGTTGTGGCCTTTCTTACAAACATCAGGGGTGAATGAACAGGCGGGACTTCTTTTCACTTGGAAACAAAAAGTCGAGGGATAGACAATTTGTCTTTAAAGTTATGGAAGGTTTTGTAGAGTTGAAACATAAAGGATGTTTCCACTTCAGGAGATGGCAAAACCTGGAGCCATCAGTATATAATTAATGTCAGCGTAAGAGAGCATTTGAAAAATGACAGTTGTAATAGAATAGGGTTCAATATTAAGTTTGAAAAGGATAAAAATCCATTAAGGATTAAGATCCCAGATTGCAACAGGGCAGAGTTTAGGAATATAAAAATTCAATTGAAGCAGGTTAATTGAAAGTGTATTTTGGTGGATGAAACAGTGGATGAAAAATGGGAGACTTTAAAAAGAGAGATGAATAAGGTGCAACCTAGGTACATATACATGAGAAATAAATATGAGGTGCAGTACCCTGGATGATTCAGAATATTGATGAGTCAATAAGGAGCTAAAAGGGGACATATTTGTATACCTGATTAATAATAGCAATAGAAATCAGGATGAGTAATGAGTGAATGCTTAGTATCTCCCCAGTTTTCTGCAGCTCCACACAATGGCTACCTTGTTGAGCTTTGAGGGGCCCTATTCTCTCCCTAGTTATCCTTATGTCCTTAATGTATTTGTAAAAACCCTTTGGATTCTCCTTAACTCTATTTGCCAAAGCTATCTCATGTCCCCTTTTTGCCCTCCTGATTTCCCTCTTAAGTATACTCCTACTGCCTTTATACACTCGATCTATCCTTACTATACCTGACATATGCTTCCTTCTTTTTCTTAACCAAACACTCAATTTCTTTAGTCATCCAGCATTCCCTATACCTACCAGCCTTTCCTTTCACCCTGACAGGAATATACTTTCTCTGGATTCTCTGAAGGCTTCCCATTTTCCAGCCATCCCTTTACCTGCGAACATCTGTCTCAAATCAGCTTTTGAAAGTTCTTGCCTACTACCGTCAAAATTGGTCTTTCTCCAATTTAGAACTTCAACTTTTAGATCTGGTCTATTCTTTTCCATCATTATTTTAAAACTAATAGAATTATGGTCGCTGGCCCCAAAGTGCTCCCCCACTGACACCTCAGTCACCTGCCCTGCCTTATTTCCCAAGAGTGGGTCAAGTTTTGCACCTTCTTTAGTAGGTACTTACATATTGAATCAGAAAATTGTCTTATACACACTTAACAAATTCCTCTCCATCCAAACCCTTAACAGTATGGCAGTCCCAGTCTATGTTTGGAAAGTTAAAATCCCCTACCATAACCACCCTATTATTCTTACAGGTTGAGTGTTCGAAGGTATCTAAGTTATGAAACTGAACGTTGAATCGCAGATGTCTGTAATCTCAGCATCTGTCATGAGATCATGATTTCACTGACTTGCACACCTTTGCAAAAGTCATTTACACACCGACGTCACACCTTACCTGCTCCTAACCTTCACTCCACCATGGGAGCAGAATTTCTTGACCTTTGAAGAAAACTAGGAAGACTAGCTACACTAACTTTAGTAACAGCATTGGCAGCTGCTCTGTGATTGAGAAGTTCATCTCAGTAATGGTGACCATGAAGCTATCAATTGTTGTAAAAAAAAACCCAGCTGGTTCACTGATGTTTTTTAAGGGAAAATCTTATCTGGCCTTGCCTGCATGTGACTTTGGACTCACAGCAGTATGCTTGACTCTTAAGTGCTCTCTGAAATGGCCTAAGCATAAGGACAATTAGCTGCAGGCAACAAATGCAAGCCTTGCCGGGGATATTTACTTTGCATGAAAGAATAGAGGAAAAGAATAAATAGATCAAAAAAACTTTCATCACAGGTCTACATTGACTTCATTCTTGACGTACCATTCTGATGAAACCTTTTGTCCACACTGTACTGTAATCAGAATGCAACATTGAACAGAGCTGTACAGGAATAATTTCACAAATTTTATAACACTGACACATTTACAACACCTAAGTAAATCCCCATATATCAACAATCATGCCTTCCTCTTCTGGTTTCTATCACTTCTATGTGTTGATATTGTCACGTCTTCAAAAAAGGAACTTTTATAAATGGGAGACCTGTGACGGTTATCCTCTAGAATATGAAACCCGTGATGACCCAACATAAACAGCTCAACCTGTTTCTGTGCAGGGACAGACTGAGTCTTCAGGGCAGGATGTGGCATGAGGATTTCAATCTGGGAGGAATGGGGCTGGTTGGCACAAGAATGGGCACATGTTGAGAAGATGAAGGGCTTTCCTGATGACGAGCTTTTGCCCGAAACATCGGTTTTTCCTGCTAATTGGATGCTGCCTGACCTGCTGTGCTTTTGCAGCACAACTCTAATCTTGACATGTTGAGAAGAGTCCCCGCTTCCATATACCCTTTCTTCACCTTTTTCACCTGGACGTCTCTGCTAGCAGAGAGCTGGAGAACACACTCAGTGAAGCCCTAAGTTGCTAAAACAAGGACTCCTCCATCCTGTGTAAGGCGACTGTCTAAGTGTTCATAGCACTGATCTAGGCTATAATGCATCCAGTGGCCTTCAGCATTTGATTCTGTATGTAGTTGGCCATCCTATCACACAATCAAAGAATTACAGAAATATTAGAGCATGAAAGGAGTCCATTCAGCCCATCATTACTGCATTGGCTTGTTAAATGAACATTTTTACCTAATGCCAATCTCCTGTTTCTTGCATATTACTTTTAACCAAATAATTATCTAATGTCCTCTTGAATGGAGGTGAACAAAGATGCTGATGCGAGAGATAGACTCCTTCAATCTCTCTCCAATGCATGCACAGCATCTGAAAATACTAATAGAACCACAAGCATTTCTCACTGCTGCTCCAGAATTTCCCTCCTTGTGAATAACTCTTAAGGCTCAGTGTCTCTGCTCAGTCATGTGGACAGGGGGAGTGTCCAGTTGCCTCTGATGGGGACTTTTCACTGTCGTCCCTGACCCAGACACCTACTTCTGAGAGAGTACATCATCGTCATGCCCGCTGTCTTTAATCCATTGTGAACTTGGAAGGGAGGACCATAAAATGCTGGTGCTCATTTAAAATTCCACAGCATATCCCACTTCAGATTCTAACTGTGTTCCCAACCTGTAACATTGAGTCTGGGATTATCATTCTAAAATTCTGCCCATAGTGTTCAGTAGTGCCAAGTAACATTGATGTGAAGCATATCTTCTGCTTTGATATATCTTAGTTATGTAGAAATCATTCACATCAACTTGCCTTTATTGCAGCCAATCGATGAAGATTACAAAATTTACAATGACATCTTTAGCACATGGAAATGCTCTGATGTGCTCTCAAACACTGAATATGTAGTGGGATGTGATTTAGAAGCTGAGAACTGTCATCTGACATGATGGCAACCTAAAGTGGAACCTTGTGAAGCATTTTCTGTACAATGAAGATAAGTCAGCTACCAAGTAATATATATAGGCAGATATCTTAAATTAACAACATGTTTCTCTCAGGACCAGTATGGAAATGCTTGCAGCAATCTGTATGCTCATATTTCCATTTTATGTGGGTAGTTAATGAAAAGAGAAGAGTGCACAGGGATGCTGATAGGGTAAGAAATAGAAGAGACCTGTACTGCCTGAATTTAAAAAGGAAACTGCTGAGTTCTACTATACTGAAAAGAGTCCCCTACTTAAAGACGCACTGCCATCCCTTTGAAGTGAGGAAGCTGTTTCTTTTTAAAAGTAGCTTGTCACTTATATTCTGAGATGCAAAAGACAGAAATGACAGTTATTTTTTCAATTATTTCATCCCTACAATGACAGGCCTGGCTCTGCAGAGTATTTGGTTGCCTCTGCCATTTTGTTTTCTTAAGAAATGCAAAAGAGGAAAAAAGGCATGCGTGCCGCTATTCCCATACATTTGAAGTGGGAAGGCTTTACTTTCCTTCTGTTCCTGCAGTGTTCAGATGAGACTTGAGTTTCTTTGTTCACCCGATTTATTCAAGTATACGCAAAGAAAACTGCACACTTCCAAAAATAATGGTCAGTTCCTCTGATCTAATACACAGGGTTACGGATATACCATTTCCAGGCATTCCAGGGCTGGTATAATTACACACTACCTCATTATATTATCCAATCACATTTCATTTTACCCACATCATTACATCATTTCTTATCCCATTATAGGTACTGGCTACATTTTTGTGGTATGCCTCAACCTCCTTTGTGGCAGCCAGACATTAATAACATACTGCTCTTAACCATTTCTAGTAGCTTGTGTTTGAATTGTTTCTGAACACAACATAACACTGCTCAGGTATTTCTTTTAGAAGTAGAAAATATCAAAAAGTTAAAAGTCAGCTACCATTAAGGTTACAGCAATAAGAGAAACAAAAAGAGAGAAGGTACAAAAAACATCACACTGCAATACAGATTCTTTGTATCCTTGTAACTTTTAAAGAGCACAAAGCTGCATAGTAAGTATAGAAAACAAACATCTAAACATGGATTGGTACTAAAGTGATATTCTGTCAGAATTTCAATTATTCAAAGAAAGACTAGATCTGCACTTCATAGATCAACATTTAGCTGCTAAAAAATACAGACAGTCAAACTTTTCACTGCTTTGAGAAACGTCTGCAGGTACATGACATTGGAACAAATATTGAAACCGTCAGTAAGGTTAGTGAAACACCTGAACCTTGTATGAGATATGAATGTCTCATTTGGTAAAACAGGGACCAGCATTTCAAGACAAATGCAAACAATGTTCTACAAGAGGACACTGGACTAAAATGTTCAGTGTCACCAAAGTCCAAGAGGTAACTGCAATGTTTCAGCTTACAGACAGATCCCAGTCAGGCAGTGCATGTGGACAAATTGTCACACCATATGGATGTTGTCAGAAAGCCTTTGCCTCCGTCTTAGTGATATATCCTTAAAAATGATCCACTATTTGTCAAACATAATTCTGTGCAAGTGTAAATGTCATCTCTTTACACACCTTGCATGACATTTACTCAAGATGCTGGCACAATGTGGTGTAGTCCAAACACGATACACCAACTACTTTCAACAAGTCTGATGTCCTATGCACTGACATTATTCATCTGCTGTGTCAATATATCTCCTTTGGATGGACCTCAGAGCTGTCACATTTATAAATACAGGGAGAGTATGTCTTTGTCCTCATGCATCTGTCTTTACCATCCTGGGAAGTATCTGCAGGATCCAAAATGGCACCAGAAGCTGGGCTTAGGGCTTTTTATGGGAATGACATATATTGGGAACACAAAGAGTGGAAAATATTCTGAGGTGTCAGCAAAGTTATCGGTGGCATACCTGGGGGATGAGGGTTGATCACATTTCTCCATATAGTGAGACATGGAACACCCTAATATTGAGGACCATGCCTCCATTGTTCATTGAACATTAGCTTCAGTAAGTGCAACAATTTGGTGAAGGTAGCACACCGGCTGTGTGGGGAGCGTGTTATATCAAAAGGAATTGAGTGGTGTGCTCCAAAACCCTTCTGATTCCAGAACCCCATCAATCCTTCACATTCACACTACATTCAGCACAGGCCATTGTTAAACTTAAACAATGGCTGATGAAATGATCATGTGCACTTCACACAGCAGCCTTAGAAGTTTTACAAATAATGGCTTGACCTTGGCCAAAATTCCCCTCTTTTTACATAATTCCTGCTAAATTCACCATCTCACCTTTGAAATGTCAAAGTTCAGTTTGCAAAAAACAATGGTATGGTGCAAATTACCTTTGACCAACATCTTACTCACACGTCCTTTCACTCTGCATGCCTTGTAAATGGCAATACAATAATTATAAATTAAATGTAGCTGTGGTTTGCAAATGAATGTTTCATTTATTTGTTCCTTCAATGTCCTAGTGTCCGACTAATGTGGTGTTACTCTCTGCATCCACCCTGGGCATTGTCCCCAGTCGTTTTCTCGTAGCACTTTTCATCTAGAGAACTGCAAGTGAAGACAACATCAGGACCTGATCACCAGGTACCCCTTCACAGACTCACCTTGCCCTGTAAATACTTACACAAACCCAGATAGCCCATTTCAACCCATCCACCCCCATGTGCAGACCCACCGCACAACTTCACACACAACTGTCCTGCCTACCCTCCCCGAACCCTAGTGCTACACCTTAATGGAGCCCACTGTGCCACCGTGTGGGCGGCACGGTGGCACAGTGGTTAGCACTGCTGCCTCACAGCACCAGAGACCGGGGTTCAATTCCCGCCTCAGGCGACTGTCTGTGTGAAGTTTGTACGTTTTCCCTGTGTCTGCGTGGGTTTCCTCCGGGTGCTCCGGTTTCCTCCCACAGTCCAAAGATGTGCAGGTTAGGTGAATTGGCCATGCTAAATTGCCTGTAGTGTTAGCTAAGGGGTAACTGTAGGTGTATGAATGGGTTGCGCTTCGGCGGGTCAGTGTGGACTTGTTGGGCCGAAGGCCCTGTTTCCACACTGTAATGTAATCTAATCTAATCTTTACATTTCTCCTGTGGAGGTCACAGCCACTAACATTCTTGCCAAAGCCTACAGTGCCCTCTAATGCTGTTCTGCCTGCCTCTTAAACACCTGGTGGCCCCTCCAGCATCATTGTTTCCCTCATCTGTACAAATATCTCTGCTTCTTCCCTGGCCCTACCTCCACCCTCAGCCTTCACTCCCTAACCCTACTGTTCCTACAGACCAACCTTGCACTCTCCTAAATGCTTGAAAGGTGAACCCTAGGACTGCACTCACCTCAGATCTTTGACCAGCTTCGACCAGCAGCCTCCAAATATGACTGACCAGACCCTGCTGCTCCCTGACCAATGATACACAATTCCCCTGACTGTAACAGCTGGCCCTACAGGACGGACCTGCTCACTTTCCAGAATGGAATTGGACTGATCTCTTGACCATGACAGATCACCTGACCATGGTCTCTAGACCATGTTGTGGACTAGACCAGACCATGTCAAAATATTTTAAGAAGGTAGCTGAGATCTTAACTTTTCTTATTTTTAAAGGCTAATGTGAAATGCCTGTTCCAGATGCAATATGACTGGTCAAACAACTTGATGTTAAACAAACAATTTATTTAAACACTGTAGTTAAAAGAGGAAAGAAAGAGGAATTTAGAAAACAACTTTAATGAAAAACTTAACAGAATAATAGATACCATAACTATTAATCATTAACTGTTCCAATACAGTAACATCCCATAACTACATCCCCTTGGCAAAAACAACAGTTCAGAGAGATTCTCACATGCAGTTCTCCAATTCAGGAGGAAGAAACATCAAGTGAAAATGCAGAGAGAGTAGCAGCCAGAAGAAATTCACTGAAACTTTCAACTCTGCTGAGAACCCAGTAGCTTCTGCTGAGAACTAAACCTAAAAACCCAGAATTCCGGATCTGTGAGAGCTGGCCACACCTGTTCAGGCTGTTAAATAAAACCCAAGACATCCCAAGCTGTTTACTTTAGTGGTTCTGATAGACCGCTCTGTGCCTCTGCCTCACGACCTCTCTTCAAAAGAAAACCCAGACACAGACAAATGACTGTGACCAAGCTCCTGTACTATATGTAGACTGTGTTCTTGGCTGATGACACAGGAACCCTCTGATATACAGCGACCCCTACCCTTGACTGGACTGCCACAAGCCACTACTAGTTTCTGACATAGACACTTGGTTGAAAGAAAAACATAGTGTGTTTGCCTTGGAGACAGTTATCACATGCTAGGGATGTTCAATTGACATTTCAGTGCACTGTATATCAACTGGCTCTCACCACTGTTCAGATCTTTACTGACAAGCAGTGTGTCTGTCTGCACAATAGAGCACATCAGTGTGATTGTATTGATAGCTTTTGGCTCCAGCTCAAGCACCAATGTGTTAACAAGCACAGCATGACAAGGCATGGAATCACTGAGCATGCAAGTAGGCATTAAGCCAATGAACATAAGAAGCACAAGTAAGCTGCCCTGAGATGCAGCCTAGTCCTATCCATGGTCTGAGGGCCTGACCTGAAGTCACTTGAACTAAAGTTGCCTCAGAATACCAACCCCTCTGACTTCTAACCCTTTGAAACAAAATTTAATGTCAAAACACATTTGAATGTAACCATGCCAAACCACCTTTCCATGGCTAACTAGTTGGAAAAAAAGAAAAGATTTCCATTACAAAATCTTCAGATATAAACACACATATTTCTCTTTGGTGATTTGGTTTTAAAAAGCTGCAAAAATAGTTGAGAACTCAAAAGCTTATTGTCATGACACCAGTAAGAGATCTATTATAGTAAGAAGTGCTTTTTAAAAGAATATTGTTGAGGCAATGAAACAAGGATACTGTAGATGTTGGCAATCTGAAACAAAAATGAAAATTTCCACAACTACACAGTAAGTCAGTCAGCATGCAACAAACACATACGCATTACAAATACAGACTTTCAGAAGATGCGTTCAGGCTCTTACCATGGCTAGATTAGAGTGGTGCTGGAAAAGCAGCCTTCATTCCTGAGGAAGGACTTTTGCCCAAAACGTCGATTTTCCTGCTCCTCAGATGCTGCCTGACCTGCTGTGCTTTTCTAGCACCACACTAATCTAGACTCTGATTTCTAGCATCTGCAGTCCTCACTTTTGCCTAGTTGATTCTTACCTTGGCTAGTCAGTTCTCTTCTGAGATATCTGATGTGTGCTTCTAGCATTTCTACTTTGTTACCAGCTTTTCTATACACTGTGCTGTCCTGCTCTGATTGAAATTCTCTATTCTGACATGGGCAATAGAACCGTGTTTAATCTCCAGCCTCTCCCTCCTTGACAAGTGCAAGCATTCAACTCAATGTGTGTAGTCTGGAACATGCAAGAAATCATTTTCTAAAGGCTTTTGCCTCTCCAACTTCTTACCTTCCTTTAAAACTCTCCTATGACCTAAGTCTCTGATGAAGATTTTAATTACAACTCTTAAAATCACATAGAATCATTTTCTATTGTGCAACACTTTGTATCTTTTTAAACTCCAGATTGCTATATAAATGCAAATAATTGTTGTTTCTTGTCTCGCTGTGGGATATATGGAAGTTTAATGAATTACATTTAATTTACTACAGTAAGATATTATTCATGTCTTTCTCTGAAGTTTAATTATAGAAAAGAGCAAAGAAGTCAACTTACTGTGAGTTCCTCCTAGCTACACAATTCACTTACCATTTAAAATTATGTTCCCCATAGGAATATGCAATTAAGAAAAACTTACAATTAAATGTTCCCCAAGCAATGTTTCCACTATAAAACAGTGCTATGATGTGTAATGAGCTGTTTGAACTATCATTCAGAGAAGTGGAAGAAAACCAAATATTAGTGGCTTGTGAGGTTTTGTTTTTATTGATAAAAGACCATGCAGAACATGGTGAAATGATTTGATATGGATTGGACCCATATTGATAGCATAGCTCACTTTTCAGCCCAATTACACATGAATAACTTGTGATTATATACTGTATTGTGTCGATGTTAATAACAGGTCATGTTTATGTTGAGATTTACTTCCTTGGAATTCGCTCCTTGATAGATAAAGCCTGTCACAGTACTGTGTGAAGGTGGCTGCTGGTTAAAATTGCCTCGGCAGCCATGATTGCAAACTCTGAAGTAATTTTGTATCTGCAATGTGTTCATGATGTTAAAGTTCTTGCTGGGTCATGTCAGGAAAGATTGATACAGAATACAAATACAAATGGTATGCTGTTACTGGACCATATTTGTGTCTAGCACGTTTTCCTTTAAATGAGTCAGAAGAAACCAGCTCTATCATTTTTGACAGAACCATCATGAGTTGGGAACGGACAAAGCTCTGGTAATTGCTGTGTAACATGTCAGGCCTTCCAAATTGGCTATATCCATATATAAATTATTCCTGATGAAGGGCTCCAGCCCAAAACGTCTTGCTGCTCCTCGGATGCTGCTTGATCTGCTGTGCTTTTCTAGCAACACACTCTCAACTCTGATCTCCAGCATCTATTGTCCAGATCTCACCGTCTCCTTATATCCCCCTATACTGAGCTGAATGTACGGAGTTAGGCCACAGATTAACCGTGATCTCATTGAATGTCAGAACATGCTCAAAGGGCTGGACTGGCTACTCCTGTTCCTTTATTCTTGTGGTGCAGACCTCATCATCTGGTGATCACATGTCTTTACATAATTCCATTTGCATAACTATCCTGAGTATCTTAATTTCTACATTCTCACTAAGAGTCAAATATACCATTTTGTGAGTGTTTGTGTGTGTGCGTTGCTATTTTGTTATTGCAATAATATAAATTTTTACCAATTTTCATGGGTCACCCATTTTTCTTAAATTATGTCATGTATAATAGAGCTTCAACTAACCTCTTCAAGTGACTGAAAGAGAGATGGCTCTGCCAGTTACATTCTACCAGAATTATCACCTTAAGGCCATAAGACTTAGGAGCAGGAGTTTAAATTAGAGTGGTGCTGGTCAAGCAGGAGCAGAAGTGTGCCATTTGGCCCTCCAAGTCTGACCCACAATTCAATAGGATTGTGACTGATCTGATAACCCTCAACTCCACTTTCCTGATGTTTCCCCTTGATCTTTAATTCCCTTGCTGATTCAATGTCTGCCTATCTCACCCTTGAACACACATAATGACCCAGACTTCTCAACAGCTTCCATCAAGTGTTCAGAGGCTGCCTCACTCTCCCACCCAAGGTTGATTTACTTCAGTCTATTGCATGAAAGATTTATCATCTGGAATGTACTGCCTGAACAGATGATGCAAACAGCTTCAATGGAGCCCTTCGTGAGGGAATTTGATACATGCTTGATGAAAGCTATTTTCCATGGCAATGAGAAAAGAGCAGAGTAATGGGACTAATTAACAAAATCTTTCAAAGAACTAGCACAGCCACAATGGGCCAAATGACTTGCTAATATTTTGTATGATGTTATGCTTCATAAGCTAAACTGGTAAACTGGGATATTTCCTTTGCTCAGAAGTCTTGATGAAGAAAAGCTCCATATCTCACAATATTTGTGCAATACAATGGGGAAGCCATCAACAGATTATGTTTGAGAATCATTAAAGAGCTATTATTAGTTCAGTCCTGACTGCTTCTCGGGAATAGAATACAGGAGAATGAGTTCCACAAGTAATTCACAAAGATTAGATTACTTATAGTGTGTGGAAACAGGCCCTTTGGCCCAACAAGTCCACACCGACCCACCAAAGCTCAACCCACCCCCCTACACCACAGGCAATTTAGCATTGCCAATTCACCTAACCTGCATATTTTTGGACTGTGGGAGGAAACCGAAGCACCCGGAAGAAATCCACACAAACACGGGGAGAATGTGCAAGCTCTACACAGTCAGTCACCTGAGGCAGGAATTGAACCCAGGTCTCTGGCACTGTGAGGCAGCAGTGCTAACCACTGTGCCACCGTGCCTCCCAAGCTTGTAGCTTACATCAAGTTTGGCCTTTTTAAGGTGACGTCTATAAGTAAGTGTGGTTTTTGGTCTAAAAATAACGTAAGTAAACACGTTTGAAATAATTAAATTGTTCTACATTTAATTGGGATGAAATTGTTCACAGGACTCTTGTTAATGTGAGGGAAAATGTCCCTCCTCTGGCAGGGAAAGCTGACTCTGATTTTTTAATGAAGAGAAGTTGACGGATTTTTGCTGAGGAGCATGGAATTGGTGTAAGGTTCAATCCCAGAGCAAAACTGTGCTCGTTGACTTAATCCTTTCAAGAATAGAGAATCGCATGTCAACTATGGATGTGCAATTGCTTTTACAAAGATACAATCACCAGATTTAATCTGCAGACTGCTCATTGGGCAACTCTTAGGCTGAATGGCTGCACTTGTTTTTAATTCATGAACCATAAATTGACACTATTAAAATAATAATATTGACAAGTGGAAAGTAACATTCACATCACATAAATTCCAGGTAGTTACTAGCTGCAACAACAAAAGTCTGGTAATTTCTCCTTGACTTGTCGACCTCTCCAACTTCACCATCAATCACTATAAATAAACAATGGTTATTATTGATCAACATCTTAATTAGCCTAGTCGTATTAATACTGGATGCAAAAGAAGGCAGAGACTAAGTAATTTCTGACAGACAACTGGATGGCTGATCTCACAAAACCTATCCACCATCTACAAGTCTCATGTTTAGAGCATTATGAAATATTCAAACTTGCATGGACACAGAAATTCAGAAGTTCACATTGAGAAGACCAAAGCCATCTTTATCAACAAAGATAGATTTCTAAACATTGTTTGTTCAAAAGGGCTTATTAGGAATACTTGAGTGAGCTAAAGACTCACAAATAGATTAACTCAGCAGGGGTTGTGTTTTAAAAGGTGAAAGTGAAGTGTTTGATTGACATTTTTAAAAGGTCACAATAAGTCATCCATTGTTCTATTTTGTCAATATTTATGAGGATAGGATTAAAAAATGTGAAGTGAGAGAAAGCTTCTGCTATAATAGCTCTGTCTGATTAATACTTCACAGAACCACAGAATTGTTACAGTGCAGAAAGAAGTCATTCAGTCCATCTTACCTGCATTGTTTCTATCCCTCTGTTTCCCATGTATTCCTGCACACCATCTCCATCCTGTGCCCTCATGAGTTCCTCAATGAAACCAGCTTCCACCATACTTCTAGATACTTTTGTAGTCTTATAAGAAAAATAGATCCTTTTGTAGGAGATTACTGAAAGAGTGATTATTTCTCAGCATTTCTCAGCTATTGTAATTCTCAATGGGGGCGGCACAGTGGCTCAGTGGTTAGCACTGCTGCCTCACAGCACCAGGGGCCCAGGTTCAATTCCATCCTCAGGTGTCTGTCTGTGCGTTCACCCCATGCCTGTGTGCGTTTCCTCTGGGTGCTCTGGTTTCATCCCACAATCCAAAGATGTGCAGGTTAGGTGAATTGGCCATGCTAAATTGCCCATAATGTTTAGGGATGTGTAAGGTTAGGTGCAGTAGTTAGCGTAAATGTAGAGTCATGGGGAGGGGAATGGGTCTGAGTGAGTTACTTTTCAGAGGTCATTGTGGACTTGTTGGGCCAAAGGGCCTGTTTCCACATTGTAGAGATTTTATGATTCAAATGATTTGGATTCAAATATAGTGGATACTGGGTGAATAGGTCTTGAAGGTGCTTGGAGTGGGAGGGGGGAGTTTGGAGGTGGCATGGGAGCATAGAAGAACCACGGATTGCATGGAAGGGACTTGGGAACTTTCTGACACTAAACAACACTTGGTTCAAAACATGGCTTCATACTTGATGCTGATGTGAATTTCTGAGCACACCGTCATCAAGACTGCCTAGTGCTACCTCTGGAGCATGGATTGATTTGATTTCTATTTCAACTGAGGTACTGCTGAAGCCCATAACTTGGTTAGTTGTCGATCTTTTCTTTCAATATACTATGACCTGTCTCTTCTTTTCCATCCATTAAATGCTCTGACTTTCACCAATTCAATTCATCCATTAACCCCTAGGGTTTATAGATCTTCATAGGTTTCTGATGCTGAAAATGTGTTGCTGGAAAAGCGCAGCAGGTCAGGCAGCATCCAAGGACCAGGAGAATCGATGTTTCGGGCATGAGCCCTTCTTCAGGAATGCAGTCCAAAACTGATCTCCAGCATCTGCAGTCCTCACTTTCTCCTATTGGTTTCTGATGGTCAAGCAATGCTTCAGTTGACCTCTGAAGTATTCCCTACAACTCCACAGTTGGTAGTTTTGCCTTGAGTTGCCAAGGTTCTTCAGACTTCACACACTCCTTAAGTCTGTCCAGCTCACTACTGCATCTTCTCCTTTCACAGCTCTCCTTCAAACTTACATCGTTATTCAAAATGTGTCAGGGTATCCACCCTTATGTTTCTTACAATAAAACAGAAGCAAAAACCTATGATGCTGGAAATCTGAAATGTAACCCAGCAAATGTTGGAATGTTAGCAGGTCTGGCACCAGGTATGGAGAGGGAGAAAGGCCAGGCCTGTGACATTTTGAAAAATGTAAGGGGGGAATGTTAAGTAGAATGTGTTCCTCACCTGCATTTATTTATTCAATTATGGAATGAGGGCATTGCTGGCTAAGCAGCATTAATTGCCCATCCCTAATTGCCCAGAAGGCAGTTAAGAGTCAACCATATTGTTGTGGGTCAGGAGTCACATGTAGGTCAGACCAGGTAAGGACGGCAGTTTCCTTCCCTAAAGGACATTAGTGAACCAGATGGGGTTTTTGGACAATCCATAATGGATTCATGGCCATTAAACTCTTTTATTGAGTTCAAATTCCACTATCTGCAATAATATGCTAAGGGTAGCATTAATGATCAGGCAGTGTGACATCCCTTTAACTGTGGTTATCTCTTCCCCCACCCCATCTTTGCCAAAACTAAAAGTGTCGCCTCAAGAACAGAGCATTCACAAATCTTGATTGACTCACGGTAGTGATGAGGGAGGCAGAAAGGTACTTTGGTACCATCTTGGAGAATTGTCTCTGATGGGCACAAGGATTTCCCAAAGGAGGTATACCCCTTTCCACTTTAACCTGTCAGGAAACCCTGCAGAGTTCTCAACTGCCCATTTCAGAGCCCCAACAGGCCTAAGGTGAATGGGTTGGTTGGTGTCTTTCCCCCCATTAATATGGGGATTGTGCCTGGCAGTGGGTGGCAAAGTGGGTGGGTTGGGCCCCCTAACTTTTGCTTTAGTTTAATTCACCCCCCTCTGACCTTCAAAAGTGCTGGTGTTGAGCTGTAGAATTCATTGGATTGGTGCCTGGTCTTCTTTGTCAGCGTTCCTATGCAACACTTTAGTCCATTTTGTTATTTGAGAGATGCTAAATGAATGAATCTTACTGTTGTTCTATGTTTATACTTTATTTTCCTAATAAAATTTTAAAACATTTCTCTTACATTGTCGGGTTTGGAGAAACTTTCCAAAAACAGTTTATTTGTCTTTTCAGAATAGCCTGAATGACAATATTGCAGTTAGCTTAAAGCATATGAAAATTGAGCTGATCATTATCTTTCAGAGATCCCCATTCAATCTATGATGCATAAAAAGGCTGGAGGAATTCTGCAAAATGAGTATATTTATCACTGGTGTCGAACAGTGAACAAGTCTGCCATCACCTGCAGTGCCTGAAAGGTTAAGTCACTGGTTTGAGAAGCGTTTAGTTCCTTCAACAGATTTTCATGATCACACATTTGATATTTCTCACCATTGAAAATAAAAGTTGCATTTTAGATGTGTGAAGCTGTGAACTAGCTGTCACTTTGTGCAAGAGATGGAATGTCAAAGGAACAGTCATACCTTAAGTAGTCTGCTTCCCCTTCAAAACAACAATGACTTCCATTGTTCCCAAGAAAGAACGCTATTATTTATAATAGCCATTGCAGGGATTGCACATTCTTTTTGGTGAGGGAGACAGGGTAATTATTCTCATTTCTCCTCACCCCTTGGTTCTCTGTAATGAGATGTGTTTCAAAGGGAGCATTTAAATGAAACAGGGCTCTTAGGTACATTTAAATCTAAGGAAAGGATAAATTTTTGAGAATGGCTGCTGACAACTCCAAAATGCTTTCAGTCTGGACATGTAAGATACACATGAGCAGTACCCTGTCAGTGATGTCACTCTGCCCTGTTCACTCATGTTGTTTGTGTTTATTTGGGCACCATCATGTGTATAAATGTGCTTCACAAAGTGTACATGCAGAGACCAGAAGACCATGACATACAGGAGCAGAGGCCGATCCTTTAGCTCAGTGAATCTGCTCCGTGACTCAATGAGATCTGATAGTCCTCAACTCCACTCTCCTGCCTCTTCCCCATAACCTTTGTGGTGGAAAACCCATTTAGACTTTAGGGCTAACAAGGCCCGCTAGTATCTCAGAGAAAGCTAGCATAGGTTATAATTTTCTAAAGTTCCTCATATTCTGTAATGGACACATCAGATTGGAGAATAGTTAATGTAACAGCATTACTCACAAAAATAGGGAGACAGAAGGCAAGAAACTATTGATTTGTCAATTCTTGTAAAGGAGGTGTTGGAAGTAAATATTAGGGAGAGTATGGCAAAATACTTTTAAAAATCATAATTTATTCAGGTAGAGTCTTCTGCTTCTGTGAACAATGGATGGAGAAATATTTCCTGTCTCTGTTCTCTCCCAGAAAAATTAGTTGCTGCTGGTTTTATGGATGGGACTTCTGAAATCTAGGCTCTGGCATCATTTTTTCTAAGACACAAAGTCCTCTCTCTCTGAGAGAACTTGGGCATTGTTCTTTGATTGTTTAACCTATATGCTGATCTAAATTCAGAAATCGGTTGAGATTAGCCTCATTTGTTTCATCATGACTTTTACAGTTGCAATGGATTTAAATCCATTCCCTAAGATATTGTTTTGCTTCCTAGTCTGTGCTTTTCTTCCTGGGCTCCAGACCAAATCGCTCTCTAGGTGTATTCTAATCCTCTGTTTGAAAACCTTGTCAAAGCCAATGAACAGCGATTCACCCCTTCATGAGATAAATGTGTAAGGGCAAAAGCTGATATCCAATTAATCTTATCACAGACAAAATCACACAAACTGCTAATCCCACTGTTGATTTGGAGACACCTGCCAATACTTGTATTTGCACATAGTTCACTTTAACCCTAATTCATGTTGCTTTACAGCATTACCACTACTACAGACACTGCTGGACATGCATTAAAGCCCAACGGCTGCTTTTTAGCAATTCTCATCTCAGTTTGGAAGTAACAGAATTCATTGTCACCATAGACATCTTGTGGATCATTTCATGGTGCAGTATTGAAGGAATGCCATATTGAAAAAGCTGCTGTCCCTCAGCTGAATTGAAAAAATATGGACTTCTTGTGACGCAGGTGATTATTAAAGATACAGCATTATTTAAGAAACGGGTTTTCATCAAACCCAATTCCAATATCCAGGAAGGGCTAGAGCAGTCAGGGAGCCCAAATGGAAAACAAACATTGCTGCTTTCCACAGCATAAGTGTAACCCCCTTAACTCCACAATTCTCTTGCATGAACCTAGCTTTTGGGTGTGAGCAGGATCCAGAGCTGCAGGAGACTGCTGCCTGTGACTTGATGGAACGGCTCTTTGGAGGTTTTAAAGAAAATGGTTTCAGATCGGGTTTGTTTCTGCCCTGCAAAGAATTTAACTACAAATGTTCTTATTTACAAAGCAAGGGGATGGAGGTAAAACTTTACAGTTCAAACTGTTTTTTTCCAAAAAATAAAATCCAAGAAACTATTGGTATAGTGCGTGGGAAAAGAAACCTTCGTGGGTTTCAACAAGGAGATAGACAGATTCCTGTCAACAAATAGGAATCCGGATCCTTAGTAATGTGCTCATGAAACACTGTGGATATGTGGGTTTGAAGCAATCATCTCCTCTTACGTGAAACTGGGACTATAGGCCTGATACATTCACAGCTTTGTCAGTGGGGAAGGCAATGCAATTTTTCTACATTATAAGACTGTAAGATCATTTCCATATGTGGTGGAATGAATGTTTTCTCTTGGTGGGTGAGTTTAGAACTAGAGGACACTGGTTTAAAATTTGCTGTTGCCATTTTAGGGCAGGGATATGTAGAATTACTTTTTCTTTGGGGCTGTGTGCCTTTGGAATGCTCTGCCTCAGAAGACAGTGGAGATTGGGTCCTTGAGTATTTTTAGCAGTTGTAGATAGATTTGTACTAGGCAAGTTCTAGAGTCTACAGCACAGAAACAGACCCTTTGGTCTAACTTGTCCATGCCAACCAAGTTTCCCAAACTAAACTGTACCCACTTGCTTGCATTTGGCTTATGTCCCTCCAAACCTCTCCTATTCATGTAACTATGCAGATGTCTTTTAAATGTTGAAACTACACCTGCATCTACCACTTCCTCTGCTAGTTCATTCCACATAGGAGCCACCCTTTGCGTGAAAGTGTCCCTCAGGACTCTTTTAAATCTTTCTTCTCCCTCCTTAAAAGAAGGCCCACTAGGTTTGAACTCCCTCACCATGTCGAAAACACCTTTGTTACTCATCTCATCTGTGGCCCTCATGATTTTATAAATCCCTAGAAATGAGGGTTGCTCTTCAGACTGGAGGCCTGTGACCAGTGGTGTGCCACAAGGATTAGTGCTGGGTCCACTGCTTTTTGTCATTTATATAAATGATTTATATGTGAACAAAGGAGGTATAGTTAGTAAGTTTGCAGATGACACCAAAATTGGAGGTGTCATGGACAGCGAAGAAGGTTACCTCAAAATACAAAGGATCTTGGGCTGAGGAGTGGCAGATGGAGTTTAATTTAGATAAATATGAGGTGCTGCATTTTGGAAAGGCAAGACAGAGCAAGACTTATACGCTTAATGGTAAAGTTCTGGAGAGTGTTTCCGAACAAAGAGACCTTGGAGTCCAGGTTCATAGTTCCTTGAAAGTGGAGTCGTAGATAGGTAGGATAGTGAAGAAGGCATTTGGTATGCTTTCCTTTATTGGACATAGCATTGAGTATATGAGTTGGGAGGTCATGCTGCGGCTCGTTAGGCCACTTTTGGAATATTGTGTGCAATTCTGGTCTCCCTCCTATTGTAAGAATGCTGTGAAACTGAATAGGCTGGGGCTGTTTTCCCTGGAGCATCGGAAGCTGAGGGCTTACCTTATAGAGGTTTATAAAATCATGAAGGGCAGGGATAGGATAAATAGACAAGGTCTTTTACCTGGGGTGGGGGAGTCCAGAACTAGAGGGTATTGATTTAGGGCGAGAGTGGAAAAATTTAAAAGGGACCTAAGGGCCACCTTTTCATTCAGAGGGTGTTACGTGTATCGAATGAGCTACCAGAGGGAATGGTGGAGGCTAGAACAATTGCAACATTTAAAAGCATCTGGATGGGTATATGAATAGGAAGGGTTTAGATAGATATAGGCCAATGGCTGGAAAATAGGGCTAGATTAGGTTGGGATATCTGGTTGGCATGGACTAGTTGGACTGAGGGGTCTGTTTCCGAGCTGTATATCTTTGTGACTCTATAACTCCTCAACCTCCTACACTCCAGTGAAAGAAGTCCCTGCGTATCTAGCTTCTCCTTATAACTCAAACCCTCCAGACCCAGCAGCATCTGGTAAATATTTTTTGAACCCTCTCAAATGTAGTAATATCCTTCCTCGAGCAGGATGACCAGAACTGTACACAGCACTCCAAAAGTGGCCTCACCAACGTCCTGTAAACCTCAATATGACGACTCAGGTCCTATACTATTGATGAAGACCTTAGACTTAAAACATCGACCTCCTCCTTCTCGGATGCTGCGTGATGGTTGTGCTTTTCCAGCACCACACTCTTTGACTCCTATACTCAAAGACCTGAGCAATGATGACAAGTGTGTTATATGCCTTCTTCACTACTCTGTCTACCTGTGATGCAACTTTCAAAGAACTATGTAACTGAACCTCTAAGTTTCTGTGTTCAATAACAACACCAGGTTGGCTGGAATAAATGAGAATGTAGAATTCGAAACATACACAGATCTGCTGAGATTCTATCGGACAGTGGAGCAGGCTTGAGTGGTCCACTTCAGCTCTGATTTTGTTTATTCATTTTATATCAATGAAATTAGAGAAATAACACTTCCAATCTGCATTCGCCTCTTTGAACATGTTCAGGAGATTAGAAAGTTCAATTCAATTAAATATGAATTAAGCCTATTATTCATTGCTGAGTATTACGAAAGATGCCTGTTAACAGTATTAATTTATATATAAAATTAGCATTATCTCGTTCATGTCTTTTATGCATTTGATATTCTCTGATAGTGCATTGGTTAATATGGTGAAATGGAAGGTCCTTGTCTGCTATTTAGATTTCATTTTTAATCAGTTTGCATTACAAGAAGAAATTCTGTCTGTAGAAGAGACTAGTTTTGATTCTTCAGAAATGTTTTTACTCTCCCCTTTCACTTTGTTTCGTGCTGAACAGAATCTGGGAGCTTTTCTGGAGTTAAAAATATTTCTTTCATGCTGAATATCAGACATCAAGAATTCACAGACCAGGATGCAGAATAAATCTCATTCTAACTTGTCCTCATAATTGAGAGGAGCTGATGTTGGACTGAGGTGGACAAAGTTAAAAATCACTTAACACCAGGTTATGGTCCAACAGGTTTATTTGGGAGCATTAGCTTTTGAAACTCTGTGAAGGAGCTAGTCCTTCCAAATAAACCTGTTGGATTATAACCTGGTGTTGTGTGATTTTTATCTTTTTCCTCATAAAGTCATTTTAACCTGAACTTTTGAAGGTCTGAAAGTGTTTGCACGAATGCAACATTTCCATTCCCACTTCATCTTTCTTTATGATCTTGTTGAGTATGAATACTAAATTATTTCCAGATTACGGTGAATTGTGGACAAGTTTTGTTTTCTGGATATTTGCCAAATAAGCAATGAGGTTGTAACATTATAAACTAGTTGAAGGTAACTCCTTGACACTGGCTGAAGAGATTTCTTTCTTTGAGGGAAATGGAAGCTCACAACAGAGTCCAATCAATCTTATTAGGACTTTGATGGTCAATGCTTGATAGACAAATGGATTTTTTCCAACTTTGAGATTTCTTGCTATTTTTTGTACCAACAATCTCAACCAGATTTGAACTCGAGCAGCTTGTTGAATTGAATGGAATTAGTTTTGCATGGACTCAAATAAGTAAAGTGAAAAGTTTATAAGTTGTCATTTACAGTGCCATCTTAGGTACATATATACCTAGGTATAAAAAAAAGAAAAAGACTGTATATGTTATAAAACAGGAACAAAAACAGAAGGTGCTGAGGAAAGGTCACTGCACCCAAAATGTTAACTCTGATTTCTCCCCCCAGATGCTGCTCGATCAGCTGAGCTTTTCCAGCAACTTCTGCTTTTGTACCGAAGTACAATCTTTAGTTTGAATAGAGACATGAAGAAAAAATGTTACTTGACAGCTTCACACCTATAGGTCAGAAAAACAGGAAGCAAAGTTAAAAAGACAGACTTCACTGTCTCTGTCCAAAGTCTCTCTGGAGCAGCCCCACAGGGGGGACCTCCACATGGTCTGACCATTGGCTGCTGCCACACTCCAAGCTCGGCCACGACCACCACACTCTGCACTGGGCAGCGGGTCACTGGTGTGCCTACTCCAGACACTGGGGTCCCTGCTCTGGCCTCTGGACATTGGTGTCCCCTTTCCAATCACTGGTGGTGCCGCTGCAGGTCACTAGTGTCCCCACTCCAGGTCACTGGTCACTGGTATCCATGCTCCAAGTCATTGGTGTCCCTGCTCTGGGTCACTGGTCACTGGTGTCCTCATTCTGGGTCACTGATGTCCCCACTCCCGGTCACCGGTCACTGGTGTCCCCGCTCCGGATCATAGAGTCATAGAGATGTACAACACGGAAACAGACCCTTCGGTCCAACCCGTCCATGCCGACCAGATATCCCAATCCAATCTAGTCCCACCTGCCAGCACCCGGCCCATATCCCTCCAAACCCTCCCTATTCATATACCCATCCAGATGCCTTTTAAATGTTGCAATTGTACTAGCCTCCACCACTTCCTCTGGCAGCTTATTCCATTTACGTACCACCCTCTGAGTGAAACAGTTGCCCCTTAGGTCTCTTTGATATCTTTCCCCTCTCACCCTAAATCTATGCCCTCTAGTTCTGGACTCCCCCACCCCAGGGAAAAGACTTTGTCTATTTATCCTATCCATGCCCTCTCATGATTTTACAAACTTCTATTAGGTCACCCCTCAGCCTCCAACGCTTCAGGGCAAACAGCCCCAGCCTAATCAACCTCTTCCTATAGCTGAAATCACCCAACCCTGGCAACATCCTTGTAAATCTTTTCTGAATCCTTTCAAGTTTCACAACATCTTTCTGATAGGAAGGAGACCAGAATTGCATGCAATATTCCAACAGTGGTCTAACCAATGTCCTGTACAGCCACAACATGACCTCCCCAACTTCTGAACTCAATATTCTGACCAATAAAAGAAAGCAAACCAAATGCCTTCTTCACTATTCTATCTACCTGCGACTTCACTGGTCACTGGTGTTCCCGCTCCGGGTAACGGGTCACTGGTCACTTACGTTCCTGCTCCAGGTCACTGGTGTCCCCATTCCGAGTCACTGATGTCACCACTCCGAGTCACTGGTGTCCCCCTCCAGGTCACTGGTATCCCAACTCCGAGTCACTGGTGTCCCCCTCCAGGTCACTGGTGTCCCAACTCTGGGTCACCGGTGTCCCAACTCCTGGTCACTGGTGTCCCAACTCCTGGTCACTGGTGTCCCTTCACTGGTCACTGGTGTCCCCACTCTGGGTCAGTGGTCTCTGGTGTCCCTGCTCTGGGTCACTGTTCACTGATGTCCCTGCTCTGGGTCACTGGTCACTGATGTCCCTGCTCTGGGTCACTGGTAACTGGTGTTCCTGCTCTGGGTCACTGTTCACTGATGTCCCTGCTCTGGGTCACTGGTCACTGGTGTTCCTGCTCCGGGTCACTGGTCACTGGTGTTCCTGCTCTGGGTCACTGGTCACTGGTGTTCCTGCTCCGGGTCACTGTTCACTGGTGTCCCCACTCTGGGTCACTGGTAACTGGTGTTCCTGCTCCGGATCACTGTTCACTGGTGTCCCCACTCTGGGTCACTGGTAACTGGTGTTCCTGCTCTGGGTCACTGGTAACTGGTGTTCCTGCTCCGGGTCACTGTTCACTGGTGTCCCCACTCTGGGTCACTGGTCACTGGTGTTCCTGCTCCGGGTCACTGTTCACTGGTGTCCCCACTCTGGGTCACTGGTAACTGGTGTTCCTGCTCCGGGTCACTGTTCACTGGTGTCCCCACTCTGGGTCACTGGTCACTGGTGTTCCTGCTCCGGGTCACTGTTCACTGGTGTCCCCACTCTGGGTCACTGGTAACTGGTGTTCCTGCTCCGGGTCACTGTTCACTGGTGTCCCCACTCTGGGTCACTGGTAACTGGTGTTCCTGCTCTGGGTCACTGGTAACTGGTGTTCCTGCTCCGGGTCACTGTTCACTGGTGTCCCCACTCTGGGTCACTGGTAACTGGTGTTCCTGCTCTGGGTCACTGGTCACTGGTGTTCCTGCTCCGGGTCACTGTTCACTGGTGTCCCCACTCTGGGTCACTGGTCACTGGTGTTCCTGCTCTGGGTCACTGGTCACTGGTGTTCCTGCTCCGGGTCACTGTTCACTGGTGTCCCCACTCTGGGTCACTGGTAACTGGTGTTCTTGCTCTGGGTCACTGGTCACTGGTGTTCCTGCTCTGGGTCACTGGTCACTGGTGTTCCTGCTCTGGGTCACTGGTAACTGGTGTTCCTGCTCTCGGTCACTGTTCATTGATGTCCCTGCTCTGGTTCACTGGTCACTGGTGTTCCTGCTCCGGGTCACTGTTCACTGGTGTCCCCACTCTGGGTCACTGGTAACTGGTGTTCCTGCTCTGGGTCACTGGTAACTGGTGTTCCTGCTCTGGGTCACTGTTCATTGATGTCCCTGCTCTGGTTCACTGGTCACTGGTGTTCCTGCTCCGGGTCACTGGTCACTGATGTCCTTGCTCTGGGTCACTGGTCACTGGTGTTCCTGCTCTGGGTCACTGGTAACTGGTGTTCCTGCTCTGGGTCACTGGTAACTGGTGTTCCTGCTCTCCGTCACTGTTCATTGATGTCCCTGCTCTGGTTCACTGGTCACTGGTGTTCCTGCTCCGGGTCACTGGTCACTGATGTCCTTGCTCTGGGTCACTGTTCACTGGTGTCCCCACTCTGGGTCACTGGTAACTGGTGTTCCTGCTCTGGGTCACTGGTCACTGGTGTTCCTGCTCTGGGTCACTGGTCACTGGTGTTCCTGCTCTGGGTCACTGGTAACTGGTGTTCCTGCTCTCGGTCACTGTTCATTGATGTCCCTGCTCTGGTTCACTGGTCACTGGTGTTCCTGCTCCGGGTCACTGTTCACTGGTGTCCCCACTCTGGGTCACTGGTAACTGGTGTTCCTGCTCTGGGTCACTGGTAACTGGTGTTCCTGCTCTGGGTCACTGTTCATTGATGTCCCTGCTCTGGTTCACTGGTCACTGGTGTTCCTGCTCCGGGTCACTGGTCACTGATGTCCTTGCTCTGGGTCACTGGTCACTGGTGTTCCTGCTCTGGGTCACTGGTAACTGGTGTTCCTGCTCTGGGTCACTGGTAACTGGTGTTCCTGCTCTCGGTCACTGTTCATTGATGTCCCTGCTCTGGTTCACTGGTCACTGGTGTTCCTGCTCCGGGTCACTGGTCACTGATGTCCTTGCTCTGGGTCACTGGTCACTGGTGTTCCTGCTCTGGGTCACTAGTCACTGGTGTTCCTGCTCTGGGTCACTGTTCACAGGTGTCCCCGCTCCAGTCGCTGGTGTCTCCACTGGCTGCCAGCTCCTAACACACTGTAGAGCCTGGGACAAGGTGTCCAGGGCCAAGAGAAAGAAGGAGAGAGGGCAAATTAATGAAAAAGATGAAAAAGTACAGGCGGAGCAGAGGAGTCCCGGCTGAAGAGCCCTATTCTTGTCGCCATCATATGAAATGATATAGCATCAAACTACATTCCTCCTCGTAATTATCTACCTTACTGCCCAAAATGTTTCTGTATTTTTATTTCATCTTGTAGTCAATTCTTGCAATGTTCTACTTTGATACTCATGGTTGAACAATAATTAAGGAAAGACATTTTGCCGAGATCTCTCCCATGTTAAACTCTGCTCCACTGAAAACAATAAAGCAAATGCTCCAACCTCCAATGATGTCATCAATATAATGTCAAGATTTTGACTTTCATTCATCACCTTTTAGGCATTAATAATAACTGTCAACTTCTTTATTTCTAGGTCCACTGAGGTTCATCGCGCAGACAAAGTCAGTCTCTGCTTATGCAGGAGACACTGCCCTGCTAAAGTGTGAAGTTTTTGGTGAACCCATGCCTTCCATTCATTGGCAGAAAAACCACAATGATCTGAAGTTAAGTGCTGAAGACACACGTGTGTCTGTTCTCCCCTCTGGATCGTTGGTGATCAGTAAACTTCAGGCAGAGGATAGCGGGTCCTACCGTTGCCTGGCAGAAAATCCTGGAAGCTCAAGGACTGGAAATGATGCTGAGCTTTACGTTTTGTCTGGTAAGAAAATGAGAATTATCGTTTTTTTTTTAACTCCACTGAAAAACAGAATATACTTCCACCTTGCCCTTTGAAGGTGTTGAATTACCTGACTTGCAAGATGGAAAAGTGGAACTTCTCACTTTAAGGAGTGTTATGGATCAGGCCAGACCCCCTTAAAACATTTCAAGAAAACAACCTTGCGAGTTGTTTTAAGCAGGTGTAGTGGGGATATTCCAGGAGGGATGCAGCTGGCCCAACCATTTAGTTTGAAACAAAACTCAATTTATTTGCAAGATGATCAAATGAAACACAAACAAAACAGAACAGAATACAGAATAACTTATTTCTGGATTAGTGGTGCTGGAAGAGCACAGCAGTTCAGGCAGCATCCAAGGAGCAGCGTAACTTAATCTATCCGAAAACCCAACAGATTTTCCCAACTTAATGATGCTGTCCCAAATTCCTGCAACAGTCCCCATAAACACTCATTGAACACAGAACATAGAATGTTACAGCACAGTATAGGCCCTTCAGCCCTTGCTGTTGTGCTGACCTGTGAAATTAATCTAACCTATACCGTTCCATTATTATCCATATGTATGTCCAATGCCCATCCAAATGCCCTTAACATCGGCGAGTCTACTATTGTTGTAGGCAGGCCATTCCATGCCCTACTATTCTCTGAGTAAAGAAACTACCCCTGATGTCTGTCCTAAATTTATCACCCCTCAATTTAAAGCTGTGTCCCCTCGTGTTAGTCTTCACCATCTGAGGAAAAAGGCTCTCGCTGTCCAACCCTCCAATTATCTTATACATCTCAATTAAGTTAGCTCTCAACCTTCTTCTCTCCAACAAAAACAGTCTCAGTTCCCTCAGCCTTTCCTCATAAGATCTTTCTTCCATTCCATCCTGGTAAATTTCTTCTGAACCCTTTCCAAAGCTTCCACATCCTTCCTGTAATGTGGTGACCAGAACTGTACGCAATACTCCAGGTGCAGCCTTACCACTGTCTTGTACAGCCGAAGCACGACCCTGTGGCTCTGAAACTCAATCTTCCTACCAATAAATGCCAACACACCATATGCCTTCTTGACAACCCTATCAATATGAGTGGCAACTTTCAGGAATTTATGCACCTGGACACCAAGATCTCTCTGTGCCCAGTACTCTGCATTCCTGTTACTTCTTCCAAAGTGAACTACCTCAAACTTTTCCGCATTAAACTCCATTTGCCACTTCTCAGCCCAGCTCTGCATCTTATCTATGTCCCTCTGTAACCCACCACATCCTTCGGCACTATCCACAACTGTGCTTACCATAGTGTCATCTGCAAATTTACTAAGCCATGCTTCAATGCTGACCTCCAGATCATTTATAAAAATGACGAACAGCAATGGCCCCAAAACAGATCCTTGCGGCACACCACTAGTAATTTAGCTCCAGGATGAACATTTCCCATCAACCACCACCCGCTATCTTCTTTCAGCTAGCCAATTTCTGATCCAAACTGCTAAATCACCTTTAATCCCAAAACTCCGTACTTTGTGCAATAGCCTATCATGTGGAACCTTATCAAATGCCTTACTGAAGTCCACATACAGCACATCAACCGCCTTACCTTTATCCACCTGTTTGGTCACCTTCTCAAGGAACTCAATAAGGTTAGTGAGGAATGACCTACCCTTCACAAAACCTTTCCTCATCAAGTCATTCCTCTCGAGATGATTATATATCCTCTCTCTTCTAACCTTTTCCAACACCTTACCCACAACCGAATAAGGCTCACTGGCCTATAATGACCAGGGTTGTCCTGACTCCCCTTCTTACACAAGGGAACAATATTTGCTATCCTCCAGTCTTCTGGCACTATTCTTGTAGACAATGATGACATAAAGATCAAAGCCGAAGGCTCTGCAATCTCCTCCCTGGCTTCCCAGAGAATCTGAGGATAAATCCCATCCGGCCCAGGGGTCTCACATATTTTCAGATCTTCCAAAATTGCTCAAACCTTCTCTTTGTCAACCTCAGTCCTATTTAATCTTGTAAGCCTATATCTCCATGTTCTCACTAAAATTCCCTTTTCCGATATGAATACTGACTAAAGGTTTTCATAAAGCGTTTCCCCTATGTCTTCAGATTCCACACACAATTTTCCAACTTAAACAACGGCACTTGCTGATGAGAGGAACCACCACAGGATATCCCTGCACTGCCTGCCACTTCCCTTTCCTACCCCTGACAGTAACCCATCTACATGTGGCTATGGAGTAACTATCTCCTTGTAACGCCTCTTAATAATACCCTCTGCCTCCCGAACGATCTGAAGTTCATCCAGCTCCAGTTCCCTAACACGGTTCTTGAGGAGCTGGATTTGGGTGCACTTCCCACACACAAAGTCAGCAGGGACAATAGAAGTGACCCTTACCTCCCGCATACTGCAGGAGGAACATTCAACTGTCCTAACCTCCATTCCCGCTATTCTAAATTCCCATATAGACTGACGGAAAAAAAAAGAAACATGGAAGAATACACTTATCATCTTACCAACCGTCGCACAGAACATTTTTCTTTGGTTAGAGGAGGAGGATGGGCGGGAGACACTACCCGAGTGGTGTTTTGGATAAAGCAACCGCCCAAATATGTGACCTCATGACCTCTCCAACTGCGTCCAGAAAACTGA
The DNA here is from genome assembly GCF_047496795.1 of Chiloscyllium punctatum. Classification (NCBI taxonomy): domain Eukaryota; kingdom Metazoa; phylum Chordata; class Chondrichthyes; order Orectolobiformes; family Hemiscylliidae; genus Chiloscyllium; species Chiloscyllium punctatum. Next base: position 131,505,657 of record NC_092739.1, on the reverse strand, counting down.
AGAAAAACCGGAACAAAAAGAAATTTAAACCATGTACTCATGTATCCTGACAAGGTCAGCTGCTCCCTGGAGACCTTGTGACTCCTCCAACTGCGTCCAGGAACTCCTGGGCAAAAAAGGAAAAATCCAATACAGGTGCTTACAGGAGAGATGTCAGAGAGAGGAAGGATCAGCATGGACCTGCTTCCTTGGGTCCAGAGAGAGAGATCAATGTGGACCTGCTTCTTTGGGTCCAGCGAGAGAGAGGATCAACATAGACCTGATTCTTTGGGTCCAGAGAGAGTGAGGATCAGCATGGACCTGCTTCTTTGGGTCCAGCAGTTTCACAACTGACTGCCTGCTAAAACCAAACCAAAACAGGGAAAAGCTGAGCTGGGAGAACTGGCCCCTCCCCTTTCATTGTACAAGTTTAATTTTAAACTTGAAAGCCTTTTTCCTGGGGGAAGCTTTGACAAAGGGTCAGTTAGACTCGAAACATAAGCTCTTTTCTCTCCTTACAGATGCTGCCAGACCTGCTGAGATTTTCCAGCATTTTCTCTTTTGGTGACTGTGTTGGTTTGTTTTTGTGATTAGAAACCTGTGACCAGCAGTGTATCACAGGGATCAGTGTTAGGACCCTTGCTGTTTGTTATGTACCTTATCAACTTGGATGTGAATGTAAAAGGTATAATTATTAAGTTTCTAGATGACACGAGAATTAGTTGTGGTATTGATAGTGAGGAGGATGGTCTTAGGCTGCAGACTGATATTGTTCAGCTGGTGTATTGGGCAGAGCAATGGCAGATGTAACCTCTGTATGAAACATTGGTTAGGCCACAGATGGAGTACTGTGGGCAATCCTGGTGATTACATTTTCAGAAGGATGTGATTGCACTGGAGCAGGTGCAGAGGAGATTCACCAGGATTCTGCTTGGAATGAGAATTCTCAGTTATGAGGACAGGCTGGATGGGCTGGGTTTGTTTTCCTCAGAGCAGAGGAGGCTGAGGGGTGTTAGGCATAGACAAGATAGATTGTGAGAATCTCTTCCCCGTGACTGATGTGTCTAAGACCAGAGGGCATAAATTTAAGGTGAGAAGCAAGTGATTTAAAGGAGATATGAGTAAAGATTTTTTTCACCCAGAAGCTGGTAGTATGTGCTGCTGAGAGGATGATGGAGGCAATTACTCTTGCAATATTTAAGAGGCATCTGGATGAGTATTTAAAATGGCGGAGCATAGTAGGCTGTGAATCAAGTGCAAGTAAATGGGATTAGTGTAGTTTGGTGTTCGTTGATCAGCACAGATTTTGTGGGCCGAAGGACATCTTTCTATGCTATATGACTCTTTGCGCCTTCCTCAATAATCTTTCACCATTTGTTTGCCTTTGCATTACCGTCAAGACAGTTTTCTCATAGGGCACTAATATAACATTTCAATTTCCCATAGGAACCATCCTCTTGACCTTTCCATAAAATTTTCAATGTAGTGTCAAGTACAGCTGCCCAAAGTCATTTCATTAAAGTCTATTCCTAACTAGGGGACGCAGGGAAGTTTCAGCCTAGCAGTCAAAGCTAAAACTGAAGCTAGACACAAGACAACAAGGTGCTGAAACAATTTTAATGGGAACATGTTTACAAATGTGACACAAGTGGATCTTTCAACCATGACATGTATAAATACTTTGGTTTGCACAGAGAGAGGATTTAAATTCATGCCTGTGATTCCCCATGGGGCGAGTTTCAGGTCATGAATATGATTTTTCATTCTCTCTCTTGAGACTAGCCTAACTCGCTTGTGGAAATCAAATCATATTTCACAGTTGTTTGTGCTGCATCTTATGCATATTTGGACTGACACCAGGAACAGGACTCCAAACGGAAAGAGTAACCTGTTTCTTACTCGTCAGTTCTGCTTCTATTTCTGTCAGTCGGTGATGAATTCTGCTCCACATTCATACTGGGAAGAAACAGAACTGTGAATACTTGACCACCTTAAACAATTTATATTTGTAATGCCTCTTCAAGCACCTTCTGCTTTAAACTTAAAATCACTCTGTGTCCTGATTTTTATGATCTCTAATGGTATAATTTAGACATTGTTTGGTACATGTATCATGTGCTGGAAGAAACACAGATAAAGCACTTTGGAGTTGTCATTTAATCACAGTCCTCGATTTGGAATCCCAGCAAGCGATTGTTGCTTGCTGATACTCTTGGAGATGAGGGGAAAATTGATGAATGTTTACAGGGACAGAAGCCAGAGTTACTGCTGAATTTGACATTCGGGTTCCATTACCACCATTTTTTTTTGAAAATCTCAGTTTCTTTGCAGCAGCCAGGCAGACTGACAGTGTGTTGGAGATGATCTGTGGCATTTGGACATGATGGACATGGGGATTGGCAAAGATTGCATGGCAGTGTCTTTCTTCTGACTGCTCAAAGTTCCCTGCATTATATCTGTTTGTGGTGAGATAAATGACTTAATTTATTTTAATGCTTTTCTTGTGAAGGGTTTAGTTGATGGATGAGGGTGTGGTTTCGTTGGCACATTGTATGAATGGTCATTCTGAGTGTGGGGCATTAAGTGAAGGCCACCTTGTTGGGTTGTGAGGTTCTCACAGCCACGTTGGGAAACGATTGTGTGGCAGAGGTTTAGGATGATAAGGAGCTAGACTAATGGAGCTGATCCAATTTTTATTGATCAAACAAAATAATCAATGGAAGGCTTGGGCAATGATATTCACGCTGAGGATGCATTGTTGAGACCTCAGACAGGCGTGAAGCTTTGAATTCCCACAGGCCTTGCCCAATTTATTAGAAGAACCTAATTTCATGGTTTTGAATGCTGTTGCCTGGCTGATAATGAGAGTTACGGGGATTTAGAGACTGGGTAGCTGTTGGGACGAGAAGAGACAAAAAAAAACTGCAGATGCTGGAATCCAAAGTAGACAAACAGGAGGCTGGAAGAACGCAGCAAACCAGACAGCATCAATAGGTAGAGAAGTCAACATTTTAGGTATGATCCTTCTTCAGCATTCAGAAGGAAGAAGGGTCATACCTAAAGCATCGAATTCTCCACCTCCTGACACTGCCTGGCTTGCTGTGTTCTTCCAGCGTCGAAAAGGGTGGTGCTGGAAAAGGCACAACAGGTCAGGCAGCATCCGATCTATCTGCTAAAATAACATTTTCATTCCAAAAGGGAAGGACGCAAAAAAAACCCCAGTAATTATCAGCTTATAGGCTGAATATTACTTTAATATCTGTCTTTGGGAAAATGTTAATCTATTTTAAAGGATGGAGTACAACAACATTTAGAAATGCATTATGTAATTAAGCAGAATTGGCATGGCTTCATGAAGAGGAAATTATGTCTGATAAATTTAATAGAATTTGAGAATAGAATTCTTTAAGGTCGTAACAAGTACAATAGATGAAGGAGAAACAAGTAGATAGATTTGAATTTCCAAAAGACATGCAATAAGTACTGCACTTTAGACCACGGATTAATTATTAGCATGGATTGTCCAGCCAGTAGAAATTGGGATAAGGAGGGTATTTTCAGAATAGAAAACTGTAACTTGTGAATTGCTGCAGGGATCAGTGCTGAGGCCACAATTATTTGCAATTTTTATGAATGAATTGGATGACAAGTGTATGTGCAGTCACCAGTGGGAAGGAAAGTAAATGTGGGTGACATAAAGAGTTTGGGATATTGCCAGGTTAAGAGAATGAACAAAAACGTGGCAGATGGAATATAACACAGGAAATGGTAAATTATGGCACCCTGGAATGAAGAATGGAAGAGATGAATTTTATTTACATGAAGAAAGACTACAGAAAGCTGCAGGAAAGAGGCATTTGGGGGTCCTTGTGTATGAGTCACCAAAAACTGACATATAATTTCAGGATGTACTCGGGAACACAAATGGAATATTGCCTTTATTGCAAAGGGAATGGAAAACAAATATAGGAAAGTCTTGTTTCTTTCCTTCGTTAATGGGATGCAGGTTTCATTGGTCAGAGGAGCATTCATTACCCATCCCTAATTGCATAAAAAGTCAACCGTATTGCTGTGAGTCTGAGTCACAGGTAGTCCAGACAAGGTGAACCAGTTTCCCCAGCAATGACCAATGGACTCCAAATTCCAGATATTTATTGAATTCAAATTTCACCATCTGCTATAGAAGGATTCAAACCCAGATCCCTAGAATATCACCGGGGTGTCTAGATTGATAGTCTTATGATAATACTGCTAGGCCATCACCTCCACCATTGAAACTATGCAAGACACTAATTAGACCACACCTGGAATACTGTAAATGGTTTTGGTCACCTTATCGAAGGAAAGATACAGTGACACTAGAGGCAGTCGAGAGAAGGTTCATTAGGTTGATCCCAAATATGGAGGGGCTTTCTTATGAAAAGAGGCTGAGTAGATTGGGCCTGAACTCATTGGAGTTTAGATGAATGAAAGGTGACATTATTGAAACATACATGATTCTTAGGGAGCTTGACAGGGTAAATGTTGAAATGTTGTTTTCCCTTGTGTCAGAATATAGAACAAGAGGGCATAATCTCAGAGTTAGGTAACACTCATTTATGACACAGATTAGGAAGAATTCCTCCTGTTGAGGCTTGGTCATGAAAATGTTCAAAGCTGAGATAGACAGATTTTTATTCAGTAAGGGGGTGAAGGGCTATGGGAAAAAGGCAGGAAAATGGGATTGAAGATCATCAGCTCAACTATAATTTCATTGAGTGGTGAAGTAGACACAGAGAATCACACAGCACAGAGCAGTGTCTTCATCTCATCGTGTCTGCACCAACCTATCCATACTAGAACATAGAACAATACAGCACAGAACAGGCCCTTCTGCCCTGGATGTTGCGCTGACCTGCAAACTAATCTAAGCTCATCCCCCTACACTATCCTATCATCATTCATGTACTTATCCAAGGATTGCTTAAATCTCCCAAATGTGGCTGAGTTAATTACATTGGCTGGCAGGGCATTCCACCTCCTTACCACTCTCTGAGAAAAGATCCTGCCTCTGACATCTGTCTTAAACCTATCACCCCTCAATTTGTAGTTATGCCCCCTCATACATGCTGACGTCATCATTCTAGGAAAAAGACTTTCGCTGTCTACCCTATTTAATCCTCTGATCATCTTGTATGCCTCTATCAAATCCCCTCTTAGACTTCTTGCCAATGAGAACAGACCCAAGTCTCTCAGCCTTTCCTCATAAGAGCTTTCCTCCAGACCAGGCAACAGTCCAGTAAATCTCCTCTGCGCCTTTTCCAATGCTTTTCCTGTAATGGGGTGACCAGAACTGTACACAATATTCCAAGTGCGGCCGCACTAGCGTTTTGTATAGTTGCAGCATGACATTATGGCTCCGGAACTCAATCCCTCTACCATTAAAACCTAACACACTGTATGCCTTCAGAGTAGCGCTATCAACCTGGGTGGCAACTTTCAGGGATCTATGTACATGGACTCCAAGATCCCTCTGCATATCCACACTACCAAGAATCTTTCCATTGACCCAACATTCTGCCTTGCTGTTTTTCTTCCCAAAGTAAATCACCTCATATTTAGTTGCATTAAACTCCATTTGCCACCTCTCAGCCCAATTCAGCAGTTTATCCACATCCCCCTGCAACCTGCAACATTTTTCCACACTGTCCACAACTCCACCGACTTTAGTAGCATCTGCAAACTTACTAACTCACCTATGCCCGCGTTTAAGTCATTTTTAAAAATGACAAATAGCATTGGTCCCAAAATAGATCCTTGTGTCACACCACTCGTAACTAGACTCCAGGCTGAATATTTTCCACCATCCACCACTCGCTGCCTTCTTACAGAAAGCCAGTTTCTAATCCAAATTGCTAAATCACCCTCAATCCCATGCCTCTGCATTTTCTCCAACAGCCTACCATGTGGAACCTTATTAAAGACTTTATTGAAGTCCATGTATACCACGCCAACTGCCCTACCCTCATCTACATGCTTGGTTACCTTCTCAAAAAGTTCAATGAGGTTTGTGAGACATGACCTGCCCTTGATGAAACCATGTTGACTATCTGCAACCAAATTGTTGCTTGCTAGATGATTAAAAATTCTATCCTTTAAAGTCCTTTCCAAAACTTTTCCTACAACAGATGTAAGTGTCACTGCTCTATAATCACCTGGGTCATCTCTACTGCCTTTCTTGAACAAGGGCACAACATACTAATCCTAATTTTTAGCTTTTGGCCCATAGCCCTGAATGCTGTGACATTTCAATAGCTCATCCAAGTACTTTTTCAAGGTTATGATGTTTTCCATCTCTACTGTCATTTGCTACAAACTCACTGACTCCCACAATTACTTGGACTACACCTCCTCCCATGCAATATCCTGCAAAAACTCCAATCAGTTCTCCCAATTTCTCCATCACATCTGCTCGGATGAGGAGATATTCCACTCCCAAGCATCCCTGATGTCCACCTATTTTGAACTACGTGCTTTTCCCTGCTCTGTTAACCAGACAGCCCTTCACCACACCATCTCCATTCCCTGTTCCACTATTCTAAACCCCCCCCCAAACACAATAAAGACAGAGTGCCCCTTGTCCTCACCTACCATCCTATCAGTCTCCGCATCCAATGCATCATCCTTAAGTACTTCCTCCAACTTCAAATGGACCCCACCACCAAGAACACCTTCCCCTCCCCATCCCTTCTGCCTTCCCTTTGACAGTCCTTGGTTTGCGCCGATCTCCCTACCAACCCCCTGAAACCGCAATTACCTTTGCCTGCAACCGGAAAAGGTACAAAACCTGCCAGCACATCACCCCCCTCACCTCCATTCAGGGCCCCAAACAATCCTTCCAGGTGAAACAGAAGTTCACCTGCCTCTCTTCCAACCTAGTTTACTGTGGTATTCTCTACATCGGGGAAACCAAGTGTAAATTTAGGAACGGTTCGCCAAGCATCTCAGCTGGGCCCGCCGGGGTTGACTGGACCTTCCAGTCACTGCCCATTTCAATTCCCCTTCCCACTCCCTTTCCAACATGACCATCCTTGGCCTCCTCCACTGCCACAATGAACCAAACTGCAAATTGGAGGAACAACATCTCATCTTCCAGCTGGGCAGCCTACAGAGGGATTTGACTGAGACAAGGTGGGGATCTCAGTCAAATCCCTCGAACTCAGCACTGCCTTCCTAACCTGCAATCTTCTTCCTGACCTCTCCGCCCCCACCCCCACTCCGGTCTATCACCCTCACCTTGACCTCCTTCCATCTATCGCATTTCCAACGCCCCTCCCCCAAGTCTCTCCTCCCTACCTTTTATCTTAGCCTGCTGGACACACTTTCCTCATTCCTGAAGAAGGGTTCATGCCCGAAACGTCGATTCTCCTGCTTTGACTGTAAAACAACAGAATGATAGCACCTGTGTTATTAAAACCAAATCACTTCTCTCTTTATCTCTTTTTTCAGGCCCAAGCTGTTCACTTACCTGAGAACCAATCATACCATTGATGTCAGGCAGAAGACCTTAGTCATTGATAACTAGTCACTGGTTGATTGACCAATCAATGTCTTACTTCTAAACAAAGCATCATTTGTGATGCAATCTCTTGACTCCAGTTAGTCAACCCAAATTTCAATTATTGCTCCGTCAAACAGATGTTGACATGACAATTGCCATAAATGACAGGTTACTTAGTTTTTAAAACATACCGCAATCCTTTAACATACTGATTTCAGCTGACAATTTTAACAGGAAAACAAAGAAATCGTGGACTTTACAACAGTGCCTGCAAACTTTAGAGTGTATTCTATTTTCATTGAATGGAGCCATTGTTCACACAGTCATGACATTTTTTTCATTAAACTAGTTGCCTGTTAATTTGTTGACAAAATTGTTTCCGTTCTATTTGTGAGGAACATATAAACAACAGCTGCTGTACATTCAAAAATCCAGTATCTAACTCCCCATTAAAGAAGTTAATTTAATTAAAATGACACATATGGTGATATAAGAAAAAAATGGAATGTATTCAATGCTTCCAACTAGCGAAGTAAGATAAGTTACATTGCAAAATAAAGAGTGGAAAATGTTTGGTGTCAAGACTTGGAATTGAGAGCTTGCACAATTTGAACTTTTCAATTCACTTTTTAGAACTTCAGCTTTGAACAGATTGTCCCGTGTTTGTCACTCCAGTTCACCCAGTTAAAAATTGGAGTAATGAACTCAGATTGGTTCCTTAGTCTTGTAAATTATAGTGGTCCAGTGAATCCCACATTCTGTCCCTGTGAGCACAGACTGTGGATCCCTGACACTGAGATCACATACATTCTTGAGCTGGCACTTGCTAATAGTGAGACCAATTGCCAATTTCCCAGAAGTGGTCTCCTAATTGATCGACTGCCTGTCTGCTCACCTTCTTAGGAGAAAGTGACGACTGCAGATGCTGGAGATCAGAGCTGAAAAATGTATTGCTGGAAAAGCGCAGCAGGTCAGGCAGGAGAATCGATGTTTTGCACATAAGCCCTTCTTCATTCCTGAAGAAGGGCTTATGCCTGAAACGTCGATTCTCCTGCTCCTTGGATGCTGCCTGACCTGCTCATCTTCCTATAAAGGATGCTGGGTAGCTGGCGCTATCAGAGATGGGCAGTTCTGGTACCTCAGCTGGCCCACCAGAGAAAGTTGATCCGTGAACTATGCCTGCAACACTGTAAGGGCTCATCAACATGGAAGAGCCCTGCTTGCCTGCAGGGAAGATAATAACTATCCCTTTTCAGACCATATTAAAGGAGCGTATGCTTTTGATTTCTGAACCAAAAATAGTTGTAATTCTCAATTGGATAGCACTTACGGAACAACTCTGAGTCTGCCAATAACCAAAGCAACAACCAATTTAAGATAATCAGTTGAGCTTGTAACATGATTCATTTGCACTTGTTAGTGGCATCAGCTCTTCATGAGGACCCAAATCCCAGTGAAAAGTGGGTGGCATGGGCAAGTTGGGTTGAAGATATTGTTTTCATGTTGTCAATCTCTAGAACTCGATAATATAAATCTGACTCTGCTACATTTGCATTCATGTGTGTGTGTGTTTGCGTGTGTACCGGTATATGTTGAAGGATGTGGGTGTGGAGTACCAAATGTCTTTGCTGGTTTGTTGGAAGGGAAATTGATATCAGGCATGAAGAGAGTGGTTGATTTCCCATAGTCTCCTCTACGATCACAGGTAAGTTGGGGTAGGATAGTGTTGTAAATTTGCAGTCCAATGTTCTTTTAAACAACCCATTGGTCATATAAGGTGAAAGGAAATGATTTTAGGCAACAGCAACATGAATGGAACCCAAGGAAGTGTTAGAAACATGCCTCAGCCAATTTTAGGATAGAAACAGAACAGGGAAGAAAGTTGGAAGAGAAAGGTAGCCAATGTAGAGGAAGTAATTTTTGTCAGTGCAGACTGGCTGGGCCAAAGGTCCTGTTCTGTAGTGTACGATTCTGTGACACCATATACTCACAACAAGCACTGTGCACCCAGCTGAAACATTGGAGGAAAGGGAAGAATATCTGATTCAGCAGGTTCAAAGAGATGGGGTTGAGGCAAGGACAATGTAAAGGATCAGCTTGAGTCTTAAGAGAGAACTTACATTATGATAAGATTCACAACCAACAGCATTTATTGCGGATAGAATCCTCAGTAACCTGTGAACGGTCCCTAAACTCCCACATCCAACAAGAAGAGCATATCACTCCACTAAAGGCCATTTTTGCTCCTTCATTACAACTCTGATGAGGTGAACAAAGTTAAAAATCACACAACACCAGGTTATAATCCAACAGGTTTAATTGGAAGCACTAGCTTTTGGAGCACCGCTCCTTCATCAGCTGGTTGTGGAGGACACAATTGTCAGACACAGAATTTATAGCAAAAGTTTACAGTGTGATGTAACTGAAATTATCCATTGAGAAATACTTGATTGTTTGTTAATTCTCTCATCTGTTAGAATGACCATGATAGTTTCACTTCTTTCATAACTAAATCACAAAACATTTTTTAAAATTACATTCTCAAGTGTCTGCGTAATCCAAGATGGAAGACAGGAAAAATTTCTGGCTGTAACAGCTGCTCCTTTTTTGAGGTATTTTCGGTGTTGGAGGTGATTTCCTCGACTTCCAGGAGCAGCAATTACTGTTTTATATGCTGTTGCATTGTTTTGGAACTTTGGAGAAAAAAAGTCAAAACAACAGCACTTTTAAAAGGGAGAGGAACAGACAAAGGAAGCACATGGTGAGGTCAGTGCAGGAGAGAGAGAGAGAGAAACTGACACAGCAATGAACCTGTACAGTTACTGCCTTTGCTGTTTGAATTCATGTATCACTGGATATCGGAGTGCGTCTGGGAAATTAACAAACAGTGAATTTCACAACTAATCTTGGAGGAACATGTTTGGGAGTGGTCACAGCACAGAAACAGAGAAGTGAATAAATGAATAGTTAAGCGTGGCCTTACAGTACATTTGCAGTAATGAGTAGAGTGGGCTCTTCCTTGATTATATGTTTTATTGAGATATATCTCTTGATTAAACTTAAAATATAAGCCATAAGTATTCATTTAACCTGGAACAGCATTTTGTAGAGGAATAAGACGGTGCTATTTTCTGGGTCTGTAAATTGTGAAGGAGCAAAAATGGCCTTTAGTAGAGTGATATGCTCTTCTTGTCAGATATGGGAGTTTAGGGAGAGTTTACGTGGTGCTGAGGATTACATCTGCAATAAATGCCATTGGTTATGAATCATATCAGACCAAATGGATTGGTTGGAGAGACAGTTAGAGGCAATGAGGAATTTACAAGAGGAACAGTATGTGATGGATGGCAGTTATAGGAAGGGGGAAAAGTCTCAGATACAGTCACATAGATGGGTTAACTCCAGGAAAGGTAAGAGATATAGGCAATTAGTGCAGGAGTCTTCTGCAGCTATCACCATTTCAAATAAGTAAGCTGTTTTGGAAAATGTAGGGGGTGATGGATTCTCAGGGGAACGTATCATGAACAGCCAGGTTTCTGCTATTGAGACTTGCTCTAATGCAATGAGGGGTACCTTGGATTCCAAGAGATCGATTGTGTTAGGGGACTCTCTAGTCTGAGGTACAGACCAATGTTTCTGCAGCCAGCAGCGAAAAATCAGAACGGTGTGTACCCTCACTGGTGGCAGGATCAAGGATATCTCAGAGAGGGTGCAGAATGTTCTCACGGGGGAGAGGGGCCAGCAGGAGGTCATTGTCCACATTGGAACCAACGACATAGGAAGGGAAAAGGTTGAGATTCTGAAGGGAGACAACAGTGAATTAGGCAAGAATTTAAAAAGGAGATCCTCAAGTGTAGTAATATCTGGATTACTCCCGGTGCTAAGAGCTAGTGAGGGCAGGAATAGGAGGATAGAGATCAGATGAATGCCTGGCTGAGGAGATGGTGTATGGGAGAAGGATTCAGATGTTTGGATCATTGGAATCTCTTTTGGGGTAGAAGTGACCTGTACAAGAAGGACAGATTGCACCTAAATTAGAAGCGAACTAATATACTGGCAGGGAGATTTGCTAAAGCTGCTCAGGAGGATTTAAACCAGTAAGTTGGGGGAGGGGACCCAGGGAGATAGTGAGGAAAGAGATCAATCTGAGACTGGTACAGTTGAGAACAGAAGCGAGTCAAACAGTCAGGGCAAGCAGGGACAAAGCAGAGATCAAGGCAGGGCTGATACTGAGGAAAGATATTCCCGAAAATACATCCAGGGAAGTTATTTGGATGGAACTGAGAAATAAGAAAGGGATGATCACTATATTGGGATTGTATTGGGAATCTCAACCTTTTCCCTTCCTATGTTATTGGTTCTAATATGTACAATGACCTCCTGCTGGCCCCATTCCCCCTTGAGAACATTCTGCACCCTCTCTGAAACATCCTTGATCCTGGCACCAGGGAAGCAACACACCATTCTGATTTTTCGCTGCTGGCCGCAGGAAACATATGTCTGTACCTCGGACTAGAGAGTCCCCTAACACAATCGATTTCTTGGAACCCGACGTACCCCTAATTTAACCCACCTACGTGACTATATCTGCGATTTTTCCCCCTTCCTATGACTTCCATCCATCACATCCCCTTGCTCTTGTAAATTCCTCATTGCCTTTAACTGTCTCTCCAACCAATCCATTCGATATGATAGGATTCACAACCAACGGCATTTATTGCAGATATAATCCACAGTAACCCGTATACTCTCCCTAAACTCTCACATCCGACAAGAAGAGTATATCACTCTAATAAAGGTCATTTTTGCTCCTTGACAATCTACAGACCCAGAAAATAGCACCGTCTTATTCCTCTACAAAACACTTCTCCAGGTTAAATTAATACTTATGGCTTATATTTTAAGTTTAATTGAGACATAGAACATAGAACATAGAACATAGAACAATACAGCACAGAACAGGCCCTTCGGCCCACGATGTTGTGCCGAACTTCTAACCTAGATTAAGCACCCATCCATGTACCTATCCAAATGCCGCTTAAAGGTCGCCAATGATTCTGACTCTACCACTCCCACGGGCAGCGCATTCCATGCCCCCACCACTCTTTGGGTAAAGAACCCACCCCTGACATCTCCCCTATACCTTCCACCCTTCACCTTAAATTTATGTCCCCTTGTAACACTCTGTTGTACCCGGGGAAAAAGTTTCTGACTGTCTACTCTATCTATTCCTCTGATCATCTTATAAACCTCTATCAAGTCACCCCTCATCCTTCGCCGTTCCAACGAGAAAAGGCCGAGAACTCTCAACCTATCCTCATACGACCTACTCTCCATTCCAGGCAACATCCTGGTAAATCTCCTCTGCACCCTCTCCAAAGCTTCCACATCTTTCCTAAAGTGAGGCGACCAGAACTGCACACAGTACTCCAACTGTGGCCTAACCAAAGTCCTGTACAGCTGCAACATCACTTCACGACTCTTGAATTCAATCCCTCTGCTAATGAACGATAATACTCCATAGGCCTTCTTACAAACTCTATCCACCTGAGTGGCAACCTTCAAAGATCTATGTACATAGACCCCAAGATCCCTCTGTTCCTCCACCTGACTAAGAACCCTACCATTAACGCTGTATTCCGCATTCTTATTTGTTCTTCCAAAATGGACAACCTCACACTTGGCAGGGTTGAACTCCATCTGCCACTCCTCAGCCCAGCTCTGCATCATATCTAAGTCCCTCTGCAGCCGACAACAGCCCTCCTCACTGTCCACAACTCCACCTATCTTCGTATCATCTGCAAATTTACTGACCCACCCTTCGACTCCCTCATCTAAGTCATTAATAAAAATTACAAACAGCAGAGGACCCAGAACTGATCCCTGCGGAACTCCACTTGTAACTGGGCTCCAGGCTGAATATTTACCATCTACCACCACTCTCTGCCTTCGACCGGTTAGCCAGTTTTCTATCCAATTGGCCAAATTTCCCTCTATCCCATGCCTCCTGACTTTCCGCATAAGCCTACCATGGGGAACCTTATCAAATGCCTTACTAAAATCCATGTACACTACATCCACTGCTCTACCCTCATCCACATGCTTGGTCACCTCCTCGAAGAATTCAATAAGACTTGTAAGGCAAGACCTACCCTTCACAAATCCGTGCTGGCTGTCCCTAATCAAGCAGTGTCTTTCCAGATACTCGTAAATCCTATCCCTCAGTACCCTTTCCATTACTTTGCCTACCACAGAAGTAAGACTAACTGGCCTGTAATTCCCGGGGTTATCCCTATTCCCTTTTTTGAACAGGGGCACAACATTCGCTACTCTCCAGTCCCCTGGTACCACCCCAGTTGCCAGTTGCTCCCACTCAAAAATCCCACTCATATTGAGACATATCTCAATAAATCATACAATCAAGAAAGAACCCACTCTACTCACTCCTGTAGACATGCTGTAAGGCCACGCTTGAATATTCACTTATTCACTTCTCTGTTTCTGAGCTGTTACCTTTAAGATTAGTTGTGAATTTCATTGTTTGTTAATTTCCCAGACGCCCCTCTGATGTCCAGCAATACATGAATTCAAACAGCAAAGGCAGTAACTGTACAGGTTCATTGCTGTGTCAGTTTCTTTCTCTCTCTCTCCTGCAAACACCTCGCCATGTGCTTCCTTTGTTTGTTCCTCTCCCTTTTAAAAGTGCTGTTGTTTTGACTTTTTTTCTCCAAAGTTCCAAAACAATGCAACAGCATATAAAACAGTAATTGCTGCTCCTGGAATTCAAGGCAATCACCTCCAATACCGAAAATACCTCAAAAAAGGAGCAGCTGTTACAGCCAGAAATTTTTCCTGTCCTCCATCTTGGATTACGCAGACACTTGAGATTGTAACTTTTAAAAAATGTTTTGTGATTTAGTTATGAAAGAAGTGAAACTATCATGGTCATTCTAACAGATGAGAGAATTAACAAAATCAAGATATTTCTCAATGGATAATTTCAGTTACATCACCCTGTAAACTTTTGCTATAAATTCTGTGTCTGACAATTGTGTCCTCCACAACCAGCTGCTGAAGGAGCGGTGCTCCGAAAGCTAGTGCTTCCAATTAAACCTGTTGACTACAACTTGGTGTTGTGTGATTTTTAACTTTGTACACCCCAGTCCAACAGCTGCATCTTCAAAACTGATGAGGTGAATGCAGCAGTCAAGTATCTGCAGTGATTCAAGGTTATTCTTTGAGTTCTCAAACATGATATATGGAAAGACTGAGCCTGCATTAATGTAAAAAGTTTGATAAGCAGAATCAATAAGAATATTTACCTTCTCGACCATCTTGACAGCTGGCTGCAAAATCCTTGCCCAACCATCAGCATACAACAAAGCGGAAACTTTGCTCAATAGATTCAGGTAATGGGAGGATAAAGGGCAGCTTCAGTAAATGGGGAAAATCTGTTAATGGGTAAAATTACAGAAGATCAGTCAAATTATAACTAATTTAATGTAGTACAAAACCAATTTATGGCCTGTGAGGGCCAAGAGTTTTGCTTATCAAAAATGATAACTGTGACAACTAAAGAGATAAGAGACAAAGAAAAGACATAGAGCAATACAAAAATAGCACAGGTTCAGGTAAATGGAATGGACACAAAGAACATATTAAGGTAATAGTGTCCGTAGGGTAGTTAAGAAGATGTACAGAACATTTGCCTTTATCAGTTGAGGTATAGATGAAAGGAGCAGGGAGGTTATGTTGGAGCTGTATGAAACTTTGGTTAGGCCACTGTTGGAGTACCTCATGACAGGAAAGATGTGATTGCACTGGAGGGATGCAGAGCAGATTCACCAGGATATTGTCTGAGGTGGACCATTTTGGTTCTGAAGCAAGGCTGGATAGGCTCAGGTGCACCATCAGCATCAGCAGCATGCCCTCACAGACAAGGATGACTTTCAGGCTCTGTGACACATGGGACAGATGGTGGTCATTGGAAGGGGTGGGTGGAAGATCAGTGTTGCGGTTTTGGTGCAGTGAAGGCTGAGAGGGAACCTGGTAAAGGTGTATCAGGTTATGAGGGGTATGGACAGGGTGAATCAAATCAGCTGTTCTCCTTAGTTGAAGGATCAATATCAAGGGGTCATAATTTTAAGGTGAAAGGCAAGACGTTCAGAGGATATTTAAAGAAAACTTTCACCCGGAGTTTGTTGGGAATCTGGAATGAACTGGGAGGGAGGGTGAGGCAGGAAAACTTTATGACCACTTGAAGTGTCATAACATTCAAGGCGATGAGCATTGTGCTGGAAGATGGGATTTAATCTACTTTGACAGACTGGACTTGACAAGTCAAAGGGTCTCTTCTGTACCATATGATTCTGTAATTCTATGATCAGCAATGACAAAATAGTGAGCAAGAGCTACACAAAGGAGGTATAAGCAGAAAATTGTAAGGGATATAAATATACAAAGCAATTTTACAGATGTATCAGGGAAAAGGATCAGTGTGGCTTGAAAACTTGAAATACTGATAATGTCATTGAAAATAAGGGAATGGCAGATGTGCTGAATAATTACTTTGCAAAACATTTACAGGAGTAAAGAAATCATATTGCCAGAAGTCTCTTGCTTAGATCTTCCAGACTCAATATGCTCATATACCAGTGTGGTCCAAAAGGTACCTGTCAGGACCCCTTGGAAGTACTCATGTACTGATTTTGCAAGAACTGTCCAGGAAGATTAAACTTCTAATGGTGAATTGCTGAATTCCTCAGATTCTCCTGTCCCTGTGTGAATTTTTTCGACTTTGAGTTAGATTCGGAAACTTGGGAGACATTCAACTTACAGTTCGTGGGCGGCACGGTGGCACAGTGGTTAGCACTGCTGCCTCACAGCGCCAGTGACCCGGGTTCAATTCCCGCCTCAGGCTACTCTCTGTGTGGAGTTTGCACATTCTCCCCGTGTCTGCGTGGGTTTCCTCTGGGTGCTCCGGTTTCCTCCCACAATCCAAAAATGTGCAGGTTAAGTGAATTGACCATGCTAAATTGTCCGTAGTGTTAGGTGAAGGGGTAAATGTAGGAGTATGGGTCTGGGTGGTAT
Organism: Chiloscyllium punctatum; assembly: GCF_047496795.1. Classification (NCBI taxonomy): domain Eukaryota; kingdom Metazoa; phylum Chordata; class Chondrichthyes; order Orectolobiformes; family Hemiscylliidae; genus Chiloscyllium; species Chiloscyllium punctatum. The sequence goes on along the minus strand of NC_092739.1, from coordinate 131,489,048 downwards.
ACGCTTCGGTGGGTCGGTGTGGACTTGTTGGGCCGAAGGGCCTGTTTCCACACTGTAAGTAATCTAATCTAGTTGGTTCTGCTATAATGCATGTTTTACAACTCAGACGTGATTCAAGAATTTACACCATTATTTGCAGAAAGTGAACAGTCCTTATTCGTACTGGCTACAACATGATTCTGGCCCCATTAATTTAAATGGCGTGGCTATTGCGCGATTTTCTTATAAAGTAAGATTGCACGAGAATGGAACTATCGCGTTATATCAGAAATGACTGCATTTGAATAGTTACCCAGGAAATGTTAAGAATATTAAAAACATGTCTAACTTCTGAGTAACTATACAACTGAACTCCTTCCCAATGCTCCACCTTTCCCAACCCAACCAAACCCCTCCCTGACCCTCTGACTTCCCTACTGGCCTTGCAAATCCCCTCGACCCTTCAACTCTGCCATGACTGTCCAAACCACTGACACACCACCAAACGGCTACCAATTTTTTGACTCCATCAATCCAAACATGCATTGACCACTAGAACTCCTCCAATTCTACCTAATCTCCAACTTCCCTGGTTTCCAAACTCCCCAAGCTCCAATCTTTCTCACACTCTCCTGACCCTCTTTAATCACCCCCACCCCTCAACCATCCCCCAAATTTTCCTGACTCTTTTTTCCTAATCGAGGAAACTCTCGCCCTGTTGTTAGAAAATTGCTTGAATCTATAACAAAGGAAAGAGTGACATCATATCTTGAAAGTGTTCAGCTCATCAAAAAGCCAGTTGACTTAATAAAGAAAGTTTGCAGATGAAACCAAAATTAGAGGTGTAGTGGACAGCGAAGAGGGTTACCTCAGATTACAATGGGATCTTGACCAGATGGGCCAATGGGCTGAGAAGTGGCAGATGGAGTTTAATTTAGACCAATGAAAGGTACTGCATTTTTGGGAAAGCAAATCTTACACACTTAATGGTAAGGTTCACGGGAGTGTTGCTGAACAAAGGGACTTTGGAGTGCTGGTTCACAGCTCCTTGAAAGTAGAATCGCAGGTAGATAGGATAGTGAAGAAGGCATTTGGTATGCTTTCCTTTATTGGTCAGAGTATTGAGTACAGGAATTTGGAGGTCATGTTGCAGCTGAACAGGACATTGGTTAGGCCACTTTTGGAATATTGCATGCAATTCTGGTCTCCTTCCAATTGAAAAGATGTTATGAAACTTTAAAGGGTTCAGAAAAGATTTACAAGGATGTTGCCAGGGTTGGAGGAGAAGCTGAATAGGCTGGGGCTGTTTTCCTTGGAACGTTGGAGGTTGAGGTGTGACCTTATAGAGGTTTATAAAATCATGAGGGGCATGGATAGGATAAATAGACAAAGTCTTTTCCCTGGCGTGGGGGAGCCTAGAACGAGAGGGCATAGGTTTAGGATGAGAGGGAAAGATATAAAAGAGACCTAAGGGACAACTTTTTCACGCAGAGGGTGGTACGTGTATGGAATGAGCTGCCAGAGGAAGTGGTGGAGGCTGGTACAATTGCAACATTTAAAAGACATTTGGATGGGAATATGAATAGGAATGGTTTGGAGGGATATGGGCCAGGTGCTGGCAGGTGGGATTAGATTGGGTTGGGATATCTCCGTGCTGTACATTTCTATGACTATACCAAATAGATTATCCCTGATGAGCTTGATTCAATTTCTTGAAGAAGTTACCACAGTTTTGCACAGGGGAATATTCATGAATGCTATTTAGGCAGACCTCCAAAAATCCCTCCCAAGAATCTATTGCTTAAATTTGACACTCATTGAATTGAAACAAATTATTGATCCAGTTAAGAAATTGGTTAAATGGCAAGAGACTTAGAATAGGGAAATGGACTGATATTCTAATTGACAGTTTGTGATTAATGATATCCTGCAGTTATCAATGGCGACATTGCCCATCTTTAACTCCACTTGAGGAGGTCATGATAAATTGCCTTCTTCAAATGTTGTGCTCCCTGTGGTTGAGGCACAGCCACAGTGTTGCCTAGTGATGGAATTCCACCATTTGGATTCAGCAACAGTAAAGGTAAGGTAATATTCACTGTAACTCTGATTGACAGTATTGATCTGAAATCACAAATTCCAATCTACCAATCATAGTTAGATAGCATTCCAAGTGTGCAGATGAAAGCAAAAAACTGCACACGTATTGATAAATTAAATCAATTGGCAAAATTATGGCAAGCAGATTGTAAAGTAGCCGTAACTGAAGTAATCTGCTTTGGATCTAAAATTGGACAGAATAGGCAACTTGCCAAATTGCAAAAGTCTAGAGAGATTGGAGATCCAAAGAGCCTTGTCAGATCAGGTATGTAAATCATTTGAGCATTACAAACAGGCATAAAGTAGATTGATAGAATGCTAATCTTAATATCTTTTGAGGACTTTAGTTTGAAGGATCATGAAAAGAAATTAATTTATTTTATGTTCTTTGGAGATAACCAGATTTCATCTTTAAGGTCAATGAAAAGACATCTTGGACCATTTTCTTTAATAGCATTTTATAGAAACCACCAATGTTTCAGATAATTGTTGGACTTATTTTCTGGAGTCTGTCTGACTGGGTTTATGACTATCCTTTTTGAACAATGTTTTGCAGACAGCAGGAGGTTTTGCATTTCAGTTTCAGTGATCCTGCTCAAGAATAGTTTGCTTAGCTCATCTCCCCTTTAGCTAAAATACTTTTCTTATGAATCCAGTATAGAATCTGATTGTCTTCTTGAAAACTGACTAGAAAACTTCTAAATGCTGTATTTCCTGAGCAAAAGTGTCTGCCAAGATCCCAGAGACAATTACCATATCAAGTGAACTATCTAGGTGCCCAGAACACCACGACAACATCTGTCTGTATATTCCAAACTTTATATTTTGTTTATCTCTTCAGAGCTAACCATTATTGCTCAAAAGTGTTTTCTCCCCAAGGTGATTCTCTATAGAGAGAAATCTTTATTTTACTCCAGTTAACTAGAGTGCATGCATATCTTTTTTTCATACTACAATCTCTGTTAACTAGTTTTAAAAGGCATCTGAATCATTTTGCTTTTAGGTTACTTAAAGAAAACTGATTGACGGATCTTTTAATTCTTGGTCTAATATAGAGAAAGTGTATGAAAGGCCATTTTGGGATATCAATTTTTTAAAAATTCATCTTGTGACCCACGGAGCAAGAAGACTAAAGTAAGATTCAGTAATCCTCCCATCATGTTTGTAATAAGGAAAGAAGGTTGAAATCATGCATCATTGATAAGAAGCCCTTGTTAGATAACACTGGGGGGGGGGGGGGGGGGGGGAGCAATGGTCTAGTGGTATTATTACTGAGGTATTAATCCAGAGACGCAAGTACTGTTCTGGGGACCTAGGTTTAAATCCCACCACAGTCAAATGGTGAAATTTGAATTCAGTAAAAAATCTGGAATTAAGAGTCTAATGATGATCATGAATTCATTGTCAACAAAACACATTTTGTTCACTAAAGCCCTTTAGGGAGGGAAACTGCCATCTTTACCTGGTCTAGCCGACATGTGACCAGATCCATAGCAGTGTGGATGGCCTCTTTGGGCCATTAGGGATGGGCAACAAATGATGGTCTGTCCAGTGACACTCTGATCCCATGAATGACTAAAAAAAAGTTGGAAACTGTGAGTATTTCAGTCCATCAAACTTTAGGAAGAATATATTAGTCCTTGGATGGAGTATTTACCAGAATTTTAACTGAACTCCAGAGGTTAAATTGTAAGGCGAGATAACACAGAGTAGGATTGTATTCTTTGGAATTCTTTGATGAGCTGAACATGGTGTGATTTGAGCAAAGTTTTCAAGATATTAAGGGGAATAAATAGACTAAGTAGAGAAAAGTTAATTTTACTGGATGGAGAGTTTAGATCTAAAGATCAGTATATAAATGTTCAAACCAGACCCCTCAGGAATGTCACTTACACAGAAGCCTACTTCTTTTCCTCTGTTTCTATGTCCCCAGCTCTACATTAATCTGTCCTACTGCTGGCCACTTCTTAATCCAGCTCATCAACTGCACAATAACATTGCACAGAATCAATTCTGTGTTAAAGGAGAGGTGAAGTACAAGGGAAATGCTTGCTTGGCCAAACCATCCCTGCATTTGTTTTTCCTGAAAACCTGCCTTCTTCCTTATGATTCATGTTTCATTTTAAATTTAAGCTTCTCAATATCACAGGGAACACTTACAGCCTCACTTGTTGCTCAGCATCTCCGTCAAGTTGGAACTGGAAGATGTGTGGAGCAAATCTGTGGGGCTGCAATAGAGATTGAAACTGCAGATTGCACTCACAACCAGTCCAGATCAATCTCTGATGGAATGCAACAGGAAAAGGGAAGAACATCAAAAAGAATATATTGGCTGCTTAGGAGGGACAGGGTGGAAAGTTGACAGGAACTATGACCATAATTTTGCATCAACAAAACAGATAGTGTCAAAAATGTTGCAACAGGGGCAGAAATTCAAGTCAGAACATAAGCAGATTGAATTTAAGGGATATTTATTTCAATGTAATAATCATTTTAACAATCCAAATGTGGTTTGAAGTTTAGTACTGCATCTTGGCATTGGATGAACATTATTCAGAAGAGTTTGTCAGAACGATTTCCCTGTAAGAGCCCTTGAATTAAGCTAGATTTTATCAAGTATTATCACTTTGCAAATATTTCATTCCAACTTCTGCCATTGCTAGTATTTTACTCGTGATAGTGAAAGTACATGCAAAGGCCATCTCTCTCAGAGACCAATTAAGAACATAAATGTAGCAGCAGAGGTAAACCATTTAGTACCTCAAACCTCAACTGCCATTTGAAGAGTTCATGGCTGATCTGCTGCAGGACTCAATGCCTCTTTTAGTATAATTTATCATAGCCCTCAACTCTGTAAATATTTCAAAAATGTACCCTACTCCCTCTTTAATTGCTTTCAGAGATCTAGCCATCACAATTCTCTGGAGCAGAGACATCAAAACATTCACCACCCTCGGGGAAGAAATATCTTTGCATAGAGGGCATAGGTTTAAAGTGAGAGGAGTAACTTTTTCACACAAAGGACAGTATGTGTATGGAACGAGCTGCCAGAGGAAGTGGTGGAGGTGGGTGTAATTGCAACATTTAAAAGGCATCTGGATGGGTCTATGAGTAGGAAGGGTTTAGAGGAATATGGGCCAAATGTTGGCAAATGGGACTAGGTCAGATTAGAATGTCTGATCGGTGAGGATGAATTGGACCGAAGGGTTTGTTTCTATGCTGTGAGACTCTATGATTCAGTCTCATTTTCAAGTGCATTTCCCTCATTCTATATCTATGTGCCCTAGTCCAAATCCCCAATTAGTGTAAACATCTCAGTATTCGCCCTGTCAAGCCACTTCAGAATCTTGAATGCTTCAATAAGATCATCCTTCATTCTTCTAAGTTCAAAATGAATGAGGCCTACCTTGTTTAGCTTTGATAAATCAATCCCTTCATCCCAAATCAGCCTAGTGGATTTTTTTGAACTTCCTCCAATGCCAGCACACATTTCCTTAAATACATCGTCCAAACCTGTATTCAGTACTCTTGGTGCAACACTCACCAACAACCTGTATAGTTATAAGAAAACTTCTTGTTTGTACAGTCATAGAGTAATACAGCATGGAAAGAGATCCTTCGGTCCAACTTGTCCATGCCAACTAGTTCAAGAAGGCAGCTCACAGAACAGTTAGGGATGGTCAATAAATGTTGGGCCAACCAGTGAAACCCATATCTGCCTGAGTCTCTTGGGAGTTTCATTAAAAAAAAGAATGGAGTGAAAAAAAAGAACATTTATGGAACATATCACATCTTTCAGAAATATCGCAAAGTACTTCACATACAATGACTTAGAGTAACTGTGACTATTGTTATCTGGCAAAAGCTGTAACCATGTGCACAACATTATTCTTGGAACGCTGATAATGGAACGCAGTAATCTGTTTTAGTCGTTCCGGTGGAGGAAAGAATATTGTTTTTATTAGTCGGTGAAAGTGAGGACAGCAGATGCTGGAGATCAGAGTTGAGAGGGTGGTGCTGGAAAAGCACAGCAGGTCAGGCAGCATCCGAGGGGCAGGAGAATCAATGTTTTGGGCATAAGCCCTTGATCAGGAATGAGGACCTCTGCCCACAAGCCTCATTCCTGATGAAGGACTTATGCCTAAACGTCAATTCTCCTGCTGCTCCGGTGCTGCCTGACCTGCTGTGCTTTTCCAGGCATCATACTCTTAGCTTTGTTAGTAGGTGCCCATATTAGTCTGAGATTTGATCTTCCTGACACATTATTAGCGAGTATGTACAGTCTTAATTAGAATCAAATTATAGGCAACTCAATTATTTTGGTACTAAATTCGCATTTTGATAACTTGTTTAAGTGGCTTAGTTGAAATTTCAGTCATGTATTATTTACATTGCTTGGATGAAATCAATGGATAATCGATTTCTTTTATGCTCAAATAAAGAACTTTTAATGTTCAACCAACTTCCTTGAAGTAGCTTATTTGTTTATCTTCTTGGTTTAATTCCAACTTTCTCCACTCATTTTATTCCTACTTTTGATTATGCTTTAATTGATCAGAATGTTCAACATTCTACATGTGAATGCAAAACATTTACTGAAAATCCGATGGAGAAATAAGATTACGTGTTTTAGCAATCATTCTTTGTTCAACCAAAAGACTTACTCTTGAACAAAATACTTTTATAAGTAATCCAAATCTGTATCGCTAATTGACCCAAAGGCTTTATACAGCATAGAACATTATGCATTTTCTTACAGGCATCCTTCTAAGTAGACAAGCCTGCAAAAGGACAGGCTTCTTCATCTGAAACTAATTTGCAACACGAGTCCCTGATGGTTTGTTTGATAGATCGTAAATACCCCTTCGTGTTTGGATAATGTGACAGCTCCTGAAGGGGGTGAGCCAATCTGGCATCGTAGGTTGTCAGATGCATTGATAGCTGGCCTGCTGTGTCCTTAAAGGAGTTCTGCTATTTGGTAAAAGATTATTATAACTGGGTTCATAAACTGAGAAATGTGCAATGCACTAGAACCACACCAGGTCAAATAATTTAAGAAGCAGCTGGAGGTTACGATAGAGAGACAGATCTGCACTTTTTTAATGGGTGAGCTAGGAATGTGTGAATAGTTTTCCTCATCTATTTCCATGGTGTAATAATTCAAGTTACTTCCAAGAATTAATCTTCATTTAATAACAAATCCCCAAAATATCTTTCCCTTCCTCCCGTCATAGTCAGCTTTATCAGACAGTTTACAGATCAACATTTTAAGGTCAGAAGCTAGGAATACTGCAGCAAGTAACTCACTGCCTGACTTTCCAAAGCCTATAGGTAAAAACAAGGACTGCAGATGCTGGAAACCAGAGTCTAGACTAGAGTGGTGCTAGAAAAGCACAGCAGGTCAGGCAGCATCCGAGGAGCAGGAAAATCGACGTTTCGGGCAAAAGCCCTTCATCAGAAATAGAGGCAGGGTGCCTGCAGAGTGGAGATATAAATGAGAGGGGGGTGGGGTTGGGGAGAAAGTCGCATTCCTGGAGGTTGCAGTGAAAGAGAGAGACTCCCTGAGATTCTTGTAGAGAGAGGAGGAAAACTTCTTCAAGGCAGGCATCCTTGCAAAAGGATTCCCAAAGCCTATCCGCAATCTACCAGGCACAAGTCAGAATTGCGATGGAATACTCCCCATTTGCCTGGATGTGTGCAGCTCTAACAGCACTCAAGAAGCTTGACATCTTCCTCTGTGAGGAAGGATAGACAGTTGATAGGGCAAAATTGCAGTCAGTGTGATAGGTTGAAGTGTGTCTATTTTAACACAAAACGTGTCAGGAATAAGGGTGATGAACTTAGAGCATGGATCAGTACTTGGAGCTACGATGTTATAGCCATCACGGAGACTTAGATATTATAGGGGCAGGAATAATTGTTGGATGTTCCAGGGTTTAGATGTTTCAAAAGGAATACGGAGGGAGGTAAAAGAGGTGGGGGAGTGGCATTACTAAGCAGGGATAGTATCACAGCTGCAGAAAAAGAGGTCGTCGAGGAGGGTTTGCCTACAGAGTCAGTATGGGTGGAGACCAGAAACAGTAAAGGAGCAGTCACTTTATTGGGAGTTTTCAATCGACCCCTGTTGGAGAAATTCAGTCCAATGAATCAGAGACCACAAATGAGGGTCGCGGTGAAATTGACAAGTGGTTTATTAAACAAAGTAAGGTTGCTGAAGAGAATTTGACCAGGCTGACACAAAACTGATTCTCTGCACAGATGGCCAGAATGCTCTTCCCAGAACACAAGGTGCTAGTAGGTTTTATAGGAGTGCAACACAAAGGTGAAAATTGCAGCAATTAAAATAAGAATAAACTGAATGGAAATTAATCAAGCGACTGGCAGCAGCAATTCATTTGTAATTCACACTGGAGATTCCAGCCATCTCAGTGAATGGGTGAGAATGTCTTCTAGTGGATTCTTCATTGAACTTCCCATCCACGTGAATATGTGTACATGTCCCTTCTCCTGGCATCCAGGTCTGTCCATTGTGTTCCTCCTCCAAGCGAAGTCTATCCAGGGCCTGTCGGTCTGCCTATTTGTTTATGCAGTATTGGTTTCAATGGGAAATAAGCCTGCTCTTAGGGTATTGGGACCGCAGTGCGAATCAGGGCTGGGAGCTTTACTGTGAAGGCTGTTTGGGAAGTGTATTCTTTGGTCTGGGAATAGCTTGGCCGTGCCTGGTTTCTTTGTTGGCCTGTTTGGCCAAGACTGGGGCATTGTGGATGTGTTCTGTGTGTGTTGGCAGACTTGATCTCTGTGTTTCGCAGATCTGCTTCTGTCTTTCTTATGTAGTCATGCTGTAGGTGGGCAGGGTAGCAGATCTTTCTCTGACAACTCCCCCAGTAGCAACAGAGACGCAGAGGAGCAGATTGGGAGGCAGATTTTGGAAAGGTGCAGAAACAACAGGGTTATTGTCACAGGTGACTTCAACTTCCTTAATATTGATTGGAACCTCCTTAGTGCAAATAATTGAATGGAGCAGTTTTTGTCAGGTGTATCCAGGAAGGATTCCTGACTCTATATATAGATAGGCTGAGTAGAGGGGAGGCCATATTGGATTTGGTGCTTGGCAATGAACCATGCCAGGTGGCAGATCTCTTGGTGGTAGACCATTTCAGTGATAGTGATCACAACTCCCTGACCAGGTTGTAAGTTTGCTCATTGAGCTGGTAGATTTGTTCTCAGATGTTTCATCACCATGCTAGGTAACATCATCAGTGAGCTTCTGATGAAGTACTGGTGTTCTGTCCCATTGGCTGTTTATGTGTTTTGGTCTGTTGTGGTGGGTGATATTATTTCCGGTTCTTTTTCTGAGAGATTGGTAAATGGGGTCCAAATCAATATGTTTGTAAAAGGAGTTCTGGTTTGAATGCCAGGCCTCTAAGAATTCCTGTCTGTGTCTTTGTTTAACCTGTCCCAGGATGGATGTATTGTCCTAGTCGAACTGGTGTCCCTCTTCGTCTGTGTGTATGGATACCAGTGATAGTTGGTCATGTCTTTTGGTGGCTAGTTGGTGCTCATGTATCCTGGTAGTTAGTTTCTTGCCATTCTGTCCAATGTAGTGTTTGTTGCAGGCCTTGCAGGGTATTTTGTTTATGACATTCATTCTGCTGGTGTTGGTATGGGGTTCTTTAAAATCATCAGGAGCCGTTTCAGTGTGGTGGTACCATGATGCCAAGGGGCCAGACTCGTCTGGTCATCATCTCCGAGATGTCTTCGATGTATGGCAGGGTGACTAGAGTTTCATGAAACACACTAAACTAGGAGAAACCCTCAAACACATAAACAACATCCTTACCAGTATAAAGTTCACCAGATAGGAAGAGAATTACAACAGACTCCCCTTCCTAGACATCACGGTAGAATGCAAAAGCCAATGGAGAGCTACAGACCAGTGTTTACAGGAACACCACACACAAGCTGACCAGATGCTCAACCACAGGACCAATCATCCCACCACTCACAAATGGAGCGGCATCAGAACATTATTTAAATGATCCACAGCACACTGCAGCACCCAGGAACTACGAGTAGCCGTAATATTCAGGAGCAACAGGTACGCGATAAGCACAGTTACCAATTCCTACACAATAGACCTAAACAAGAAGACACAACACGCCCAGAAACTCTAACCATCCTGTACTGTATTGTACTGTTCTATGTTCTATGTTCTAGGACAAAGCAGCTCGCTTGATTGGCACTACATCCACAAATATACACTCTCTCCACCACCGACATTCAGTAGCAGCAATGTGTATTATCTATACACTGCACTGCATAAATTCACAAAATATCCTGAGACACAGCTTTCAAACCCATGATCATCTCCATCCAGAAGGACAATGACAGTAGATACATGGGAACTCCACCATCTGCCAGTTCTCCTCCAAGCCACTTATTATCCTGACTTGGAAATATACCACCATTCCTTCACTGACTCTGGGTTAATATTCTGTAACTCCTTCCCTAATAACATTGTGGGTCAATTTAGAGCAGATAGACAGCAGTGCTTTGAGAAGGCAGCTCCACAACACCTTCTGAAGACCTCCAGCGGTCGACCATAAATGCTGGCCCAACCAGTGTTGCCACATCTGATGAGTGAAACAAATTCTTGTGGCAGGAACCCATGTCATGGACATTTTAAGAACAGGATGATTTATATAAATGAGTCAAGGATTTCTGACTCGACTGCTCCTGAGAATTGAGTTTCAGACTCTAAACATCTTCTGGGTGAAAATCTTGTCTTCTCCTAAGCTTTCCACCAATATTCCACCAATCTTGGCCATTAAATTCTCATTGAATCCCGACACTGCAGAAAGAGGCCATTTGACCCATCAAGTCTACACTGAAACTGCTGAAGAGAATTCCACCAAGACCCGCACCCCCACCATCCATTATCTCATTCCCTTGATTGTGCGTAGGGTTTTTACCATGGCCAATCCACCTAACCTGCACATCTTTGGACCGTGGGAGGGCTCCAGAGCACCCAGAAACCCATAAAGATACAGAAAGAGCATGCAACCACCACACAGACAGTTGGAATCTGGGCCCCTGGCACTGGAAGACAGCAGTACTAACCACTATGCCACCATGCCTTCCCTGATATGGTAAATAGGTCCTTCTCATCCATTGCATCTGGGCCCATCACAATTTTGAACATCTCAATCAAAACTCCCTTCAGCCTTTCTTGCTCCAAGGAAAACAACACCAGCTTATCTCATCTTTCCTCATAGCTACATTTTTCCATTCCCAGCAACATTCTTGTAAATATTTTCCATACCCTCCCTAATGCTTTCTGTTATGTTGACTAGAACTGCACATTGTCCTCAAGTTATGGTCTAACTGACAATTTATACAGTTCCAGCATAACCTCCCCAGCGTTATAGTCCACAACTCCACTATTAAAGGAAAGAATTCCATTTGCCTTCTTCACCACCTCGTTGGCTTGTCCTGCTACCTTCAAGGATCTGTAGCCATTCACTTCAATGTCCCTCACTCCCTTGACAATTCTCAGTATTTTCCTAGGGAAGGAATTGTCAGACTTTACCCCAGCAACATTAAAGGAAAATGTCCTGGACAGTGTCCTTCTTGAGTGTTGTTGAACCTGCACCCATCCAGGCAACTGGGGAGTATTCCACCGTACTCCGGACTTGTGGCTTATAGATGGGGCAGCAGGAGCTGAGTTTCTTGCTGCAAGATTCCTTCAGTTTATCCGCCTTATCCAATTTTCAGGTCAGATAGATGTATGCACTTTCTAACTTCAAAGGCCAGTGTATGCCTGGGCTTTACCACAATTCTTGCCCTTAGAGTTACATTCCTGATCCTGGCAGTTGAGCAGTTAGCAGCCTGTGGACGCTGGAGGAGATGGGCAATCTGTCAATGTGTGTGTTTCTAAATCTGTCTCTACCTGTACTTGGGCTGTGGAGTTGTGTAAACCTGTGGTGCAGTTATTGTGATTGTGATTTTCCTTTTCGAATTTTATCTTTAAATAACAATACAATGGTTCAAAGCAATGGTCTGTAATTGTAAACACTTCAAAAGGTGAAATCTGAGCACTTAATGGCATAATTTATTCAAATCATGCTGTTTTACTCATACTTTGCACATTTTGATTGGTAATTCTATGATGCTGTTTCTGTTTCACTCATGACTCAGTCTCAAATATATTTAATAACTGGCCTTCCAAACCCCTCTGAGGTAATGAATTCACAGCCCTTGAAATGAAGAAATTTCTTCTTATCCCTGTCCAATGACTGCCTCTTTGTCCTGTGGCTAATTATCCTAGTGTTAAACTCTCCATACAAACCGAGAGCAAAGCACTACTAAAAAGCATTAAAACTCAGAAATGAATGTTATAATTGTACTGGAGCTCCATTTTCAAGTATATGTGAAGAGTTGAAAGTCTGGGTTTAAGGCTTCTCCAACATATCTGAACAGGGTGATCAAAAATACCTATGAGAAGAGTTGGGTAAAGATGTCTCATTCATCAGTTTTACTTTTTGTTTTCTTTCTGGGCAACAAAACAGAGTGCCTTGGCTAAGACCAAGTGCTTGTTCTTATTAGAACAGATGACGAGTGGCGAGTTGTAAGAGCTAGTCGAGATTGTCGAGATCGTTGAGATTGTCGCTGGATTGTCGTTGGACGTTGGAGGGTTATTTGGTTGTGCTGACCTGCTATTGGTGGATCTTCATGTTGGCTTCGGCCTAACACCAATTCAAGGACCAGCCAACCTCAGAGCTATGGCCTCAGCAGCCGCCTGCAGCCCTGGACAGGGGGTTCGCAACACAGTCAGGGTGACTGTGAAGAAGGTGGAGGATCGTACACCAGTCGATCGAACCCTGTTCATCAAGAAGGTACTTTTGGGATGCCCTGCATCTCGGCCTTTTGGCTCGGAATATGTGTAGTTCCTGAGGACCAGAGGAAGAGATTCTGCTCGAGTGTTGTAGGTTCGACGCAGCAGACATGTGCTGGCGGGGGAAGTACCACAGGGATCGTGTTGCGAGTCGTCGGAGCTGCTGGAGACCATTGCTGGATCGTGATTGGACGTTGGAGGATCGTTTGGTTGTGCTGACCTGTTCTTGGTGGATCTTTATGCTGGCTTCGGCCTATCGCCAATTCAGGTACCAGCCAACCTCAGAGCTATGGCCTCAGCAGCCGCTTGCAGCCCAGGCCAGGGCATTCGCAACACAGTCAGGGTGACTATGAAGAAGGTGGAGGAGCACACACCAGTTGATCGGACAGTGTTCATGAAGATTTTGCTGGATTGCTGCGGGTTCGAAGCAGTGGACATGTACTGCCTGCACGGAGGTCCTAGATGACGGAACACGAGAGAGGCTGGACCAGCCGCTATCTCTGGATGAGCTGACCAAGGCCCTTGAGTCCTTCGAAAAGAATAAAACTCCCGGAAGCGACGGCTTACCAGTCGAGATTTATTCCGCTCTTTGGGACTTGATCGGCCAGGACCTGCTGGAGGTGTATGTCAGTATGCTTCAGGCAGGTACCATGAGTGAATCCATGAGGAAAGGCATCATCACCCTCGTCGACAAGCGGAAGGGGGAGAGGGAGGAAATTAGAAATTGGAGACCGATCTCACTGTTAAATGCAGACTACAAAATCTTGTCAAAGGTCATCGCCAACCGGGTCAGGTCTGCTCTGGGATCGGTGATCCACCCGGACCAAACCTGTGCTGTACCGGGCAGGAAGATCTCTGAGAGTCTTGCACTCCTCAGGGATACGATCGCCTACGATCGAAAAGGCAGAGGATTGGATACCTGTTAAAAACAGGAAGAGAAAATCCTGCCAGGCCCCCAAAGCCTCCCAGCCAAAGGGAAAAAGACAGCTGCATGAGGGAGGGACGGCCAGCTCTTTGGATGGTGAAGACGGGCACAAGGAAGGTCATCACCACCAGAAGAAGAGACAGAGCACCGTAGGTGAAGAGGAGGGCATTTTCTCCCAACCAGGAAACAACGGACCCCCCCAAAGTCCACCCTCCACCCAGTGAGAACCAGGGGGTACCCACTGCCTCACAACTACAGGTAACTGAGAGCTGTGATCCTCTGACAGTCCCACTGTCAGACACAGAACTGGATGGTGCAGACCCTTGCCTTGGCTCAATGACACCAGAGTGGGTAAATGACCCCAGTGAGGAGCTGGATAGCTACCTCAGCCCAGCAAGGGTCCAGCAGTTCGTGCTCACTATGGGGATGCAGACAGCTACCCCAGAGATAGGACAGTCAAATGGACAATGGTAACCCCATCAACTGGGGGTTAAAGAAGGTTCCTTTGCTTTCGTATAACAGGGGCCCCACTCAGTAGGTGGGTTCCGCTGAAGCCACAGCTAAGTACTAAAAGACTGGATGGTTAATAAACGGAACTGTAAATATGATAACTGTAAACTCGATTAATTCAATCTGTTCTCTGTAATGCTAAGACATGCAATGTATATATATATATATATATATGAACGACATGACCAATTGTATAAGTACCAAAGATTTATTTCTATGAATAAAGTATATTTTGAAATAAAAAAAAGAGTGCCCTATCAAATCCATTCAGAATCTGATATGTTTCAATGAGAGTGACTCTCATTCCTACAATCTCTCCAGAATATGGATCCATTTTACCTGATCTCTCCTTTTCAGTAAAAAAAAACTCCTATGCCAGGAAACAAACATGTGAGCCTTCATTTCACCTACTCTAAGACCAGTACATATTTCCCGAGGTATGGAGAACCCATTTGGGTGCAATATTCCAAGTGTGGTCTCAACAGAGCTCTTTACAATTGCAGCAATATTTCCTTACTCTTGTACTGAAGGACCTTTGCATACAAGGTCAGCATATCACTTTTGTTCCTTGTTCTTGAGATGTAGATGTCAGTGCCAAAGCCAGCATTTGTTGCCTGTGGCTAATTGCTGTTGAGAAGACCATGGTTGAGTCTCTTCATGATGCGTTGCAGTCTATTTTGTGTAGGAACGTCTAAACTGCTTTTAGGGAGAGAGTTTCAATTTTGACCCAATGACAATATGCCAATATAATTCCAAGCCAGGCTGGTGTGTGGCTGTGAGGAAGTCTTCCAAGTAGTGGTGTCCCTATTTTAGCTTCCTTGATTGTCAACAGCTGAGGACCCAGCACTGATCCTTGTCATACTTCACTCATCACAGCCTGTCAATTCAAAAATGATGTGTTTGTTACAATTCTGTCTTCAGTCCTCTGTTCACTGCTGTTTGCTAGATTGCTGACGTACAGGCAATCCTCAAATTTAATCAGGAATTCACTTTGTGGTATATGGATTTTGTTAGTTAGGGTTCATCGGCAAATAAATATATCAGTATAAAAGCAAAGTACTGTGGATGTCAGATTGTCAAATAACAACAGTGTTGGAGAATTTCAGTAGGTCTGTGAGCATCTGTAGACAGAAACAAACAGAGTTGATGTTTGGAGTCTGGTGTGACTCTACTTTGGAACTGGAAGGACCTGGAAATGGTATATTTTTGCTACTGTTGAAAGAGGAGGAGGAGGAGCAATCAGAACAGGTTGTGAGCACATCTAGAACAAAAGCCAAGGGTCTGATAATAATGGTGAAGGAGAAAGTGGAACATTTATGTAAATATAGATATAAAAATGAGAAAATGAGAGATCGCTTAAAAGAAAGTCAACAACTTACAAACAAGAAATGACCTAGGAGGGTGGGGATTGTAAGAAAATTGCTGTCCAAATGTCATACACTGAAATTCTGAATCTCAATATTGAGGCCTGGAAGTTGTAAAGTGCCTTAGCAAAAAATGAGATGCTGTTCCTTTGGCTTACATTAGTTTCAAGGTCAAGGGACAAGGTCAGAAATATTAACATGGGACTAAGGTGTTTTATTGAAATGGCAAGCAAATGGAAGGTATAGTCATTCCCTGAGCAGAGGTGTTCTGCAAAGCAGTCACCCAGTCTGTGTTTGATCTTGCCAATGTGGAGGATACTGCATTGTGAGCTAGTAGACTATAGATTAGATTCCCTACAATGTAAAGTCCATTCCTGTCTGACTAATGCACCTAACACTATGGGCATTTTAGCATGGCCAATCCACCTGACCTGCACATCTTTGGACTGTGGGAGGAAACCGGAGCACACGGGGAGAATGTGCAAACTCCACACAGCCCGAGGCTGGAATTGAACCTGGGATCCTGGTGCTCTGAGGCAGCAGTGCTGAGCAGTGAGCCACCGTAGACTAGATTGAAAGAGTACAAGTCAAGTTCTGCTGCACCTGGAAAGTGTGTTTGGGGACTTGGGCAGTGAGGAGGAAGGAAATGAGTGGGCAAACATGACATCTTCTGCAATTCCATAGGAAGGTGCCTTGGGGGTTGAGGAAGTGTAAGGAGTTATGGAAGGGTGGACCATCACTATGGATGGGAACAGTCCCTATGGATTGCTGACAGTGGAGGGGAGGGGAAGATGTGTTTGGTAATAGTATCCTGTCGGTGGTGGGCAGAAATGGTGGAAGAGTATCCTTTGAATGCAGAGCCTGGTTAGTGGATAGTGAGTGTAGATAAATGGAAACTTACCCATGTGATGTCTTGATTGAGTAGTATTCTTGGTTGATATCAGAGAAGAACATTATGGAAATCACACAGGTAGAGGACTGCAATGCTGTCTGTTCCTATTAACATGATACAGCATAAAATAAAAGAGCAGTTGGCCCATTATGTTGTATTAGGTCCCATTCCCCTGTTCCTTCCATGTAATTCTTTCTAATATACATATATAAGTATATTTGTACAATTTGCATAGATATATACATTTATTTGAAAGTTATGATTGAATCTGCTTTGAGGCATTGCTATCCAGATCAGAACAGTTCACTTCATGGAAATGTTTAGATTAGATTACTTACAGTGTGGAAACAGGCCCTTTGGCCTAACAAGTCCACACCGCCCCGCCGAAGCGCAACCTGCCCATACCCCTACATCTACCCCTCTACCTAACACAACGCGCAATTTAGCATGGCCAATTCACCTGACCTGCACATCTTTGTGACTGTGGGAGGAAACCGGAGCACCCGGAGGAAATCCACGCAGACACGGGGAGAATGTGCAAACTCCACACAGTCAGTCACCTGAGGCGGGAATTGAACCCGGGTCTCTGGTGCTGTGAGGCAGCAGTGCTAACCACTGTGCCACCGTGCCGCCCACTGCCACCGTGTTCTTCTTATTTCCCTTCTGTTTTTTATGCTAATTATCTTGCAATTCAAGATCATCACTATTTTGAGCTAAAATAATTGCAGTACCATATGTAGTGCTGAAATGGTGCATAGCACATCATATTCACACCTTGTGTGATTTGTCAATTAAATGTGCCTTTTGCTTGGTGATTAATGATTCAGTTAGAAACAGAGAAAGCCTATTTTGAGGTCTGTGGTGGAACCTGACTCATCTGTGATAAGGACAGCATTTTGTCCTGGTCAGATAAACCAGGAACAGAATGGGGGTCAAAATGTATCTTCAGACAAGATTACAACCTTCAATATTCCCGTCTCCAGTCGAATTACCTGATCTTCCCACCCTTAAATGATCAATTAATCACCTTTTAAATGCCCATTCCTGCCTACACTGCAATTATCTGAACTTTCAGCAGGATAAATAAGTAGTTGCCAACAGGCTGGGTAAACCAGTGCAGATTGCTTGTCAGTTCAGGGTTGTGGGCATGGGTCCTAGACATAGAGTAGACAATGGGGAGAAACAGTGGCCATTGAGAGTCACCCCATCTCTCCCCATAACCTCCAGTCCCAGAGGTTTCTGCCAATGTTCCCTGGCACCTCACAGCATTACAGATACAGTATTCTCGGGTGTGTGACTTCCTCTGATTGACTCTATCAGCTTGATTTGAGAGCAAGTCCCAGTCCTGCCCTCCAAACCAATCGACTGAAGGGAGATACAGCACACTTCCTCTGAAGAGTCAATGGTAGTATCTTTTTGCATTTTGATTAAGAGAACAAGACATTCAACGAAAATGGAAGATTCACTCAAGATTGTGAAAATTGATCGTGATTGTCTCTAAAGGTTAAAATTTCTAACAGCATCCTGACAGGAGCAGTCTGTCTTTAACTGGGTTTGATTTAACCAGTCATCTTTGGAGAAGTAGAGACCCAGGATTATTTGGACTGGAAGAAATGTGATGCAGCATGAACTAGGACTCAAACCAGGTGCCCTTCTCAGCAAAACAGATAACTTCAGACAACAGTTTGACAAAAACAGAGGAACATTTTGGTAAAAGTATGATTGGTCTGTGATTGATTGCCATTTGTTCTTATTTACTGAACGCTGGGTCAAAACAGTGGGTGTGGCAGCAGATGATTGCTAAGGACCAAGGTACTTAACATTTACCTGAGACACAGGTTCACCTCAGGTTAATACTTCTGCCTCAGAAACAATGATCTTTGATAATACAACATTCCTGCAGTAATGAAGTGTAATTTCTCTTGGGAGCTCATTAATATTATTTTGAAAATGACCCCTCAAGCAAATGTGTTAATAACAGAATAAATACTTAGTATCCTGTTGTAGTGCTCATGAGTGATTGAATAGAATCTATGCATGTCTTTTGACAAATGCCAATATATTGAATGTACATAAGTTTAAATGTTAAACTGGATTTTACTCTCCCCCGCCAGTGGGATTGTAACCTTGGGGCCAGCAGGGGAGACACACATACAATATGGCACAGTGGCCCAGTGGTTGGGTGGCACAGTGGTTAGCACTGCTGCCTCACAGTGCCAGAGACCAGGGTTCAATTCCCGCCTCAGGCAACTGATTGTGTGGAGTTTGCACATTCTCCCCGTGTCTGTGTGGGTTTGTTCCGGTTTCCTCCCAAAAATATGCAGATTAGGTGAATTGGCCATGCTAAATTGCCCGTCGTGTTAGGTGTAGGGGTAAATGTAGGGGAATGGGTCTGGGTGGGTGTGCTTCAGCGGGTCGGTGTGGGCTTGTTGGGCCGAAGTAATCTAATTAAATAAGCTGGGTTGTCCTCTGCTCGCTGAACCCCATCACAATGTTACCAGTGGTTTTATATATATTATGGCACATCTTCAGGGAAATAAGACTTGAACCTGGACCTTCTAGTTCAGATGTTGGCACATTATCATTGGGCCACATTATGCCCTCATTTTAACAGTGTTTGATGTGCTAATAAACAGTCAATCCAGCAATAGTTAATTTGATGGTCTTTACACAGGCAACTAATGTCCCTTGAAAGGTCCAATGTACCACTGCAGGTTTCCCTGCCATGGGCTATTGATGGGCCAGGAGTGCTGTCCTGGACTCTACTGGGTCCATTGGAGAACCCACCAAGGTGTAACTTAACTTCCTACTCGTGCTATATATCTCTCCACTAACGATTCATCAAATCTTAGCCCCCTATACCAGCTTAAGCAGGTCCCTCAAACACTTCCCAAGTTGTGACCCAGCACTGTATGGTTTCCTCATCATCCAAGTGCAGCACCAACAGTGGCCACTGCAGCTGGTGGCACGGACGTTAATGGAGAGCCACTAGCATCAATGGTTGTCCAACAGGTCTCAGAGGTAAGATGTCCTGTCCCTGAGGATCAGACATCCAGCGTTCAGCTTAATATTTGACAGTTGGCCATTCAGAGACATTCTTCTGCTGGCTGGACCTTTTGTCTGGGGTGTGCGTTTAAGAGGATGCATTGCTGGGAACACATTAGTGCATAAAACTCTGTCTGTCATGTTAACTTCAATTAAATTGAGTTAAATAGATCGAGTCTTGCATCTTATGTAATATTGTTGACTTGGGTGCTAATTTTTCCTTTTGTTTTTAAAGAAGTTGGCGTGCACCGACAATTAACGTTCATTCAGCGACCCTTAAACACAGCTATCCTGGAAGGAAGAAATGCAGTCATGGAATGTTGTGTGTCTGGATTCCCAACTCCTACAGTCATGTGGAAGAAAGGGGATGAGCTTGTTCAGACCAGGTAACCTTGTCCATTATTCACCTCTCAGAGACTCCAGCTCATCAGTCAATGAAAAACAGGGAGAACTGTCTGAAACAAAGAAAATTATGGCTGCATTATATTTTACATTTTAGTGGTTCTGTCCACATGAAATAAAGTAAAAGACAGCTTGTTTTCAAAGAGATTGATATATTGACTTTACTATTCATTACACTATCATCCTCAGCCACATGCTGCTTCCCAGTTCGGAGTTAGGGTGCCACAACACCTATTATAATGCTGAAAATTTCTAACCAGCCCATTGGATTCTCATAGTCAATTTCTCAAATCCTTTTAGAGTTCCTGGCAGCTGTCATTATCATATGTGTGAGACATTTGTCTTAGTTACTGTTTCCCACCAGTTGCATTCTTTAAGGCACATGCTACAGCACATGCAGAATACAAGCCAATTACAAAGACAATCATCACCAGACACAAAATGGGCCAAATTCAAAACAGAAAATTAAAATTTATGACTGCGGCCTTAGAGAACGTGAAAAGCACAACATGATCATTAAGTATTCATCTCAACTAATGCACCATTTGTCTATCTTGTTTTTTTGTAATTCAGTATCCGAAGGAACAGAAATTGCAAGTGTTAGCTTGCATGTTGGTAGTGATTCCCTCAGCCTCCTTGCATTTCATTTGATGTGAGTGTGTACACAAAGTACTGTATAACAAAGTGACCGTTAACTAATACACGCATAGCTAGGGCTCTTGTGGCACAGTGGTAATGCCCCTAGGTCTGGGTTCAAACCCCCCCCCCCACCCCCCCCCCACCCCCCCCGCCAATCCCTGCTTCAGAAGTGTGTAATAACATGTTTGGTTAAAAGTATATGAAGGTTTGTAGTTTCAAAGAGATGCCCAGAACTGTAATTTTCATGTTGGCCATTTTCAGTACAGTTTAGTTGGACAAAACTAGATTGGTCAGATGTAGATGACTCTTTTTCAGATTTTGCAGAAATGTGAGATTTTGTATATTATTAAATGGTTAAAATTCCACTTTTCATTTCCTATTCAACTGCAGTGCAAAATTAGCTTTGCCTCAATAAGTAAATAATAGCTTATATAATTCACATACCATAAGATGACATTGCACCTCTGTGAAAATAATGAACAAAGCAGTTTGGAATAGGCCATTATAACACAGTGTCACTGTCACGCGCAAGTTTGAAAATAACCAGCAATAGCCTGGTCAAAAACTCGACTGAGTCTCCAGCAGTGCTGTTAACATAGATAACTTTTGTTTCCTTCATAGAACCAGAGAGTTGTTGCATAGAGAAAGGTCATTCATTTCATTGTTTATCTGCTGGCCAATTAAAAAGACCTAATCAGCCTAATCTAGTCCTGGCACTGTTTAGAGTACAGTGTTCAGCTGCCAACCAACCTGATTCTGGATTAGTAGTGCTGGAAGAGCACAGCAGTTCAGGCAGCATCCAAGGAGCTTCAAAATCGACGTTTCGGGCAAAAGTCCTTCATCAGGAATAAAGGCAGTGAGCCTGAAGCATGGAGAGATAAGCTAGAGGAGGGTGGGGGTGGGGAGAGAGTAGCATAGAGTACAATAGGTGAGTGGGGGAGGGGATGAAGGTGATAGGTCAGGGAGGAGAGGGTGGAGTGGATAGGTGGAAAAGGAGATAGGCAGGTCGGACAAGTCCGGACAAGTCATGGGGACAGTGCTGAGCTGGAAGTTTAGAACTAGGGTGAGGTGGGGCAAGGGGAAATGAGGAAGCTGTTGAAGTCCACATTGATGCCCTGGGGTTGAAGTGTTCCGAGGCAGAAGATGAGGCGTTCTTCCTCCAGGCGTCTGGTGGTGAGGGAGTGGCGGTGAAGGCGGCCCAGGATCTCCATGTCCTCGGCAGAGTGGGATGGGGGAGTTGAAATGTTGGACCACGGGGCGGTGTGGTTGATTGGTGCAGGTGTCCCGGAGATGTTCCCTAAAGCGCTCTGCTAGGAGGCGCCCAGTCTCTCCAATGTAGAGGAGACCAAATTGGGAGCAACGGATACAATAAATGATATTAGTGGATGTGCAAGTAAAACTTTGATGGATGTGGAAGGCTCCTTTAGGGCCTTGGATAGAGATGAGGGAGGAGGTGTGGCCGCAGGTTTTACAGTTCCTGCGGTGGCAGGGGAAAGTGCCAGGATGGGAGGGTGGGTTGTAGGGGGGCGTGGACCTGACCAGGTAGTCACAGAGGGAACGGTCTTTGCAGAAGGCGGAAAGGGGTGGGGAGGGAAATATATCCCTGGTGGTGGGGTCTTTTTGGAGGTGGCGGAAATGTCGGCGGATGACTTGGTTTATGCGAAGGTTGGTCAGGTGGAAGGTGAGCACCAGGGGCGTTCTGTCCTTGTTACGGTTGGAGGGGTGGGGTCTGAGGGCGGAGGTGCGGGATGTAGACGAGATGCGTTGGAGGGCATCTTTAACCACGTGGGAAGGGAAATTGTGGTCTGTAAAGAAGGAGGCCATCTGGTGTGTTCTGTGGTGGAACTGGTCCTCCTGGGAGGACCATCCTGACCTTTCCAATAGCTTTAACCCTATGGTCCCAAGTGATTGAACTCTTAACAAAGGTAAATATGTTCTTACTGCCAATTCTATCTCAGTCCCTCACAAGTTTGAATACTTCAATTAAATCCCCCTTCAGCCTCATCTTTCAAATATGACCGTGTATTTATTGATGTATGGGATTTGGGGATCACTGTGACTGATAGTCATTAAATTAGAATCCCTACAGTGTAGAAACAGGCCCAACTAGTCCACACCGACCCTCCAAAGAGTAATCCACCCAGACCAATTCACCTAACTCTATGGGTAATTTAGAATGGCCAATTCACCTCACCTGCACATCTTTGGACTGTGGGAGGAAACCAGAACACCTGAAGCAACCCAGATGCTCAAGGCTGGAATTGAACCTGGGACCCTGGTACTGGGAGGCAGAAGTACTAACCACTGAGCTACTGTGTCACCTTGAATTGTCAATCCCTAATTGGCCTGCTGAACATAACATTTCATGGGGGAATACCATCAACTGATCCAATCATCTGCTTTGTTTTCTAAACATATCAATTAAAACCCTTAGATTTTTTCTCAATGTGTCATCTCTTCCCTTTCTGAAGCTTTGTTTGACCACTCTTTCATTTGTGGATGATCCTTATTATAAAGAGCTCTTGTCAGACCTAACTATTTCACAAATATTTAACATGTGTGTCAGTGAAACCTAACCAACTTATCAATTCCTATCATCAACCTAAGAAGAGTCAGAAGATAGAATTTCTGCACCCCGATTTATTTTAACACTGCTGGTGAACTGAAACCAAATCTCAGAATCCCAGAAATAAATCTCTTCCTGTTAGGGAGGAATCATAGAGTCAGCAGAACATCTGGCCACGGATGTTAGACACAAAATCTGAACTGTGCTTCTTTATTCAGCAGACCCTTGTGCTTCTGCTCTCAGAGAATCAGCACATTAAACATAAACATTCAATTCATTGATACTAAAGCTCAAGTTGATTTTATTTGGTGAAGACAACTGTGTATCTCTCAGAAGATCTGCTCTTCAATACCAAACAGCAGACAATTGTAATTGTTTCAGGTCCAGAAAGTACTCAATGCTGGCTGGAAGTAACTTGCTCATCAAAAGCGTGACTGAACAAGATGCCGGGCTTTATACATGTGTTGCCAACTCTGAGAATAAGACAGTCGGTGCCTCAGCAGAGCTCTCTGTGATGGGTATGTTTAATTTGATAATTTATCTAGTAATGGTGTCACTTAGCATGTCATACAAAAACTCTATTAAAAATATTGAATGTTTTAGACAACAGTCTTGTTCAACTGTGTTCCAATAATTGCTTTTACGTCTATGAGCAAATAGTCAGTTAGATTGTGTAGCAGTTATGCCAGAGAAACTTTGGTAAAACATAATTGTGACAGTTACAAATTGTAATGCCATGTCCATTTGAGCTGGATAAAGGACCAAAATAGACAGAGATTTTCAACTGCCAAAATTGCAATTTTTCTTTGAGACCATTACGAGCTGATACTAAAATGAGGAGGCTGTGTTTAGAGATGTATCTCTTTTGTAATAATAACCAGAGAAATCATGAGATATCGAAGAATATTGTTTTAAAAAATCTGCAAACCTTATCCAATGCATTAATAAGTCTGATAGAGATACTAAATCAGTGTATACTTGAAAACAACTAGCAAAATGGAGCAGACATGTCTCATTTGCAAATGTTTTTATTGCCTTTTTTGGTGAGTTCAAATGTTTGTGATAAAGACAAAGTTGTAAGTGAAAATTTTGAACACTCAGTTGCAACAGAATGGGATTGATTTTTATTCGTCCTCCCATTCTTAGATAAACAATAAAAGAAAATCAGGAGTGAATGATTTAATCACCATAAGGAAACAATGTCATTTTCCTCTCATTTAACTTAATGATAAGCATTGTTAAAGGTGCACAACTTATTCTCTCAGCCCTGCACAGCTCGCTTCTATCTCCTTCTGAAAATCCACAAACAGGACTAGCTACCCATTGTTTCAGCCTGCTCCTGCCCCATGGAACTCGTGTCTTCCTACCTTGACTCAGTCTTCTCTCCCTGGCCCAGTCCTAGCCCACATACATCTGTGATTCCTCTGTTTTGGAATTTCCAGTTTACAGGCCCCAGCTGCCTCCTCTTTCCCAAGGACATGTAATCCCTTTACACGTCCATGCCCCACCAGGATGGTCTCAGGGCTTTCCGCTTCTTCATGGAGCAAGAGTCTGAATCGTCCCCACCCCCACCCTCCTTCACCTGGCCGAGCTCACCCTCACCCTCAACAACTTCTCTTTTAACTCCTTTCATTTTTCCTCAGGTGAGAGGGGTGGCCATGGGTACCAGCATGGGCTCCCAATTAAGCCTGTCTCTTCATGGGGTATTGGAACATTCCTTTACAGTCCTATTCAGGCCCCCACCCACAATTCTTTCTGTGATACATTGATATATCATTGGTGCTGCTTCACTTTCTTGTTCAGAATTGAAAAAATTCATCGACTCCACTTCCAATTTCCATCCCGCCCTCACTTTCATCTGGCCTATCTTCTGACTCCTTCCTTTCTTGATACCTCTGTTTCCATTTCTAGGGATAGGTTGGCCACTGACATCCACTCTCAACCCACCAACTCCCACAGTTACCTGAACTATGCATCCTCGCATCCTGTTTCCTGTAAAAACTCCATTCCATCTCTCAGTTCCTCCATCTCCGTCGCATATGTTCCAAAAGGGCCAACTTCATCAAGGGAGACTCCGAAATGCCCCACCTTCTTCCTCAACTGAGGATTCCCCAGCACTGTTGACAAGAAGATCCTCAACGAGGTCCAAACCATTTCCTGCACTACTGTCCTCATCCCCTCTTCTCCCTGTCACAACAGCGAAAGGTTTGCCCTTATCCTCACCTACCATCCCACCAGCATCCACATTCAGAGGATCATCAACTGCCATTTCTGCCACCTCCAGCGAAATGCTGCATATATTCCCCTCCCCTCCCTTGTCTGCCTTCCGGAGGGATCCCTCCCTCTGGGACACCCTGGTCCACTCTTCCTTCACTCCCAACACCTCACCATGCCCACGTCATCTTCCCCTGCAGCCGCCAAAAGTGTAACACCTGCCCATTTACCTCCTCTCTCCTCTGTAGCCAAGGGGCCTAACATACCTTCCAGATGAAACAGAACTTTACCTGCAGTTCTCACAATCTAGTGTACTACATTCACCTCTTATAATGTGGTCTCCTCTATATTGGGGAAACAAAGAGGAAACTGGGCGACCGCTTCACAGAACATTTACATTCTGCCCACAAAGCTTCGAGTTGTCTGTCACTTTAACACACCGCCCTGTTCTCTGCCCAGCATCTCTGTCTCAGGTTTGCTGCAGTGTTCCAGTGAAGCTCAGTGCAAGCTGGAAGAACAGCACCTCATTTTAGGCTTGGGGATCCTGTGGTCCTCCAGACTCAATACTGAGTTCAAAATTTTCAGGCATGAACTCCCTCATGGCCTAGCTCCCTCCCACACACTCCAGGCCTTGTTATCCCACAGTCTGCCATTACACAGTACCTATTGTTAGTCACTAAGAGTCCCCATTAACAGCTCTTCACCCTCCCAGCCAGATTATTATCCACTCCTTTGTCTATCCAACTGTTCTTCTCGTTCTCTGGGCTCAACCCCTACCTATTGTTTACTCCTTACTCCCTCCTCCCTCCCTATCTTCTGCATATAAACTGACATTTTCCAAGCTACCATCTGTCTTGAAGAAGGGTCACCGCACCCAAAACAGTAACTTTGATTTCTCTTCACAGATGTTGCCAGACCTGCTGAGCTTTTTGAGCAACTTCTGTTTTTGTTATAGTTTTTAAATCTGTTTACTGGACTTCATTTGGATAAAGTTCAACACCCAGGTGCTACAAATGAGAATTATCTTCTGTGTCATGCTGTAATAGTACAATACACTCTACCTTAGAATGACAGTTGCAAAGCGTACACCCGTCAGTTTAAATATGATCATCCTGGCGATGTCATATTGATAAGAATATGTAAAATCCCCCTTGATGTTAGGGAGGAGGAAGTACAGCTAGCTCACTGATGTATACATTCAATGGCTGGTTTCAGTTTAGCACTAAAAGTAGGCAATTGCCCCATATATTTCTGACAAGGCACCTTTGTGGAAAAGACTGATAAAGTCTGTTTGTTTTTGCCTTTTTTTAAAAAATTGAAAGTTTTGAAAAATGAATCATTGTGAGATTTTGCACTGCTTGGTCTGCTTGCAAAAGTGCTGGAGGAGGCTGAAGATTGAAAGCCCTGTGATCTAACATGAGCACCTACCATTTTCACAGTGGGGAGAATGGGATCAGATGGTATTTCTCACATTTTTGAAGGTTTTTGGCCAGAAGCTGACAGATGTCTCCACTCTGTTCTGACTTTGATGACCCAGGTGTGCAAAATTCAATGTGCACAGGTTAGACTTGGTCAGAGCTTTGTGGATTTATTTTCATAACCAAGGTACCCTCTGGATATAGTGCTAGGATACTTTGGGAAAAAGGAAATGTTCTTTGGGGTTGTTAAAAACAGATGTTCATCTGTGTAAAATGTACATAAGCTCATTTACTGTCATTTTCATTGGAACTGATGATAGACACTTAGAGCTTTATATTATTTAATCTTAGCAATTGCCCTGAAATTTTCCCATGATGTACTGGGTGAGTTTCCATGTTAGATGGAAAGGAAAAGAGTGGTAGGGGATTTGGATTAGCATGAGTTAGCATTAAATTGACATAGAGGGCCATGACTATAGGCTTTAAAGATAGATTGGCGTGGACATGACTGAGGGATTGTGGGGGTTGTGTAAAGGTGCATGAGAAAAACATTCATTCAGTTATACACTTAGACAAGTGACATGAGCAGAGATTCTAGTGACTCACTTGCTGATTATTCCTTCCTTATGGTGAGGAAGTGTCTGTTGAAGCATTCCTGAGGTCTGCAATCAATACTTTGTGATTAGTGAGCATCAATCTCTGCCCTACCATCTGCTGGAGCACCAATGTATTGGTCCTCTGCATAGATGACAGTCATGTACAAGTTTCTATTTTATGAAACTACATAATGTTAAAGTGCATGCTTTTAGAACATATTACTTTCATTCTGTTGTGCCATTCCCATTTTTCAGTTTGCTGTAGTCCATTTGACTGATCTTAAGGCTGAGAGAGCGCTAATTCATGAGGCAATCCCATAAGGCTATAGTTTGATTGTAAGTTCTATGCCTGAGTAAAGTTCTTTTTTTGTTAATCACAACTTAGCCTATTTCTCTTCTAAAGGAACCAACTCTCTTCAACTATTCTACTATTCTCTGCTGCTTCAGCCTGGTGTTGATGCTTCCTGTCTGAGTTTTTGTGTGAGGCACTTAGCATTGGAGGAGATCAACCGTCACACCATCCTGTAATCTCATGATGTTTGAGCATTTTATCACCTCAGGTTTTTTTTCCCTGTAGTTGATCCTGAATTAATAAAGCTTTAGTCTCATGATCGCATTGAGCTTCTTCAAAGGGCAAATTCACATATTAGCTTTTTAACTAGTAACTTAGAACCTTTGGTGATATAACATGTTACATGCAGAAGTATGTTATGGAACAGAAAACTAGACATTTCATTATTCAGCCACATGTAAATAGAAATTTCATTGCAGCAACCTCATCAGTGCAATGCACTTTGCATGCTTCAGCTCAAATACACAACATTGTAACATCTCAAAGTGAATTGATTTCCCTTCAAAGAATTTCTTAAGAGTTTCATCCTTTTTATTTGAATGGCTTCTTTGTTATTACAGTTTAGCATCATAGGGCTGTATTTGATCACACTAAGCGACCAGCTGTACTAATTCAGCATGACGCCATTAAAGATATCATAATTCAATTAATACTCTGTGCTCCACTTGTATCATTGAAGTTGAACTGCTACATTTGGTTTAGGATCAAAAAAAGGAAATACAGTTAGCGTCCCTACTGTTGATCACTACTTTGTGACTATTACAGAAAAGTACATGATGTGAATGTTGGATGAATATAGGACCAAATCTGGCTGCAATAGAATAAATGGTGAAATTGTGATGAAGCTGGTCCCTTAACAAGGTTAGCTTGTCCTTGTTCTTTATTTCAGAGTGGTCTTAAAGACATAGGTTCCAGGGTGTCTAATTTTGATGGATTTTAGGGCCAATTTGAAAAGAATCAGGGTTCTGTACATGGGAGGTATTGGAGGAGCCTGGAGATCTCAGAGCATTACAGGGTTGGAGGAGGTTCTTGAGTGAGTGAGCACGTCTCTGTGGATGATTTGAAAACGAGGGAAATCATTTTAAAACTGCTTAAAATGTGTCAGTAAATGAATGGATGGATGATGGATGAACAGGATCAGTAACCTCAGAAAAAGATTGAAAACTTGAGGGGGAAAATGTTACCTTCAGTAACATTTTTAAAATATCACTTTTCCTGTTGAAGATGGAAAACTGTAATAATAATTTAATGGATAGTCATGCTCTGTTGATTCATGATGTAGATAAAAATACTGCATTTGAATTATATCATCATCATTGTTCAACTGCTATACAGTAATCGAGGCATAGAGTCTTAGAGTGTTGCCTCCCTGGCGCAAGGGTCAGGTATGTCCCTGAGCAGTAACAGGGGGAAGGTGATAAGGCAGAGGTTGTGTTGCACATTGGTACCACATTGAGATAGTTAGAATGAGTGATGAAATTCTGCATCAGGAGTTCAGGGAGATGGTCAGTAGAGGTAAGAAGCAGGACCTAGAAGGCAGCAGAACAAGTTAATGGGGTGGGTAAGAAAGTGCACTAGAAACTTGCCTTTATCATCAACGCACAGATGATAAGAGCAGAGAGGTCATGTTGGAGCTGTACAGAACTTTGGTTAGGCCACATCTGCAGTACTGTGTGCAGTTCTAGTCACCACACTTTAGGAAGGAATTGTTCTGAAAGAGGAGATTCACTCGTATGTTGCCTGGAATGGAACATTTCAACTATGGGGAGAGGCTGGATAAGCTTAGATTGTTTTCTTTGGAGAAGTTGAAGGAGACCTGATAAAGGTCTATAAGATTATGAGAGGCATGGACAGGATGGACAGAATATGGTTCTGAGAGAGGCCCATCCGACCTGAAATGTTAATCCTGGTTTCTCTCCACAGATGCTGCCAGACCCTGCAGAGGTTTTCCAGAAATTTCTGTTTTTGTTTGTGAACTAAATGCAACCATTCCCCTTAGTTAAAAGGTGAATAACAAGGGGACATAATTTTCAAGTAGAAAACACTGGGATTGGAAGAGATGTGAGGAAAAGTAGAGTCTAGATTAGTGTGGTGCTGGAAAAGCACAGCAGGTCAGGCAGCATCCGAGGAGCAGGAAAATCAACTACAGATGCTAGAAATCAGAGTCTAGATTAGCGTGGTGCTGGAAAAACACAGCAGGTCAGGGGGCACCAGAGGAGCAAGAAAAGCAGAACAAGTAGAAAAGGTATTGTAGGTAGACACAGTAGAAAATGTGGGTGATGATGGGACGTGGAATGCACTGCCTGGAAATGTCTCAGCCTTGAAAAAAGTATTTTGATCAGCGGTTGCAATGGCATAAAATTCAAGGCTAAAGGCCTAGCGCAGGAAAGTGAATGGTGCAGGTAATAGTGTATTTGTGGTGGTGCAGACTTGATGGACCCAAGGTGTTCTTCTGTATTGAATGATTTATTTTGCAGCACTCCAGTGTAATAACAATAAAGTAGGCTTGAACTTAAATGAAAATAAAAATAGAAAGTGCTGGAGAAACAGGATTCAACACGTTAATTCTTGTTTCTCTCTCCACAGATGCTTCCAGATCTGTTGAGTTTCTCGAGCACTTTCTGTTTTTATTTCAGACTTTCAGCATCCACCAAATTTTACTTTTATTTGAACTTCAATGGACTTGGCTTTCTGAAGCAAGGTTGATCGTGCTTCCACTGAACCAAGACTAATACTTATGGCTTATGGAATGAAAGACATCTACTCAAATGGGCAACATGAAATGCATTCACTTTAATGCCAGGAGTATAGCGTGTAATGCAGATGAGCTTCGGGCTTGGATTGGTGCCTGGGATTATGACATTATTGCCATCACAGAAACTTGGTTGAAGGAAGGGCATGATGATTGGCAACTAAATGTTCCAGGACATAGATGTTTCAGACAGGATAGGGGGAGGGGGAGGAGTTGCATTGTTGGTCAGGGATGATATCACAGCTGTGCTAAAGGATGACATTATGGCGGCCTTGGCTAGTAAGGCATTACGGGTGGAGCTGAGAAATAATAAAGGTGCAGTTACATTGTTGGGGCTGTATTACAGACCTCCCAACAGTGAGCGTGAGGTAGAAGACCAAATAGGTAAGCAGATTATGAATAGATGTAGAGGCAATAGGGTAGTGGTCATGGAAGATTTAAATTTTCCCAACATTGACTGGGATACACTTAGCGTCAGAGGTCTGGATGGGGTAGAATTTGTACGAAGCGTCCAGGAGAGTTTTCTAGAGCAGTATGTCAATAATCCGACAAGGGAAGGGGCCATATTGGACCTGGTACTGGGGAGCGAGCCAGGACAGGTGGTAGAAGTTGCAGTGGGGGATTTCTTTGGGAACAGTGACCACAATTCTGTAAGTTTTAGAATACTCGTAGGTAAAGAAGAGAGTGGTCTAAAAGGAAGAGTACTAAACTGGGCCAAGGGCAATTATATCAAAATTAGGCAGGAGCTGGGAAATGTGGATTGGATACAGCTATTTGAAGGGAAGTCCACATTTGGGATGTGGGAGGCTTTCAAAGATAGGTTAATGGTAGTGCAGAATAGCCATGTCCCATTGAAGGCAAAGGATAGGACCGGCAAGATTCGTGAACCGTGGATGACAGGAGAAATTGTACAACAAGCCAAGAAGAAAAGGGAAGCGTGCATAAGGTGTAGGCAGCTAAGAACAGAACGGACCCTGGAGGAATATCAGAAGAGTAGGACAAGTCTTAAACAAGGAATCAAGCGGGCTAAAAGGGGTCATGAAATAGCTTTAGCGAGCAGAATTAAGGGAAATCCCAAAGCATTTTATTCTTATATAAGAGGCAAGCGGGTAACTAGACAAAAGGTTGGTCCACTAAAGGATAATGAAGGAAGACTGTGTGCTGAACCTGAGAGAATGGGTGAGATTCTGAATGATTACTTTGCATCAGTGTTCACTGAGGAGAGGGACATGATGAATCTTAAGATCAGAGATAGAAGTTTGATTGGTCTTAGTTGGCATAAGTAGGGAAGATGTGTTGGGTAGGCTAGAGGTTATTAAGGTGGACAAATCCCCAGGACCGGATGGGATCTATCCCAGGTTGCTGAGGAAGGTGAGAGAGGAAATAGCTGGGACCCTGACAGATATCATTGTGGAGTCCTTAAATACAGGTGAGGTGCTGGAGGACTGGAAGGTTGCTCATGTTGTCCCCCTGTACAAGAAGGGTAGTAGGGATATTCCGGCTAACTACAGACCAGTGAGCCTGACATCGGTGATGGGGAAGTTGCTGGAGAGGGTGATGAGAGATCGGATCTATTTATATTTAGAAAAGAATGAGCTTATCAGTGATAAACAACATGGTTTTATGTGGGGGAGATCGTGCCGTATCAACTTCTTTGAGGAAGTGACCAAGTTGTTAGATGAAGGAAGGACTGTTGATGTCATATACATGGACTTTAGTAAGGCGTTTGATAAGGTTCCCCATTGTAGACTAATGGAGAAAGTGAAGTCACATGGTGTGCAGGGTGTTCTAGCTAGGTGGATAAAGAACAACAGGAGACAGAGAATAATAGTTGAAGGGAGTTTCTCAAAATGGAGAAAGGTGACCAGTGCTATTCCACCGGGGTTGGTCTTGGGGCCACTGTTGTTTGTAATATACATAAATGATCTGGAAGAAGGCATGATCAGCAAGTTTGCAGATGACACAAAGATTGGTGGAGTAGCAGTAAGCATAAGGGACTGTCAGAGAATATAGGAGATATAGATAGACCGGAGAGTTGGGCGGAAAAGTGGCAGATGGCTTTTAATCCAGACAAATGTGAGGTGATGCACTTAGGCAAGACTAATTCTAGAGCGAATTGTACAATTAATGGAAGAGCCTTGGGAAAAGTTGATGAGCAGAGAGATCTGGGAGTGCAGGTCCATTGTACCCTGAAGGTTGCTGCACAGGTGGATAGAATGGTCAAGAAGGCATAGAGTATGCTTGCCTTTATCGGACGGGGTATTGAGTATAAGAGCTGGCATGCCTTGTTAAAATTGTACAAGACATTGGTTTGGCCGCATTTACAATACTGTGTACAGTCCTGGTCGCCACATTACCAAAAGGATGTGGATGCTTTGGAGAGGGTGCAGAGAAGGTTTTGTAAGGATGTTGCCTGGTATGGAGGGTGCTAGCTATGAAAAGAAGGTGAATAGGTTAGGTTTATTTTCACTAGAAAAAAGGAGATCGAGGGGGGACCTGATTGAGGTTTACAAAATCATGAAGGGTATAGACAGGGTAGATAGAGATAAGCTTTTTCCCAGGGTGAAGGATTCAACAATGAGAGGTCATGCTTTAAAGGTGAGAGGTGGAAAGTTTAAGGGGGATACACGTGGCAAGTACTTCACACAGAGGGCGGTGGGCGTTTGGAATGTGTTGCCAGCAGAGGTGGTAGAGGCAGGCACGGTAGATTAATTTATGGGCGGCACGGTGGCACAGTGGTTAGCACTGCTGCCTCGCAGCGCTGGAGACCCGGGTTCAATTCCCGCCTCAGGCGACTGACTGTGTGGAGTTTGCACGTTCTCCCCGTGTCTGCGTGGGTTTCCTCCGGGTGCTCCGGTTTCCTCCCACAGTCCAAATATGTGCAGGCCAGGTGAATTGGCCATGCTAAATTGCCCATAGTGTTAGGTAAGGGGTAGATGTAGATGTAGATGTAGATGTAGATGTAGGGGTATGGGTGGGTTACGCTTCGGCGGGGCGGTGTGGACTTGTTGGGCCGGAGGGCCTGTTTCCACACTGTAAGTAATCTAATCTAATCTAATCTAAGATGCATCTGGACAGATGCATGAGTAGGTGGGGAGCAGAGGGATACAGATGCTTAAGAATTGACCGACAGGTTTAGACAGTACATTTGGATCGGCTCAGGCTTGGAGGGCCAAAGGGCCTATTCCTGGGCTGTAAATGTTCTTTATTGCATACTGTAATATAATATTCTCTCATACATTTGGCCTGAATGCTTCTGGGAGAAACAGAGGGATTGGAAGAGATGTGAGGAAAATCGATTTGAAAGGAAGGGAAAGGAAGAGCTCAGCCAAATCAGAGTTCCTGTGTCTGATGAGTATCTGTACTGGGATGTTGTATTGATTTCAGGGGTTTGTGTTCACAGCTCCTGAAGATAGGTAGTCAAGCATTTGTCTTCAATTTTCAGAATGTTAATTGAGTTTGTTAAGAAGCAGCAATTTTAATGTGATTTACTATTTAATTGGATACATAAATCAAATATATAACTTGCAACAGATGAGAATTCTTTACCAATCCCAAAGCATTTCTGGGGAAGGGAGGGGCAGAGGTCGCAGTTTCGAAGTGGTGGAGTGTTCATCCCTGATTTTGTGCAGTTTTTGGTGGCAACACTCTTTGTTCTTCATCAGAAAAAAAAGAACTTAGTTCTATTGAAGGGTCAGCAGACTCGAAACATTAACTCTGCTTCCTGTCCACTGATATTGCCAGACCTGCTGAGTTTCTACAGCAATTTCTGTTTTTGTTTCAGTTCTTAATATTGGCTGTTCTTTGCTTAATTTTAGTCTTTGTTCCTCCCTCGACCCCGTTTCTGCGTGACTTTCCAACAGGCCCTCCTGTTTCCTCCCACAGTCCGAAGATGTGTCGGTTAGGTGAATTGGCCATGCTAAATTACCTACAGTGTTCAGGGTTGTGTTGGTTAAGTGCATTAGTCAGAGTAAATGTAGAATAATAGGGTAGGGGAATCGGCTGGGTGGGTTACTCTTTGGAGGGTCAGTGTGGACTTGTTGGGCTGAAGGGCCTGTTTCCACACTAGGGATTCTATGATTTAGGGGAACTCCTCATCTTCCTCCAAGAAGATAGTGGGCCATTCCCCTTGATCTTAACTCACTCTCTGTCTCTCTCTCTCTGCCTACCAAACCCTGTTGATGTACCTTATTTTGGGGGCTGGTAGTCAATGCTGTCTCAATCACCTGTCTGAATTCTTTCACCCAAGGACCATTGTTCCCTTGCCTACCTCCATTTGAAGATTAATTTTCATTCCTTCTTAGAACAAAGACTTCTTATTTTCCCAATCACTGCATTCATATTAGAGGTGTAGGCATCTGATAAATGTTTTGCTTATGCTAACAGAAGGTGAGTTACTACTGGAACACAGTTAAATGAGGTTTCATGCTTCACTGAAAGTATTAGATATGAAATACTACAAGAGCTCACCTTTAAAGGAGACCTGAATTTCCAACAGTACAAACAGGTTGCACCTGTAGAATTGTATCTCAATGTGACATTGTGCTTATAACACAACAATAGATCAATGATAAATATGAGTCATCCTGCAACATTCCACAGACTTACCTTTTGTAAATTGCTTGCAGAGAAACGATGTGTCTTTTGGCAGATAGAATTATTCAAAGCCCCATCTGTCCCTCTTTTCAGATGGAAAAGGTTCCATGACACTATTCAAAGAAGCACAGGGAAATTTTATGTAGCCAGCAGTTAGGCCAACAAATGCAATGTTTGCATTCATTTGAGAGGGTTAGACTGCAAGAGCAGGGATATACTGCTGAGGGTGTGTTAGGCTCTGATCAGATTGCACTTGAAATACTGTGAGTGGTTTTGGGTCCCAGACTTCAGGCAATATGTGCTGGCCCTGGAGGATGTCCAGAGCAGGTACAAAGGTTAATTCTTGGGATGAAGGATTTGTCATTTAAGGAGCGGTTGTGAACTCTAGGTCTGTGCTCGATGGAGTTTTAAAGACAAGGGAGATCTAATTGAAATTTACAGAATACTGAGAGGCCTGGATAGAGTAGATACAGCTAAGATGTTTCCACTAGTAGAAGAGGCTAGGACCTGAGGGTACAAACTCAGATGACAAATTTCTTCAGCCAGAGGTGGTGAATCTATGAAATTCATTGCCATAGGTGGCCAATACATTAAGTGTCTTTAAGACAGCGATGGATAGGCTCTTGGGTGGTAAGGGCATGATCAAATGGCAGAACAGATCAAATGGGCTGAATGGCCTAATGCTCCATTCTATATCTTATAGTCTTATGATCTCCCTTTTGTTCTACCTGATATTTCTTTCTCAGACAGCAACAATTAAACAGAATAATTCTTGTTTTGTGTGGGACCTTGTCATGTTATCAAATTAGTTGTTACAATGTATTTTAACTGGGATATGCTGATACCATGAGAAGTGTTGTATGAATCCAAATTCTTTAAGGCACTGTTGAAATCCAGGTATTATAATCTACTCGTGGTGGACCATCTGATAAATTGGCAGGAATTCAGCCAGTTTGTTTGTCTTTGAACCTCATCTATTTGTGATGAATATGGTCGATTAGACCCTACACAGTCCTTAAGCTGTGTAGAAACAATGGTAGAAATTGGTTTGGAGACCATTTGGGACTGTGCAAAATAACTTTATTCCACATTGATTCAGCTCAGTGTTCAGCGAAAGAGAAATCAGCGAGCTATCACACACAATGAACTGGAGAAAGAGAATGATTGGCAGCTCCCGTAATTCATGTGTTGCAGTAAAAGCCAGGTCACTTAATCCTCCCCAGATGCATTTAAAGGTACAGCACAGTACCAGGGGGGAAAATAATGATTGCTACACTGTTGTTACACTGAAATCTATCTTCCTCTATTAAAGATTACAAATGACAACATGGTTGGTCATGTAATATGCTGGAACTCCAAAGCATTCTGCTGAATGTAGCAGGCCATACTAGATTAGATTACTTACAGTGTGGAAACAGGCCCTTCGGCCCAACAAGTCCACACTGACCCGCCGAAGCGCAACCCACCCATACCCCTAACCTAACACTACGGGGAATTTAGCATGGCCAATTCACCTGACCTGCACATCTTTGGACTGTGGGAGGAAACCGGAGCACCCAGCGGAAACCCATGCAGACACGGGGAGAACGTGCAAACTCCACACAGTCAGTCGCCTGAGGTGGGAACTGAACCCGGGGTCTCTGGCGCTGTGAGGCAGCAGTGCTAACCACTGTGCCACAGTGCCACCCACAACTGGATGAGGTGGAGGGGAAACCACTGTGATTTTCTACCAGGTAAGCTATTAACAGATAGGCTCCAATTAGATCCTTGAGTTGTATGGAGTTATTTTTTTAATCTGTCAGGGCAGCAGTACAAGTAACAATGATTGACTTTCATTTTTTTCATGTGGTGGGAAATTAAACAAAGCCAGTGAATGTTTCTGGTGATCACTGCTCAAAAAATGTGGTTTTTTTCAGAGTTTTGGCAAAGACTGGATTGCACCTGGTGATGTCAATCTCAGCATTGTACTAGAATACAATTGTTGTCCACAGATTCATCCCACAATATGAACGAGGAATTGGTGGTGGGGAGGGGGACTGTAGTTTTAAACTTGAAGGAACATTGAACATAGAACATTACAACACAGTACAGGCCCTTTGGCCCTCGATGTTGCACCAATCTGTGAAACCAATCTGAAGCCCATCTAACCTACATCATCCATATGTTTACCAATGACCATTTAAATGCCCTTAAAGTTGGTGAGTCCACTACTGTCGCAGACAGGGCATTCCATGCCCTTACTACTCATTGAGTAAAGAACCTACCTCTGACATCTGTCTTATATCTGTCACCCCTCAATTTAAAGCTATATCCCCTTGTGCTAGCCATCACTATCTGAGGAAAAAGGCTCTCACTGTGCACCCTACCTAATCCTTTGATCATCATTATTTGTCTCTATTAAGTCACCTCTTAACCTTCTTCTCTCTAATGAGAACAGCCTCAAGACCCTCAGCCTTTCCTCATAAGGCCTTCCCTCCATCTGAGTAAATCTCCTCTGCACCCTTTCCAAAGCTTCCACATCCTTCTTATAATGTGACCAGAACTGTACGCAATAGTCAAATTGCGGCCATACCAGAGTTTTGTACAGCTGCAACATGACCTCATGGCTCCAAAACTCAATCCCTCTAGCAATAAAACCTAACACATTGTATGCCTTCTTAACAACCCTATCAATCTGGGTGGCAACTTTCAGGGATCTATGCACATGGAAACTGAGATCTCTCTGCTCTTCAACACCACCAAGGATCTTACCATTAATACTCTGAAGCCCTGTTACTCCTTCCAAGGTGAATCACTTCACACTTTTCCACATTAAACTCCATTTGCCACCACTCAGCCCAGCTCTGCAGCTTGTCTATGTCCCTCTGTAACCTGCAACATCCTTTGTCACTATCCACAACTCTACCGACCTTTGTGTCATCCACAAATTTACTAACCCATCCTTCTATGCTATCAGCCAAGTCAGTTATAAAAATGAAAAACAGCAGTGGCCCCAAAACAGATTACGCAGTACACCACTAGGAACTGTACTCCAGGAGCATTTCCCATCAATCGCCATCCTCTATCATCTTTCAGCGAGCCAATTTCTAATCCAAACAGCTAAATCACCCTCAATCCCATTCCTCTGTATATTCTGCAATAGTCTCTGTGGGGACCCTCAGCAAATGCCTTACTGAAATCCATGTACACCACATCAACTGCTTTACCCTTATCCACCTATTTGGTCACCTTCTCAAAGAACTCAATAAGGTTTGTGAGGCATGACCTACTGTGTTGACTATGCCTGATTAACTTATTCCTTTCTGGATGATTATAAATCCTGTCTCTTATAATCCTTTGCAACATTTTACCCACAACCGAATTAAGGCTCACTGTTCTATAATTACCAGGGTTGTCTCTACTCCCATTCTTGAACAAGGGGCACAACACTTGCAATCCTCCAGTCTTCTGGCACTATTCCTGTAGACAATGACGACATAAAGATCAATGCCAAAGGCTCTGCAATCTCCTCCCTGGCTTCCCAGAGGATCCTAGGATAAATCCCATCCAGCCCAGTGGACTTATCTATTTTCACACTTTCCAGAATTGCTAACACCTCCTCCTTATGAACCTTAATCCTCTCTAGTCTAATAGCCTGTATCTCAGTATTCTCCTCAACAACATTGTCTTTTTCCAATGTGGATACTGATGAAAAATATTCATTTAGTGCCTTTCCTATCTCTTTGTACTCTGTGCACAACTTCCCTCTCCTGTCCTTGATTGGCCCTAATTTTACTCTAGTCATTCTTTTATTCCTGAGATACCTATAGAAGGCTTTCGGGTTTTCCTTGATCCTACCTGCCAAAGACATCTCATGTGCCCTTCTGGCTCTTCTTAGCTCCCTGTTTAGGTCCTTGCTGTCTAACTTGTGTCTCTCAAGGGCCCCGAGTCTTCATGCCTCATCTTTACAGAAGACTCCTTGTTTGTCTCGTCAAGAGATTCAACTTTTTTAGTAAACCATGGTTCCCTCGCTCGACCACTTCCTCTCTGCCTGACAGGTACATACTTAACAAAGACATGCAATAGCTGTTCCTTGAATGGGGAGTTCATATTGATTACAGGTTTCTGTTAATCTCCATGCCTTATAAAGATACAAAATGGGGCATCTTTGTAAATTGAACAGATCTCTCTTGAATCCTTAATGACTAAGTGGCTATCATTTCCTTTTGGTACAATACTGCAGTAAGTGTTGTTGAAATATGTTAAATAGAATTCTTTGCTTTCCCTTGCTCTGACATTTTCAATGTTTTGATATTTCCCTCTGTGATAATCACTTTCCTCTCTAGCTAAATTCCAATCACATCTAAACAAGTTTGACAGAGTGTAGCATAAGATCATAAGAAGCAATTTCCTCCCTTTTAATTCCAATGAGTAAAATTTTCCAAGTGAGTTTTGCTGAATAAGATACAAAAAGCTTTCATTGACTCTTTGCAAGCGTCTCACAAAAGCCATGTTAAGACAGTAAAATGCCGGTAATAGAAATCAAAACCAATCCAGGTAGACAATGTCATATTCAAGTACAGGTTGGGCACCTCCACAAGATGTGTTACCAGTACTTTTGCTGGTCAAACATTTGAAAGAGATATCTTCCAGCATGGACATGGTGGGCTAAAGAGCTTCTTTCTGTAATATTTGATTCCAGAAGAGCT
The DNA here is from genome assembly GCF_047496795.1 of Chiloscyllium punctatum. Classification (NCBI taxonomy): domain Eukaryota; kingdom Metazoa; phylum Chordata; class Chondrichthyes; order Orectolobiformes; family Hemiscylliidae; genus Chiloscyllium; species Chiloscyllium punctatum. The sequence goes on along the minus strand of NC_092739.1, from coordinate 131,449,116 downwards.
TTGTCACTGTACAGTAGGTTCCATTTTGAAAATGACTCAGTGATTCAGGGGAAATCTTCTCATCGTGATCTAAAAAATGTTACTCCAAAATACCTGGACAATACAATAGGCAGTATTGCTACACAATCAAATAGGGTATTCATGGTTTGGAGGATCCAGACTCTCATATTACTTGGCTGAGCACACATCAAAACAAACAAAATGTCCTCCTTGCACTGATGCCAGCCGTATCTGGGCCACAAGTGAGACTCTATGGAATAAAGAACAAAGAACAAAGAAAGTTTACAGCCCATGAACAGTCCCTTTGGCCCTCCAAGCCTTAGCCGATCCAAATGTACTGTCTAAACCTGTCGGTCAATTCCTAGGCATCTGTATTCCTCTGCTCCCCACCTACTCATACATCTGTCCAGTCGCATCTTAAAAGAATCTACCGTGCCTGCCTCTATCACCTCTGCTGGTAACACGTTCCAGGCGCCCACCACCCTCTGTGTGAAGTACTTGCTGCATATATCCCCCTTAAACTTCCCACCTCTCACCTTGTGACATCTGTGGACAACCTCTCCCACTCGCACAGCCCAGCCCCTCTCATCAAGTTTTCTTTTACTCATTACCATGGCATGGAGAATAAACACAGAAGAATTACCTTGTGGAAGGGAGGGGAAGACACATTTGTGAGCCACATCTATGAGAGGGTGATGGTTGGCTGTTCTGATCAGGATGTCAGGTGCTTACAGAGAAAATTCAGAAGGTGCTGACAGAGGAACCTTGGTGAGGTATTGCAGTGCATCCTGAAGATGCTACACACTGCTGCTACTGTGTATTGGTGACGAAAGGAGGGAGTTTTGACTGTGGTAGTTGTGGTGTCAGTCAAGCCCTTGCTTTGTCCTGGATGATGTTAAGCCTCTTGTAAGTTGTTGGAGCGGCACTTATTTAAGCAAGTGAGGAATATTTCACCACACTCCTGATCTGTTCCTTGTAGATAAAGGACAAGCTTTAGGGAGTCAGGATAAATTCATAATCAATGAATTCATGTAGGCATATAGAACATAGGACATAGAAAAGTACAGCACAGAACAGGCCCTTTGACCCACGATGTTGTGCTGAGTGTTAATCCTAATGCAAAATAAATAACCTCACCTACACACCCCTCAATTCACTGCTGTCCATGTGTATGTCCAGCTGTTGCTTAAATGTCCCTAATGACTTTGCTTCCACCACCGCAGTTGGCAATGCATTCCATGCATTCACAACTCTCTGTGTAAAGAACCTACCTCTGATGTCCCCTCCATACCTTTCTCCTAATATCTTAAAACTATGACCCCTCATACCAGTTAATCCTGCCCTGGGAAAAGTCTCTGGCTCTTGACTCTATCCATTCCTCTCAGTATCATGTATAGCTTGATGAGGTCATCTCTCTTCCTCCTTCTCTCTAGAGAGTAAAGTCTGAGCTTATTCAATCTCTCTTTGTAAGGCAAGCCCTCCAGTCCAGGCAGCATCCTGGTATACCTTCTTTGCAACCTCTCCTAAGCCTCTGTATCTTTCCTATATTGGGGTGACCAGAACTGGATGCAATATTCCAAGTGTGGCCTCACTAGGGACTTGTAGAGCTGTAGCAAAACCTCGCGGCTCTTAAACTCAATCCCCCTGTTAATGAAAGCCAAAACACTATATGCTTTCTTAACAACCCTATCCACTTGGGTGGCAACTTTGAGGGCTCTATGTACTTGCACACCAAGATCCCTCTGTTCCTGCACACTGCCAAGAATCCTGTCTTTAATCCTATATTCAGCATTCAAGTTCAACCTTCCAAAATGCATCACTTCGCATTTATCCACATTGAACTCCGTCTGCCATTTCTCATCCCAACTCTGCATCCTATATATGTCGCGCTGCAGCCTGCAATATCCCTTGATACCATCAATGACACCTCCAACTTTTGTATCGAGGCGGGGGGAGAGAGAGAGAGAGAGAGAGAGAGAGAGAGAGAGATGGCTGGTCCAGTTCAATTTCTGGTTGCAAGTGACCCCTCGGGTTTTGATAGTATAGGTTCAGTAATGGTAATGCCGATGATTGTTAAGGGGGATGATTATATTCATTTTTTTTAATGATGATCATTGCTTGGAGCTTGTATGCTGCAAAAGTTACTTACAAGTTTATTGGTCTAACCCTGGATGAACATGGGCTGCTTCATTATCTGAGGAGTTGTGAATGGTGCTGGACATTATTAAATTATCAAGCACTATCCCCAGTTCTGACTTTCTGATAGAGTGAAGGTCATTGATGAATCATGTGAAGATGGTTGGACTTAGGGCACCACTCCGATGAGCGTTTGCAGACATGTCCAGCAACTGAAAGTCTTGACTTCCAACAGCCACAAGCATCTTCCTGAGTGCTAGGTATAACTCCAACTGGCAAATTGATTTCCACTTGATTCCCACTGACTCCAGTTTTGCTCGAATTCCTTCATATCACACTCAGTCAAATGTTGATTTGATAGCAAGAGCAGTCACTCTCACCTCACCCTTTAAAGTTTAGTGATGCTATTGATCAAAGTTGTGCTTCAGTGGAATACTCGGTGAGACACAGAACTGACTTCAGTTTGGAAAAATGACGTTGCTACTGTTGACATTCTATGCGTTTGTGCAGGTGGATGTTTTCTTCCTCCCATCCTTGGAGAAGCTTTACGCATTGCAGTCGCTCAGATCTCACAGGTCATCTGTGGTTTCTGGTTATTAACTCTCTGCTCATCTTTAGCACTTGCCTTCCCATTTAATTTTGTGACATTCACAAACTTGGCGATAGTAAATTCACTTTTGCCTTGCAAGTCATTAATGTATATAGTAAATAATTGTGGCTCCAGCACTAAGCCCTATGGTACTCTGTAAGTTTCAGGTTGCCATCTTGAAATGACCTCTTTCTGTCTTCTATGAATAAGTCAATGCTTTATCCATACAAATATCCTGCTCTCAACACCGTGGGCTAAATTAATGTGCCTGTACCAATCCACATTATTGTTGGTGTTCAAATCCTCATGTTTCCACAACATGCGAGAGAAACGGAATTCACAGCACATACAAAAAAGCCAAATAGTACATACAACGACTTTAAATCTGCTCCCATTTTCCTTCAGTTTCTCTTTGTCTCCTCATTCTTTTTGTTTTCATTCTCTAATTCTTAGACTTTGCATTTAGCTTCATAAACATTTCTGCTCAAACTATTTTAATTCTCATTTAATTTCATGACACAGTTATGATCTTTTTATCAATTTTATTATCTAGTTATCAATTCGACTGTCTCATTTATGATCCCTTTCATCAGCTTTATTGTGTAGTAGGTTGGTATCAGCTCTTCTATTAACGCTATCATTCATCACTTTCTAACAGTTTTATTGTAATTATCTACTTTATTTACAATGATTTTCTTTGTTCGTTGGAAAAGGAATTTTTCACTGGCCCTTTTAACATTTGCTCTTTGGTTGTTTACATCTTTCATCATCAATGACCTTGCTACTTTTCTGCTTGATTTTAGCCCTTCAAACTCAACGCAGAGTATCATGCACTAACTAAGCCTAACAGGCTAACTAAATCTCGGAATTATGAAGGGATCATTCCATCCAGGAATTGTATAGATTCTTTGGAAGGAGAAGAAAAGAAAACAAATTGCATATCACAATTGGCTTCGGCAGTCACACAGAAAAAAGTATTTATTGTGACTGTGTCTGATGCCAAGGAGACACTTGATTAAGCATGTCATGTACTGTATAAAAATGAAAGATTGGAACTGCTTGCTTCACAAGACAGCAACAATGCTGCTGATATTCTTCCTCATCATCTGCAGAATTATAAGCCATTTCTCTTCTTTTCTATCCTGCTTGGTCAATTTCTAGAATCCGATATTTATTTCCAGCCTCTTTTCGAAATAAATTTTTCAATGAGGGGCTTTGACATCACCCATTTTAATAAATTATTATATCTTATCAAACATTGCGTGACAGATCTGACTTTTAAATAGCGATAACCACCTGTAAGTACTCCTCCAAGCCACTCACCATCCTGACTTGGAAATATATCGCCGTGCCACTGGGTCAAAATCCTGTAATTCCCTCCCTAATGGCATTGTGGGTCAACCCACAGCAGGTAAACTAAGAGGCGCAAGAAGGCAGCACAACCCCAACTTCTCAAGGGCAACTAGGGACAGGCCAACCAACGACGCCCACATCCCATGAAAGAATTTTTACAAGTATGCATACATAATGAGCAGCCATTCATTCTTCATTTACAGGTCTGTGAGGATATTTCCACTCCCTCATCAAAATTCTGTTTTTTAATATATAATAACACTCTGGAATAGTGAGCTGTTTGTGCTACCTTGTTCAACTCTGGATCTGCGTCCTGATCGTCAATTAAAGGAGATACACCAAATTATCTTCATTCTGAAAGAGAAATTCAGCTACATTTGTTCAGCCATTTTCTTTCTGAAAAAATACCCAGAACACATTCTTGTGAGTATTCCACCTTTTTAGCCTCAACTGGACTTTACGTGATTGCAGGTGAAGTTGTAACTTTCATTTCTGCGAAATCATTCCCCAGAGGTAGATCAAATCCATCCACAGGTAATTTCTTAACGACAGTGATTACAACTGGTCCAGGTAAAAAGTCACAGTATAATTGGACTTTGGGAAATGGAAACAAGGTGCATGCTGCTCCAATCTTATTTATCAATGCTGGGGCTTTCATTGAAACGTCTGGAGTGAAAACAAAATCCTTCTCCAGCAAGAGAATGTAAATAGCCCTTGTTTCCCTTATTGTAGTTATGGGCTTGGATGCTGGACTCTTGCATTGAAGAAAAGCAGATTACCTTCTCTTTAGACAAGGAACGATTCACATTGTCAACCTTTCGTATTTCTGCACTTGCAATGGTGTTTCCCTCTGGTCACTCTTTCAGGACAGAGATGAGCAGAATTTCTTTTCTTTCAGAAGTTTGTGCAATTTTGGAACTTCTCGCCTCAGAAAATGTTGGAGGCCGGGACATTTTATACTTCGAAGACAGAAGTGGACAGATTCCTGTCGTGTCAGGGAATCAAGGATTTTCAGGGGTGAATGGGAATCTAGAATTTGAAACACACACCGATCAATTGAATGGAGGACCAGGCTTGAGGGGCCAAATAGCTTACTTCTGCTGCTCACTCCTACATCTATATGTTGTGCATAACAAAAAATTAGTAGTTAGACTTAATTGACAAATAAATAACTGATGTTACAAAGGCAGTTCCAGTAACATCACCAAATGTCAGCAATAAATGTAACCATTTTTTTGTAAGTGCCAGGGAGATTGCATATCTGCACAATATTATTGGCATGTCCTCTTGGACAGAGGCTCAGGATGCAGATATAAAGTTTAGTAAGTTAAAAGAAACACAGTCGATTAACCAACATTATACTAAAATGGTGAGCCTCCAACATAGGGCAAGCTGGAGACGTTACAGGATTTTGGTTTCAATTTATTTATAAAGCCCCCACTGTCTGGACAGAATCAGTAGTTTTCAAAAATAGAAGTCAAAAATTGCCACCGGATTCATGCTGAGAAATCCCTCAGGTGAACAGAAAAAGACTCGTAGCATTGTTTGAAGAGCAGGTGAATTCATTTGGTGCCCTGTCGGATACTAACAATACATTTTCTACTTTTCCTTCTTCCATGCATCCTGTCTGCTGAAATTAAAAGCCACCACATTATTTCTCACCTACAGAGAATGCCCCTACTGAGCCAATGCAGGCACAATGATGTAGTCGCTTTTTCTCCAGTCTGGTGTCTAATTCAGTGAAGCAATCATAAATTCAAGTGCTTAAACAAAGTTAGTGATATCATTGTATAGTCAACGTCAGAACCAATAGGTCACTGGAACAAAGGAAACTGGCTGTGAGAAAGGCCAGACGGCAGTGGAGTGCAGCCCAGAAGTCCAGAGCTCATCTACTTCATTCCCTTTATTTTATTTGCTTTCTATGCTTTCTTTACACATTTCCATTTATTATGGGTACCTTAGTTCCTTTTCACAACTTTGGTGGTAGGTGTCTTCTCCCAGTCCAGGCCCAGTGAATGGTGGTATAGGCCAAGCACTTGGTATGGCTGTCTCCCAGTGTGGCTTTCTACTGGTGGGGCTACCCCCAGTGTGGCTGTCCCCCAGTGTGTCTGTCCCCCAGTGTGTCTGTCCCCCAGTGTGTCTGTCCCCCAGTGTGTCTGTCCCCCAGTGTGTCTGTCCCCCAGTGTGTCTGTCTTCCAGTGTGCCTGTCCCCCAGTGTGCCTGTCCCCCAGTGTGTCTGTCCCCCAGTGTGTCTGTCCCCCAGTGTGTCTGTCCCCCAGTGTGCCTGTCTCCCAGTGTGCCTGTCCCTCAGAATGTCTGTTCCCCAGTGTGTCTGTCTCCCAGTGTGCCTGTCCCCCAGTGTGGCTCTCTCCCAATGTGCCTGTCCCCCAGTGTGGCTGTCTCCTGGTGTGTCTGACCTCCCCATTATGGCTGTCCCCCAATGTGGCTGTCCCCCAGTGTGCCTGTCCCCCAGTGTGCCTGTCCCCCAGTGTGGCTGTCCCCTAGTGGGCCTGTCCCTCAGTGTGGCTGTCCCCCAGTGTGCCTGTCCCCCAGTGTGCCTGTCCCTCAGTGTGACTGTCTCCCAGTGTGCCTGTCCCCCAGTGTGGCTGTCTCCTGGTGTGCCTGACCTCCCCATTATGGCTGTCCCCCAGTGTGGCTGTCGCCCAGTGTGGCTGTCGCCCAGTGTGCCTGTCCCCCAGTGTGCCTGTCCCCCAGTGTGTCTGTCCCCCAGTGTGTCTGTCCCCCAGTGTGCCTGTCCCCCAGTGTGCCTGTCCCCCAGTGTGCCTGTCCCCCAGTGTGGCTGTCCCCCAGTGTGGCTGTCCCCCAGTGTGGCTGTCCCTCAGTGTGGCTGTCCCCCAGTGTGCCAATCCCCCAGTGTGCCAGTCCCCCAGTGTGCCTGTCTACCAGTGTGGCTGTCTCCCAGTGTGCCTGTCCCCCAGTGTGCCTGACCCCCCATTATAGCTGTCTCCCAGTGTGCCTGTCTCCCAGTGTGCCTGTCCCCCAGTGTGGCTGTCTCCCAGTGTGTCTGTCTCCCAATGTGCCTATCCCCCAGTGTGGCTGTCTCCTGGTGTGCCTGACCTCTCCATTATGGCTGTCCGCCAGTGTGGCTGTCGCCCAGTGTGCCTGTCCCCCAGTGTGTCTGACTCCCAGTGTGCCTGTCCCCCAGTGTGGCTGTCTCCTGGTGTGCCTGACCTCCCCGTTATGGCTGTTCCCCAGTGTGCCTGTCCCCCAGTGTGGCTGTCTCCCAGTGTGTCTGACTCCCAGTGTGCCTGTCCCCCAGTGTGGCTGTCTCCTGGTGTGCCTGACCTCCCCGTTATGGCTGTTCCCCAGTGTGTCTGTCCCCCAGTGTGGCTGTCGCCCATTGTGCCTGTCACCCATTGTGCCTGTCCCCCAGTGTGCCTGTCCCCCAGTGTGGCTGTCGCCCAGTGTGCCTGTCTCCCATTGTGCCTGTCCCTCAGTGTGGCTGTCTCCCAGTGTGCCTGCCTCCTGGTGTGCCTGCCCCCTGGTGTGCCTGTCCTCCGGTGTGGCTGTCCCTCAGTGCGGCTGTCTCCCAGTGTGCCTGTCCCCCGGTGTGGCTGTCTCCTGGTGTGCCTGACCTCCCCATTATGGCTGTCCCCCAGTGTGTCTGTCCCCCAGTGTGCCTGTCCCTCAGTGTGGCTGTCCCCCAGTGTGCCTGTCCCCCAGTGTGCCTGTCTCTCAGTGTGGCTGTCTCCCAGTGTGCCTGTCTCACAGTGTGGCTGTCTCCCGTTGTGGCTCTCTCCCAGTGTGCCTGTCTCCTGGTGTGCCTGCCCCCCTATTATGGCTGTCTCCCAGTGTGCCTGTTCCCCAGTGTGGCTGTCCCCCAGTGTGCTTGTCCCTCAGTGTGCCTGTCTCCCAGTATGGTTGTCTCCCGGTGTGGCTGTCTTCCGGTGTACCTGACACCCCCATTATGGCTGTCCCTCAGTGTGGCTGTCTCCCAGTGTGGCTGTCTCCCAGTGTGGCTGTCTCCCAGTGTGCCTGTCCCTCAGTGTGGCTATCCCCCAGTGTGGCTGTCTCCCAGTGTGCCTGTCCCCCCAGTGTGCATGTCCTCCGGTGTGCCTGAACCCCCATTATGGCTGTACCCCAGTGTGCCTGTCCCCCAGTGTGCCTGTCCCCCAGTGCGGCTGTCCCCCAGTGCGGCTGTCCCCCAGTGCGGCTGTCCCCCAGTGCGGCTGTCCCCCAGTGTGGCTGTCCCCCAGTGTGACTGTCTCCCAGTGTGCCTGTCCCTCAGTGTGGCTGTCCCCCAGTGTGACTGTCTCCCAGAGTGCCTGTCCCTCAGTGTGCCTGACCCCCCCCATTATGGCTGTCCCCCAGTGTGCCTGTCCCCCAGTGTTGCTGTCCCCCAGTGTGCCTGTCCCTCAGTGGGGCTGTGTCCCAGTGTGGCTGTCCCTCAGTGGGGCTGTGTCCCAGTGTGGCTGTCCCTCAGTGGGGCTGTGTCCCAGTGTGGCTGTCCCCCAGTGTGCCTGTCCCTCAGTGTGGCTGTCTCCCAGTGTGCCTGTCTCCTGGTGTGTCTGTCTCTCTGTTGGGATGTCTCCCAGTGTGCCTATCTCCCAGTGTGCCTATCTCCCAGTGTGCCTTTCCCCCAGTGTGCCTTTCCCCCAGTGTGCCTGTCCCACAGTGTGGCTGTCTCCCAGTGTGCCTGTCTCCCGGTGTGCCTATCTCCCAGTGTGCCTTTCCCCCAGTGTGGCTGTCTCCCAGTGTGCCTGTCTCCCGGTGTGCCTACCTGTCTCCTGGTTTACCTGCCTCCCGGTGTGTCTGACCCCCAGTATGGTTGCCTCCCAGTGTGCCTGTCCCCAGAGTGCCTGTTCCCCAGTATGCCTGTCCCCCAGTGTGCCTGTCCCTGGTGTGGCTGTCTCACAGTGTGCCTGCCCCCCAGTGTGGCTGTCTCCTGGTGTACCTACCTGTCTCCCGGTGTGTCTGTTCCACAGTATGGCTGTCTCACTGTGTGGTTGTCTCCCAGTGTGCCTGTCCCCCAGTATGGCTGTCTCCCAGTGTGTCTATTTTCCTGTTTGTCAGTCTCCCCATGTGTCTGTCCCCCAGTGTGTCCTTCCCCTGGTGTAGCTGTTCACCAGTATGGCTTTCTCCTTGTGTGCTATTCCCCAGTGTTCCTGTCCCCAGGTCTGGTTGTCACCCAGTGTGACTGTCTCCCAGGGTGCCTGTCTCCCCGTGTGGCTGTCTCCCCGTCTGGCTATTCCCTAGTGCTGCAATTTTGTTCAGGAGGGGCTGTCTTGGCCTGGAGTGGTGTTCTTGTCCTGTTGCAGAGGTCTTCTTTGATGGCTTCCAGGTATTCCAGCAGCTGGACTTGACTGACCGATATCAGTGCGAAGGTCTAGTCTCGGTGTGTGGGTCTAGTCCTGGCGTGGGGTCTAGTCTCTGTGTGAGGGTCTAGTCTCTGTGTGAGGGTCTAGTCCCGGTATGAAGGTCTAGTCCCGGTGTGAGGGTCTCCTCCCAGTATGAACGTCTAGTCTCAGTGTGAGGGTCTAGGCCCGGTGTGAGGCTCTAGTGCCGGTGTGAAGGTGTATTCCCGGTGTGAAGGTCTAGTCCCATTGTGAGGGTTGAGTCTCAGTGTGAAGGTCTAGTCCAGGTGTGAGGGTCTAGTCCTGGTGTGAGGGTCTAGTCTCTGTGTGAAGGTCTAGTCCTGGTGTGAGGGACTAGTCCCGGTGTGAGGGTCTAGTCTCTGTGTGAAGGTCTAGTCCTGGTGTGAAGGTCTAGTCTCAGTGTGAAGGTCGAGTCTGAGTGTGAAAGTCTAGTCCCGGTGTGAGGGTCTAGTCTCAGTGTGAAGGTCTACTCCTGGTGTCAGGGTCAAGTCGTGGTATGAGGGTCTAGTCTCAGTGTGCAAGTCTAGTATCAGTGTGAGGGTCTAGTCCCAGTGTGAGGGTCTAGTCTCAGTGTGAGGGTCTAGTCTCAGTGTGAGCCGCTAGACTCAGGTGTGAAGGTCTCGTCCCGGTGTGTGGGTCTAGTCTCGGTGTGAATGTCTAGTCCCAGTATGAAGGTCTAGTCCCGGTGTAAGTGTTTAGTCCCAGTGTGAGGGTCCCGTCCCGATGTGAGGGCCTCGTCCCGGTGTGAAGGTTTAGTCCCAGTGTGAAGGTCTAGTCTCAGTGTGAAAGTCTTGTCCCAGTGTGAGGGACTAGTCTGTGTGAAGGTCTAGTCCCATTGTAAGGGTGTATTCCTGGTGTGAGGGTCTAGTCCCGGTGTGAGTGTCTAGTCCCGGTGTGAAGGCCTAGTCTCGGTGTGAAGGTCTAGTATCAGTGTGAAGGTCTAGTCCCGGTGTGTGGGTCTAGTCCAGGAGTGAGGGTCTAGTCCCAGTGTGAGGGTCTAGTCCCAGTGTAAAGGTCTCACCCTGGTGTGAGGGTCTAGTCCAGGAATGAGGGTCTAGTCCCAGTGTAAACGTCTAGTCCCAGTGTGAAGCTCTAGTCCTGGTGTGAGGGTCTTGTCCGGCTGTGAGGATCTAGTCCCAGTGTGAGGGTCTAGTCACGGTGTGAGGGTCTAGTCACGGTGTGAGGGTCTGGTCTGTGTGTGCAGGTCTAGTCAAAGTGCGAAGGTCTAGTCCCAGTGTGAGGTTCTATTCCCGCTGTGAGGGTCTAATCTCAGTGTGAAGGTCTAGTCCCAGTGTGAGGGTCTAGTCTTGATATGAGGATCTAGTCTCAGTGTGAAGGTGTGAAGTTTGAGTCCTGGTGTTAGGGTCTAGTCTCGACGTGAGGGTCTAGTCCCAGTGTGAGGGTCTAGTCCCAGTGTGAGGGTCTAGTCCCGGTGTGAGGGTCTAGTCCCGGTGTGAGGGTCTAGTCCCAGAGTGAATTTCAAGTCTCAGTGTGACGGTCTAGTCTTCGTCTGAGGGTCAGTCTCAGTGTAAAGGTCTAGTCTCGGTGTGAGGGTCTAGTCCCGGTGTGAGGGTCTAGTCCCGATGTGAGGGTCTAGTCCCGATGTGAGGTACTAGTCCCGGTGTGAGGGTTTAGTCCTGGTGTGAAGGTCTAGTCCTGGTGTGAAGGTCTAGTCTCAGTGTGAAGGTCTAGTATCAGGGTGAGGGTCTAGTCCTGGTGTGAGGGTCTAGTCTCAGTGTGAGGGTCAAGACACAGATGTGATGGCCTCGTCCTGGTGTGAGGGTCTAGTCTCAGTGTGAAGGTATAGTCTCAGTGTGAGTGTCTAGTCCCGGTGTGAGAGTCTAGTCCTGGTGTGCGGGTCTAGTCTCAGTGTGAAGGTATAGTCTCAGTGTGAGGGTCTAGTCCTGGTGTGAGCGTCTAGTCTTGGTGTGAGGGTCTAGTCTCAGTGTGAAGGTGTAGTCACAGTGTGAGGGTCTAATCTCAGTGTGAAGGTCTATTCCCGGTGTGAAGTTTGAGTCCTGGTGTTAGGGTCTAGTCTCGACGTGAAGGTCTATCCCCAGTATGAAGGTCTAGTCCCTGTGTGAGGGTCTAGTCCCTGTGTGAGGGTCTAGTCCCGGTGTGAGGTTCTATTCCCGGTGTGAGGGTCTAATCTCAGTGTGAAGGTCTAGTCCCAGAGTGAAGTTCAAGTCTCAGTGTGACGGTCTAGTCTTCGTCTGAGGGTCAGTCTCAGTGTGAAGGTCTAGTCACGGTGTGAGGGTCAAGTCTCAGTGTGAGGGTCTAGTCTCTGTGTGAAGGTCTAGTCCCGGTGTGAGGGTCTAGTCCCGGTGTGAGGGTCTAGTCCCGGTGTGAGGGTCTAGTCTCAGTGTGAAGGTCTAGTCCCAGAGTGAATTTCAAGTCTCAGTGTGACGGTCTAGTCTTCGTCTGAGGGTCAGTCTCAGTGTGAAGGTCTAGTCTCGGTGTGAGGGTCTAGTCCCGGTGTGAGGGTCTAGTCCCGATGTGAGGTACTAGTCCTGGTGTGAGGGTTTAGTCCCAGTTTGAAGGTCTAGTCCTGGTGTGAAGGTCTAGTCTCAGTGTAACAGTCTAGTCCCGGTGTGAGTGTCTAATCCCGGTGTGAGGGTCTAGTCTCAGTGTGAAGGTCTAGTATCAGGGTGAGGGTCTAGTCCTGGTGTGAGGGTCTAGTCTCAGTGTGAGGGTCGAGACACAGATGTGATGGCCTCGTCCTGGTGTGAGGGTCTAGTCTCAGTGTGAGTGTCTAGTCCCGGTGTGAGAGTCTAGTCCCGGTGTGAAGGTATAGTCTCAGTGTGAGGGTCTAGTCCTGGTGTGAGCGTCTAGTCTTGGTGTGAGGGTCTAGTCTCAGTGTGAAGGTGTAGTCTCAGTGTGAGTGTCTAGTCCTGGTGTGAGGGTCTAGTTCTGGTGTGAAAGTCTAGTCTCAGTGTGAAGGTCTAGTCCCGTTGTGAGGGTGCATTCCTGGTGTGACGGTCTCGTCTCGTTATGAGGGTCCAGTCTCGGTGTGAAGGTCTAGTTCCGGTGTGAGTGTCTAGTCTTGGTGTGAGGGTCTAGTCCGGGTGTGAGGGTCTAGTCCCAGTGTGAAGGTCTAGTCCCGGTGTGAGGGTCTAGTCTCGGTGTGAGTGTCTAGCCCCAGTGTGAGTGTCTAGTCTCGGTGTGAAGGTTGAGTATCAGTGTGAAGGTCTAGTCCTGGTGTGAGGGTCTAGTCCAGGAGTGAGGGTCTAGTCCCAGTGTGAGGGTCTAGTCCCAGTGTGAGGGTCTAGTCCCAGTGTGAAGGTCTAGTCCCAGTGTGAGGGTCTAGTCCCAGTGTGAAGGTGTAGTCTCAGTGTGAGGGTCTAGTCCCGGTGTGCAGGTCTAGTCCCGGTGTGAAGGTCTAGTCTCATTGTGAGCGTCTAGTCCCAGTGTGAGGGTCTAGTCTCGGTGTGAAGGTGTAGTCTCAGTGTGAGGGTCTAGTCCAGGTGTGAGGGTCTAATCCCGGTATGAAAATCTAATCCCAATGTGAGGGTCTAATCCCGATGTGAGTGTGTAGTCCCAGTGTGAAGGTATCGTCCCGGTGTGCGGGTCTAGACCCAGTGTGAGGGTCTAGTCTCTATGTGAGGGTCTAGTGTGAGTGTGAAGGTCGAGTCCCGGTGTGAAGGTCTAGTCCTGGTGTGTGGGTCTAGTCTCGGTGTGAATGTCTAGTCCCAGTATGAAGGTCTAATCCCGGTGTCAGGGTTTTAGTCCCGGTGTGAGGGTCTAATAGCGGTGTGAGGGTTTCGTGTCAGTGTGAAGGCACGGTGGCACAGTGGTTAGCACTGCTGCCTCACAGCGCCAGAGTCCCGGGTTCAATTCCTGCCTCAGGTGACTGACTGTGTGGAGTTTGCACGTTCTCCCTGGGTCTGCTCCGGTTTCCTCCCACAGTCCAAAAATGTGCAGGTTAGGTGAATTGGCCATGCTAAATTGCATGTAGTGTTAGGTGCAGGGGTAAATATAGGGGAATGGGTCTGGGTGGGTGCGCTTCGGTGGGTTAGTGTGGACTTGTTGTGCTGAAGGGCCTGTTTCCACACTGTAAGTAATCTAACCTAATGCAGGTCTATTCCTGGTGTGAGGGTCTAGTCTCAGTGTGAGTGTCTAATTCCGGTGTGAAGGTCTCATCCCGGAGTGAGGGTATAGTTCCACTGTGTGGGTCTATTCCCATTGTGAGGGTCTAGTCCCAGTATGAAGGTCTACTCCCGGTGTGAGGGTCTTGTCACAGCATGAGGGTCTAATCCGGGTGTGAGGGTGTAGTCTCAGTATGAGGGTCTAGTCCCGTTGTGAGGGTCTAGTGAAGATCTAATCCCAGTATGAAGGTCTCGTCGCAGTGTGAGTGTCTAGTCTCGGTGTGAAGGTCTAGTATCAGTGTGAGGGTCTAGTCCGGGAGTGAGGGTCTAGTCCCAGTCTGTGTGTTGAGTCCCGGTGTGAAGGTCTGTCCCGATGTGAGGGTCTAGTCTCATTGTGAGCCTAGTCCCGGTGTGAGGGTCGAGTCCCGGTGTGAGGGTCTAGTCCTGGTGTGAAAGTCTAGTCTCAGTGTGAGGGTCTAGTCTCAGTGTGAGCATCTAATCCCGCTGTGAGAGTGTAGTCTCAGTGTGAGGGTCTAGTCCCCGTGTGTGGGTCTATTCCTGTTGTGAAGGTCTAGTCCCGGTGTGAGAGTGTAGTCTCAGTGTGAGGGTCTAGTCCCCATGTGTAGGTCTAGTCCCGGTGTGAGAGCCTAGACCCAGTGTGAGGGTCTAGTCTCTGTGTGAGGGTCTAGACCTGGTGTGAGGGTCTAGTGTCAGTGTGATGGTCTACTCCCAGTGTGAAGGTCTCGTCCCGGTGTGAGGGTCTATTCCTGGTGTGAAGGTCTAGTCCCAGTATGAAGGTCTAGTCCCGGTGTAAGGGTCCAGTCCAATGTGTGGGTCTAGTCTCAGTGTGAGGGTCAAGTCCTGGTGTGAGGGTCTAGTCGCGGTGTGAGGGTCTCGTCTCAGTGTGAAGGTCTAGTCTTATTGTGAGGATCAGTCTCAGTGTAAGAGTCTAGTCACAGTGTGAGGGTCAAGTCTCAGTGTGAGGGTCTAGTCTCTGTGTGAAGGTCTCGTCCCAGTGTGAGGGTTTAGTCCCGGTGTGAAGGCCTAGTCTCGGTGTGAGGGTCTAGTCACAGTGTGAAGGTCTAATCCCGGTGTGACGGTCTAGTCACGGTGTGAGGGTCTTGTCCCAGCGTGAAGCTCTAGTCTCGGTGTGAGGGTCTAGTCCCGATGTGAGAGACTAGTCCCGGTGTGAGGGTTTAGTCCTAGTTTGAAGGTCTAGTCCTGGTGTGAAGGTCTAGTCTCAGTGTGAAGTTCTAGTCCCGGTGTGGAGGTCTAGTCCCGATGTGATGGTCTAGTCTCATTGTGAGTGTCTAGTCCCGGTCTGAGTGTCTAGTCTCGGTGTGAGGGTCTAGTCTCAGTGTGAAGGTCCAGTCTCAATGTGAAGGTCTAGTCTCGGTGGGAAGGTCTAGTGCCTGTGTGAGGGTCTAGTCCCAATATGAAGGTCTTGTCCCGGTGTGAGGGTATCGTCCTGTCTGAGGATCTAGTCCCGGTGTGACGGTCTAGTCCCGGTGTGAGGGTCTAGTCCCGGAGTGAGGGTCTAGTCTCGGTGTGAAGGTCTAGTCTCGGTGTGAAGGTCTAGTCTCGGTGTGAAGGTCTAGTCTCGGTGTGAAGGTCTAGTCCCGTGTGAGGGTCTAGTCCCGATGTGAGGGTCTAGTCCCGATGTGAGTGTGTAGTCTCAGTGTGAGGGTGTAGTCTCAGTGTGAGCGTCTAGTCTCGGTGTGAAGGTCTCGTCCCAGTATGAGGGTCTAGACCCAGTTTGAGGGTCTCATCCTGGTGTGTGGGTCTAGTCTCGGTGTGAATGTCTAGTCCCAGTGTGAGGGTCTAGTCCCAGTGTGAAGGTCTAGTCCCGGTGTGAAGATCTATTCCCGGTGTGAGGGTCTAGTTCCGGTGTGAGGGTCTTGTCCCAGTGTTAAGTTCTTGCCCCGGTGTGAGGGTCTAGTCCCGGTGTGAGGGTCTAGTCACAGTGTGAAGGTGTAGCCTCAGTGTGAAGGTCTTGTCCCGGTGTGAGGGTCTAGTCCCGGTGTGAGGGTCTAGTCCTGGTGTGAAGGTCTAGTCCTGATGTGAAGGTCTAGTCCCGGTGTGAAGGTCTAGTCTCATTGTGAGCATCTCGTCCCGGTGTGAGGATCTTGTCCCAGTGTGAAGTTCTAGTCCTGGTGTGAGTGTCTAGTCCCGGAGTGAGGGTCTAGTCCCAGTGTGAAGTTCTAGTCCTGGTGTGAGTGTCTAGTCCTGGTGTGAGTGTCTAGTCCCGGAGTGAGAGTCTAGTCCCGGTGTGAGGGTCTAGTCTCAGTGTGAGGGTCTAGTCCCAGTGTGAGGGTCTAGTCTCAGTGTGAGGGTCTAGTCCAAGTGTGTGGGTCTAGTCCTGGTGTGAAAGTCTAGTCTCAGTGTGAGGGTCTAATTCCGGTGTGAGGGTGTAGTCTCAGTGTGTAGGTGTAGTCTCAGTGTGAGGGTCTAGTCCCGGTGTGAAGGTCTCATCCCGGTGTGAGGGTGTAGTTCCACTGTGAGGGTCTAATTCTGGTGTGAGAATCTATACCTGGTGTGAGGGTCTAGTCTCTGTGTGAGGGTCCAGACCCGGTGTGAGGGTCTAGTGTCAGTGTGAAGGTCTACTCCGAGTGTGAAGGTCTAGTCCCAGTGTGAGGATCTGTTCCCGGTGTGAAGTTCTAGTCCCAGTATGAAGGTCTAGTCCCGGTGTAAGGATCCAGTCCGATGTGAGGGTCGAGTCTCAGTGTGAGGGTCTAGTCACGGTATGAGGGTCTAGTCTTAGTGTGAGGATCAGTCTCAGTGTGAGGGTCTAGTCACAGTGTGAGGGTCTAGTCGCGGTGTGAAGCTCTAATCCCGGTGTGACGGTCTAGTCGCGGTGTGACGGTCTAGTCACGGTGTGAAGCTCTAATCCCGGTGTGACGGTCTAGTCGCGGTGTGAAGTTTTAGTCCCGGTGTGAGGGTCTAGTGTCTGTGTGAAGGTCTTGTCCCAATGTGAGGTTCTAGTCCCGGTGTGAAGGCCTAGTCTTGGTGTGAAGGACTATTTCCGGAGTGAGGGTCTATTCACAGTGCGAAGGTCTAATCTCGATGTGAAGGTTTAGTCCCGGTGTGAGGGTCTAGTCCTGATGTGAGGGACTAGTCCTGGTGTGAGGGTTTAGTCCCAGTTTGAAGGTCTAGTCCTGGTGCGAAGGTCTAGTCCTGGTGCGAAGGTCTAGTCTCAGTGTGACGGTCTAGTCCTGGTGTGAGGGTCTAGTCCCATGTGAGGGTCTAGTCTCAGTGTGAAGGTCTAGTCTCAGTGTGAAGGTCTAGTCCCGGTGTGAGGGTCTAGTCCCAGTGTGGAGGTCTAGACCCGGTTTGAGTGTCTAGTCTCAATGTGAAAGTCTAGTCCCGGTGTGAGGGTCTGGACTCATTGTGAAGGTCTCGTCCCAGTGTGAAGGTCTAGTCCCGGTGTGAAGGTCTAGTCCCGGTGTGAGGGCCGAATCTCAGTGTGAAGGTCTAGTCCCAGTGTAAGGTTCATGTCTTGGTGTGAGGTTCAAGACTCAGTGGGAAGTTCTAGTTCTGGTGTGAGGGTCTATTCCAGATGTGAGGGACTAGTCCCAGTGTGAAGTTCTAGTCTCGGTGTGAAGGACTATTCCCACTGTGAGAGTCTAGTCCCAATGTGAGAGTCTAGTCCCGATGTGAGGGTCTAGTCTCGGTGTGAGGGTCTAGTCGCAGTGTGAAGGACTTGTCCCGGTGTGACTGTCTAGTCCCGGTGTGAGGGTCTTGTACCAGCGTGAAGTTCTAGTCCCGGTGTGAGGGTCTAGTCCCGGTGTGAGGGTCTAGTCCAGGTGTGAGGGTCTAGTCCAGGTGTGAAGGTCTAGTCTCGGTGTGAAGGTCTAGTCTCGGTGTGAGGGTCTAGTCCCAGTGTGAAGGTCTAGTCCCGGTGTGAGGCTGTAGTCCCGGTATGAGGGTCTAGTCACAGTGTGAAGGTGTAGTCTCAGTGTGAAGGTCTACTTCCAGTGTGAGAGTCTAGTCCCAGTGTGAGGGTCTAGTCTTGGTGTGAAGACCTAGTCTCAGTGTGAAGGACTATTCCCGGTGTGAAGGTCTAGTCCCGGTGTGAGGGTCTAGTCTTGGTGTGAAGTACTATTCCCGGTGTGAGGGTCTAGTCTCGGTGTGAAGGTCTAGTCCCGTAGTGAAGTTCAAGTCTCAGTGTGAAGGTCTAGTCTTAGTGTGAGGGTCAGTCTCGGTGTGAAGGTCTCATCACGGTGTGAGAGTCAAGTCTCAGTGTGAAGGTCTTGTCCCGGTGTGAAAGTCTAGTCCCGGTGTGAGGGTCTGGACTCATTGTGAAGGTCTCGTCCCAGTGTGAAAGTCTAGTCCCGGTGTGAGGGCCGAATCTCAGTGTGAAGGTCGATTCCCAGTGTGAGGTTCATGTCTTGGTGTGAGGTTCAAGACTCAGTGGGAAGTTCTAGTTCTGGTGTGAGGGTCTATTCCAGATGTGAGGGACTAGTCCCATTGTGAGGTTCTAGTCTCGGTGTGAAGGACTATTCCCACTGTGAAAGTCTAGTCCCGATGTGAGAGTCTAGTCCCGATGTGAGAGTCTAGTCCCGATGTGAGGGTCTAGTCTCGGTGTGAGGGTCTAGTCGCAGTGTGAAGGACTTGTCCCGGTGTGACTGTCTAGTCCCGGTGTGAGGGTCTTGTACCAGTGTGAAGTTCTAGTCCCGATGTGAAGGTCTGGTCTCGGTGTGAAGGACTATTCCCGGTGTGAGGGTCTAGTCTCAGTGTGAAGGTCTAGTCTTAGTGTGAGGGTCAGTCTCGGTGTGAAGGTCTCGTCACGGTGTGAGAGTCAAGTCTCAGTGTGAGGGTCTAGTCTCTGTGTGAAGGTCTAGCCCCGGTGTGAGGGTCTAGTCCCAGCGTGAAGGTCTTGTCCAGGTGTGCGGGTCTAGTCCCGGTGTGAGGGTCTAGTCTCAGTATGAACGTCTAGTCCCGGTGTGAGGGTATAGTCCTGGTGTGAGGATCTGGTCCCGGTGTGAAGGTCTAGTCCCATTGTGAGGGTCTAGTGTCAGCGTGAGCGTCTATTCCGGTTGTGAAGGTCTCGTCCCGGAGTGAGGATCTAGTCCCAGTGTGAGGGTCTAGTCTCGGTGTGAAGGTCTGGTCCCAGTATGAAGGTCTAGTCCCGGTGTGAGGGTCTAGTCCCGATGTCAGGGTCTAGTCTCAGTATGAGGGTCTAGTCCCAGTGTGACTGTCTTGTGCCGGTGTGAGGGTCTAGTCTCTGTGTGAAGGTCTAGTCCCAGTGTGAGGGTCTAGTCTCAGTGTGAAGGTCTAGCCCTGGTGTGAGTTTCCAGTCCCGGTGTGAAGGTTTAGTCTCAATGTGTGGGTCTAGTCCCGGTGTGAAGGTTTAGTCTCGGTGTGAAGGTCTAGTCCCGGTGTGAAGGTCTAGTCTGGTGTGAAGGACTATTCCTGGTGTGAGGGTCTTGTCCCAGCATGAAGTTCAAGTCCCAGTGTGAGGGTCTAGTCCCGGTGTGAGGGTCTAGTCCCGGTGTGAGGGACTAGTCCCAGTGTGAGGGTCTAGTCCCGGTGTGAGGGTCTAGTCACAGTGTGAGGGTCTAGTCCCAGTGTGAAGGCCTAGTCTCGGTGTGAGGCTGTAGTCCCGGTGTGAGGGTCTAGTCCCGGTGTGAGGCTGTAGTCCCGGTGCGAGGGTCTAGTCCCAGTGTGGAGGTCTAGACCCGGTTTGAGTTTCTAGTCTCAATGTGAAAGTCTCGTCCCGGTGTGAGGCTGTCTTCCCGGTGTGAGGGTCTGGTCTCAGTGTGAAGGTCTCTTCCTGGTGTGAAAGTCTAGTCCCAGTGTGAAGGTCTCATCCCGGTGTGAGGGCCGAATCTCAGTGTGGAAGTCTCGTCCCAGTGTGAGGTTCATGTTTCGGTGTGAGGTTCAAGTCTCAGTGGCAAGTTCTAGTCCCGGTGTGACGGTCTATTCCAGATGTGCAGGTCTAGTCAAAGTGTGAAGGTCTAGTCACGGTGTGACGGTCTCGTCTCAGTGTGAAGGTCTAGTCCCGGTGTGAGGGTCTAGTCCCGGTGTGAGGGTCTAGTCCCGATGTGAGAGTCTAGTCCCGATGTGAGAGTCTAGTCCCAGTGTGGAAGTCTAGTCCTGGTGTGAGTGTCTAGTCTCAGTGTGAACGTCTAGTCCCAGTGTGGAGGCCTAGTCCCGGTGTGAGTGTCTCACGGTGAAAGTCTAGTCCCGGTGTGAGGCTGTAGTCCAGGTGTGAGGGTGTGATCTCAGTGTGAAGGTCTCATCCCGGTGTGAAAGTCTAGTCCTGGTATGAGGGTCTGGTCTCAGTGTGAAGGTCTCGTCCCGGTGTGAGGGTCTAGTCCTGGTGTGAGGGTCTATTCTCAGTGTGATGATCTAGTCTCGGTGTGAAGGTCTAATCCCGGTGTGTCTAGTCTCGATGTGAGGGACTAGTCCCGGTGTGAGGGTTTAGTCCCAATGTGAAGGTCTAGTCCTGGTGTGAAGGTCTAGTCTCAGTGTGAAGGTCTAATCCCGGTGTGAAGGTCTTGTCCCGGTGTGTGGGTCTAGTATCAGTGTGAAGCTGTAGTCTCGGTGTGAAGGTCTAGTCCTGGTGTGAGGGTCTAGTCCCGGTGTGAGGGTCTAGTCACGTTGTGAGTGTCTTGTCCCGGTGTGAAGGTCTAGTCCTGGTGTGAGGGTCTAGACCCGTTGTGAAGGTTTAGTCCCGGTGTGAGGGTCTAGTCCCGGTATGAGGGTATAGTATCAGTGTGAAGGTCTAGTCCCGGTGTGAGGGTCTTGACCCGGTGTGAAGGTCTAGTCCCACTGTGTGGGTCTTGTCCCAGTGTGAAGGTCTAGACGTGATGTGAGGGTCTAGTCCCAACGTGAGGGTCTAGTGCCGGTGTGAGGGTCTCGTCTCAGTGTGAAGGTGTAGTCTCAGTGTAAAGGTCTAGTCCTGGTGTGAGGGTCTAGTCCCAATGTGTGGGTCTCGTCCCAGTGTGTGGGTCTAGTCCCGGTGTGAAGTTCTTGTCTTTGCTTCAAAGTCATTTTCCTGTTCTTTGAATCTTCGAATCTTAGATTCCCTACTGCGAGGAAGTGGGCCCTTCTGCCCAGCAACTTCACATCGATGATCTGAAAAATCTTCCACCCAAACCCTTTACTCATTAATGTATAAATATTCCTGACTAATGCATCTAACCTACACCTCCCTGAACACTATGGGCAATTTAGCATGACCAGTTCACCTGAGCTGCACATCTTTGGATTGTCGTCTAATGTGTTCCAACAGTCAAGCACAGAGTTCATGTCTTGGGGGTAACGTCTTGTCCCAACGTGGATCGGTGGTGTGGTCTCAGTCTTGCGTGGCAGTCTTGGCCCAGTTTTCCTTTGGAGCCTGTACCCAGAAGCCCTTCATTGAACTGTGATGAGCTTTTAATATTCTTTCTTCTTAGTTATGACTTCTGTCCTTAATTTAGGCACCGTGGGTTAGCAACTTATAAATCTTCTTCCTTTTTATTTTGTAAAAATGAAATATCAATAATTTGCCATTCTGTTCAATTCTTTTGAACTGTCATAGATTTTCTCTGCTCATTCCTCACATTATTATTTGTGGGATCTTGCTGTGTATGCATTTGATGCCACATTTTCTATAAAGCAGATGGGATTGCATTTTAAAAATCCTTTCTTGCTCTGAAAGCCTCGGCCTTTCTCACAACCCATTTTCCTTGTTCCAGCTGTTGATTTTTTCTGAAGTTGACTACAGAATTACACCACTGACTTTGAGCATTTGAGTTTACGCTACCTTCAGTGAATGAGAAGCCAGGCAGGAGAAAAAGTGACTGTATTGGCTCAGTAAGAGCATTCTCTATTTTTGAGAAATAATGTAATGGATCTTAACTTCAACAGTCAGGATGCAAGGAAGGAAAAAAGGTAGATTGGCATTTTGGGTCATGAGGGGAACAAGGACACAAACTTTTATGGCACTTAAAGAAAGACTCATTCTATAATCATGTCTGTTTCTCAATGGAATGCCACAGTTAGCAAAGTGTTTTTGAGATAACATCAAATGCAAATAGAAGCAGCTTAATATGGGGTTATCACATTACAGCATTAAGTGTTGGTTTGCATTTTCCCCATTAATCAAATATAAATAATAGATTTGATCATTGCTGTAGCTGAAAAATGGTCAATTAATTCAGTAATCATTGCAGCCTCGTAAGCTGTGGCAGCAAATTATAGCAATTGCCTAATCGTGCTGTTGGCTTACTAAATGCTATTCATCTTATGCTGTAAGAACACAAATCCTGACTGGCTGACTGATACAATGAGCGTTTCCTGATAGCCTCTCTCTGACTCGGAGCTAATGATCTGCACGCTCAATGACTGTTCACTGAGCTTAATTTGGAGGAGCAGATTCTGACCTCTGGCTATGTATGGTAGACTCCTATCCTGTCAGCCTGGTTTGAAAAAGGTTCAGAGTTGCACTTTGCAGCTTCAAGGAGGTTCTGGTTCTTGTGTTCAGGGTTAGGGGATTAATCCACAAATATTAGACCAACGGAAGTCAAAGGACCCGACAATGTGGAAAACTGCCAAGGGATATCTGTACATAAAAAGCAGGATAAATCCAACCCAGCCAATTACTGCCCCATCAGTCTACTCTCGATTATCAGTAAAGTGATGGAAGGTGACATCAACCAAACACCACCTACGCAGCAGTAACCTGTAAGTGACACCCAGTTTGGGTTCTGCCAGCTCCTGACCTCATTACAGCCTTGGTTCAAACACGGACAAAGGAGCTGAATTCAGAGGGGAGGTGAGAGTGACAGTCTTTGACATCAAGACTGCATTCGATCAAGTGTGGCACCAAGGTGCCCTAACAAAGCTGGAAATAATGGGTATCAGGAGACAAATTCTCTGCTGTTTGGAGTCAGACCTGACACATAGGAAGATGATGGTTGTTAGAGGTCAGTCATCTCAGCTCCAGGGCATATCTGCAGGAATTCCTCAGGGTAATGTCTGAGGCTCAACCATTTTCAGCTGCTTCCCTTCACCACAAGGTCAGAAGTGGGGATGTTTGCCAATGATTGCACAATGATCAGCACTGTTCATGACTCCTCAGATACTGTAGTAGTCCAAGATCAATTACAACATGCCTCACAGCACCAGGGTCTTAGGTTTGATTCCCGCCTGTCTGTGTGGAGTTTGCACATTCTCCCTGTGTCTGCATGGGTTTCCTTCGGGTGCTCCGGTTTCCTCTCACAATCCAAAGATGTGCAGGTCAGGTGAATTGGCCATGCAAAATTTCCCACAGTGTTAGGTGCGTTAATCAGGGGTAAAAATAGGGTAAGGGAATGGGTTTGCGTGGGTTTCTCTTCTAGGGACAGTGTGGACTTGTTGGGCCGAAGGGCCTGTTTCCACACTGTAGAGAATCTAATCTTATCTTAACAAGATCTGGACAATATCCAGGTTTGGACTGAAAAGTGTCAAGTAACATTCATGCCACACAAATTCCAGGCAATGACTCCAAAAGAGGAGAAAGTGAGGACTGCAGATGCTGGAGATCAGAGCTGAAAAATGTGTTGCTGAAAAGCGCAGCAGGTCAGGCAGCATCCAAGGAGCAGGAGAATCGACGTTTCAGGCATAAGCCCTTCTTCAGTAATGACTCCAAAAGAGACAATCTAATCATCACCACGTGTCATTCAATGGTGTTACTATCATTGGATAGACCATTATCACCATCCTTGGGGTTGCCATTGACCAGAAACTCAACTAGACTCACCACATAGACACAGTGCCTACAGTGCAGGTGAGAAGCTAAGAATATGGTGGTGAGTCACTCACCTCCTGACTCCCCAAAACCTGTCCATCATCTACAAGGTCAGGCGTGTTATGGAATACTCCCCACTTGCCTGGATGAGTGCATCTCCAACATCATCGAGGACAAGCAGCATACTTGATTTGTACCACATACACTCCCTCCACCACCGATGCTCAGTAACAGCAGTGTGTACTATATACAAGATGCACTACAAAATTTCACCACATATCCTTAGACAGCACCTTCCAAACCCATGGTCACCTCCATCTAGAAGGACAAGGGCAATAGATACATGGGAACACCACCACCTGCAAGACCACACCCCCCCAAGCCACTCACCATCCTGACTTAGAAATATGTCGTTGTTCTTTCACTGTCACTGAGTCAAATCCTGGAATTCTACCCTAATGACATTGTGAGTCAACCCACAGTAGGTGGACTGCAG
The DNA here is from genome assembly GCF_047496795.1 of Chiloscyllium punctatum. Taxonomy (NCBI): domain Eukaryota; kingdom Metazoa; phylum Chordata; class Chondrichthyes; order Orectolobiformes; family Hemiscylliidae; genus Chiloscyllium; species Chiloscyllium punctatum. Next base: position 131,425,406 of record NC_092739.1, on the reverse strand, counting down.
CAGTTCATGAAAGCAGCTCACCACCACCTTCTGAAGGGCAACTCGGGACAGGCAATAAATGTTGGCCAGCCAGCAACACCCACATCCCATGAGTGAATAAAACAGTACTTTGCATTAATTCTGCATATAATAATGAGAGGTCTGTTATGTGGAGAGATTAGAAAAACAGGAACTTTTTACCCAAATGTGAGGAAGGTGAAAGTGAGATTTAGCGAAGGTGTTCAAAATCTTAAGGAGTTTGACAGTGTAAGTGAGGACAAAATGTTTCCAATGTTGAATTGACTGGAAACTGGAGGGCATAGATTTAAGTATCAAAGAATATTAGGAAAAGATAAATTTTGATCTGCAGTGAACTTTGATCTGGAATTCATTTTCTGAAAGGGTGTTGGAATCAGATTTAATAGTACATTTCAAACATTTTTGCTTAAAAATGCAGAGCTGAAGGAAAGTTAGGAATGAGATCGAAATTAATTAGCATCGTTTTCAAAGAAATGCCAAGGCATGATCGGCTTAATGTCCTTTTGTACTGTAAGATTCTGATCCCATGATGTTTGTGAACCTTTAATCAGAGTGGGAAACTGAATAAGTGAAGAAGTTGAGCAAGTTGAAAGTACGATGAATAAAAGATGTCATCACAGTTACTGAAAGACTGAAGGGTGTTGTCACGGTTTTGCAGGGAGAAGATGAACCGTCAGCCAAAGCAAATATGATGGATGATGATGGAAGCTTAAATGGTTCAATGCTGTTTTTGCACATAACAAAATTTGTTGACACAGAAAATATATCACAAAGAAGTCTAATCGGTAAACAACACTTCAAGGGTGATGATACAACTTGAAAACATATATGACAGAGCGTATCAATTGTACCAGTTTGGAAGGAAATTTGGGAAAGTATAGAAGAGTATTGTGTTTGCCAATTACAGGGTAGTCTGTGAGTGTTCTTTTATTAGAACATTCTCAGAGCAGACAGTGGTTCCCACTTTTCACGTGGAGCAAATCCAACAATACTTGGTTAAAATCTGTAGATTTGAAAATTCAGCAGATTCCACATTGATGTATTGTGTAAAAGCTAGGTTTTAGACAAGAAGTGTCAAAGCCAATCCAATGATCTGTATTAAATATATAACTCTGTTGGAGGTCAAAAGAGGTCTTTTTGAGAATGCCCTGTATGTGTTTTTCTTTCCATTGCCAAGAAGCAACTGTTGCCAATGTGCAGAGATATATGCTTCATGTGTTTACATAGCATTGGTTTGTATGTTACCTTAATATAGGCACTAACAGGCATTTGTCAGGTAAAGAAGGATAAACCTGTTTCACCATCCAACCATATAGTAGCTTTGCTGTCACATTCCTGTTAAATGCCTGTGTGGTAGAGGAAAGCCATGCTTTAGTAGGACTAGAAGAGGATTATATTATAAACCTGACCTTGTTTATTACTTGTTAGCAACTATATGCAACTCATGTTGATATGATAATCTCTGTAACCATGCCTATGAGGAGGACCTGGAGGTTTGACATTATCCTTCAAGATTCGAGGCTGTTCTGCCCACAAATCAATACAACATCTTCATAGTAGGTACTTACACTCAAGAAACATGACACTATCTAGGATAAGCAATCTACCTGATTAATATCACATCCTTAAGCATTCACTCCTACCACCACTGATACGAACAGCTGCCTTGTGCACACCTACAAGATACACTGAAAGAATTCACCGCGCCTCCTTAGACAGCAACCTCCAAAGCCACAGCTACCATCCTGAAGGACAAGGTCAGCAGATACTTGGACACACCACTGCTTGCATTTTCCCTCCAAACCATTCACCATCATGACTTAGGAACTTTTCAGCATGACTTCAGTCTCATTGGATAAAAATCCTAGAATTTTATTGTGTGTATTCTGACACTGAATAGAGTACAATGGTTTAAAGAGGCAGCTCAGTATCACTTTTTCTAGTGTAATCCAATAATTGTTGGCAGAGCCAGCAAAACCCGTAAGTCCAATTTTTTTTAATGTAGTCTCCTTTTGTCATTCAATGGCCTCCATTGACCAGAAATTGAACTGGACCAGCTGTTCATATAAATGGCTACAACAACAGGTCACAGTTTAGGAATCCTGTAGCAAATAACTCATCTACTGACTCCCCACATCTTGAATCTTGTTCACCATCTGAAAGGAGTTAAGTCAGAGGTGAAATGGAATGTTCTCCACTTGCCTGCAAGAGTGTGGCCCCAACAACATTCAATAGGCTTGACACAATGTATTACAAAGATGTCTACTTGATTGGTACCCCACCTATAACTTCCAACATTCACCACCAACATGCCAATACCATGTATATGATTCATTGCAACAACTCAGCAAAGTTCCTTTAACATTACCTTCTGTGATGATGCTGTGACTTTAAAAAGGTTATTCTGTCCTTGGTTTTGTTTTTAAGAGAGGTCATAAACACAGAGATGCCAAGGGTTCTAGAAAGAGCCTAGTTTAACAATGGTAGCGGAATGACGTTTTCCCAGTTCAGGTTTTTTCTAGTTTGGTTTAGCTGTGGTAATCACAAGATGGTGAAATCCAAGAAAGGTTGAAAATTTAGTAGAAGTTTCCTGACTGATCTTCTTTCTGAAATCTTTTTGGATGTTGTTCCTTCCTGCCTGTAAGAATTCATGTTTCAATCTATCTTTTTGCCAAGGGTTGTGTTTATGGATTGTTACTGGATTGGAACATCTCCTTAGTTAGTTACTGTATTGGGTCAGTTAAGTTTTCCAATAATTAGGTTGTTCTAAATTTTGCTTTCTTTTGTTCTTGTTTCAACTGCATTGTTTAAATAAACTCTGTTTTGCTTAAAGCTGAGTGGTTTGACCAGCTGCATTACACCTGGAATATTCACTTCACATCTGCCTTTAAAATAAGAAAAAGTCTACCTTCTTAAAATATTTTGAGGGGGTTCTGGCCTGGTCCATAACATTTTCAAACCTGTGACCTCTACCACCTAGAAGGCAATGGCATCAAATAAATGGGAATGCCATCAGCTGCAATTTCCCCTCTACCTGACTTGGAACTATATTATCATTCCTTAATTGTCATTAGGTCAAAATTCTGGAAGTCCTTTGCGAGCAGCATTATGAATGTACCCATCTTCATAGACTCCAGCGGTTCAAGAAGGCAGCTCATTACCACATACTCAAGGGCAGTTAGGGATAAACAGTAAATGCTGACCTAGCCAGTGATACCCACTTCCTATGGATGAACAAAGAATGTTCTCGTCATGCTACCTCGTGGAAGATATAGATGTCTTGAGAAGAGCTTAGAGAAGAATGAATAGGATGATTCAAGCTTAGCAACTAAATTCAGAAGAAACATTCAAGTTTTGCTGTTATAATTCTGGTAGAGACTGATAACTTTGAAAGAAAATCTCAGACTCCATTTGAAAGCTGAAAGAATGACACAAAACACGTTTTAACATTTTAAGACTTTTACTATAACAAATGACTGAAAGCACCATTATTTTTATCGGTAGATTATACTTTAAGTCCCTGAAGAGAACTTCTCATTTTTAGCACAACTGAAAAAGTATGCTTCATTGTTATACTTTACCCTGTCTTTTTTAAGTAGACAAAGTTGAAAAGCACACAACAGCAGGTTATAGCTCAACAGATTTATTTGGAAGCATAGCTTTTGGAGCACTACTCTTTCTTCAGGTGGTTGTCTTTTTTAAGCAGACATTTAATTCTCTCTAAACAGGACTAAAGTGCTTCTGAGTTCCTGATGGATGAAAACAAACCATAAGACATGTTTTTCTCCTTGACGAGCAGAGACAATTTATATTTCCGGTCAGGATTTTCTTGTTAGTGCGAATGAGATTGAATGGAATTTCATGACAAAATTGCTCCAGGAGAGAGCAAGACTCACCACCACAAAGTTAACAAATTAACTATACATTTAATATGACAGTGTTGTGTGTTCAGGGGAATGGGCACTCAAGTTATTGCTTGAAACACTACAGCAAAGCAATTTTTCTGATTGATTTGGCTTGGCTTCCCTAATGGAGAGAGGGAAAACCAGAAACACACCTGATTTGAGTTAAAAAAAACCATGTGTATTCAAAGAGTTACTGTGCAGTGTTTGTGCGGATTAGTTAGCTCATTTGGCTGGATGACCATAGAGTGATGGGTTAAATTTCTACGCCAGCTAGCTCACTGTGAAGGTTCTACATTTTCAACCTAGCCTGAGGTATCATGATTCTCAGATTGAACTTGCCATGAGTCATCTCACCCTAATGAGAGAGTAGTCTGTGGTCCTCTGGAACCATGACAATTTGCAGAGTGTGAGTGCCTGATTTGAACTGAGCAGGCAAACACTATTGGAGCTGTCGCCATTTTGATACTGGGTAATCCAAGATGGAGGATGGGAAAAATTTCTAGCTATAACAGGCTGGTCCTTTTTTGAGGTATTTTAGGTGTTGGAGGTGATTTTCTTGAATTCCAGGAGCAGCAATTACTGTTGTATATGCTGTTCATTGTTTTGGAACTTTGGAGAAAAAAAAGTCAAAACATTGGCTCTTTTAAAAGGGAGAGAAACAGACAAAGAAAGCACATGGTGAGGTCAGTGCAGGAGAGAGGGAGAGAGAAGGAAACCCACACTGTTAACTGACACAGCGGTGAACCTGCGCAGTTACTGACTTTGCTGTTTGAATTCATGTACCACTGGATATCGAAGTGCATCTGGGAAAATTAACAAACAGTAAAATTCACCACTAATCTTGGAGGAACCTGTTTGGGAGAGGTCACAGCACAGAAACAGATAAGTGAATAGCTTTAAGTGTGGCCTTGGGGCCTTGCTGTAAGTTTGCAGTAGTGAATAGAGTGGGTTCTTTCTTGATTATATTTTTACTGAGATACGTCTTAAAACTTAAAACTCAAAAGTATAAGCCATAAGTATTACGCTTGCCTGGAGCATTGTTTTGTAGAGGAAAAAGACAGTGCTATTTTCTGGGTCTGCAGATTAGAAGAAGCAAAAATGACCTTTATTAGAGTGATATACTCTTCTTGTCGGATGTGGGAGTTTAGGGAGAGTTTACGGGTTACTGAGGATTATATCTGCAATAAATGCCGTTGGTTGTGAATCCTATCATATTGAATGGAATAATTGGAGTGACAGTTAAAGGCAATGAGGAACTTACAAGAGCAAGGGGATGTGATGGATGGCAGTTATAGAAAGGGAGAAAGGTCACAGATACAGTGACATAGATGGGTTAACTCCAGGAAAGGTAAGAGAGGTAGGCAGCTAGTGCAGGGGTCTTTTGTGGCTATCCCCATTTCAAACAGTATGCTGTTTTGGAAAATGTAGGGGGTAATGGATTCTCAGAGGAACGTAGCATGAACAGCAAAGTTTCTGGTGTTGAGACTGGCTCTAATGTAATGAGGGGTATGTTGGGTTCCAATCAATCCAAGAGATTGATTGTGTTAGGGGACTCTGTAGTCCAAGGTACAGACAGACATTTCTGTGGCCAGTAGCGGAAATCAGAATGGTGTATTGCTTCCCTGGTGCCAGGGTCAAGGATGTCTCAGACAGGGTGCAGAATGTTCTCACGGGGGAGAAGAGCCAGCAGGAGGTCATTGTCCACATTAGAACCAATGACATTGGAAGGGAAAAGGTTGAGATTCTGAAGGGAGATTACAGCGAGTTAGGCAGAAATTTAAAAAGAAGGTCCTCGAGAGTAGTAATATCTGGATTACTTCTGATGCTGCGAGCTAGTGAGGGCAGGAATAGCAGGATAGAGCAGATGAATGCATGGCTGAGGAGCTGGTGTATGGGAGAAGGATTCAGATGTTTGGATCATTGAAATCTCTTCTGAGGTAAAAGTGATCTGTACAAGAAGGACAGATTGCACCTAAATTGGGAAGGGGACTAATATACCAGCAGAGTGTTTGCTAGAGCTGCTCGGGAGGATTTAAACTACGAGGTGTGTGTGTGTGTAAAAGTAAGCAGAGAGCAAGGTACGACTGATAAATTAAACTGCATTTATTTCAATGCAAGAGGCCTAACAAGGAAGGCAGATGAACTCAGTGCATGGTTAGGAACATGGGATATCATAGCAATTACAGAAACATAGCTCAGAGGTGGAAAGGACTGGCAGCTTCATGTTCCAGGATACAAATGCTACAGGAAGGACAGAAAGGGAGGCAAGAGAGGAGGGGGAGTGGCATTTTTGATAAGGGATAGCATTACAGCTGTACTGAGGGAGGATATTCCTGGAAATACATCCAGGGAAGTTATTTGGGTGGAACTGAGAAATAAGAAAGGAATGATCACATATTGAGATTGTATTATAGACCCCCTAATAGCCAGAGGGAAATTGAGAAACAAATTTGTAAGGATATCTCAGCTATCTGTTAGAATAATAGGGTGGTTATAGTTGGGGATTCTAACTTTCCAAGCATAGACTGGGACTGCCATAGCGTTAAGGGTTTAGGTAGAGAGGAATTTGTTAAATGTGTACAAGAAAAGTTCCCGATTCAGCATGGGGATGTACCTACTAGAGAAGGAAATAAGGCAGGGGAGGTGACTGAGGTGTCAGTGGGAGAGCACTTTGGGGTCAGCGACCATAATTCTATTAGTTTTAAAATAATGATAGAAAAGGATAGACCAGAACTAAAAGTAGTTCTAAATTGGAGAAAGATCAATTTTGATGATATTAGACAAGAACTTTCAAAAGCTGATTGGTGGCAGATGTTTGCAGGTAAAGGGACGGCTGGAAAATGGGAAGCCTTCAGAAATGAGATAACGAGAATCTAGAGAAAGTATATTCCTGTTGGGGTGAAAGGGAAGGCTGGTAGATATAGGGAATGCTGGATGACTAAAGGAATTGAGGGTTTGCTTAAAAAAAGCAGGAAGCATATGTTCGGTCGAGACAGGATGGATCAAGTGAACCCTTGGAGAATCAAGTCAGTAGGCATATACTTAAGAGGGAAATCAGGAGGGCAAAAAGGGGACATAAGATAGCTTTGGCAAATAGAGTGAAGGAGAATCCAAAGGGTTTTTACAAATACATTAAGGACAAAAGGGTAACGAGGGAGAGAATAGGGCCCCTCAAAGATCAGCAAGATGGTCTTTGTGTGGAGCCGCAGGAAATGGGGGAGATACTAAGCAAGTATTTTGCCTCAGTGGAAAAGGACATGGAAGATATAGAATGTAGGTTAATAGATGGTGACACCTTGCAAAATGTCCATATTACAGAGGAAGAAGTGCTGGATGTCTTAAATGCATAAAGGTGGATAAATCCCCAGGACCTGATCAGTTGTACCCTAGAACTCTGTGGGAAGCTAGAGAAGTGATTGCTGGGCCAAATAATATTTGCATCATTGATAGTCACAGGTGAGGTGCCAGAAGACTGGAGGTTGGCTAATATGGTGCCACTATTTAAAAAAGATGGTAAAAATAAGCCAAGGAACTGTAGACCAGTGAGCCTGACGTCAGTGGTGGGCAAGTTATTGGAGGGAATCCTGAGGGACAGGATGTACATGTATTTGGTAAAGCAAGGAGTGATTAGGGACAGTCAACATGGCTTTGTGTGTGGGAAATCATGTCTCACAAACTTGATTGAATTTTTTGAAAAAGTAACAAAGAAGGTTCATGAGGGCAGAGTGGTAGACATGATCTATATGGGTTTCAGTAAGGTGTTCGACAAGGTTTCCCATGAGAGACTGATTAGCAAGGTTAGATCTCACCGAATACAGGGAGAACTAGCCATGTGGATACAGAACTGGCTCAAAGTTAGAAGACAGAGGGTGGTGGTGGAGGGTTGTTTTTCAGACTGGAGGCCTGTGACCAGTGGAGTGTCACAAAGATTGGTGCTGGGTCCACTGCTTTTCGTCATTTATATAAATGATTTGGATGTGACTTAAGGGGTACAGTTAGTAAGTTTACAGATGACACCAAAATTGGAGGTGTAGTGGAAAGCGAAGAAAGTTACTTTGGATTACAATGGGATCTTGATCAAATGGGCCAATGGGCTGAGGATTGGCAGATGGAGTTTAATTCAGATAAATGCAATGTGCTGCAGTTTGGGAAAGCAAATCCTAGCAGGACTTATACACATAGTGGTAAGGTCCTAGGGAGTGCTGCTGAACAAAGAGACCTTGGAGTGCAGGTTCATAGCTCCTTCAAAGTAGAGTCACAGGTAGATAGTGACAAAGGTGTTTGGTATGCTTTCTTGTATTGGTCAGAATTTTGAGTACAGGAGTTGGGAGGTCACGTGCAGCTGTACAGGACATTGGTTTGGCCACTGTTGGAATATTACATGCAATTCTGGTCACCTTCCTATCAGAAGGATGTTGTGAAACTTGAAAGGGTCCAGAAAAGATTTACAAGGATGTTGCCAGGGTTGGAGGATTTAAGCTATAGGGAGAGGTTGAATGGGCTAGGGCTGTTTTCCGTGGAGCGTCGGAAGCTGAGGAGAGACCTTATAGAGGTTTATAAAATCATGAGGGGCATGGATTTGGTAAATAGACAAGGTCTTTTCCCTGGGATCCGGGGAATGAAGAACTAGAGGGCATAGGTTTAGGGTGAGAGGGGAAAGATATAAAAGAGACCTAAGGGGCATTTGTTTCTGGCAGAGGATGGTGCGTGTGTGGAATGAGCTGCCAGAGGAAGTGGTGGAGGCTGGTACAATTGCAACATTCAAGAAGCAGCTTGATGGGTATATGAACGGTAAGGGTTTGGAGGGATATGGGCTAGGTGCTGGCAGGTGGGACTAGATTGGGTTGGGATGTCTGGTTGGCATGGACGGGTTGGGCCGAAGGGTCTGTTTCCGTGCTGTACATCTCTGTGACTATGACTCCATTATGTTGTCTGCCTTGTTGCAATCTTATTCAGAAGAAGATCTTCTCCTGTCATCTTTCTGTCAACCTCATCAAAAGCAGGTCAACCATTTATTCGTCTCTCTGCTGTTTGTGGGATTTTGTTGCTTGAAGATTCCATATTTGTCTGTGAAGTATTTTTAAAACGTAATGAGATGCGATGTAAGTAATATATCTGAGTATATTTCCAGGCACCAATTGGACTGTGATAGATATTGCATTCATGCTCCTAGGTTTGGAGGTGGGTTCGCTGAATCACCGAATTGTTACAGTATGGAAGTGGGCCAATTGTGCCATTGTGCCTATGCCAGCTCTTCAAACAAACATCATTACCTTGTGCCAATCTTCTGCCCTATATTGTTGGCATAAAGAATAACAGGTCAAAAGAAAGGAATTTTATAAGATGGTCAACTTTCAAAATTATAACACTTTATGTGTTAATTTAAAATGTCCAAGCTGAACAGTGCGAGAGTGCATTGATTTATGACCCTGTTTGGCACCTTGGTAGAATATAGTTATTTTCCTTTAATTTGTACAGCAAGTTGTTAAGGTTTGGAATGCACTGCCTGAGACTATGGGGGAGGCAGCTACAATTTAAACATCAAAAAAGATAGTTATCTAAAAAGAAACAACGTGCGGTGTTTCAAGAAGAATGCAGGAGAATGGCATTAAGTGAGTTGCTCATTCAGAGAGAAGCTGAACAGGATGACTTAATGAGTCGAATAGTTTCTCTCATGTGCTGTAACAATTCTGTCTATATCAGACTTTGTGAATTCTCTAAATGCCACATGGTCAGATCTAATTTCAATCCGGAAGCCCAGGGTGGGGTGGGGTGAATAAAGGTTAAAGCTATCATCCACTTAGAAGAGAACTTCCAAAGGAGATATAAAAAGTTTCAATAATACTTTCACATTTTCATGATTCTTCAGTCATTCCATACCACATAGCTTTTGCTGATGTACCGCAGACAGAGTGGATGATGCCCCAAATTATTTAATATTAACGTGAGCTTCTGAAGAAGGGTTACAGGATTGGAAACATTAACTCTGCTTTCTCTCCACATATGCTGCCAGACTTCCTGAGTTACCCCAGCAATTTCAGTTTTTATTGTGGTGTGGACAGTTGTGGACTTGTGCAGTGGACTGCAGTTGAGGGCAGGAAAAAAATATCTTTGATTTCAACTTTGTGTTATTTTTAATTGGTTCAGCCCCATGGTGTTTCAGCTCTAAGCAGCTATTCAACTGCAGAGAATTGTGTCCTTGCACACCTCTGACCCAAGTTTCTACACCATAAAGCATTGATTTCCTACTGTGTTATTCTGCTAAATGCCAACAATAATAGCCTCATCTATGCTCAGGATTGAATCAAATGAATTCTTTAAATGAGGCATTATATTTTCGAGGATAAAACACCTTTTAGAAGCGTGACTATTGTATCTTTGTGTATTTTGATTTCTTGTGGTTTCTTGTTCTGGTTCCAGTTGATCAGAAATGAAATAATTTCATGCCACAATTCAGAGCCAAAATGCTAGAATAAAGTTCCCATTTCAAAGCTGTCATTTATATTTTTTGCAGTTCTCGATCTTTATGTGATGGGTGCAAGAAATTTGAATACTTACTTTGAGCTCAATTACTCATAATTTTAAATGTCAAAATAGTATGATTGCGGCAAAGTCATTGCCATGTGCTTTTGGCTCTTGAAATGTGAGTTTCAAGCCAGTCAGATGTTTTCAGTGTTTAATCCTTCAGAATTTGCTTCAGCTTCCCAATGCTAGCACTGAAGTAGGAGAACAATGAGGTTCAGCATCCACTGAATTTTACAGAATTGATAAATGGCTGATTGGCTTTATTCAATGGGCTACGCAGGTTAGGGACCTCCCAGGTAGACTCATTGAAACTCATTGTTACAGTGGACTGTGGAGACCAAGTCATTGAATGTATTGTAGCTGAAAATGTGTTGCTGGAAAAGCGTAGCAGGTCAGGCAGCATCCAAGGAACAGGAGAATCGACGTTTCGGGCATAAGCCCTTCTTCAGGATTCCTGAAGAAGGGCCTATGCCTGAAACATCGAATCTCCTGTTCCTTGGATGCTGCCTGACCTGCTGCCCTTTTCCAGCAACACATTTTCAGCTCTGATCTCCAGCATCTGCAATCCTCACTTTCTCCTCATTGAATGTATTGTAGCCAGGGATAGATTCTTGATTGATAAGGGGATCAAAGATTACAGGAATTAAGGGTTACAGAGAGAAGGCAGGAGAATGGGGTTGAAAAGCATGATCAAAATTCTGAAGCAGACCCAGTGGGCTGAATGGCCTAATTCTGCCCCAATATCTTATGGTGTTTTATGTACAGTTTCCAGATGTGCAGTAAGCATGCCTGGGAAAGTAATAAGGCTACTATATTTGAGCTGTATACCTTAGTAAAGTGAGGGAGGCAAACCCATTCAATACATTTAATCGTAAATGCAGACAAACATTTCATTCAAGTATTTAATTCCTAATAAAAATAAACATCTGTATTCATAACTTCAAGCTAAAATCATCTTAACCACTTGAGGCTGTCAGAATGCCGTGAACTGACAGGATTCCCATTGTGCTAATGATAGATTATAGAATCACTCATGCAGCACCAGCCTTTAATGACAGCCTTCAGGCTCACGATGAAGGTTCCTGAAATGTCAACTCTCCTGCTCCTCGGATGCTCCCTAACTGGCTGTGCTTTTCCAGCACCACACTCTTTGACTCTGATGTCCAGCATCTGCAGTGGTCACTTTCTCCCAGTTGATTATAGCCTTCAGGCTCACGTCATGTAACAGCTGGTAAAACTATCAGCAGTGATTCCTTTAAAGTTTCCTTTGGGAGAAGTGAAGTGCCCCTTTGGATATGTTTTATTTTCAACTGTAAGTTTTTTTTTGAAGACTTAAGGAACTGCATAATATAAAAGCTTTGATAATATTTATGAGTTTGACAGTTCCACCGAATTTATCAACTTATTATGCACATTAATATCATAAGTTCTTAAGGTAATAAGAAATAGGAGCAGAATTAGGCCATTCAACCCATTGAGTCTGTTCTGCCATTCAATCATGGCTGATATGCTCCTCACCGCCATTTTTCTGCTTTTTTCCCATAATCCTTCAACCCATTACCAATTAAAAATCTGTCTAATTTAAGGATTCACTGCCCCAGCATCCACTGTACTTTGGGGGTAGTGAATTCCACAGATTCACAACCCTTTGGGAGAACTAGCTTCTAAGACGATGACCTCTCATCCTAGAATGTCCCACAAGTGGAAGTATCCCCTCTGTGTCTATTTTATTCATATCTTATCACCTTAAATATCTCAATTTGATCTCCCCTCTGTATTCAGTTGGAACTTTCAGAATCAGTGCCAGTTTGTGTAAGGCCTTTCCATTCCTGTGAAAATGTGGACAATAATATCACATGGTGACCTTCAGGTTAAACCACCAGCCATCTCTCTCTTTAATGAGAGAGCTGTCCCATGGTCCAGTAGAACTGTGGTGGCTTTACCTCAGTCAGCAGTTTGCATTGAATCAACTGGATTGTGTTATTACAACATTAAGAACGCTACAGTTGTCCTCAGCATTCCTGTTTTTTGGAAAAGAGACATGAGTTAATTTCCATTTATGATAAGTGACTTACTCTGTGGAAAATAGGTGTGACCAACATCAGATCTGACACTGATGACTCTGTCATGCCAGAGCAGATAGTGTAGACTGCATCCTATAATGATCAAAGCGATGTGGGCGAGGGGGAGTTATGCGGCAGTATAACTGCCGAGATTGATAGGTTCTTGTTGTCTAGAGGAATTAAGGGCTACGGGGAGAATGCTGGCAAGTGGAGCTGAAATGCGCATCAGCCATGATTGAATGGCGGAGTGGACTCGATGGGCCGAATGGCCTTACTTCCACTCCTATGTCTTATGGTCTTATGGTCTTATAGTATCAAGTGACCATTGTGGCAAGGTCCATCTCCACATCATAAGCAACTCACCCCATCTTTTTTGCTTTTCGCAAGCAACGTACTGAGATTCTGGGTACGTAGTAATAAGTTACCAATTAAAGGTGATTATTGCTTGTTAAATGCCTTGTTGGTGGCCCAACTTATCTCATTAATATTCAGATTCCTAGCTTTCCAAACTCACTAAATAAACTAGCTGACAAGAAATCATGACATGGAACTCAGAGCAAGCACCGAGCAGATTCAGCTCACTACTTACTCCCAAGGGCCTTCATCTGGGAAACTGGACACCGATCTCTCAGGGCAGGCTCCTCTATGGGAATTGGTCATGTGCTCCTTAGGTCAACATCTGATATGTCCCAGACTCAAGAAGCCCTCATGGTACGTCGCCAATCCATTTACAATGTGTTTCTGTACTTCAGTGCTGCACCTCAGGCTGCTCTGGCATTTATCATTGTCATGTTGCAGTAAGCATACTGAGCATTCAGGGATGTGGACCCGCTTCAGGGACTGGACTGTGCCACAGCTCTGGGCTCTTTGCTCACCATCATAGTGCTCACTCACTCTGAATCTACCCAAATGCTCACAACATGTGCATTGCTTTGCCTTTCCTTTTTGCACTTGGCCCCCTCAGCCAGAGATATGACTGCAGTCTTCAATTAAGTAAAAGGGATAGTTGTCACCCAAGGAATCCTGGCACAGTAAATCAAGGGCCAGCTCATGGTGGTCAGAGTTAATATTCACTTAAGCAGTGAAGAGCTGATTGACAGACAGCACACAGTCCATCTTAGCTCTTTGTTGTGTGCTGATTTCCTCCTAGGATATGAGAGAAGTAGGTATGGAGGGAGATAAAAGTGGTGGCATAGCTATCATTGTTGGTTAAGTGGGGAGGCATCCTAAGCAAGTGAATAGGCAGGGCAGAAGGCATGCAGGGTTAGAGGTGCTGAGAGTTAGGGTGGGTTTGAGAAGCTGGGAAAATGTGGTAGTCAATAGTGAGAGTGGTGGGGCATGTGCTTTGGAGGAGATGGGTGCGGTCACAGAGGTAGAGTGAGTGGGAGGTATTGGAGAGAAGATGGAGATGCTAATACTTGCAAAATGGAGAAGGTCATTGATGTCCTTCCAATAATACCGGGCATTCCTCCAGACGGGTGAGACTGCTTTCACACAGGTAGCAACCTCAGATCAAATTGACATGCTCTGGTGTCATGGCCTCTACTGATGGTCTGGAGAGAAGCAGTCCCACCTCTACATCTGCAGGATCTCTAAACTCCCCTTCCCTAGCATACCCGCAGCAAATATCAGCAACGGTGCAGAGCAGCTTTGGATGGACAGTGTTCACAACAGCACACAATGTACTTATAAAAATGGCACAGACCTAAGGGATACTGGTTACTTTGGGATATTTGCCGAGTAGTGAGTTGCTCCAGGGTATGATGGGAGATCCACCAGATCAAACTTTGCCTCTAATTGTTTTCCCTGCCTCCTGAGCCTGACATTACACCTTAAGGAGGTCCATCCTCCTCCTCCATACACCTCCTGCAGAGGCTTTGCTTCCAGTCGCCATCAGTGGGACTGCTCGCCACCATGGCTGGATTCAACCCAGACCTCTGACCAATGTAATGAGCAGCCCCTGGGCATGACAGACCAGACCTCTGACCAGCTCCCTGACTGATGATACATGATTCCCCTGACTGCTACTGCTGCTGACCCAATGGTGTGGTCCGCTGCTTATTCCCAGACTGCATTTGGACAGATCCCCTGATGGTGAATATCTAAATTGATGAATGACCATTGCCTAGCCCCAGAATGTGTGTGATGGTGCCTGTGACTGAGTGACAGCTGCATCCCCTTAACTGGACTGAGGGCTTTCCAGTTTTTGACATGGTTTTTGAGTTGAATAAATGTGCAGTGTGTTAGCCGCATAGACAACATGCTGCCCTGTTAGACTGACATCTTGTTGTGCCATTCATCAAGGTAACTTCCCAAAGACAGGTAGTAACTGACAAGCAGCCAGGCCTGTGTTAAAGAGCACATCAGTACAGCAGCAATGATAGCCTTTAGACTCTGCCTGAAGCATCTGCATGTTAACAAGCCTGGCAAGGCAAAGCGAGTCATGCATATTGTGAATATGCAGGAAGACAAAAAGTGAGTGCATGCTGAGAGAGCAAGTGAGGAGCCCTGGGATGCAATCTGGTCCAGTCCATGAGCTTGGTGTCTGTTCCTGCAGTCGTCTTTCAAAGTTAGAACATTCTGTAATACAGGCTTGTACTTTGTGAGCAGTCTGCAGATGGTTGAGAGAAGTGCAATGATAGTTGTGAAGAATTTAATGTCTGTTGTTGAGGAGTGTGTGTAGTTGATGCCTGTGGATTGTGCACTGAGAGGTTGTTTACTGCTGAGCAACATGGAAGCTGTTCACAGTTAACTCTGAGCTGAAGTCTCCCGGTACCTGCTTCGCTTTCCATTTTTCAATGTCCAACTTGTTTGGTACGTTTGGGAAGATGGGAAGCTGAATATTAATGAGGTGAGTTCTGTTGTTAATAAGGCATTTAATGAGCAATTATCCCTCTTAATTGGCAACTCATTGCTGCCAAGTGAGAAACTCCCCTTGCTGTTTGGCAAAAGCATAAAAAAATGCAGCAAGATGTTCCTGTTAGATCTCATTGGACTTCTTACTCAGTTCTGTCATTAATCTCGCCCTTATCAATCAAACCATAGAAGATCCCTTCTTATGTTTCCAGGGCTGTGATGTAACAATGGGTCCTCAAGGACTCCCATTCACCTTTTATTGTGTATCAATGGCCGGTAATCATGAGATTGAAACTTGTTCTCTGATATTGATACCCTTTCATTTCTGAACTCTGAGATCTGGGAAGTCTGCCAAATAAAGACAACAGAGAAAGGCTATGCCACTTTTGTCTTTCAAGGAAGAAGCCTAAAAGTTTTTGAAAGATGTTCCAGTCTGATTCCAAAATTCCAAGTTCACTTATAAAGAAATTGGACCTCCTGGTAAAAGAGCCTCAAGTAGCTGTCTACATGACTTGCTGAACAGTAATCTTTTCCAGCAGACCCTGAGGTTAATCCAGATATCTGACTCCCCAGCCGTCTGAACTGATCCAAAATACAAGTCAAGAATGGGAGAAACTTCCTCATTCACGGGACTCCCATAAAGAAATGTGGCCTGTTAATTATTCATTTGGCCTTAAAGCTACACCATCTTCTGCAAATGTCTCCTTCTTGAGTGAATGGTGTGACAGGTGAAATGGTAGATTATTTTCGGGTGAGTATCCGAACAAATGTTACTCTTTGTTTAAACTCACAAAGGTCTGCTGCTTTGTCATATATAGGGTCATTCATAAAAAGCAGCTACCTACCAATTGGTGGTGAGTATTTCGGTAAATCTACCTAAAAATAATTAAAATATTGAAAAGGAGAGTGGAAAATTGAGGAGGGCAGTAACGAAAGACAAAATTAATTCAAAATACACTCTCACCAGTGAACTGACTGCATGTGATAAATATTGCTATTGAGACTATGTAATTCTGCCAGTGTTAGACAGGTTAGATAATTATATATCAAATATTGGCAATATGAGTGAATTGCTGAAGCTGTATTGACAATCACATCACATGACCACAATCTAACTTTTGTCCCTTGGTTATTAATGCATTTATG
The DNA here is from genome assembly GCF_047496795.1 of Chiloscyllium punctatum. Classification (NCBI taxonomy): domain Eukaryota; kingdom Metazoa; phylum Chordata; class Chondrichthyes; order Orectolobiformes; family Hemiscylliidae; genus Chiloscyllium; species Chiloscyllium punctatum. The sequence goes on along the minus strand of NC_092739.1, from coordinate 131,408,893 downwards.
AATCAACTTTAAATTATTTTCTAGCCTCCTCTTATACAAAAATTGTGCAATAAAATTGAGAGCAGCTAATGTCACACCTTGATCTAGAAGGAAGGGAAAAATAAACAGACTAATATCAGTTGTAGTAAAACCCTTTGGCTCTAACGTTTGAAATAAAGTTACTGAACATTTGAAAGCTCACAGCTTAAAGCAAGAACAAGCAGGCAAAAGGAAAGTCTTGTTCAACAAGTTTATTAAGTTTTCTTTCAGGAGTTTCTGTTTGGATAGATAAGAGAGCACAGCACATGAAATATATATGGATTTTCAGGATGCGGTCAATAAGATACCTCACAAGAGGAGAACAGATGTGTATGGTACAGGAGCAAATAAAATGTCAGCAAAGTTTAAGCAATGGCCAAGGGAAAAGGGCAAATGCCTGATTCTTGTATTGTAGAAATGCTGAAAGTGGTATACCTTTGAATTATTTTTGTTCTCGATGCAGACAAAACCCAACTTGCACACATATGGATTCCCTTCAGTATGGAAACAGGCCCTTCTGTCCAACAAGTCCACACTGACCCTCCGAAGAGTAACCCACCCAGACACGTTCCCCTACCCTGTTATTCTACATTTACCCCTGACTAATGCACCTAACCTACCCATCCCTGAAAACTATGGACAATTTAGCACAGCCAATTCACCTAACCTGCACATCTTTGGACTGTGGGAGGAAACCCGCACAGACATGAGGAGAATGTGCAAACTTCACACAGACATTCACCCAAGGTGGGAATTGAACCCGGGTCCCTTGGTGCTGTGAGGCAGCAGTGCTAACCACTGAGCCACCGTGCTGTGCCAATATACAACTATACAAAATATTTAATAAAGTAAACTGCACTGAAGCCATTCACAGGAGGTATAAATAGACAACAATTGATAGAAAAGAAAATGTTATGGCAGGGGACTGAAAGCTAGCTGATCGAAAAGTTAAATCTTCAAAGGTAAATTTGTGGAGTAGCAGAAGAATATAGATGAACAAAGAAATCTTGGAATTCAAACACTTCAGTCACTGAAAGTTCACATGTGGGTAGAAACATGCATAGGTGTAAAAAAAAGTACAACACTATTTGTTTTTTATAAATAAATAAAAATATTGTAGAAAATTAGGGTTATACATTGATTCTGAAGAAGAGTCATATTAGATATGAAATGTTATCTCTATTCTCTTGCCACTAATGCTGCCACATCTACTGAGTTTCTCCAGCATTCTCCTTCACCATGTACATCTTTGTTACTCCACCACCCCTCCCCCAGCTACAGCATAAATGCTGCCCCCTCCACACTTTATGTCTGATGAAGTTTGGATGGTGTGGGGAGACCTTCTTGAGACTGTGAAAGGCACTATGTAAAGGCAAGTCCCTTATTTTCTTAATGAAACTCAATTTTTAAAACAATGTGTGACTTTCGAACAAATGCTGAACAGCAGTGAGCAGGAAGGCTGGAAATCTGTCAGCTCTTTGCTGTGCCCTGATACATTCTCCATTTGCTCTGCACCAACTTTGTATTTTGTCTGCTGTCTCAATTAAAATGTAAATTTCAGCAGCCTGTCTTTGTAATTCAAAAAAAAAGGCTTGAGGCAGACGAATTTAAACTGCTGGTAATAAAACCAGCTACAGATGTTGCTGGGAGTTATGGCTGTGACTCTCTGAAATCCACATTTCATTTTTTTAATGCCATGATTAGATTACACATGCTCACACTATGATGTTAAATGTTACTTCAGTCACAGCTTGTAGAAGCTGGTACATGATTATAGATACACTGTACATGAAAACACTGTAATGCAATTGGGGGTGGAGGGGTCAATAAATCAACAACATGCTGCTTCTCTTCACTGCTACTACAACCTCTGATTGTAGACGGCTTTGATTTGGTGAAGAATGCAGCAGCTTGAGTTTCCTAAAATCCCTGTGGGTAAACTTTCCAAAAAGAGACTAGTAAGATTCAAAATTCAATCCCTAGCACAATTGCCAGATTTTTGGTATGTCAGAATTGCCCTCAGAAGTAATTAGTCGAGAGTGTGTTGCTGGAAAAGCACATCAGGTCAGGCAGTCTCCGAGGAGCAAGAGAATCAATGTTTTCTAGTGCCCTTCATCAGGAAGTCTCCGGCCCGAAACATCGATTCTCCTGCTCCTCGGATGCTGCCTGACCTGCTGTGCTTTTCCAGCAACACGCTCTCGACTCTGATCTCCAGCATCTGCAGACTTCTCTTTCTCCCTCAGAAGTAATTATCCAGGCTTGACTGGATGACTCACTTTACGAGCCCCACCCTGTAGCAGTGAGGGTGTCTGGGAGGTGGAAATGTGCTCAGAGTGAAAACCACCCAAAAGACATGCTTAAAAGCTGAAACCAAAAACAAATAGCAGCTTCTCTGGTTAGATTTTATTTCTTTCTCTTTCTGAAAAGTGCTAGGATATCCTATTTAGCAGCAAAAAAAAAATCCTTGCCCAGATTTTTCTTTTTTACATGAAAAATCATGTTGAGATGAGAGGTGTTTTTCCTGAAAAGTTAAATATTTTCCTTTTTTGGATTTGTTATTAATGTCCTAGCAATGACAGCACCTCAGCAAATTTGAATCAATTGAAATTAAATGCACTGCAAGAAAGGACAGGTTTAAAAATAATTAGGGATGTGCCAGCATTGCAGAGATTTCGGGAGAGAATTTGGAGTTCGAGTAAAATATGCTCTTTGTGACTGAGCAATGCAATTCAGCTTACATCAGAAAGTTGCCACCCAGGTAAATAGTGCAGTGAAGAAGGCATATGGCGTACTGGCTTTTATTGGTAGAGGAATTGAGTTCCGGAGTCCTGAGGTCATGCTGCAGTTGTATAAGACTCTGGTGCGGCCGCATCTGGAATATTGTGTGCAGTTTTGGTCGCCATACTATAGGAAGGATGTGGAGGCACTGGAACGGGTGCAGAGGAAGTTTACCAGGATGTTGCCTGGTATGGTAGGAAGATCCTATGAGGAAAGGCTGAGGCACTTGGGGTTGTTTTCTTTGGAGAAAAGAAGGTTTAAGGGTGATTTGATAGAGGTGTACAAGATGATTAGGGGGTTAGATAGGGTTGACAGTGAGAACCTTTTTCCACGTATGGAGTCAGCTATTACAAGGGGGCATAGCTTTAAATTAAGGGGGGGTAGATATAGGACTGATGTTAGGGGTAGGTTCTTCACTCAGCGAGTCGTAAGATCATGGAATGCCCTGCCAGTAGCAGTAGTGGACTCTCCCTCTTTATGGGTATTTAAGCGGGCATTGGATAGGTATATGGAGGATAGTGGGTTAGTGTAGGTTAGGTGGGCTTTGATCGGTGCAACATCGAGGGCCGAAGGGCCTGTACTGCGCTGTATTGTTCTATGTTCTATGTTCTATATATGAACAAAGGCCGAAGGAGACCATTCAGCCCCTCAAGTCTGCTCTGCCATTCAGTATGACGATGGCTGATCTGGCTGTGTTTTGATGCCTCCTTACTCTCTATTCCTGATAACCTTTGCTTCCCTTGCCTAACAACAATCAATCAATTTGGCCATTAAAATCTTCACTGACCCTACCTCCACCACCTTCTGTTTCCAAAGTCTCACAAACTTTTGAGAGAAATAAAACTCTTCAATTTTTCTGTTCTGGAGGGGAAATCCCAAATTTTAGAACAGTGCACCCTGGTTCTGAACACACACACACACACACACACACACGCGCGCAAGGAAACATCATTTCCACAATCACCTTGTCAAGATCAAATCACACCTCATTCTTCTGAACTGAAAATAAGCTCACTCTGCAACCCGTTCTCTCGAGATGTCAGTCTAATAAACCTCTGAAGCTACCTCCAATGAACTTACATTCTTCCATAAATAAGGAGACCAAAACTACACACGTATTACATCTGTATAATATTTCAGGGCCCCACCAGCCATTTTCACTGAGTAAGGTTGTCACTGGATTATGTGCAATGAGACCGCAGCCACAAGGAACTGTGCTATCCTAAGGTCATTTAATTTCAAATCCTTACAGCTGATTTAATTTCATTATATAAGTCCATGTTAGATTCAAACCCCAGGTCCTGATGTTGAAAGAACAGTGCTCTGAGCCATAGAAATAATCAATCATTTCAATAGTGCCCTTTGAGAATTATAATAAAACATCCTTTCTGTCAATAGAGCCCTGCATAGTGCAATTGGGTGCAACAAATGTATACGAACGAGTGTGTTTTTGCTTTTTCTTATTTTTCCTGTGGTTCGATGTGTGTTGAGTCTGAAATGGAAATTGATTTTTCTCACTTCACTTTGTTGTATACACACACACGCACCCACACACACCCACACACAACACACACACATACACACACACACATTTTGAAAAAAGGAGAATAAGAAAATTACAACTGGCTACAAACTACTGTCAGTAACCTTGTGTTATTCCTTATTTATTGATTTATCCAACAAGACTTTACCATTGAAAAACACATTTATCTTTGGCATTCCTATCTTTTATTCTGCTTCCTGAAAGGTGCAATATTTTGGAGTAGTCTCCATTTTAGAATAAGCAGACATTTCTTTGAATTGCGAAGGACCCATGGACTTTTGGCATGAAAGCCATTCATTTTTCAAAGTTACAAGCATCGGCCTTGCCTCAGCAGTAGACTCTCCCATCAGAGTCAGGAGATTGTGGCTAGAGCACATGGTCTAGGCTAACACTTCAACGCAGTGCTGAGGGAGTGCTATATTGTCAGAGGTGTGGTTTCTCAACTGAAATCTCATACTGAGATCCTTTCCTACAGACATAATATTTCCCAATGGTTGAATGGGTAACAGGACAGTTTGCTTGTTGGTCTGTTCAACATGCATCCCCTATTCAACACCACTAAAGTGGATTACATACTGTAGGTGGGATCTTACTACGTATAAGATTGGCTGATGCACTTGGCTACCCTGCAGAGATGCTTTAAAGGCAATGAAATGAGTTTGGAATGCTAAAATCAAGAGCGCCTATGTAAGACAAATATTATTCTCTTTCTGAAAGAGATTGTGCATAAAGTTGCTTGTGTATTGAATTTTCCTCAAAATTGATGGGGATATAAATTGGTCTTTTCAGTTAAACACTTATCTCCTGTTCTTTTCTTCATAAACTTAAATTCCATGATATCTGGAGCAATATTCGCCAGTAACCTCTGCACCTTCTTAATAGGCAATAATATTGTTCCAATGTCCTGATAATTATAACTGTATCTCTACCGGTGGGATCTGGGCACACCTTGTTTTCTTTTTAAAAGAATCTATTTGTACAGAACAAAAACTTCCCATTTCCAGCAGAGTCATTCGCCAGTGTTATTGAATGCCTACATGCCTGTTCTGTGAACCTGAGTTATATTTGTTCCTGTAAAGAACCTTTGCAGACCTTTCCAATTCCGCAAAGATGACGGTGAAGTAGGACTTCTCAGCATGGGGCCCAACTGCTCCATCCTCTTTTTGATTGTTTTTTCTCTCTTTTGAGAATAGAGTACAGTGTGGAAACAGGCCATTCATCTCTGTAACCCTGCATTTTGCATGGCTAACCTACCTAGCCTACACATTTCTGGACACGATGGGAAATTTATTATGACCCGTCAATCTAACCTGCACATCTTTGGAATGTGGGAGGAAATTGGAGCTCCCAGAGTAAACCCATGCAGACAAGAGGGAACATTCAAACTCCACACAGACAGTCATCTAAGACTGGAATTGAACCTGGGTCCCTGGCGATCTGAGGCAGCAGTTCTAAGCACTGAGCCACCATGCTGCTCCTTGTTCATTTTCTTTTATTTTCTCTTATTTTATTTACACTTACTGAAGAGCCCTGGATTTCATTGCAAAGGATTCAGTTAGGCAAGTAGACCCAGCGCAGAATCAAGTAAAAACAATGACTGCAGATGCTGGAAACCAGATTCTGGATTAGTGGTGCTGGAAGAGCACAGCAGTTCAGGCAGCATCCAAGTAGCTTCGAAATCAACGTTTCGGGCAAAAGCATGAAGGGCTTTTGCCCAAAATGTCGATTTCAAAGCTACTTGGATGCTGCCTGAACTGCTGTGCTCTTCCAGCACCACTAATCCAGTGCAGAATCACACCAGTTGGCAAGTAGGCCCAGTGCAGACTCATGGCAGTTGGCTAATGGGCCCAACACAGACTCACAGCAGTAGGCAAGTAGTCCCAGAGCAGACTCATGGCAGTCGGCAAGTAGTCCCAGAGCAGACTCATGGTAGTTGGCAAGTAGTCCCAGGACAGACACACAGCAGTCAGCAAGGAGGTCCAGAGCAGACTCATGGCATTCAGCAAGTAGTCCCAGAGCAGACTCATGGTAGTTGGCAAGTAGTCCCAGGACAGACACACAGCAGCCAGCAAGTAGTCCCAGAGCAGACTCACGGCAGTCAGCGAGTAGTTCCAGAGCAGACTCATGGCATTCAGCAAGTAGGCCCAGAGCAGACTCATGGCATTCAGCAAGTAGTCCCAGAGCAGACTCATGGTAGTTGGCAAGTAGTCCCAGGACAGACACACAGCAGCCAGCAAGTAGTCTCAGCGCAGACACACAGGCGTCAGCAAGTAGTTCCAGAGCAGACTCACGGCATTCAGCAAGTAGGCCCAGAGCAGACTCATGGCAGTCGGCTAATGGGCCCAATGCAGATTCACGGCGGTCGGCATGTAGGCCTAGCGCAAACACAAGGCAGTCGGCAAGTAGGCCCGGAGCAGACTCACGGCAGATGGCAAGTTGGCCCAGAGCAGTCTCACAGCAGTTGGCAACTAGTCCCAGAGCAGAGTCATGGCAGTCAGCAAGTAGGCTAAGCGCAGACTCATGGCAGTCGGCAAGTAATCCCAGAGCAGACTCATGGCAGTCGGCAAGTAGTCGCAGGGCAGATCGTGGTTGTAGTGTCAGAGAGAGTTTGTGTACATCACCAAAGCGGTCCTAGTACCATTCATGGTTGTGGAGCCAAGTTTGGGTTCGCAGCATGTGTGCGTCTAGCACAGATTCATGGAGGAGGTGGCTGAGGCAAGGATTAGCCGAGCATGAGACCCTATGGCATTAAGAATGGCTGCATCGGTGAACAGACTCAAGGCACTGGGGGAGTCGAGTCTGAGCCGGTGCAGTACCTGGTGTCAGTGGCGTCTGTATTGCCGAGGTCTTGTGAAGACTCACAGTGGCGAGGGCATCGATGAGGGTGAGATGGCACCGTGGAGTGGTGACTTTCATTCCAGCGGTAGTGATGGGGCGAAGTGGACTCCTGCTTGGCCAGTGGGTTCATGGCCCATGGCGGAGCACTGAACAAGAAGGACTAAAAGGTTAAACACTTTTGGTTTATTTTCTGTGTTTTAAGATGGCGCCGGAGAGTGGTGACACAATGCAACACTTTTCACTATATTTTGCAATAAAATACATACGACAATAAATAAATCAAATTTAAAAAACCCAATCAAAAATCAATGGAATGATAAAGTTAGTAACGGTAGGTCTGTGGTGAGACCAATGATGGGTTCAATTGCAAGAAAAAGATATCAAAAAACTGGAAGCCTTGAAGTTAGCAAGCTTATTTAACTCTGGACATGCAGTAAGCTAAAATAAAACTCACTGTTTCAATTTCTGAGTACTACTTTCTTAACAAAAATTATCTATTGAGATCAATGCTTATGAAAGTGACAGTGCAGAATGGGAAACGTTTTAAAATTAAGTGTGGCTACCGACATGCCATCCCAAGTTAGAAAGGATCAAGCAGAAAAGATCACAGCATCATCCACAATGGACATTACAAATTGAATTTCCTATGGTTGAAGTTACTTTGTATCTATTTTCTACTTGACATCAGTTGATACATGAGTGTCTGGTAACTGGTTAAATCCTGGAGCTTGTTCTGTATTGTCAGGACTCTTGTATCTGGCCAAATCTTTTATCCTCTGCGGGGCAATTCGCTCTTTTTCAGCCAGTCAGATAGCACTCAGCAACTAAAACCGTTAACAAATTTAGTTCTTTATTGATCATTTACAATAACCACAAGGTATGTGTAGGCTGATTTTGAAGTTACAAAGAAGTGGTGAGCCGCACTCCTCTCAGAATGAGCTCAACAGTGAAAGGCTTCAACAATTCTGACAAAGAGCTACTTCTGTCAGCAAATTGGTTAATCCAGTAATCACTGGGCTGAAACATTGGGATAAATGCAGCTTCAGACATCCTGTCCTGAATGCTTCTTCCTCAAGTTGAATTATTGCTGGCATCTATCTTAAGTACAATGTTCGGTAGAAAATCCTGAGTAGTTTGTTTGGTAAATGAACTGACCATAAAGAACTGCAAGGTTCCAGGTTCCGTTACTGAATGTGCAATATTTGTTGCACTCGTCCATAGGAAATGTAAAAACCCATTCAAGCTCACTACTTTTGAATGTTGTCCGGTGACTGTCGCTAGAAGACGTTTGCCTATGGATATTTAGTGAGTCCAGGATAACCATACAAGCAAGGAATTGGGATTGCTGCATTCATTTTTTTGGACACCATGTAAACTGTCAGGATTCTAAAACAGCAGATAATAAAAATGCACACACTTTTTGGCATAATTGTACATTGCCCAGGACACCATCTTAATGGCGGCTTTAGTGCATGCCCAGTAAATTTTAAGTATTGTGATTCAATCCTGATATGATGCCAGAAATGCCATTTTGATCCATTACTTCTCTTTACACGGTACAGCTTCAGTATAAAAACTCATCTACAAGTGCAATTTAAAGGGGTCATAACTGCTTAAAGGTTAGTTGCTGGTGATTTCATCTGACTGTTACTTCAATTCAACAAGGGTTTGTTGTTTTCTAGTTAATACTGTCACAAAATGAGCTTTTGTTGACATCACTGTTTCTGAACAAACCAGTTTTTTCCCCGACATGTCTGCACTGGGCATTCTCCTCGAATGCTGGAAGGATGAACTAAGGCTGCACAGAACAGGATAAGTTGCTGGAGAGGATGGAGAAGGAAGATGGGCGAGAATGGAGGGGATAGAGTAGAAGGTTCTCAGTAAGAGACGATATCCATCGAGGATGATTAGGGAACCGCTGCCCTATCTGAGCAGTGACTGACACACCTGTGCTGCAGTAAAGACGCCCTCATTGAAATCTACCACCTGCTGCAGCTGCACTCCAAACCAAGATCAAAGCAATGTTCATGTTGCCAGCGGCTGTGAAAGTAACCATGACGATGAACTTTGAAGTTTCAGCCTCGTTCCAAGATGGGGCTGAAAATACTTTCAACATCCCACAGTTTGCCATCTGTGAAAGGGAAAGGTGAATCTCTATTCATTGGGAATGAATTGCATTTTACTCTCTGTCTGGCTCTTGCCAGAAAGAAGCAGGCAGAGAAAGCAAGTGACTGAGCTAGCATTTCAGTCTTTCCAATGATACACGTGTAGTACTTAGAATGAGGTCAGCCAGGTAGACCTCTTAGAGTGTGAGTTCCCTCATTGGGGCTGTGACCTAGTCCAATCAAGGAACCCTGGCTGACAGACACAAACTGGACTGTTAAACTGGCCATAAACAGGTCCAGGCAGCAGGCCGTTATTAGGAGGGGGTCATTAGGGCCGACTACCTACCCCTCTTCCGCGGTTACGTTAGAGCCCGGGTGACCATGGAGAAGGAGCATGCGGTCTCCACCAACACCCTGGAGTTGTTCAGGGAGAGGTGGGCACTGCAGGGAGTGGAGTGCATTATTTCGCCCTCCAACTCTATTTTGATTTAATCCCTGCCCTCCCCTTCACTGTTTGATCACACAGCATTGCCTTTTGTGAAGGGCAGTGCTTGTCACTGGCCACTCGGGTGTTTTCTCATCTTCCTGGTGGTGGAAATTGAATAAAGATTCGTACACCTTGTGTCTCTCACTGTGTCTCACACCTGCACACACACACCATGGGTGCTGGGGAAAAAATAAGCACAGGATACCAGCCTTTGTTGAGTTACTTCAACATGTTGCCATTCACTGCAAGCATATTGCTTTGCAAGCACCGCATGACAACTCTGCTCTACTCTAGAACCAAAGTGGTTTCCTTTAATGTTCAGCTGGTGTGTTACCATAAAGCATGAAGCAAGAATAAAGCAGGTCAGTGCCCAAATTCGAAACAGCAATTAGAGACAAAGTAATAGAAATTAGCAATAGTGAGCTCAAATCTAACCACAGCAGCCAGGTCTTTCTCTAAGTCATGTTTTATAACAAGAAGAGTGTTCACCAGCCAATAATTATCAGTAAATCTGTCATCCTTACCAACATGGTCTGCTCAATGTAAATCCATAACAATGTTGCTGAGTTTTAACTACCCCCATTTGAAATGGCCTTCCAAGCCATTTCATAAAACTGTTACAGAAAAGTTAAATAAGATCAAACTGGATGAACCATTTAGCACCATATGGGAGAAAGCACGCCCTACTCAGTTGATCCTGCAAAGTTATTGTTAATAACATCTGGGGCTAAAGTTGGGAGAGTTGGCTAAAGCCTGTCACTGTCAGGCCTTACACATAGTGTTCTACAATCCTTCATTACCGTTCTTTGGTACACCTGTTAGCATTTTATTTGTTCATTCACAGGACTTGCACATTGCTGACTAGGCCATCATTCATACCACATCCCTAATTGAGCAGTTGAGAGTCAATCACATTATTGTGGGTCTGGAGTCAAATGTAGGCTAGACCAGCTGAGGATGGCAGTTTCCTTGTCTAAAGGACATAAATGAACCAGACTTATCAGGTTTTTCCTGACAGTCGACAATGGATTCATATTCATGATGAGACTTTTAATTTCAGTTTTTTTTATTGAATACAAATTTCACCGTTTGACCTGGAGGGATTTGAAATTAGGTCACTAGAACAATACCCGGATCTCCAGATTAATTGTCTAGCAATGATACCACAAAGCCATCACCATCCCTAAAGTTGGATAAGACAGATCTACCATTGGTGGTGACACAGTGTTATACCGTAAGGTGGGATTTGGACACATGGACTCTCACAGTATCAGATCAAACACACATAAGAAACCCACCTGCTGGTTACCACCTGCTGCCCTTCCTCTGCTGAGGATCAGTGGACTTCTATATTGAATAACATTTGGAGGATGCACAGATGTCCCCTTTATGTAGGGGACTTGAATGCCAATTAGCAAAAGAGGTTTGGAAGCATCATGATTGTTTCAGCTTATCAAGTCCCAAAGGACATAATTGCCAGATTGAACCTGCAGCAGGTAGTGTAAGAATTAATAGGCTGAAATTTCCCAGGAATTTTATTCATGCTAGCACAATACTCAACACATTATGACTACTCAGATATTTAAGTAGTCCATATTCAAATGCAGCAAGACGTGGGCATTATCCAAGATTGGATAGATAAATGGTGAGTAATATTTATATTGCATAAGCGCCAACCAATGACATCAGCAACAAGAGAAAATCAAATCATCTGCTGAATCCTCTGCTATCAGCTCCCTGGGATTTATTATTCACTGAAATGTAATTAAACCTGTCACATAAATAGTGTAATTATAAAAACAGGTCAGAGGTCAGTAATTTTAAGGCAAGAAACTCATCTCCTGGCTTCCCAAAACCAGTTCATCACCTATAAAGCACCAAATCTGGAATGTATTGGAACATTTCCCATTTTTTTGGATGAATAATACTCGAAGAGCTCAACACCAAATAAAACAAAGAAGCTTAATTACTCAGCAGCCATCCACCAACTTAAGCATCCGTTCCCTTCCCAGCAATTCAGAATGGTTGTTGTGTGTACCATCTACAAGGTGCATTACAATGACTTGTCAAAGCTCTTTCAACTGGACATTTTAAGCTTGCCAACTCTACCAGCTAGAAGAACAAGGACAGTCAGTGCATGGAAAGATCACCATCTCTATGTTCCCCTCCAAGTCTCACATCATCCTGACTTGGAAGTGCATCATGGTTCTTTCACTGACCCTGTGTCAAAATCTTAGAATTTCTTTCCTGATAGTAATGGTTCAGGGGCAGGCTCACTACCACCTTCTCAATAGCAACCTGAATCGACAATAAATAATGGTCTTGCCAACAATATCTGTAACTTATGAACAAATACCAGGGCCAGGCCAGCTTTAAGCAATACAAGCTCACTTCAACAATTGCTAGCCATTCATACATTATTAGCCCCTGAATAGCTGTTATCTAGGTTACTTAGATACCATAAAGGCTAAAAATCCTGAAATGGTTCTTTTGTTAATGTGTCACATGTGGAACAGAACCGGAACTTGATCCATGGTCTGTGTGCTAGGTTGTCCTATATAGACTTTAATATTTTCATCTAGGAGGTTTCCATTTCCTGATGGCCTTGAAGGCACTCCTCATATTGTGGTGCATACAGCAACTTTCAGATAAGGATGCGAATTGTGTTCTATTATGATGTGTGGCCTCACAAAAGGTCATTGGCCTCACGCAGTGGTTCACCATGGAGGTGCGGTAATGGAGGGATACCAACAAGTTTAGACCCATGCTTCAGCATAGCAAGCAACAGGAGTGTCAAAACTAACACAACAGTCAGCGTTCCAAGCTAGTGACTTCAGGAAATGAGAAGATTAAAATGAGAAAAATTGACAGAACTCAGGGTGGATTTCACATGAAAGATTTAGGTGCGAGTGGATTTAAATGCTAAATCTACCAGGTGGAAGATGATCTGTACAGTGTAAAGCAACTATGAGAAATCTGTGTTCCAAGCAAACCTACATGCATTATGCCCAAAAATGTTGGGCCTGGTGATTTGCCTTCCAGTCAGAAAACAACAATCCCTGAAATTAAGTGCATTCTTGCACATCATCCTGAAGTTGGAGTTTCTTATGAATTGAAGGACGTTATGTTTGGCACCTATAACACAACTAGTCAACTGAATATCACGGAGCTCTCAATCAAATTCTTAACTCCAATCACTATTAATGAAAAAGTGCTCCAAAATGCCACAGAGCCAGACAATAAATCAATACAGTTCTCCACTGACTGTTTGGAAGCAAAGCTGATATTTATTTGGTATATGTAATAACTTAATTAAAAATCTATTGAGTAATTTTCCACTAGAACCTCCCTGCTACCAGGGTTACAGAACAGACATGGGAGACCCCCAGTATTAATGATACTATAGAATATGTTAAATCAATAAAAACAAACGTGCCTTTTTAAAAGGAAATTGTGTGCTTTCGCCATTATTAATTTCTCTTTACTCTTATTTGTCGATCTTCTTTCTATTTGGTTACGAAAGCCACTCTGCATTTTCTCAGACACGATCCTGAACACTTTAAACTGGATATTGAGTGAGTGTTTACACATTGGGGAGTATCACTGCTTTGTTTGAACTCGTCTTCAATTGATTTCAAATGACAACTGAGCTTATCATTCAGGGTCTTCCTGCAGTACACCACTGAAGGAACAGTACACTTGAAGCAGAACTGTTTTTCAGATCTCATATTAAAACAAGGCCCGATCTGACCACTCACACATGTGTAAATAGCAGCATTTCAAAGAAGAATGTAGAAGTTCTCCCAGCAGTATCCCTCAACCAACACTTAAAACAAATGGTCTATGTTTCTTCCCACTTGTTAGCCCAAGATGGACATTGTCCAGATCTTGTTCCATTTGAACTGCTTCAAAGTCATAACAGTGCTGTACATTCTACAATGAACAAAGATCCCCACTTCTGACCTTATGCTGAAGAAAGTTGGCTCTAGGGACTACCATGTAGAACTCCTGCAGAGATGTCCTGAAGCTGAAAGGGCTGATCTCCAACATCTTCCTATGTGTTGGATATGGCATCAACTAGCATAGGGATTTACCCTTGATTCCCATTGGTTTTACTTTTGTTGTCATAAATGTAACTTTGATGTCAAGAGCTGTCAGTCTCAGCTTACGTCTGGAATTCAGCTCTGGAGTCCATGTTTGAACTAAGGCTGTAATGAGGTCAGGAGCTGAGTGGTACTGGCAGAACCCAAACTGAGTGTCAATGAGCAGGTTATTGCTGTGCAGGGACTGCTTGATAGTACTGTTAATGACACTGTACATCACTTTACTGATGATTGAGAGTAGACTGACGGGGCGGTAATTGGCTGAGTTGCATTTGTCCTGCATTTTGTGCACGTGACATCCATGGAAAGTTTTCCACATTGTCGAGTGGATGCCAGTGTTGTAGCTGCACTGGAACAACTTGGTTCAGGGTGCGGCAAGTTCTTCAGTGCTACTGCTGGAATGCTGTCAGGGCTGGTAGCCTTTGCAGCATCCCAGTGTCTCCAACTATTTCTTGATAATGCGTGGAGTGAATTGATATGGCTGAGGACTGGTATTTGTGATGCTAGGGACCACTGGAGGAGGCTGACATGGATCATCCACTCAGCACCTCTGGATGAATGTTGCTGCAGATGCTTCAGCTTTATCTTTTACATTGCTATGTTGGGCTCTTTCATTGTTGAGGATGGGAATAATTGTGGAACCTCCTCCTCCAGTCAGCTGTTTGGCCACCACTATTCATAACTAGATGTGTCAGGACTGCAGAGCTTAGATCTGTTGGTTGGGAGAAATCACTTAACTCTGTGTATCACTTTATGCTGCTTATGCTGTTTAGCATGCAAGTAGTCCTGTTTTATGGCTTCACCAGGTTGACATTTCATCTTCAGGCATACCTGGTGCTACTCCTGGTCTGTCCTTCTGCACCCTCCATTGATTCCCTGTCTTGACAGTATTGATAGAGTAGGGGGGTATGCTGGGCCATGAAGTTGAAAATTGTGTTGGAGGACAGTTCTACTGCTGTTGATGGCCCACATCATGGATGCCCAGTCTTGAGTTGCTATATATATTTTAAAAAGTCTGTCCCATTTAGCACAGTGATTGTGCCACACAGTATAATGGAGGGTATTCTCAATGTGAAGGTGGGACTTCACCTCCACAAGGAGTGTACAGTGGTCACTCTTACCGATACTGACATGGTCAGGTAAATTGCAACCTGCAGATTGGTAAGAACATATAACGTTACAATGCAATACAGGCCCTTCGGCTCTCAATATTGCGCCGACCTGCAAAATTAATCTGATGCCCATCCATAGGAAACCGTTCCATTATTATCCATATGTATGTCCAATGCCCATTTAAATATCCTTAACGTTGGTGAGTTTACTACTGTTGCAGGCAGGCCGTTCCATGCCCCTACTACTCTCTGAGTGAAGAAATTACCCTTGATATCTGTCCTATATCTATCACCCCTCAATTTAAAGCTATGTTCCCTCATGTTAGCCTTCACCATCTGTGGAAAAAGGCTCTCACTGTCCACACTATCTAACCCTCTGATTATCTTATGCGTCTTGATTAAGTCACCTCTCAATCTTCTTCTCTCCAACAAAAACAGCCTCAGTTCACTCAGCCTTTCCTCATAAGACCTTCCTTCCATACCAGGCAACATCCTAGTAAATCTCCTCTGAACCCTTTCCAAAGCTTCCACATCCTTCCCATAATGTGGTGACCAGAACTGCATGCAATACTCCAGGTGCGGCCTTACCAGTGACTTGAACAGTTGAAGCATGACCTTGTGGTTCCAAAACTCAAGGCCCTACCAATAAATGCCAACACACCATATGCCTTCTTAACAAACCTGTCAACCTGAGTGGCAACTTTCAGGGATTTATGTACCAGGATACCAAGATCTCTCTGTTCATCTACACTGCCATGAGTTTTACCACTAGCCCAGTACTCTGCATTCCTGTTACTTCTTCTCAAGTGAACTACCTCACATTTTTCCACATTAAACTCCATTTGCCACCTCTCAGCCTAGCTATGCATCTTATCTATGTCCCTCTTTAACCCACAACATCCTTCCGCACTATACAAAACTCTGCCTACCCTGGGGTCATCTGCAAATTTACTAACCCATCCTTCTATGCCCACCTCCAGATCATTTATAAAAATGACAAACAGCAGTGGCCCCAAAACAGATCCTTGCGGCACACCACTGGTAACTGGCTCCAGGAAGAACATTTCTCATCAACCACCACTCTCTGTCGTCTTTCAGTTAGCTAATTTCTGATCCAAACCACAAAATCAGCTTTAATCCCGAAACTCATTATTTTGTGCAATAGCCTACTATGTGGAACCTTATTAAACACCTTACGGAAGTCCATATACACTACATCAACTGTCTTATCTTCATCCACTTGTTTTGTCACCTTCTCAATGAACTCAATAAGGTTAGTGAGGCACGACCTACCCTTCACAAAACCATGTTAGCTATCCCTAAACAACTTATTCCTTTCCTTATTATAAATCCTATCCCTTCTAACCTTTTCCAACACCTTACTCACAACTGAAGTAAGGCTCACTGGCCTTTCATTACCAGGGTAGTCTTGACCCTCCTTGAACAATGGAATAACATTTGCAATCCTCCAGTCTTCTGGCACTATTCCTGCAGACAATGATGACATAAAGATCAAAGCCAAAGGCTCTGCAATCTCCTCCCTGGCTTCCCAGAGAATCTGAGGATAAATCCCATCCGGACTTATATATTTTCAGATCTTCCAAAACTGCCAAAACCTCCTCTTTGTCAACCTCAGCCCCATCTAATCTTGTAGCCTGTATCTCTGTGTTCTCACTAACATTGCCCTTTTCCAATGTGAATACTGACGAAAAGTATTCATTAAGTGCTTCCCCTATGTTCTCAGATTCCACACACAACTTTCCACTACTAGCTTTGATTGGCCCTAATCTTACTCTAGTCATTCTTTTATTCTTGATATACTTATAGAAGGCCTTGGGGTTTTCCTTGATCCTATCTGCCAACAACTTCTCATGTCCACTCCTGGCTCTTCTTAGCCCTCTCTTTTGATCTTTTCTGGCTAACCTATAACTCTCAAGCCCCTTACTGAGTCTTCACGCCTAATCCTCACATCAGCCTTCCTCTTCCTCTTGACGAGAGCTTCAACTTCTTTAGTAAACCATGACTTCCTCTCTCAACAACTACCTCCCTGCTTGATAGGTATGTACTTATCAAGGACCCGCAGTAGTTGTTCCTCGAATAAGCTCCACATTTCAAGAGTGTCCATCCCATTCAGTTTCCTTCCCCATCCTATGTATCCTAAATCTTGCTTAATCACGTGATAATTAGCCTTTCACTCAGTTATACCTGTTTCCTCGCAGTATATGCCTATCCCTGCTCATTGCTATTGTAAACCTAACTGAATTATAGTCACTATTGCCAAAGTGCTCACCTACCTCTAAATCTAACACTTGGCCGGGTTCGTTCCCCAGTTCCAAATCCAATATGGCATTGCCCCTTGTTGGCCTGTCTACATATTGTGTTAGAAAACCCTCCTGCACACACTGAACAAAAACTAACCCATCTAATCTACTTGAGCTATAGTATTCCCAGTCAATGCTGGGGAAGTTAAAGTGCCCCATAACAACTACCTGTTACTCTGGCTCCTATCGAGAAATTATCTTTGCTATCCTTTCCTCTACATCCCTGGAACAATTCGGAGGCCTAATGAAAACTTCCAACAAGGTGACCTCCTGTTTTTAACCTCAGCTCAAACTACCTCGATGGATGAGTATTACTACCGTTGATTAACAATGCCATGCACTCACTTCTTTTACCATTTTCTCTGTTCTTGTTGAAACATCTAAATCCTGGAATCTGCAACAACCATTCCTGTCTCTCCTCTGGCCATGTCTCTGAAATGGCCGCAATATCGAAGTCTCAAGTACCAACCCATGCTGCAAGTTCACCCACCTTATTCCAGATGCTCCTGGCATTGACATACACCCACTTCAAACCAACATCCTGATTGCTGGTGCCCTCTCATGACCATATAAACCTATCCCTGACCTCTAAGGTTGAGGTGAAGTATATTTTTCCCTCTTGTTGGTTCCCTCACCAGCTGTCACAGATCCAGTCTAGCAGGTATGTCCTTTCAGACCTGACCAGCTTGATCGGTAGTGCTGCTGCTGAACCACTCTTGCTGGTGGACGCTGAAATCCCCCCACCCAGAGCCTATTGTGCCCTTGCCATTCTTAGTGCTTCCTCCAAGTATTGATCAACATGGAGGAATACTGATTCATCAGCTGAGGGAAGTAATCAGCAGGAGGATTCCTTGCCCACGTTTAACCTGAAGCCATGAAACTTCATGGGTTATGGGGTCAATGTACAGGACTCCTTCGGCACCTCCCTACTGACTGTATCCCACTGTGCTGTCACTTCTGCTGTGTTTGTCCTGCCAATGCAACAGGACACATCCAGAGATAGTGATAGTGATGGCTGGGACATTGTCTGCATAGTATGATTCCTTAAGTGTGACTATGTCAGGCTGTTGCTTGACTAAGTTGTGAGACAGCTCTCCCAATTGTAGCTTTAGTCCCCAGATGTTAGTGAGCGGTCTTTGCAAGGTTGACAGGGCTGTATCTGTCATTGTCTTTTTTGATTCCTAGGTCAATACCAGGCGGTTTCATTTTGTTTTTGAGATTTTGAAGTGATTGATACAACTGAGTGGCTTGTGAGGTCATTTCAGAGAGCAGTTGATAGTCAACGACATTGCTGTGGGTCTGGAGTCACATGTAGGCCAGACCAGTTAAGGGTGACAAATTTCTTTCCTTGAAGGGCATGAGTGAACCAGATGGGTTTTTCTGACACTTTGGAACAATTTCAGGGATATCAGTAGATTCTTAATTCCAGAATTGCATGACTTGAACCTGAACAGAACATTAGCTGAGTTTCTGTGTTAGCGTTCATACCATTAGGCCATCACCTCCCCTAATTTAAGGAGGCAATGGGCAGATTTTTAACTTCTAACAGGTTGAAGGATTGTGGGAGGTGGTAAGAAAGTGGAGTTAAACCCAAGATAAGATCATCCATTCTCCTACTGAAATGCCTGTGTAAGGTCAAGGGGCTGAATCGTCTCCTATTACGTTCTTTGGTTCATTGTTCCTATTTGGCCCCTTGAACCTGTTAACAAGACATTTGCTGGATGGGTTGTTGTCTAGTTCCTCTTTAAATAATTTAGACAACTCTGACTAGAATGAGTGAATTTCCCTAGGTGTCCCACAATACCAAAGCTATCAAATAAATATGGGCGCAAGCCAGTACCAATGCAAAACAAAGTTACAATAACCTTTAATACCAACCATGCTCCCTCTAATCCTATTTGGTCCCTTAAGGTTATCATACTTCTGGAGTCTCTTGTAGATTTATGCAATCACTCTCTCTGTGGCTCTGTCTCTGGGTCTGTGAAGCTGCTTTCTCCGTCTCTCCCTCTGGATGGCCAGCTGGTCTCTGACCTTTGCCATGCTGGTCTTCTTGGAAGATCATAGACAATTCCAGAGATTCCAAGAACAAGGTCTGCAGGTAAACTTTGTTTTGTACCTTTTAGATGGTTTTATGGAACTTTCAATAGTTCTGGCCAATCAGAGAGACACACTTAATAGCTTGAAACCGAGTCAATCACTTAGGTGGCATCAACTGTTACTTTCTTTGTGTAGCAGGACCCGGTGCCTTTGTGTCTGGCCTGCCATTTCTTTAGTGGATATGTTGTTGGGGTACGTCCTTTTATATTATGCTACTATTGTGTTGCACTGTGGCTGGTGTGTAGATTTTGTGATTTCAGCGGTTTACTTGGTCAGCGTATCCAGCATTCCTTGCTGTTTGGTCAAGTTAGCAATCTATCTGTGTTTTAGTAGTCTTGAGGCTGTAACAGGGTGCATTTCCAACAACACTTAACGCCATCAAGGACAAAATAGTCCAATTGGTTAGCCCCCATCCACCAGCATTAACAACCCTTTCCTTCACCACTGAGGCAGGATGACAGAATTGTGTACAATCTATAGGATACATTGCACAAACTCACCAATTCTCTATCAACAGTACCATTCTCTACCTTTTCCCCCGCTACATGAGTGACTGTATTGAGCCATCTTGTGCTCCCACAAGGAGGTTGAACAGTTTGTCAACTTCACCAACACATTCCAAGCCGACCTTAAGTCTTCCTCAGTACCTTCCAAACCCACAACTAGTCCAAACAAGGGCAGCAGATGCATAGGAGCTCCATGAACTGCAAGTCACCCTCCAAGCCATGCACCATCCTGACTTGGAACAATATGACATTTCCTTTATTGTCACTGGGTCAAAATCCCAGAATTCCCTTTCTAACAACACTGTGGGTGTCCCTACAGCCCATCGACTGCTGCTATACCAGAAAGCAGCTCGCCATACCTCTGCAGGCCCATTAAAAATCAACAACAAATGCTGGCCTTGGTCACTGATGCTACATCCTACATACGGAAAATAAAAATATCCATTTACCTTCCTAAGTCACTTGCTGTACCTGCACACAAACACTTTGTGCTTCCTGTACTCGCACACTCATATCTCTCTGTGTCTCAGAGTTATAGAGATGTGCAGCATGGAAACAGACCCTTTGGTCCAACTCGTCCGTGCTGACCAGATATCCTAAATTAATCTAGTCCAATTTTTCAGCACTTGGCCAATTTCCCTCTTAACCTTCCTTTTCATATACCCATCCAGATGCTTTTTAAATGTTGCAATTGTACCAGCCTCCACCATTTCCTCTGGCAGCTCATTCCATACACACACCACCCTCCGTATGAAAATGTTGTCCCTTAGGTCCTTTTTAAATCTTTCCCCTCTCACCCTAAGTCTATGCCTTCTAGTTCTGGGCCCCCTCCCCAGGGAAAAGACCTTGTTTATTTACCCTGTCCATGCCCCTCATGATTTTATAAACCTATTTAAGGTCACCTCTTAGCATCCGATGCTCCAGGGAAAATAGCCCCAGCCTATTCAGACTCTCCCAGTAGCTCAAATGCTCCAACCATGGCAACATCCTTGTAAATCTTTTCTGAACCCTTTCAAGTTTCCCTATATCTTTTCAATAGGAAGGAGACCAGAATTGCACACAATATTCTAAAAGTGGCCAAACCAATGTTCTGTACAGCTGCAACATGGCCTCTGAACTCTGATATTCAAAGCTCTGTCCAATAAAGGAAAGCATACTAAACGCTTTCTTCACTATCCTATCTACCTGCGAATCCACTTTCAAGGAACTATGAGCGTGCTCTCCAAGGTCTCTTTGTTCAGCACACTCCCCAGGACCTTACTGTTAAGTGTATAAGTCTTGCTCTGATTTGCCTTTCCAAAATGCAGCACCTTGCATTTATCTTAATTAAACTCCATCTGCCACTCCTCAGCCCATTGGCCATCTGATCAAGATACCATTGTACTCTGAGGTATCCTTCTTCACCATTCACTACACCGTCAACCTTTGTGTCATCTGCACACTTACTAACTATACCTCCTATGTTCACATCCAAATCATTTATATAAAGCAGTGGACTCAGTACCAATCCTTGTGGCACACCACTGGTCACACGCCTCCAGTCTGAAAAACAACCCTTCACCACCACCTTCTGTCTTCTACCTTCAAGCCAGTTCTGTTTCCAAATGGCTAGTTCTCCCTGTTACCATGAGATCTAATGTTGCTAACCAGTCCACCATGAGGAACCTTGTTCAATGCCTTGCTGAAGTCCATATAGATCACATCCACCGCTCTGCCCTCATCAATCCTCTTTGTTACTTCTTCAAAATACACAATCAAATTCATGAGACATGATTTCCCATGCACAAAGCCATGCTGACTAACCCCAATCATTCCCTAATACATATTAATCCTCTCCCTCACGATTCCCTCCACTGTTATCAGGCTCACCGGTCTAAAGTTCCCTGGCTTTTTCTTACCACCTTTCTTAAATTTGGTCTATTGCTGCTCCTACTTCTTATGTTCTTGTAAGCAGAAATCAGGAACTAAACCTGAAACAAAAAAGAGAAAGTGCTGGAGAAGCTCAACAGATCTGTCAGCATCTGTGGAAGGGGAAACAGAGTTTTCATGTCCAGTATGACAATCCCAAAGAAAAGTCATTTCAGACTCAAATCATTAACATTGTTTCTCTGTCCACAGATACTGCCAGGCCTGCTGAGTTTCTCTCACAATTTCTGTTTTTATTTCAGATGACCAGCATCCACATTTTGTTTTTCTTCCAGGCAATGAGGCTGCCTTCTTCATGGTTCTGTTATATGCTGATTTTCCAATAGAGAACACTTGACAATTTTATTCAATTTATTTAGTAATCACAATCCTGAAGAGTCACAGACTGTGAGATTTTGGAAAGAAGATCACAATAGGAGTAGTCAGTATAATGCTATGAGTAGCCTTTATTTCCCAAGGTGCCAGATTAAAAAAAAGTCAGTCACATTTTCCACTTCTTGAAAGTGTGTATAGCTCACAATAATATTAGGCTGGAATGTGATGCACTTGACTATCAAACAATCTGCCAACACTCACTGTTAGTTTAAGTTCTCATGTAAAAAAAAGTTCACTAGGGTACAGTTACTATAAGCATTTGTGAATTGATATCCAAGCCATGACCTTCTGGAGGGAAATGGGAGAATTAAGGCAGTGCACTCAAACTGTCAATCACAAAAAACAATGGCATACTTTCAATGTAGTCCAGAGTAATCACCTACTTTATGCTTTGTAACACCAGCAGCAATTCCTGTGATATTTTATTCTACATAATAGCAAGTTCCAAATGATATCACTTTCATATGATGCATTGCAGATGACTTAGAAAGCAGACAAAGACAAAGTAAATGCTCTGAACTGTTTCCCTTCAATATTATTGCATTTTAATTTTCTAAATTAGTTTATATATAAGTATACGTGTTTAACTGGTAATAAAATGATTCATTTAAATGACTATGTTACAATTTTAATATTAAATCCTGCAGTCTGCCAAAAAAGCTATTTCTGCTGCTGTGCTGAAATATCATTCACATCATTGCCTCTGGAATTCATTTTGTATTCTTTCAGCCTTGATGCCTAAGGCATTTTTTTTAACTTCACAAATAGAACCATGCTTGGGTAATTAGAATCTTCCAATCCGAGGAAACAATCTGTCGAATCTCACTCCTGCCAGTAGTTTATAACAGGCGCAAATAGATATGACTTCAACTCATCTGCAGCATTTGCAATTACATCGCTTCCTCATTAATTTTAACACTATCTGTTCACTTTTGTGTCTATAAACCATCTCTGGACAGGAGTAGATCGAGTGGGAGGGTTTCAAGAAACCTGGTGAAATTTCTCAATTCATGCGCATTCATATGTCAGCGGTGTTAGACAGCACAAAAGAAGTGATTACGCTGGACTGCGCAGATAGCATAATAAAAGCGTGGCGTGACTTTTTGTGATTGATGGTGTAAGAGTGCAGAATCTTCAATCCAAGCAAAGGTTTTGTGGGATTTTTAAAATCGCCATCACCACCAAGCCCCTCTCGCTGCCTCAGGTTTTCACTGTTCTTCTGAAAGTAGCAAAATGCGGTACGTTATTGGTTCAGACTTCCTTCAGATGCTTAACCCACTGGATGTTCTTTGCAAGTGAACCTACATGTGTGCCAGCAGATGGTTATGTCATGTTCTACAGAATAATAATTTAAGCCGACACTTCCTTTGAGTTTAACTTCTGTCGCTGGGTTATTAAGACCTTCACTTTTTTTTCACATTTTGAGGAGTTTGGCTTTTATTCAAGGTGAAAGACATGAGGATCTTGCGAAGTGAAACATTTGTTTTCCATTTCTTGCACCCAGTCACTGGGAGCACCACATATATAGTAGTACTCAGATAAAACAGAAGAAGTAATTTGTCTGAATCTACCCTATTGAGTCCCTTCATCATTTTACACTCCGTGATTCAATCCCCCTCAATTTTCTAAAATCAAAAGAAAACAAACCCAGTCTCTACAAGCAGAGCTCATAACATTGTTACTTGTCATTCAACTCATTCTGTCGCATTCTGGTGAATGTAAGTTATAGGCAGTTCAAGGCCAATATGCCTTTCTTGAGATGAAGCATCCAAAATTGAACGCAGCATTCTAAATAGGGGCAGGCAAAGCTTTGTCAAGTCACTGAAGTATCATTTCCTTGCCTTTGAAATTCCTATAGATAAATACTAACATTTTAATGTCTGTCTTTTATTATTTTTGTATCTGTGGACTAGCATAAAAGGAGAGGGTCACGAAGGAGGCCTAGTAAGACACTAGAGACTGAAATAGTTGTGGTCTACTGACAGTGGGCCAAGAAGATGAGGGTAATACCCTGTCAATACCAAAGCAGAGGGTGTGAACTGGTCTCAAAACGGAACAGATGATGGCAGTAGGAAACATCTATACAGGGAAATAAGAAATTTGTGCAAATATTGAAATTGTCAGTAGAGAACAAGGCTAGCCCATAGTTAAAGCAATAAAAATATGAGCTCTGTGCAATATGAATTCTGACCCAAAAAGAATTATTGATTTTCAAGGAATTAGAAGAATATGTTTATCAAACAGAAATGACGAAAGACTACTTAGTTTTTTTTGGTCTGGAATAATGGTAGATAATGGTGCATTTAAATAAATGGCATGAAGGTGAGGAAAGTAGAGGGACTTACAGTGTAGAATACATCTAACTGATTTCACAAGGCTAAGAGTTGCTTTGTGAACTTCATTCTAATGCTTTCAATTTCCAACAAGCTCAGGAAATCTTGTAACAAAGCTGCTTTAGGACTAACCTTTCCATGCTGAAAATGAAGCAGAGTCATTTCTTTAAAGAGCAATTTCAAGGCCTGATAGCTACACTCTTCCTGCCTTTGTTTGCTTGGTATTACCAGGGCTGATTGAGACAAATCTGAAAGAGCAACAACAATTACAAAGGCAGCATGTCTGCTTTAGGTTCTGTAAACGATTTGGTCTTAAAATAACTGTTGTCCAGGAATTTCAATTTAGAAAATCCCATTGTGTGATACAGCATAACTGAGAAAGAAGCCAGTCGCTATCAAGGAACATCAGAAGGATCGAGTCCAAAGAGATTTATATATTCTCCCAAGCATCCCCTAATTTACCAAGGGAATTATTTGAGGATGATTGCCTCTATCAGGCACAAGTTATTTGGGTCACAGGAGGTCATGATGGTGGGCATAATGAGTATGAATGTGCTGCGAACTTGGTAAACGACGATTGAATGCAGTTCAATTCGCTGAGGAACCTGGTCTCCCGCCTACCAAATGTCAGTGTTTCACAAGCCTTTTCCGCCTTTGCACTGAAACAGTTTAGTGTGGGTCACAGAAAAATGTGTGTTTGCAAGACACGACATCTGGTGTTATTTCTATTCTGTTTTGAACCATTCATATCATCCACAATTACCACTAAATTGGGATAAAGGTCATAAAGTGCCTGTTGTGGAAAAAGGAAATGTCACACTAGTGCAATAGGGCAACGATGATTAAACTTTGGATCTAATGCCACTTGGGTAACTTTTAGAAACTTTTAAAATCACCTTTTCAGGTGACCTATCTAGCTTTAGCTCTGTGTGGCTACCGGTTAAGTGAGACAGCAACCAAAACCAGGCTGAAACTTACACCACAGTTTTGATATCTCTCTCACTTGTGGTTATCAATTTTGAACTGATCATTTTGATTTGCTTTTGTAAGTTCCTTGCCCAGTTTCTTGGGTGAAGGGAGAGTCCAATACAGTAATGAGGAAGACAAACCAGGAAGGTTTGGGTTAATCTAGTGAAACATCAGATCTGAACTCAGGAGACTGTTAAGGAGTGACGAGCAGTCTCAATGATGGGGAAGCACCAAGGCTCTCTGCTGCTCATTGCTGTACATTGATTCCTGCTGGAAAGTTGATGGTTTCTGTTGTTGCAATATGGAAAATTCTCTAAGTAGGCAATATGGATAGTTACTGTATACTAACTGGGTTCCTTGCTGAATAAATAGATTGTGTTCTGATGATGTTATTAGAACCTGTCTAACTGCTATTTAAACAAAGGACTATCAGTGGTAGCCTTTATGAATAATAGATTCCTTACAGTGTGGAAGCAGACCATTCAAGTCCATTGAGTCCACATAGACATCCAAACAGCATTGCATTCAGATCCCTTTCTCCCCTCCCACCCCCACCCCCCCAACACTCCCCCAACACCCTATCCTTGTAACCCTGGGTCAACTTGGTGAGAAGAAGCATCAGGGCCAGAAGACACTTAAAAAACCAAACGTTTTCTCTTTATTGAGAAAAATAGAAGTGATTGTTTGGAGGTACAGAAAGAATTTCTAATATGGAGTCTCCTAGTGATAAGACTCTCGCAAACCCCTTCAGAGTGGCTCACTTGAACAGGGAATTGTTCTTTTGGATTAATTAGTAATGTCCTGCTCATCCCCATCCAATGAACAATGCAGGACAGAATCTCAGGAGGAGTACTGCCCACAAAAAATTGAGGTGTCAATCTGGTGAAGCTATAACATAGGGCTACTTTCCTGTCAAACTACAGAAGCAGCACATGGTAGACTGGTCTAAGCAACTCCACAACCAGTGTATGTGATCTAAGCTATGTTGTCCTCCCACATCCAGTCATGAACAGTTCTGGACAATTAACAGCTAACAGAAGTTGGACAATCCACAAATATCCCCAATCTCAATGAGAGGAGAGCCCAGTCCAGCTGTGCAAAGGCTGAACCATTCGCAACAATCTTAAACCAGAAGTACTGAATAGATGATCCTTGTCAGCATCCTACTGAGTCACTCTTCAAACAATCCAATTCACTCTCTATATGATATCAAGAAAAGGCCGAAGACATTGAATACTGTAAAAGATCAATTTGCAACAAGAGAGAATATAACCATGACCCCGAGACTTTCAGTGGAATTGCTATCATTTAACTACCCCATTATCAACATCCTGGGGGTTACTATTGATCTGAACTGGACCAGTCTTTATTACTGTACCTATAGAAACATATCAGATGCTAGGAATCCTAACCCACCTCCTCTCTCCCTCATGTATATCAGGAAATGATAAAATACTCTCCATTTGCCTGGATGAGCACAGTTCCAACAACATTTAAGAAGCTTGACACCACCCACATAATTGGCACCCCATATTATTGGCACCTTCAACATTCAGTCCCCTCACCCACAAGTCACAGTAGTAGCAGTGTGTACCATCTAGAAAATGTATTGCAAAATTCACCAAGGCTCTTTCAACAGTGACTTCCAAGTGCATGATCTCTACCACCAAGAATTTTATTTCTATACCTAACCTTATTTACTGCTCCCATTCCACAAGGTCTGAAAAGCTGAACTGAAATCAATGCTGAACAAATGTTTCCCTCAAGAGGAAATCTAGCATAAATCGGCAATATTTCAAAATAAGGGGTCCCTCCATTTAATGTTGAACTGAGAAGGAATTTCTTAGAGATTTTGTTTGAAATTCTCTACTCCAGAGTACAGAAGAAGATGGGTCATTGAAGGTAATAAAGGCAAAAGCAAAAACAGAAGTTGCTGGAAAAGCTCAGCAGGTCTGGCAGCATCTGTAAAGGAAGATCAGAGTTAATGTTTTGGGTCAGAAGGATCACTGGACCTGAAATGTTAACTCTGATTTCTCTTCACAGATGCTGCCAGACCTGCTGAGCTTTCCTAGCAACTTCTGATTTTGTTCCTGATTTACAGCATCCACAGTTCTTTCAGTTTTTATATTGAAGGCAGAGTTGGAGAGATACTTGTTCAATACGTATCTCTACGGATTGGTGGCAGGAGAGTTCACCAGACGTGTTCCGCAGTGATCAGTTCTGGGACCTCTGCTTTTTGTGATAGTTATAAATGACTTGGATGAGGAAATGGAAGGGTTAGTAAGTTTGCCAATGACACGAAGGTTGGTGGAGTTCTGGATAGTGTGGAGGGCTGTCGTAGGTTGCAACAGGAAATTGACAGAATGCAGAACTGAGCTGATAAGTGGCAGATGGAGTTCAACTTGGAAAAATGTGAAGTGATTCATTTTGTAAGGTCACATTTGAATGCAGATCACAGGATTAAAGGCAGGATTCTTGGCAGTGTGGAGGAACAGAGGGATCTTGGAGTCCATGTCCATAGATCCCTCCAAGTTGCCACCCAAGTGGAGAGGGTTATTAAGAAGGCGGGTGGTGTGCTGGCTTTCATTAGCTGGGGGATTGAGTTTAAGAGCCACGAGGTTATGCTGTAACTCAATAGAGCCTTGGTTAAACCACACTTAGAATATTGTGTTCAGTTCTGGTCACCTCATTATCGGAATGGTGCAGAACCCTTAGAGAGGGTGCAGAGGAGATTTTCCATGATGCTGCATGGATTGGAGGGCATATCTTATGAAGAGAGCTTGAGGGAGCTAGGGCATTTCTCATTGGAGTGAAGAAGGATGAGAGATGACTTGATAGAGGTGATCAAGATGTTGAGAGGTAAAAGCAAATTACTGCGGATGCTGGAATCTGAAACCAAAAGAGAAAATGCTGGAAAATCTCAGCAGGTCTGGCAGTCTCTATAAGGAGAGAAAAGAGCTGATGTTTCAAGTCTAACTGACCCGTTGTCAAAGATGTTGAGAGGCATAGATAGAGTGGATAGCCAATGACGTTTTCCCATGGTGGTAATGTCTACCATAAGGGGGCATAATTTTAAGGTGATTGGAGGAAAGTTTAGGGGAGATGTCAGAGGGTGACAGTGAGTGGTGGGTGTGTGGAACGCACTGCTAGTCGTGGTAGTAGAGTCAGACACATTAGGGACATTTAAGCGACACTTCGATAAGGACGTGGATGATAGTACAATGAAGGCTCTGTAGGTTAGTCTGATTTTAGAGTAGGATAAAAGGCCAGCAAAACATCGAGGGCTGAAGGGCCCATACTGTGCTGTACTTTTCTATGTTTAATGATCTTCTTTGAATGATGGAATGGGCTCAAGGTACTCGCAGTCTACTGCCGATTTTATTTCATTTACTGTTATATTCTAAAGCCCGGTTAACTGCAATGTCGTACCAATTCATGTTTGTGACTCAATGTGGATATAGATAAGGCTGTGCTCTAAAAAAAGTTGAATTATTTTCCAGCTTTAAGGATCAGTCAATTCAGTCAGTGAGGTAGTCGTTTTTGAGTGTTAACAAAATTCATGACAAAAAGCCAGTTTTTGGAATTAGACATGTTTCAGTCTTGCAGTGCAGCAGAAGTTGTTATTGGAAGCTTTGATGTTGTATTTAATGTGCATCTGAACTACCACTTGTTCAATTAAGTTTCTCATCAAACCCTATAGTAAGAGGCTTTTTTTTCTTCATTTGAGATTTCTGGGAATCTACTTAATAATATTATCATCAGCTCAAAGTGATAAAGGTGCCGCACTATACTTCTGAATTTTTAAAAAAGAAGTTAGTCTTCTATATGTATATATTGGCCTTCGGAGTTTCCTTTGTCTTTGATGTTAGGGTAACTAGTTTATTTTGGAAGATTGAAAAATGATGCTTCATACCTTCAGTAGCAGATTTCAAAATAACATTGCTGTGACGACCTTTTTCATGCTTGCTGTGGTGTAATCATTATCCTGTGAGCTTTGAATATATCCTCCCACTGACAAGTGTACATCTCATTGCCTGTCACTGTCTTCAACTCCCTGTTCATTGCATGACTTTGACCTTTACACATTTTCTTTTCAGTTGGTCTTTTCGACTTCACTGGCTGAGATTTAGCCTGCAGCTGTTTCCCTTGCTATGGCATTTCTCAATTATTCACATTTTCCATTGTGGTTTGTTAAGCTTATAGTTGCTGGGACCTCAATACTAACATTACAGATCCGATTAACTAAAAATTTGATTTTTAAAGTACTGGGTCTCTTAGTATTGTGGATTCGATACAGCTATTTGGAGGTCATGCTGCTTGTGACATTCTCCCTGTTCTAGAATCATAGAGTCATAAAGACGTACAGCATGGAAACAGACCCTTCAGTTCAATTCGTCCATGCCGACCAGATTCCCTAAGTTAATCTAGTCCTATTTGCTAGAACTTGGCCCATACCTCCTAAATCCTTCCTATTCATATACCCATCCAGATGCCTTTTAAATGTTGTAATTGTACTAGCCTCCACTACTTCCTCTGGCAGCTCATTCCATGCATGTACCAAATGCCTTCTTCACTATCCTCTCTACCTGTGACTCTATGTTCAAGAAACTATGAACCTGCACTCCAAGATCTTTTTTGTTCAACAAATTCCCCAGGACCTTACTATTAAATTTTTTGGCCCTGCTCTGATTAGCCTTTCCAAATTGCAGCACCCCTATTTATCTAAATTAGACTCCATCTGCCACTCCTCGGCCCATGAGTCCATCTGATCAAGATGCCGTTGTACTCTGGCGAAACCTTTTTCACTGTCCACTACATCTCCAATTTTGGTGTCATTTACAAACTTACTAACTATATCTAATCTAATTATTCAACTTCATGTGATTATTAGTCAGAAGGAAATGGGCCTGGGTGGGTTACTCTTCGGAGGGTCGGTGTGGACTGGTTGGGCCGAAGGGCCTGTTTCCACCCTATAGGGAATCTAATCTAATTTATTATCTCTAGTCTTAAGCCATATTTTCCCAGTCTCTGTTGTATATTCCTTTTCAGGTGTCCTCATAACTTGTTCCATTTGCTCCTCCTTCCCCTCTGTCAATTATTTAAGAAAAAAATATTTCCCTTTCAGATTTGAAGTCATACCAGACTTAAAATGTGAACTCTGTTTTTCTCTGTCCACAGATGGTGCCAGTCCTGCTGAGTTTCTCCATCATTATTATTGTATTTCAATTATATTTCCATTGTCAAAATCCATCAACCTTGGCGATGTCCTTCAGGAAAGTTCACTGCCCTTACCTGGTCTGGCCTTTATGTAACTCCAGACCCACAGCAACATGGTTGACTGCCTTTCAAAACCCCTATAAGTCACTCAGCTTTAGCCAAGCGAGAATAAGCAACAAGCAGTGGCCATGCCAGTGACACCCACATCCCATAAAAGAATAATGATAAAAATAACTGAGATGAGTTAATTCAGTACAAACCAGAGAACGAATGCAAACATTCTTGTCTTGTACCTGCCATTCACTAAGCCACTGGTATGGTATTAACCACATCCACAAAATGTAATTGTTAAAACGTATGTTAACAGTAGTGGAATGAAATAGATTGTTACAGATTTGTAGGACTGTTGGACTAATAAACAAGTATGTTTGCACATGCGAAGTACAGATTTTGGTTTTGCTTAATTCCCTTACCCTTGATGTAATTTGTTGTGGAGGGCATTGAAATAGGATTTATGTTCCCATTTGTGAGACGGTCATAAATGTCAGGTCTGCTTTCTGTGTGGGGACTCAAATTGTATTTCATTGCTCTCTGTGGCATATCCCTCATTCAGTTGTTATTTTTGTTTGTTTGGTGAATTTTGTGCTTGTCAAGATGAATTATGACAGTGCAGGGAGAAGAATATACTCCAAATTTGCATGCTTTGTACATCTTATCTTCTTGCACTCTCATTGTGGCTGATTAATGTATGAGAATTTTCTCCTGATTGCTTTTGGAGGTCAGGGAAGATTTGTGTAGAGTTATTCCCTCTCTTTGTAGGTGGAATGTCTTTCCCTGCTTGTTCAAACTGTTACAAAGTACAGCACAGAAAACAACTGAATGATAGTGTTAGTGCTCCATCACAGCCTCCTCTCACCCGTCTTCATCGCAAACCATCAATATTTCAAGATATTATGTAAATCAATGTAAAAGGCTGCAATTAGACCAAACAGCATGCAGTGTATTGGAAACGATTGGCTTGTTAAAGGGAATGGGCTTTTTATTGTGCTTTAGTTTCTGTGCGTGTTAGTATGTTTGCAGGCATTTCTGTATAGCTTTCGTCACTGGATGCAGTAATAGGATTTACCTAGTTATGTCAAATTCCCTGATTGGACTTGAAATCTGTGTGGAATCACCTCAGGTTAAATGTGATATATAGTGTTAAAGCAAAAACAAAATGAATTTTTACAAAATATAATGGATCATTTTAATTTGTAAGCCCCCTCAACCATCACACTGGGGAGCCCTGAGTTGATGAAAACACTCGCGTGGAAGGTGGCATTGGAAGAACTTGACATAGCGAAATTGAGAAAATGGAATAAAATTGATTCAGGGAGTAAGTTGGGAGAACACATAGCAAAAGTATCTTGGGAGCCAATGGGTATCCTGTACAGGTGAACATTTGCATTAGGAGCAGCTGTAGACCTTGAGCTTACTCCTCCAGTCAATATTCTCATGGCTGATCCAATTTATTCCCCATTCTCACTG
The DNA here is from genome assembly GCF_047496795.1 of Chiloscyllium punctatum. Taxonomy (NCBI): domain Eukaryota; kingdom Metazoa; phylum Chordata; class Chondrichthyes; order Orectolobiformes; family Hemiscylliidae; genus Chiloscyllium; species Chiloscyllium punctatum. The sequence continues at coordinate 131,376,638 of NC_092739.1, read as the reverse complement.
ATCTCAATCACCTTTCATCCCCTTGCATATCAAAAATCTATCTTGCTCTGCTTTAAAAACATTCAAAGACTTGCACTGCCTTTTGGGAAGAGAGAGTTTCAAAGATTGACGAGTCTCTGTGAGAATAAAAACCTTCTAATTTCTGTCTTAAATGGGCAAATAATTATTTTTAAGATATAGAGATGCTGGTGTTGGACTGGGGTGTACTGATGAAGGAGCAGCGCTCTGAAAGCTGATGCTTCCAATTAAACCTGTTGGACTATAGCCTGGTGTTGTGTGACTTTTATCATTATTTTTAAACAGTGACCATACTTTCCACATCAATCCTGTCACAACCCCTTAGGATCTCATTTTGGATGGAGACGGTGACATCGTGGTATGGCTAGAATCATAGAATCCCTGCAGTGCAGAAATAGGCCATTTGGCCCAACAACTCCACACCAACACTCCGAAGAATATCCCACTCAGACCCATTCCTCTACCCTTTTACACTACTAATGCACCTAACCTACACATTCCTGAACACTATGGGCAATTTAGCATGGCTAATTCACCTAACCTGCAAATATTTGGATTTTGGGTGGAAATCCATGCAGGCATGGGGAGAATGTGCAGTCACCTGAGGTTAGAATCAAATCTGGGTTCCTGGCACTGTGAGGCAGCAGTGCTAACCACTGGGGCATTGTGTCGCACTAGCTAGTTATTTAGTAATCCCAGGCTAATGCTGGGCACTTGCGTTCGAATCCACCATGGCCAATTATGAAATTTGAATCAATCAAAAGCTGGAAATAAAAGCTAACCCCATAGTGATCATGTAGCCACTATTGCTTATTGTGAAAACCTCTCTGGTTGTCTGAAGTAATTTAAGGTAGGAAATCTGTCATCCTTACCTAGTCTAATCTATATGTGACTCCAGTGTGGTCAATGTGATTCGCTCTTCTGAACAATTAGGGATGGATGATAAATGCTGGTCCAGCCAGTGATGTCCAGATCCATTCACGCATTTTTAAAATATCATGTCATCCCCATCTCCTCTAAAATGTAGTAGACAGTCAATATTGGTTGGTTGTCTGTCACCAGAAATGGAGTTAAAGAAGTCTAGGAAGGAAATCAAAGAGTTGGAGTTCAACTATGTGAAGGCGAGGGAAGGTGGAAATTGAAAGCAAACTTGTTGTTATTTTCCAATTTGTTCTGACAGCAGGAAACCCACACTGATATAATTATCAATGCACTAGATAAAAAGGAGATGAAGGAGGGTATCTGAGTAGGACTGAATTGGAAGAAAACAGCTTTTCAAGTATTCCAAGTAAAGATAAATGGAGTGAGAAATCCCGTGAGTTGAGAGAGCAACGATTTTTTTTGGACTAATTGTAATTAAAGAAGAAGTTGTTCAATGTCAGAACAAGTTCAGCAGCCTGGAGGAGGATGCTGCAGATGTGAACCAGTTAGGAGAAGCAGGGTAGGGGGTGAACCCTCATAAAAACTGGGCACTGACCTGCCGGAGGGCATTGTGAGGTTCACAAAGTTAGGTCAGAAGAAGCTCAGAATATTTCCACCTGGCTACAGTTCATCAGACATTTGAATCCGTGGTATGGCATATTTCCAAAGTTATTTATATTGATGAGAATGTTTAATATAAAATGATCTCCTTTCATAACGGAATTGTTTTGAATTCTCAGAACACCACCATCCAACAAATTGATTTTCCCAGTGTGGTCTAAAACATCCTTGTTTCCCATTCAAGTACCATGGTCAATTTTCCGCAAAAACACCCTGCAGGCAGTTTTAGGCTGAAACCATTTAAACTACTGCTAGAAGCAAAATTCATAAATAAACAGAAATATAAGATCAATAGTAACAGCCAGTTGGATAACATTTGTGAGTCTTATCATTTCATAGTAGACTGCCATCAAATGTACTAAACCTTGACTTATTCAATCCCTGTCCCAGGCCATGTTAACTACTCAGAACCAGTACAGAAAGAGGCCATTCATCCATTGGGTCCTGTACCAACTCTCTGACGAACATCCCACCCAGACCCAGCAACCCCGACCCTTAACCCCGTAACCCCACATTTAGCATGGCCAATCCATCTAACCTTCACATCTTTGGACTCTGGGACGAAACTGCAGCACCTGACAAAAACCCATGCAGACAGAGTAAAAACATGCAAACACCACACAATGACCCAAGGCTGAAATTGAACTTGGATCCCTGGTACTGTGAGGCAGCAGTGCTAACTATTGAGCCACTGGGATTCCACCCAATCTCAGCCCAGGAAGATGAAATATGAGTAACTACAATTGCTCTCAGTGCTGAAGCATCAGGCAGCTTCCCAGATCTCAATCCCTGTCTGGGAGCAGCCACCAGACATTGTGTAAGTGTCTGTGTCAGAGGAAACAATAATGGAAGCTGGCCATGAAGATTGAATGAAAACACCAGTCAGAGCATCACACAGCCAAAGGTTCTTGTGAAACTATACCCTATTTGGTACTTTTAGGACTGGAGAGATAGATGTTTGGTAGGATAAACTTTAATTCATCAATGTGCAGTGTTATCAGTTCACTGTTGGGCCTTAGGGAGTTTTTTTTTAAGGGAACCATAATTAGCACCAGAGAGATGCACTTTTAAATACACTGACAGATGTGTTTTTAAAACAAATACAGCAGTCATTAACATTTTAATAATCAGAAAACTGCTTAAGCAAGTTCCTGTCATAATACCCCATATAGATTTTTTTTGTCATGGTAATGTAATTAATCTTAAAGAAATGCCAGAATTCACTTTTTTTGATTCAATATTCAGGTTGGCTGAAATTATTCAGAGGAAAATTCATTCCACATTTATTTTCATTTATTAAAAACATGTTCCTTTATTGCAGGGTGTGAGAAAAGTCTATTAGATGGAATTATGGCTGTTCAATGAATGTTATCTGATGAGAAAAATCGAAATGTCTCTGGGAGTTTCCACTCATATAGTTACAATTGTATCGATATCCACCAACAAGTGATCAGAAATTACTTTAGTTGTTACTTCAGACCCCTATCTAACACGTATTACAGATGTACAAAGACAAGGTTAGATCTCATGGGACACAGGGCGAACTAGCCATTTGGATACAGGACTGGCTCAAAGGTAGGCTCAAAGGTGGTGGTGGAGGGTTGTTTTTCAGACTGGAGGCCTGTGACCAGTGGAGTGCCATAAGGATTGGTGCTGGGTCCACTACTTTTCGTCATTTAGGCTCACATCCAAATCATTTATATCAGAGGTATAGTTAGTAAGTTTGCAGATGACACCAAAATTGGAGGTGTAGTGGACAGTGAAGAAGGTTACCTCAGATTACAACAAGATCTTGATCAGATGGGCCAATGGGCGGAGGAGTGGCAGATGGAGTTTAATTTAGAGAAATGTGAAGTGCTGCAGGACTTATACACTTAATGGTAAGGTCCTAGGGAGTGTTGCTGAACAAAGTCACCTTGGAGTGCAGGTTCATAGCTCCTTGAAAGTGGAGTCACAGGTACTTAGGATAGTGAAGAAGGCATTTTGTATGCTTTCCTTTATTGGTCAGACTATTGAGTACAGGAGTCGGGAGGTCATGTTGCGGCTGTAAAAGACATTGGTTAGGCCACTTTTGGAATATTGTGTGCAAATCTGGTCTCCTTCCTGTCAGAAGGATGTTGTGAAACCTGAAAGTGTTCAGAACATATTTACAAGGATGTTGTCAGGGTTGGAGGATTTGAACTATAGTAAGAGGCTGAATAGGCTGGGGCTGTTTTCCCTGGAGCGCAGAGGCTGAGGGGTGACCTTATAGAGGTTTATAAAATCATGAGGGGCATGGATAGGATAAATAAACAAAGTCTCTTCCCTGGGGTGTGAGAGTCCAGAATTAGAGGGTTTAGGGTGAGAGGTGAAAGATATAAAAGAGACCTAAGGGGCAATGTTTTCACGCAGAGGGTGTTACGTGTATGGAATGAGCTGCCAGAGGAAGTGGTGGAGGCTGGTATGATTGTAACATTTAAAATGCATCTGGATGGGCATATGGATAGGAAGGGTTTAGCGGGATATGGGCCAGGTGCTAGCAGGTGGGACTAGATTGGGTTAGGATATCTGGTTAGCATGGACAAATTGGACTGAAGGGTCTGTGTCTGTGCTCTACATCTCTATGACTCTATGAGCAGGTCCAAGATCTTGGATTATTTTGCTGTCAACAAAGACTCATTGCCGTGCTAGCTTTAATCCTAAACCACTTTTTTAGTTACCCTTTGAATTATATTTTGGATATTTCCTTTGCTCTGCATAATCATACAACCTTTCTTCATTGATGACGTGTGTTATCTGGAAGCTGCTTACCTCTACATTACCTTAAAGTACCACATGATTTTGCCATTAGAGATTAACTGCTCCAGGTTTCCTGTTTTCTTTGTTACCTATGGAATTAAAGCCCAACATATAGTCTCCACTTGCAGGAGAAATAGGTTTGTTCCTTCAAGATAAATTTGAAGTCCCTCTCCATGACTGCATTGAAATCATTTTGGTATACGTTTGATTTGGGCTATCAACTGTAGCTCTGTTCTAGTGATATTTCTTTGAGTCTGAAGACTACAAGTTCAATTACATAATCTAGGCTAATGCCATCAGTGCTGTACTGAGTGAGTGCTGCACTGTTGGAGATGCTGCCTGAGGCGCCCCCCCCCCCCCCACTCTCAGATAATGAAATAGCTAAGAAAGATTGGGCTCAGGATATTGTCTACTCAAGCTTCTGAGCAATATCTTGATGCTGAGATGATTGGCTTCAGCCAGTGGAGAATTGTACCCCTGATGTTCCCATTGGCTTCCGTTTTGTCAGGGTTCCTTCTGCTCACATTATGTTGAATGCTGTACTGAGGAGGCCATGTTGGCATAATGGTGAAAATGTTGGGTTTGTCACACCGTATGTTTGATTTCAGCTTATTGATTATTAGATATAGTTCTGAGGGCTCAAGGGATCAAAGGGATGCCTGATGAAGGGCTTATGCCCAAAACGTCGATTCTCTTGCTCCTTGGATGCTGCCTGACCCACTGTGCTTTTCCAGCCCTACACTCTTGACTAAAGGGATCAAAGGTGTGAGGTAAAAGTGGGAACAGGGTACTGAGCTGGATGTTCAGTCATGATCATATTTAATGGCAGAGTAGTCTCAAAAGGCCAAATTGCCTACTCCTGCCCCTATTTTCTACATTTCTCTCTCACTCCCCATTATTAAGGTGCCAGCTATTATTGATGGGATTGAATTTTTATCAACAAGTGTAAGGAATTTTCAGTGTTTCCCCTTCTTTGCTTTGGAAAACATATTTACTAACTTATACACAGTTTATTCTTGCAAGGTGTAATAATGGACAGGGAGTAGCTCTGAAGAAATAATACAACTGTTATATTTTCCCTGCATAACAATTGCACATCGAAGTTTTCGGATGTTGGGTCATTCTGAGAATGCAGGGTGTAAGTTTTATAATACCAATGATAATCGATACCATAAGAAACAGGAACAGGACTAGGCTGTTCAACTTCTTGAGCCTGCTCCGCCATTCAATAGGATCGGACACTCCTTTTATAAATGTAACTTTGTTCCTTCTTCATGATTTGGAGATGCTGGTGTTGGACTGGACTGTACAAAGTTAATAACCACACAACACCAGGTTATAGCCCAACGGATTTGTTGGGAAGCCCTAACTTTCGGAGCGCTGCTCCTTCATCAAAGTTGAGTGTGAGTATAAGATTGTAAGACACAGAATTTATAGCAAAAGTTTACAGTGTGATGTAACTGAAATTATATGTTGAAAAAGACCTGGATTATTTGTTAAATCTCTCATCTTTTAGAATGCACATGTTATTTTCAGTTCTTTCATATGAAAATCACAGAACGTTTTTAAAGTTACATTCTCAAGTGAACTTTAACAACTGGTGTCATATCGGCCCAGATAATGCAGATGACAGTGTCTAGGCCGGTTACATCCCCCAAAGAATGCAGTCTATGCAGCCTCACTGATAATGAGTGCTTGCTTCCACCACCAGCACCATTATTCAGTTGGTTGCACTCCTCTGTGAAACAGAAAGAAAGTGAAATGAGTTAAGGACGTGACTCTGCAGGGTTCAAACTTTCTAATAATTTCTTCACTTTGCCTCCAGCGTGATCTATTCCAGAGAAAATATGAAACAAAAATGCTTCCAGAAAATATACGAGCTACCAAATCAGCAGCCCATTTTAAACTCCAAATGATCTTCTTTTCAATGAAGATGTTGGTCAAAGGTCAATTAATCCCACTGTACATTGGATGCTAATTTGATATGAGCGTGTTTTATAATACCGATGATAATCGATTCCATAAGAAACAGGAACAGGAGTAGGCTGTTCAGCCCCTTGAGCCTGCTCTACCATTCAGTAGGATCCGACACTCCTTTTGTTCACTTTCCTTTCCCGATAATCCTGAATTCCCCTACTGATCATGAATCTATGTATTGCAGCCTTAAATATACACAAGGACGCAGCTTTCTGTGACAAGGAGTTCCAAAGGCTTACAACACTTTGAGAGAAGCAATTCTTCCTCGTCTCAGTCTATAGTTAGTGTCCCTTACTTCTGCGACTATGCCCTTTGGTCCTAGACTGTCTCATGAGAGGAAACTTCCTCTCAACATTGAATCTGTCAAGCCCCTTATGAATCCCATAGATTTCAATGAGATCAACTTGCATTCTTCTATACTCCAGTCAGTAGGGTCTCAACCTGAGAGGGTACTGGAGAGCGTTTCAACAAGTATACCTTAAAAAATCTGATCCTTTCAAATCACTCTTCAATCATTTTGAGCTTGCCTATGCAAAACACCTAACCCTGGATGGACTCAGACAGATCCCTTGACTGTGAGTATCTCCTGGTGACTGATCATGGCCAAGTCCCTGGACTATGCATGGACTGTGTCCATCACTGAATCTCTAATTGGAAGTGGTACCCCCTTGAGTGGTGTGCAGTGTGTTGCACATTTGGCTGACATCTTGATGCCATGCTGCACAAATGCCCACTGCCAAATGGTATGACAGTTTGCTTCAAATGAAACACAGCTGTCCATTTCAATATGCAACACCACTAGCTTTAGCGTCCAGCCGAAGCATCAATGTACTAACAGACACTGTAAGAAAGCAGGTAGGGACCAAGTGAATGAGTGTTAAGAGAGTGAGTGAGCAGCCCTGAGAAAGCGTGTCTTCATCTATACCCACTTCACCACCCTGCCCCCCCGCCTCCCCTTTATCTGCAGCTCCCCACCATTCACACCCACCCCCAGTCCTGAAGAAGGGTTACACCCAAAATGTCGACTTCTGCACCTCCTGATGCTTCCTGGCTTGCTGTGTTCATCCAGCCTCCTGCCTGTCTACTTTGGATTCCAGCATCTGTAGGTTTTTTTTTGTCTCAAGTCCAATCAATGAACATGTGCACAAAGTGTCAATACAACCTTGTTCAAACATAGTCAAAAGAGCTGAATCCCAGAGATTAGGTGAGAGTGTCTCTAGTGAACTTCAAGGCAGTATTTGTGGCAACAAAATTAAAATCATTGGGATTCAAGGGTAAAATTCTCCACTGGTAGGAGTCATATCTGGCACATAGGAAGATGGTTGTGGCTGTTAGAGGTCAGTCATCTCAGCTCCAGGACATCTCTGCAGGAGTTCCTAAGGGTAGAGTCCTAGACCCAATCATCTTCAGCTGCTTCATAAGTGACCTTCCCTCCATTATAAGGTCAGAAGTGCGGATACTCGCTGATGATTGCACAATGTTCAGCACCATACATGACTCCTCAGACACTGAAGTTCATGACCAAATCCAATGAGATTGGAACAATATCCAGGATTAGACTAAGGAGCAAGTAAAACTTGTGCCATATAAATGCCAGTCAATGACCAACAAAAGGAATCCACCCATCAATCCTTGACATTCAGTAGGAGTTGGGAGGTCATGTTGCGCAGTAATGGAAGGCCTCTTAGTTAGGCCACTTTATTGGTTAGGCCACTTTTGGAATACTGTGTGCAATTCTGGTCTTCTTGCTATAGGAAAGGTGTTGTGAAACTTGAAAGGGTTCAGAAAAGACTTACAAGGATGTTGCCAGGGTTGGAGGGTTTGAGCCATAGGGAGCAGCGGAATAGGCTGGGGCTATTCAGAGGAGGCTCAGAGGCTGAGGGGTAACCTTATAGAGATTTATAAAATCATGAGGGTTATGGTTAGCGTGATTAGCCAAAGTCTTTCCCTAGGGGAAGGAAGTCCAAGCTAGAGGACATAGATTTAAGGTGAGAGGGGAAAGATTCAAAAGGGAGCTAAGGGGCAATTGGGAATCCAACCATTGGCATTATTGTCACTGAGTCACTATCAACAGCCTGAGGGTTACTTTTGACAAGAAAATAATTGGACCCGCTATACAAATACCATGGCTAACAGAACATGTTAGAGGTTAGGAATTCGGCATTGGGTTATAGAATAGGTTATCTCCCCAACACCTTGTATCCACCATTCAACATTCAACATTTACCACTGCTGCACAATGTCACCTGTGTGTACTGAAGAAGAACAATAGCAAATACATGGGAACACCACCACCTGCAAGTTCACCTCTTAAACAAATACTATCCTGTCTTGAACCAAATTGCCATACCATTCCTGGAACTGGGTTATAGTTTCTCACTAACAGTATTGTAGGTTTACCTGTACTTGAAGGACTGTGGCAGTTCATCATCATCTTCTCAGCTCTTTTTGTGGACAATGAATGCTGTCCCGGCCAGTGGTACCTGCATCCTATGAACAAATAAACAAGTTTGCCCTTCCTGAGATTGCTAACAAATGTACATATATCTATGGTAATACACTCCTACGAGAAACTTTCAAAAATAATACGTTGCTTCTAGCTGCAGAGTGTCAACTCCTATAAATATTATCACTCTCAGGTCATGGGTTTCATTGTTTCATGGGGAGCTTCCACAACATATTATTTTCGTCACAGTCTCGATTGCAGTTCAGAGAAGATATCAGAGGTTACTTAAACTGAGAGACAAAAGGAAACACTTGTCTGTGTCTGTCTTTCTGGAGACTTGGTGAATTATCTGCCTGTGATGGAAACAGTCGATTATACCTCGAAATATAGTCTGTTCTATTTACTGTTAACTTTCCTTCATCACTCAAAAATACACTGATGTTGAAAGATTTTCCTGATCACACCAAAAATCATTGGAACTCATGCTGCATTCTCGACTTATTGCCTGATGTTTCCCGCACAATGTCAGCTACTTCCCAGATTGGGATCAAATGTTTATCATTCTTGTGAAATTTTGAAGATAGCAGAATAACCAGGTTTCAATCCATCTACCTCTCCCTAATGGACAGTCATATTGTTGATGGTAAAATGTCAACACAATGATCACAAATTTTGTTTTACTATATTCTCTTGCCACCTATCCAAAACTTCTTTCCTGTCCTGAAGATCTTTCATGTCTGCTGAGGAGAGACATTGCTGAGTGAATTCTTTGTGACATTAGCCACAAATTTCCTCGCTGGTGTCATTTAAGTGGCTGGTGGGTTTAATTAGTCTATTGACTGCACGTTTCAAGGTTCGCGTTTTGTGGTGCAGTAATAGTTTCTCTGGCTCTGGTCTAAAAGGCCTGTGTTCAAGTCTGACCTGTGCTATAGGGATGTTGTACCAGGTTGATTAATAACAATTATAAAGAAGCCTTTAGGTAGCAGTTTCCAGAAACTGTCCAAGTATGTTCCAAATATCTTTACATCATATAGTCATAGAGATGTTTAGCATGGAAACAGACCCTTGGGTCCAACTCCTCCATGCCGACTAGGAATCCAGAATAAATCTAGTCCCATTTGCCAGCACGTGACCCATATCCCTCTCAACCCTTCCTATTCATATACCCATCAAAATACCTTTTAAATGTTGTAATTATACTAGCCTCCACCACCTCCTCTGGCAGCTCATTCCATACACACACCACCTTCTGGGTGAAAAAATTGCCCCTTAGCTCCCTTTTGAATTTTTCCCCTCTCACCTTAAACTTATGCCCTCTACTTTAGACTTCCCTACCCTAGGGAAAGGCCTTGGCTATTCATGCTATCTGTAATCCTCGTGATTTATAAGGTTACCCATCAGCCTCTGATGTTCCTGTGAAAATAGTCCCAGCCTATTCAGCTGCTCCCTATGGCTCAAACCATCCAACCCTGGTAACCTCCTTGGATATCTTTTCTGAACCCTTTCAAGTTTCACAATATCTTTTCTGTAGCAGGGAGACCAGAACTGCACATGGTATTCCAAAAGTTACCTAACCAAAGTCCTGTACAGCCGCAACATAACCTCTCAACTCCCATACTCATTGCATTGACCAATAAAGGCAAGAGTAACAAATGCCTTCTTCACTCCCCTGTCTACCTGCGACTCTACTTTCAAGGAAGTATGACCCTGCACTCCAAGATCTCTTTATTCAGCTACAATCCTAAGGACCTTACCATTAAGTGGATAAGTCCAAATCATTTATATAAATGACAAAAAACAGTTGACCCAGCAATGATCCTTGTGGCATACCACTGGTCACAGGCCTCCAGTCTAAAGAGCAACCCTTCACCACCATCCTCTGTCTCCTACCTTCAAGCCAATTTTGTATCCAAATGGCTAGATCTCCCTGTATTGCATGTAATCTAACCTTGCTAACCTGTCTATAGTTTTGCAACCATTTATGATTAGATTAGATTCTCCACAGTGTGGAAACAGGCCCTTCGGCCCAACAAGTCCACACCACCCCTCCGAAGAGAAACCCACCCAAACCCATTCCCCTACCCTATATTTACCCCTGACTAACGCACCTAACACTGTGGGCAATTTAGAATAGCCAATTCACGTGACCTGCACATCTTCGGATTGCGGGAGGAAACTGGAGCACCCGGAGAAAATCCATGCAGATTAATGTATGATCTGAAATGTCATCACTGTTATAATGTAGGAAATCTGTCAGCTAATGTATGCATTCTTGAGGGCAGAAATGCAAGAGATATGGAACAGATTCACATATGGAGCTAATGGGTGATGGTAGCTGAATATTTTGTTCTGGTTCCGTCTAGGATAGTAAGACACTCAAATGCTAGTAATCATAAATTTCCCAATCAGTAGATAATTTTCGATGGTTACTTTGCTCTGGGAGCTCTATTTATTTGAAATATTAGATAATGCTCAGTACAGAATTAGACTGGATGGTATCCCCACCTTCACTAACAGTGTTCATCCTTCATACAGATGTGTCTACATGTTAGTCTTGTTGTGCTTGTGTCCCACATTGTAAGATTATGTGACAATTTCAAGAAATTGAGTTTGCCTCCAACCCTAACTATTGTGCTCATGAAATTGTAATGTCCAACAATGGAAAAGAAAGGGAAGAAATCTTAATTAAATAATATTGATTTTTCAATGCTTGTCCATGCAATCAGACAATCTGACCATCCAATCAGATAATCAAGTATTATCAAAGCAGAAATGGTCTAGACTTGATAACATCTGTGAAGAACGAAGCACAGTTGATGTTTCAGATCTGTGACCTCGGATTGAATTTTCCCATGTGCATCAGGAACCTAATCAGTGGCACTGGTTAGACCAAAAGAGTCATAGACCACGAGAAACAGAAACAGGAGTAGACCATTTGGTCCCTCAAGCCTGCTCCACCGTTCTTATGATCATGGCTGATCTGATATGCCTCACATCCACTTTCCCTGTAACTCTTGATTCCTCAACTGGTCATGAATCTGTCTATTGCAACCTTAAACATGTGCAAGGACACTACCTACACAGTTCTCTCTGGCAAGGAGTTCCAAATCTCCGTTGATCATCTAGACCCTGCTGACACAGCTCTCCTTGAATTAAGGATGGCAGGCAGTTTCCCAAGATAGAAATAGGAGGAATCGCAGCATCAAGTCTCACTCAGTGAGGTGAACAATGTAGAAGTAAGGAAGGTGAGAGCAAGGGTGCTTGAAGATGGAACAACATTTGGAAGCCTGCAGAAAATTGGAAAAATGTAAGTGACAGTTGTTAGGGCTATCAATGTGGAAGGAAACTCCAATCAACAGGTTGGTTTTGACTGGAATTGCAGTCTTTTGATTCTAGTGACTCTTCCATTTGATCATCGGGAGGAGACAACGCTAAACCCTGCAATGTCCTGGAGCAAATCAGCAGGTTTGGCTGCCTCCAGGAAGATTGTGATGGATATCTTACCATGGTCAATTCTGGCTTCCTACTCCAGAGGTAAGTTTGAAATTAGGGTCCCAGCAATATGCCAGCCCTTTATCCTCTCTCTCTCTCTCCACAGTTGCTGTCAGATCTGTTGAGTATATCCAATATGTTTGGTTTTTGAATAAGTTTTCCAACATCTACATGATTTTGTTTTCTTGTTCAGGTAATCGAGTAAATTTTTCTTTTGCAATAAGGGTTCCGTTTTCATTAACAAAACATGCTTTTCTTTTATGCTTCAATAGGATGCGGAATTCTGCGTTATTGTCACAATAATGTCCAGTAATGATGTATTTCAACTTGATTTCTGTCATGTATTTGTAAACAAATAGGAAAAAGATTTGACAAGGCATTTTCAGAATGTCGGTGTCCTTTAACTGCAGATTCCGAGTAATGTACTGAAACTGACAGGATGAAATGACATTTTGAGACATGTTTCCTTCTGAGCGTAGTTTATAACAAAAAAGAATAGATGAGCAAATAAAACTGTATTAAGCAGAAATGGACAAAAACATTAATTTCAGGTGCTAATCTGTCACTTGACGCCTTTGTAGAAGAACTGAAAGATAGCAAATGATATTTTTAAATGTTTGTTCAGGACTTACTCACACTGTAGCACTTTAGTGATAATATGTGTTGCCTTACGCAGGAGGAACATAAACCAGAAATGGATTTCTCTGGTGAATGGTGAATGAGGTTATATTCCCTTCCATTTTACACCAAGCTCAACCAGACCAATTGAATCCAATTCCACTGCCATTTCGCACAATAAAATGGTTTAATAACTAGCAGGATCTCCTCGCTTTGGCATGGGAATGATCAGTATATGGATCATTACCTAATAAAAATAATTACATCATCAATAAAACATGTCAACCATGGGTAATTTGTGTTGTGAGTATTTTCTAAGTACAAACAGTCAGTGAGGGAGTTTCATTTGCTACCAGATTACAACAAGGATTGATGAAGAAGATCATATGTAATTTCAAATAAAAACAAAGGACCCAATTTTCCCTCCCTGAAGATGGTAAGAAAGATAGTAAGAAGGGAAAATATTTTGGCGAGTTGGCCCCTGTTGAGAAACTGATCCCCCTCTCACTATCTCAGCAATTAAGTGCTGATCGGGTGGCTGCTGCACCAGCCGCATGGCTAATGGTGTCCAAGCAGTTCCAGAGGCCGGGGGAGTCTTCTGGAATGTTTGAGGAGCGCTGGTTATGGAGGTGGGTGGATAAAAGTTTGTTGTACTTACAGTTTTTGCTGTTTGAGATGGAATCGAAATACTGTTTGTTGAGAGTATGAATTCTCTTGAGGATGTAGTACAGAGTGGGTCCTTTGCAATTCTGAGAGAGTGTGGCCCTCAGCTGAGGCAGGGCTGACTGTAGAGAGGTTAGGTGCCGGTGCATTGCTGCAAGCGTGGAGCGGAGGATCTTGAAGGAGAACTGTTGCTGGTGTTTTTGAATCTGTAGTCTGCACTGTTTGTCCTGTTCGGGTCCGAGGTTTAAAGGTGGTCCGGAGTCCGTGTGGGATGAGTTGGTTATGGAGGCAGGCACTGAGGAAGCAAGTGTGGCTGTGGTAGCGAGTTTGTTTCCTCCTTAGTTGAAATAGTTTGGATGGAGCAGTTTTTGTCAGGTATATCCATGAAGACTCAATATGCAGGTATGCTGACTAGAGGAGAGATCATATTGGATTTGTTGCTTGGCAACAAACCAAGCCAGGTATCAGATGTCTCAGTGGGAGAGCATTTCGGTGATAGTGATCACAAGTCTCTGACAATTATTATAGCCATGGTGAGGGATAGGAGCAGACAGTATGGGAAAATATTTAATTGGGTGGGAGGGAAATTACAATGCTATTAGGCAGGAACTGGGGCAACTAAAATGGGAACAGGTGTTCTCAGGAAAATGCACAACAGAAATGTGGAGGTTGTTGAGGGAGCACTTGCTGATAGTGCTGGACAGGTTTGTCCCACTGAGGCAAGGAAGGAATGGTAGGGTGAAGGAACCTTGGGTGACAAGGGATGTGGAACATCTAGTCAAGAGGAAGAAGGAAACTTACTTAAGGTTGAAGAGGCAAGGATGAGACAGGGCTTTCGAGGGTTAAAGGTAGCCAGGAAGGAACTGTAGAATGGACTTAGGAGAGCTAGAAGGGGGCATGAAAAAACCTTGGTGGGTAGGATTAAATAAAATCTGCAGGCGGTCGACACTTGTGTGAGGAACATGAGTATGGCCAGAGTAAGGATAGTGGAGGGAAATTGTGTCTGGAGTCGGAGGAGATAGGGGATGCCCTTAATGAATACTTTGCTTCAGTATTCACTACTGAGAGGGACCTCGTAATTTGAGAGGACAGCATGAAACAGGCTGATATGCTAGAACAGGTTTATGTTAAGAAGGAGAATGTGCCAAAAAATTTGAAAAACATAAGGCTAGATATGTCTCCTGGACAGGACGGGATATTCCCAAGGTTACGACAGAAAGCATTGTGTGGAGGGCTGTTGCAGGTTGCAATGGGACATTGACAGGATGCAGAGCTGGGCTGATAAGTGGCAGATGGAGTTCAACCTGGAAAAGTGTGAGGTTATTCATTTTGGAAGTTGAGTTTGAATGCAGATTACAGGGTTAAAGGCAGGATTCTTGGCAGTGTGGAAGAACAGTGGAATCTTGGGCTCCATGTGGTCGTTCCCCTCAAGAACAAGTATACCGTTTTGGATACTTGTGGGGGGGACGACTTACCAGGGGTAAGTAATGGGGCTCAGGCCTCTGGCACGGAGCCTGTCCCCGCTACTCAGAAGGGAAGGGTGGAGAAGAGCAGAGCAATAATAATTGGGGACTCGATAGTTCGGGGCACAGATAGGCGGTTTTGTGGGAACGAGAGAGACTCACGTTTGGTATGTTGCCTCCCAGGTGCAAGGGTACGTGATGTCTCTGATCGTGTTTTCCGGGTCCTTAAGGGGGAGGGGGAGCAGCCTGAAGTCGTGGTCCATATTTTCACCAATGACATAGGTAGGAGGAGTGCTGAGGATGTTAGACAGGCTTTTAGGGAGCTAGGTTGGAAGCTCAGAGTTAGAACGAACAGAGTTGTTGTCTCTGGTTTGTTACCCGTGCCACGTGATAGAGAGTCGAGGAATAGGGAGAGAGAACAGTTAAATGCGTGGCTACAGGGATGGTGCAGGAGGGAGGGATTTCGGTACTTGGATAACTGGGGTTCTTTCTGGGGAAGGTGGGACCTCTATAAACAGGATGGTCTGCACCTGAACCTGAGGGGCACCAGTATCCTTGGGGGGAGGTTTGCTAGTGCTCTTGGGGGGGGGTTTAAACTAACTCTGCAGGGGCATGGGAACCCAGACTGTAGCTTTAGGGTGCAGGACCTGGAGTGTAGGGAGGCTAGGAATATGGCATCAATCTTAAAGGAGGGTGCCTGTAAACAGAAGAGTGGCTTGAAATGTGTATACTTTAATGCCAGAAGTATACGAAATAAGGTAGGTGAACTCGCAGCGTGGGTTGGTACCTGGGACTTCGATGTTGTGGCTATTACGGAGACGTGGCTAGATCAGGGACAGGATTGGCTGTTGCAGGTTCCAGGGTTTAAATTTTTTAGTAGGGTCAGAGGTGGGGGTAAAAGAGGGGGGGGTGTGGCTTTGCTTGTCAAAGATAGTATTACAGCGGTGGAAAGGAAGATGGACGAAGATTTGCCATCTGAGGCAGTTTGGGTTGAGGTTAGGAATAGGAGAGGTGAGGTCACCCTGTTAGGAGTCTTTTACAGGCCTCCTAATAGTCCTAGAATCGTTGAAGAAAGGATTGCGAAGATGATTCAGGAGAAGAGTGACAGTAATAGGGTGATTGTTATGGGAGACTTTAACTTTCCTGATATTGATTGGGAAAGCTATAGCTCAAGTTCGTTAGATGGGTCAGTGTTTGTGCAATGTGTGCAGGAGAGCTTCCTGACACAATATGTAGATAAGCCAACAAGAGGTGAGGCCATACTGGATTTGGTTCTGGGTAACGAACCAGGCCAGGTATTAGAACTAGAGGTAGGTGAGCACTTTGGGGACAGTGACCACAATTCGGTGATTTTTACTCTAGTGCTGGAGAGGGATAAGTGTGTACTACAGGGCAAGAGTTATAGCTGGGGGCAGGGAAATTATGATGCGTTGAGGCATGACTTAGGATGTGTGGATTGGAAAAGTAGATTCCAAGGCAAGAGCGTAATTGATATGTGGAACTTGTTCAAGGAGCAACTATTGAGTGTCCTTGATAAGTATGTACCTATCAGGCAGGGAGGAAAGGGTCGTGTGAGGGAGCCGTGGTTTAACAAGGAGTTGGAATCCCTTGTTAAATGGAAGAGGGCGGCCTTTGTAAAGATGAAGCATGAAGGTTCAATAGGGGCGATTGAGTGTTATAAGGTAGCCCGGAAGGACCTGAAGAGAGAGCTAAGAGCAGCAAGGAGGGGACATGAAAGGTCCTTAGTTGGTAGGATTAGGGAAAACCCTAAGGCTTTCTATAGGTATGTTAGGAATAAAAGAATGACTAGGGAAGGAATAGGTCCAATCAAGGATAGTAATGGGAAGTTGCGTGTGGAGGCTGAAGAGATTGGGGAGGCGCTGAATGAATACTTTTCGTCAGTATTCACTCAGGAACAGGACATTGTTGTCGATATGAATACTGAGGCATGAATAAGTTGAATGGATGGCTTTGAGATATGTAGAAAAGAGGTGTTGGAAATTCTGGCAAGGGTGAAAATAGATAAGTCCCCTGGGCCTGATGGCATTTATCCTAGGATTCTCTGGGAAGCAAGGGAGGAGATTGCAGAGCCATTGGCCTTGATTTTTGTGTCCTCTTTGTCTACAGGAGTAGTGCCAGAGGACTGGAGGCTAGCAAACGTGGTTCCCTTGTTCAAGAAGGGGAGTAGGGATAATCCTAGTAACTATAGGCCAGTGAGTCTCACTTCTGTTGTGGGCAAAGTCTTAGAGAGAATTGTAAGGGATAGGATTTATGCACATCTGGATAAGAATAATGTGATCAAGGATAGTCAGCATGGTTTTGTGAAGGGCAGGTCGTGCCTCACAAACCTTATTGAATTCTTTGAGAAGGTGACTAAGGAGGTAGATGAGGGGAAAGCGGTAGATGTGGTATATATGGATTTTAGTAAGGCGTTTGATAAGGTCCCCCATGGTAGGCTACTGCAGAAAATACAGAGATATGGCATTGAGGGTGAGTTGGAGGTTTGGATTAGGAATTGGCTCTCTGGAAGAAGACAGAGGGTAGTAGTTGATGGCAAAGGTTCATCTTGGAGTACCGTCACTAGCGGTGTTCCGCAAGGATCTGTTTTGGGACCATTGCAGTTTGTCATTTTTATAAATGACCTGGAGGAAGGGTTAGAAGGTTGGGTGAGCAAGTTTGCGGATGATACGAAAGTCGGAGGAGTTGTAGACAGTGAGGAAGGATATGGCAGGTTACAGCGGGATATAGAGAAGCTGCAGAGCTGGGCAGAAAGGTGGCAAATGGAGTTCAATGTAGCTAAGTGTGAGGTGATTCACTTTGGTAAGAGTAATAAAAAGATGGATTACTGGGCTAATGGTAGACTACTTGGTAGTGTGGAAGAGCAGAGGGATCTTGGTGTCCATGTACACAGATCTCTGAAAGTTGCCACCCAGGTAAATAGTGCAGTGAAGAAGGCATATGGCGTACTGGCTTTTATTGGTAGAGGAATTGAGTTCCGGAGTCCTGAGGTCATGCTGCAGTTGTATAAGACTCTGGTGCGGCCGCATCTGGAATATTGTGTGCAGTTTTGGTCGCCATACTATAGGAAGGATGTGGAGGCACTGGAACGGGTGCAGAGGAAGTTTACCAGGATGTTGCCTGGTATGGTAGGAAGATCGTATGAGGAAAGGCTGAGGCACTTGGGGTTGTTTTCATTGGAGAAAAGAAGGTTTAGGGGTGACTTGATAGAGGTGTACAAGATGATTAGGGGGTTAGATAGGGTTGACAGTGAGAACCTTTTTCCACGTATGGAGTCAGCTATTACAAGGGGGCATAGCTTTAAATTAAGGGGGGGTAGATATAGGACTGATGTTAGGGGTAGGTTCTTCACTCAGCGAGTCGTAAGTTCATGGAATGCCCTGCCAGTAGCAGTAGTGGACTCTCCCTCTTTATGGGTATTTAAGCGGGCATTGGATAGGTATATGGAGGATAGTGGGTTAGTGTAGGTTAGGTGGGCTGTGATCGGCACAACATCGAGGGCCGAAGGGCCTGTACTGCGCTGTATTCTTCTATGTTCTATGTTCTATGTTCTATGTCCCTCAAAGTTGCCACCCAAGTTAATAGAGTTGTTAAGAAGGTGTAGAAGTGTTGGCTTTCTTTGGAGAGGGATTGAGTTTAAGAGCTGCGAGATTATGCTGCAGTTCTACAGAGCTCTGGTTAGACCAGACTTAGCATATTGTGGAGAAAGTGAGGACTGCAGATTCTGGAGATCAGAGTCAAGAGTGTGGTGCTGGAAAAGCACAGCAGGTCAGGCAACATCCGAGGAGCAAGAGAATCAATGTTTTGGGCATAAGCCGTTCATCAGGAATGAGCTTGTAGGCCAAGGGGACTGAGAGATAAATGGGAGGGGGATGGGGCTAGGTGGAAGGTAGCTGAGCGTGCAATAGGGAGATGAAGGTGGGGGTGAACTTGATAGGTCAGAGAGGAGGGTGGAGCGGAAAGGTGGGAAGGAAGATGGATAGGTAGGACAAGTCAAGAGAGTGGTGCTGAGTTGGAAGGCTGGATCTGGGATAAGTTGGGGAAAGGGGAAATGAGGAAACTGGTGAAATCCACATTGATCCCATGTGGTTGGAGTCTCCCAAGGCAGAAGAGAAGGCATTCTTCCTCCAGGCGGCAGGTGGTAAGGATTTGGCAGTGGAGGAGGCCCAATACTTGCATGTCCTTGGGGGAGTGGGAGGGGGAGTTAAAGTGTTTAGCCATGGGACAGTGGGGTTGCTTAATGCATGTGTTCTGGAGATGTTCTCTGAAGCATTCCTCAAGTAGGCATCCTGTCCCGCCAATATAAAGGAGACCGCATCGGGAGCAAATGATACATTAAATGATGGAATATTGTGTTCAGTTCTGGTCGCCTCATTATAGAAAGGATGTAGAAGCTTTAGGGAGGGTGTAGAGGAGATTACCAGAATGCTGCTTGGACTGGAGGGCATGTCTTATGAAGATTGGTTGAGGGAGCTAAGGCTTTTCTCATTGGAGCGAAGAAGGGTGAGAGGCAACTTGATAGAGGTGTACAAGATGATGAGAGGCATAGATAGAGTGAATAGTCAGAAACATTTTCCCAGGGCAGAAATGGTTCTCACAAGAGGGCATAATTTAAAGGTAATTGGAGGAAGGTTTAGGGGAGATGTCAAAGGTAGGTTCTTTCAACAGAGAGTGATGGGTATGTGGAATGCACTGCCAACGGTGGTAGTAGAGTCAGAGACATTCAGGATATTTAAGCGACTCTTGAATAGGCACATGGACAATAGTAAAATGAAGGGTATGTAAGTTAGTTTAATCTTAGAGTAGGATAAAAGGTCAGCACAACATCGAGGGCCGAAGGGCCTGTACTGTGCTGTAGTGTTCTATGTTCTGTATTCATTCTGGAACCAGCTTCAGGATCCATATTCTCTCACCTCTGATGAGCTTTCAATTTTCATTTGTTGATCCACAAACACTGCTGTAACCCACAAATATCCTAAGCCCATCAACCCTCCATCTGTCCCTACCTCTGACATCTCCCCTCAACCTTCTCCAATCACCTTAAAATTATGCCCTCTTGTGAGAGCCATTTCTGCCCTGGGAAAAACTATCTGACTATTCACTCTATCTATGACTCTCATCATCTTGTACACCTCTATCAAGTTGCCTCATTTTGCATCCTTAAGATTTTCAATCAGGGTTAATCAAGCACAACCTTCCATGACCAAATCCATGCTGACTGCCTTTGATGAATCCATGTCTTTATACATGTTAAAATTTATTCCAACAATATTCCCATAACAAAGGTTAGATTCACTTGTCACTTAATGGTAAAGCAATCCCTTTTGAACAATGGTTCGATATTAAAATATGTAGGAACGGAAACCTTATGCTTTAATGTGTCACCAACCATTTGATCACAGTGGGGGCACGGATCATAGCATTTTTCAAACAACTTGGATCAGTGTCTCCTTCTCCAACCTGTTAACAATGAGAACATTAATTGCGCTCCTTTTTTGCCTCAGTTGAGATGCAATATATCCAGATTTGAACCCTGTGTGTCTTTGTACTCTCCTTTGTCTCATAGACATTTTCTAACCAATCAGTTCAGAGACATTATAGCGCAACTCTAGTGTGGGTGAGACTTCAACCCTGACCATCTGGTCTAGAGGGTACAAAAGCCCTCTCCTCTCTTATGTATTTCGTGTACTAATTTCCTTAATGTTCTTCAAAAATTGAAACTAACCTTTTTTTTAAGTTTGTAATCATTAGGCTTAAGCATTACATTTTGTGAATGTTAGTGCACCACTCTTGTGTTGCAGTTTAAGGAAAAGGGGTAAATCTTTAGGACTCGGATGGTGAGAAATTTTGTCATCCAAAGAATTGTGAAGCTGTGGAATAAATTACCACAGAAAGTGGTTGAAGCTAAAACACTGTATGTCTTCAAGAAGGTGGTAGATATAGCTCTTGGTTCAAAGGATATGGGGGGAGGGTGGGATTAGGTTATTGAGCTTGATGTTCAGCCATGATCATAATGAATGGTGGAGCAGGTTTGAGGGGTAGAATGGTTTAGTCTTGCTCCCACCTTCTATGTTTCTATGTTAAACACATCTTAAGATCTCTACTGTTGACATTTTTTTGTCATGTTAATGTGTGTATGCAGGGCAAGATTCACACAGTTACCCCCTGAAAAGTAATTTATAAACTTACTTACTGTAAGATTAGAATTTCTAGAACCATTTAATCCAACAAGCGAATCTCTCATTGTTAGATCTCAAAACCTCTTTCTCATCATATCTCTGCTTCTTTTGCTCTTCAGAAATAGAATCAATTTCTTTGGAAACTGATTTTTATCGCCTATAAACTTAACCATTTTGCAAGCTCTTTTGAGTCCTTGTCTGGCTTTAAACCAGATGTTGTGTCATTATAGTGATTGAAGTGCATACGCTGGAGTCAATACAAGGCTTCCTAACCAATTTGCCATCAAAGTCATCCTCCACATTGTAAATCACAAGTCAGAAAGCAGTTCAATGTTATAAGAAATGGAAAAGAAAATTAAATTGCTGTTTAGACTGTCTTTGGATGAGGAATACCTTACTTTATGTGCCTTTCATCAGCCACCTCTATCCTATCTCACTCCAGCTGCCACACAAGAACCAAAAGATAGCATTTATAACATGGAAAATGCACAAAATGTACTCAAGATTTAATATTCAATATGACAAGTGGCTTGGAAGAGCCATTACTGACCAACCTGGCTGAATCCTAAAGCGAGTTACTGTCAATCTTGACCTGCAGAAACTTGTAAAGACTAGGTTTTTAATTTTTGTGTTTTTAAATAGTGGACTGAAATGAGAAAAGAACAGATTTAAAAACAAAACATTACTGTACTTTGCTAGTCATTGTAAACATTGTACATTTGTGGGTTACAGTACTGTTTGCGGTTGAACAGGAGCCAAGGGATCGTGGGTAGATGGAGCTTTGCTTGGCAACAAGAAGTTGATTGGTCTGAGGACTAGTTATCAATGACAAAGGCCTTTTGTCTGCCAACAAATGTGTAATACGTTCTCAGCTAGCTGAACATCTGAGGCCTCATATAATTACAGAGAAGCATCATATCTCCACCAGCCAGGATTTCTTTCTCCCTATTCTCTGCAGTAAGCCACTTGCAACCTGAAATAAAAGTTTACCTTTCCTTCAGCAGTTGATGAAAGCTACAAATTTTAATTGATAAGTCAGAGACATTTTTTTTAATATAAGTGAACCACCCTGTATCTCTTGCAAATCAGTGGAAGCTGCCAGAGAAGGACAACTGATAAACAGCATTCTGACCAACTCAAGTATCATAAGAACTATTTCAGCAAAACCTGTGAAGAGCAACCACTCAACTGTTTTTCCAATTTTTCACCATTTATAACATTTTTTAAAAATTCCACCTCTGTGATTATGTCAAGAGAAATCAATAAAGAGATCAGAGTTTTAACCAATTGTGTTATTATTTGCTGATGGATTATAACTATTTGCCTGTAGCTAGAGTCTAATTGCTTGTAATAAATAATAGTTCTTGTTAAGTACAGGTGCCATGTCTATGCTTTGTGTCAACCGATTCTGAAAATCGGGTGAAGTGGGGAATCTTGCCACACTTCTTAAAATCTTCAACTTTTGTGATGACTCCAGGTATAGCACAGCTTTGTTCCCAGTGAGTCATTACAAACTGGTGAGAGAGGTATATAAAAGTCAGCAGTCCTCATTTGAGAGATGACTTAGTGGTGGATTTAGCCTGAGGATCACTATATCTTAGGCAGGGGTGAGGAATGGGAAGATGGGCCCTTCATAGTAACGTCAGTCTGTGTGGGAAATGAACCAGCATTGCAAACCAGCTGTTCAACCAACTGAGCTAACTGACCCCCAATGTGAGAGATCAACGTGAAAGTATAAAACTACTTGTCCTCCACAATCCCAGGTACATCTGATCACAGTAGAATTGTTAAGAGTGACCATTGCACAGTCCTTAACCCTACTAAGAGGGTGTTTAGCATGCTCGCCTTCAATGCTCAGACCTTTGAGTATAGGATTTGGGATGCTATGTTCAGGTTGTACAGGCCATTGGCCCAGTCTCTTCTGAAGTACTATGTTCAGCTCTGAGCTCCCTGTGGTAGGAATGAAATTATTAAACTGGAGAGCATTCAGAAGAGATTTACCAGGATGTTGTCAGGAAGGGAGGGTTTGAATTATAAGGAAAGGCTGGATAAGCTGAGTCTTTTATTACTGGAGTGCAGAAGATTGAGATGTGACCTTATAGAGATTCATAAATCAATGAGGGGTATAGATCAGTTGAATGGCAGGTATCTTTTCCCCAGGGTGGGGGATTTCAAGACTAGGGAGCATATTTTTAAGTGAGAGCAGAGAGGTTGAATAAAGACAAGAGGGGCAATTTATTTTACACAGAGAGTCGTTCGTGAGTGGTGGAGGAAGTGGTGGATGTGGGTACTTACAACATTTAAAAGACATTTAACTGTGTACATGAATGGGAAATGTTTGGAGGGATATGGGCAAAGCGCAGGCAGATGGGACTACTTTGGGATCATGGTCAGCATGCACTGGTTGGACCCAAGGGTCCATTTCGTGCTGTATGATTCCATGACTCTACTGTTATGAGTTGGCAGGTTCTCTGTTTTACCTCCCTCATGTTCTGCTCCCCCTGTTGAAATGAGGAAAAATGATGGATGACATTGAGTGGATGGATGATGATCACTTTAGCTTCACTGACAGGTTGTGTCTTCTCATTCCTGTCAATAGGAATGATATCTCCCTCTGAAATGGACACAGAGAGTTTCGAACACCACATCCAGGGAGGTGTCACTGAAGTGAAACATATGTGTGTACTCAATTCTGTCACATCCCTATGAATTACTTCCACTTTGAGACCTTGATCAAATTTCATACTGGGATAGTTTTTGTAAATATTGCATTTGAATTTAACTTATGCAGAACTTCCTTGCACCTGTTGTATCTAATACAAATAATATTTGAATATGGTAGTTCGGTCAGGGGGAGGAGGTGGTCACGTATTGTAAACCATAACACCAGGCTGGGGATCGGGCTTCAAATCCCACCATGGTAGGTGATAGAATTTGAATTCAACAAAAATCTGGAGCTTTTAAAACAATAATTAGGCAAGGGAATCAAAATGTACCAAGAGTACATGCAAATACAGAATTGAAAACAGATTAACCATGATTATATTGAGTGGGGAGAAGGTTTGACGGCTGAATTGCATACTTTTTTGTGGAATTCATTTGTGGGATGTGGGTATTATTGCTTGATCCAGCATTTTTGTCCATTCCTAGGTGTCCATGAGAAAGTGGCAGTGAGCTGCATTCTTGAAACTGTCTTCTTGCTTCTAATTCATATGCTCACATGCTTTACCACTGATGCACATTTCTGCAGGAAGGCCTCTGTGTTCAAAATATTTACCTTGTAGATTCCTGCACAAGGAATACACACCCTTTATGAAGCCTTCAGAAATATTTCCGCCTCCACCATAAGTTGCTGACTCCAACACTGTGAGTTAATGTACCAGGAAGAATAAAAATTACATTTGTTTAAAATCCAAACTGTTTTCTAATGGCCTACCAGATTTGTGCTTACACCAGGCCCACTTTCCCCTCCCGGTGAAAGTTATATCACAGGAAGTGGGAGGACACATCTGCTTCTGGGTCCCACCCATTATTCCTCAAGGTATGTGGAGTCAGGAAGACTCCACAGAAGTCCGGTTCAATAACTTCAATCAAGAGTAAAAGGAGATGTGTTTAGGGATCAAGATTTAGAACATTCCATGAATGCAGGTGTTCTGGGAAGTTGGAAATGTTATACTGCTGTTTAAAGAAGAAGAAGAAGACATTAACCTTGAAATTACAGGCCTGTTAGTCTGATGCTTACCGTGTGGAAAATGCTTGACAACATAATATGGGCTATCACCAATGTTCATTTATGGGATGCAGGAGCCGTAAGTAATATTCAGCTTGGATTCATAAACAATGCATTGGATTTTTTAAGTTGTTGGTAGCTACAAAAACAGAACATAAAACACAGCATAGAAACAGTTCCTTTAGCCCACCATGCCTATGCAAACCATGATGCCATTCCGAACTAATTCGATCTGTCCACACATGATCTGTATCCCTCTATTTCCTGCCACTTATGTGTCTATCTAAATGCCTCTTAAACGTTGCTGTTGTATCTGCTTCTAATCACAACAGAACCACCCCCTCACTCACCCCCAAACCCTACCCCAGGCAGTGATTTCCAAGCATCCTCCATGTAAAAAAAAACTTGCCTCACACTGCCTTTAAACTTGGCCCCCAGGGCTTTTGCCTGAAACGTCGATTTCGAAGCTACCTGGATGCTGCCTGAACTGCTGTGCTCTTCCAGCACCACTAATCCAGAATCTGGTTTCCAGCATCTGCAGTCATTGTTTTTACCCCCACACCTTAAACCTATGCTCCCTAGCATTTGACATTTCCACCATGGGAAAAAGTCTCAGATGATCTACTCTATCCATGCCACTCATAACGCCCCTCAGTCTGTGAAACTCTAGTGAAAACAATCGAAGTTTATTCAACCTCTCCTTGTGGCTAATGCACTCCAATCCAGGCACCATCCTGGTAAGCTTCTTCTGCACCCTCTCCAATGCATTCACATCCTTCCTACAGTGTAGTGACCAGAACCTCACATAAAAATCCAAATGTGGCCGAAGTAAAGTTTTATACAGCTGCAACATGACTTGCCAACTTCTATACTCAATGCCCCAACTGATGAAAGCAAGTATTCCCTCTGCTTTCTTTACCATCTTATCCATGTGTGTTGCCCTTTTCAAGGATTTTCACCCCAAGATCCCTCTGTATATCGATGCTGCAAAAGGTCCTGTCATTAGCTGTATTGTTTCCTCTTTCCTATGACCTTCCAAAACACAAAACCTCACTGTTGTCTGTTAACTGTTAACTTTCCAATTAATCTATATTTGATGCACCTTTTGACAATCTTCCTCATTATGTATTTAAAAATTACAAACAACAGAGGCCCCAGTAATAATCCTTGCAGAATACCACTGGTCACAGACCTCCAGTCAGAAAAACACCTCTCCACAATTACCCTCTATCTTTTATAGCCAAGCTAATTTTGTATCCCACTTACTAACTCACCATGGACTTAATCTTCTGGACCAGCCTAACATGAAGGACCTTGTCAAATGCTTTAGTAAAGTTCATGTAGACAATATTTACTCATCAAGTCACCTCCTCACAACCTCAATCAAATTTGTGGGATAAGAGGTCCCCTGGAAAAAGCCAGAAGAAGGTAAAGTTCTAGTATCACCCAGGAAACCTGCAATTCAGTGAAGGACACATTTGTTTTTATCCTTACATGAGATATAGTTAACACTGACACCTACCCAACCATATCGACAGGTATGTCTAATACAGAAAAAGAAGGATAAGTTCAATCTACCAATTACTCCCCCCATCAATCTAGTTTGATCATATACAGAGTGATAGGGAATGTGGTCATACTTGTAACAAACAGCATTTGCTCAGCAATAACTTGCACACTGGTGTTTAGTTTGAGCTCAGCCATGGCCACTCAACTCCTGATATCATTACAACATTGGTTTAAACATAGACAAAAAGAGCTGAAATCTAGAGGGGAGATGGAAGTGTCTGTCTTTGACACTAAGGTCATACTTAGTCTGTTGTTGGTCAAGGAGCCCTGGCCAAACTGAAGTTGATGGATATCGGGGGAAAACTCACTGATCGCCTGAGCCATACCTGGCACTTATGAAGATGGTTGTAGTTCAGCTCAGTCATCTCAGCTCCAGGGTAATTCTGCAGGACTTCCTCAGGGAACTCGGGTCAGACCCAGGGTGCTAGGCTCAACTATTTTCAGTTGCTTCATCATTGACCTTCTCTCACTCATAATGCCAGAAGTGGGAAATTTCACAGTGTTTAGGATAATTTGTGACTTACAGGTACTGAAGCAGTCCATGGCCAAATGCAGCAAGACCTGGACAGCATCCAGACTCGGTTTGGAAACTGATAAGTAAAACTCATGAAACACAAATAGCAGGAGACCACCATCTCCAATAAGAGACAATTGAGCACCATTCCTTGATATTCAATAGCATGTTCAATGGGAGGTCCCCATTGATCAGAAGCTGAAGTGGACTAACCATATAAAACAATGTCTACTGCTCTGCTCTCATCAATCTTTTTGGTTATTTTCCCAAAAAACTCAATCATGTTTGTGAGGCATGATTTCCCACGCACAAAGCCATGCTGACCATTCCTAATCAGTCCTTGCCTCTCCAAATATATATAAATCCTATCTCTCAGAATCCCCTCCAACAACGTACCCACCACTGATGTCAGACCCGCTGGTCTATATTTGCAAAGCTTTTCCATACAGCCTTTCTTAAATTAAGGCACAAACTTAGCCACCCTCCAGTCCTCAGGCACTTCACCCATGGCTGTAGACAAAACAAATATTTCTGCTAGGGGCCCCACAATTTCTCCCCTAGCTTCCCATAAGGTCCTGGAGTGCACTTGATGAGGTCTTGAAGATTTATCCATCTTTATGCTTTTTTTATAACCCATAACGTCTATTGTTGTGAAATGCAGACTGTTTTAAAGACATCAATATTTATTTCCCCAAGTTCCCTAGTCTTAATTTCTTTCTCCAAAATAAATACTGATGCAAGATATTTGTTTAGTATCTCTCCCACCTCCTGCATTCCACACATAGATGACCTTGTTGATCTTTAAGGGGCCCTATTTACTCTCTCTATTGCTTTTTTGCTCTTAATGTATTTGTAGAATCTCTTTGAATTATCCTTAATCTTATCTGCCAAGCCTATCCCGTATTGCCTTTATGCCCTCCTGATTGCCTCTTAAGAATTTCCCTACATCCCCTATACTCTTCAAGAGATTCACTGAGAGTCATAGAGTCCTACAGCACAGAGACAGGCCCTTTTGCTCAAACTGGTCCATGCCAACCAAAATGTCCATCCACGATAACCCCATTTCCCTACACTTGACCTTCTAAACTTTTCCTATTCATGTATTTGTCCAACTGCCTTTTAAATGTTGTTAAGATACCTGCCTCAACCACTTCCACTGGCAGCTCATTCCATATGTGTACCATCCAGTTGTCTATATCTGATATATGCCTCCTTTTTATTCTTAGAGACAGAAGAAACTGTAGATGCTGGAATCTGAGGTAGACAAACAGGAGACTGGAAGAATACAGCAAGCCAGGCAGCATCAAATGGTAGAGATTTCAACATTTCAGGTTACAACTGAAATATTCACTTCTTCACCTCCTGATGCTGCCTAGCCTGCTGTGTCCTTTTTATTCTTGACCAGAGCCTCAATATCTTTATTTATCCTTTGTTCGCTACTCCTACCAGTTCTACCATTCACATGAAAAGGAACATACTGCCTCTAAACTCTCATTATCTGACTTTTGATAGCCTCCCATCCCTTTACCTGCAATCTGTCTACACCAGTCAAACTTTGAAAATTCCTGCCTCATACCATCAAAAGTGGCCTTACTCCAATTAAGAACTTTAACATTTAAACAGGACTATCCTTTTCCATTACTATTTTAACACTAATAGAGTTCTAATCATTGGTCCCAAAGTGCTTCCCCACTAACATTTCAGTCACTTGCCTTGCCTTATTGTCCTAGATGAGGTGGAACATTTCGTTACGTCTTACCATCTTCCAAACATACTGAGGGTATAAATTCATGTGACGTACTGCACTCTGTCAAGAAGTTGCATCGTCACAACACCTTCAAATGCATCTCTGGCTGGCTAATAAAAGTTGGAATGGTCAGCGACATTCACTCAGGACTAATAACTTCTGTGCAGACTGCAGGAAGATGCAGACTTCCATTGCTGGACACTCTTCACACATATGCCATCACTGAGTGATGGACTATTGGCTGGAGTCTTCATTGCTCCAACTAAAAAGCTCTGGCTTTTTGTTTACCTGGTATTTGTAGCTATTATTCTATAACAACTGGCCATCATATCCATTGCAGAAAATGCATAATAAAAATAGAAATTGCTGGAAAAGCTCAGCAGGTCTGGCAGCATCTGTGGAGAGAAATCAGAGTTAACGTTTTAGATCAAGAGACCTTTCCTCAGAATGCAGAAAATGCTTAACATCTTTTCAAAATGGATGCAAACACTTATTGACATTGGAATAGCAAATAACACCACTGTGCCCCCTTCAGTAATGGAGCGAAACAACACCTGCAATCGAGAACACTTCACATAATGCTTCATATGTTGCCTTGGGGAAGTTTGAGATGGACTGCTTATTTCTGTGGCTAAATGACATTGAGAGTGGTGCTGTCCAGCCTGATCATGCAGGAACCCATTGAAGACCTAAATGAGACTCTGAGCTTCGCATTTTTTCAAAGGCAGCTATTGGTTATGTGGACATATACAACGGGGATCCCTCCACTGTAACCACAAAGAATATGTTAAAATCTTGTCCCTTTTTTTGAATTACCCAGGAACTTGAGGAGCCTATGTCTGCCCATTACTTTCTCCATTTGAGTTCTTGCATTTATCCTGATGAGTATAAAACGCAAAACATTTCTCTTTCTTTGTGCATTAATATTTCAGTTCTGTGTTACCAAGTGAACAGTTTGCATTTCTTAGTTTAAAAAATAACTTTAAATTTAGCGTCTATATGCTCTCAAAATGTATTGCCTCATACCTTTCCACAATAAATTTATCTGCCTAATGTATGAACAAGCCATACTGATGTAGGTAGGAAATGTAACTCTTTAATCATGGCTGAGGCAAAACCTTGGGCAGATTAGATGCAAATTTGAAATTTCTCCAGCCAAGCTGTTGACTGGAAATTCTTGATGTTAACACTGTGCGACTGAAATAGAAAGTGTTCTATTCACATCACCACCACAATGAGGTCATTTGAGAGGCGGAAATAAAATAACAGCAAGTGGAAAATTAATTATTTTACCTAAAAGGCATTGTGGGGCTCTTTTTCATATAAATCAGCATGCATTGACCAGACTGCTCCTTTGCTTATGTTCACATTGCTTCTATTTAGGTTAGGTCACATGAAGTGACTTCTTCTATTGACATCAGTTTTAGGCTGATGCCTCTCTTAAAAGGAAATAAATTGTTATCAGCAGCATTAGGCTACTGTTTCTGCTCAGCCGATCCTTCCAGTCAGCTGCAGGTGCTGTCACTTGTCAAAGCTTTTATTTCGCTCCCTTCAGCCAGACATAGTAAATTGATTAAAATGGGATAAGAAGCAGAATGTAAGAGAGAGCCTTTTCCTTATTCATCACAAGTTACCCCTCATCAAGGAAGAAAAGTCTTGGATTTGTTGTCAGCAGTATTGAAAATCTCTGTACTTACTCAGACAAAACAGGACAAGCTCCTTTGGAATATCTTACCTTGAAAATCAAATTTTAAAAACAATATACCTTCTTCTCCTCCCGCAAGTCTAGAAGAATATGTGGAAAGGGTGAGATGGAATAGCATGGGAAAAATAAACATCAGATCAGATTAGTTGCGTCGAATACCCAGGTTTTGTGCTATGTATTCTGTATAATTTACCTCTGGCTATCAGTTCTACATTCCTGCTTTATACTGAACTCAGTCAGAACATAGGAGCTTAAGGATTCATGGGATGTGGGCATCATCAGTTAGGCCAGCATTTATTTCCCAGCCCTAATTGCCCAGAGGGCAGTTAAGAGTCAATCACTTTTCTGTAAATCTGGAGTCACATTTAGACCAGACCAGGTAAGGATAGAAGATTTCCTTTCTGAAAGTAAACCAGATGGATTTTTTTTGGCAATGGTTGCATGGTTATAATTAAATTTGCATTTACAGATTGTTGTTGAGTTCAAATTCCAACATCTACCATGATCAGATTTGAACTCAGGTCCCTAGAACATTATCTGGGTCTGTGGATTAATAATGCAGCGATAGTACCACTTCACCATTGCCTACCCTATATTTCAAGCTTATTTTACTGTTTATTTCCAGCTTTGTATATATTCTATGTTTCACACCAACACCCCCACCTCCACCATCACCACAACCATAGCTCTCATTGATTTGAGAACGAAATATTCTCTCAGCAAGCCCCTGCAAAGCCCCCCAAAAATTGTATACTTTTCAATAAGATCTCCTCTTGTTCTTTTAAAGTTTAATTAACATGGGCCCAACCTGCTCAACCATTCCCCATACAACAACACCTTCTTCCAAGTGTCACATCTGACTCGGGTAGAATGTTAGATTCTTGAAGTCATCACAAAAATAAAAAAAAATCAAAGTATGTCAATCTACCTGTCTGATAGACTCAGGTTAACAGAAAACATGGGCAGAAAAGGCACTTTGGCCCTTCTAGCCTGCACTGACATTTATGAAACATCCAATCTTCAACTCAATCCCATTGTACTTTTTAATTGTCCCTATAGCAATTGGAGTAAGAGTGGAACTTAGCCATGTCTCATCTCTGGGCACCTAAGTGAGGAGGACCAGCTTTAAAACTGAGGTTCTCCTATGATTAAGTACCTTGCCAAAGCTGTCTGCAGGATTACTTAGTTGAACTTTGGCAAACTGTTGCTGTCTTTAGAATTTTCCTCAGCATGAGGTGAGAGAAAGAAAGAATGCTGCCAGATGATAATTCCCTCATTAAGCCATCACATGACATATTGGTGTGTTTTCTAACCAAACGCTGTTGATGTTCAGTTATTTTCATTTTATTCCAGACAACTACATTACACAGCAGGCCTAACATATGGTAGTGGGAATGTAGTGTGGATTTACATCCACAGAATAGTTTAAGGGCTGGAAATGAACCATAGTGGTTTTAACTTCATCATTTATGAATTGACTCTCTGCTGCAAGTCACATTGTGGCCCTGGTGTGAGAAATGGTTGACACTCAGATGCAATTTTCTGGCAGATACCATGTGTTAAAGCTTCAACATCTGTTTAGCTCAAGCCACAAATAATTGGAAAACATCAACGATTATGTAACTTCTTCGAGGTGCAAGAAAAAAAAAACATCTTGCTTGATTCCTTATGTCGTACTTCGATCCATTGCAAGTTTAAAACCTATCAAAACAAACCCTTGTTGAAGGTTTCTTATGGCTGCACTGAACAAAACAAATGTTTCCCAATATTTCCATAGCACAGTAAAAGAGCATGTTAAGCATTTCACATGGCTGGTGATCAAGGATGCTATAGAACTCTCCAGGGTGTTTCCACAGCTGTGTTAGCATCAGTCTAGCTGGCCATTCTGTGCCTGTAATGAATTCACTTATCGATTTTTACACTCCAATTTCCATCTCCTCTCCGGCGGTCCTGTCTCATGATTAGAAAAGGTTCTATAGTCATCAGCAGCCCTCAATCAAAATTGAGCTGAATCACCGATCACTTGTTCACCTTTCTCTTCACCCTCTAATTAATAGGAGACAAAGACTCCCTATTTTGCTTTGAAAATTACAGTTCCAGTGCTGAAAGAACCATGCCAATTGGAACTCTTAGATCCAGTACCAATTCAGGAGAAAGTGAGGACTGCAGATGCTGGGGATCAGAGTTGAAAATGTGTTGCTGGAAAAGCGCAGCAGGTCAGGCAGCATCCAAGGAGCAGGAGAATCGACGTTTTGGGCATGAGCCCTTCTTCAGCCCGAAACGTCGATTCTCCTGCTCCTTGGATGCTGCCTGACCTGCTGTGCTTTTCCAGCAACACATTTTCACCCCCAGTACCAATTTACCCAATTTAGAGTCAAAGAGTCATAGAGATGTACAGCATGGAAACAGATCCTTCGGTCCAACACGTCTATGCTGACCAGATATCCCAACCCAATCTAGTCCCACCTGCTAGCACCCAGCCCATATCCCTCCAAACCCTTCTTACTCATATACCCATCCAAATGCCTCTTAAATGTTGCAATTGTACCAGCCTCCACCATGTGTAACCAGGAAAGAACCACTCTCCCATCTTGGAAGGCAGTGCAGTGGGGATGTGGGCAGATTCACAATCTTAATTTCCACCACTAGCAACTAACCTCTAATTTCTGTCAGAATTTGCATCACTTAAACATCTTAGCCTTAACGGTACAGGCCGCATTAATGGGAGCTTTTCCTTTGCAGTACAACGACACTTGATGTTGAGCAATAATGTAGAAATATGACAGTGGTTCAGGTGCCTATTAAACACCTCACCAGATTTTCATTTACATTTACGTCAATTGGAAGTAAAACATGGATCAGTATTTCAGAGATGCCCCAGGCAAAATCACTCAACAACGACTGAAACCCCAAAATAAATGATTTGGAGAAGGTTTCCACAAACTCCAAAATTGCAAACATGGCTTGGTATTGTGCTACAATTTGTTTAAGTGCTGCTGCTCAGTGAGATTTTCCAAAAACATTCCATGTGCATGCGGACTACCAAGCTACCATCCAGTGCCACTGATTTGTCATGCTGATTGTCCAGCACAGAGTATTAAATGTGCAAACATTTCCAAAATACTGCAAGAGTAGATACAAGTATGATGTTTCTACTGGTTGGAAGTCGAGAACCGGAGAACAGAATTTCAAAGTAAAGGGGACATTCTTCTGGTCTGAAATGGGGAAACTGAATTTCAACCAGAGGGTTCTGATTGTTTGCAATTCTCTTAATTCAGAAGATTGAGAAGGCTCAGTCATTGATTAGTTTTAAAGCAATAGTTGACAGATTTGTAAATATCAATGATATAAAGGGATGTGTAGGAAAAAGGTGTAGAAGTGGATGATTAAGCATGACTGTATTGAATGGTGGAGCCGGCTGAATGGCTTCCTTTTCTATTTGTTCATGTGATATGGGTGTCACTGGATAGGTGATTATTTATTGTCCATCTGCAATTGCCCATGGGAAAGTTAAGAGTCAGCCCCATTAAACATGTAGGCCAAACCAAATAAAAATTCCTTTCCAAAAGGACATCAGTGAAACAGATGAGTATTTTTAATGACAATTGACAATCAGCACCCCCCAGGTCATAATTGGGTTGAATTTTTTAAGTGTAGATTTTTATTCAATTCAGGTTTCACCATCTCTCCTGATCGTGAACCAATATTAGCTTGAGGGTCTCTAAATTAGTATTCAAGAGATGTTGCAACGATACCACCCTACCTTTCCTGTTCATTTGCTCAATATGCTATTGACAATAGTAGAAATGAAGCTTTTATTTTCAGTCTCGCAGCAAACTCTACCAGTATTGGAAATGTGAAGATTGATGCTATGTTGAGATCGGTGATATTGAGAATTTGGGAATGGCAGATATTGCTATGACCAAGAAGTCAGATGTCAACTCTGAGCTTCATCCAGGAATCATATGTTATCCCTTATTGACAATAGTTTGACTTACAGGCTGTACTAATTACATCTTCCTCAACTGTATTTATCTCGTACTTTTCACTACTCCAGGACATCCTAAAATGCTTTACAGCAAATGTAGTATTTTTGAAAAGCATACAATTTATACAGAGGGAGGCGATGGCCTAGTGGTATTAAATGCTGGACCGTTAATCCAGAGACCCAGATGATGTTCTGGGGAGCTGGGTTCCAGTCCTGCCATGGTGAATTGAATTTAATTCAACACAAATCTGGTATTAAATGTCTAATGATAATTGTAAATACATTTCTGGTTGTCAGAAAAACCCATCGACTCACTAATGTCCTTTAGGGAAGGAAACTGCCATCCTTACCTGATCTGGCCTATATGTGACTTCAGACCCACAGCATTGTTGTTGACTTTTAACTGCCCTCTGGGCAATAAATGTTGGCCTAGCTAGAGATGTCCATGTCCTGTGAATGAATAAAAGCAAAAGCTATGAGATAAATATCAGATAATCTGCTTTTCTGAGAGGTAAATATTGGCCACCAGACCAATTCTTCTTTTACATTCACCAGACAGGACAGACAGAACATCATTTTAAAATCTTATCTGAGAGGAAAGCACCCCTGACAGTGCTACAGTCCCTCATCACAGCACTGAAATACCAACCTAGATTATATACTTAACTTTCTGAAGTAGGTATTGAACCACCATGGAGTTTAGAGACAAGTGTGTGTTACCACTGAGCCATGGCTGAGACCTTCAAATAACATTTTAGTGGTCTGTGGTTTAAGCTATAGGTTGATAACAGGTTTTGTAAACAGCGAATGAATGAAGCAAACATTTTAAAATAAAGGTTTACATAAATTCTAGGCTTTGCTTTCCCTGTTTGAAAGTTAAAAGGTAACTGAACAGCCTGATTAGCTGTGCTCAACTAAATCTTAACACAAAAAATAAAATATCGCAGATGCAGAATATCTGGTATAAAAATATGAAAAACACTGAAAATACTCAGTAAGTCTGGCAGCTGGAAAGCAAAGGTCGAGGAGGCAGGTCTGTGATTGGGTGGATGGCAGTAGAGATACAATCACAAATTTTAATAATTGCCATAGACTTACTAGACCATAGGGCCACCCTCTTTCAAGACAGAGAGATAACAGGTGGTGGTTTAGCCTGAGGGTCCCCACGTCTCAGGCAAGGGGAGAGGTTGAGAAGAAGAATTGTGGGCGGCACGGTGGCACAGTGGTTAGCACTGCTGCCTCACAGCGCCTGAGACCCGGGTTCAATTCCCGCCTCAGGCGACTGACTGTGTGGAGTTTGCACGTTCTCCCCGTGTCTGCGTGGGTTTCCTCCGGGTGCTCCGGTTTCCTCCCACAGTCCAAAGATGTGCAGGCAAAGATGTGCAGGCCAGGTGAATTGGCCATGCTAAATTGCCCATAGTGTTAGGTAAGGGGTAAATGTAGATGTAGGGGTATGGGTGGGTTACGCTTCGGCGGGGCGGTGTGGACTTGTTGGGCCGAAGGGCCTGTTTCCACACTGTAAGTAATCTAATCTAATCTAAAATTCGTCAGGCGAGGCAGGAATTGAACCAATAACAAATATAAGATGTAAAGATATAACCAGAATTATTTTTTTCTGTGAGACTAGATGTGGAAATTGACAGAGAAGCAGGAGGACTTTTGCTTGGGGGTGGGTTATGTTTTCCTGCTCGATTGTATTCTTCTCAGTTCAAGATATGCCATATTTTCTGAGTAAAACGATCTGAAGCCCACTGAGACAATCACCCAATGCTGTATTTAAGATGCATCCAGACAGCACTTCACTGTCTGCAACCCAAGAGTGTCATTTAATCTCTGTTTATCACCCCCACTCATTCTTGGAGATATCAGAGACCTGCCAACAAGCAGCACCATGCTTTAGTGATGCCTTCCTATAGGATGTTACGAAGGCCATCCAGGAGAGAAGGGAAGTGCTTTTTCTATGGGTGGGCAATGAGGTGCCATCCTGACTGACAAAAGCAGTTTGACAGCGGTGGCTATGGAAGGTCAGCACCTATAGGAAGGCCAAGAGAATGAATGATCTGCTGTGTGCTACAAGGCTATGTACTACTGTCGACTTCATCTATCATGCTCCAATCAAGGGGAATCAGCATTGGGAGGTTGTCATTGCAATAGTTGAACCCTATTTGTTTGCTGCTGTCAGGTTTGCTGGTTTCAGTCAGTGTGGTTGTCTTGCTTGGGCAGGCTTCTTGGCCTAACGCTGTTTAACAAACTGAGCCAGATTGTGTGTATGACTGAGACTTCACAGAAGCTGATCCCCATGGGGAGCTGTCACCCCCAACACTGTTAGTGTCTGTTGAACAAAATGGCTTAGTAATGCAGGAAAAGCACAGCAGGTCAGGCAGCATCCAAGGAGCAGGAGAATCGACGTTTCGGGCACAAGCCCTTCTTCAGGAATGCTGAAGAAGGACTTATGCCCGAAATGTTGATTCTCCTGCTCCTTTGATGCTGCCTGACCTGCTGTGCTTTTCCAGCAACACATTTTTCAGCTCTGATCTCCAGCATCTGCAGTCCTCACTTTATCTTAGTAATACAGGAGCCAAATAAATGAAACATTTTGTGCTGACTAAATTTTGGAGGCAAACGTCTATCCCATAAAGTGCATGCCTTATGTAGTTCATTTCTGAACAGACATGTTTCTCACTTTTTGCTAACAAAGTGAAGACTGTGAACGTAATTCTGGTGGGTTGGTGTGTTCGTAAGTATTCATGACACACTAATGAATGCAAAGCAGGTTTCTGACCAAGAAACTCTATTCACCTGAAAATGTCTGGGGACATAACAGCAAAGATTTAACTCACCGTTGGGAAATTGATTTCCTACCTGCTGCCAAAATGAAGTTTCTCCACATGCTTTTTCTAAAAACTCCCAGAAAATTCCTTCCCATACATTTTTATGGAATTAATTATCTTTTATGATAGGATCTTTGAGTTTCATATCTTGTTTAATCACTGTAAGACACTCCACACTTCCTGGGGCTGCCTCTGAGCTTTGCCCAGTGTTGAAGTCGGTGCAAGGACAAAGGAAGTAGTAATGGGACAAGAAAGAAACAAAACCTGTGAGCTGAGGGAGGTGTGAATAGAGAGTTGCTGAGTAGCTGCCCTCTGAAGCATAAGAGAGGGAAATAAAACAGAAGCAAGAGAGAGGCAAAGAAAGCAGCAAAGCCAAAATTGGTGATATTGTTGATAGTGAGGAGAATGGTATAAAAACAATGACTGCAGATGCTGGAAACCAGATTCTGAATGAGCGGTGCTGGGCTAGAGTCTGGTAAATTGGACAGAACGATGGCAGATAGAATATAACCATGGTAAGTGTAAGGTGTGACATTTTAGGAGATGTAATAAGGAAAGGATGTGCACAATGACTTGTAGGATGTAGGCACAAGGAAGTCTTGTTACAATTTTGTAAAACATTAGTTAGGCCACAGTTGGAGTGCTGTGTGCAGTTCTGGTTGTCACACTATCAAAAGGATGTGATTGGATTGGAGCGAGGCAGAGGAAATTCCAGGATATTGCCTGGAATGAAAAGTCTCAGTTATGAGGAGAGACTGGACAGGCTGGGTTTGTTTTCCTCGAAGCAGAGAAGGCTGAGGGGGAATCTGTTTGAGGTTTACAAAGTTAGGAGAGGCATAGACAGTGTAGATTGTGAGCATCTCATTCCCATTGCGGACGTGTCTAAGACCAGTGATCTTAAGTTTAAGGTAAGAAGCAAATGGTTTAGAAGAGATCTGAGAACAAATATTTCACCTACAGAGTGGTAGAAAAATGGGATGTGCTGCCTGAGATGGTCCTGGAGCACTTAAAATGCCAGAGCACCTTAAGCTGTGGACCAAGTCAGATAAATGAGATTAGGGTAGTTTGGTGTTTGTTGGTCGGCATAGGTATGGTGGGCTGAAGGGCCTGTTTCTATGCTGCATAACTCTATCATCCTATGATTTGAAATGAAGCAAAATGGAGGGAGAGGCTACATTCTGAAATTCGACTCATTGTTGAATTCAGAAGGCTATGAATGTTGGGTTGATTTTCATTGAAGCACTTCCAAGATCAAAAGTGCCAGTAAATAGGAGAATTAAAACAACAGGCTGCTCAGAGCTCAGGATCATACTAGTGGACTGAAAGAAGATGTTCTGAAAAGCACTCATCCAATCTGCATTTACTATCTCCAGTGTAGAGAAGCCCATCCTGCATAAGCAGCAAGTTCAGTATACTAAATTGAATGAAGTGCAAGCAAATTGCTGTTTCACCTGGTTTGGGGCCTTTGAACACTGAGAAAGAAGGAGGATAAAATGATAGTTGTTGCATCCCTTGTGTTTGCCTGAATATCAACCTTGGTCGTTGCTGACTATTCATACAATCCGTCTCCCATGGTTTCCAATTGAACAAATAAGCTCAGGAACACATTTCAAATTTGACTTGGATAAGGCAAGTCTAAATGCTTTGCATGAACTTAGATGAGCTCCCAGTTGAACTTATTTGTAAAGAAATCTCATGAGATATTTTAAAGATTTGTCTCTGAGTGATCTAGTGTTTGCATTCGGGGCTTACGGTTCAAAACAAGTGAAATCAGTCTGATAATACCAAACTCAGTGTGATAATACCAAATGTAATATGACACAATAAAAGAAACAAAAATGCGTTTTTTGCCAGATTAATTCCACAAAGATAAATGACAATGAACAAAGTCATACAGTCGATTTAGTTCATTCCCTTATGTAGAATCCAATTCAACAATCCTAATAGAATCTCAGAATAGTTCAGTGATATACCTTGCACTGGACCTTCATTATGTTTCTTCATTGGCCAAACATAATTAATTGTGATCATTGGGGTTTTAGTTGAGCAACTACCACAGATATGGTGAAACCAGGAGAAGAAGAAGATGAGACATAATTGTTTAGTTTGGCACCTCTTAACAATAGGGCTGAGTTTCACCAGAAATGGCTAGGTGCCAATTTTGTCAAGTTGCATGTAGGGTTTCTCTTTGTGAGCCCTGGCAGGTTTTTTAATGCTATCTTTCCAAACTCACCTGATTATCTTCACAGCATACAGTATGACACCTGTATGGCTGCCCGCTCATTGTACTGTCCAACTTTCCACAGATGGAACTATGTTGGACTTCCAGAGATTCCTGGCATCATCTTTAAAGACCAGCCGTGTACCCAATCAAGCACCAGTAGTCCGTAGTGCTCTGCTCGGATGCTGTCAATTGCCCTGACATGTCAGGCAGACAGAAACTGGCACCAGGCTTTGCCAATGGACACTTGGAGGTCCTGGTGGATGTCGAGTGTATGCAGTCACTGCTGGTGGAGTACAGCCTGAGATTTTGGTGACTGGTGCTGACGTTCATGTACAGAAGAGCATATGATGAGTCAAAGTTGCTAGGTTACTGCTCTGACTTCCATGTGAGGAATTGTCACCATCTGGCTTCAATCCAGCAGGTGGGAGAATGGGAAACTGGATATAAATAAAGTGAAAAGATTTAATAGTGTTAATGCATGCAAAAAGGCCTCAGTAAATTTGCAGATGACACCAAAATTGGAGGTGTAGTGGACAGCAAAGAAGGTTACCTCAGATTACAACAGGATCTTGACCAGATGGGCCAATGAGAAGTGGCAGATGGAGTTTAATTCAGATAAATGCGAGGTGCTGCATTTTGGGAAAGCAAATCTCAGCAGGGCTTATATGCTTAATGGTAAGATCCTGGTGAGTGTTGCTGAACAAAGAGACCTTGGCGTGCAGATTCATAGCTCCTTGAAAGTGGAGTTGCAGGTAGATAGGATAGTGAAGAGGGCGTTTGATATGCTTTCTTTTATTGGTCAGAGTATTGAGTGCAGGC
The DNA here is from genome assembly GCF_047496795.1 of Chiloscyllium punctatum. Taxonomy (NCBI): domain Eukaryota; kingdom Metazoa; phylum Chordata; class Chondrichthyes; order Orectolobiformes; family Hemiscylliidae; genus Chiloscyllium; species Chiloscyllium punctatum. Next base: position 131,336,317 of record NC_092739.1, on the reverse strand, counting down.
GTTGGGAGGTCATGTTGCGGCTGTACAGGACATTGATTAGGCCAGTTTTGGAATATTGTGTGCAATTCTGGTCTTCCAATCGGAAAGATATTATGAAACTTGAAATGGTTCAGAAAAGATTTACAAGGATGTTGTCAGGGTTGGAGGATTTGAGCTATAGAGAGAGGCTGAAAAGGCTGGGGCTGTTTTCCCTGGAGCATCGGAGGCTGAGGTTTATAGAGGTTTACAAAATTATGAGGGGCATGGATAGGATAAATAGGCAAAGTCTTTACCCTGGTGTGGGTGAGTCCAGAACTAGAGGGCATCAGGTTAGGTGAGAGGGGAAAGATATAAAAGGGGCAACGTCTGTGGTACACGTATGGAATGAGCTGCCAGAGAATGTGGTGGAGGCTGGTACAATTGCAACATTTAAGAGGCATTTGGATGGGTATATGAGTAGGAAGGGTTTGGAGGGATATGGACCGGGTGCTGGCAGGTGGAACTAAATTGGGTTGGGATAGCTGGTCAGCATGGACGGGTTGGACCGAAGGGTCTGTTTCCATGCCGAATGTCTCTATGACCCTATGACTCTAATTAGTTTTGGCTGTTTGGAAAATCGGATTTCTGGTCTTGATGTCAGAGATCTCATTTCTGCTGATATCACATAATTCTCCCACTTTCCCAGCCATTTCCCATGTTGTACAGTGGGTGGGAGGATTCCACTCTAAATGTTGCCCTACCTCATGGATTTACTGTCTTCTGTGGTTCTGTCACCTTATATGGACAGTGTGTAGACCTTCAGTGTCCACATCACAGATGCCGGTCATCACGTGATGTCAAGGAGGTGCTCAAGGCATTGGATTCTAAAAGGCTGTGCGCCCTGACACCATTCGGGCAATACCACTGAAAATTTATGCTCTAATGTTGCCACTCCCCTCGTCAAGCTGTTCCAGTACATCTGCATCAGTAGCCTTTATCTGATAATATGTAAAATTGCTCAAGTAATTCCTATACACAAGCATCAGGACAAATTCAACCGGGCCAGTTACCACCTCATTAATCTACTCTATCTGCTATCTGCTCAGTAATAACCTGCTCAGTGATTCTCAGTTTGGGTTCTGTCAGGGCCACTCAGCTCCTGATCTCAGTACACCATTAGTTAAAACATGGATAAAAGAGCTGAAATCCAGAGGTGAGGTAAAGCTGAAAACCCTGGACATCAAAACTGCATTTGACTGAGTGCAGCATCAAGGAGCCCTCGCAAAACTGGATTCAATAGGAAGCAGATGGAAAACTCTCCACTGATTGGAATCATATCTGGCACTTAGGAAGATGGTTGTGGTTGTTGGAGGTCAGTCATCTCAGCTCCAGATCATCTCTGCAGATGTTCTTCAGTGTATTGCCCTCAGCCTAACCACTTCCAACTGCTTCTGTCTGACATTAGCTCAGAAGTGGGGATGTTTGCTAACGATTGCTCAGTGTTCTGCACCATCCATTACTCCTCAGGTACTGAAGCAGACCATTCCCAAATGCAGGAATGATTCGGTGATGCCGGTGTTGGACTGGGGTGTACAAAGTTAAAAATCACACAACACCAGGTTATCGTCCAACAGGTTTAATTGGAAGCACACTAGCTTTCGGAGCGACGCTCCTTCATCAGGTGATTGTGGAGGGCTCGATCGTAACACAGAATTTATTGCAAAAATTTACAGTGTGATGTAACTGAAATTATACATTGAAAAATTGATTGTCTGTTAAGCCTTTCATCTGTTAGAATACAGTGATAGTTTCACTTCTTTCATGTGTAAATCACAAAACCCTTTTTTTAAAAGTTGCATTCTCGGGTTAGCTGTTAACAAAGGTGATAGCTAGACAATATGTTGAAGGTGTTAGCCCCCTGTGTTCTCTGTCTATGACCTGATGTTTAGATTGATTCTAATCTAAAAAGTGAGATAACTCTGCAAGTACATTGCACTTTGCTCAAAAACTGCATACATTCATGTAGAACTCTGAGCTCAAAAACTGCATGAATTTATGTAAAACTCGGTTATCTCACTTTTTAGATTAGAATCAATCTAAACATCAGGTCATAGACAGAGAACACAGGGGGCTAACACCTTCAACATATTGTCTAGCTATCACCTTTGTTAACAGCTAACCCGAGAATGCAACTTTTACTAAAAAGGGTTTTGTGATTTACACTTGAAAGAAGTGAAACTATCACTGTATTCTAACAGATGAAAGGCTTAACAGACAATCAATTCTACAATGCATAATTTCAGTTACATCACACTGCAAATTTTTGCTATAAATTCTGTGTTACGATCGAGCCCTCCACAATCACCTGATGAAGGAGCGTCGCACCGAAAGCTAGTGTGCTTCCAATTAAACCTGTTGGACGATAACCTGGTGTTGTGTGATTTTTAACCAAATGCAGGAAGACCTGGACCATATTCAGGCTTGGGCTGACAAGTGACAAGTAACATTCATACCACGCAAGTGTCAGGTAATGACCGTTTCCAACAAAAGAGAAACTAACCATGACTCCTTGACATTGAATGGTGTCACCATCAGCTACATCCTTGGGGTTACCATTGAGCAGAAATTGAACTGGACTTGCCATATAAATACAGTGGCGACAAGAGCAGGTCTGAAGCTAGAAATCTTGCAGTGTGTAACTGAGCCTTGAATTCCCCAGAACCTGTCTACTAATTACCAGACACAAGTCAGGAGTGTGATATTCAAAGTTCGTGAGAAGATTTGTAGCTCGGGTGCTCGTTGTTGTGATTCTGTTCGCCGAGCTGGGAATTTGTGTTGCAGACGTTTCGTCCCCTGTCTAGGTGACATCCTCAGTGCTTGGGAGCCTCCTGTGAAGTGCTTTTGTGATCTTTCCTCCAGCATTTATAGTGGTTTGAATCTGCCACTTCCGGTTGTCAGTTCCAGCTGTCCGCTGCTGTGGCCGGTATATTGGTATAAGTGTGACGTAATAGTCACAACTTGCCTGGATGGGTTCAAGAGTTTGACACCATCCAGGATAAAGCTGCCAGCCTGATTGATATTACATCCACCAGCATCCACCACCGACAGCAAAGTGTAAGATGCACTGCAGAAATATAGCAAGATTCCTTTGACAGCATCTTCCAAACCCACGACCACTACCATCCAAATGGACAAAGACAACAGATACATGGAAACACTACAAGCTGCAAGTTCTCTTCTAAGCCACTTGCCATCCTGACTTGGAGAAGTATTGGTTTTCCTTCAGTGCCACTGGGTCAAAATCCTGAGACTTCCTCCTAGACAGCACTATAGTCTACTAATTGACTACAACAGTTCAAGAGGGCAGCTCACTACTATTATATCAAGGGCAACTTGGGATGAGAAATAAATGCTGGCCCTGCCACCAACACCCACATTTTGTGAGTGAATGAATAAAAAAAACACTGCACAAAAGGAATTACCTGTCAAGTTGCTGTTGTGTCAATTGTGGCTACAATGTCACCATGATGTACCATTTTTCTCTCAATTTCCTCAGAAAACAAACGGTTTCCCAAAGACATTTTCAGGAAAATGGTAGCTTCTTTAAATAAATCTGTCTAGTTAAATGTACAGATGATACTAGATAAACATTTACCTGTCCAAGGACAGTGCAGAATCCCTGATCCAAGCATAAAATATTACCCAATTATCCATTTGTTATAGCTCAATGTTTTCAGCATTAATCCACTGTCAGTTGTTATCCAAAGACAGTGTAATCAATTTTGTGCAAAATATTGGTTTTAGTTTTAAAGTGTATTGAACTGGTTTTCTTTAGATTGAATTGGAGAATTCATTATTAATTGGCAGTGGTGAAAAGATTTTGTTCCTATCTGCAGTGTATAGAAATCCTTAAATTAAGCATAATCCAATTCAAATAAATTGTGTCTTGGTGGGTAATTTTTAACATTATCTCCTGGTGAAGTGAAGACATGTCTTGTCATCTCTGCTTCATTGGACTTTCTTCATGCTTAACTTACAGAAGTGAAAATCATGAAAAAGGCAAAACCCCATTCCAGAAACCTTCACTGAAATGTAAAAAATGAAGGAAAGACAATGATCCATAGTGAAATGAGAGATGGAGAAATAAGTAAAAAAATCCGAGTATAAGAAATCCTGCCAAGCAAAGTTCATCTCTGAATCATTTAGGCATTTTACAATATTCCTGTGTGCACTACTTTTACATATGGCTCTAATTTGATTAAAAAGCAAATGAGGGGAGTGACTATTTAGAAATGAATTTCGATCAGTATGGTCCTTATTCTCAGTGTTCCTCTATTCGCACAGCTATTTACAGCATAGAAGGAGGCCATTCCATTATGTGCTGTTTGTTAAGGCTAACCTGGCAAGTGTATCCCAATGCAATGCAACAACATAAAACATATGGAAACAAATAGTAGGAAACTGATACATGCTTATCAAGAAATCACTGGTGCATGTTGTGTCAAAATTGCCCTGTGGGCAAAACCTGAAAGAAATATTAGTTTTCCATAAGTGCAGATTGTCATTTTCTTTACGCCCTGAAACTTGGGATGGGAAGTGTGTGTGTGTGTGTGGATGTGATTCTACACACTGTTATTTAAATTTTATTTTTTTGATTTATTAAGTCCCTAAATTCTAGAGTTAGCTTTTGAATCCTCACTGCCTGTTTAACTCTTTCACCTCCTTTAGGACGTGCTGTGAAATAACCAATTTCACCAGTTTAGGGTAATCTTTTTTATTTTCTATTCATTCAGGGGCATGGGTATCATTGACAAAGCCAGCATGTCCTTTTCTTTCCCATCCTCAATTGCCTTTGAACTGAATGGCATTCTAGGCTATTTCAAATGGCTGTTACTGGTCAACCACATTACTAAATGTTTGGAGGCAAATGTAGGTAACTATGACAGATTTCTTTCCCTCAAGGACATCAGTGATTGTGATGGACTTTTATGAAATGGTATTTTCACTGCACCATGACTAAGCTTAGATTTACCTGCCAGATTAATGTAATAACATATATCTAATATCTCCTTATGTGCTTTGGTGTCTACCTAATTTTGCATGATTGTGTTGCTGTGAAACACCATGGAAGGTTTGATTACATTAATGGTGCTGTAAGTTGTGATTGCTGTTGCTTGTTTTCAACTAATTACCTTTGTATCTTTTCATTACAGTTCCTCCAAGCTTCCTAAAGCGTCCTTCCAACCTCTATGCTTATGAAAGTATGGACATTGAGTTTGAATGTGCAGTTAGCGGAAAGCCAGTCCCTACTGTGAGATGGATAAAGAATGGAGAGGTGGTCATTCCAAGTGATTACTTTCAGATTGTGGTAAGCAATATTATTCAGTGACATTGTCATGATTTGTGGGGAAACGAACACTGTTGAAGCTCAATTTGACTTGTTCCATTGGTCTTGCTTCAATTTAACTTAGTCAGAACAACATTGGCATTGATTATTGATTCTGAGCAAAACTGCTTACTTATGTATTATGTATTCTGCTCAAAGCAGAAGAGAATGCAAAGGCTTTCTTGAGTGTTATTAACAATACAATGGTTATCAGAAGAGTAATGTGTCATTAGAGATCAACGTGGAGACCTATGAAGAAGGCATGTCTGAGATTGCAAATGAATACTTTGCATTGGTGTTTTGGTAAAAACAATGACTGTAGATGCTGGAAACCAGAGTCTAGATTAGAGTGGTGCTGGAAAAGCACAGCAGTTCAGGCAGCATCTGAGGAGTAGTAAAATCGACGTTTCGGGCAAAAGCCCTTCATCAGGAATGCAGGCAGAGAGCCTGAAGGGTGGAGAGATAAATGAGGGGAGGGTAGGGGTGGGGAGAAAGTAGCATAGAGTACAATAGGTGAGTGGGGGAGGGGATGAAGGTGATAGGTCGTGGGGGGGGAGGGTGGAGTGGATAGGTGGAAAAAAAGATAGGCAAGTAGGACAGGTCTGGACAAGTCATGGGGACAGTGCTGAGCTGGAAGTTTGGGACTGGGGTGAGGTGGGGGAAGGGGAAATGAGGAAACTGTTGAAGTTCACGTTGATGCCCTGGGGTTGAAGTGTTCCGAGGTGGAAGATGAGGCGTTCTTCCTCCAGGCGTCTGGTGGTGTGGGAGCGGCGGTGAAGGAGGCCCAGGACCTCCATGTCCTCAGCAGAGTGGGAGGGGGAGTTGAAATGTTGGGCCATGGGGCGGTGTGGTTGATTGGTGCAGGTGTCTCGGAGATGTTCCCTAAAGCGCTCTGCTAGGAGGCGTCCAGTCCCCCCCAATGTAGAGGAGACTGCATCGAGAGCAACGGATACAATAAATGATATTGGTGGCTGTGCAGGTAAAATTTTGATGGATGTGGAAGGCTCCTTTAGGGCCTTGGATGGAGGTGAGGGAGGAGGTGTGGGCGCAGGTTTTGCAATTCCTGCGGTGGCAGGGGAAGGTGCCAGGATGGGACGGTGGGTTGTAGGGGGTGGCGTGTGGACTGGACCAGGTAGTCATGGAGGGAACGGTCTTTGCTGAAGGCGGAAAGGGGTGGGGAGGGAAATATATCCCTGATGGTGGGGTCTGTTTGGAGGTGGCGGAAATGTCGGCGGATGATTTGGTTTATGCGAAGGTTGGTAGGGTGGAAGGTGAGCACCAGGGGCGTTCTGTCCTTGTTACGGTTGGAGGGCTGGGGTCTGAGGGCAGAGGTGCGGGATGTGGACGAGATGTGTTGGAGGGCATCTTTAACCACGTGGGAAGGGAAATTGCGGTCCCTAAAGAAGGAGGCCATCTGGTGTGTTAGAGGAGCCTTCTACATCCATCAAAGTTTTACCTGCACATCCACTAATATCATTTATTGTATCAGTTGCTCCCGATGCGGTCTCCTCTACATTGGGGAGACTGGACGCCTCCTAGCAGAGCGCTTTAGAGAACATCTCTGGGACACCCGCACCAATCAACCACATCACCCTGTGGCCCAACATTTCAACTCCCCCTCCCACTCTGCCGAGGACATGGAGGTCCAGGGCCTCCTCCACCGCCACTCCCACGCCACCAGACGCCTGGAGGAAGAACGCCTCATCTTCCGCCTCGGGCGTGGACTTCAACAGTTTCATTTCCCCTCCCCCACCTCACCCCAGTTCCAAACTTCCAGCTCGGCACTGTCCCCATGACTTGTCCTACCTGCCTATCTTCTTTTCCACCTATCCACTCCACCCTTCTCCCTGACCTATCACCTTCATCCCCTCCCCCACTCACCTATTGTACTCTATGCTACTTTCTCCCCACCCCCACTATCCTCTCACTTATCTCTCCACCCTTCAGGCTCTCTGCCTCTATTCCTGATGAAGGGCTTTTGCGTGAAATGTCGATTTTCCTGCTCCTCAGATGCTGCCTGAACTGCTGTGCTTTTCCAGCACCACTCTAATCTAGACTCTACATTGGTGTTTACCAAGGAAGTACACTTTGCCAAAGCTGCGATTGAGATATAGATGAAAGTGAGGACTGCAGATGCTGGAGATTAGAGTCAAGAGTGTGGTGCTGGAAAAGCACAGCAGGTCAGGCAGCATCCAAGGAGCAGGAAAATCAACGTTTCGGGCAAAAGCCCTTCATCAGTTGAGATATAGGCTGAGATAAACAAAACTACACAAAGAGAAGGTGCTTGGAAAGTTGACACTGGTTAACTCATTAAGCCCATATAGATTACATTAAAAGCATAGAAGGTTGAAATTGTGGACAGTCCAGCTACATTCTTCTTTTAGATAGAGGAATAGATTGGAAAGCTAGAAAATTGTAAGCATTCCATGCTTATTCAAAAAAGAAGATAAACCTGACAGTGGCAGGAATAAGCATAAGAAAAAAGTACTTTCCAAACCTTTCAATTTTGAAGATTCACACTGGACTCTAAACGTTGGAACATAGAACATAGAACAATCCAGCGCAGAACAGGCCCTTTGGCCCTCGATGTTGCGCCGACCTGTGAACTATTCTCAGCTCATCCCCCTACACTATCCCAAAATCATCCATGTGCTTATCTGAGGATTGTTTAAATCTCCCTAATGTGGCTGAGTTGACTACATTAGCAGGTAGGGCATTCCACGCCCTTACCAATCTTTGCGCAAAGAACTTTCCTCTGACATCTGTCTTAAATCTATCACTCCTCTATTTGTAGTTCTGCCCCCTTGTATACGCTAACATTGTCATCCTAGGAAAAAGTATTTCACGGTCTACCCTATCTAATCCTCTGATCATCCTATATGTCTCTATCAAATCTCCCCTTAGCCTTCTTCTTTCCAATGAGAATAGACCCAAGTCTCTCAGCCTTTCCTCATAAGACCTTCCCTCCAGACCAGGCAATATCCTGGTAAATCTCCTCTGCACCTTTTCCAATGCTTCCACATCCTTTCTGTAATGGGGCGACCAGAACTGTACATAATATTCCAAGTGTGGCCGCACCAGCGTTTTGTATAGTTGCAGCATGATATTGTGGTTCTGGAACTCAATCCCTCTACAATGAAACCTAACACACTGTATGCCTTCTTAACAGCACTACCCACCTGAGGGGAACTTTCAGGGATCTATGCACATGGACTCCAAGATCCCTCTGCACATCCACACTACCCAGAATCTTTCCATTGACCCAGTACTCTGTCTTCCTGTTATTCTTCCCAAAGTGCATCACCTCACATTTAGCTACATTGAACTCCATTTGCCACCTCTCAGCCCAATTCTGCAGTTTATCCAAATCCCCCTGCAACCTGTAACATTCTTTCAAATTGTCCACTACTCCACCGACTTTAGTGTCATCTGCAAATTTACTAATTCATCCACCTATGCCTGGTTCTAAGTCGTTTATAAAAATGACAAACAGCAGTGGTCCCAAAACAGATCCTTGTGGCATACCTCTAGTAACTGGATTCCAGGCTGAATATTTTCCATCAACCACCACTCGCTGCCTTCTTTCAGAAAGCCAGTTTCTAATCCAAACTGCTAAATCACCCTCAATTCCATGCCTCTGCATTTTCTCCATCAGCCTACCATTGGAACCTTATCAAAGGCTTTACCGAAGTCCATCTATACCACATCAACTGCCCTACCCTCATCTACATGCTTGGCCATCTTCTCAAAAGACTCAATGAGGTTTGTGAGACACGACTTGCCCTTGACGATACCAGGTTGACTATCTGAAATCAAATTGTTGCTTGCTATATGATTATAAATCTTATCTCTTATAATCCTTTCCAAAACCTTTCCTACAACAGAAGTAAGGCTCAATGGTCTATAATACCTGGGTCATCTCTGCTGCCCTTCTTGAACAATGGTACAACATTTGCAATTCTCCAGTCCTCAGGTACTAAACCTGTAGAAAATGACAACTCAAATATCAAAGACAAAGGCTCTGCTATCTCCTCCGTGGCTTCCCAGAGAATCCTTGGATAAATCCAATCCGGCCCAGGGGATTTGTCTACTTTCACTCCTTCTAGAATTGATATCACCTGTGTGTAACTAACCTCGATTCTTTCTAGTCTAATATCTCATACCTCATTCTTGTCCTCTACAATATTTTCCTTTTCCTGAGTGAACACCGATGAAAAATGTTCATTTAGCACCTCTCCGATCTCTACAGGGTCCACACTCAATTTCCCACTTCTGTCTTTGACTAGCCCTATTCCTACCCTAATCATCCTTTTATTCCTCACATATCTATAGAAAGCTTTAGGGTTCTCCTTTATTCTATTTGCTAAAGACTGCTCGCGTCCTCTCTTTGCTCTTCTTAACTCTTAATTCTGTTTCTCTCCCTACAGATGCTGCCCGGCCTGCTGAGTTTCTCCAGCTTTCTCTGCATTTGTGAAATGACAGGTCAGTCAGTTTAGCATCAATAGGGAAAGCTTTTAGAAACAATAATTTAGCAGATGGCTAACAGTTGGTTAGACAAGATCAAACAATAAAGGATTTGCCTGAATTTGGTTTTGCACGGAGATTTGTTTCATGAGGTAACAGAGAGAATGGATGAAGTGCAGTTGATATTGTATGTATTGACTTTCACAAGGATTTGAATAGCTAAACCCCATTGGAAGAATTATTAACAAAACTGAAACCTATAGGATAAAGGGGCAAGAATATGATGGATAGAAATTTTGCTAAGAGATAGAAAATAGAGTTGTGTCGCTCCCTCAGATTTTCTTTCTATGTATGCGCAAAATGTTATGCATGTTGATGTAATGTGTTAATGCATAGCATCAGGAAAGACAAAAAGAAATACAATTTGCCTTCATTTTGACATTGCTGCTAAAAGGTCGCTCAGTAAGTAACTTTCATAAGCCGACAAGGACAATGTCTCTTCTCAGCATAAACACATTCAAATTTAGTTGTATTCACGTTTATTAATTAGCGTATCATTTAATTCTGAAGTATTTTGATGATGTGAAAAGTTCCAAAAAACTCAAGACTGTATCAAAAAAAGAGCTTGCATTTAAGCAGCACATTACATTTCACTACCTCAGCACATTCCAAGGTGCTGGGAGGGTGGCCATGAGCTGTCCTTTTTGAATCGCTCTAGTTCGCACACTCACACATAAGGCATGAGGTAGTGGAGGGCTCTTAGTGCTTGTAAAATTACACGCCATGAAAATGGTCTCAGCAAAGTAGGAGAGATGATTTTGAAGTCCCAGTTGTGGCACTTGCTCTTTAAATTGGCAGCTTGCTGGGACCTTCACACAACAGCATCACTTGGGATTAGCAGGAAGCAGTCCTGACTGCCAGGGCAGAAATGCGAGGCGAGACTGGGCTCAGCAAAGCTCTGATTCATTTCTCAGTGGGACAACAGAAACACTGGCATCCAGCCAAAATTTCATTCTTAACAATGAGCTGGAGAGAGCAACAGTGATGTTAATGGCTTGGACATAATCCAAGTTTGATTCCCATTTGATAAACTGTTTACTCAGCTGTAAAGGACATTAGATCGCATCCTATTTCACTTTTCTTAACTGTGATTTCTTGTTTTGCATTTTCATCTGTGTAGTTTGAATTAATCTTCATCAAACTGACATATTTCTTTAATTTTAAGAAGAACTTTGAAAGTACTGGCAAAAGGACAAGTAGTTCATGATAGATTCTGAAATAGGATTCATGTTGATGGCTTAAATTCCCCATAAGGTTTTGCTTTGAAACATTTTAGTACAATGCCATGTTTTACTCCATACTGTTGTTTCCCTTTTATTCATTCATGGGATTTGGCAATCGCTGGCTCGGTCAACATTTATTGTCTCTCTGAATTTGCCCACAAATAGAGGTGAACTGCCTTTATGAACCATCACAGCCTTCGAAATGGAGACACACTCAGAGTGCTTTTAGAGAGGGAGTAGCAGGAATTAGATCCGGACGTAGTCGTAATGTCTTTGACCTCACAATCTATAGGCTGAACCTAACTTTCTGCTGATTGGCCTTAAATTTTACCATGTAGCTTAAATTTAAACTCAGTTTCTTCATCCAGAGGGTAATTATTCTGCCAAATTCATTCCTGCAGAAGGCTGTGAAGGTGGTTCAATCATGGCTTCCAAAAGGAAGCGGAATAATTATATAATGAGAAAAAAAAGAAATTTGAGGGCTATGTGGAAAGGCAGGAAAATGAGACTCACTGGCATGTGCTTGCAGGAAGTGGCATGGAAATGATAGGTTCAATAGCCTTCCCCTTTGTTGTAACCATTCCACGATTCATTGGCTACATTTTTACATAGTGGATTTGCAAAGTTCCCCATGGTCGCCTTCCCACTTGTCCTCCAGCCCGCCCTGACCTGTCCACAGTTCTACAGTGGGACAGGCAAGGCTACATCTATTTGGGGCCAAAGCGGCCAATTAGTGACCATCAAAGGCTGATTCTCACCCAGGACTTAATTCTCGGCCTGATTGGAAGAGCTCGGCAGAAAGTGGGGAGGTATCCAGGAAACAAGCCTGCCCAGGCCTTGGGCATGCAGAAATCAATCAGCTCCCTTCAACATCAGGAGACTCCATCCACATGACCACCCTTTCTGCCCACTTAACAAGGTGTAGCCTCTAAGGTTGCCACACCCCCACCACCATGCCAGCTTGCCAATCCCATCCCTAAACTTCCCAATAGGCATCACCTTCATTCCCCAACCTGTGACCCTCACATTTACCTGGACCCCAGGATCTTAATGCTCCTTGTCTTGTCCACTGCATTGACTCTTGCTGCTTGGTCTGGAGGGCTATTGGGTGATCATTTTGGCTAGCAGCTCTCTGAAATGAGAAATCCTCCGATATGACAGGTGAAAGTGCCACCAGCAACCAATAACGGTGAGAGTCACCCAGCATCAATGGTGATCTCTTCTATACTGATGTACAAGTGTCAGGCTGGGAAACCCTACCATCTCAAACACCCAGATCCAAGTTGTTACAATTGAGTGGTTCCTGCATTTCAGATAGAGTTCAGAGCCCAGAAGGTTTAAAAAAAATGTCAGCAAAATGTGTGAATGATGCATTCTAGTTTGACTCGACTTGAAGACTTCAAAATGGAGGTCCAATGTGCATGTTCACTTTCAAACAAATGTAAAGGTAAAGTCAAAACAAAACCAAAAATTGGTGGAAAAACTCAGCAGGTCTGGCAGCATCTGTGGAGAGAAATCAGAGTTAACCTTTCAGGTTGAGTGACCCAACACAGTTCTAAGTTCTGAGGAAGGGTAACTCGACCTGAAATGTTAACTCTAATTTCCCTCCACAGATACTGCCAGACCTGCTGAGTTTTTCCAGGAATTTCTGTTTTTGTTCCTGATTTACATCATCCGTAATTCTTTCGGTCTTTATTAAAGGTACAGTCTTACGAGACATTAGAGAGAAATGACTGGTGATCGTTTAAGGTAAAAGTGAGGACTGCAGATGCTGGAGATCAGAGTCTAGATTAGAGTGGTGCTGGCAAAGCACAGCAGGTCAGGCAGCATCCGAGGGCTCACTGGGACCAGAGGGACAACCTGTCTATGAAGCCACAGGATATTGGAAGGGTGTTGAATGAATACTTCTCTTTGGTCTTCACTCTGGAAAAGGAGAATGTACATATGGAATTCAGGAAAAGGGACTGCAAGGAACTGGCACAGTTTGATATAAGAAATGGGAAGTTATGTTCAGCTTAAAAACAGACAGATCCTTTCTCACTTCCTTTTCGACATGACCATCCTTGGTCTCATCTAATGCCACAATGAGTCAGATTGCAAATTGGAGGAACAACACCTCATCTTCCACCTGGGCAGTCTACAGCCCAGAGGATTCAACACTGAGTTCTCCAATTTCAAATAACCTCCTTTTCCATCCCCCGACTCCCTTCCCAGCCCCTCCATTCCATTCCTCCTTCCTTCTGGCTACCAACCGGATTCATTCCTTCCATCGAACAACCAGATCGTACCCTCTACCTGTCTTCACCTATCCCCAGGAGAAAGTGAGAACTGCAGATGCTGGAGATCAGAGGTGAAAATGTGTTGCTGGAAAAGCGCAGCAGGTCAGGCAGCATCCAAGGAGCAGGAGAATCGACGTTTCGGGCATCAGCCCTTCTTCAGGAATCCTGAAGAAGGGCTGATGCCCGAAACGGCGATTCTCATGTTCCTTGGATGCTGCCTGACCTGCTGCGCTTTTCCAGCAACACATTTTCAGTTCACCTATCCCCACCTCACCACCTGTCCCTGCCACCCCCTTTATCTGCAGCTCCCCTTACACCCACCCCAGTCCTGAAGAAGGATTACACCCAAAACATTGACTTCTCCACCTTCTGAGGCTGCCTGGCTTGCTGTGTTCTTCCATCCTCCTGCTTATCTACCTTGGATTCCACCAATTGCAGATTTTGTTTTGTCTCTAGACAAATCCCCTGGTTGGAATTTATTGTGTCCCAGGCTGCTGTGGGAGACAAGGCAGGAAATTGCTAGAGCTCTGACACAGAGCTCTTTGTGGGCGGCACGGTGGCACAGTGGTTAGCACTGCTGCCTCACAGCGCCAGAGATCCTGGTTCAATTCCCGCCTCAGGCGACTAACTGTGTGGAGTTTGCACGTTCTCCCCGTGTCTGCGTGGGTTTCTCCGGGTTTCCTCCGGGTTTCCTCCGGGTGCTCCGGTTTCCTCCCACAGTCCAAAGATGTGCAGGTCAGGTGAATTGGCCATGCTAAATTGCCCGTAGTGTTAGGTAAGGGGTAAATGTAGGGGTATGGGTGGGTTGCGCTTCGGCGGGGCGGTGTGGACTTGTTGGGCCGAAGGGCCTGTTTCCACACTGTAAGTAATCTAATCAGATGTTGAATTCCTCTCTGACCACGTAGAGGTGCCAGAGTACTGGAGGATAGCTAATGTCGTCCAACTTTTAAGAAGGGTGGTAGTGATGAACCAGGAAATTACAGACTGGTGAGTCACACAACCGTGATAGGGAAACTACTGGAGAAAATTCTGAAGGAGCAAATTAATATCCTTTTGGCAAGGCATGGGTTAATTAGGGATAGCTTTGTCGGAGGGAGGTCATGCTTAACAAACGTTAGAATTTTTTGAAAATGTGATTAAGTGTGTGGATGAGGGAAATTCTGTTGATGTAGTTTATATAGCAAACCCTTTTGACAAGGTCCCACATTGGAGACTGATTGAGATGGTTAAAGCACATGACTTTAGAGACATTTAGCAAGATATATCAGAGACTGGCTTAGTGAGAGAACACAAAAGATAGTGTAGAAATCTGTTTGAGTGACAGGAGGCTGGTATCCAGTGCGAGTGTAACACAAGGATCAGTACTGGGACACTTATTGTTTGTTAAAAATATAAATGATATAGATGAAAATGTTGGGGGAACATTAAGCACATTTGCAAATGATACCAAGATTGATAAAGTGGTCAATAACAAAGAAGATGATTGTAAGTTACAGGAAGAAGTGGATGTAACCTTGATAAGTGCGAGGTGATACACTGTGGAGCAAATAAACAAGATGAGGGAGTATTTAATGAATGGCGTTAAATACTAGTTGGTTAGAGGAACAGAGGAGATCTTGGGGTAATTATTCACAGATTCTTGAAGTCAGCAGAGCACGTGAATCGGATAGTTAAGAAAGCATTTGGGCACTTGCTTTCATCAGTCGTGGCACAGAGTATAAGAGCAAGGAGGTAATGTTCCCCTTGGCTGTAGGGTCAATCACAAGAGGACATAGCTTTAGGAGGTTCAGAGGGGATTTTGGGAAAAAAACGTTTTCACTCAGTGGATGGTGCAATCTGGAATGTGCTGCCTGGGAAGGTAGTGGAGGCTGGAAACTTTACAACCTTTAACAAATATTTGGATCAGTACTTCAAATATCATATCATTCAACAATATGGGACAAGCGCAGGCAATTCGTGTGCTTTTAATGGCTGAAATGTCGGTGCAGACTTGATGGGCCAAAGGACTTTTCTGCACTGTATGAATCTATCTCGATGATGTCTCACATCAGCCAAGTACTTTTCTTCCTCCAATTCTCACCTCTTGTGTCTCTCCGACTTGGTTGCCACCATCAGTGATGGATGTTCCTACAGTTACTGATACACTTGCTCTTAAAATCCTTCCATCTTTCTATTGTCCTCTGTAATTAAGTTGCTTTGTATGACAGGACACTATGGCTGCCTGTAATGATTTCAATGTCCTTGACAAAAATCCTTTACATCAGATTCGAATCTAGCTGAGGATTAGGTCCAGATATAATACTCCAGGCTGAGCCCTTTCATGTACATGTGTGGTGCTAAATTTTTATCATATTTTAAAACAGTTCAATTATTTAAATTTGTTTTTGATATGTGTCTGTTATGTTTTAGCATTTGCCTTCAGACTTTTGAGACCTTTAGCCTCATCTACATTTCGTCTACTCTGCTGATGGCAGGAATTCTCTCAAAGACCACTTTACTGCGTGTGAAATATCATTGGTGAGCCATCTACCAGGCCAGCAGCAAATGCCACATAGGGATAGAGTCAGCAGGACAGCAGGGAGGAATCATCAGGATTATAGAATTGGAAGTGAGCACTTATCCCAATCCAAGTTCAGAAAAACTTTTCAGAGTAAAGGCTTGGCTGCCCATTAATAATTTTTACGTCAGGTCCACCAGCAGGCACAAGGCCTTAAATACACATTTACCAGCTCTGTTTACAGAAGCTGTCTGAGAGGCTGAAATAATAAGACTGTGGATCCAGGGACTCACTTGTAGCAGACACAATACCTGCACAGAATGGGTGCAGTCACTAAACTGGCATGATTTCTACCTGTTTTGTTCAGAAAAAGGTACAGCATGTACGAAGATCTGTTGTCTTTTAGCTGTACCTTCACTGTTTATTTAACCACTTAATAACCTATCCAGAATTTATTTGAGTAAATAGTGATTCCTCAATTAGAAAAAAACAAACTAAGTTGACACACTTATACACTTAATGGTAAGGTCCTAGGGAGTGTTGCTGAACAGAGAGACCTTGGAGTGCAGGTTCATAGCTCCTAGTTGCAGGTGGATGGGATAGTGAAGAAGGCGTTTGGTATGGCTTTCCTTTATTGGTCAGAGTATTGAGTATAGGAGTTGCGAGGTCATGTTGCGGCTGTACAGGACATTGGTTAGGCCACTGTTGGAATACTGCGTGCAATTCTGGTCTTCTTCCTATCGGAAAGATGTTATGAAACTTGAAATGGTTCAGAAAAGATTTACAAGGATGTTGCCAGAGTTGGAGGATCTGAGCTATAGGGAGAGGCTGAACAGGCTGGGTCTGTTTTCCCTGGAGCATCGGAGGCTGAAGGGTGACCTTATAGAGGTTTACAAAATTATGAGGGGCATGGACAGGATAAATGGACAAAGTCTTTTCCCTGGGGTCGGGGAGTCCAGAACTAGAGTGAGAGGGGAAAGATATGAAAGAGACTTAAGGGGCAACTTCTTCACGCAGAGGGTGGTACGTGTATGGAATGCGTTGCCAGAGGAAGTGGTGGAGACTGGTACAATTGCAACATTTAAGAGGCATCTGGATGGTATATGAATAGGAAGGGTTTGGAGGGATATGGGCCAGGTGCTGGCAGGTGGGACTAGATTGGGTTGGGATATCTGGTCGGCATGGACAGGTTGGACCGAAGGGTCTGTTTCCATGCTGTACATCTCTATGACACTATGACTCTATTTGGTTTGTTTTGAGAGTGTAAAGATTTTGCTGTAACTGTTAAATTATTTTGTATTCTGTCTGTTTGTTTTGTATTATAGAGCGGCAGCAACCTCCGGGTACTCGGTCTGGTGAAGTCAGATGAGGGTTTTTACCAGTGTGTGGCAGAGAATGATGTTGGGAATGTGCAGACCAGCGGACAGCTAATCATTCCAGAACCCGGTAAGACAACATAATCCTTGACACTTCCCTGCAATTTTCTCTCTTGTTTTTATTTTTCCTTTGTAATGACAAAGTGATAGTTTTGGAAGAAAGAATCATTAATGCTGTTACATTCTGTTGTATCTTGTAACAAGTTCAAAGTAATCGCTCTTTTAGACAATGTTGTAAGTTTCTTTGAGTGTATTTCCCAGATCAAGCTGCATGCTGCAGATTTAGACTTGTTATTGCCCACTACCTGGACACTGACGACAGTCCAACAGGTCCTTGATTTATGAACAAAGTGTCTAACTTATGAATGTTAGTACTTATGAATGTTATCCCAAACAGGGTGTAATTTTAAAGATCTGAATGTTTCTTGTACTAGCAAGTGGCTCTTTTATATTGTCCTCCATTGTGTTCTGACTTGTTTACAAATCAAGTAGTGAACAGGCTCAAGAGCAGAACTCATTCACCACCCAGGGACTGTCCAGAATCATAGAATCCCTATAGCATGGAAACAGCCTCTTCAACCCAACAAGTCCACTCTGGCCCTCCGAAAAGTATCCCACCCAAACCCATTCCCCTACATTTACCCCCCAACTAACACATCCCTGGACACCACAGGCAATTTAGCATGGCCAATTCACCTAACCTGCACATCTTTGGACTGTGAGGAAACCAGAGGAAACCCACACAAACACAGGGAGAATGTGCAAACTCCACACAGACAGTCACCCGAGACTGAAATCGAACCTAGGTCACTGGTGCTGTGAGGCAGCAGTGCTCGTCACTGAGCTACCATGCCACCTCTAATGATTGATGTGGCATCTTAAATGCTTAGATATATTAATATAACTTTACAGTTAGAAACTCTTTACCGATAATACAACACATTAATTCAAACCACAATATTACACAAGTTGTTTGCACAAAGTGTCTAATTTAAGAAAAATGTTCTACTTGAATTCTTTATTTATTGAATTCAGTTAGCAGTGGCACTTCACACAGATTGCTCTGTATATTGATAAAGTCTTGGGCAGTTTGGTCACATTATGGGTTGAGGCTCTCAGATCTTTAATTGGAAAATGGGAGCTTAAATTTGACAAGGATGTTGGGTCGGGGTTTTCAGTGTCAGTGGGTAGGACTGAGGTAGGCTGTGACAAATGAACAGTTATAAGAAGAAATTTAAATCGATATTGTAATATAATTTCTCAGTTTAATTTTTTATCCAAAAGAAGGCGTAATACTCTCTTGGTGCTACAAAATATTGCAGTACTCTCTCGGCGCTACAATTGAAGTGCTCAACCTACAAAGCATGGTGGCTCAGTGGTTAGCACTGCTGCCTCACAGTACCAAAGACCTGGATGGTGTGGAGTTTGCACATTCTTCCCGTATCTGCGTGAGTTTCCTCCGGATGCTCTGGTTTCCTCTCATAATCCAAAGATGTGCAGGTCAGGTGGATTGGCTATGGCAAATGCAAAATTACATGAATAGGGAAGGGGGTGGGGGCTGCAGGTGGAGGTGTGTGGGTCTGGGTATGATGCTCTTCAGAGAGTCTGTGGAGAATCAATAGGCTAAATGGCCTTCTATGATACACTGAAAGTCCCTGCATTGAGATTTGATTGCGTAATTAGTTCAGTGTGGGACCCAGCAACTGGTCTCACAGGGGCTTGCCATGCTTTTGCTGAAAGGGTGGGATAGGGCTGGTGTCCTCAGGTCAGAGGTTCAGGGTGTGCCTGGACACCCAGGCCAGGAGCAGCACTGCTGCTAATGATTTTTGTCCCTGTTGTGGTTCAGAGGCAGGAATGCTGCTGCCATGAGGAGCTTGAGCCCAAAAGCCAAGGCTGACAGGATATGAAAGGTGTATTGCACATGTTTGAAGGTATCTTCTTTCACCTTTAAACCGAAGCACCATCTACCTGTTAGATGGATGTAACAATCTCATGGGAGTTATCCTCATGTCCTGACCAATATTTATCCCTCAATCAACATCACAGAATCAGATTACCTGGTTGTTATTGTGTTGCTGTTTCTGGGAATTTGGTTTGCTCCGATTGGCTGCTGTGTTTCCAGCATTACAACAGTGGGCAGACATTAAAAGTGCTTTACTAACTGAAAGGGATTTGACAAAGTTTGTGGTTGTCAGAAGTGCTATATAAATGCAAGTCTTCCCTCTTTCTTCCTTAATGCTGGAGCTGGAGGAACTAATCTTTTAAGAAGTTTCAGACTGTGATATTGTTCCTTCAAAATGACACTAAAGTCAGTGGAGAAGTGGACAGTTTGGAAGAATGTTACAGGTTGCAGGGAGACTTGGGTAAACTGCAGAATTTTGCTGGGAGGTGGCAATTGGAGGCAGAATACTGGGTCAATGGAAAGATTCTTGGTAGTGTGGATGTGCAGAGGGATCTTGGAGTCCATGTACATCGATCCCTGAAAGTTGCCACCCAGGTTGATAGTGCTGTTAAGAAGGCATACAGTGTGTTAGGTTTCATTGGTAGAGGGACTGAGTTCTGAAGCTGCAATAGCATGCTGCAACTAAAGAAAACGCTAGTGCGGCTGCACTTGGAATATTGTGTACAGTTCTGGTCACCATATTTCGGGAAGGATGTGGAAGCATTGGAAAAGGTGCAGAGGAGATTTACCAGGATGTTGCCTGGTCTGGAGGGAAGGTCTTATGAGGAAAGGCTGAGAGACTTGGGTCTGTTTTCATTGGATTGAAGAAGACTAAGAGAGAATTTGATAGAGACGTACAGGATGATCAGAGGATTAGATAGTGTAGACAATGAAAGTCTAAACTAAAAGCAAATTACTGCAGATGCTGGAATCTGAAACCAAAAGAGAAAATGCTGGAAAATCTCAGCAGGTCTGGCAGCATCTGTAAGGAGAGAAAAGAGCTGACGTTTTGAGTCAAAGTGGTAGACAGTGAAAGTCTTTTTCCTAGGATGATGACATCAGCTTGTACGAGGAGGCACAACTACAAATTGAGGGGTGATAGATTTAAGACAGATGTCAAGGGCAGGTTCTTTACTCAGAGAGTGATAAGGACATGGAATCCTCTGCTTGCCAATGTAGCTAACTCAGCCACATTAGGGAGATTTAAACAATCCTTGGATAAGCACATGGATGATGATGGGAGAGTGTAGGGGGATGAGCTGAGAATAGTTCACAGGTCAGTGCAGCATTGAGGGCTGAAGGGCCTGTTCTGCGCTGTATTGTTCTATGTTCTATGTTCTAAAAGGCTGCCGATAACCGCTCCCTTTAAATACAGAAGTCATGCAGAAGTCAGGTGACGATGGAGCAGCGCTCTGAAAGCATGTTATTTTAAATATATCTGATGGACTACAACCTGGTGTCATGTGACTTCTGAAGTTGTCCATCCCAGTCTAACACCGGCATCTCCTCTTCATGACCCTTTAAATATGTTGCCGAAAATTCACTGCAATTGCTGAGGAGCTTTCTGCATGGAGAATTTGGGTCTCTGTGTTTTGGTAACTGTGGTGATGGGCCTTATTCCCTAAACAGAGAACCTAGAGAATGATTTTCTTTGTCTGTCTGGAAACAAAGAGTCAGATTCAGTCAGTACCTTATAAAGCAACAATAGATCTGGGAATGATTCTGTCCCAATTGTTACTTCAGAAATTTTCAAGAGTTGCCAAGAGCAGCTGACTGTGCAGCTTCCTGCAACAAATTGCCCGCTGGTGGATGGACAGCTTTCAAATCTGAGTACCCTGGGATTCACAAGTCAATGTTGTACTGCCATAAGAGGAGAAGGCACTGAAGCATCTAGCCTGCTGTTTTGTGGTCACTATCCATCTAATTGGATAGATAGAACTGGGAACCTTCAGATACCTCTGGAAAGGAAACAAATTGTGGGGCAAGTGGAACAACATACTTCGCTGAGAGACCTCTGGGCAGGACACAAGAAAAATGTTGTCATCCGATAATAATCTTGCTCTAATCTCTTTCTCTCTCACTGTCACAACTTTCCTCAATTCACTCAAAATAATATGAATGTGAATAGCACACACCTTTAATGTTCCTCTTTAATTCTGAATGTGTCATAAGGATATACAGCACGGGAACAGACACTTTGGTTCAACTCGCCCATGCCGAACAGACATCCTAAATAAATCTGTGCTGCTGAATTAGTTTTCCTCCCTGCATCCTCCCTGAATCAGAACTGAATGTCTTATCTGACTTTCTCTACTCTCGGCTATTCTTCATTCTTTCAGTATTCCATTCACACTGGAATCAGCTGGCTGTTATAAGTTAAGCTTGTTGTCACTAAATAATGGCTGAAAACTGTGCATGTTATGAATTGAAGGACTGGTTGAGAACACTAATTCTCAGACTGGGCTCCTCGATCATTATTTCCTGATTTATTTTGATTTCTGTGCTACCTGTTTAGAGATTGCTTGTGTCCCACACTGACCATCTAATTAATTCTCTTGACTTCAATAAACACAGAAGGTCATGGATAGAAATTAATAGAGGTGGGAGGAGAAGGAATAGGCATTTCCCAGTCCCTTTGTCAAATTGATCTTTGATTTCCTCTGCTTTTGAAACTTGAGACCAAAATGTTGTTCCATATCTCATAGAATGTTTTGCCAAAGGAGCTACTAAAAGCAGGCTAACTCAACTATTAAACAGAGAAAGCACAAACCCAGAACATTTAATTCAGTCCTTTGGCCTGGTTTCAGGACTATTTTAAAGATTGTTTCTTGGGACATAGGCACTGTTGACAAGGGCAGCATTTGTTGTGCATCCCTACTTGTGCTTCTGGAAGTGCTGGGGACAAACTGCCTTCTGGAACCATTGTAGTCCATCAAATAAGGGGAATATAGATGGAAACATTGGGATTGAAATGATTTGATTTGATTAATTATTGTACCATGTACTGAGATACAGTGAAAAGTATTGTGTTGCACGCTAACCAGGCAAATCGTACCTTACATAAGTACATCAGGAAAGTACAACAGAATGCAAAATATACCTTTGCTGCTACAGAGAAGATGCAGAGAAAGATCAACTCTGATATATGAAAGGTCTGTTCATAACTCTGATAACAGTAGGGAAAAAGCTGTACTTGAATCTGTTGGCACGTGTTTATAAACTTTTGTATCTTCTGCCCGATGCAAGAGGCTGGAAGACAGTATAACCAGTGTGGGAGGACTCTTCAATTATGTTAGCTGCTTTCCTGAGATAGTGGGAAATGTACATGGAGTCACTGGAAGAAGGGCTGGTTTTCTGATGGACTGGGCTGCATTCAAAACTCTCTGTAATTTCTTGCAGTCTTGGGCAGAGCAGTGGCCATATTAAGCTATGATGCATCTGGATAGAATGCTTACTGTGGTGCATTGATATAAATTGGTAAGAGTCCCTGTGGACATGTCAAATTTCCTTAACCTTCTGGGGAAAAAGAGGCATGGGTGTGCTTTCTTGACTTTGATGTTGATGTGGATGGATCAGGGCAGATCATTGGTGATCTTTACTCCTGGGAACTTGAAGCTCTTGGCCATCTCCACCTCAGCACATTTGATACAGACAGGGGAGTGTCCTCCACTCTGCTTCCTGAGGTTAATGACCAGGACCTTCATTTTGACGACATCGAAGGTGACATTGTTGTCTTTACACCATGCCTCTAAGCTCTCTGTCTCTTTTCTGTGCTCTGTCTAGTCATTGTTTGAGATCCATCCTACTACGGTGGTGTGATCAGCAAAGTTATAAATGGAGTTAGAGCTGAATTTGACCACAGTCATGAGTTTATAAAGGGTATAGTAGGGGCTGAGTACACAGCCTTGCGGGGCAGCGGTATTGAGGATTATTGGGGAGAAGGTGTTGTGGCTGCTTCTTATTGATTGTGGTCAGCGAGTTAGGGATCCAATTGCAGCGGAGTCCTAGGCCTTAGAGTTTGGAGGTGAAATTATGGTATTGAAGTCAGTTGAAGCCAGTGTAGGGTCAGATTCAAGAACAGCTTCTTCCCCACTAACGTCAATAATTTGGAGTCTGGCATTAATATCCTTTTTATCCAGATGTTCCAGAGGTGAGTGTAGGGTCAGGGAGATGGTGTCTACTGTGGACCTGTTGTGACAGCAGGTGAATAGTTCTGGATCAAAACAATCTATGGGCAGCACGGTGGCACAGTGGTTAGCACTTTAGCATCACAGCACCAGAGACCCAGGTTCAATTCCCCCCTCAGGCTGCTCTCTGTGTGGAGTTTGAACATTCTCCCCGTGTCTGTGTGGGTTTCCTCCGGGTGCTCCGGTTTCCTCCCACAATCCAAAAAATGTGCAGGTTAGGTGAATTGGCCATGCTAAATTGCCCATAGTGTCAGGTGAAGGGGTAAATGTAGGGGAATGGGTCTGGGTGGGTTGCGCTTCGGTGGGTCGGTGTGGACTTGTTGGGCTGAAGGGCCTGTTTCCACACTGTAAGTAATCTAATCTAATCTGAGAGGCTGAGGCTGATATGTGCCATTACTAACTCCCCTCCTGCAGCACTTCATGACTGTCCTGGAGCTGCAGTTACTGTACAAATGTTACGAAAATATTTCAGAAACCTCATTGATGCTTCTAAGTGGAGGTTTGCACTACATATCCAGCAGCTGCACCATCCAGGAGGATACAGTGGCATTGTGGTAATACCAGAGGAATTGGTAATCTAAAGGCCCTGGCTATGGCTAATAATCTGGTAGAATTTCGGTTCAACTAATAAATAAAAGTGGAATTGAAACCTAGTCTCAGAAATGGTGACCATGAAACTATCATCAATTGTTGTAAAAACCCTTCCAGTTCTCTAACGTTCTTCAGGAAAGAAAGCTGCTGTCCTTGCTTTGTCTGGCCTACATGTGATTCCAGACCAATAGTGACGTGTTGACTCTTAACTGCCCTCTGCAATAATGGTCTAGTACGCCATTCTGTTCAAGAGCAATTAGGATTCGGCCACAAATGTTGGCGTTCCCAGTGATGCCCACATCTCATGGAAGAAATAAAAAGAAAATTAAGGTAAAAGAGTGGAAGTAACCCCAAAGAGTCATTAAATTTGGAGGAGATTTTGAATATCACTCTTTATGATAATGTTGCAGGATCTGTATTTCACCACTAGAGGGAAAATTAGCATTCCCTCTGCAACTCACTGGAAGCCTCTGGTGGCTGAGTCTGTTTGTTTGAGGAATCACTGTAAGAAAGATATGTTGACAAAATATTATGAAGGAAAATACTTTGGAGTCTGTAAATAGTGTACACTATCAAAAGAGGAAGATAGTCCCTTGGAAGGAATGATTGTTTGCACTGTAAGTAACTGTGCGCTGCATGTAAGGCTGATAAAAGATCATCGACCCTGAAGCATTAACTTTGTTTCTCTCCACCGATGTTGCTTGAGCTACTGAGTTTTCCAGCTGTTTTGATCATTTTCCTTGGGTTTCCAGAATTTGCAGTATCACGCTTTTGTAAAATGTTAGACTGTTACTGCCCTTTCTAAGCTGTAATTACCACTTACTGATTAAGAACCACTTACTGATTATTTGTATTTTTCAGCAAAATATTCCATATGGACAAATCTTCTTAATTTTATAAATGAAGAGAAACAAATTTTGTTTTATACAGCACCCAAAAAGTGCCTTGGGATGTTTAGTGATGTTGAAGGTTCTTTGTAACTACAGATTTTGTGGTTGTTACTCCAGCAAAGATTGACAGAACAACAGTCCAACAATGTTGATAAGAATAGGCAATGAGGAGGTAATTTAAGAAGCTGTATAGTGTGCAGGTCATGACAGCAAGGGAAGATTGAGGAAAGCAAATAGAGTTTTCAGATAAAAAAACAGAAAATATTGGAAATGCAAAAAATATCAGTCATCGTCCATTAAAGAAGAAGATGGTTTAAATATCAAGAATGCAAATGCTGCCTTTGGCCTCCTGAAAAAGAATGGATTAGAGTAAGTTACTTGTGTATGATCTTGAACTTAAATGATGAAAATCAAGTAAATAAGCTGGATCTGATACAATGCAGTTTCATGGGTTTGAGTCAATGTTGAGGACTCACAGACAATTCCCTCCTGACTGTATCCTACCTCTGTGTTACTACCTCTGGATGGTGATGGTGTAGTCTAGGACATTATCTGTTAGGTACAATTCTTTGAGTACAACTATGTTGGGCTGTTGCTTGACTGTGAGACAGTTCAGCAAATTTTGACACCAGCTCACCAATATTATTAAGGAGGACTTTGCTGAGTCGGCAGGATTGACCTTGTCATCATTTCAGTTGCCTAGGTCAATGCAGGTGGTCTATCTATTTCCCTCTTTTGTTTAGCCTTTATAGCAGTTTGATATATCTGAGTGTGTTGGAGGGCCATTTTAGAGTTAACCATATTGCTGTGGGCCTGGAGTCGCATGCAGGCCAGACTAGGTGATGGCAAATTAGTGAACCAGGTGTATTTTCAAAACAGTTGACAATGGTTTCACAGTCACTATTAGGCATTTAATTCCATATTCAATTGTGTAACAACAGGGAACTGAAGAGTATTGGATAAACAAATTATTGAAGATGTCAAGGATACTTGGTTCAGGAGTAGTGGTGGATCGTGCAGAGGATTTTTACAGGCAAGGCAGCAGGGCGAATAAATCTGGAGAGAAATTAAAGAAGGCAGCATTGCTCTCCTCAGAATGAAAAGACTAGAGGAGGTATAACAGGAGTGGTCTAAAATCATGACAACATTGATATAGTGAGGAGAAGGTGTTTCAGCAGAAGAGTTGGTAATAAGAGGTCACAGACTTCAGACTTTTTGCAAAGAAAATAGAAGGGATGACCATTTTCATTTACATAGTCAGTTGTGGTAAATTGCAACTCAGTGTTTAATTAGATGAGGGAAGCAGTCAACATTTACTTTCAAGTGAGAATTAGGCAAATACTTGCAGGGCCATGCGAATGAATAGAGGATGGAAACATTAAAAAATGCTTTCAAATAACCACTATAGGTGCAAAGTACAAGGGCTTGAATAACTTCTATCTGTACTGTCTGATTTTATTAAAAGCTCACCCACTGATAGGATATGTTTGCAAAATCACCTCTGTTGTATCAATGCACTGCTTGCTAAATTTATAAGAGCGCACAGATGAGATTTTGCCATTTAGGGTAACATATTGTGTGTGCAATTGTAGGATGATTGGAAACAGAAATTCTGCTCCACTGAATATAACTCAGATTTTCCCAATTTCTAGCTTTTTATTCAAGAGATTTCAAGTTCACTATAATTCCAGAGCTGGTCCCCTGGGCCCTTACAACCTGAAGTATATCCTTTCCTGCCCCAGAATTAATTCAACTATGGTTTGATCTAGGGATCAGAGCAGAAAGCTTTTAATTTTTAGCCCAGCTACTGAAATATCAGATGTGCTGCCAAATACATTCTGTGTTGTTGACATAGGGTAGACTGAAAAGCTAAGGGCCAGTACAAATTTCTCACAATGAGAAGAATCAATCTCTCTCCTATCCCCAGTTATGAAAAAGCATTAAAATTGTAATCGCCATCTCTCAATATAGCATCACCTGCCCCAGTGCTAGATTTCAAAGTCAAACTAGATCAGGCTTTAAAAGATAAATAAGTTCTTACTGATGTGATATGACAAGCCACTCTTTGTATCAGGGAAGATTTAGGGGGTGATGCAGAGGATATATTATCTATATAAATACCTATTTTAAACTTGAGAGAGAGAGAGAGAGCTAGGAATTGTGTCCCTTAGATTTGTGTGATGGGATACTCAATCTGTCAATCTAATTGTTTGCTTTAGTAAGCCTTCCGTTGTAGAAATAGAGCAACATCTGGACCTTCAGGTGTTACAAAGAGCTGTCTTCTCTCAAATGTATGAAAAGGTTGAGATTGCATGTAATGAGGTTCTCCTTGAATGTCTAATTAGCACTTGAAATCAGCATTACAACCAGCCTGATCTCAGCCTGTAGAGTACAGGTGTAAGAAAAATGCTTCATGCAGCTTTGGGACTTAACACTGTGTATGTCGAATCCAGCTTAACAGCAACCACATACACTCACAGAGCCTTTAACGGAAACAAATGCTCCAAGATGCTCACAGGAGCTGTACCGAACAATCTTTAAAATGGAAAATGCTTGATCAAACAGGGAGAATCTTTGAGCAGGAGAGAGAGCTGAAAATGTTGAGGGAGAGAATTGCTGAGCTCAGGGATTAGGCAGCTGATAGCTGGGCTGCCAATGGTAGAATGATTAAAATCGGGACAGCGACAGAGGCCAGAATTAGAGGAGCTCAGAGGTCTCAGAGATTGGGAGAGCTGGACGAGATTGAAAGATATTCCAGGAGAAAAAGCCATGGAGGGATTTGAAGCAAAAATTAAGGATTTCAAGATTGACACCTGGTGGGCAGGGAGCCAATATATGTCAACTGAACCAATTACAGAGGCTTTCTGCAGGCAGGCAGCGAGTGCACTGTTACCACTGCAGGCTGCACTTTATCAATGGTGAATACTTGTGGATGGTACAGTTAACCATCAAAGGCACTGTCAGAAATCAAAAAGTTTAATCTGAGCATTCAAATGTAATTTTTTGGATGTTAACATTTGCCAAATCAGAAACCAGATGAAATAGCAATATTGATGGGATAGGATTGACAGCGTTGATTGTGAGTTATTAATCATAACAGTAGGTACAAGAAACGAACTTTGTTGAAAATACCAGTGTCTTTAAACCAGTGCCTCACATCATAAGACTTTGAAGTACTCAAAGCGGAATAAAAGAAAAAGAAAGCAAGACAAACAGAATATATTCTTGAATGTTTCTTGCTGAGGCCAATTCTCATAGCAAAGATCTCTGTTCATGCTTCCTGCAGTCTATGTGAAAGGACATGGACAGATGGTGGTGAAGTTGGCCATAAAGATGTATTAGCAGAAGCTGCTGACCGTGGTGGGAGGAACATGGCTCCTGCTGGCTGAGCTCTTTGCATAAATGGTAGCCATCCATTCTAAACA
Source organism: Chiloscyllium punctatum (assembly GCF_047496795.1). Taxonomy (NCBI): domain Eukaryota; kingdom Metazoa; phylum Chordata; class Chondrichthyes; order Orectolobiformes; family Hemiscylliidae; genus Chiloscyllium; species Chiloscyllium punctatum. The sequence continues at coordinate 131,308,039 of NC_092739.1, read as the reverse complement.
CAGCATGTACTCCTCACTGCACAGCTGTTCAGGCTTTTACTGCACCCTCTCCTAAGGCTGGGGATTCTCTATGGCAACCTTAGTAATTTACACCTTACACAAATAAAACGTAAATGTTCTCATATTGGACAGGCCATGGGTGAGGTAATTAAATTCTTGTGACCAGCAAAACACATTTCTTTAGAAGATGATTGCAAGTTTTGAAGAATATCTCTATTTTTAGATATAGTAATTGGTTGACAAAGCGTGGGCATTTTGCCTTTGAACAATTACTGTGGTGCAGACACACAGTGTAATACGCACTGTCACGGACTTTCTGATGGGGTTAAATGGAGTGAAGATTAGCACTTGATGCATATTACAATGAGTGACCCCAAACAGAAATAGTTTCTAGTTGCCTCAGCTGCCAGATTTTCCTGGAACTTTGTCCATTTAAATTTCAGATTTCTAAAGCACAAACTGCACCAGAGCTGCCTTATTAACATCAAAGTACTGCTAATAATGTCAGTGAGTATTTGAGAAACATAAAATTAGTCAGCAGAGTCATTTCAAAATGGTTTAATCTTGCATTTTCTTTTAGAATTATCAGGCAAGAAGCAAATTAAATTTCAATATCTGTCATTGTTGTTCTGGTTTTGGAGTCAACAAACACATAAATCAAAATAATAAAATGATAACAATGAAAGCAAGAAAAGCTCCCAAATAAGATCCCCATAAATATATGCATTGCATTTTCAAAATTCCTGTTAAATTGTCCTCAATGCAGGCTCACTCCTGTCTTTGTTACTTTGGGCCAGAGTGTGACTCAGGCTCTCAGTGCTTGCCATGGACTTTAATGCTCAATTTTTGCTGATGTGAAGGTCTTCCATCTATATGAAGCTTTATTAGGAATCTGCCATGATATTGCCTATTTAAATCTCACTTTGCAGCTGTAACACAATAGGTATTTAGAGCTTTAGTACATAGAGCACAGAGGTTAGAACAGTGCAGCACAGGAACAGGCCCATTGGCCCACCATGACTGTGCCAAATGTGGTGCCATTCCAAACTAATTCGATCTGCCTGTACATGATCCATATCTCTCTATTCCCTGTCTCTTCATGTGTCTGTGTAAATGCCTCTTAAGTTTTACTAACGTAACTGCTTCATCCACCCTCTGTGTAAAAGTATTTCACTCTGCTGAAAACAATCCAAAATTTGTCCTAATAGCTAAAGCACTCCAATCCAAGCAACATCCTGCATCCTCTCCAAAGTACCCACATATTTCCTATAGAGTGGCAACCAGAACTGTACACGATAAGACAAAGGAGCAGAATGAGGCCATTCGGCCCATCGAGTCAGCTCCACCAGTTGATCATGGCTGATACGTTTCTCAACCCTAAATAGTCCAATATCATTATGGAAATCTGTATTGCAGGGGAAACTTCTGGCTGCAAGAACTGCCAGGAACAGAAACTTGGAGATGCAAGGAAAGAACTTTTTGTGACATTATATCCAGTTGCTGTTCTGGAAATGTCTCTCCTCTGATGAACCTACTATTTTTTGACTTTCCTTTTGAGCTGTCTAATAATTTCAAAGAAAGTACTTGCCTTCATTATAATTATGTACAGCAACATCACAGAGCAGCTATTTAATAAACAACTTCATGATTTTGATATGCATAACACAGATTTAAATCACTCAACCTCTATCTCCACTCCCAAAGCCCCCTTCTGTAAATCTGGAAGAAGTACACTGTAGACAGGCTCTAGATGTGATTTCAGCAGTGGCTTCTCCTCAGCGGATTCCATGACGAATGTCCCTAAGCTTAAGATCTGCAATTGAAGGGGAAGAAAAAATGCAGGATTCTGAGGAAAGTAGAGCAGTTAGAATAGTTGTATGATTTTCGTTCAAAGGCTCAGCACAGATATGTAGGATCAAATATCCAGCCTCTTCTTTAGTCTAATTCCACAACTCTTTGATACTGGACCTATCGTTGTTTTAGGCCTTTGAAGGTGACACTTCCCTCTGATAACAATCACCACAAGTTAGTTTCCCAGATTGTTCCTTAAGTAGTGGTACTACTTGCCCAGATAAAGTAAGGTGTTGAGTGCAATTATAAAAACAAACAAAATGATTGTCAGATTGATGCTTAATATTGCCCCATCCCCTAACCATCAGAAAAGGTTCAATCAATGCCTTGAAATCCCTGGTTAAAACTTGTTGAAAGAGGAAAATTCAGCCCTGGGATAGATTATAACTTTATTTTGTCCACAGCCACTCTCCCCGATAGTTTAAAATCACAAGACCTGGTCAATTAAAATAATTAAGAAAAATACATGTTCACTCTTAGAAGAGCTGCTAAAGTGGTGTTGGAGGCAGTAACAGCTGGGCCTGGCAATTTGGCCCAGAATCTTGGGCAATTATTGGTGCACTTGGCAGAGTCAGTAGTCCACCAGTGGTCTGTCATTAAATTGCTGATCTTGGCAATATTATCAAATCAAGCCCATTAATTTAGAAACTCTCTTTCCTATATCAATGGTCTGAGCAATGTTTGATACTGGGGGACTCATAAGCATTTCCAGATGAAGAACCATTAGAGTAGAATCCCTGTAGTGTAGAAACAGCCCAACAAGTCCATACCAACCCTCCGAAGAGTAACCCACCCAGTTCCATGCCCCCTACCCTATTACTCTATATTTATCCCCGACTAATGCATCTAACCTACACATCCCTGAACACTATGGGCAATTTAGCATGGCCAATTCACCTAACCAGCACATCTTTCGATTGTGAGAGGAAACAGGAGCACCTGGTGGAAACCCATACGGACATAGGCAGAATGTGCAAACTCCACACAGACAGCCGCCCAAAGTGACTCCATTGCTTACCTTACATTATAAAAGGCCTCCCCACACCCCACTTCCAGCCTCTGCCATGCCAGACGTTTGGAAACTGTTCTTTAGGATCTACAAATTTCTGGGCCAAATTATGGAATTTGAATTGAAATGATCACAGAATTGAGAGGGAAGGAAGGGGCTCTAAGTATTAGCATTGTCCTTTAAGACATTAATAGCTATTATGTTAATAGAGTGATACCACATGATACCAGTTCTCATGTAGCGGAACCTGATAAAAATTCTGATGAAGTCCTGCAATAGTCCACCTTGCGAACAGTATAAATAGCCTCTAGATATTTATTACTTTATAATAGAATGAACACAGAACAAAGAACAATACACGACAGGAACAGACCCTTCAGCTCACCAAAACTGTGCCGACATATGACGCCTTTCTAAATTAAAAACCTTTTGCCTCTATGCAGTCTGTATCCCTCCATTCCCTGCCTATTCATTTATCTGTCAAGATACTTCTTAAACATTGCTTCTGTATCCACCTCCACCACCTCTTCTGGCAGCACATTTCAGGTACTTAGCACCCTCTGTGTAAATATCTTGCCTGTCACATCTCCTTTCAACTTAATCCTTTTACCTTAAACCTATGTCCCCAGTAATTGATGATTCTAGCATGTGAAAAAGACTTCAACTATCTATCTATGTCTCTCATAATTTTGTAATTTTGTTCATGGTATACGTGGCACATGGCACACATTCAAGAAGATGATAGAGAGGGTTCACAATAAAAATGTTCATACAAAGCAAAAGTAAAATGGCAAGACTCCCAAATCTGTTATAACCCACATAGCAGAAGCGTCCAGGGTAGTTTAAGCTGAAAATGGAGAATTTACTCCAGGTACAGAGAGCAGATAGTCTGCAGAAGTACGAGGGGTGGATTAGAAATGAAATTGAGAAAGTAAAAGGAGACATGAAAAGATATTAGCAGATAAAATTAAAGAAAATGCAAAGGTGTTTTATAAATACATAGGAACAAAGGAAATAGGAGCAGGAATAGCCCAATGAGAAAGAATATAATTAAAGAAAAAGTAGGGTTTGATAAGAGATCAAAACCTGTATGTGAAGGCAAAAGATATAGGCTTGATTCTTAGTGAATAAATTAAAATGAGAGGGACAATACCGATATTAGAGTTTAAAAAGAACAGTGTGAAGTATTGAAAGGGATAAACACACTAACGGTAGGGTGGTATTGTAGTTCTGTGGTTTGCACTGCTGCCTTACAGTGCCAGGGACCCAGGTTCAATTCCAGCCTCAGACAACTGTGTGTATGGATTCTGCACGTTCTCCTCGTGTCTGTATGGGTTTCTTCTGGGTGCTCCAAATTTCTCCTACAAAGATGTGCAGGTTAGATGGATTAGCCATGCTAAATTGCCCAATAGTGTCCAAAGATATGCAGGCTTTCTGGGTTAACCATGGAAAATGTAGGGATAGGATAGATGTGGACCTGATGGGCTGAATGACTTGCTTCCACATTGTAGGGATGATATGGGATTAGCATCTTTGAAACTGGATAAATCAGGATATGAGGATGGAATGTATAAATAAAGTAAAAGCAAAACGCTGTGGAAGTTGGAGATCTGTAATAAAATTGGAAAATGCTAGAGAAACTTAATAGATCTGGCAGTATATGGATAGAGAGAAACAAAGATAACATTGGAAGTCCAAAGACTTTTCTTCAGAGCTGAAGAAATGTTAACTGTGTTTCTCTCTGTACAAATATTGCTAGACCTGCTAAATTTCTCAGAAAAAGTGAGGACTGCAGAGGCTAGAGATCCGAGTCGAAAAGTGTGGCACTGAAAATGCACAGCAAGTCAGGTAGCATCCGAGGGGCAGGAGAGTCGATGTTTTGGATATAAGTCCCCAACACTTTCTGAAATGTATCCCTGATTGCTATATGGGGAAAAGGAAGGGAGGCAAATAACGTGTTAAAGAAGCCATACAGGATTATTTTCCTATATTCTACACTTTTGCTAAAGTGCATTGACCATCAGTTAGATCACCAGATGGCTACTAGAGTTCTGGTCATGACATTACAGGAAGAATGTTATGATTCATAGACAGTACAGGTGAGATTTATGAGAATGTTGTTTTGAATGGAAACTTTCATCTAAAAGGAAAGATTGGATAGATTGGGGTTATTTCCTTGGAACAGTGAAGTCTGACAGGGAATTTAACAAAGTATAAAGAGCAGGAGTTGGCCATTTAGCTCCATTAAGTCTGCTCCATCATTCAGTAAGATCACAATGATCTGGTTGTGGTTTCAGCTACAGTTTTCTGCCTGCCGTCTTATCACTCTTGACTCCCTTGTTTATCAACATCTGTGTAACACAGCCTTGAATAAATTCTGTGACCCAGCCTCCATTACTTTCTGTGGAAGATAATGCCACAGACTAATGACCCTCTGAGAAAACAAACATTCTCAATTGATTGTGGTGCATTTTATGAGAGGCCTCGATAGAGTAGAGTAAAACGATTGTTTCTCATAGCAGGGAGATCAATAATGGTAGGATAAATTTAAAGAAATTGATAGAAGGGTAAAGGGGAATTGAGGAATTGTCTAACCACCAAACGCATGCTGGAGATCTGGAACTCAATTGAGTGTTCAAAGCAGAAATGCTCAGTGCATTTTAAAATGCTTAGATAGGTATTTGTCGTACCAGAACCTAATAGGCTTTGCCCAAAAGCTTGAAAGTGGAATTAAACCAGACAGTTCTTTATGATATGCTGCAGACTCAATGATTCTATGACCCTAGTGATTGAATGCATGAGGAGTCACAGTATATCTCAAGAAAAACACAAGTCAACTTTTTTATATAATCACTGTGAAGTTTTTATTGATGTATAGACATTTTGAACCTTCAGCAGTAGTAACTTCTTGTTAAAATTGTCCATTTGTAACATCATAAGTACCAGGTGGTGAGTTTGAAAAATATTTTGCAGTCAACAGATACAATACACAGATAATTCAATTCATGCTAATTACATAATTATGCACTTGTTGGCAAATCTAAGTACTTATAAGGCATACACTTAATCAAAGTAGACTGTAATAAAGTCTCTTGGATGCAGTAGGATCAGTTAGTCATAATGGAAATGTGAAAGATGACTTCAGGGCTGAGAAAGGGTCATTCAGTATACTGAAGCTCATTTCTCTTATTCATTAACTCAGCTTTAATGGCATCTGATTGTATTTTGACCTGCTAAGTCTCTCTGACAGTTTGTCTTTCTTATTTCTTATGTTCTACATAAATTGTGTCTATTCAGCTGGTGTGGCTTAAAACTTTCTATTGTTTCCTATATCAGTTAGAAATTACAAGTTGGCCAAATGGATTATCATCTGCAAACCTTCTCACATTGGGAAATATTTCCTGGGCCACTTGCCACCTTCTATGGGATGGCAAACTGGAAGGGGCTGCCAATTTAAGACTGAAAAGATGTGGAATTTCTTCTCTCAGCGTGTTGGAGGTCTTCGGAACTCCTTGCCACAGATAGTTGTGGGGCAGAGTCCTTGTGTTCATTTAAGGCTGAGATAGATAGATTCTTGAACAGTCGGGAATCAAGGGTCATGGGAAAAGGGCAGGAAGTGGACATGAGGAATGTTGGATCAGCCATGATCTTATTGATTTGTGGAGCAGGTTGAAGGGCCAAATGGCCTACTCCAGTTTCTATTTCTTATGGTTTTGTAAATATGGAACTGGATTATATATATTTTCTAATCGCCCTGTTCAGTGATGTTGTTATACACTACTGGAGTAGGTGGGATTTGATTCTGGGCCTCCTGTCTCAGAGATAGGAATATTGCCACTGCATCACAAGAGTGTTATGATGAAGATGGGCTGCTTGCACCCCAGTGTAAATGCCAGGGTAAACCGGCTTTTCCGTGGCCGGTGCACCTTGCTGTGATTTTACACCAAAGGGACGGTAAATTATTAGGAGGCAAGAATTTGTTTGCCGGAAGGATGTCTCACCTTATAGAACTGCTGGCCAATTGGAAACCAGCAGTTCTGCAGTAACAACAGCACGACCAAGAGTGGCTGTCATTATTGATGATGCAGGCAGCCTGGGGGATGAGTAACTGTGAATGTCCTGAAACCAATTTAGTCTGAGATCTCTCTGTGGCTGGCTGGTTGGGAGGATAGGAGGCATGTTGAACAGGGTAGTGGGGGAAGATGGACATGGAGAGGAACTTCCATGGCTGATTATGAGCCAAGGCCTGGAAAGCAGCTCACTCTTATCATGGACTTACAATAATCAGGGTCAATCCTGTTGGCACAGGGCAATCATACCAAGTTTAAGTGGACAATAACTGACACTTGCATGGCTCTGTTAGGCCATGAGAACACACTCCAGGCAATGGTTCCATTAGTGGTTCAAAATTGTATGGGTCAGGAGGGATGGTAGGGAACCCTATCCATCCAACTGTACTCCAGTCTGTGGGTGGCCAGTGAAATCCAGCCCATCACTCTCTCTCCTCCTCTTCCTCCCTCAGGATCTTTTGCTTCTATTTCTCTTTCTCTAGCCTCCTCTGCTTCTCTGTCTATCACACATGGTACATCCATCATTACAAAATGTTTATTGGACACCAGGAAACTTTAAAAAAACAGAAAGTGTATGAGAATGTCAGCATTTCTGGCAGCAGCACCTGGAGAGAGGGAAACAGAGTTAACGGTTCGAGTCCAGTGCCCCTTCACCTTAACAGGAAAATTGCTCTGCTTTTTTTTTACATAATGCAAATCAAATCTTTCATATGGACCTTTTCTGTTATAATATGAAAGGGTTGCTGCAGAGAGGCGAATTGAACATTACAAAATTAAAATTAATCAATTTTTTGCCAGTTTTTGTTTGTCTTAATGATTATGAAACCAAGACGAGTTGGGATACAGATCAGCCATGATCTGAAAGAATGGTGGAAAGGGCTTGACAGGCTTAATAGACTGGAATCCCATTTCTGAGGGGGCAGATGTGGGCTCATTTTGAGCAGCTTATTAGAAAAGATGTGAAGGCATTAGACAGGTTGCAAAAAAGATTCATGATAATTGTTCCAGGGATGTGGAACCTCTCTTACATATGAAAAAATGCTTGAGATTACGATATGTAGGACTGTTCTTCCATGGTGCAGAAACATTGAGAAGGGGAGTTGACAAATGCATTCAAAATGACACGGGGTCCAGACCCAGTCAAAAGGGAAACATGGTTCCATTTGCTAAGAGCATCCAGAACAAGAGGGGCAGATTTAAGAAGTAATTGGTCCAAGAAGCAATTAGAACATGAAGAGAAAAATCTTCATGCCCTGAATGGTTATGATTTGGAATGCACAGGCTTAGAATGGGATGGAGACAGGCTTCACTGATACTTTCAAGAGAGAATTTCCTGAAAAGGAAAAATGTAGAAAATTATGGGGAGAAGGTCAGGAATGGCAATGCAGGTCGTTCTGCTATAACGCATGTTTCAACAGCGCGAATTGGCCATAATGCATTTGATGAATTGTGGACATTGATTGGATAACAAACTTTCTATCGAATGGGTATAGCAATTTTCTATTAGCAATTTTCTACAGCGGGGTTTTCCATGGCATAATTTTCTATAGCACGGGTTTGCAGAGGAATACAACTGTTGCATTACAGCAAAATGACCTTTAGAAGAAATGTTCTTTTGCAGAAATTTTGCAGGTGGGGTTGAATTGCCTCCTGCAGTGCTGTAAGAATCCTGTGATTCTAATTCTGTCCTTCAGCCTTTGGGATTTGTGCTAGCTGTAGGTAAGACCCAGTCACACTCATCCAACCTTTTCCCATAGCCTTGCATTCCTTTCTCTTTTTGGAGAATTATCCAATTCTCTCCAGGAAACCATAATGAAAGCAATCTCCACACTCTCAGGTGGCATATTCCAGATCCTAACCAAATCGTACAGAACAGACTCTCACCTGCAAGCAGTCTGAGGAAATGTTGCACTTTTGAATGTGCCATCTGCTTGCTCTGCTAGTTCAGATGGATGCTAACAATTCCTGGAACTGTTTGAATGAAAACCGGGGCTTCCCTCAATAATAAGTTAAAAAAAAACAGAAGTAGCTGGAAATAAACCATTGACAAAGAGTAAAACAGCGTTAACACGATGGGTTTGTTAATCTTTTATCAGAACTGGGGGCTGCCAGAGTTGAAAAGCTTTCAATGCAAATGCAGGGCCAAAGAAAAGTGGGTTGGGTGGTGGAGAAGAAAGGTTAGATATTCTTACCCCAATCGACATGGGTAATCTGTCATCCATTGAAATTCTGTTTCTGGGACATTGCAGTGAGCAAATTGACTGTTGCAGTGAAAACATTTGAACAGAACTCACAGTGGGCATTTATCAGTTAAAACATCCCAAAAGGAATAGATCAGTTGCCTGAGTTATCCTCCACCCAATTGTACTATGCAGTGACCCCAAGAATAAAAAGGACTGCTAAGTGACAGCTAAGTATCCTGCCTGAGATTTTCACCAGTTCTTTTTATTATTTGCTGGGGCTTTTGATAGATATATGAGAAAAAAAAGGTTACCGCCATCTTTCAAAATCTTCTTGAAGATGCAGTGCATAAATTGTCGGGTAGTCACAGCTGACTAGCAATATATTTCTTCGTTTTCATGTGATGCAGTCAACAGGTGGGAAAAAAAATTGCTAAGACCACCTGCAACTCAAACTCAGCTTATCCTACCAGAGGAATCCTTTATGTTTTGACAGTGCATTGCAAAGTTTCCGCCCATTACTTACCGGAATTTTTAATTTTCCAACATTTTCCACCGGGAAGAAAGTGTTTGAAAATGGAACATCATGTTCTATATTTCAGATCGGATTCTCATCAAAATAGTTCTGTGGGTGTGTGACAGTTTCCCTGAATGCTGAATCTGTCCTGTTTATAGCATAATTCACCCATGTGGAGCAGCAACACATTTGTGTTTTGGAAACATTTTGGTATCTGATATTTTGCACGATCAGCAGAAGGTTTATAAATGGGGCCAGCAATTCCAAAACCTGTACAGTTAGATCGAAGTTTTAGTCTGTCAGCTGGCACAACAAAATGCTGCTTTGATTGCAGACAAAGGTAGTTGCCTCTATCTACAAAAGCGTGCAGACTCATTACAACACTATTCTGAAGTCAGCAATGTATTATGAATGGGATATCAAATAGTCTTAAAGTAAGGATGAAGCGAGGAGCTTTGCTTCCCTGTCTGGCTAAAATTGGCAACAATTACATTCAGACTTGCAATCGTCTTCCACACATTAAAGATTGGTAAGAAGCTTTCAATTGATAACTACTTAAATTGATACCATAATGCAGACAATTTACAAGCAAGGAGATCCTTTAATAAGATCAAAACCTGTGTGCTCAAACATTTTTGAACAATTGTTGAATTTTATATTTGAGAGGAAAGCCTTTTTTACATAGTAAAAGATCAAAATAAAAATGTATAAGAGGACCCGATGGTCCCCAGGGGAAATGTGTACACTTCTTTCGCAATGCAAATGTCTTATCACTGTTTGACAGAATAGATTGGGTTGTCTCCACGGAAATATCTTTTGTTCAATTTGCAATCGAGTTTGCTTTATTTAAACATTAATTATTTAGAGGTGCGATGCAGAGATAATCCTTTAATGAAATTCTCCTGTAGCTCGCGATGAAACTGGCAGACTGCCATCTCTTCCTAACCGTTTCCATCTCATTTCATTGCCATCACATCCCCTCCCCCTGGCCACCCGTACAGCATGATCAAACTAAACTGGGATTGTGATTATTTTGTTTTTAACATTTGTAGAATATGTTCAGAACATTTTACTTTTATAATATTGATATTGTCATCCTTATTTAAGCAAAACAATCTGGGGTGCTGTTCTCTTGGTTTTTCTCTTTGTCGTGTGTGGGCGACCTGTTTTAGTTTGCATCTCTTTTGTTATTGTTTTGACTGGCCAACTAACCTAATGGGAGGAACTTATGGGCAGCTTGTCCAGGAGCTTTTGGGGTTGCCACCCAGCTTAGAGGTAACACCTCTAAATGGCAGAGCAGACTTGATGGGCTGAATGGCCTGACTTTACTCCTGTGTCTCATCTCTAACACTGTTGGTTCCGGTCAGAAGTCACGTGACACCAGATTATAGTCCAACGAGTTTATTTGAAATCACAAGCTTTCAGAGCACGGGTCCTTCGTCAGGTGTCATATGACTTCTGACCTTGTTGACCCCAGTCCAACAACGGCACCTTCACATCACTGTTGGTTCTTACAGAGGAGTCCTCCCTCCAACACGATATATCTTTTAGAGTCATAGAGATGAAACAGATCCTTCGGTCCAACCCATCCATGCTGACCAGATATCCAACCCAATCTAGTCCCACCTGCCGGCACTTGGCCCAAATCCCTCCAAACCCTTCCTATACATATACCCATCCAAATGCCTCTTAAATGTTGCAATTGTACCAGCCTCCATCACTTCCTTTGGCAGCTCATTCCATACACGTACCACCCTCTGTGTGAAATAATTGCCCCTTAGGTCTCTTTTATCTCTTTCCCCTCTCCCTAAACCTATGCCCTCTATTTCTGGAATCCCCCACCCCAGGGAAAAGACTTTGTCTATTTATCCTATCTATGCCCCTCATAATTTTATAAACCTCTATAAGGTCATCCCTCAGCCTCCAACGCTCTAGGGAAAACAGCCCCAGCCTGTTCAGCCTCTCCCTACAGCTCAAATCCTCCAACCCTGGCAACATCCACAAGAGACATTTCTGGCTGTAACAGCTACTCCTTTGTTGAAGTATTTTCGGTATTGGAGGTGATTTCCTCAAATTTCAGGAGCAGCAATTATTGTTTCATCTGAGGTATATCTTTATTATTTCTCATGGCATGTCAGCATCTCTGGTTAGGCCAGCATTTCTTGCCCATCCTTAATTGTCCTTGAGAGAATGGTGGTGTGCTATTTTTAAATTAGATTCCCTACAGTGTGGAAACAGGCCCTTCAGCCCAATACGTCCACACCAACCTTCTAAAGAGTAACCCATCCAGATCCATTCCCTCAGATGAATACACCTAACACTATGGGCAATTTAGCATGGCCAATTCACCTGGCCTGCATATCTTTTGATTGCGGGAGGAAACCAGAGCACCCAGAGGAAACCCACACAGACACAAGGAGAACGTGCAAACTCCACACAGACAGTCACCCAAGGCTGGAATCGAACCTGGGTCCCTGTCATTGTGAGGTAGCAGCGCTAACCACTGAGCCACCATGCTATAATCTGTATAGTGTAGGTACACTCACAGTGCTGTTGGGGAGGGAATTCCCTGATTTCATCTCAGTGATAGTGAAGGAACAGTCAGACAGTTCTGACATGGGATAGTATGTGTCTTCATGGGGAACTTATATCTAGGCATATTCCCATCCATCCCCCGTGTTTCTACATGGTACAGCTCACAGGTTTGGAAGGCCTGAACAATTTGTTGCTATGTGAATTGTCGATGGTACACATTGCTGCTACTGTGTGTTGGAGGAGATGGGAGTTAATATTTTTTGTTCGTGGATGGGGGTGCCAATGAAGCAGGATGGTTTCTTCTGTGGGATGTCAAGCATATCGAGTAATGCTGGAGGTTCACTGTTCCAGGCAAGTGGAGAGTATTTCATCACATCCTGACTGATAGACTAACTCTGCGGAGTGGGGACATGAATCTCAGCCTCTGATCAATTGCTGTAGCCACTGTATGCACATGGTCCATTTCAGTTGCAAATCAATGTAAACATAAAATCATTGCCCTACACCTGATACTGGTCTAATAATCAATCGTTCATCAGTGATTGAGCAACTCTGTGGGCAGTTAATTTAAAACTACAAACATATTATAAATCATGCAACAGATATTACAGCAAGAAAACCAGATTTATGTATTTGCAGCTGAAAACTAAATGACAGGCAGTCACAACATTGTATATACTCAGTACTTAAAGTCTTTAAAGATGATCTGTCTTGAATACATAGAAATTTGGATAGGTCATTTAGATCTGCCATTCAATGTGATCATGGTTGATCCTATAACTCAATATTATACTCCATGTGCTCTCCCCATCCTCTTTCACACTAACAGCTATCAATTTCTTTCATGAGCAGATTCAGTGACTTGGCCTCCACTTCTGTGGTAGAGAATTTGGCAGATTCATCACTCTCTGTGTGAAGACATTTCTCCATATCTCAGTCTGAACTCACCTAGCCTTTATCCTGAAACCAAGACCTCTTTCTTGAGCCTACAGCTTGAGGAAACAAATTTCCCTGCATCCAGTCTGTCCAGCCCTGTCAGAATATTATCTGCTTCAATAAGATCTCCTCTCATTCTTCAAAACTCCAGTGAATGTACGGTCAATCAACCCAATTGTTCTTCACAAGACAAACCTGTCATCCCAGAAATCAGTCTCATGAATGTGTGCTGCAATTCCTCTCTGGCAAGTATATATATTTTTTGGTAAGGAGAGCAAAACTGCACACAGTACTCCAGGTCTGGTCTCACCAAGGCCCTGTAATGCTGTAGCACAGCATCCTTGCTCAAACTCTTTTGCAATGGAGGCCAAAGTTCAGCAAACAGAATATGATCATAAGAAATAGTAGAAAACATGAACCATTTGACTGATGGAGTATGTGCCACCATTTGATTGTGGTTGCAAGTCCACTTTCCTGCTTATCACAATGCTGGCCACACCATCCCCTGCCCCCTGCTGCAGCCCGCACTGTCAATCAAGAATCTGCCTTCACCCAGCTTTCAATAGACTGGAGATCTAACTTTCACAATTGTATGTGGAAGAGAATTGCAATGTCTAACTTTAAATTAAGAGAAGTAATTTCTCCTTTAAATGGGACCCCTTATCTTAAACTTTGTGCTCCCATGTTCGAGAAACCAATAGGAAGGGAAACACCCTCTCAGCAGCTTCCCTATAAATGCTCCTTTACTGTGTTTCAATAAGATCACATATTCATCTAAATCCCAATGAATAGAGCCCAAACCTAACTTCGTGTGTGGAGTGAACTTCCAGAGGAAGTGGTGGATGCAGGTACAGTTACATTTAAAAGATATTTAGATGAGTAAATGGAGAAGGAATGTTTGGGCAGGTATGGCCAAGAGCAGGCAGGTGGGACTATTTCACTTTGGGATTATGGTTGACAAGGATTGGTTGGACCAAAAGGCCTGTTTCCATGCTGTATGACTCTATGACTCTATAACCTACTCAAGCTTTCTTCATAATGCAGCAAAAATGTTGATGGTGGTTGGTTCATTGGTAGTAATGCCATCAGCAGCAAGAGAAGATGGTTTAATTCTCTTTCTGACGACAGTCATGAACTGGAATTTGTCAGATTTTATTTATCAGCCCAAGCCTTAACACTGAGATAAAGCTTCATGTGTGTGTGAACTGCTTCAGTGACTGAAGTACCATCTGAAGAGAGGTATAGAACATTGTGCAATCACCTATGGTCATCCCATGTCTGACCATTTGATGGTGGGAACATCAATGAGGGAGGAGCTGACTGAAATGCCAACCTAAGAAACACCTGCAGCATCTCTGGGGCTAACCCAGAAACTGGAAGTCCCAGAGAAACTCAACAGGTCTGGCAGCATCTGTGGAGAGAGAAACAGAGTTAACGTTTCGAGTTAAACATGACTTTGTTGGAACTGAAGGTTTGGGAAAGTGATAGTGTTTATCCTATTGAAATGGAGGCAAGAGGAGTAAGTAGAATTGATGAAAATGATGCCCAGAGCAAAAGGCAAAGGGAGCATTAATAGTAATAGAAGAGAGATGTAGATAAGGAATAAATGGCATTGACTGACATTAACAATGGAAAATAGTCAGTTCTTGTCAGAACAAATTGGTGCAAACAATGCAGGAAAGGGTGTGTAGTCAAAACAGAGGAAAGAGTTCACATTCTGAAGTTGTTGAATTCAATGTTGAGTTCTGAAGACTGAAGTGTCTCAGAGAAAATGAGATGCTATTCCACCAGAGAGCATGGGGTTTCGATAGAACACAACAGCAGGCCTGGGACAAAAGTGTGAGCAAGTTGGTTCTGAGTTATTTGATTTCCAAAAGCATATCTTCTTTTGTATTCATTAGGCGTCTAAACAGTGGGGAATTTTCTCCTAATTCTTACTGATTTTGCTGAAGCCTCTTGACACCACCAAATGGTGTCTTGATGCCTAGGCAGCCACCCTCAACATATCAGACCGTAAGACCATTAGACATAGGAGCAGAAATTAGGTCGATCAGCCTATCTGTTCCACCATTCAATCATGGCTGATGAGTTTCTCAACCCCATTATCCTGCTTTCTCCACAAAGTCCTTGATCCCCTTAACAATCAAGAATCGATCTATCTCCACCTTAAAGAAACTCAAATGATCTGGCCTCCACAGCCTTCTTGTGGCAGTGAATTCCATAGATTCACCACTCTCTGACTGATGAAGTTTCTCCTCATCTCTGTTCTAAAATGTCTTCCCTTTCCTCGAAGGCTGTGCCCTTGGGTCCCAACATCCACTGTATCCAGGCCATTCAGTCATTCAGTATTCTGTAAGTTTCAATTTGATCATTCCTCATCCTTCTAAACTCCATTGAGTATAGATCCAGAGTTCTCAAACATTCCTCATATGTTAAGTTATTCATTCGTGGGACCATTCTCATGAAATCATGAAATTCAATGTTATGATCCATTGTTGTGATGAGATCTGGAACTGAGTGGATCTTGCACAACCTAAACTGATTATTGTTGAGCAGGTTGTAGCTCAGTGAGTGCTCTGTCGTTGATATCTTTCATCTCTTTGCTGATGTTTGATTGGAGGCCACTGACATGGTGATCAGCTGAATGAGATTTGTCCTGCTTTTTACAGACATAGCATGCCTCAGCAATATTGTCAGTTAGCTGGCAGTTTTGTAGCAGTACTGGAACAGCTTTATTTGAGCTACGGCCAGTTAGGGACCACAGGCTTTCTATACTTTGTAGGAATCCTGTCAGAGCTTGTAATCATTCCTCTACCCATGTCTGGCTATTTTTTTGGTATCATCAAATTGAATTGGTTGAAGACTGGCATCTGTAAGGCTGGGGACCTCAGGTGAAGGGCAAGATGGATCATCCATTTGGGCAATGCCAGTTTTTCTTTTGAACTGAGATGCTGGGTTCCCCCACCTTTGTGGACGGTAATCTTTCTGGATAGATGAAGATAGAACTGTTAATTCTATTATGGCTGACAGTGCAGAAATCAAAGCAGCATTTGAACAATCTTGGCACCAAGGAGCTGAAGAAATTGCCAAAACAAAAGGTTTGGTCACCCTTCCCCTGAGGACGACCTACTGCCCCATTGCCACTTGTGACAATTCATGCCCAGTTCAGCACTCATATGAATTCAGTGTAAGGACATGGAAGAAATGCTGAACGTTGGCATGGGTATGGGTTGCAGTCCTGAGTGAGTATCTTTTCATCTCCCGCTTGGTGCAGCTGAGCAAAAGATAAGCTGGGGGAGCTGACACGAGAGTCCTGACACCCCCATGGTCCTGACATGAGGAAGGTTCGCTGGTGACTACTCAACTGCCTGATTGCCTTCCTGTGGAGATCGGAGAGGTGCTAAATGAACATTTCTCATCGGTTTTCAATCAGGAAAAGGAGAATATTGTAGAGGACAAGAATAAGGTACAAGATATTAGACGAGAAAGAATTGAGATTGGTTACGCACAGGTGTTATCAATTCTAGAAGGAATGAAAGTAGACACGCCCCCTGGGTCGGATGGGATTTATCCAAGGATCCTCTGGGAAGCTAGGGAGGAGAAAGCAGAGCCCTTGGCTTTGATATTTGAGTCGTCATTGTCTACAGGTTTAGTACCAGAGGACAGGAGGATTGCAAATGTTGTGCCCTTGTTCAAGAAGGTCAGCAGAGATGACCCAGGTAATTATAGACAGGTGAGCCTTACTTCTGTTGTAGGAAAGGTTTTGGAAAGGATTATAAGAGGTAAGGTTTATAATCATCTAGCAAGCAAAATTTGATTTCAGGTAGTCAACATGGTTTTGTCAAGGGCAGGTCGTGTCTCACAAACCTCATTGAGTTTTTTGAAAAGGTGACCAAGCATGTAGATGAGGGTAGGGCAGTTGATGTGGTGTACATGGACTTCAATAAAGCCTTTGATAAGGTTCCACATGGTAGGCTGTTGGAGAAAATGCCGAGGCATGGAATTGAGGATGATTTAGCAGTTTGGATTAGAAACTGGCTTTCTGAAAGAAGGCAGCGAGTGGTGGTTGATGGAAAATATTCAACCTGGAGTACAATTATTAGTGGTGTGCCACAAGGATCTGTTTTGGGACCACTGCTGTTTGTCATTTTTATAAATGACTGAGACGCAGGCATGGGTGGATGGATTAGTAAATTTGCAGATGACACTAAAGTCGGTGGAGTAGTGGACAGTTTGGAAGAATGGAGGGGGATGGAGGGGGATTTGGATAAACTGCAGAATTGGGCTGAGAGGTGGCAAATGGAGTTCAATGCAGCTAAATGTGAGGTGATGCACTTTGGGAGGAATAACAGGAAGGCAGAGTACTGGGTCAATGGAAAGATTCTTGGTAGAGTGGATATGCAGAGGAATCTTGGAGTCCATGTATATAGATCCCTGAAAGTTGCCACCCAGGTGGATAGTGCTGTTAAGAAGGCATAGTGTGTGTTGGGTTTCATTGGTAGAGGGATTGAGTTCCGGAGCCGCTGTATCATGCTGTAACTATACAAAATGCTGGTGCGGCCACACTTGGAATATTGTGTACAGTTCTGGTCCCCATATTCCAAGAAGGATGTGGAAGCATTGGAAAAGGTGCAGAGGAGATTTACCAGGTGTTACCTGGTCTGGAGGGAAGGTCTTATGAGGAAAGGCTGAGAGACTTGGGTCTGTTCTCTTTGGAAAGATGAAGGCTAAGGGGGGGATTTGATAGAGACATATAAGATGATCAGAGGATTAGATAGGGTAGACAGTGAAAGACCTTTTCCTAGGATGATGACGTCAGCTTGTACAAGAGGGCATAACTACAAATTGAGGGGTGATAGATTTAAGACAGATGTCAGATGCAGGTTCTTTACGCAGAGAGTGGTAAGGGCGTGGAATGCCTTACCTGCTAATGTAGTCAACTCAGCCACATTGGGGAGATTTAAACAATCCTTAGATACGCACATGGATGATTTTGGGGTAGTGTAGGGGGGCGAGCTGAGAATAGTTCACAGGTCAGCGCAACATCGAGGGCCGAAGGGCCTGTTCTCTGCTGTATTGTTCTATGTTCGCTATCAGCTGGCTTTCCCAGGAGGAGGCAAAGTGGATCTCTGACACATCTCTCACCTGACAGCCAACCCTCCACCCAACCCTTTTATCCAGCCTATCAAATCCTTTAATCATTTAAAAAACCTGGATCTATGAGTGGAAATTGGTGCTACTGTGTTTCAGTAACTGAAGGTGAAGCAAATCACGTTTAAGCTCCACTCCAAAGAGCTTCCTATTTCAGTGAGGAACTATTTGAAGAAGAAGCAGATGCAAAATAAAACAATTCAGACAGTTTGAAAGAAGAAAAGCAAGAGAATCTGCCAGCTCAGGCTGAATAGTACATGTAGGAAGGATATCATTTTTTATCTGGGATATTGGTCCACCCTTGAGACCAGTCTTAACACAACTCTATTAAAAAGAAATGACAAATCCACTTGGAGAAGTCATTTGGTGAATTGGAAACTCAGACCAGATGGCAGCAGTTATTTTTCAGAGAAATTGTGCTTTTGTAGAAGAGTAGATGGAATTTGACTCTGTGTGTTGCTAAGTTGGGTTTAACCTGGTCTTGATATTGCACTGCTTAGAGTGGGTATTAGCTCAGTGCCAAGCATCAACATCCAACAGCTTGTTGAAAGCAAATATATTACCCATCACTGCACCATCCATAGAACAAGCAGCTGCCGAGGTTGAGTAAATGTCTCAAAACATTTGCCGTCACTGTAGGAGTCAATGATAAAGTTGCCACTTTGGTTGCATTGTGGGGACATTGTTTCAGGTGACTCAACAAATAGTAGTCCTATACCTGACAAATCTTAAAAGCAAAACATTGCTGATGCTGGCATCCTGAAATATGAAATGCTGGAAACACTTAGTGGCATATCTGGATGGAGAAACAGAGTGAAGATGTGAGATCTTCTGTTATTTGGTCTAAACTTAGGTGTTGAACTTGGGAGGGAGTTTCATTCCATCCAGGGGTGGATCAGCCACCCCTGTACAATGATGCTGTTCTCAAACAATTACCTGTGCATGGATAAGGAATATGGCAAACCTTGTGATGGAGGTCATACCCACCTCCTCCCACCACCCCCTTGCCACACAGGGTTGAAGGTCGGGGTGCCATATATAAAAGGGATATAACAAGGCATTGAGACATTTCCAGAAGGAGCCTCAGTTCGGTTTGTGTTGGTTTTCACCTCATCATCCCGATCCCACTTTCCCCTTCATTGGAGATGTCATAGGCTGGGAAGGTCACCTTTTTTTGGTTTCTAAAAGGGAAGATGGGTGTCGTCAGCTGACCAACACTTTTTTCTCATCCCTCTTTGCCCAAGAGAAGGTGATAGTGAGCTGCCTTTTGAATCGCTGAAGTCTTTGGGTTTTAGAACACCCAAAATTCCAGGATTTTGACCCAGCAACAATGAAGGTGTGGCAAAGTCAGGAGGGTGAGTAGCTTGGAGAGAAATCTGCAGGTGATGGTATTCACATTTATCTGCTGTTCTTGTCCTTCCTGGTGGCAAATGTCACGAGTTTGGCTGTTCAAGGAGCCTTGGTGAGTTAATGCAGTGCATCTTATGGATGATACACACTGCTGCTACTATGTTCTAACGGTGCAGGGAGTGAATATTCAAGGTCATTGATCGTATAACAATCAAGCAAGCTGCTTTCTCCCACATAGTGTCAAATATTTTGAATGTCTTTGGAGTTGCACCCATTCAGGTAAGTGAGAGTATTCTATCAAACTCCTGACTTGTGATTCATGGATAGTGGACTAGTGTTTGAGAGAAAGGAGCTAAGTTACTAGCCACAGAATTCCTAGCTTTTGAACTGCACCTCCAGCCACAATATCTATAAGGCTAACCCAGTTTAGGTTTTGATCTATTGTAACTCATAGAATGCTGTGAGTGTTTGATTCGTGATGATAGTGCCATTGAATGTCGAAAAGCAATGGTTAGATTCTCTCTTGGTCATTGTCTGGCACTATTGTGTCATGAAAGCTACTAAAACCTAATTGCATAAGTTCATCCTCCTGTTTGGATTTTGAAATTTGGCTTCCCACACAATTAAGTTCTCCTGCCTACTTTGCCTCCCACTCCCACAAGCAGTACAAGATTTACCCAGTGTTTCAAATCTGTAACTGTTCGATTTTTAGATTGTGTCATCAAGCATTTTAAATCAGTTGTTCACAGATTGATGAAGTGCATTCATTTCATGATGAGATTTTGTATCCAATTATTACCAAGTGGTAAACAGTTTTTTAAAAAAAATGTAATTGTTGATTCACTGGTTGACTTTCCTGTCCATCATAAGTTGGGGACAAGTTGCACTTACACAAGGACCTCTGCTATACATGTTATCGGGACTGTACTTCAAAAAAGTGGAATTATGAATTGAATAACTAATGGTATTTCATAAAATGCATCCCAACCATTAAAAAGAACAATAATATCATTCAAATGTAGAAGTGGTAATGTCATCATAGCAATGTACCTTGCAAAACACTTACTTTACGTATAAAAAAGTCATAATATGAAATAGGTGATGTGAAGATATAAAAAGTATCAGCTATATATAATCCCACTATTAATTGTACTATTGGTGTTGAAGCTATTTAGATAAACATCTCAGAAGTCTCTTTATGAAGGATGTATAGCAATGAGTGTGGCATATTCAAGCCTGCGTAAGATGTGTTTTATTTCAATTTAAGTACAGGACTGTGTCCAGTAGGGATTTGAATGACACCATTGTCTCAGAAGAAAGACTTCCCCTGTTGGGTGAGCCTGGCTCTTGGGATTTGCTGTAATTTTATTTGTGTTCTGAGAGTTAAGAAGGAAACAGTTACCACAGATGCTTGGGCATTGCCCAGTGGACCTGTAATGCAGATGGTAGTCAACCATGCTTTATTTGCCGATGCAACCATCTGTGGAATTTAATATATCAGCCAAAACTGTTCAAGTCAGCACAAGAGGCTTAACTGACCTCAGGGGCAGTTTGAACAATTATTATTTATTTATTGGAGGTAAGAAATTGATTAAACAAAAACTGAATGCTGCGGTGCCAACATAGGGATTGGGTGAGATTGTTTTCCCTTCTGCAATGCAGTCTTGTGCTTACTGTAAATTGCAGAATAAGACATGACTGCTGTGTATGTTGTGATATTTTTCAGTGTGAGATCCACTGAGTGCATTAAAGTGAACAAAATCAAATAAATATAGACAGACTCTAATATTGTCAAGTTTTTATTATCTCAGGTTGGCAATGTTTAATTATCAGTTCAAGATCAAAACGAGTAGTAAAATGCAAAGGCATGAACTGTTAATAATTTAAATTGATTACTTAAAACTGCAGCTGAATTTTATTTAAGGTTTAGCAAACTATTATTTTTATTCTGTTCCTGGACCGCTCCATTGGCATGAATATATGTCACTGGGAATTTACAGCAAGCAGCAGGATCCTCTTTAAGGTGTATTGCACAGATCATCTTCTTGAAAGTCTCCAGTCTTAAACCATGAGCTATGAAGTCAAAAAGAAAAAAAGAAATTTCAAGACATATTTAGTTTAAACTGTGCTGCTGTGAATGGGATTGCAACACAATGGATTTCTATCTAATTTTCATGATAATTATATTACTTAAAAGTTCAACGATGCAAGGTGTTTGCATTGTTACCCATAAATGTAATGTCAGGATGACTGTTACAAAAGGGTGCATTATTTGACAAGCCCTACTCAGTGATTATATAGGGGCAGTATATCTTTCCCAGAGAGATCTTGCAGTGACTCACCAATGGAGGAGATGATCTTCTAATGTTGGATCTTAAGTTTATTGTAATAAATAGACAACAAACTATATCTTGTCTCTAGTCATGTGACACCTGCCTTAGGAGTGTTTGCTGATCATACTAGATGGGTAATTTTATTAATCTGCACTTCAACAGGGAGTATTAAAACTTGGTCACATATCTGTGGATTATAAATATGGTCATGTACCTCCAATGATTTTCAAAGCATTGATTGACTAAAAACTGATGGCAAAATGTCCTTGACCCTGAATTACTTCCATGCACAATGGCAGGGGAGATCTGGGGCAGGAGGGAACTGTCCTGATTGAATGGATTCCACCTGAACCGGATGGGACCCATGCTCTTTTGGACAGACTAAATAAGGAGATGGTGAAGACTTTAAACTAATGGTTAGGCCATTGTTGGAATATTGTGTGCAATTCTGGTCTTCTTCCTATCGGAAAGATGTTGTGAAACTTGAAAGGATTCAGAAAAGATTTACAAGGATATTGCCAGGGTTGGAGGATCTGAGCTACAGGGAGAGGCTGAACAGGTTGAGGTTTACAAAATTATGAGTAGCATGGATAGGATAAATAGATAAAATCTTTTCCCTGGGGTCGGGGAGTCCAGAACTAGAGAGCATAGGATTAGGGAGAGGTGAAAGATATAAAAGAGACCTAAGGGGCAACTTTTTCACACAGAGAGTGGTACGTGTATGGAATGAGCTGCTAGAGGATGTGGTGGAGGATGATACAATTGCAACATTTAAGAGGCATTTTGATGGGTATATGAATAGGAAGGGTTTGGAGGGATTTGGGCTGGGTGCTGGCAGGTGGGATTAGTTTGGGTTGGATATCTAGTCGGCATGGACGGGTTGGACCGAAGGATCTGTTGCTGTGCTGTACATCTCTATGACTCTATGACTCTAGACAGATGTGGGGGAAGGAACCTCTGTGAAATATAAGTAACCTAAAAATGTAAAAAAACAGGGCAGCAAGGCATTGGAACCAATAAAGTAATGGAAGATATTGATGGCCAGGGAATAAACACAAAGTTAGAATATGTGTCCAAAACATGGTTAATCATAAAATGAGTGGAAATCCCAATAAAAATTGAGTTATAATGTACAGCGATGAGCACTGTGTCTATAATACTCTAGGGGAGATGGAGGTATTAGGAGAGTCCAGTCTGAATAGGGAATACTGAGACATGACCACAGAAAAATCAGGCCTGCAAACTGAACATTGCAAGTGAGAGCATGTTTCAGAAAAGAGGGAAAAAAGAGGTGGCAGAATGGCTCTACCTATTAGGGATAATAGAGTGGCAGTGATAAAAAAGATACACGAGTCAGCAAAACAAAAACAGAATTCAGATGCGTGGAAGTAAAAGACAACAAAGACTAAGCACCGAATTGACGCCGTGATGTCGAACAATTCTCCCGTCGCCTCCGCCTCCAAGCTGATTTCCACAATCAGGACTCCCGCCCACCTTCTGAGGACCCCTTCACCCATCTCCAACACACTGCATCCACCTGGACACCCCGCGCTGGCCTAATACCTGCCCTCGACCTCTTCATTTCCAACTGCCGCCGGGACATTAACCGCCTCAACCTGTCTACCTCCCTCCCCCACTCCAACCTCTCACCCTCACAACGCGCAGCCCTCCAATCCCTCTGCTCCAATCCCAACCTCACCATCAAGCCAGCGGATAAAGGGGGCACAGTGGTAGTCTGGCACACTGACCTCTACACCGCTGAAGCCAAACGTCAACTCGAGGACACCTTTTCCTACTGCCCCCTCGACCATGACCCCACCCCCCATCACCAAACCATCATCTCCCAGACCATACAGAACCTCATCACCACAGGAGATCTCCCACCCACAGCTTCCAACCTCATAGTCCGGGAACCCCGCACTGCCCAGTTCTACCTCCTTCCCAAGATCCACAAGCCTGACCACCCTGGCCGACCCATTGTCTCAGCATGCTCCTGCCCCACTGAACTCATCTCTACCTACCTCAACACTGTCCTATCCCCCCCTTGTCCAGGAACACCCCACATACGTTCGAGACACCACTCATGCCCTCCACCTCCTCCAAGACTTCCGTTTCCCTGGCCCCCAACGCCTCATCTTCACCATGGATATCCAATCCCTCTACACCTCCATCCGCCATGACCAGGACCTCCAAGCCCTCTGTTTCTTCCTCTCCAGACGTCCCCAACAGTACCCTTCCACCGACACTCTCATTCGTTTGGAAGAACTGGTCCTCACCCTTAACAATTTCTCCTTTGAATCCTCCCACTTCCTCCAGACCAAAGGGGTAGCCATGGGCACACGTATGGGCCCCAGCTATGCCTGTCTCTTTGTTGGCTACGTAGAGCAGTTCATCTTCTGTAATTACACCGGCACCACTCCCCACCTCTTCCTCCGCTACATTGATGACTGCATTGGCGCCACCTCGTGCTTCCGCGAGGAGGTTGAGCAATTCATCAACTTCGCCAACATATTCCACCCTGACCTTAAATTTACCTGGACCATCTCTGACACCTTGCTCCCCTTCCTGGACCTCTCCATCTCCATTAATGACGACCGACTTGACACTGACATTTTTTACAAACCCACCGACTCCCACAGCTACCTGGATTACACCTCTTCCCACCCTATCTCTTGCAAAAATGCCATCCCGTATTCCCAATTCCTCCGCCTCCGCCGGATCTGCTCCCAGGAGGACCAGTTCCACCACAGAACACACCAGATGGCCTCCTTCTTTAGAGACCGCAATTTCCTTTCCCACGTGGTTAAAGATGCCCTCCAACGCATCTCGTCCACATCCCGCACCTCCGCCCTCAGACGCTACCCCTCCAACCGTAACAAGGACAGAAAGCCCCTGGTGCTCACCTTCCACCCGACCAACCTTCGCATAAACCAAATCATCCGCCGACATTTCCGCCACCTCCAAACAGACCCCACTACCAGGGATATATTTCCCTCCCCACCCCTTTCCACCTTCCGCACAGACCGTTTCCTCCGCGACTACCTGGTCAGGTCCACGCCCCCAAACAACCCACCCTCCAATCCTGGCACTTTCCCCTGCCACCGCAGGAACTGTAAAACCTGCGCCCACACCTCCTCCCTCACCTCTATCCAAGGCCCTAAAGGAGCCTTCCACATCCATCAAAGTTTTACTTGCACATCCACTAATATCATTTATTGTATCCGTTGCTCCCGATGCGGTCTCCTCTACATTGGGGAGACTGGGCGCCTCCTAGCAGAATGCTTTAGGGAACATCTCCGGGACACCCGCACCAATCAACCACACCGCCCCGTCGCCCAACATTTCAACTTCCCCTCCCACTCTGCCGAGGACATGAAGGTCCTGGGCCTCCTTCACCGCCGCTCCCTCACCACCAGACGACTGGAGGAAGAACGCCTCATCTTCCGCCTCGGAACACTTCAACCCCAGGGCATCAATGTGGACTTCAACAGTTTCCTCATTTCCCCTTCCCCCACCTCACCCTAGTTCTAAACTTCCAGCTCAGTAACTGTTCCCATGACTTGTCCAGACTTGTCTGACCTGCCTATCTCCTTTTCCACCTATCCACTCCACCCTCTCCTCCCTGAACTATCACCTTCATCTCCTCCCCCACTCACCCATTGTCCTCAATGCTACTTTCTCCCCACCCCCACCCTCCTCTAGCTTATCTCTCCACGCTTCAGGCTCACTGCCTTTATTCCTGATGAAGGGCTTTTGCCCGAAACGTTGATTTCGAAGCTACTTGGATGCTGCTTGAACTGCTGTGCTTTTCCAGCACCACTAATCCAGAATCTGGTTTCCAGCATCTGCAGTCATTGTTTTTAACTCACCGAAATTGGTGCAGCCTACAGGGCATGGGCTGCTTTGTATGGGGTACTTCAGCTGGAAAGCAATAGCTGAACAGAAGGACAACAACTGGGATTCACTGGGAACTAAAATGTTTGAGAGTGAGTCGGAAGATATCCTGCCCTTGGGAGCTGAAGGCCAATCAGATGGGTGGGTTGATAATGCCTCAGGGTGCCTGCCCAAAATTCTGCCTGTCAAGGCCCTTAACTGGCTAATTAAAGGCCATCATAAGACTTCACTTTACCTCTGCCACTATAATATGATGGACAGAGAAGGCAGAATGAAGAAAGCCAGTCCACTCTTTCACGATCCTCAGCTAAAGGTTAAGAAGAAGTATTAATTCCTCCTTTAGGGATGCCCAGTGTCTGCTCCATGATGTTTTCCCTCCACTTTCCGGTCTCCAGGTCCTAGTCAACTCCACACTTCATCCTTCCCTAGAGTTCCTGATCCATCCATAACAAAACCTGTTGAGATACTGTAGTTCATTTTGCCTTTCTCCTGGGACATCATTGTCGTCCCAACAGCAGCAATGACTGTATTCTATACTGCCACCATACTCAGCTGATTGTTCATCAGGTCTCAAGAACGAGACTTCCTTTCCCTGAGACACTGACATCTCATTCTCAGCTTAGTGCATTAACCTGAGTGCGTTAACACTTCAGGGCAGCATCTTTAAAAGTTAGTGGGCTCAAGATTTACCTTTTCACCGAGTGCAGGAGTGAAGGCTGCAATTTAACCCAAAGAGGAAAAAAAAAAATCCCTGGTCCAGTTAAATTCCCTCCACATATCTTAAAATACTTTACGGAGGATGTAATAGAATCATTATTGTAAATGTTTAATAATTCTTTAAATGGCGAGCACCGGAGGACAATTATTTAATACTAAAGATAATTTCTATATTTAAACAAGGGACAGGATCATAGACCAGCCTGCTTAACATCAGTGGTCAGAAAGATAATGCCAGAAGTCACACAACACGAGGTTATTGTCCAAGTGCTTTTGGAGCGCTGCTCCTTCATCAGGTGAAGTGACGTCACCTGACAAAGGAGCAACACTTTGAAAGCTTGTAATTCCAAATAAACCTGTTGGACCATAACCTGGTGATGTGTGACTACTAACGTTTTTCACCCAGTCCAATGCTTGCACCAGGAAAGCCAGGAAAAATAATGGAATTCATACCAAAGGAGAGAGTAGAAAGACATCGAGAAATGAAAATAAACATAATGCATAGTCAGCAGGGATTTCAAATGGGATAATTTTGCTCGAACAACCTTATTGAATTTTTGAGTGGGTAACAGAGAATAGAGATAATGGATTCAGGATTTTCAAAAAAAGCCTTCAGGAAGAGAACCTATAATATAGACTAATGAGAATGGGCAAAGAATATGGAATTAGGACAACTGTCAGAATGGGAGGGAGAAGCAATAGTGCAGCAAATCACATGAGTTCAGGAATAATCTTAAGGAATGGACAAGCAATTGACAAATGAACCTCAGCAAAAAATGTGGAGGTAACACAATTTGGTAAAAGGAATTAAAGGGACACCTACTGTTTGGAAAGTGCAAGTTAACATTAAATAAAGGAACCAAGGAATCTCAAGAGTACAAATACACCAATCACTGAAAGGTGCACGACAGGTTACAAATATCAAGCAAATGACCAGACTTTGTTTCTGGATGGATATGTTGAAAAATAAGCACATTACCTTGATGTTGTATTGAACCTTGCCACATTTAAAGTGTTATGTACAGTCCAGGTCTCAATATGGTAAAAATGAGATAGAAACACTGGAAGGGCCGCAGAGAAAATATACATAATTGATAGAAATCTTTGGATATACACAACATTGAGAAAATTGACAGGCTGTACCTCCTTGAAAAGGTGGCTGAGGAATGACCTAACAGATCTTATAGATTATGAGTTGTTTGATGGAGTGGATGCAGACAGATTACTTTGTCTCCTGAGAAAGAGTATAACCAGAAATCATCAGTATAAGGAAGCTACCAAAACATCCATGAAGGAATTCAGAAACAGAGTAATGTGGACCTCTGCACCACAGTGTGTGGCTGAAGTATAAAGTACAGATGCCTTTAAGGGAAAGCTAAGTAAGTACGTGGGTGAGAAGGAAATGGAGGGTTGCAGTGAGAGACTTAAATTAGGAAGGATGGGATGAGCCTCAGGTGAAGCACACATATGAATTTGGTGGGGCATATGACCTTTTCTGTGCTGTTTAGCTATTTTCTAATCAACCTGTTTGGAGATGTTATTAAGCATCTCTGAACAAAGTGAGACTTGAACCAAGGACTCTTGGCTCAGAGGTAGGGGTTTTAACCATTGCACTACAAGATCACTCAGGCAGTAGTTCTTCACAGTGACATCAGCAATTCATGCTAACATCGCAGCCTGTTTCTGATCCAAGAGCCCTTTGTGTGTAAAGTGAATGTTGTAACCACTACACTACAAAACAGAACACTCCTCTGTGCTGTATATTTTATAAAATCCTGTCTTAATTTTATGAAATGTTGGTGTTATAGAAATACAACATTGCCATTTATGTAAGTTGTTAGAGATTAAATTACATGTGCAGTGTGATTGAAAGAAAAGAAAGAGCTATTGAAGTAAAAAAAAAGTGAAATCAGTGAAGTAAAAAAAAGTAATTGGCTCAGTAAATCCCATCTGCCCATAAAACATGTGCAACTGCCTTGCTTTAACCATGTGTGTTTACTCTCCTGTATCTCTGAACTCTTCCAATTCTTGCCTCGCCTATATTGTTGATTTTAAACAGTCAGCCATTGGCAGTCATGCCACAGCTGTCTAAGATCCGGAGTTATCTCTACAATCTCTTCACTTCACTGCCACTCACTCCTTTTAGATGGTCCTTAAATTCTAACTGCTTTAGCCAAGCTTTTGGTCGTCTGTTTTAACATCTGTTTTTTGGTGTCAATTATTTTTACAATACTTCGGCTAAGAGCCTTAGGACTTTTCGTGATGTTGAAGACAGTATATAAAAACAAGTTGTTGTTGATGGACTGAACAAGTGCAATCAGAGTTACATTCAAGTATTAGAGTTACTAATTCAAGTCTCACCTGGTTCAGAGATGCTTAATAACATTTCCAAACAGGTTGTTTAGAAAATAGCTAAACAGCACAGAAAAAGGTTATATGCCCCACCAAATATAATGTGTGATTAAATCATGATGATGTTTTGGAAAGAGGAATTGATTCTGAAGACTTGTTGCAAATTCTTATTGTATGAAAGTAATTCAGAATTAGCTTGGATAGAGCACTGGCTAACCAGTAAAAGAAAGAGAGTTGGGGTAACAGGGACATTTTCAGATTGGCAACATGTAAATAGTGAAGTGGCAAAGGGATCAACACAGGAGCCACAATCATTTTCCATGCATATTAATGACTTTGATTGGAAAATTGAACATACAGCAGCCAAGTTTGCAGAAAACACAGAGGTAGGTGGCAAGGCAAGTAATGAGTATGACACAGGATCTGCAGAGAAATATGGAAATGTGGTGTGAGTGAGCAAGACTAGGCAAATGGAATACAATTTGAGGAAATTTTGGCAGGAAGAATAGAGGAACTGAGTTTTATTTAAATGAAAAAAGACAGCAGAAAGTTACAGAGGCACTTAGAGTCATAGAGTCATAGGGATGTACAGCATAGAAACAGACCCTTCGGTCCAAACCCGTCCATGCCGACCAGATATCCCAACTCAATCTAGTCCCACCTGCCAGAACCCGACCCATATCCCTGCAAATCCTTCCTATTCATATACCCATCCAAATGCCTTTTAAATGTTACAATTGTACCAGCCTCCACCACTTCCTCTGGCAGCTCATTCCATACCTGTACCACCCTCTGTGTGAAAAAGTTGCCCGTTAGATCTTTTTTATATCTTTCCCCTCTCACTCTAAACCTATGCCCTCTAGTTCTGGACTCCCCGACCCCAGGGAAAAGACTTTGTCTATTTATCCTATCCATGCCCCTCATAATTTTGTAAACCTCTATATGGTCATCCCTCAGCCTCTGAAGCTCCAGCGAAAACAGCCCCAGCCTGTTCAACCTTTCCCTATAGCTCAAGTCCTCCAAACCTGGAAACATCCTTGTAAATCTTCTCTGAATCCTTTCAAGTTTCATAACATCTTTCCGATAGGAAGGAGACCAGGATTGCATTCAACATTCCAACAGTTTCCTGAAGAAGGGCTTATGCCCGAAACATCGATTCTCCTCCTCCTTTGATGCTGCCTGACCTGCTGCGCTTTTCCAGCAACACATTTTTAAGCTCTGATCCCCAGCATCTGCAGTCCTCACTTTCTCCTAGTGGCCTAATCAATGTCCTGTACAGCCGCAACATGACCTCCCAATTCCTGTACTCAATACTATGAATCACTAAAAGCTGGTGTCCAAATTGAGTGGGTCTTGGAGAAGCCAAATGGAATTTCAAAACTTATTTCAAAGAGAATGGATGATAAAAGTTGGGAGGTTCCACTAATACTCAAAAAGGCACTAGTCACACCAAAGATTAGATTACCTACAGTGTGCAAACAAGCCCTTTGGCCCAACCTGTCCACACCAACCCTCCGAAGAGTAACCCACCCAAACCCATTTTCCTCTGACTAATGCACCTAACCTATGGGCAATTTACCTTATCCACACATCTTTGTACTGTGGGAGGATACCAGAGCAAACCTACACAGGCATAGGGAGAATGTGCAAACTCCACACAGATAGTCACCCAAGACTGGAATTGAACCTGGGACCCTGGTGCTGTGAGGTAGCAGTGCTAACCACTGAACCACCGTGCCACCCTGAATACTATTAATATTTTTCAGCCCCTTATTGAAAGAAAGATATATATATACTCAGCTGATATCAGGTATGTAGAGATTGAGTGGATTGGACCTGTACTCATTAGAATATAGAAGATTGAGAGGAAACCTTATTAAAACAGACAAGATTCTTGGAGAACTTGACAGGGCAGCTGTGGAAAAGTTTTAGGTTCGTAAATTTGCAGATGGCACTAAGGTCAGTAGAGTTGCAGGTAGTGACGGAGGATGATTTCGGTTACACAGGGACATAGCTCAGTTGCAAAGCTGGGCCGAGAGGTGGTAAATAGAGTCTAATGCAGAAGAGTGTGAGGTGATTCAGTTTGGAATGAGTAACAGGAATGCAGAGTACTGGGTTAATGGTAAGATTCTTGGTAGTGTAGATGAGCAGAGAGATCTCGGTGTCCATGTACATAGATCCTTGAAAGTTGTCACCCAGGTTGATAGGATTGTTAAGAAGGCATATGGTGTGTTGCCTTTTTTGGGTAGGCGGATTGAGTTTTGGAACCATGAAATCATGCTGCAGCTGTACCAAACTCAGTTCTGATCATCGTGTTATAGGAATGATGTGGAAGCTTTGGAAATGGTTCAGAGGAGATTTACTAGAATGTTGCCTGGTATGGAGGGAAGGCCGTAAGAGGAAAGACTGAGGGACTTAAGGTTGTTTTCGTGAGAGAGAAGAAGGTTGACAGGTGACTTAATTGAGACATAAAAGATAATCAGAGGGTTAGATAGATTGGACAGTGAGAGCCTTTTTCCTCAGATTGTGATGGCTAGCATGAGGGGACATAGCTTTAGATTGAGGGTCATTAAATATAGGACAGATGTCAGAGGTAGTTTCTTTACTCAGAGAGTAGTAGGGGCGTGGAACACACTGCCTGCAACAGAAGTAGACACGGCAAATTTAAGGGCATTTAAATGATCATTGGATAGACAAAATGATGAGAATGGAGTAGCGTAGGTTATATGGGCTTCAGATTGCTTTCACAGGTTGGCACAACATCAATGGCCAAAGGGCCTCTACTGCGCTGTAATGTTCTGTGTTCTCCTTGTTTCCCCATCTAGGACCAGAAGGCAAAATCTCAGAATAAGGGTGTCGTACACTTAAGACAAATATGAGGAGGAATTGCTTCTCTCAGAGGGTTGTAAAGCTATGGAATTCTTTACTCTCAAGAGCTGTTGAGGTTGAGTCATTAAGTATATTTTAGGCTGAGATAGTCACATTGTTAATCAATAAGAGAATCAAGAATTATGGGGAAGAGCAGGAAAGTGGAGTTGAGGATTATCAGATCAGCCAATGATCTCAGTGAATGGCAGAGCAGACACAGTTGGGCTGAATGGTCTACTTCTGCTCCTACCTCTATAGTCTTAAATGATATTGGATTATATTCTATTGAGTTTTGATATTCTTTTGCTGTGAAATGTAATGAGCTGACAAGATATTGTTCTAGTTTAATTTACTAAATTTAGGGTTTTAATAATGAAAAATGAATTCTTTTGTACTAATGTTTTTGTCAAGATGTTTAAGTGTTGAAAACAAAATTAATCAAAGTTTGCTCAGTGATTGGAGGAGAAAAATACAATTCAAGAGGCTTTCTTTTGCTTTCAAATACTCCATTTGATTGAAGTTAGATTCCCGTTAACCTAAAATAGTTATTATTGATTAATAAGCCATTTAAATAAGGTGGTGTTGTACTAACATATGATTGAAATTGACATGTTACTGATTCATTTAAATTTTTTAACCAATGGTAAGTTATTATTGAAGTGAGCAATAGCACAATTGAACAGTAATTATGTCAATCTTGACTTCCTACAATAACATAAAACAGGTCTATTACAAAACTTCAGTTTTTATTTCTTCTGACTTCGATTTATAAAACCTATTCTTCACTTCAAATATTATTGTGAGGACAGTACATGTAAATGAATGGTGCACTGTTGTGAGAATAGAGAGGGGAAAGGGTTTTGT
This sequence comes from Chiloscyllium punctatum, assembly GCF_047496795.1. Taxonomy (NCBI): domain Eukaryota; kingdom Metazoa; phylum Chordata; class Chondrichthyes; order Orectolobiformes; family Hemiscylliidae; genus Chiloscyllium; species Chiloscyllium punctatum. Next base: position 131,275,412 of record NC_092739.1, on the reverse strand, counting down.
TGTGACCATTGGCCAGTTGATAATTGTCAGTGTGATGCTTCTACAAATAAAATTAAGTCAAGAACTCAGATGAACTATCAAGAGATTTGATTATAAATCAAAACTACAAAATCCAATAATATTGATCTTGCATAATCACACCACTCCATGATTTGTCATAAATACACTGAATGACATGTTGGTAAGTCAATAATTTATAAAATTGCATGCAATTTTGGACATATAACCTTCAAAAGAAATTGTTGCATCACAAGCCGTTCGGAGATGTGATAGGATTTTTTTTGGGGCATTTTGTCATATACTGCAGAATACTGTAAAATAGGTTAAGGTAATGGAACAGGTTCTTAAAATAGTGCTAACTGCGGTTTATGCTAAATAATTTATATCTTGATGTAAAATGTTAAACTGAAGAGCCTTGGGAAAAGTTGACGAGCAGAGAGATCTGGGTGTTTAGGTCTATTGTACCCTGAAGGTGGCTGTACAGCTGGATAGAGTGGTTAAGAAGGCATAGGTTATGCTTGCCTTCATCAGATGGGGTCTTAAGTATAACAGCTGGCAGGGCATGTTAAAATTGTACATGACGTTGGTTCGGCCGCATTTAGAATACTGCGTACAGTTCTGGTCACCACATTACCAAAAGGATGTGGACGCTTTGGAGAGGGTATAGAGAAGGTTTACGAGAATGTTGCCTGGAATGGCAGGTGCTAGCTATGAAGAGAGGTCGAGTAGGTTAGGATTGTTTTCATTAGAAAAAAGGAGATTTAAGGGGGCATCTGATTGAGGTCCACAAAATCATGAAGGCTATAGACAGGGTGGATAGAGATAAGCTTTTTCCCAAGGTGAAGGATTCAATAACGAGAGGTCATGCTTTCAAGGCGAGAGGAGAAAAGTTTAAGGGGGATACACGCAGAAAGTACTTTACACAGAAGGTAATAGGTGCCTGGAACGCCAGGAGAGGTAGTAGAGTCAGGCATGATAGATCCATTAAAGGTGCAAACGGATAGATGCATGAATAGGTGGGGAGCAGAGGGATACAGATCCTTAGGAATTGGGCGATAAGTTTAAACAGTGGATTTGGATCGGCACAGGGTTGGAGGGCCAAAGGGCTTGTTCCTGGGCTGTAGATTTTCTTTGTTCTTATCCAGAGGACCAAAAAACAGTACAATCTAGCAAATCCCAAGCAAAACCAGATGATTGGAAATATGTTTCTCGTTCAAAAGTAAGATCGATGTGGAGCAGACAAACAACAGAAGTAATTGGCAGGCTGAATATTTGATTAATCTAAATTGAGGATTATGAGTAAATATAAATGTTGGAAATCAAACAGTGTCAGAAATGTCATAATTGTGTCATGAGCGCTACTGAAATATAATTTGTCACTGTAGCTGGTTTGTATTAAATAAAGGAGATATTAATTTGCTATCTTGGAATTTTGCTACATTGTACTGGGGGTTATTGAAACTTTCAGACCTCTAATTTGAAGTTTTCGCTGTGCTTATTTACTTGTCTTGGAAGATTGAAAATTGTGTGGTCAAAAACGTACAAATTTCACCATGACAGGAGAAGGCATCTATAAAACTGAATATATAGAAAACTGAAATGCTTGGCATATAGTCTGTAGTAGGAAGTCAGATAAAATGAAAGGTGGAAAATGATAGATGAGCAAGACACACAGCATGGAAAGAGATTTAGTGGAAGTAGATATAAATCCACAAATTACTTGGAAGTATTATTACACAAATTCTCAATATACTTGTGTCAATTTTCTCTTTCTTCTGTGCAACTCAGATTAATACCTCCACTGAAACAATGGAAAGATGCATTTCATAGAATCGAAGTTCCAGTGGCCTTTGGCTGTCCTTACTTTTCAGATAAAGCTATGTATTTGTAAACCATTTCAAGTCTGTTCTTTAAAGACATCATCAATTCCCTTTTCAATACTTTTATAGTCACTGCCTCAATAGTCATTTGTGGTAAAGTTTGTCATGTTTAGATGATGCTCTTTGTGAAAACAACAACCCTTCTAACATCCCCTTTCACCTTTCCAGTTGTAATCTGGTGTCTATAGGAACATTTTCACTTCTTCTTCAGCTTTTTAACCCACAGCCTGCAAACTACATGGGTCGGACAATAAATTAGCTGTTCATCTCAGCTGAAATGGGGGTTAAATATGGTGCTCACATGAAACCAACCCTCCCACAGAGTTTAAACTGCTGTGGCAACCTCTACTTTTAGTGCAAATTTTAGTCTGGTATTATGAATCGTGATGATGCTCCAATTTTCTCTGCTTCACTTGACTGACCAGGAATCTTTTCTGCTATTGGTGCATTTTGGAAGGATTTACAGACTGATATTTAACCTTACATTCTGAGGAATGGTCACCGGACCTGAAAGGTTAACTCTGATTCCTCTCCACAGTTGCTACTAGATCTGCTGAGCTGTTCCAGCAATTTCTGATTTTGTTTCTGATTTCCAGTATCCGCAGTTCTTTCAGTTTTTATATTTAGCTTGCTTGGCTGCACTGTGAACACACTTCTTTGACATTAAGCCTGGGAGTGGGACTTAAATGCAGGCAGAGACATCATTACTGCACCATAAAACTGCTTTACCTTCACACCTGGAGGTAATCTGATAGAGAGCGTGGCTAAGTTTTATTTTCTTGTTTTTCATTCTTCATTCAGTCTTTTAGAACATATAGTGTTTCTGGCCAGGCGAGCCCTACATTGCTCATCCCAACATGACATGGAGAAGATGGTGATGAGTTGTCTTCTATATCTACTGCTGTCCTTCAGGGGTGTAGAGAAACCCACAATGCTTTGAGGAAGGGAGTTCCAGGATTTTGACTGAATGCTCATGTTATAATGGCAATATAACTCCAAGTCAGGGTGGTGACTTGAAAGATAACTTGCAGATGGTGGTGTTCCAATGCATCTGTTGCCTTTGTCCTTCTAGACAGTAAGGATTGCTTCCTTGAAAGAAGCTGTGGAAGAAACCATGGTGAGTTACAGCATTGCATCTTGTAGATGCTATAAACTGTGCGTCATTGGTGGAGGGAGTGAATGTTGAAGTGGTGGATGGGTTCCCTAATAAGTGAACTTGATTATTCCAGGTGGCATTGAACATTTTGAGTGTTCAAAGTTAAAAATCACACAACACCAGGTTATAGTCCAAGAGGTTTATTTGGAATTACTAGCTTTCGGAGCACTGTTCCTTCATCAGGTAGTTGTGGAGTATACTCTACAACTACCTGATGAAGGAGCGGCGCTCTGAAAGTTAGTGCTGCATATGTGATTTATTTTGTCTTAGAGGTCTCACAAATAGTGTTGAACATTGTGGACCTGGTGTTGTGTGATTTTTAACTTTGAACACCCCAGTCCAACACTGGCATCTCCAAATCATTTTGAGTATTGTTGGGGTTGGACTCATTCAGGGAAATTGGCAGTACTCTATTACTGTGCCTTTTTAAAGGTACACAGACATTGAGGACTTAGGTGATTTATTTGCTACAGAATTCCAAGCTTCTGATCTGCTCTTAGCAGCATAATTATCATTAGGCTGGTATAGTTCAATTACTGGTCAATAGTAACTCCTAGGATGTTGATTGTAGGGAATTAAATGACAGCAATGTGAAATATTTAGATCTTTGTTACTGGAGATGGATGATGTGAATACTATTTGCCACTTATAAATTCAAGCTTTAATTTTGTCCAAGTTCTTGCTGCATATGTGATTTATTTTGTCTTAGAGGTCTCACAAATAATGTTGAACATTGTGGAATCATCAGCAAGCATTTCCACTTCTGACCTTATGATAGAGGGAAGGTAGCTTAGCAGATGGAATTTAATGCAGCAAAATGTGAGGTCATGCATTTTGGTAAGAAGAACCAAAAGGCAGACAATTATTTAAAATAGAGAGAGCCCCCAAAGAATTGGAGCACAGGGGGACCTTGAGTTCTTGTAACTGAAACACAAGAAATATCATGCTGATGCAGCAAGTAATTATGAAGGCAAATGGGATTTGGCCTTTCTTGCTAGGGAGGTCCAAACATTAAAAAAAGACAATAAATCTTGTTACTGCTCTGATATGGTTAAATGTTGAATCCTGAAGGCTGTAAAGTATCTAGACAGAAGATATTGTTCCTTCAGCTTGCAAAGAGCTTTGTTGGAGCACTGCAGCAAGTCTGAGATAGAAATATTGAAGTATTCTGAACACAATGGTGTGTTGAAGTAGCAGGCAACTTGAAGTTCGGGCTCATTTGTTGGAAAGGATGAAAGTGTTCCTCGAAGTGGTCACCCAGTCTGTGTTTCATCAGAGAGGAGACTATATTGTGAGCAGTAAATAGCCTAGATTGGATAGCCTGAAGAAGGGGTCATGCCTGAAACGTCTATTCTCCTGCTCCTTGGATGCTGCCTGACCTGCCGCGCTTTTCCAGCAACACATTTTTCAGCTCTGATCTCCAGCATCTGCAGTCCTCACTTTCTCCTAGATTGAATGAAGGGCAGGTAAACCACTGCTTCACCTGGTTTGTGTATCTGGGGCCTTGGATGGCGGGGAGGGAGGAAGTCAATGGGCAAGTGTTACACCTTTTGCGATTGCATGGGAAGTGTTGGGAGAATTTGGAAGTGGAGGAGGAGTAGACCAGATTGTCCCAGAAGTAACAGTCCCTGCAGAAGGCCCACGAGGGAGGGGAGAGGAATATGTGTCTGATAATGGCATCCTGCTGCAGGTGATGGAAATGGCAACTTCTGGACCTTCAGATGTGAAGACTGGTGGGGTGGAAAGTGAGGACCAGGGAGTCACTGTCATTATGATGGGAGGGAAGAGACAGAGTCAGGGTTGGAGTGCAGGGAATGGATTAGATACAGCTGAGGGCCTTGATGTGGTGGACAATCCTCGGTTAAAGAAAAAAGTGGATATTTCTAAGGCGACCTGCAGGAAAGTCTTGTTTTAACCATTTACAGGTGCCCCCGCTCTCCAAAAGTAGAACGTTCCTATGAAACTGTTCATAAGCCAAAATCGCATAAAGTGAAGAAGCAATTACCATTAATTTATATGGGGAAAACTTCTGACCATTCCCAGACCAAACAAAAATGACCAAATCATACTAAGTAACACATAAAACCTAAACCAGCACTAACGTATAGTAAAGGCCATCAGAGGTTGGGGTGGTGGGAGGTACAGGATACCTTAGGACACATCTTAGCTAACGGATGCACAAAATAAATTGAGATAAAGCACAGACGCTCACTGGCATAGTTCAAAGCTCTGGCGATTTGATGCTGAGATGCTGAGTGTAATCCCTGGGGAAGGCACTTGGCAGCGCCATTCTCGGTGCGTGTACTTCTTCGTAAAAGCAAAAATTCTCTTTCAGTTAGCAAAAACAGGTACTAAACTATGTCTTTCATAAAAGCAAGTTGGCGTAAAGCGAATGTTTGAAAAATGGTGGATGCCTGCAGTTTGTTAATGAAACTGCACCAGAGTACAGTGTATGGTCTTGATCCTTGTCAGAGTCATAGAGTGATAGAGATGTACAGCATGGAAACAGACCCTTCGGTTCAACCCGTCCATGCCGACCATATATCCTAACCCAATCTAGTCCCAACTACCAGCACCTGGCCTATGTCCCTCCAAACTCTTCCTATTCTTGTACCCATCCAAATGCATTTTAACGGTTGCAATTGTACTAGCCTCCGCCACTTTCTCTGGCAGCTCATTCCATACAGGTACCATCCTCTGAGTGAAAAGTTTGCCTCTTAGATCTCTTTTATATATTTCCCCTCTCACCCTAAACCTATGTCCTCTAGTTCTGGACTCCCCGATCCCAGGAAAAAGACTTTGTCTGTTTATTCTATTCATGCCCCTCATGATTTTATAAGCCTCTATAAGGTCATCCCTCAGCTTCCGATGCTTCAGGGAAAACAGCCCTAGCCTATTCAACCTCTCCCTATAGCTCAAATCCTCCAACTCTGGCAACATCCTTGTAAATCTTTTCTGAACTCTTTCAAGTTTCATAACATCTTTCCGATAGGAAGGAGACCAGAATTGCACGCAATATTCCAACAGTGGACTAACCAATGTCCTGTACAGCCGCAACATGACTTCCCAACTCCTGTACTCAATACTCTGGCCAATACAGGAAAGTATACCAAACGCCTTCTTCACTATCTTATCTACCTGCGACTCCACTTTCAAGGAGCTATGAACCTGCACTCCAAGGTCTCTTTGTTCAGCAACTCTCCTTCGGTCCTTACCATTAAGTGTATAAGTCTTGCTAAGATTTGCTTTTTCAAAATGCAGCACCTCACATTTATCGAAATTAAACTCCATCTGCCACTTCTCAGCCCATTGGTCCAACTGGTCAAGATCCTGTTGTAATCTGAGGTAACCTTCTTCACTGTCCATTACATCTCCAATGATCATAGAAGAGTTATTTTATTGAAACATACAGGAATCCAAGTGGGTTTGACAAGTTACATATTTAGATGTTTCCACTTGTAGGGGACTCTTGGACCAGGGGACATATTTAAGAATAAATGGATCCTCAAGCATTTAAAAAAATGCAAAGAAATTTCTATCCTCGAGGCTGTGAATGTCTGGAAGCCTCTACTTCAAAACTGAGTAGAATGTAGATCATTGAATGATTTAAAGGGAAAGGAAATAGATTTTTTGAAATGTTGTGGCATTGTGGACAATGAAGAACTGAACATGAAAGAAGAATTGAAGCCTGGAACAGCCTATGACCGGAAGCACTGGAAAATGCAAATCTGAAAGAAACCAACAGATAAGCTAGAATTTACAGAAGCAAAAAAAAAGGATCAAAAGTTATGGGGAGAAGGCAAGAGAATGAGGTTGAGAAACAAATCAGCCATGGTGGAGCAGATGGGCAAAATAGACTCATCCTCCTCCGATGGCAAAAATGACGACTGCAGATGCTGGAGATTAGAGTCAGGATTAGAGTGGTGCTGGAAATGCACAGCAGGTCAGGCAGCATCCGAGGAGCAGGAAAATCGATGTTTTGGGCAGGAGCTGAATCCTTCATTCCTGATGAAGGGCTCCTGCCCAAAATGTCGATTCTCATTCTCCTCCTTTGTCTTATGATCTAAAACTAAAGGCTTTGTGCCTGAATGCATGAAGCATTCAAAATATAACAGATGAATTCAGAATACAATTAAAAATAAATAAGGATGATCTGGTAGCTACTGCAGAGACATAACAGCAGAGTAAGGTGGATTGTGACAAGGATCTTGAAGAGTAAGGGCAATTAGGACAGATAAGTAGTGAGGAAAAAGTGGATGGTGGCTCTGTTAATGGATTATGGTATTAAAGCAATAGAAAAATGTGACCTAAGTGCTGGAAACCAGGATGTAGAAACAGTTTAGGTAGAGATGGGAAATGATAAAGGCAAGAAATCACTAATGGGAGTGATATACATCTCCCCCATGTCATTCACCCCCACCCCACCATCGGCAGTGATTACGGCACTGTAAGTGGAGCATAATAAAAGTTTTGAAAGCTTATCAGGAATGTCTGTCAATAATAATGGGAGATTTTAATCACATATTGACTGGAAATGTCAAATGGGTAATGGTAGTCTCGTTAAAGAGTCATGATATGGTTTGGGGATCATTTATGATAATAACTCAGAGTGATGACAACAATATGGGTTCAATTCCCACACCAGCTGAGGTCACCATGAAGGACCCTCCTTCTCAATCTCTCCCTTTGCCCAAGCTGTGCTAACCCTTCAGTTAAACCACCACCAGTCAGATCTCTCTCTCTCTCTCTCTCGCTCTCTCTCTCTCTCTCTCTGTCTTTGGGAGAGAGCAGCCCTATGGTCTGGTCAGACTATTGTGATTTTACTAGAATGGCAAGTTTTGGAGCTAACCAGAAGGTAGGCTGTACCGAATTTAATTTAGCAATATCAAAGTATTAAAGTAAAGGGAAAACAACATTTATACAGAATGAAAGGAGACTGTTAGTTGGTTGGCAAGTGGGCTCTGATTGATAGCGGTTTTATCACTGGTTAATTATAAACAACAACATTTAATGCTGAGTGTGGCTTAAATCTAAGCAAGGCAGGCTGACTTTGATTTAAACAAAGCTTGGCACTTAACTGTCATTCATCATTATGCAGTGCTTTCAGAATGCCACCCAGTCAGCACTCTTCTGTCATGCAATACAAATATTGTTTTCTCTTTGGCATTTCTTGTTAATTGTCCTGAAATGTGCAGGGCATAAGGTTTCAACAAAATATATCTTTTTACGGCAGTGTTCAAGTTTTATACTCCCAAGCCAATAAACCTCACTGAGACTTCATTTACCAACTACAATTTTTGACACTTTTTAATCTGAAGGTATAATTTGACTCTGATTTCAAATGTTCAAACAATGATAAGAATTGATGACCATTTTGACACAGTATTTATATTAACGGTTTGATTCTCACTTCGTTCAGAAATTTGGAAAGAATATATTGTAATTTTAAAATTGTTCTTAAAGTTGTGGGAGTGCTTTTAGACATTGTAGTCCTTTATAATGCAATTTCACTGCCAGCTGTTAAAAACTGTCAGAATAACACTTGTATTCCATTTTGTTTTTAACATAGTAAAATATGTCAAGGTCCTTCACTGTGTTGTAATGGGATTAAAATAGATGCTGAGCCAAAGAAGATACTGCAGATTTCTGGGGATAAAGCAGGGCAGCAGAACTAATTGGAAAGCTATTTGAAAGAGTTGGCACAGGCACATTCAATCAAATGTAATTCCATGACATTAACAGGGATGACTAAAAGCTTTGACTATACAGACTGAATATTACTTTAATGGAGAAAGATTGCAGGAAGTTACAGAACAAAGGAAACGAAGTGTACTCTGGGTGACTGCTTCATAGAACACCTACATTTAGCTCGCAGAAATGATCCTGCACTTCCAGTTGCCTGCCACCTCAACATACCAACTTGTTCCCTAGCCAACATCTCTGTCTCAGGCATCCTGCAGTGCTCCAATGATGCTCAGCATAAGCTGGAAGAGCAACACCTACTTTTCTGCTTGGGGACCCTGCAGCCTTCTGGATTTAATATTGATTTCAATAACTTTACGGCCTGAACTCTCTATGTCCTCGTCCCCAACCCCACACACCAGGCCTGGTAATGACATAGTCTGCTATTACACACAAAACATTGTCGGCTACTAACAGTCTCTATTAACACCTATTAACCCTTCTAGCTAGTCTGTCCAACTGTTTTCTCTCTCTCTTTGGGCTCAATGCCCATCCACCCATTTACTCCTTAAATCCACCCCCCCCCCCCCCGCCACCCCCACCTTATCTTCTCCATTTTCCTTGCCAACACTAGACCTGAAGCATTAACTCTGATTTTGCTTCACAGACACTGCCAGAAATGCTGAGCTTTTCCAGCAATTTCTGTTTGTGTTTCTGATTTACAGCATCCACAGTTCTTTCGGCTTTTAAAGAACAAAGATATTTGGTGTCCTTGTCCATAATTCACAAAAAAAATTCTCATATCCAAATTCAAGGGATGAAAGGGAACGCAAATGGAACATTTGCCTTTATTTGAAAGGAAATGGAATATAAATGTGTGGAATTTACACTGAAGCTGTACAAGGTACAAGTCAGACCACAGCTGGAATACAGTGAACAGTTTTGGGCCCTTTCATCTCCTCATTCAACCTAGTCATGTGGATCCGTAATTCTGGGATATTTTCTCCATCTTTATCAACAAAAAAGATACAAAGTAATAATTTAGGTTCTCTGCTTTTTTTTATTCCCCATCATAAATATTTAAAGAGAGTTAAAAGCTTTGGATTATGGTGAAAAATCTGAGAGAATCTCCTGAGAGATCAGGTATGGGCTTTCTCAACATCAGAAAGAAAGAGTTGCATGTTTACACAGAGTTCAGGTGTTGAGATCAGATTGTTGCTATGCAGCAGCGAGATGCCTATTACCAAGGATTGTTACTTGTTAATAGGTTCATTAACAACAAATTTCACCTCATTAATATGCAGCGTCTTGATCTCCCACCAGCCTTGATGAAACTAAACATCAACAATTCCCAATGATGAAGTCAAAGCTGGTACCTGGTAACTCAGCCACATGATTGTTCCTCCATGCTGCCATCTTGGACACCTGGCACATCAGGGCATGCTCCATAGACACTCTATATCCACGGACACTGGCATCCAGTCTTGTTAAGATGTTTCCCACCCAACTTGCACTGATCACAGAAACTGTCTCAGAATTTGTCCATATGTCCTTCTTCCCACACCATTGCTTCAGCCACATATCCAATCAATCAATCCTTCTGTCCTTTTGCTTATTAGAATGTGTCTCTGGGAGTAATCCTGAGATTATTTCTCTTGAATTCCTGGTTTTTAATTTTCCTCCTGACTCCCAGAAATATGCCTTCAGGACATTATCACTTTTCCGACCTACTGTCGATAAAGACTTCTGGCTAATCTCTCCTCCAAACTGATGCAGCTGACAAGTCTCCGGATACAGATGGACTTCATCCCAGGGTCTTAAAGATAGTTGCTAAGAAGCTAATGGATGCATTAATGTTAAATTTTCAAAATTCAAATATTCAATTCAGGAAAGGATCCATCAGACTGGAAATTATCACCTCTTTAATCAAGAAGAGACGGAGGCAGAAAAACAGGAGACTATTGACCAATTGGCTTGACATCTGTTTAAGGGAGCATGTTAGAATTGTTCACTAAAGAGATTATAGGTGTATACTTTAAAAAGTTAAGGGCAAATGGGATGAGTCAGCACAGTTTTGTGAGAGTGAAATCATATATATTCGATTTCATTGAAGGAGAGGTATCTGTTGTGGATAAAGGGAACCCTGTAGACATTCGGTACTTGATTACCAGAAGGCATTTGATAATCAAAAGGCAAATCAAAGGTTGTTGTGAGCAATACAATCTCATGGTGTAGACAGCAATATATTAGAATAAACAGAAGATTGGTTTGTTGGCAGAAAACAGAGATTGTGCATAAGTGAATCTTCGTCAGATTGAGTAGATAAGACAAGTGAGGTTATGCAGGGTTTTAAACAGGCGCCTCAACTTTTACAATTCAGCTCAGTGATTTAGATGAGGAGAGTGAAAGTGTAGTAGCTAAATTTACAGAGAATACCGAGATAGGTAGGAAAGTATGTTATGAAGAAGACAGAAGGAGTTTACAAGAGGATATAGGTAGATTGAGTGAGTGGGCAACAACCTGGCAGATGTAGTATAGTGTAGGAAAGTGTAAAGCTGTTCACTTTGGCAGTGAAAAGCAGTGTGTTACTGAAATGGATAATGACTGTAGAATTCCAAAATGCAGAGCTATTTATTGTTCCAATGCATGAGTTGCAAAACGTTAATGTGCAGATACAGCAACAAATCAAAAAAGTGAATGAGATGCTGTTCTTTATTATGAGAGGAATGGAATATAAAAGTAATGATATTATGCTTTAGTTCTACAGGGTATTGGTGAGACCACATCTCAAATACTGTGTGCTGTAATGCCTTCTTTATTTAACAAAGGATGTAAATACATTGGCAGCAGTTCAGAGGGGGGTTTACTCTGCTGAGACCTGGGTTGTTTTATGAGGATTGATATAAATGCTGGGCTTGTTTTCACTGGCGTTTAGAACAATGAACTGTTACTTTTTCGAAGTGTATAATGTTCTAAATTGAGGGTTATGTGACTTTGGAACACTGTGCCTCAGAAGATGGGGAGTTGGGGGTCATTAAATAGTTTTAAAGCAGAGATAAATAGATTCTTGTTAAACAACGAAATCAGAGATTATGGGGATTAGATGGAAATGTGGAATTCAATGTACAAACTGATTTAGCCATGATTGTATGAGTAGCAGAGTAGGCTTGGGGGCTGAATGGTTTACTTCTGTTCCTATGTTGTATGTTCTTGTTTAAGATTTTTTCCTCTTAAGAGCTCAGTATGTGACTGAGATAAATTCCTGAATGTTGTCACATGGCCAGAGGGATTTCACCCAGCATTGTAGCAACTGAGACAAGATGTGTGCAGAGATTAGTCTGTTTCATCTGGAACATTTAGCTCCAAACAAATCTCCAAGAAATCTCCAAGTAGATGAAATCCATGTATATCCTTTGTATTTTATACATGCATAAGACAAGAATGTTACTACATGGTGAGAAATGGGACTGCCTCTTACTTAAAACAAACACAAAACCAAGGAGATAGTGATACAGGTTGAAGACAACGTGGAGGAACAGCAGATAAAATTTAAAGTAAAACTCTAGAAATCATATGCTTCCACAAAAATCATGAAAAAATGAACAGACAACAGAGGAGATCAAGACACCTTTTGTAAATGTTATCTCTGAACTGGATAAAGCCTCACAGGCAGCTGGCTGATTCAAGACCATGCTGTTTAGAGGTTATTTAAAATTTAAAGTGTCACCTGGAGTCAGCCACTCTCTGAATAAAGAATTTGCGTGCCTCAGTTCAAACAAATAGAAAAAGAGTGGTCCTCAATCAGGAATAGCCCAAAGTCAATGGAACAAACACGAAAGGAAGTTTTAATTCATAAATAGAAAGGAACACTCAATACAGTGCTAAAGGTCCCCAAGGAAGTACATACTGCAATATTTAAAGCAAAAAGAAAAAGCAGAGAGCACAGCAGAAACACCGCTGAAGGCACATGTGGCACGTCCCATATTTGATAGGGTTGTGAAACATTCTTGGAAATCAATATCATTTAAAAGAAGACAAAATAAAACAACTAAATAGCCCATAATGAACTGGAAAGCCAGTGATATCCTGTCTGATTTCAAACTTTTTGAACAAAGAAAGCAGCTATATTTCAGAGACCAAGCAGATGCAGAACCAGGTAAGCAAACTGTAAACAACAAAATGTTCATTGTATACTTAGCTAAAGATGTCACTACCTTCAGAATTCCATTTTGGTGATAATTCTTCCAGAAGCTGCTTTTCTATTTATCAACCATTCAAGATCTGTTCTCGCAGCCTGTGGGCAGAATTACAGAAAGTACACCTGGTGCCTTTGCATTGTTGATGTTATCATAGCAATGGGAAAAACCAAAGGACAGCATCATGGGACCATCCGTTCACTGATGGCAGTAGTTTGCCACAAAAGGTCAACTTCAGCAACAATGACTTAGATGAGGGAGTCGAAGGGTGAGTCAGTAAATTTGCAGATGATACGAAGATAGGTGGAGTTGTGGACAGTGAGGAGGGCTGTTGTCGGCTGCAGAGGGACTTAGATATGATGCAGAGCTGGGCTGAGGAGTGGCAGATGGAGTTCAACCCTGCCAAGTGTGAGGTTGTCCATTTTGGAAGAACAAATAAGAATGCGGAATACAGGGTTAATGGTAGGGTTCTTAGTCAGGTGGAGGAACAGAGGGATCTTGGGGTCTATGTACATAGATCTTTGAAGGTTGCCACTCAGGTGGATAGAGTTTGTAAGAAGGCCTATGGAGTATTATCGTTCATTAGCAGAGGGATTGAATTCAAGAGTCATGAAGTGATGTTGCAGCTGTACAGGACTTTGGTTAGGCCACAGTTGGAGTACTGTGTGCAGTTCTGGTCGCCTCACTTTAGGAAAGATGTGGAAGCTTTGGAGAGGGTGCAGAGAAGATTTACCAGGATGTTGCCTGAAATGGAGAGTAGGTCGTACGAGGATAGGTTGAGAGTTCTCGGCCTTTTCTCGTTGGAACGGCGAAGGATGAGGGGTGACTTGATAGAGGTTTATAAGATGATCAGAGGAATAGATAGAGTAGACAGTCATAAACTTTTTCCCCGGGTACAACAGAGTGTTACAAGGGGACATAAATTTAAGGCGAAGGGTGGAAGGTATAGGGGAGATGTCAGGGGTGGGTTCTTTACCCAGAGAGTGGTGGGGGCATGGAATGCGCTGCCTGTGGGAGTGGTAGAGTCAGAATCATTGGCGACCTTTAAGCGGCATTTGGATAGGTACATGGATGGGTGCTTAATCTAGTTTAGAAGTTCGGCACGACATCGTGGGCCGAAGGGCCTGTTCTGTGCTGTATTGTTCTATGTTCTATGTTCTATGTTCTAAAATGTGCCAGGTGAATGTAAATCAGATCAAATTTTTCATTCCACATCTTCATTTTTGTCATTTACATAAATGATTTGGATGCGAGCATTAGAGGTATAGTTAATAAGTTTGCAGCTGACACCAAAATTGGAGGTGTAGTGGACAGCGAAGAGGGTTACCTCAGATGACAACAGGATCTGGACCAGATGGGCCAATGGGCTGAGAAGTGGCAGATGGAGTTTAATTCAGATAATTGTGAGATGCTGCATTTTGGGAAAGCAAATCTTAGCAGGACTTATACACTTAATTGCAAGGTCTGAGGGAGTGTTGCTGAACAAAGAGACCTTGGAGTGCAGGTTCATAGCTCCTTGAAAGTGGAGTCGCAGGTAGATAAGATAGTGAAGAAGGCGTTTGGTATACTTTCCTGTATTGGTCAGAGTATTGAGTACAGGAGTTGGAAGGTCATGTTGCGGCTGTACAGGACATTGGTTAGGCCTCTGTTGGAATATTGCGTGCAATTCTGGTCTCCTTCCCATCGGAAAGATTTACAAGGATGTTGCCAGGGTTGAAGGATTTGAGATATAGGGAGAGGCTGAACAGACTGGGGTTGTTTTCCCTGAAGCATCAGAGGCTGAGGAGTGACCTTATAGAGCATTACAAAATTATGAGGGGCATGGATAGAATGAATAGACAAAGTATTTTCCCTGGGGTCGGGGAGTCCAGAACTAGAGGGCATAGATTTCTGGTGCATTGACAAGAGATATTTGCATTGTCTTTAGCCACAGGCAGGGTACTAGAAGACTGGAGAATAGCCAATGTTATTCCTTTGTATAAGAAGGGCAATCAGGATAATCCAGGAAATAATAGGCCAGTGAGGGAGGGAAATTGTTGGAGAAGTTTCTTAAGGACAGTTTACTCGCATTTGGAAAATAATGGAGTTATTAAGGATAGTCAGCATGACTTTGTGTGGAGGTGTGTGAAGTCTTACAAATTTGATAGAGTTGTTTGAGGAAGTGATGAAAATGATTGATGAGGGTATTGTTGGATATTGTTGACATGGGCTTTACTAAAGCATTTGAAGGAGTCCCTTGTGAAAGGCTGGTCCAGGAGATTAAATCACAAGGGAACCATGGTGAATTGGTAAGTTAGACACAAAATTGGTTTGGTTTTCAAAGACAGAGGATAGTTGTATTGAGATTTCTGTTTGGCTGGAGGTCTGTGACCAGTGGTGTTCCACAAGAATCAGATCTGTGACCTGTGCTGTTTGTAATATATATATATATATATATATATAAATGATTTGGATGAAAATATATGTGCTCTGATTAATAAGTTAGCAGAGGACATAAAAATTGATGGAGTTGTGAAATAGTGAAGATGATTGTCAAAGGATTTAGTAGAAAAAATTAGTTAAAACGTTGGATGGAGAAATGGCAGATGGACTTAAGTCAGACAATTATGAGATAATGCACATTGGGAGGTCAAATGCAAGAGAGAAGTATACAGTAAATGGCCCATGGGAGCAATGATGTACAGAGGGACTTGAGGTATAAGTCCATAGCACCTCAAGTGGATAATGTAGTAAAGAAGGCTTTCATAGATCAAGGCACTGGGTATGAATGTTGGCAAGTCATTTTGCACCTGTATAAAAACTTAGTTAGGTTCCGTATCGAGTATTATGTGCAGCTCTGATCACCATGCTACTGGGAGGATGTAGAGGTTTTGGAGAGGATGCAGAAGAGGTTTGCCAGGATGTTGCCTAGATTGGAGTGTATTAGCTACCTGGAGAGGTTGGATAAATGTGGATTGCTTTCCTGAGAGCATCGGAGGCTGAGGGATGACCTGGTGGAAGTTTATAAAATTATGGGAAGTGTGGATAGCGTGGATAGTTGGCATCTTTTTTTCCCCGGGATGGAAATGTCAAATACTAGGGCCAATTATTTAAAGTGAGGGGGGCAAAGAAGATGTGCAGGACAAGTTTCTTTATTTCCTCATGGGATGTGCCTGTTGCTGACTGGTCAGCATTTATTGCCCTTGACATGTATCTTACACTGAGGGTGGTGGGTGTCTGGAATGTGCTGCCAGGGGCGGTAGGAGGCACAGATATGACAACAATGTTTAAGATCCATTTAGACTGACAGATATGTATATAATTGGGATGCCTTCTGGGGAAAGTGGGACCTGTACAAGAAGGACGGGTTGCATCTGAACTGGAAGGGGACCAATGTCCTGGGTGGAAGGTTTGCTCAAGTAGTTCGAGAGGGTTTAAACAAGTATGGCAGGGGGGTGGGAACCTGAGCTGTATACTGGAGGTGAGAGTTGATGCAGATGGGGCAATAGCAAGAGGTAGACCAGCTAGTGGGAAGGAACCAAGGGATCAGTTAAAGTGTGTTTACTTTAATGCAAGGAGTAATCAGGAAACAAGTGACGAACTTAGAGCATGGATCAGTACCTGGTGCTATGATGTTGTGGCCATAACAGAGACATGGGTTTCTCAGGGGCAGGAATGGTTGAAGGGAGGGGGGAAAAAGAGGAGGGGGTGTAGCACTACTAATCAGAGAGGGTATCACAGCTACAGAAGCTTCCATTGTCGAGGAAGATCTGCCTACCGAGTCAGTATGGGTGGAAATTAGGAACAGCAAGGGAGCAGTCACCTCTTTAGGGGTTTACTACAGGCCCCCCCAATAGCAGCAGGGAGATGGAAGAAAGCGTAGGTTGGCAGATTTTGGAAAAGTGTGGGCGTAGTAGGGTTGTTGTAATGGGTGACTTTAACTTTCCCAATATTGATTGGAACCTCCTTCGAGCAGAAGATTTGAATTGAGCTGTTTTTGTAAGGTGTGTTCAGGAGGGTTTCCTAACTCAGTATGTTGACAGGCCAACGAGGGGAGAGGCCATTCTAGACTTAGTGCTCGGAAACGAGCCGGGGCAGGTATCAGATCTTGTGGTGGGAGAGCATTTTGGTGATAGTGACCACAACTGCCTCACATTCTACATAACTATGGAGAAGGAGAGGATTAGGCAAAATGGGAGGATATTTAATTGGGGAAGAGGAAACTATGATGTGATTAGACATGAGTTAGGAAGCATGGATTGGGAGCAATTGTTCCATGGTAAAGGCACTATAGACATGTGGAGACTGTTTAAGGAACAGTTGTTGCAAGTGATGAATAAATATGTCCCTCTGAGACAGGCAAGAAGGGGTAAGATAAAGGAACCTTGCATGACGAGAGCGGTGGAGCTTCTTGTCAAAAGGAAGAAGGTAGCTTACGTAAGGTGGAGGAAGCTAGGGTCAAGCTCAGCTCTAGAGGATTACAGGCAGGTGAGGAAGGAGCTTAAAAATGGTCTGAGGAGAGCCAGGATGGAGCACGAGAAAGGCTTGCAAGAACGGATTAGGGAGAACACAAAGGCATTTTACACTTATGTGAAGAATAAGAGAATGGTCAAAGAAAGAGTAGGGCCGATCAGGGATAGCATAGGGAACTTGTGTGTGGAGTCTGAGGAGGTAGGGGAAGCCCTAAATGAGGTTTTTGCTTCTGTCTTTATGAAAGAAACGAACTTTGTAGTGAATGAAACCTTTTGAAGAGCAGGTGTGTATGTTGAAATGGATAGAGATAGAGGAAGCCGATGTGCTGAAAATGTTGTCAAACATTAAGATTGACAAGTCGCCAGGCCCAGACCAGATTTGTCCTCGGCGGCTTTGGGAAACGAGAAATGCAATTGCTTCGCCACTTGCGAAGATCTTTGCATCCTCGCTCTCCACTGGAGTCGTACCTGAGGACTGGAGAGAGGCAAATGTAATTCCTCTCTTCAAGAAAGGAAATAGGGAAATCCCCGGCAATTACATACCAGTAAGTCTCACGTCTGTCATCTGCAAGGTGTTAGAAAGGATTCTGAGGGATAGGATTTATGACCATCTGGAAGAGCATGGCTTGATTAAATGCAGTCAACATGGCTTTGTGAGGGGCAGGTCATGCCTCACAAACCTTATCAAGTTCTTTGAGGATGTGACTAGAAAAGTTGATGAGGGTTGAGCTGTGGATGTGGTGTATGTGGACTTCAGCAAGGCATTTGTTAAGGTTCCCCATGGTAGGCTTATTCAGAAGGTCAGGAGGAATGGGATTCAGGGGAACATAGCTGTCTGATACAGAATTGGCTGGCCAACAGAAGACAGCGAGTGGTAGTAGAAGGAAAATATTCTGCCTGGAAGTCTGTGGTGAGTGGTGTTCCACAGGACTCTGTCCTTGGGCCTCTACTGTTTGTAATTTTTATTAATGACTTGGATGAGGGGATTGAAGGATGGGTCAGCATGTTTGTAGATGACACCAAGGTTGGAGGTGACGTTGACAGTATGGAGGGCTGTTGTAGGCTGCAGCGGGACATTGACAGGATGCAGAGATGGGCTGAGAGGTGGCAGATGGAGTTCAACCTCGATAAATGCAAGGTGATGCATTTTGGAAGGTCGAATTTGAAAGCTGAGTACAGGATTAAGGATAGGATTCTTGGCAGTGTGGAGGAACAGAGGGATCTTGGTGTGCAGGTACATAGATCCCTTAAAATGGCCACCCAAGTGGACAGGGTTGTTAAGAAAGCAAATGGTGTTTTGGCTTTCATTAACAGGAGGACTGAGTTTAAGAGTCGTGAGATCTTGTTGCAGGTCTATAAAACTTTGGTTAGACCGCACTTGGAATACTGCGTCCAGTTCCTAATATAAGAAAGATGTGGATGCTTTGGAGACGGTTCAGAGGAGGTGTACCAGGACACTGCCTGGACTGGAGGGCTTATCTTATGAAGAGAGGTTGACTGAGCTTGGACTTTTGTCATTGGAGAAAAGGAGGAGGAGAGGGGACCTAATTGAGGTATACAAGATAATGAGAGGCATAGATAGAGTCGATAGCCAGAGACTATTTCCCAGGGCAGAAATGACTAACACGAGGGATCATAGTTTTAAGCTGGTTGGAGGAAAGTATAGAGGGGATGTCAGAGGCGGGTTCTTTACACAGAGAGTTGTGAGGGCATGGAATGCGTTGCCAGCAGCAGTTGTGGAGGCAGAGTCGTTGGGGACATTTAAGAGACACCTGGACATGCATATGGTCACAGAAATTTGAGGGTGCATACCTGAGGATCAGTGGTCGGCACAACATCGTGGGCTGAAGGGCCTGTTCTGTGCTGTACTGTTCTATGTTCTATGTTCTATAAGTGGGCGAGAAATAGAGAATTCCCACAGCACAAACCAACCCTCCAAAGAGTAACCCTCCCAGACCTATTCCCCTGACTAATGTACATTACCTACACATCTCTGAACACCATGGGCAATTTAGCAAGGCTAATTCACCTAACCTGCACATCTTTGGACTGTAGGAGGAAACCAACACAGACCCAGGGACAATGTGCAAACTCCAAACAGACAGTCACCTAAGGCTGGAATTGAACCCAGGTCCCTGGTACTGTGAGGCAGCAATGCTAACCACTGAGCCACCGTGCCACTCTGAAGTGGTTATGAGCCATTTGCCGGCAAATGAGATTAGTTTAGAATGGCATCATAGTCAGTGCAGATGTGGTGGGACAAAGGGCCTGTTTCTGTGCATAATGTTCAATGTCTATGTAGACCATGTTGAGGAGGAACAGAAGCTAGCTAAGGAAATTGCACAGCATGCCAGATGCCCAGCTAACATGAAAGAACAACACCCAGATGATAGTGTGACAGAGCACCAGGACAATAACAAGTATATGGGCCATATGTATACAAATGAAGAACATCCAAGGTGAAATCCACATGTTCAGAATGTAAGACCATAATAAAATCTGGAAAGGTTTGTCAAACCACTTAAATGATACATAACTCTTAGACTTCTGTACTCATAAGTTTTGTAATGATCAGCATTACAAGAGGGAGTGAGTTATTGCTTTAAAAGTATGCCTCTTCAAGAAGCTCAACATGCTCAACATGCAGATGATTAAGTACCATGACCAGAGGCCTTGCTGACTCTGCATTGTAGCACCCTAAACAAAGGGTGTGTTTAGAGATTAGTCTGCACTGTCTGTACTAGTTTAGCTGTAAATAAATCTACCAGAGATCTTTAAGTAAACAGAATTCATTTTTACATTATGAATATGCAGCATAAGTAATCACTGCAGAAATTAAATCTAAATCATGTTTGAAAACAAAATAAAAATTGGCAAATTATATCAGAGCATTAAAAAAAAATAAAATCTTTAAACTTTTCATGAAGAAAATTTCCAATACTAGTTAAAGTGTAAAGGAACATGATTTCACAATTTACACAATTAATGTTCAGTGTCAGAGAGGTTGGCTGACATACGTGTTCTAAATTAATTTTCACCTGAATGTACCAGACTTACTTTGTTTTCGTGTATTTAGGAGATTATGAATGATTAAGTACATGAACCCATTCTTTTCCATTGAATTCTATCATAGATGTATCAGCATGGCCACAACAGATTATGGACAAACAAAGTAATGAGGATATCTGCACTTCTGTCTTTAACTGTGAAAGTACATACTGAAGACATTGCTGTGCAATTTTTTTCGATAATAAGATGTTACAATTTAGCCTCAACAGGGTCAACAGGTTTATGCTATGAATAAGCCTCCTGTCATCTTTCTTATTCTCACTTTATTAACATTTTATTCTTATCATAACACATACATTTAAAAAATCTGTGAACTTTCTAATCTTTAAGTCATCACTGGGTTTCATATGTTTTCTCCTTCTCATTTCAGTTTAATTTCATTTGACTTCATTTTGGCTAACACAGCAAATTTTGAACTAATGTCTATGGCATCGTTTATTAGATTGGCAGGAACAGGAACTCTTCCATCAGATATGAGAAAAAGGAAATTTAGAATTGTGGCTTAGTGATTAGCATTGCTGCCCCATAACAGCCAGAGATCCAGGTTTGATTCCAGCCTTGGGTGACTATCTGTGTGGAGTTTGCATGTTTTCCCTGTATCTGTGTTGGTTTCTGCAGACTGCTTTGGTTTCCTCCCATAGTTCAAAGATGTGCATGTTCGATGGAATGGCCCTGCTAAATTGCTCCACACGGTCCAGGGATGTGCAAGCTAGGTATATTAGCCATGGTAAATGCAGGGTTACAGGGATTGGGTGGGGTGCTGGGTCTGGGTGATATACTCTTTGGACGGTCAGTGTGGATTCAATGGGCTGAATAGCCTCCTTCTGCACTGCAGAGCTTCTGTGATTATTCTATGAATTGTAGTGTAATTAGAAGGATTTCTGAGGAGTCATTGGCAAGATCCAGGCAGCACTGGAAGTATGTTTCATTTGGAAGAGGTCAATCAGACACTCTTTGGAAAACCTGGAGAAGCAAAGGCTAATTCCAGTTGGACCTCTCTGTTGCCGCTCTCACGGGATCCAGGAAAACATTATCACAGAGGTTTCCTGAATGACCAAGAGATCTCCATTTTTTGGTCTTTTCTGGTGGATCAGGCATGGACAGCTGACACACACAGATGAAAGAGAATTTTAAAAAATACAAGAGGATATTCTGGGAATATAACATATATAACATAGAACACAATGTGCGAGGAAAGCTCATTGAATAGCTTTCACAGCTGGCAATGGGCTCTCGTCTGCATTATTTATTGCTGGCTGGTGTTCATGATGATGGCTCTTTGCTAGGAAAAGCTATGAAGCCTACAGCAGATCACCATGATTCTTTAAAAAGCTTGGTGAAGCTGGCCCAGGGGGACCCATTGTCAACTGAATTTTACTTCTATTAATATCGGAGACAGTTAACCAAGCCCAATACCCACAAGGTTGCTCAATGATTCTCATGACAAGCCCAGAGACCTCTTATTGTGAATGTTGGAAATACTGTAATAATTGGCGCCGAAAAACCTTCACACTTAAGAGAAAAGGAAATGAGAAATGCAAGTGCAGAAACAGCCTCAAAATAATTCTACCATTTTCAGAGAGGACTCTTCAAATACATTTCCATAAACTGCCTGTTCACTTGCAATGCCAGTGGCTCATTTTGTACTAACAGGCAGATGGAATAGTGCAATGAAGGTGTGAAGGCTAGGAAATTGTGAAAATGATCCAATCACGTCATTGTGGGCTCATTTATTTACATCTGCTGGCAAATGCAGTTGCTTTACCAGCACTGAAAAAGTCAGATTGTAAAATTGGACGTGGTGCATGATGTGTGGGGGGTCTAGTATAATAGATCTCTGCCCCTTTTTTTACAGTGGTGAGTGGCCACTTCACACCCAATAATTAACCAAAATGATTGAAAAATGTGCCCTTAGGTGTTTGAAATGCAAAGTGTTTTATTCCCCTGCATCTCATCCTTCAGTTTGACAGAAGAGATTTTCTTTTCTTAGAAAAAAACAGTTTTTCATTCAAACCTCATGGTATTTCAGATAATAGTATTCCACATTGAGATAGCTCCTGTGCATTTCCTGCTCTTTCCTTTAGCCTGACCTCTAATGTGGCACATATGGTTTTTGGCTCCCTCATTAACAGAGAAATTGCATAAAATACCTTGCAGTACAATACACCTTTGCCCCAGCACATGTTTTCGTGACTTCTAATAGCAGCATTAGACAGAATGTCTAGACAGTACTTTGACTCCCTCTCATGCTGATATTTCACTGAAGTGATACAAAAAGGGCTCATGCCAAGAAATGGCCTTGATTCAGACCTCATTATAATACAAAGGGCAGCAGAAGCGATTATGTATTTAGCAGCCTTAGCCTACTCATTCTAATTAGTGAAATTACTGTTGCACAAATTACATTGAGGTGACAAAAAGGGATGAGACATTTTAAATGGTAGATAAAACCTAATCATTCATTAACACCTTGATAGCATTGGCAAAGTTGGGAGATATATTGACTTAATCTATAAATTTTCATGATTCCTTTTGTCAGTCTATTTCAAGTCCCCACAACACAAAGGTCTGTGGCTAATGCTTAGTTGGATAACATACCTGAAGGTTTCAACACGTGATCTCCAATTAATAACAAACTGTGTTCATCCAGTACATTTTTATCATTAATGAACAAACAATCAGTCCACAGGAAATCCCTATATTTTAATGCCCTATGATTTTTGACTTTTTTTTTGTTTTCTGCAATTTCTGGAAGACTAATCTTTAATTCTAGCAGAATCTGGAGGAGTTAGCAATCTTTAAACAGTAATAACATCTATAAAATAAACTTATATAGTGCCGTTCATGCAATGAACCATACCAAGCATTTCACAGGAGCACTATGGAATAAAATATGACACTGGTTGCCATAACGATTTGAGGTAGTTTGCTTAAGCTGGGAAATTTCTTGACTTGGCAGACCCATTAGGCACTGTTTTCACTCCAGGTATCAGTCGAGTAACAGGGAGGGGAAGAAAGCTGGACCATTGGAAATCGGTTGGAAGTTACCACTGGGTTGGCCGAATGTGGAGGTTGTTGATTAAAAGGCTCACTTTGGTACTTTTGCCGAATTGTTTGGTTGTCTTTTACATCCTGTAGCTCTTAGCCATCATACCCCACTCACTCCCCATGCCATCACCATCTCTTCATGTCAACACAATGCAACTACATGCCTATACACCTACTCACCATGATCTCTTACAACCTCCATGCAAACTCATGCCTCTTCCATCTCCCATGTATGCAATATATGCAATGAATTAAACCAATGGACCCAATACTAACAGTGGTAGGTGTGAACCTACTTACAAAACATACATTCATTTTTTTTAAACTGGCGTTAGTACAACCCTATAAATATGTAAATCCAACAGACCACGAAAGTAACAATAACAGATTTAACACTTGACACCGCCTACCGTTTTGCAATTAAGACATTGCATTGAGACATTGACAGAGTAGATGACAGAACAATTACTTACTGTAATCTCATAGAGAATCAAACTAAGATAGCAATCCTCTGCGCCTGTAAAAACGAATTCACACATGTAAGTGTCTGGGGTCAGATGACGAAAGGATTTGTCTGAAAGTATTTGCAATAATGCAGATGAATTAGTAGTGTATGTTTAAATAGTTAAGATATCACAGAATCCTTACAGTTTGGAAGCAGGCCATTCAGCCCATCGAGTTCACACTGACCGTCCAAAGACCATCCTACCCAGACTCACCCCCCTCCCATATCCCTGTAATCTTAAATTTCCCATAATTAACCCACCAAGTCTACCTATTCTTGGATGAATGACAACAGAAACATGGCTGCAGGGTTACTATGAGAGGGAGCTCACATCCAGGGAGGTCATTAATTAGGAAGGATGCACAAAAAGGGAAGTGTGGTGGGGTAGTATTGTAAGTAAATGAAGAAATGAATGCAGTAGTGAGGGAGCATGATGTAGAATCTTTATTGGTGAAGATAAGAACACTAAAAGGCAGAAAACAATGTTGAGGGTTGTGTATAGGCCCTCAGTCATTGAGTTGTAAGGAAAGGTATTAACCAATAAGTTAGAGATGCATGCAATAAGGATACAGCTGTAATTATGGGTGACATTTATTTATACATACTTTGGACAAATCAAGCGAGCAATGATATTATGGTGGAAGGTGTCCTGGAGTGTGTAAGTGCTGTTTTTTAAGACCAATAAATTGAGGAAACCTCCAGAGAACAGGCTATTCTAGATGTGGTGCTGTGATTAATAATAGTCTTGTTGTGGGGGTCCCTTGAAAAAGAACGACCCTAACACAATAAAGGTAAGGTGGAAAGTGGAGTAGTCGAATCTGAAATGAGGGTGCTGAATTGAAATAAAGGGAACTATGAGGGTAGGAGGTATGATTTGGCAAGGATGGATTGGGGAACTTTATTAAAGACGTTAATGGTGGATAGGCAATAGTTCATATGTAAAGAACTTGTGCATGAATTACTACAAAAATTCATTTCTGTCTGGTGCAAAAAGAAATAAGGAAAGATAGCTCAGTCATGGCTTACAATAGAAACTAGGGATAGTATTCGAACCAAAGGGGAGGTTTAAAAAAATGCCAGAAAAGTGAATTCAGCAAAAAGGGACAAAAAGTTTGATCAAGAGAAGAAAAACAAAATATGAGATTAAAATTGCAGGTAATTTGGGGTGGCACAGTGGTTAGCACAGCGCACAGGCACAGTGCCTCAGACTGCCAGAGACCTGGGTTCAGTTCCCACCTCAGGCAACTGTCTGTGCGGAGTTTGCATATTATCTGCATGGGTTTCCTCCAGGTGCTCCAGTGTCCTCCCACAGTCCAAAAATGTGCAGGTGAGGCGAATTGGCCATGATAAATTGCCCGTAATTTTAGATGAAAGAGTAGATGTAGGGGAATGGGTCTGGGTTGGTTGCTTTTCGGAGGGTCGGTGTGGACTAGTTGGGCCAAAGGGCCTGTTTCCACACTGTAATTAATCTAATTTAGAAACACAGAATCTACCTACTGAAGCTTTTAGAAATATCTTAAGAGAAAAAGAATAGTAAAGACTAAATGTATGTCTCTTGCAATCTGTTACAGCTGGGGAAATAAAGATGGGCAACAAAGAAGTTGTAAAAGAATTGAATACCTATTTTAGTTCTGTATTTACAAAAGAGGGCATCAGTAATCTTGCAGAAATGCTAGGGAACCAAAGGCCTAGTGAGAGAGTGGAATTGATTCAAAACAGTATTGGTGAAAAATGGTACTGAGGGAATTAATGGTTTTACGGGCTAATACATCACAGAGTACTAAAGCAAGAAACTCAAAATATTGGATGCTATGGTGGTCATCTTTCTATATTTGATAGACTCTGGAACATTTCCTACAGGTTGGATGGTGGGCTTTTGCCCGAAACATCGATTTCGCTGCTTGTTGGATGCTGCCTGAACTGCTGTGCTCTTCCAGCACCACTAATCCAGTGGTGGCAAATATAACCCCATTATTTGAAAAGGAAGGGAGAGAAGAAAAATAGAGAATTACAGACCAGTTAGCTTCACATAGTAGTAGGAAAAATGCTAGAGTCTGTTATAAAAGATGTGCTAACAGGACATTTGGAAAACATTGGAGACCATCCATAACCTCATCACCTCAGGGGATCTCCCAACCACCACCTCCAACCTCATAGTCCCACAGCCCCGCACCACCCGTTTCTACCTCCTGCCCAAAATCCACAAACCTGACTGCCCCAGCCGACCCATTGTCTCAGCCTGATTCTGCCCCACTGAACTCATCTCTGCATACCTCAATACAGTCCTGTCCCCCTTAGTCCAAGAACTCCCCAACTACGTTCGGGACACTACCCATGCCCTCCACCTGCTCCATGATTTTCGCTTCCCTGGCCCTCAACGCCTTATCTTCACCATGGACATCCAGTCCCTATACACCTCCATACCCCATCACGAAGGCCTCAAAGCCCTCTGCTTCTTCCTTTCCCACCGTACCAACCAGTACCCTTCCACTGACACCCTCCTTCGACTGACTGAACTGGTCCTCACCCTGAACAACTTCTCTTTCCAATCCTCCCACTTCCTCCAAACCAAAGGAGTAGCCATGGGCACCCACATGGGCCCCAGCTATGCCTGCCTCTTCGTAGGATATGTGGAACAGTCCGCAGCTACACTGGCACCACCCCCCACCTTTTCCACCGCTACATCGACGACTGTATCGGCGCTACCTCGTGCTCCCACGAGGAGGTTGAACAGTTCATCCACTTTACTAACACCTTCCACCCCGACCTCAAATTTACCTGGACCGTCTCAGAATCCTCCCTCCCCTTCCTAAACCTCTCCATTTCTATCTCGGACGACCGACTCAACACAGACATTTACCAAAAACCGACTGACTCGCACAACTACCTAGATTACACCTCCTCCCACCCTGCCCCTTGTACAAACGCCATCCCATATACCCAATTCCTTCATCTCCGCTGCATCTGCTCCCAGGAGGACCAATTCCAATACCAAACAACCCAGATGGCCTCCTTCTTCAAAGACTGCAATTTCCCCTCAGACGTGGTTGATGATGCTCTCCACCCCATCTCCTCCACTTCCCGCTCCTCCACCCTTGAACCCCAACCCTCCAATCGCCACCAGGATGGAACCCCACTGGTCCTCACCTACCACTCCACCAACCTCCAGATACAATGTATCATCCTCCGTCATTTCCACCACCTCCAAACAGACCCCACCACCAAGGATATATTTCCCTCCCCTCCCCTATCAGTGTTCCGGAAAGACCACTCCCTCCACGACTCCCTCATCAGGTCCACACCCCCCACTAACCCAACCTCCACTCCCGGCACCTTCCCCTGCAACCGCAAGAAATGCAAAACTTGCGCCCACAGCTCCCCCCTTACTTCCCTCCAAGGCCCCAAGGGATGCTTCCATATCCATCACAAATTCACCTGCACCTCCACACACATCATTTACTGCATCCGCTGCACCCGATGTGGCCTCCTATACATTGGGGAGACAGGCCGCCTACTTGCGGAACGTTTCAGAGAACACCTCTGGGACACCCCCACTAACCAACCCAACCACCCCATGGCTGAACACTTTAACTCCCCCTCCCACTCTGCCAAGGACATGCAGGTCCTTGGCCTCCTCCATCACCAGACCATGGCAACACGACGCCTGGAAGAAGAGCACCTCATCTTCCGCCTAGGAACCCTCCAACCACAAGGGATAAATGCAGATTTCTCCAGCTTTCTCATTTCCCCCCCTCCCCCCACGTCATCTCAGTCCCAACCCTCAGACTCAGCACCGCCTTCTTGACCTGCAATCTTCTTCCCAACCTCTCCGGCCTATCACCTTCCACCTATCGCATTCCCAATGCCCCTCCCCCAAGTCCCTCCTCCCTACCTTTTATCTTAGCCTGCTTGGCACACCCTCCTCATTCCTGAAGAAGGGCTTATGCCCGAAACGGCGATTCTCCTGCTCCTTTGATGCTGCCTGACCTGCTGCGCTTTTCCAGCAACATATTTTTCGGATTTGGAAAACATTAACATGATTGGACAAAACCAGGGTTTATGAAAGACAAATTATGCTGAAACAAATCTGCTGGAGTTTTTGAGGATGTAACTATTAGGTTAGATAAAGAAAAACCCAGTAGACATGAGATTAGATTCCCTACGGTATGGAAACAGGCCCTTTGGCCCAACAAGTCTACACAGACACTCCGAAGAGCAACCCACCCAGACCCATTCCTCTACATTTACCTCTGACTAACACAGCTAACACCATGAGCAATTTAGCATGGCCAATTCACCTGACCTGCACATCTTTGGATTGTGGGAGACAACTGGAGCACCCGGAAGAAACCCATGCAGACACGGGGAGAATGTGCAAACTCCATACAGTCGCCCAAGGTGGGACTCAAACCCAGGTTCCTAATGTTGTGAGGCAGCAGTGCTAACCACCAGTGATATATTTGGATTTTCAGAAGATTTTTGATAACAGCTTAGTGGGAAAAGTTAAAGTACTTGGGATGGGAGGTAATATATTGGTGTGTACTGAGAATTGGAAGACAGGTGGGAAGTAGACAGTAGGTTAAATGGGTCTTTTTCTGAGTGGGAGGCAGTGACTAATGGGGTACCGCAATGGTCAGTGCTTGGGCCCCAGCTATTAATGATATGCATAAATGACCTGGATGACAGGAACAAATGCAATATTTCCAAGTTTGCTGAAGATATTAAACTGGTGAGGTGGATGCAAAGAGGTTTCAAGGTGACCTAGACAAGTTGACTAAGTGGGCATACAGATGGCAGCTGCAGTACAATGTGGCTAAATGTAAAGTGGTGCACTTCAGTCAGTAAACAGAAAGGAAGAGTATTATTTTAATGGTGATATATTGGGAAATGTAGATATATGCATACTCCAATCAATGAAAGTAGACAGGCACAGGTACAGCAAGCAATTAGGAAAGCAAATGGTATATATTGGCAAGAAATTGAAGTTCTCCTTTTATTTTGAGGGGCAGCATGTAGGTGAAAAATAAGAAAGTTATAGGGATAGTTTCTTGGCGATACCGGAGGTAATGGCATGGGAAATGAAGTGAAGTAGTTCTGGCGACAGTCAGTTATATAAGAATGAAATCTGGCAAGTGCAATCCCATCCAAATGGACTACCATGGAGAGGAACTGAAGGAGGAAGGCATGATCGACTCTATCAAAGCTTCAGAGAGGTCAAGAAGGATGAGGAGGAAATCATTTGCTGTTATCATAAAAATAAGCATTCAATTTGTGCCTTTAACAAAAATTCTTTCTGAGTAATATGTCAGAGGCAGAAGCCTGATTAGAGGATTCAGACTTCTGAAAAAAAAGTTTAGGTGTGTATATATATCCACACTTCGTAGGGATCAAGAGGAGTAGGGCTAAGTGAGGAAGGGTTCATAATGGCACATTTGAAGCGAAGGGAACAAAGCCTGGGCTGAGATGTTTGCTGGCCAGTAGTTTAATGGGAACAAGGTTGAAAGAGCAGTAGGTGGGTCTCATATTGAGTGAAAGCTCAGATGGAGTTCAGAGAGAACCTAAATAATGAAGGGAGTGCACAGTTAGGGTGGGGATGTTTCTGGTGAGCCAGGGGAAGGAAGTGAATTGGGTGGATTTATCTTAATGACAAATAAAGGTCATAAGTTTCCCAAACATATTTCTGGAAGTGAGGGTGGAGGAGACAGGGGAGACATGTTTAAGAATTCAGTTTGCAGTAGCTGGACGGGAAGGTTCTCTAGTTGAATACAATTTGAAGTAATCACTCATTTTGGAGTGGCTTTCATAACTGAAAATTAACACTTGGCATTACTGAGTTGCAATCTCTTCCACTTCTTATAATTTCATAATTATGTTAGATGCCCACTCTAGTGGAACAAAAAAGCAAGAAACAATAGAATGACTGGAACTTCTCCAGACCTGCTGGCTTAAATCTCTTGTCTTCCTGCACAGCCTTGTAAATGTAAATACATCATTGTATTCTGTGCAGCCTGATTGGCATTCATGCATGAGTGTCTTTCTATTTTCTCCTTGGCTGCTGCTAGCAGCCATGGTATCTCAAAAGCAAAAGGGCTTCATCTATTAGACATGACAGATCTGTACTTGGTGGCAAAGAAAATCCTGACCTTGTTGGTATTCCCTCATTCATTTCCATCAACACGAAACAACAAGACACGCACAGATGTTGTCTTCATGCTTCCAGTCTGTCCTGGGAGGAGCCTGTTCCTGTGTTTCACTTGGTTCCCACATTCTATTGGCAGTGACTGGAAAATGATTTGAGCATCAGGCAGCCATTTTTAAAATAGGGACTTAATCCTGAGCCTTTGCTAGAAGGCATTTTGCTCTCCTGCTCATGCTAGACAATTTATATTAAACTGGATAGTAATCACTGTGATCAGCACTGCAATTGCAGTTTGAAGTTTGAAACTGAAATGAGTAGTTTTCCTGAAAGGGCTCCCATTTACTTTCTTTATAATATATCCCCTTACAGGTAGTAGATCCAATTGCCTCCCAGCCATTTGGTTACATGCCTAAATCCAGGGTCTGTCTGTTACTCAACAGTGCCCACAATTGAATCTTGCCCTTTTTCACACTCTGGTCACCAGAGGTGCATCCCATAAGAGCTAGTTTTTTTCATAGTGGATATTTTCTGCTTGCACAACATGCCTCCTATAAAAAGGATTATGTAATTAGGAACTGGCTAATCATCAGAATATCCATTAATCCCCATCTTTAGCTGCTGCTAGAACTCAGATAATGCTGCGTGATATGTGAAAGAATCCAGTCTTTTCTTGCTTAGGT
The DNA here is from genome assembly GCF_047496795.1 of Chiloscyllium punctatum. Lineage (NCBI taxonomy): Eukaryota > Metazoa > Chordata > Chondrichthyes > Orectolobiformes > Hemiscylliidae > Chiloscyllium > Chiloscyllium punctatum. Next base: position 131,244,606 of record NC_092739.1, on the reverse strand, counting down.
GTATAATCAATGTCGAGAATGAGGTGCTGGAAAAACTCAACAGGTCAAGTAGCATCTGAGGAGCAGCAGAATCAACTTTTCAGGCAAAAGCCCTTCATCAGGAATGAGGCTGTGAGCTGAGAGGGTGGTGAGATAAATGGGAGAGGGGTGGGGATGAGGAGAAGGTAGCTGAGAGTGGATAGTTAGATGGAGGTGGGAGCAATGGTGATAGATCGGAGAGAAGGGTGGAGGGGATAGGTGGGAAGGAAGATGGACAGGTAGGACAGGTCATGAGGGTGGTGTGGAGTTAGAAGGTTGGAACTGGGATAAGTTGAGGGGAGGGGAAGTGAAGAAACTGATGAAATCCACATTGATTCCGTGTGGTTGGAGGGTCCCAAGGTGGAAGATGAGGTGTTCTTCCTCCAGGTGTTGGGTGGTTAGGGGGTGGCGATGGAGAAGGCCCAGGACCTCCATGTCCTTGGCGGATTGGGAGGGGAGTTGAAGTTGTCGGCCACAGGGCAGTGGGGTTGGTTGGTGCAGGTGTCCCGATGTTCTATGTGGGAGTTGGTGGGTTTGTAGAAGATGTCACTATTGAGTCAGTGGAGATGGAGAGGTCCAGAAAAGGGAGGGAGGTGTCTGAGATGGTCCAGGTGAATTTATCAGAGTGGAAAGTGTTGGTGAAGTTGATGAGCTAACTGTTCAACCTTCTCATGGGAGCACGAGGTGGCACCAATACACTCATCAATATAGTGGAGGAACAGATAACAGAAGCCTCCTCTTTACTTTCATTTTTAGAAACACATTTGTTTCTTTACACATTTAGCTTTCTAATGTTCCTTCAATTCTCTTTCTTCTTTTCTGAAGAGATTTTCATTTAACTCATACAATGTGCATTTTGACATGAGTAAGATGAATCAAAACTTCCACAAAGTTATTCCATTCTGCACCGCTCAACCATGCCTTTGCTACGTCTACACTCAAGAACTCCTATGTTCTCTTCGCTTGCCTCCTGTCTTGCACCTGCCAGAAACATATTCACCTGAAACTGTGCTGCCTGTATCTCAACTTTCATCAAGTCCTGTTCACTGGTGCTTCAACATAAATTAGCTCCCTGTCCGTCAATCCCTCATCTCCCCTTATCTTTCAATGCCTTCATATTATCTTCTCTCCTGTCTCTGTCAACCCCACTAGCTTTTCAATTCTCCAACATCTCTGTTTCAACAATTTTTCAATCTTGGGATTATCTCCAATTTTCATTGGTGTATCATTGATCAGTCTGCCATCAGCTAACTAGGCACTAACTCATGTTATTCTCCTCCCTGAACATCCCTATCTCTCTATCTCTCTCTCCTCCTTTAAGATACCTACAAAACCTTTCTCTTTAAACAGACTTATGATAATCTCTCACAATACCATCTTCTATAGCTCATTGTTAAGGGTACAGTACTGTTGTGATGTATCTTAAAATATCTTACCACAGTAAAGGTTCTATGGAAATGTTAATTGATGTTGTTATAAGGACAATACAATTTCTTCAGATCACTTTTTCACAAGATGTAAATGAGAAAAATGTTAGCTGATTTTGTGGTCCTTTTTATCTCTGAAGTCAGTAGTTGATCTTAGTTCAGATAAGCTAACACAACACAGACAGGAGAATAAAATCTCATGCTTCTGGTCTAAATGCACATGTGGTTCTGTTGGTAGTACTCATAGCACTGACTCAGAAGGAATTTGATTTAATCTTAACTTTGAGATCTGAGTTTATGCTGCTGTATTGTAATGAAAGCATTGCTGTAGGTATTGTCTATCAATAAGATGTTAAACACAAGGCCTGTTTGCCTTAATATGTGTATCTTACATATCTGTCTCATGGTACTAACCAGCCCCCAACACCATAAAAAAAACTGTATTGTATAAATTTAGCTGCAGTATTTTCCTCCAAAATAAAATTGATTGCAATGCAGCTGAAATTGGAGCAAAATGCTTTGAGGTTTTTATCATTTTGTCAAGATATTATGCAAATCTCCCAGTATATGGCTTAATTCCATATTTGGCAGCTTTACTATGAGGGGACTCATTACAGCAAGTCACTTAGTATTACATTTTATCAGGAGTTTTCTACCTTCACACTGCAGATTGCAACCTCTTCAACCAACTGCACATATTGAGCAGAACGACTGAGATCATTAAAGATGTGAGGCTAATGATCAGTTCTGTTGAAACTAAACATATTTTTATGTTAAAATGTTAAAAAAAATTTGAGTCAGAAAAGTCATCATAAAATCCCTGCAGTGTGGAAACAGGTCATTTGGCCCAACAAGACCTAGACCCATACCTCAACCTGGTAAAATTTGGCCCTATCATATGAATGATTATTTACATGAGTGTTAGGTTAGGAGGAAGGATTCTGCTGTTGAATATTCAGTTCAGTTAAAAAATAATCAGTAACTCCTCACTTTTAAGGGCAGCATGGTGGCTCAATGGTTAGCACTGCTGCCTCACAATGCCAGGGACCTGGGTTTGATTCCAGAATCAGACAACTGTCTGTGTGGAGTTTGCACATTCTCCCTGTGCCTGCGTGGGTTTCCTCCCACAGTCCAAAGATGTGCAGGTGAGTTAACTTGGCCGTGCTAAATTGCCCATAATGTTAAGGGATGTGTAGGTTAGGTGCATGAGTCAGGGGAAATATAAAGTTATAGGGTAGGGGAGTGGGTCTCGGTGGGATACACTTAGGAGGTCAGTGTGGACTTGTTGGGCCAAATGGCCTGTTTCCACACTGCAGGGATTTTATGATGACTTTTCTCACTCAAACATTTTTTAACATTTTAACATAAAAATATTTTTAGATTCAACAAAACCCATTACTAGCTGGACATTAGCAAATTAATTGCAAGTTAAAGACAACACTAAAACTGCTGGAGAAACTCAGTAGGTCAGACAGCACCTGTAGGAAGACATCAGAGATAAAATAGTTTTGAAAAGTGTCACCGGACTGGAAACATTAACTTTCACTGCAAGATCTGTTGCGTTTGACCAGCAATTTCTGTTTTTGGTCCAGTGGAATAGAAAGTTTGATGAGTGTAGCATTTGTAATACTAGAAAAGATTATAAGTGATGGACATGAGTGAAGGCATAACGATCTCAAACACAAAGAAGTCTAAATCCACCTCCACCATACCATGTACCTGTTCCCCATTATTCCCACTGGTACATCCCAAAACCAATATAAATCTAATATGGAATCACAGAGCACTCATGGCCTCCACAATTCTGTTACAGTCAGTTCCAACAAAGCACCTACCCTCAATCCAAAACATTTCAGGATTTAAAAAGTGAAGGGATAAAATTAACTGTCTCGGTGAACAAAAATGTAATCATGATCCAGGGCAATTATAGAATATAGAATATAGAACATTACAGCACAGTACAGGCCCTTCAGCCCTCGATGTTGCACCGCCCTGTCATACTAATCTGAAGCCCATCCCACCTACACTATTCCATGTACGTCCATATGCCTGTCCAATGACGACTTAAATGCACTTAAACTTGGCGAATCTACTGCAGGCAAAGCATTCCATACCCTTACTACTCTCTGAGTAAAGAAACTACCTCTGACATGTGTCTTATACCTATCTCCCCTCACTTTAAAGTTGTGTCCCTTCGTGTTTGCCGTCCCCATACTTGGAAAAAGGCTATCCCTGTCCACCCTATCTAACCCTCTGATTATCTTGTATGTATCTATTAAGTCACCTCTCAACCTTCTTCTCTCTAATGAGAACAGCCTCAAGGCCCTCAGTCTTTCCTCGTAAGACATTCCCTCCATACTAGGCAACATCCTTGTAAATCTCCTCTGCACCCTTTCCAAAGCTTCCACATCCTTCTTATAATGCGGTGACCAGAACTGTACACAATACTCCAAGTATGGCCGTAACAGAGCTTGGTACAGCTGCAGCATAAACTCCTGGTTCCGGAACTCAATCCCTCTATTAATAAAGGCCAAAACACTGTATGCCTTCTTAACAACCCTGTCAATCTGGGTGGCAACTTTCAGGGATCTGTGTACCTGAACACCGCGATCTCTCTGCTCATCTGCACTCCCAAGAATCTTACCATTAGCCCAGTACTTTGCATTCTGATTACTCCATCCAAAGTGTATCACCTCACACTTGTCCACATTAAACTCCATTTGCCATCTCTCAGCCCAGCTCTGCATCCTATCTATGTCTCTCTGCAACCTACTACATCCTTCGTCACTCTCCACAACTCCACCGACCTTAGTGTCGTCCGCAAATTTACTAACCCACCCTTCTACGCCTTCATCCAGGTCATTTATAAAATTGACGAACAGCAGTGGACCCGCTAGTACTCCGCTAGTAACTGGACACCAAGATGAACACGTTCCATCAACTACAACCTTCTGTTTTCTTTCAGCAAGCCAATTACTGATTCAAACTGCTATGTCTCCCACAATCCCATTCCTCTGCATTTTGTATAATAGCCTACTGTGGGGAACCTTATTGAACGTCTTGCTGAAATCCATATACACCACATCAACCAGTTTACTCTCATCTACCTGTTTGGTCACTTTGTCATAAAACTCAATAAGATTCGTTAGGCACAACCTACCCTTCACAAAACCGTGCTGACTGTCCCTGATCAGATTATTCTTTTCTAGATGGTTATAAATCCTATCTCTTATAACCTTTTCCAACACTTTACCAACAACTGAAGTGAGACTCACTGTTCTGTAATTACCAGGGTTGTCTCTACTACCCTTTTTGAACAAGGGAACCACATTTGCTATCTTCCAGTCCTCAGGCACTATTCCTGTAGACAATGATGATTTGAAGATCAATGCCAAAGGCTCGGCAATCTCTTCCCTTCCCAGAGGATCCTAGGATAGATCCCATTCGGCCCAGGGGACTTGTCTATTTTCACACTCTGCAGTATTTCTAATACCTCTTCCTTGTGAACCTCAATCTCTTCTAGTCTAGATGCAAATATCTCTTTATCTTCCTCGCCAACATTTTCATTTTCTATATTACTTCACAAATACTGTTAGTACATCAGCTTGGAGCTATCACTGCATCCCCATATTGCTCCGAAGAGATATTACTTGTTCATTCACCATAATTTACTGGTACTGATAATATGTTATTAATTACACCACACATATTCCCATGTACCTCAAGAAGTACCATAGAGAATATCTTGGTAATTACTAATAAACAGAATACTTGAGGTAACCTGTTTACAATGTTTTATTTAGCTGTTTACAATGTTTTCTTAAACATTGTATTTTTGTTTTTGGACTGTATTTGTGGAGGAGGGAAAATATTTTGCAAAGTTATTTTGCTCTTAACATCTGTTAGGAGCTTTGCAATATTTGTCATAGACAGTTCAGTGCCTTGTGTTAACCATCATCCTGATTAGATGACTACTGATTAGAACCTACAGTTCTGCCATCTCACTTAATACAATACTTCTGGCACCACAATATAGATTCTGTGTTGATTACTGGAAATGAGTTTTTGAAAATAGGGATTGTAAGAAAACTATATCACTCTGCACAAATACAAAAGTCCAAGTTTCTCTGGGACGTGTTAAAAAGCAATTATGCTGTTCATATTTAGCTTTACAAAGATAACTCAATATTCCTAGCTGTTGATAAACTTAATGTTACAAAGATTTTGGAATACAGCATTGGAAATGAGGAAAGACATATCTCCTGGATGTATCCGCAGAGCAGGTTATTGATTATCTTCTTCATAAAAATTGATATATGTAAAAGACAAATGAGGGTGGTGTGAAAGGGTGGGGCTGAATAGGGAAAAGGGGCGAGTGGGGTAGATGAGGTGGACTTGGAGACAAACATAAGGAACTGTCACAAACCTGGTCTTCTTCTCAAGGATACTGTGTTCTTGTTTTTTTTCAGAGTGATCATAAAACAGTCCAGGCTCTGAACTGACTGGTTTGGTCCAAAGATGAAAGGGTTTACTGCGAGGCCTTTGTTTATATGTAAACAGATGAGACTTTAGGCCACAGCTCTCATGTTTTAGAAATAGCCTGTATAATGAAAGGGGAGTCCTGAAAGCTGAATTCTTGTTAGTTCAGTTCAGCGGTGGGCTGTGTGGAAACAGGCTGCTAATCTCTCTAGCACCCAGGGTCCTCGTTATTAGACCCACCAATCTCTCAAACCTGATGTTTAGCAGTAGTAAATCATGAGGTGAGAGAATTAATAAGAAAACTCCTTATTAATGAAGCTTCAAGAGATCTATAGTCAAGGTGGAAAACATCCCAGTGCCATTTTCATCCTCCTTGTTCTGAGATCTGATGAAAGAAATCACACTCAAGGATAACAATAGGGGAGACTAGAATGATGGATGAAAGATATAATTCTGTGAAAATGACTGAGATTATTATTGAATCACTGAGGCAAGTCCAATTGATTCTTTCTTTCTCTGTAATGGTTTACTAGGTTACTACTTCAAACAGTTAAAAACGGACACTTCCTTTTACTCTGGATTTAATCTGAATTCAAATTCTCAAACTACCATGATATGTTTGCTACTCACTGTTTCTGGATTAATAGGCTAGGCCATTGAGTTTTATATAACAGAATAATGTGACCACTGGGCAACCACAGCTTTGTCTTTGTAGACTTAATAACTAATATAATTTGACTCCAAGTATCAAAAAAAATGCCCAAAATTGATATATTTTGTAATTATTCATCATCATATTTAATGGGAAATCTTGAGACAAGATAAATATTAAAGGCTGAACACAAGTAACGTATGTAACTAAGCTACAAATGTAACTCAGTTCTCACATGGATTTGCATTTTGAAAAGAGAATGGAATGATAGCTATGTTTGATATCTGAATCATGCACACATGGAGGTCACATGAACAGTACAGGATTGCTGCTATAAAAATAATTCTTGAGTCTTAAAATGAATCTCTGTGCAATAGTTTGTAGGAAAAGCTTTTGTTCTTGCTTGGCATGATTATAGATCTGCCTGAATTCATACAATTGAGGAGTAGACAGATCAAATTTTGCAGTATGGAGATCTGGCTGGGAGACCCAAGTGGCTGTTTACAACATAACCGATGGGAATATGGTGCACAATAGGACATTCTGCTCTCTCATAGACATTGGAATGTACCATTGACAAGCTGATTACATCGAATAAATTGACTCCAAAGAGAAATAGATGTGATTCTTAGGAAAGCAGGATTCGAGGAACATAATTGATCTATCAAAAAAGAATCAGCTTGTTCTATCATTTGATCTTAATTTGAAGAGGAAAAGGATGATTTGACAGAAATTTCCAAATCATGAGGGATCCGAACGGAGTTAGTCTCCACTAACAGAATGTTGACATTAAGCCAAAAAGACATTTTGCCTTCCACCACACATATGAGCAACGTGGCATATGAATTTCAGTGCTGATGTGATATCAAGTATGTAGACATTACACCCTGATAACTGTCAAACTCTATCAAACAACATAAGAGGAGCAAATTACTACAGATGCTGGAATCTGTACTGAAAACAAACAAATGCTGGAAATCACAGCAATTCAGATATATCTGTGGAGATAATGTTTTGAGTCTAGCTGTTTCTTCAGCAGAGCTGATGTGAAGACAACATGTTTGGTTGACCATTCATGGTAGGAGCATGCTGATTATGCTCAACCAGTCCATATCTGAAAGCATCAGAATACTGTATCCAGCACTGGATGTGATTGAATTTTATTGATTAACATACATTAGATCATTTGGACTGTTCTAAGAATTACACCAGCAACCAATTATTAGTTGGGCTTGTAGTGTGACACATTTCCCCTTGCTCAAAATTACTTATATTAACACACAGAACCCTGATGTGTAGGCAAAAGGAAATTGAACATAATTTGAGTTTTTTTTGCATTAGGGAGAAAAAGGTCACAGATACTGCGAACGTTGTTGCATTCTTGTGGCATGATTCCGACCAATCAGAGTCCACAAGCCTGGCCTGAGTATAAATATGAGGGCTCGCTGTTCGTGTTGGATCTTCATGCCAACAATGGCCCATGCAATCAGCACCATCTTGTCAGGCTGCATAAACAGTCCTTTCACAAGACTCTTTCTTGTATCATAGAGTCATAGAGATGTACGCATGGAAACAGACCCTTCGGTCCAACTTGTCCATGCCGCCCAGATATCCCAACCCATGTGCCAGCACTTGGCCCATATCCCTCCAAACCCTTCCTATTCATATACCCATCCAGATGCCTTTTAAATGTTGCAAATGTATCAGCTTTCACCACTTCCTCTGGCAGCTCATTCCATACATGCATCAACGCTCTGGGTGAAAAAGTTGCCCCTTTTGTCCCTTTTATATCTTTCCCCCTCATCCTAAACATATACCTTCTAATTCTGGACACACCAACCCCAGAGAAAATACTTTGTCTATTTACCCTATCCATGCCCCTCATGATATTATAAACCTCTATAAGGTTACCTCTCAGCCTCCAACTCTCCAGGGAAAACAGCCCCAGCCTATTCATACTCTCCCCATAGCTCAAATCCTCCAAACCTGGCAACATCCCTGTATAGGAAGGAGACCAGAATTGAATGCAATATTCCAAAAGTGGCCTAACCAATGTACTCTACAGCCGCAACATGACCTCCCAACTCTATACTCAATACTCTTGAGTCATAAGTTTTTAAGGAATATAATAGTGTGCTAAGTATGCAACGTTGTGGGGCACTGGTGCTGAAGATTATGGTGGAGGAGATATTCTTACTGATTGCAGGAAATCAGGAAATTGAAGATCCAGTTACAGAGGGAGGAACCATGACCTAATTCTTGGTGTTTAGATATGGGTTTGTTTGGAATTATGGTGTTGAAGGTGTAGTTGTAGTCAATAGTTAGGAACCTGATTTGGGAATCCTTGTTATCCAAATGTTCCATGGATGAAGGTAGGGCCATGGAGATAGGGTGCCTGTTACGCCAGTAGGCAAATTTCAAAAGATCTCAGCAGTTTGGTAGGCTGGAGTTGATATGAGCCATGACTAGCCTCTGGAAGTACCTCCTAATTATAGAGGCCAGGCAGGAGTCATTGAGGCGTGCTGCATGATATTTCTTTGGCACCGGGATGATGGTGGCTGTCTTGAAGCAGGTGGGATCTTCAGATCTTAGTAAGGAGAGGTTAAAGATGTTTGCGAATACTCCCGCCAGCTGACCCGCACAAAATCTGAGTGCAGGGCCAGGAACTCCATCCAGTCCCATTCCCCCCCCCCCCACTAAGTATGTCAGTAGTGACTTAGTTGATTACATTCTTGGTTCTGGGTCACAAGTTTGTGGATTCAAATCCAACTCCAAGACTTAATGCAGCAACTAACTGACGCTCCTGTGTTGTACTGATGGAGGTGCTGTTTTTTGAATGAAATTTTAAACCGAGACCTTGTCTGCACTTTCAAATGGATTCTATGATATTGTTGTGAAGGAACACACAGGATCTTATCCCCAGTGTCCAGACTCATATTTATTCTTTAATCAAAAAATGTAACTGTTACATGAAATGTTACATGAAAAATGTAACTGTTCACTATCATGTCATTGGAGGATGTTTGCAATGCACAGATTGGTTGCTGTGTTTTCTACGTTGCAACAATGATTATACTTCAAAAGCACTTCTTTGATTGTAAAGTGCTTTGCTATGTCCTGTGATCATGGGAAATGCTATAAAATGCAACTCTTTATTTTTCAATACTGCTGGAATCACTTTGATCTAATGTTGACAGTAAAATTTCAAGAACTAGATTTTTTAGTATTTGTTCAAAAAGGAGAATAAATATTTGAATTGATTCACGTTTCCAGCAGACAGGGCATTAAAAGAATGTGAATCACATTTGAACTGAGAGGGACCACTCGAGCCTTATGAAGGAAGCCTTTCACCTAACAGGATACAGCTCCAAAATACCACATTTACTTTTGCCATTAAGTTGCCTTAATGCACAACAGGCATTGAGAGAACAATATCTCAGGAAGACTCAGCACCTTCAGGAGTGGAAGATGGACAGTTACATTTTTCAAGTGGCTGTCACTTGTCTGTAGGCTTCGGATTTTACAAATGCCCATCATACGGTTAATTATTAATATTAACAAAGTAATAACAGAAGCACCAGCGACCTTGTTACATCTCATTTAATTTCCTTTTCCTTGGAAAGCAATAACAAGTGCTATAATTGCAGATTCATTTATTTAATGCCATTAGAAAAACGCAACGCTCTCTTAAAATTAGATTCTACATCCAAGCAACAAGATCATTGTGCACAATGTTATCATATGTACATGAAACAGATGCTTTATTTATGTATTGGGTATATCATATTCACAATTTACAAGATTTTACCATAAATTCATTCCTGATTTCACAAGTTAATAGTAGAAAACAGCTGTTTATTGACCCCAGGGATCTCAATGCAGCTTAGCTTTTTCCTCATATTTCTGCTTTGACCCCTGATTGGAGTTCATTGATGTTCCATGTTCAAGCTACAATAAAGATTGTGGACATTATGTATTGTTATGATTTTGTGTTTACTTTAGTCATTTTTTAATCACAAGTGACACACTGTCTGTATTACCTCAGACAGTGACTGGGGTTTTTCATTTCCTCACTGGCTATCACTTTAATGAAAAGAAAATGGTGCACCAAACATTGTGTGTAAAGGCCTAATATGAGTATATTAGAATCTAGAGCAAGACTAGACCATATGGCTCCTTGATCCTGCTCCAACAGTCAATACAATCTTGGCTAATCCTCAGCCTCCGATCCACTTTCTCAGTTGGTCCCCTATTCCTTGATGTATCAAAAATCTCCAATTCCTTAATGTATCAAAAATCTAGGTGCCTCAGACATAAACATTTTAAATGGTGTACCCATACCCTTACCTATTGTGCTATTGTATAAATACACTCAAGTCTCACTGAACTTCAACACTTAGAAACGTTTTGAAACATATTTTGTTTATTCTTGCTACCAAAGTAAATAACTGGACACTTCCACACTTTATGTGCCATATCTCAGTCACTTAATTTGGAAGCTACTTTACTTTAATAAAATAATCACAAATAACTCAAAAAATAAGGAAATAGGACTATCTTCCTTACCCAGACAGTGGAAACAGTGTGAAATGTCATGCATTTGACTTAGTTCAGGAAATAGCATTGCTTAACTTAAGAAAAAGAAAGAAAAATTGTGCTATAAATAAAGAGTGCACATGAAAAGTCAAGTTTGATAACACTAAAAACAAGTGAGATAAGTAAGATTCTGATGTTTTAGTGGTAATGTCTCTACCTGTATGCCAGGGGACCCAGGTTCAAGTCCCAACTACTCCAGAGGTGTGTAATAATGTTTCTGAACAGGTTAAATCAAAAATATAAAAGCAAACATTCAAGTGAAATCAGTGCTTCTGGAAGGAATGGAATAGGATATATTGATAAATAGAGTTGACAAATGGTCATGTGGAGCTGATATCAAATGGTCTTTTTCTGCTATAAACTCAACATAATGGTAATGTATTGTACGTGGTATAACCATCGAACCTGACTGTCTTCATGCATACTTGATTCAGAGGTTGCTGGATAGTGATCAGGAGCAGGAACATGGTTTTTTGAAATTGTTATGAAGTAGATGAAGTAGTTTTAATTGTCTGACAATTAAAACTGAAACACCCAGAGAGGCTCACCTCCAGCCTCATAATCTGATAAAATAAGAGTGATAAGTGGTATAACCAACTCTCACCCCCCAATCTGTTTTATAAAGGTGTGGTTAAATGAAATGAAATCCTTTCACTCACTCTATAGTCAACAAGTAACAATTTATTTATTTAACTCAGTGCACAAATTAACAGAGCCAGTATCAAACTGATCAATTCCCCTCTAACTACTAACTGGTCCCGAATAAAACAAAATTCTAATGGTATGCTGTTCCAATAAATACAATTCCCATGTATATAACAAAACAATAAAATTTAGTCTCTCAAAATTACCGCCAGACTATGTTTTCCAGAATGCTCCACACCCTCTCTCCTGATCTTCTTTCAGGAAAGCCTCCTCCTTTGAATTCTTGCATCAGGATCACCTCTCTCTGATCTCTCTGGTCAGATCTATTAGCTAAGAGTGCCACTGTACCTTTAGTCAGATGATGGTTACTCTGAGAGCTGTGAGAGCTAAACTCTTCAGATGGTAGTTTGTTCTCTGTCAATTTTCAAATGCCCTCTTCTTTTAAACCTTTGATGACCTATAAATGTCTTTACAATCGGTTGTCAAAACCATCAGATTTAATTTAATTTGGCCTTAGTCACCAAGTGCCTGGTTTAATTAATTTAATTGGTTAAATTCAAAAATCTTTTGTCTTTGTAAAAATGCTGCTTTGCCTGCTAAAAGTATAGTCTTTTAATGCAAGTGTTTCCATTTGAACACCTGCAACTGGCAAGCTGTTGCCCACAGACACTCATTTTCAAATCACTAAGCATAAAAAAAACTTTTAAAGGGAACCCCTATCATTTTATGAGCATCAAATTCTCACATCCAGTGTTCCAATCCACAAATACTCTACCCAACTTTGCAACCATTATCCAATATTTTGGTGTCATGTGGCTAGTTGCACCAATCCAGGGAGGGTGAACAGCCAGTTGTCATGGTGCACATTGGCACCAATGATATAAGTAAAAAATGGGATGAGGTCCTGAAAGCAGAATTCAGGGAACTGGGAGTGAAGCTAAAGAGGAAGACCTCAAAGGTAGTGATCTCGGGATTGCTACCAGTGCCACGTGCTAGCCAGGGTAGAAATGAAAGAATAGGCAGGATGAACACGTGGTTTGAGGGATGGTGTAGGAGGGAGGGGTTTAGATTGAGACAGGGTAGATACAACAAGAGGTCACACATTCAAGGTGAGAGGTAAAATGTTTAAGGGGGATATACACGGTAAGTACTTTACACAGAGGGTGATAGGTGTCTGGAATGCCTTGCCAGCAGAGGTAGTAGAGGCAGGCAAGATAGATTCATTTAAGGTGCGTCTGGACAGATGCATGAGTAGGTGGAAAGCAGAAGGATACAGATGCTGAGAAATTGAGCAATAGGTTTAGACAGTGGATTTGGATTGGCTTAGACTTGGGGGGCCGAAGGGCATGTTCCTGGGCTGTAAATCTTCTTTGTTCTTTGTAATCCAATTGCCACTGATGCGATTAATTAGCAAAACATAGATAAGGGATCAGTATGGTGTGCTCTTGTGGCACAGTGGGTAGAACTCGTACCTCTGATCCAGGAGATCTGGGTTCAAGTCCCACCTGCACTGATTGTTACCTCTGATTTTATCCTGAGGTCGAACTCTTGACCCTGACTGAGTTACCTTCCAAAAGAAGTGTCAGATGTTTACTTAGAAGTGGGAAGTGAAGGCCATCTGTGGCACCCTAAGGCCAAGGGTATTTGACTCATGAGGCAGGCTAAGAAAGTTCCTAGGCAAACATGGATAGAATTATTGTAAATGTGATTTTATAAATAAAAGATAGGATGCATATTTACCAGGAATTATGTTGAAATGGCAATAAAAAATGTAGAAAGCCAGCTTGAAAGCACAGGCCTTGTTACAACTGTGAGGACTCAGCTGGAGTCTTGGGTGCAGTTTTAGTCCCTGTCTTTGGTAAAGGTTGTACTCACACTTGTGATAGACTAAAACAGATTCACTAGATTGATTCCTGACCTATCAAGAATGGCTAAGTAGGTTATCCCTTTATTCATTCGAAGAATAAGGAATTATCTTTTTGAAATGTATAAGATTCTAGGGGTTCTTGACAGGATAGATGTTGAGAAGATGTTTCCAATGGAGGGGGAGTCTTGACTATGGAACATAATGATAGGCTCGGGAGATATTCATTTAAAATTGAGATATGAAGGAATTTCTTCTCCCAGAGGATAGTGGTTGTTTGAAATCTCCACCCAAAAGAGAAGGCTAGATCACTGAAAGTATTTCAAAAGGAGGTAGATAGATTTCTCAAGTATTGTGGAGTTGAGTGCTGTGTTGAGCTGACATGAAAGAGGATTTGAGACCTGGGGCATTCTGGATTATAACAACATATTGAGTAGAAAAAAAGTCTCCCCATCTCTGATCCTATTGCCAATTATTTTAAATTCGGTTGAACTTCAGCAGTGTCCGGGCTACTGTGGATCTGGATATTGGATTATCAAGTCCGCCATGGAGGAATTAATTGCCTTTGAGCTTCTATCTCTGATCACTCCCCAAAGAAATGTAATAATTAGTTGACAATAAATCAATTCAGAGCCTCCAATTATCTGGGATAATATGATTGCATCTGTGGTGGCTGCAGTATTTGTTTGCTGTTTACTTCTCATCTGTGACTCCCCCCCCGCAGCCAACGATAATGGGTTATCTTTAAAAGTTTACTCGCAGTGCCATTCTCCCGCCAACATGAATTTCTGGAGTCTAACGGATTGAGGAAGTTTGATTTAAAAATGAACATGATTCAGTCCCTAAAATTGAAATATAAGGTAAATGGGAAGAATTCCTCACTAAATAAAATCCAGGTGGACTCAAAATAATGTTGGTGTTATAGGACATAAAAGTTGTTTTTTTTCCCATTATCTATCTTTATTGGCTGAAATGTGTTTGAATTTTCAACTATTTTTGAAGCTGCATAAAATATTTAAGAGTGTTGCCTAGCACTACATTTGCTTTAGATGGAATTTGATACAAGATAATAGCATAAAAGAGTTCTTCACATTTGGATTGGAAACCACTGACCAGTAAAACTCTGACAAGTGAAATTTTGCAAACTGGCATTCCAACTTTTAATTACTAGTGACTTTTGCTCTTGCCCAATCACAATCCTATGTCTCAATTCCAGAAGTCAGTGTTTTTATTACCTTAGCTTATCAACATTGTTCATTTTTTGTAATTTCCTTTCTGGTCTCGGACCAGAATTTTAGGCCTGTATCTGAAAATAATTTGATGTACTTTATGTTCCAAAGATTGTTGAAAACCATGCTTCACAATTTTCACAGTCATAATACAATCCTTTCATATGATCTTTTCACAGCTAGGATCAGTCTTATGACATCAATTGTGCTTATCACAATCTTCTATTTATAAGATTCTCCTCACTGAATACATTCTTCTCATTAGCATGATTTTCATGCTGGTTATTCAGTTCTCCTGGCTGATAGTCAACATCTTTCTTGGAACATCTGATTTCATAATTATCCAGCCTCTACTTCTGTTCTTTTATTGAGATACATCAAGTGCATTAACAGCCCAACTGGTATTTGCCAATGTTTATTTTCCCACTGAGCAACCATCTATTCTACTCTATCTAATTCTACCAGCATACTCTTTCCACCTCAGAGCATGTTACCTTCCCATTAAATACTTCTGTGTGATTTTCCTCAACTACTACATAGTGGGAGCAACATTTTCACCATTTTTTGGGTAAAGGAGTTTCTCCTGATGTCTCAATGGGATTTATTGGTGGCAATCTTTAATTTGTCACCTCTACATGGTTTTGGACTCCCTTACAAGTGGAAATACTTGCCCTATGTCAAATCATGTTTGGTATGCTTTCCTTTATTGGTCAGAGTATTGAGTACAGGAATTGGGGGGTCAGGATATTGGTTAGGCCACTGTTGGAATATTGCATGCAATTCTGGTCTCCTTCCTATTGGAAAGATGTTGTGAAACTTGAAAGGGTTCAGAAAAGATTTACAAGGATGTTGCCAGTGTTGAATGATTTGAGGTACAGGGAGAGACTGAACAGGCTGGAGCTGTTTTCCCTGGAGCCTCAGAGGCTGAGAGGTGACCTTATAGAGGTTTATAAAATTATGAGGGCATAGGTAGGGTAAATAGGCAAAGTCTTTTCCCTGGGGTCAGGGAGTACAGAACTAGAGGGCATAGGTTTAGGGTGAGCGGGGAAAGATATAAAAGAGACCATAGGTGGAACTTTTTCACACAGAGGGTACGTGTATGGAATGAGCTGCCAGAGGAAGTGGTGGAGGCTGGTACAATTGCAACATTTAAGAGGCATTTGGATGGGTATATGAATAGGAAGGGTTTGGAGGGATATGGGCCGGGTGCTGGCAGGTGGGACTAGATTGGGTTGGGATATCTGGCCGGCATGGACGGGTTGGACAAAAGGGTTTGTTTCCATGCTGTACATCTCTATGACTCTATGACTCTATGTCATTAACTTAAAATTTGTATATACTGTTGAAAAGAAGAGGTCTCCCTTTCAAGAGGAAGCTTTTTCCATGATAGCTGACAGTCTGCAGAATTTTCTTTCCCCAAAAATAGTAGGCTGGGACATTGAATTTATTCAAGGCTGTGTTAGATAGACAAGGGAGTCAAGGTTATGAAGAAAGTCAGGAAGGTAGGTTTGAGACCACAACCAGATTAGCCATGATCTTATGGAATGGCAGAGCAGGCAAGAAGGCATATGGGACACTTGCTTTAATTAGTCTTGGCTTCGAGTGTAAGAACAAGGAGGTAATGTTGGGGTTGTACAGACATTGGTCAGGGCACAACTGGAGTGCTCTGTGCAGTTCTGGTCACCTCACTACAGGAAGGATGTGGTAGCACTAGCATGTTACAGAGGAGGTTCACCAGGATATTGTCTGGAATGGAGAAATTGGGATATAAGAGAAGAGACTAGCCAGGCTTGGATTGTTTTCTCTAGAGCAGAGAAGACTGGGGTGGGGGGACATGATCAAGGCAAAAAGTAAATGGAGAGCAGCTGTTTCCCTTGATTGAGGGGTCAATCATGAGAGGGCATAATTGTAGGGTAAGGGGCTGGGGACTCCAAGGGGATTTGGGAAAAAAACATTTTCATCCATTGGGTGGTGGGAACCTGTAATGAACTGTCTCGGAAGGCCATGGAGGCTGGAAGCCTTACAATCTTTAAAAAAATGTACCATGACATTCAAGGATATGGGACAAGTGCAGGAAATTAGGATTAACACAATTTTAGTGGTAGTTATGTCAGTACAATCTCAATTAGCCGAAGAGCTTTTTCTGCATTATATGAATCTATAATTATCGACATTCACTCTCCCTCCCAATGCCCTCCACCGTGCACAGTGACAGCAGTTTATGCTGTACACTGAACTACAACAACTCATGAAGGTTCCTTCGACAACACCTTGAAAGCTCAAGGTCACCACCACTTGGAAGGAAAAGAGCAGTAAATGCACGGATACACCACCATCATCTGCAAATCCCCATCCAAGCCTTCCCTCATTCTGACTCGGAAATATATTGCTGAATTTTCACAATCATTGGATCAAACTCTGGGAACTTATTCTTTAACTACACCCAAGAAATGCAGCAATTTAAGAAGTCAGCTCACCACCACCATCTCAATGGCAATTAGGAATGGGCAATAAATGTTTGCCTAGCCAGTGAAACTACCATCCCATGAGAAAATTTTTAAAATATAAATGATACAGTTCTTCGCAGAAAAGAGAGATTTATAGAAGATGATTTATTCTACTTTAAAATAATGTAACTTTGATATAATAATGATCAATATTATTGTAGGTAACTATTTTGTTTTGAGCCAATATTTATATGACTGGCATAGCTAGAAGGTGCTAAGCCAATCACAATAGTTAACCTATTAATTATTTTGCAAACTCAAACCCAGTTGTGTCTGATAGATTTGTTCTATTTGCTCATTTCCAGTCAAACTGTCAAGTCCAGGCAAGTTGCCTGAAGAGGTCAAGTTGTTGTGAATAATGAAAACTGATGAAGAAGGGAGGGGGTGGGGTGATGTCAGCAGGCCGCAGAATAGAGAAAGGCTGTCTAGGCATGTAAAGTGTACAAGAATAAGAGAAACAAATTTGCACCTTCTGACATCAACTTGTGCAGTTTTATAAAGGTGTTATTTTCAGAGCTCAGATAGAGACAGCACAAGCTTCAATTCTTACCCATCTGCACATAAATATAGACAGCATCGGTACTTACAAAAAGTATTAATTTTGAGAACTGTCAAGAAAGGAAGACATGCTCTTTAAACTCTATATCACGTCTCCTCGATGCGTGCAGCCACAACTAAATCAGGATGATCTAAATTTAAAACATGTTAATACATACAGAGATGAGTATGGAGGTAATAAAAAAGGACTGTCTGGTATTTGTCCTTCGTGAAATTTGAGTCCTCTCAGGACATCTGTATGGTTAGAATTTTCAGCAGCTTAAAGATTTTTTTGCATCAGTTTTACTGTCTTCTTGTTGCTTAATACATTATGAAGACTGCCACCTAAGTTGGAGAAATGCAGACTGGAATCAGCTGCCTGTTTGGAAGGGGGACACATAATTAATTGTAGCCTACTTAAATCAGTAGCCTTTATATGTTTTTCTTCATTGATTTTGAAAGTGATCTGTTGGTTAATTACAATGGTTCTGAAGATTCATAAATTAAAGGACTCGCTCTTGTTCTATTTCCAATTGATTTTGTTGGCAGCCCAATTCATTTCAAATACTCTTTGGGTTCTTTTTTTATACTTTTTTTTTATATGCATTTGTAGACTTGTCTCCATGAGCACTGGCTCATTCTGTGCCATTTTTAGAAAATGGCAGTGAAGGAGTGTTTCATTAAAATCCCAATGTCTGAATTAATTGCCCCAGGGAGCCCAAGGTTACTCATGACAGGATATTAGATGTATGTGTAGTACCAGAAAACAGAGAATAGTCAGTTCGGAGTGAAAGGTAAGTTATCCATGTTGCTTTACTTATGCCTTTAGGTTCACTTGTCAGTTTTTTCAGGGATTCTTTAAGAGTTTTGTCCTCTTTTGCAAGAAAGGTAATGATTCATGTTTGGGGAGAAGTGGTGGTGTTTGAGTAAGGGCTGTGACAGAGATCTGGTGAGTATATGTGGTGTTACAACCAAGGAGAGTAAACATACCAGCTGAATATTATCCATAATGCAGCCATAGTACTCACTTCTCAGCACTCAGTTTCTCCCAAATGCCACCCAAGGTTATTACACTTTGAAACTTAATTGTTGAAAACATAACTCATTGAAATGCAGTTTCTTTCTTCCTTATTTCATGATTATAAAGGGTAGATATAACCAATGTGCAAATGCACTGAACTTGATGAGTGAGTATTGACATTAAGATATTCTTGCCTTGTGGGAGCTGCTGGCCTTTCATCAGTAGCAAAAGATGTAGATGGTGGTCAGGCCTGAGATGACAGTCTGAGCTGTCAAAACACCAACATTTTTGACCGTTTCTTGGCCTCCTTACAAAAGGAGTAAAAAGGACTATTTGGTATTTGTACTTCATGAGATTTGGTTCCTCTTATTCTTTGGGTACTTGTGAAAGGAAAAAAAAACATTGGAACAGCCTGGCCGTAACGCTGCATTTGTAAACCTGTCTCCCTGAGCACTGGTTTATCCCATCCCATTGTGTTGTTTTGAAAGGCTAACTTTGTACAGATTTTCTTATCTAGTGCTGAAGGCAATTGCCCAAGATGTACTCCGTCAAATAAATTAATTTAATAAATCAATTCCCCTGATCCCAGAACCATTTTCAGAATATTTACCATTAAACCATGACTAGAGGAGCAGCCTAATTCCAATAGGAACAATATGTGTCAACTGGCCAGATGTTCAAATTGGATCTATTTGATCTCAACCAGATGATTGTCACAGAGATGAACAGCATAAATATGTGAAGCTTTTTTTTGAAAAGTGAGAGTCTGCCATTTATGTACATATGTTGAGCTGAAGTAAAACAACTCAAACTTGCTTTTTCTTTCAGAAGAACTAGTGCTAATTTTTCAGGTTCCTGCATTGTTGGAACGACACCCAGTGTCATTTCAATCACTTCTCTCTAGAAAAGTGAACACAATTCTCTCGGTATATGGGACAGTATATGCTTCTGTTATCTCTGTTTTCAGAGGGTTTGAATGGAGAGCTGGTGTGATTAGGCCCAATGGGAGAGAAATTGAGGGAGCAAATCAAACGTACCACCTACAAGGCAGGATGTATATTCTTCATTTGCTATTTAAAACTGTATAAATTGGCAAATATTTTGCACTGAAATGACTCCGTCTTGGTTTGCCTTTTTTGAACAGGTTGCTGTTCTTGATACTTTGGAGTAGATTTATTGATGTTCCTAATTCTCTGGTTAATTTTAACAATACAATGGTAAAAGGGCACTCATGCCTGATCTTTTTCTTCAATTTTGTTTTAGTTCTGTACTTGATAAGGCAAGGGGACAAGAGATATTTTTCCTTTCAATACAGAATCAACATTGATTCATCTCACATTAATACTTTCCAGAGATAATGGAAAGATAAAAGTTGCCTCAGCTCTGTCCAATGAGGGGGCACTATGTTGTAGAGTCTTAGAATCATATAGCACAGAAACAGACCCTTTTCGTCCATGCTGACCAAGTTTCCCAAACTAAACTAGTCACCCTTGCCTGCATTTGGCCCATATCCACCTAAACCTTTTGTATTCATATACCTATCCAAAAGTCTTTTAAATACTGTAACTGGACCAGCATCTACTATTTCATCTAGCAGTTCATTCCACCTACAAATCACCCTTTGTGTGAAAAAAGTGCCCCTCAGGTTTATCTTAAATCTTTCTTCTCCCATCTTAAAAATTCGTCCCCTAGTTTTGAAATCACCCATTCTAGGGAAAAGACCATCGCTATTCACCTTACCTATGTCCTTTGTGATTGTACATACCTCTATAAGGTCACTGCTTAACCTCCTATACTCCAGTGAAACAAGTCCCATTCTATCCAGCCTCTCCTTATAACTCAAACCCTCTAGTTCCAGAAACATCCAAGTAAATCTTTTCTGAACATACTCCAATTTTATAATATCCTTTCTGTAACAGGCTGACCAGAACTGTACACAGTACTCCAAAAGCAGCCTCACCAACATCCTGTGTAATCTCAACATAACATCCAAACTCCCATACTCAGTGGTCTGTGCAATAAAGACAAGCACGCCAAATGCCTTCTTAAGTACCCTGTGCCCACGTGATACAACTTGAAAAGAACTTTGTGCATGAACTCCTAATTTCTGTTCTACAACATTACCAGTGCTCTGCCATTAATTGTGTAAGTCCTGACCTTATTTATTTTACCAAAATGCAGTACCTTGCATTTATCCAAATTTAACTCCATTTACTACTCTCTAGTCATTGGCACAATTGATCAAGAGCCCTTTGTAATCTTAGGTAACCTTCACTGTCCACTGTACCAATAATTTTGGTGCAATCTGCAAACTTACTAATCATGCATCCTAAATTCTCATCCTAATCAGTTATATAAAGGATAAACAAAAGTGGACCACACACCAATCCCTGCAGAAAACCACTGGTCACAAGCTTCCAGCCCAAAAAATAACTCACCCCACACCCTCTGTTTCCTACCAGCCAATTTTGTATCTAATTTGCAATATCTCCCTAATCCTATGTGATCTGACTTTGTTCTTTGGAGTTTCTCAAGGTTCCAGGAAGATGAGCTGGAAACTATAGTGAGGGGGTGTTCTACCAGCTCACTACCATCTAACTCCAGGTTCTAATGTCAGCTACAGGTAGTGTACCCCAGTACCAATACCATGCATTTCCCAGACACATCATGGTTATGGCATCTGGAATGGACAAATCACATTTTAAATATTAATTCAAATTCCCATTTGTAACACAGATAATATCTCCTAGTAGTTGGTCCAAGGGCATTCAGCCACTCCACCTGCTGGATCAACCACCTGAGGCCTGTCATAGAGATTTCTCTCCCTCATCTGAGTCTCTAACCACACTGAGTTTAACAAGGATACCCTTGTATGGGAGTGTCTCTGCCTCTGGAAAGATTAATCTTGATTTCCCAAACTTGTTGCGACCTGACATATCCAGGATGTGAGCCTTGCCCCTAAGCCATTCTGTTGGACAGACACCACATAATGATACCACAATAGAGTTGAATTAGAAATTCTGATATTGACCTAGCAGTACTAAAAGGAGCAATGACATATCTCCAAGTTGTGATTTTGAGGGGAAGTTTGAGGTGATGACACCTGCACAACACTGACACTTGACCTTCTCAGTGGTAAGCATAATAAAAGAGAGAGCTACTCTTAAAAGCTTGTAATTCACCTTGCTTATCTTCATCAATACTCTTATCTATGTCAAGGGAGGTCTTCTCTAAGGGAGGCAGACTACAACAGGATCTTTATCAGATGGGCCAATGGGCTGAGAAGTGGCAGATGGGTTCAGATAAATATGAGGTGCTGCATTTTGGAAAAGCAAATCAGAGCAGGACTTATACACTTAATGGCAAGGTTCTGGGGAGTGTTGGTGAACAAAGAGGCCTTTGAGTGCAGGTTTATATTTCCTTGAAAGTAGAGCCACAGGTACACACTATTATAGTGAAGAAGGCATTTGGTTTGCTTTCCTTTATTGGTCAGAGCATAGGAGTTGGGAGGCATGTTGTAGCTGTACAGGACATTGGTTAGACCACTTTTAGAATATTGTGTGCAACTCTGGTCTCCTTCTTATTGGAAGGATGTTGTGAAACTTGAAAGGGTTCAGATAAGATTTCCAAGGATATTACCAGTGTAGGAGGATTTGAGCTATAGGGAGAGGTTGAATAGGCTGGGGCTGCTTTCCTTGGAGCGTCAGGGTCTGAGGGGTGACCTTCTAGAGGTTTACAAAATCATAAGGGGTATGGATAGGATAAATCGACAAAGTATTTCTTTGGGGTGGGGGAGTGTAGAACTAGAGGGCATATATTTAGTTTGAGAGGAGAAAGATATATAAGAGAATTAAGGGGCAACATTTTCACACAGAGGGTGGTACGTGTATGGAATGAGCTGCCAGAGGAAGTGGTGATGCTGGTACAATTACAGCATTTAAAAGGCATCTAGATGGCTATATGAATAGGAAGGGTTTGAAGTGATATTTGGCATGATGGCAAATACTCTTGCCAAGTGCTGGCAAATGGAACTAGATTAGGTTTGGATATCTAGGTGCCATGGACGAGTTGGACCAAAGGGTCTGTTTCTGTGCTGTACATCTCTATGACTCTATCAGTCTCTCTTTTGCAATTTTTGAGTGCTCTCCAGTTGGAATTTCTTATCACAATCAGGCGAATGTTTTGAAAGGGGAGAAAAACCCTCATGGGGCCAGGACCCAACTGGGTGGTGCCTCCTTCATGCCAGACCCCTGAACAGAATTCTGTGCCAGGCTCCATGCTCCTCTCGAATTTCTCCTGCCATCCTCCGGGCAGAGTTAGAATGCGCCTTTTGACACCTCAACTGGGGTTTGATTGATTTATTATTCAATTTGATTTAATTTGATTTGTTATTGTCACATACACTGAAAAGTATTGTTTTGCGTGATATTCAGGCAAATAATATCTTACATAAATACATCTTAGTAATAAAACAGAATACAGAGCTACAGAGAAGGTGTGAATGAAGATCAACTCTAATACAACACTAATCAGTGAAGATTGGGGACAATATTTCATCCTCACTAACATTCAACACTGGAAACTCCCAGGTGTGCATACTTAACCCCCTACTGTACTCACTGTATACTCATGACTGCATCACCAAATACCAGATTTATGCCATTTACAAGTTTGCTGACAACACCACCATAGTCAGTCAAAACTCAGATGAAACAGACTACAGATGGGAAGTGGAACATCTGGAAAAATGGTGCACTGAGAACAAGCTAGCTCTCAATGCCGGCAAAATCAAGGAACTCATTACTGACTTTCGGCGAGATGTTACTCATGCCCCCTACACATTAACAGCGCAGAGGTGGAGCGAGTGGAGAGTGTCAAGCTCCTGGGAGTGCTCATCCACAACAAGCTTTCTTAGACTCTTCATGTAGATGCACTGGTTACAAAGGCCCAACAATGTCTCTTCTTCCTCAGGCAGCTGAGGAAATTTGGCATGACGGCGAATACCCTTGCCAACCTTTATATAGGTGTGCCATCGAGACCATTCTGTCTGGATGTATCATACCTGGTATGGCAACTGTACCATTCAAGATCGGAGACGGTTACAGAGAGTGGTGAACTTGGCCAGGACAATCACAAAGGCCAATCTCCCATCTATAGAATCCATCTACCAGGCCCGTTGTCAAGGAAAGGCTGCCAGCATTCTCAAGGATCCATCCCACCCTGGCAATGTTTTTCGACAACGTCTACCATCGGGGAGAAGGTACAGAAGCCTGAACACACTCACCTGCCGGTTTCGAAACAGTTTCTACCCTACTGTTGTTTGATTACTGAATGGACTCACAAACTCTTAACATTCGCCTGGACTTGTATTTTTGTTTTTGCTGCTGTTTACCTATTATTTACTTGTCTATGCTACTTAACTCTGTGATCTGCCTGTATTGTTCACTAGACAAAGCTTTTCACGGTGCCTCATTACAAGTGACAATAAATTAAATTCAATTCAACTAAATTAAATTCTAATACATGAGAGGTCCACTCAAATGTCTGATAACAGTGGGGAAGAAGCTGTTCTTGAATCTGTTGGTATGGAGTGTGGAGAATTGGCCTGCCCTTGGCTTTACCTACCCCATATAAAATTGAAGATAGGTCAGGGCAGGCTGGGGATTCTGCTGTAAAATTTTGTCCATGAGAATTAAAGACTTCTTTTCTATTGCACTTGAAGTCAATTTACTAAAGCACTCACATGTAAGACATAACTTGAATGTGTGCATTGCTGGAATAATTAGCTATGAGCTAAATAATGAAAGATCTGAAAGGCTGTGTGAAGTATGTGACATGGCTTAAAAGTTATTGTAGATAAATTTAAGATGGAGTATTCTGAAATGCCTACCTGGACCATCCAGATAATATTTTAACTAGATAATCTTGTTTCATTAGTTTCCTCTCCATGATTTTTGGGTCATGCCAGTGGTATGGACAAAATTAAACAGAGCCACATCTTCCTTTTGATTAGGTTCCAGCAGCATTCAGAAGGCTGGAGCAAATCTTGCTTTCAAATCTTCCTTTTAAAATTTGGCTACATTACAATCAGAGCGTGCCACCATGTATTTTAATTCCTTTCCTTGGGAACTGCAAATGTCAGGAATGCAAGAATAGGAATAGTCCTTTCAACCCCCTTAGCCTGTTCCACTTAAATTTGTTGGATCTAAATTGTTCTGCAACTCAGTTTCATTTGGAGATGCTGGTGTTGGACTGGGGTGTACAAAGTTAAAAATCACACGACACCAGGTTATAGTCCAACTGGTGTTGTGTGATTTTAAATTCAGGTTCATTTACCCGTCTTTGCTTCCCATCCTATGATATTGTCCCCGAACAAAAGGCAATCAATCTCAACCTTAAAACTTCAATGTATGCAACTTCCAAAATCTTTTAGTGGACAGAACTGCAGGTAAATGTCTTATTTGTCCTGTTTTTACTCATCAATAACCTGGTTCTAATTCTGAGATCAAGCACACTTGCTCTCAGTTTTACTGTTGCAAGAAATATTTTTGCTTTGTGTACTCTCGTGGATGCCTTTACTATTTTAAAAACTACAATTAGGTCATTCCTCAACCTTTCAAACTCATGAAGTTTGAAGGATAAACCAGTGAAGTTTATCCAACTTGAACTTATAATTGAAGTCTTTTAAGTTCGAAGATCATTCTGTTTAATCTGCATTGCAGCCCCTCTCAATTCATTGAGTTTTATATCGTGTGGTCCCCAAAACAGAATGCAACTGCAGGCTCACTGAGTTAATATCTAAAGTGGAAGTCTCACTGCCTCAATTTTCTACTCCAGTCAGACCTAAAAAGGGTGGGGACTGGTTATCCACAGGCTGGATGGCCTTTTCTTGGTAGATGTTTCATTGGAGTCGGGCTGCAGTATCAGCAAGAGCAGGCCCAGTACAGAATGATGAACGTAGCTGGCAGCGCGGGTTCAGGGACCGGTGAAGCTGAGTAAATGTTGAAGGAGGAGGCGTCTGGTGGCAGCAGAGGCAACGCCAGGATGAAGCTGACACGGCTCCACTCCAGTCCAAGGTTTCCCAGTGAACCAGAAGCAAGTCCCAGGCTTAATGCCCTGGTCCAGTCTCGCAGGCTGAGCCGAGGCTCCAGGTCCACAGCTCGGCCCGAAAGCCTGATGGTGGAGGTGGTGACTGTCACTGGTTTGGTCCTAGGCAACGACCCTGGGCGGTTGGCTGCATTGGCGAGATTGGCGCAGCAGGAACTCATGGTGGCATTGGGGCATGGTGAGATATCACCAGAGACTGGTGGTCCTTTGTTCTTGCAGTCATGGTGAGGCTAACTGAGATTGCAACAGTGTTGTCAGTTTAGCTGCAGGGTGGAGGAGCCTGCATCCAGGCCCATGAGCGAGAAGCTGGAGCTGTTCCAAAGATCACCTAACTTTATTGAGTTAAGATGAACTTCATTGTTTTATTTTTCTGGCTCTGGATTCTGTGTTTTGGTTTGTTTTCTGTGTTTTAAAATGGCGCTGGAGAGTGGTGACACTAAGCAACACTTTTCACTGTTTTTGTAATAAGTACGCATCACGATAAATAAAGCAAATCAAATCGAAATGATCGAGAGCCAACCACAGGAAATATTGTGAGGTTAGCCTGAGGTGTTTTGTTAGCATTAAGATCACTTTGCTTTAAGTTCTTACCATGTCAGCATTGTGACCAGAAAATCACACCCCACAAGCTAAATTGTGAAGTCAAACTGAAAAAAAACCAAAAGTTCTGGACTTTCCTGACTCCTTGGCTGAGCAATCATATTTAATCTCTCAGCAGTTCGCAATGAATTCTGTTGCTGCCCTCTGCAGTCAACATCCTCAAAGAGATTTCTATTGTGTAATTGAGCTGAAAGATTCTGCAGAGATTATACTGATTACATTACAATCTGTAATCATGTTAAAATAAGTCACAATTCGGAAAGTTGCGCAATTTACATAAAAATTGCTTTCAAGGCAGAAAATGACCAAAATGGGAACAATTATATTAAATAGCAATTCACAGTGGAAGTGCTCATTACTGGTAATTAAATCACCGATCATCGTAATCAGCTCACTTGTGCTAATTGGAAACTGTTCCATTTAAAACCTCATAAATTCATAAAGGCCTTGCCAACAAACACTGGGATATTTTTTTCTGGTCACTATGGCTGGTGGTAGAGGATCAGAGCAAGGGCTGAGGGAGTTGAAAATCTGTTTTAGATTAATTCATCCAAACCTGCATCACCAATGATCTGTCTTACGAATTACGCTAGGTGCTGCCTGTCCCTCGATTTCCCTCTCAGGAAATGGAGGATGAAAGGGTCAAAAGCATTTAAGTCTTTTCATTTTAATTTTCAATTTAAAATCTATTTGAGACTCTGGTTTTTATTATTAATTATAGTTGCATTTTCAGGATTAATTCGACAAAATGATTTTCAGGGGATATTTCATTCCCCATACAGTTCATATGAAATGTTTATACAAGTTTAAAAATCATCTGAAAGTCTTAAACAATCTAACAGTGTGCAAAACGCATTTGACTACAGCAGGATGAGATAAACAAAGAAATTTCAAAAGTGGCGTAGAGATATTGGTAGTCACTCAGGGATTGACAAACCAAAACAATACTGATTCTTACGGTAAAGTGCTAACTAAATTAAACTTAAATAAACCAAAGAACTGCAGATACTGGAGATCAGTAAGACACAAAAAAGGAATTGCTGGGAAAACTCAGCAGATATGGCAGCATCTGTGGTGAGAAAGCAAAGTTCATGTTTCATGTCTTAGACAAAATGTTGGTAAATGGAATATAATGTGCAAAAATATGAAGCTGTTCATTTTGGTACTGAGAACAAAAGAACAGAGTATTATGTAATTGTAGAGATACTATAGAAAGCTGCCACACATTACAACTTGTCCACAAAACATAAAAAGCTATTACATAGTTGCAGCACATAATCATGACGGCAAATGGAATGTTGACTCTTATTTCAAAAGGTTTGGAGTACAAGAGATGGAAGTCTTATTGCAACTGTACAAGATGCTGGTGCGACCACATCTGAAGTATTGTGAGCCATTTGATCACTTTATTAGAGAAAAGATGTTAATTCATTCAAGGCAATTCAGAAAAGTTTCATTAGGACGATCCCCAGCATGGAGGGAAATCAAAACAAAAGAACTGTGGATGCTGGAAATCAGAAACAAAAACAGAAATTGCTGGAAAATCTCAGCAGGTCTGGCAGCATTTATGGAGAGAAATTGGAATTAATGTTTCGGGTCCAGTGACCCTTCTTCAGAACAGAAGTTGAGTATTTCCAGCAATTTATATTTTTGTCCCAGTATACAGGGATTGTTTTAATAGCAAAGATTAAACAGGTTGGGACTCTACTTATTGGAATTTAGAAGAATGAAAGGTGATCTCATTGAAACATAGAGGATTCTTAAAGGCCTTGACAGGGAAAATGCTGCGCAAATGTTTCAGCTCATGGGAAGGTCTAGGACCTCAAAACAATGTCTCAGAATAAAGGGACATGCCAATTTAAAACTGAGATGAGGAGGAATATCTTCTCTCAGAGAGTTGTGAGTCTATGGAACTCCTTACTACAGAGAGCTGTGGGGATAGAGTCCTTCTGTATAATTAAGGCTGAGCTGGATAGATACTTGATCAATAGGGGAATCAAGGGTTATGGGGAAAGGCAGGAAAGTGGATATGAAGAATGTCAGATCAGCCATGATCCTATTGACTGTGGAGCAGGCTGAAGGCTGAATGGCTTACATCTTTCAGAGTTCAGTGACTCTTCTTCAGAGTTTGGGTTGGAGGCTGGAGTGGACAATGGTGGACAGATACCTGCACATCCACTAATATTATTTATTGTATCCGTTGCTCCTGATGTGGTCTCCTCTACATTGGGGAGACTGGGCGCTTCCTAGCAGAGCGCTTTAGGGAACATCTCCGGGACACCCGCACCAATCAACCACACCACCCCGTGGCCCAACATTTCAACTCCCCCTCCCACTGTGCCGAGGACATGGAGGTCCTGGGCCTCCTTCACCACCGCTCCCTCACCACCAGACGCCTGGAGGAAGAATGCCTCATCTTCCTCCTCGGAACACTTCAACCCCAGGGCATCAATGTGGACTTCAACAGTTTCCTCATTTCCCCTTCCCCCACCTCACCCTAGTTCCAAACTTCCAGCTCAGTAACTGTCCCCATGACTTGTCCGGACTTGTCCTACCTGCCTATCTCCATTTCCACCTATCCACTCCACCCTCTCCTCCCTGACCTATCACCTTCATACCCTCCCCCACTCACCTATTGTACCTATGCTACTTTCTCCCCACCCCCACCCTCCTCTAGCTTATCTCTCCAAGCTTCAGGCTCACTGCCTTTATTCCTGATGAAGGGCTTTTGCCCGAAACGTCGATTTCACTGCTCCTTGGATGCTGCCTGAACTGCTGTGCTCTTCCAGCACCACTAATCCAGATTGTAACGAAGCCCAGAGAAAGAGAACAAAAAATTAAGCAGATAAAAGAATTTTTGATAGTAATCCAGAGAAGAGGAGCTAGATAGGTGACAAGAGACAAAAATGGGTTGGCTTTGCTGAGAAATAAAGAAATAATTGATTATCTTTATATTTTGGCTGCACCCCAGGAGGGCTTGAAGGGATGAAATTTCACACAAAGGCAAACTCGTAAAGGTGGGGTTAGTGTACAGTGGAAGCTCACTCTGAATATGGAATTAAGGTGAACTTTTAGAATTCCAGGAGTGCACAATTTCAGTGCTGTTGACCCCTTCTGAAACAGAATGGGAGAACTGAGAATACTGGAGAGTTCTACACCAAGTATCAATGCAATTAAAAAGAGTAAGGGATCCATGTGCTGTTGTTGACATGAGTGCTTTGTTGAGTGATTTAGTAATGGGTATGTCTTCTAATTTGATCTAATGTATAAATGGATTCTCCACTGGGGAAATTAAACCCACTGGCTAGGAATGAGAGACGTGAGACACTGACTACATAGAGTTGTGACTGAAATCCCTAACCTAAACGCATTAGCCAATTGTATTTTAGAATGAATTTAATGTTATTAATCATAACCCAATACTGTGAGAAAAGGTTAATTAATTGCTCCAAAAGTTTAAGCCACAAACTAATATATCTCCATAAGCAAGCGTGGTAAATTCTAACTGAAGAAATTGCACAAACTGGGAAGGTCTGTTGCCATGGTAATACAGTAGCTTGGATACACAGTCTCATAGATTGCCTTTGGAGAAAATGAGCAACTTTGGATGCACAGTCAAAAGCCTGTGACACTGGAGTTGGAAGGTCACCTAGGAATTGTCGCAACTTTAGTCTCAGTAATGTTATGGACAATCTTGATATAAAAGATTGTTCTCTTATTTCACAAGAGAAGGACACAATTGTAAAACGAGACAGTGCAATAAGTCGTAAAAAGAAATACAGGACAATGAGGCAATTTCAGATCTCCTGGTATGAAAATGGACAGTTATGCAGGAAGTAACAGGCTTGTGGTTTACCTAAATAGAAGGTCATGTAGAACATTGAACAGTACAGCACAGGAACGGGCCCTTCAGTCTACCATGTCTGTGCTGACCATGCTGCCATTCTAAACTAATCCTACCTGCCGACACAAGGTCTGTATCCTTCTGTTCTCTGCCTGTTCACGTGTTTGTCTAAATGGCTCTTAAATGTTGCTATTGTTTCTGCTTTTACCACCTCACTTGGCAGTGTGTTCAAGCATCCAACACTTCTTGTATAAAAAAATTTGCCATGCACCTCTCTGTTAAACTTTTCCTCCTCACCTTAAACTTATGCCCTTGAGTATTTAACATTTTGATCCTGAGAAAAAGACTATCCATCCTGTCCATGCCTCTCTTAATTTTATATATTTCCATCAGGTTGGCCCTCAGCTGCAACGAAAACAATCCAAATTTGTTCAACTTCTCCATATAGCTAATGCACTCCGATCCAGGCAATATCATGGTAAAAATCAAAAGAACTGCAGATGCTGTAAATCAGAAACAAAAACAGAAGTTGCTAAAAAAAAAAGCTCAGTAGGTCTGGCAGCATCTGTGAAGAGAAATCAAAGTTAACATTTTGGGTCCACTGACGCCTTCCTCAGACCCTTCCATTAACTTCTGTTTTTGTTTCTAACATCCTGCTAAACCTCTCCTCCACCCCCTCCAAAGCCTCCACATCATTCCTACAGCATGGTAACTAGAATTACACATCATACTCACAATTATGGCCTAACTGAAGTCTGATATAGCTGCAACATGACTTGCCAATCTCCTAATCGATGGAGACAAGCGTGCATATGGCTTCTTTACCACCTGATTCATTTGTGTTGCCACTTTCATTGACTCTGAGTGTTTCTTTGAGTGTTCTGCTGATCTTTATCTGCAACTTTAGTGACAGATAGAGTCCCAAGAGAAATTTGTCGGAGGCTGAAATTACATTTTACTTCTTCAAGGTCATCTATACCTGTGCTGCCACAGTTATAATAGAAGACAGGACTGATTCTGATGGCATTTCAGAACCCTCTTCATCCTCAAGATCTCCAGTTTTTATTTTTTAATGACTGTGTGACAAGGTAGCCACTTCTTTTCAACCTTTTCATTTGGTCACCACCATGGTTGAACTTTTTTTTAAATGGAGAATAGCTATAGGTTTCTTCAATTAAAGGATAGTTAACTCATTTTAACTGGAACCAGTAAGAAGCCAATCACAAGATTTTCTTTGAATTGTAGAAAGGACACCTTTATGACCTGCTCACCCCAAGAATAAAGGTGTAATGTAAAGCATGCGCTCTTGATACGGTAATTTGGATGTGCGTGCATACACACACACACATACAAACAAAAGTAGGATGAATTTTAGACTTCTTTCAGTATTCCTGATGCATTAGGTTTTAACCAGGGGCCACAGTTACTTGCATGGTTTCTTCATCCATCAGCAGCAGCAAATATTGCAGTTATTCTTTAAGTTCTCAGTTCTAGGATGTTTCTTTCCATTTAGTCTTGCCACCATACATTTTTCTTCAAGACACAGTAAACTTTCCTCACCTGTGCTCAGATTTTCATTGTTAGACCCATATCGTCTTAATCTGCCAACAAAAGCCCATCGAATTTGTCTGCTGTATTTATATTTTCAGGCTTGCTAATTGTGACAATATTCACATCTCCAACCTGTGAATATTTTCCTAACTGTGTAAATCAAGGAGGAGGTAACCTTTTTACGCTTCCCATGGCAAAGGAGGGAGGTGGGCTGTTTGACTGGTTTTGTTGCCCTTCACAAATTAATTTAAGCTCAGGCTGTCATTGATCTAATTCACTCATTTTCATGGTCTTTGGCCAATCTGTATGGGCCAGCTGATCACTGTGGCCATTTCAAGTCAATGTTTTATTCAGTTTCAAAACTGTTTTAGTCCATGAACATCCCAAGTATTAGATTGGCTAATGGAATTTAAAGATCAATAATCCCTATTGTATATGATTGTGAGAATATGCAATATGTTTGGTCAAAAACCAACTTGTGGTATTCAGGAGGGACTGTAGTGATTCTTTTGTGTTAGAAATCATTGTTGTTTAAAGAGCACTAATCCCCACTCAGAACCAGGAATTGACTGTTTTCAGCTGCTGATAGAATAAAATAGGGTTCAGGTCAATCCAGCTCATCATAAAGAAACCGAAGTCTATGAATGAAAAATTTATATGCTGGAAATTCCTAAGGCTGGTAATGTGGTTCCATGTAGCAGCTATCAGTGTTTCTGCTCTTTATGTGTGCAGTATACCCACACAGAACTTAGGACTTGGAAGCATAAGTAGATGTTAAGTCCTTCAAGCCTGAAATGCCATCCCAGACCATGGCTGATCATCTACATCAGCCCCATTTTCCTCAACTATCTCTATAAGTATTGATATTATGAGAATCTAGAAATACTTGATGTCTGATTTGATCACACTCAATACCTGAGGTTTCTCAGCCCTCTAGGATTGAGAATTCCAAAGATTCCTTATCTCAGTCTGAAATTGTTTGTCCTTTATTCTGAATCTATGTTCCTTGAACCAAGACTCTCCCAGCCAGGGAAAATATCTTTTCTGCAGCTACTCTATCTCAGCCTTTAAAGATTTTATATGCTTTTAATCTTGAGAGGATGCAGGGCCATTTTTATTCAACCCTTTTCTGAAAAATCACCAGTTTCCACTGCATTTTATCTTTGGCACATTCATTCTCCCTTAAGTAAGGAGGTCAATGCTGTTTCAAGAGAAGAGACAGAGTGTGAATTGAAGTCCATGAACATCCAGAGGTCCAGCAGTAGAACAGAGTGTGGAAAGTGAAGTCCAGTTCAGGGTCCAGCAGTGGGAGAGGATGCTGAGAGGGATTTGAGGCCCAGACTCAGGGTCCAGCTATGAGATAGAAGGCAGAGAATTAACTGACGCCCAAGCGAGGGGCCCAGCAGTGAGAGAGGGGATAGAGAGTGAATTAAAGCCCAGACTCATGGCCCAGGGGTGACAGAGGAGATAGAAAGTGAATTGAGGCCCAGGCTCATAGCCCAGCACTGAGACAGGGAATTGATAGTGATATTGAGGCCCAAGCCCAGGGCCCAGCAGTGAGACAGGGGATTGAGAGTGATATTGAGGCCCAGGCCCAGGCC
The DNA here is from genome assembly GCF_047496795.1 of Chiloscyllium punctatum. Classification (NCBI taxonomy): domain Eukaryota; kingdom Metazoa; phylum Chordata; class Chondrichthyes; order Orectolobiformes; family Hemiscylliidae; genus Chiloscyllium; species Chiloscyllium punctatum. The sequence continues at coordinate 131,210,928 of NC_092739.1, read as the reverse complement.
CAGGCCCAGCAGTGAGACAGGGAATACAGAGTGATCTGAATCCCAGGTACAGGGCCCAGCAGTGAGACGGGAGTCAGTTTTAACAACTGCAGCTCATGGTGATCACTCAATGTGAACAAAGAAATCAAACAGTGACATCACAGGAAAGAGTGGGTTCATTTGTACATGAGTAACTGCTTTAGAGACCTTGCAAATTACTATTACTGGAAGACGTTTTTATTAAAAGTCCCTAGCTGCCTACAGCAATTAGGAGCATAGACCAGGAGTAGGCCTTTCAGCCTGTTGAGCTAGCTCCGCCAATTGATGCAATTATGGCTGATTGAACGCTTCAATACCTTTTTTACCCACACTATCCTGTGTACGTTATGGATAATTTGAAGTCTATCAATCACTACTTTAAACGTACTAAAAGCCTGAGCTTCCACAGCCTTCTCTAGTTGAGAATTTCAAAGGTTCACAACTTCTAACTAGAAAATGAAATCTCCTCATCTAGATCCTAAATGGTATTTCCCTTTTAAATTGTACCCCATTGTGCTTGACTCTCTAAACAGGGGAAATATTTTACCTGCATCCACCATTACTGTGGGTCTGGAGTCACATGTAGACCAGATCAGGTAAGAATAGAAAATTTCTTTCCTTAAAGGACATCAGTGAACCAGGTGGGTTTTTATGACAATCATCAGTAAGCTAAATCCCAGAGTTTACTGAATTCAAATTTCACGATCTGTGCTGCTGGGATAGTTTATAACTACTATCTGTTTGTATCCACTGGTCAAACCTTAAACCGTGCCTTACCTGGAAGTCCCTCCCTCAAGACATTGTGGGTCAATATATGGCATCTGGACTGCAGCAGTTCAAGAAGGCAGCTCACCATCACTGTCACAAAGGCAACTAGGGACAAGCAATAAAAGGCTGGCCAACCAGCCATGCTCACATCCCATGAACTTTATCTTGCTAATTGACCTCCCGTCAGAGACCTTTTCAAAATCCAAGTAGTGTATATCATTGATTCCCCTTTATCAATTTTGTAATTACCATCCAAAAAAACTCCAGGCCATTGAAAATGGATTTCCCAATCACAATGTTATACCCAATCCGATAATTATTATCTGTTTATCAAGCCTTTATAATAAATTCTAGCATTTTCATATTACAAATGTATGGCTAATAAGTCTACAGTTCCCTGTTTTCTCTCTTGCTCCTTTCTTAAATGGTGGGCTGCCATTTTCTACCTTCCAATCTGTAGGAAACCTTCCAGGATCTCAAGAGTTTTGGGAGATGCCCACAAATGTATCGACTGTCCACGTCCTTCAAAACCCTGAGATGTAGATAATCAGGTCCAGGGGATTTATCAACTTTCAGCCCTATTGATTGCCCCAGTCCAACCTTCTTCATAATATTAATTTCCTTCAACTCCTTACTCTCCCTCGTCACTTAGATCTCAAATTCAAGAAATTCCTTGAATCTTCCTCAGTGAAAACAGACACAAAGTAAATGAATTAGCTTTTCTGCCATTTCATTATTCCCTATTATAAATTCTCCTCACTCTGCTGTAATGGACTCATATTCATTTTAGCCAAGAATTTTCTTTTCATGTAACTCTAGAAGCTGTTATAATTTATTTTTGTTTTGTTTCTCATGTCCTCTTCAGTTTCTTGTTCTCCTTTGCTGTAATCTAAAAACTTCCCAATCCTATGATTTATGACACTTTCAGGCATCTTTATTGGCTTTTTCTTTTAATCTTCTATGATCTTTAGCTTCCTTTGTTGGCCATGGGTGACTGACCCCTTTTTATAAAGTTTTCGCACTTTGCATAGTAAGCCCTGTAATTGTTCTTTAACGACGATCCATTCTCAATGTGTAGTCATGCCTATGAATGTATTTTCCCAATCCACTGCAACTAATTTGTGATTTATGCGACCGTGATTTCCCTTATTTAAATTGGACACTCTTACTACAGGATGAACTACCTCACTTTCAAACATAATGTAGAATTCATATGGTGGGTATTCATGCCTAAATATTCTTTTATAGTAGGATTATTAATTAGATCTTTTTCTTTACTTTTTATATGTGAAATAGCTCTTGTCAGCTCCTCAACATACTGCTCTAGAAAACCATCTCCAGCTTACTTCAGAAATTGTCCTCAACACTTTTAGTGCTCAATTGGTTGACACAGTGTGTGTAGACTGAAGGCACCATGAAAATGATATCGCCCATATTACATGCTTCTCTCACCTCCTGATTAATGCTATGCCTACACTACCATTACCATTCAGTGGCTGATTTATAACTTGAACTAATGTCTGCTGCCCTTGCTGTTTCTTAGTTTCACTTAAACATATTTTGCTCATTATTCTTCTGGTCTGACACTCTCCCTTGCTAATTTACTGACCCTCTCTCATATTATCAGAGCAACTCCACCCCCTGTTCCTTCTTGTCTGTCCTTCCTAAACATCTCTGAATGCTCAATTCTCAGTCCTGATCACTATGTAGCCATGTTTCTGTAATGTTAATTAGATCATAGCCATTTATCTCTATTTGCACCTTTCGATCATTGACCTTGTTGCAATTGCTGCCTGCATTCAGCTTGTTCACTCTTAACTTTGTCTTTTTGACATAATGCCAACTTTAAATTGTACTCGATGCTCAGCCTTGTTTCTCTTGTCTTCTTGTCTCCCTAACATCTTTTCTACTTCCTTTTCGAAACATTACCCTCCCTTTCAATTTACCCCTCATGTTCCCAATCCTGACAGCTAGTTGCAACCCATCCAACAGACCTTGCAAATCATTCTGCAAGGATATCAGTCCCAATCCTGTTAAAATGTACCACTTCAACTGTCCCTCCCATTCTGCCAAGGCCATGCAAGGCCTGGGCCTCCTCCACCACTAAATCCTAGCCACCCGACACCTGGAAGAAGAACACCTCATTTTCTATCTAGAGACCCTCCAACCACACAGCATCAATGTTGATTTTGGATTAGTGGTGCTGGAAGAGCGCAGCAGTTCAAACAGCATCCAAGTAGCTTCGAAATCGACGTTTCGGGCAAAAGCCCTTCATCAGGAATAAAGGCAGTGAGCCTGAAGCGTGGAGAGATCAGCTCGAGGAGGGTGGGGGTGGGGAGAAAGTAGCATAGAGTACAATGGGTGAGTGGGGGAGGGGATGAAGGTGATAGGTCAAGGAGGAGAGGGTGGAGTGGATAAGTGGAAAAGAAGATAGGCAGGTAGGACAAGTCCGGACAAGTTATGGGGACAGTTACTGAGCTGGAAGTTTAGAACTAGGGTGAGGCAATGTTGATTTCACCAGTCTCCTCATCTCCTTTCCCCCTACCTTATCTCAGATCCAACCCTTCAACTTGGCACCGCCCTCTTGAACTGTCCGACCTGTCCATGTTCCTTCCCACCACCCTCTGCTCATCACCTCCCACCTGCATCCACTTATCACCTTACTAGCTGCCTTGCCCCCCTCCTCCCCAGGCCCCACCCACACCCTTCTATTTATCTCTCAGTCCCCTTGACACCCCTCACACCCGCATATTCCTGATGAAGGGCTTACACCCAAAGCTTTGACTCTGCTGCTCCTCAGATGTTGCCTGACCTGCTGTGCTTTTCCAGCACCCACTTTTTGACCCTGTTAAAATGTAACCTGTCCAACGTGTACAAGTTCCATCTGTCCCAGAATTGGTACCAATGCCTCAGAAATCTAACACATATGCTTCTAAACACATTTAGTCAATCAATGTATTTCTTTAATTTCTTACTAAAATGACTCTTCCGTGTTTCCCTGTTTGCAAATACAGTTTGAAGACTTCTTTCCAGGTCTGTTGACCTAAATTGTTTTGAAGTTCTCACAATTTGAAAACTTCTGTTCAAGAATATAACAACATAAGAACTAGGAGCAGGAGTAGGAATAGGCCATCTGTCCCCACCCTCCACCCTGAGCCTACCCTGCCATTCAGTAGGATCATGATCTTTTCATGGCCTCAGCTCCACTTACCCACCCACTCACCATAACCCTTAATTCATTTCCTGTTCAAAAAGTTATTTGTGTTAGCTTTAAAAGCATTTAATGAGGAAGCCTCATCTACTTCACTGGGCAAGGAATTCCATAGATCCACAACCCTCTGGGTGAAGAAGTTCATTCTCAATTCAGTCCTAAATTTCCTCCCTCTAATCTTGAGGCTATACCCTCTTGTCCTAGTATCATCCGCCAGTGGAAACATGCTGTCTACTTCTATCTTATCTATTCCCTTCATAATTTTATATGTTTCTATAAACCCCCCCACATTCTTCTAAATTTCAATGAATATAATCCCAATCAACCCAGTCTCTCTTCATAAGCCAACTCCCTCAATTCCAGAATTAACCTAGTGAACCTCCTCTGCACCCCTTGTAATGCCAGTTCATCCCTTGTCAAGAAAGGAGACCAAAACTGCACTCAGTACTCTAGGTGTGACCTCACCCACACTCTATACAGCTACAACATAACCTCCCTGCTTTTAAACTCAATCCTTTTTTTTTACAAACACTCAAAGCTTCACAAAATAACCTGCTCTTCCACTAAAGTGAAACTGTTCTTGTAATAGAAACCTTCTATTCTCTGTTGGAATGAAACTGAAAGCTGATACGTCTGAACTGAATTTGAAACAAATCGATATGCTCCCCTGACAAACTGCTTTCAACTCAGACATCTGGCTCGGCACAGAGGAAGCTTGTAACATAGCTTGCAGTCTTTTTATTTCTCAAATCACTTTCTGACCTCTTAAAAAAAAATGTAGCCTTCACAGACCGAAAACTGAAATCCATCTGTCTCTATTTTAAAAATCCAAATTTCCAAATGATAACAATCTATATGGTACACAATTATCACATAAGTAATCAAAGAAGGTCGCAAAGAATGTAAATAAATGTGGCATGAGGGAAAAAATACTGAAAAGTAAGAGAGGGGTTAATATCTCTGGTTCAATGATCCTTCCTCAGAACCGATTGTAGCTAGGAAAAGACAGTATATTTGCTCAAGACAAGGGATGGGAAGCGGGGTAAAAGAGGTAGCAATAAGTGGAGATAGAGAGAGAAAGATAGTTAGGCAGACAGAAGGATGGATAATGGGAAGCCAGGAACGAGGAAGAGCTGCTAATGGAGACTGTAGGTAAATGAAAATAGTTTGTCTGTGCTGAAAGCAGCCAATGATGACAGGGCCTGGGGTGTGGAGGTATGTAAAGGCATGGAAGAAGGTGTTCATGTTCTAAAATTATTGAACTCAATTTTGAGTCCTGAGGGCTCAGGGTCCCCAAGTAGAAAACGAGGTGCTGTTCTTTCAACTTATGCTGTGCTTCACTGGAGCACTGCAGCAAGTTGGCCAGGGTGCACAGTGGTGTGTTGAAGTCGCAGGTAACTGGTAGCTCAGGGAAATTTATATGGACACAACCTAGGTGTTCTGCAGAATGGTCACCCAGTTCTATGTTTCAACTCCCCAGCATAGAGGAGACCACATTGTGAATAATAAACTCTTGCAAACGGCATCTTGATAATGGTGAGACAATCTGTGCTTAGTAATCTTAATCACAGGATAAATATTAATCATAAAGCTAGGAGTACCTCTATACTTTTTGGCACACCATTTCTGTAGGATCTTTAGCATCTATTTGAGAGAACAGAAGGAGCTTTGGTTTAATATTTTTTTGAAGAGACAATACCCCGGGCACTCCTCTAACTCCTCAGTTAGTGATGTGACTTTGGTGGTATCAACATGTTTCACTTTGAATATAAATGCAAATATAAATTGACCTATAGAATGGTAATATTTCATTAGAAATGTTCTCTTCTGCCTGTTTATTTGGTAAGTACAATTGATCATCAGTATTCATGTGGAAGAAGATAGTACTCTGGGCTACTTCCTGCATGGTCCAAGTGATGATCTTCAGTAATACTTGTAAAAGTAGGATGCGGTGCAGTGTGAACAAATTTTTCCCTTCTATGCTTTAAAAGTGATGTGGATTGATAGATATGTTATCGAGAAATGGATAGGGAAAACAGAATTTCATCAAAGGAGACCGAAGAGAATGTGAGTTCTGTCCTTGATTAATTCTCAATGAGCTGAATGGAGATGAGAAGGATTAACTTAACTGTTGTGGTAACTGTACAGATGGGCCTGCAAAGTTGATTATGGGGGATAACCTATCTAAGAAAAGCCTCCTCGAAGTGACTATGAATTAATTTTGGGCACGAGCAAGATTTGGTTTAGCTCCTGCCATTGTTGCATAGTTTGATGCTTATCAATGACAAGGATAATTTGTGAATGTTTGTAAGTCTAGAAGGGGAAAATTACCTGAAGAACTAGCCCCAAGCAAAATGTCAACACGCTCTATGAAGGCTGGTAAGATAGGAGAAAAAAAAAGATAAAAATAAATTAATCTGAAATCCTTGTGGTGAGGAAATCCTCTTAGTTTTAAACACCATATGTTGCTGCGAGTTCTGAGTGCATGCATTTCCTTTTATTAATTTGCAAAACATGTCCACCAGTGATCTGGCTTCACAAAATATAATCTTGACAAGAGATGTAACGGACTCTCACAGATAGAGTCAGAGAGCTTGCAATCCCAGTGGAGATCTATGGTCAGAAGTCTTTGTGTTGTCAAAGGGATGAGGACCAGCTGTTGCACTGGTTGTTGAAGCTCTGCAGATGGAATTTCTGGATTAAGTTGTTTCCTTCTTTTAAAAAAAAGTACACAGAATATTTGCAAATTTATTTACAACAGATGTTCGATTTTAACCAGCCCAAATCTTTTCCAGGACAAATGTAGGTTAAGATGTCGATCTGGTCAGGTAGCTCATTATCATATACATTGAGATTTTTGTTACACTGACACCTGCTTTGTCTGAAGGGTGCCCCTGTATATGTCACTTACATGATCCCAGCAGTAAACTGCCCAGAAATTTTGCTGGGATTCCCCTGTTACTTCACTCTAACTTCAGTGATAGTTAAAATTGAAAGAAAAAGATATACCAAGTTGCAAAAACAAGTAGTAAATCAGAAAGATTGGAAACATTTTAGAAACTAGAAAATATAATTAAGTAAAGTGGCAGAAATTGTAGTATGAGAGAAAACAAGCAGGATATACAGAGTATGAAAGCTTCTACATGTATATATAAGATTGGAAAAGAATGGCAACAGAGAGCGTCAGTCCCTTAGAGGATGAGACTAGGGAACCTGTCAGCCATGTTTTTTTTCTTTTTTTTCTATAATGATTGTTTTTATTTCCTTCCTTTTTACTTCCCCTTTATTTTTAGCATGCTTCTGTGTTCTGTCATGAACACAATTATATAATACTTCTTCAAAGTTTCTGTAGTTTCCTTGTTTCCAATATTAATTCCCCAGTCTTTCTAAGGGACTAATGTTTACTTTACCCAAATACTCCTGTACATAGAACTGTTTAATTCATTCATTCATTTGTGCAGAATAACATCAAGCTACCATCCTGTCAATATGTCACCTGCTTGTGCCCATATGTGCAAACAATATTTGGTACTGGATTTTGATATCCAGACAAATCACAGGTAAAAGATCTCATCAAACTAGCATAACTTAGTCCATAATGTTGCAGGACAGCAAGGTATTGACATGGACCACCTGTGGAGGATACATATGCACCAGCAATGGGCTGATTTTCAGGGGAGTTGAAGAAGCAATCAGCTTTATCAGTTTTAAAAACCCTCCCTACATCTTGATATTGTGCCTACCAAATTTGTTCTTCTGCTCAAGAAAACTGCTAAATATATCATTTTTGTCACCCAAGTTACAAGACTAATACCATAATGGAAACAATTCCTGGATATCATATAGCTAAAGTTCGGTTAATCTGGGTATCTTTCTAGTCCTATTTGGTGAGGTGATGTGACTGATGCATTCTGACATCTAATCTAATGGTTTTTCTATGTGCTTCAGCAGTCACTAAAGCTAGTCAGCTGACATTTATTTGTTTTTATTGGTCATAAGCTGAGGTGCCAACTAACAATGAATGATGTGAAATGGCTTTAACTGTAAATGACTGGCTGTGGGCTGTGTAGATGATACAATTCTAAAAGGGGTGCAGGAGCAGACGGACCAAGTTGTGTCTGTGCACAGATTATTGAAGCCAGCAGGACAGATGGAGAGCAATTAATAAAGCAGACCCTATTTATTAATTGGCATACAGTACAAGAGCAAAAAGGTGAATTGTGAACTTGTACAAGACACAGTTGGAGTATTGTGTACAGTTCTGGCCACCAAATATTAAAGCATTGGAAAGAGTACGGGAGCAATTTGCAACAAAAGCACCAGGAATGAGAAACTTCAGTTATGAGGATCGTTTGTAGGCATTGGACCAGTTTCTTTGGAGAGAAGAAGGCTGAGAGGAGATTTGATTGAGGCTTTAGCTTATGAAACCATAAGACACAGGAGCAGAATTAGGCCACTTAGTACATTGGGTTCACTGTATCAATTGATCATGGCTGATATGTTTCTCAACCTCATTCTCCTGCCTGCTCTCCATGACTCTTGATTCCCTACTAATCAAGAATCCATCCATTTTTCAAAATTAGGAGCAGACTGCATAGAATAGATGGGGAGATATTATTCCTGCTCGTAAAAGATAAAGAACGAGAGGGCATAGATTTAAAGTGATATGCAAACAAAGCAAGGGTGATGTGAAAAACATTTTCATACACCAAGTAGCACTGTCTGGAAATATGGTGGAGGCAGTTTCAATTGAGGCATCCAAGAGGACATTGGATGATTACTTAGATAGAAATGGAGTGCTGGTATATGGGAATAAGACAAAAGAATGGCATGAGGTTATAGACCCAGTGCGGGCACAATGGGCTGAATTGCTTCCGGCACCATACCAGCTCTGTGATTCTGTGACTCATTACTTTTGGGAAAAAACCGGGAATACTGGGGAGGTGCTACTATTATTGGTCTGTTGATCCAGAGACCTAGGTAATGTTCTGGGGTTCCAGGTTCAAATCCCACCCCAGCAGAAGGTAGAATTTGAATTCAATCAAAGAAAATCCGGAATTAATGGTGACCATGAATCCCCTGTTAATTGTTGGAGAAAATCCCATCTGATCCACTAATATCCTTGGGGGAAGGAAGCTGCCATCCTTACCTGGTCTGGTGTACATGTGACTCCAGACCCACAACAATGTGGTTAATTCTTAACTGTCCTCTGAGCAATTAGGAGTGGGCAAAAAGTGCTTATTCCTGGAATTTATAATCTTCTCAAACCTGAATTTCTGCCTTTAATGTATATTTCTTGCATGTATCATATCCTTAGAATAGTATTCCCTAACTTTCCTTGTTTTGTATAACATCTAGCTTGTTTCTATTCAGTGCATAATCATGGTATATTCATAATGCATCCCCTCAAACCTATTGCCTTGAGTTTGATATACAATACTTTAGCATTTTCACATTATGTCATCCAAATTCCTCTCCTTTGATATTCTAAAACATTCCCGCCTCAGGCGACTGACTGTGTGGAGTTTGCACGTTCTCCCCGTGTCTGCGTGGGTTTCCTCCGGGTGCTCCGGTTTCCTCCCACGGTCCAAAGATGTGCAGGTCAGGTGAATTGGCCATACTAAATTGCCTATAGTGTTAGGTAAGGGGTAAATGTAGGGGTATGGGTGGGTTGCGCTTCGGCGGGGCAGTGTGGACTTGTTGGGCCGAAGGGCCTGTTTCCACACTGTAAGTAATCTAATCTAATCTAAAAATCTAATCTAATCTAAAAATCTAATTAGGCTTTTTCCTATTGTGGTAGCCTAGTAATGAGAAATCATGAGAACTATGTGGAGTAGAGTTTGTAAGAGCAGGTGTAAACTTTATGGATTTCTTTGGATAGGCAGGGAACTCTTTGAAAAGTTAAGCTACTCTTCATGTTTGGTTGAAAATAGGTATGAATGTGAGTTTAAAAGTGCTTGTATTTATTGTCAATCTCACTGGAGCTGTCAATAGACCTATCAAAATCAACGTAAAATTGTTAACATTGTCAAAAGCTACTGTCAAGGGGACTTGACAAGAAGACCTATCAAAAATGCCAAGACAATCTTGTCAAGAATGTTAAGAAGCGATTGACAAAGAAAGCTGTCAATTTAACAAAACATTTAAAACTTCAGCTCTTTAAAATTTTGAAATAAACCATCTGCAGAATTAAAAATAAATGTTGGTTGCTACTTATTTGTGTCCACTGAGGGTTTTCATCACTAGTTTACTGCTTCATGACTGACTTCATAGCCATCCATTATTACTTTAAGGTGTTTGCCATTTCAGCTGGACTGAGATCCAAGTGGTTATGGATTCTTTAAAGTGGTTGTAATGATAAGTTTAATTACTTGTTGTTATAAAAGATTAAGCATTTGATTAAAGTATGTGTTAATGTGACGCATTATGTACACAAAGAACTGAGTAAATGTTGTTTTGAGTGTGAGTACTAATTTTTCAATGTTATGGTAAAGTATAAGGGCAAAGGGTATGGGAGTATGGTTGGCATGAATTATCATTAAATTTACATAGGGGTTATAAAGGGTCTTGGGGTGTGGGTACAGGTGCTGATCTACATTGTATATGATTAATGACTAGCTGAAGCACCGGAGGACAGCTGATGTTAATGAAATCATTTATCAAACCAAGTCAACATATTATTTAGAGGAAGAAATATAAAGTGGAAGAACCAACAATTATAATCAATCTGCATGACTATTCTGGTGTCTCCAGATTGCATTAAGTACACTGAGTTTGGCACTCGAGCTGGTGTTATTACATCAGGCTGGAATCCCACTTACCCATCACTTGAGGAATGATTAGCTGTATTAGATCAGAGGCTGCAGATGATTGTGGAGTGGGTTAATCATGGGAAATATTGTGTTCTGTCTGAATAGAGGGATCTATTATGACAATTTTGGCTTATAATGGTGATACACAGAAGACCATAATTAGAGAAAAGGGCAGGATCTTCTGACAATTATTTTTGTCACTTTGTGGCCGGAAAGCAAGGCTAGAATGGTCCAAATGAATCCATAGATGAAATGTAATCATTTTCTTTTGTGGAGTGGGTGTTTATATGTGAGTTGAATTGGGAAAATACAGCTCTCTGCACACAAAACAAGCCACAATGACTGTTCAACATTAGCTGTTACTTGGTAACTGTGAAGATCTTTGAGTAACACAGCTGGTGGGTCAGACTGAAGCCTGCTGCAGGACTTGGCAGTGACTTATTTGTGGGTGTCTATAATCTCAGACAAAACACAGTTCTGAACTTATCAATATTAAAATATGATGAGTAAGTTTGCTTATGTGTATAATCAATAACGACAGTTGGACCTAATTGCCTGTTTCTCGATTAAGGTCTCTATAGATTTTGTGTATATTTCAAATCAGTTGCATATTTACTTATTCTCTGGTCTATTTGTTTTTTAACCATGATTTTCCACCAATATCAGGATAGGGTTGAACATCTTTTTTTTTGCCAAATTTATCTCTTTACTGTATGCGGGACCTTATGGTACATAAGTTGACTGCTATGCTTTAAGATGGTGGCTATTTTTCAGAAGTACTTCATTAATTGTGAACTATTTTGGCTCATACTGAGCATGAGAAAGATAATATATAAATGCAAGCTTTGCATATGCTTTATAAAGGAAGGTCAGATTTATTGGACTGTATGGACATTACCAGTACCTAAGAATTCTAATGCCGCATCTATTAAAGATTTTGTGTACTCAACAGTATAGACTTCTGCTGCATTATTTTATGTGAGTCTGAAGTTTGATTGCACTTGTATGTCTCATAAGCTATTCGCCAATGTTTAACCTGAATAGCGTTTGTTGGCTAACACCAAGTTTATTATTGGTATGTGCAGCCAGTGGCCTCCCTATGAACAATCAATAAACTTGTTTATGTAGCAGAGTATAAGATGTGTATATGAAACAGATAAAACTTAATGCAGCTGACCTTTGCTTTGCCAGTGTGTGATTACCATTAATTGTTTCTGACTGTAGATGGTGGTGATGTGGTTTGATTTTCAATAAAGAACACAGCATAGATTAATTCAAAATGAATTACTGGTACAAATAAATAAGGTTACTAATTAATAGTCCATGTGCTTATTCCATTGGTATATTTTGAAAATGGAATTTTAATTTATTATTTGTCTTTGGCTAGTGGCAGCACTAGTCACGAGAGTTATAATAATTCATAATCTTCTACATTATAACTTTGAAACTAAAATCTACAAACATTTGACTACACATTTCTGTCCTACTACTTCACCTGTCTTACTGGCATATGACATACTTTTCCACATGTTAGGTATATTCAATCTTGGCATGTTTACAAATGTTACTAATTATGCATTATCACAACAAAACATTATTTATATTAATGATTTGGATAAGAATACAGGAGGCATGGTTAGTAAATTTGCAGATGACACCAAAATTGTGGTAGTGGTCAGTGAAGAAGGTTATCTAAGATTTCAAAGAGATCCTAATCAATTGAGACAATGGACTGAAGAGTAGCAGCAGAATTGAGTTTAGACAAATGCGAGGTATTGCATTTTGGTAAAATGAACAAGGGCAGGACTTACACAATTAATAGAAGGGCCTTAGATGGTGCTGTGGAACAGAGTTTGAGGGGTTCAGGTACATAATTCTTTGAAGTTTGCATCACATATAGAAACTCTGGTTAAGAAAGCATTTAGCGTGCTTGCCTTCATTGCTCAGTATAGGAATTGTGATGTTACATTGAGGTTGTACAAGACGTTGGTGATGCCTCTTCGGGAGTACCCTTTTCAGTTCTGGTCTCCATGATATAGGAAGGATATTATGAAGCTAAAGAGGGTTTAGAAGAGATTTACCAAGATATTAGTAGGGATGGAGGATTAGAGTTATAAAAATAGTCTGCAAAGGATGAGTTTTTTTACTGGAGCATAAGAAATTGAGAGGTGACCTTACCAAGGTTTGTCAAATTGTAGGGGGTATAGATAAGTTAAATGGCATGTGTCTTTTCCCCGATGGGGGAGGGTGTGGATTTCAAGACTAAGGGACATATTTTTAAGGTCAGAGGAGAAAGATTTTAAAAAGACACGAGGGGCAGTTTCTTTTTATACGGAGAATGGTTCATGTGTGGAATGAACTTTCAGAGGCAGCATTGGATGCAGGTGCAGTTACAACATTTAAAAGACATTTAGATAAGTACATGAAGAATAAATGTTTAGAAGGATATGGGCCACAGGCAGGCAGTTGGGACTAGTTTAGTTTGGCATTACGGTCAGCATGAACAGGTTGGACTGGAAGGTCTCTTTCTACACTGTATAAACCTATAACTCTAAAATACAATTCTTAGGTTAATGACAAAATCCAATATTTCAGGTACTAAAGACAAAATTTACATGACTAATCAACCAATGCATTTTTAATGTGGTTTTTCTGTTTAAAAACAAGCAGTGGAAAGGATAATTGATTCTGTTTCCTCTCTTTTGTGTCTGAGACTATTGATGCTGATTATTTCATTCACATTGCTCAGACTTCATGCCAGCATGAAAGGACAGTAGGTTTCAGCCCACTCTAATGATCTTGTGTTTGTTTCAGGTGTAAGGTTAAGATGTTCTGTAATGTTTCTGTAAACCTTATTTTGTTTCTGCAGATAAACTGAAAAGTATCTTGAGTGATTGCAATATCATATACATTAACTGCAAGAACCCCTGAGGTGGTAATCATAAGATTCTTGCCCATTGTTGGCAGGGAGCTCAACTCCCATAATCCCAGTAATTTTTGTCTCTGTTAATGCTGATTGGTTCATTCTGCACACTCTTGGTTCTGAAAACCTTTTATCACAGAAGTGGAGCAATGTTTCAATTGTAGGCTCGAAATGAACAGTATGGGAGTACTTTTATAGAACTCAACAAATGAGATAGAAAAGGAGAGTACCAGAAAAAAAAATCATGAATCAGCTATGGTAACTTCACAGTATAAAGAAAAAGATACTGGCCACAAGATTCAGATTATAGATAATGTTACAGAAACTGGAGCAATTCAGTTTCGGTTGAATCTGCTGTTTCAGTTGCACTGCAATTTGATGATGTGCTTGCCACCACTGTACGGAGGTATGTGGAAGTGCAGAAGTTCGGTGACATCATTGGTAGGTATGTGAGGATGAGATAGAGTATCTGGCTATTATGCCTGAGCCTTTAGGGCTGCTATGGAATAAGTGATGGGGGTAGCATGAGAGGTCAGTGGAGAGGTGGATCATATGAAGATGCATTCACTGACCTTAATCAGCCACATCATGTCATCTGGCATGGCACTGTTGCCCTCACTCCCTTCAACCTTCTCCCTTGAGAAGGCTCCTTGGTTCCTCTGTGAAAACATGGTGCCCCTCTACATCTCCCATGCGAGGGCCACTAACATTATTCCTGCCAATCTAGAAGACCCCACTCTGTCCCACTATTCAGTTTTCTTTGTTTATTATAACATTAAAAGTCACCACTCCTAAGATCCACTGCAACTTTAGTGGTGCCGTTCCACTTTCAGGAAGAGCAGGCCGGTAGCACCAATAGCTGAATACAAGCACAGTGGCCCCAGCCCTGACCAGAGCACCATGGGACTACCCCTAACCGGAGCACAAGAGAGCAATCAGGAGAGCAAAGAGGGGATATGAGATAGTCTTGGCAGATAAAGTCAAGGATAATTCAAAGAAATTCTCCAAGTACTTAAGAGCAAAAGAACAACTAGAGAATGAATAGGACCTATTAAAGATCAATTAGGTTATCTATGTGTTGAACCTCAGGAGATGGAAGAGATTTCAGGACAGTTTATACTCATGGGACTCAGGGAAGTAATTATTGATGTTTTGAGAACACTTCACATTGCAGAGGAGAAAGTGCTGGAAGTCTTAGAAGACGTGACAGTGGATAAATCTCTTGGGCCTGATCAAATGTATCCCAGGATGTTGTGGGAAATTAGGAAAGAAATTGTGGGGCCCCTAGCAGAAATATTTGTATCATCTATTACCATGGATGAGGTGCTGAAGGACTAGAAGGTAGCCAATGTTGTGCCTTTATTTAAGAAAGGGTATAAGGAGAAGCCTAGGAACCACAGGCCTGGGAACCTGACATCCGTGGTGGGTAAGTGGTTGGAAGTGATTCTAAAAGACAGGATTTGCATGCATTTGGAGAGACAGGGACTGATAAAGGATAGTTAACATGGCTTTGTGCAAGGGAAACCATGTCTCACAAACTCGATTAAAGTTTTTGGGGAAGTAATCAAAAAGATTGAGGATAGAGCGGTAGCTGTTTTTTTACATGGACTTTAGTAAAACCTTTGACAAGTTTTCTCATGGTAAACTAATTTGAAAAGTTAGATCTCATGCAATTCAGGGTGAGCTTGCCGATTAGATACAAAATTGGCTTGATGGTAGAAGACAGAGGGTAGTGGTAGGGGATTGTTTTCAGCCTGGAGGCCTGAGACCAGCAGTCTTCCACAAGGATCAGTACTGGGTCCACTTTTGTTTGTTAGTTATACAAACAATTTGGATGGGCATTTAGAAGGCATGGTTAGTAGGTTTGTGATTGACACTAAAATTGATAGTATAGTGGACAGTGAAATAGGATATCTAAGATTATAAAGAGATATTGATCAATTGAGCCAATGGGCTGAGGAGTGACAGATGGAATTAAATTTGAATAAATGTGTGATATTTCAATTTGCTTAAACAAACAGTGGCAGGATTTATATAGTTAATGATAAGACCCTGTGTTGTGTTGAGGTACAGAGAGACACAGGTGTTCAGGTGATTAATTCTTTGAAATTTGCATCACAGATAGACTGGTGGTTAAGAAGGCATTTAGCATACTTACCTTCATTGCTCAGAGCTTAGAGGTTAGGGGTTGTGGATGTATCAGATATTGGTGAGGCCTCTTCTGGAGTACTGTGTGTAGTTCTAGTCACTCTGATATTAGAATGATATTATTAAATTGGAGAGAGTTCAAAAAAGATGTACCAAGATGTTGCTAGGAATGGAGGGTGAAATAACCGCACAGAAGCCTGCCACCAAGTCAACCTTTATTTATATGTCCATAGTACACTGGCTGTGGCCAGTAACTCAGTCAGTCCCCTGAACTGAGGAGATTCTAAATCTCCTGGTTTTCTTTTTGTTTGTTCTTTTGGGGGTTTTTCACTTTAATTTATATAGTGCAAGGGTATTTCCTGGTTGTATATTTTTTTCTTAGCCCTGCCACATTGGACTAAAGGGCATGCCAACATTGTCCTTTTCTCAAAGTGAAAGAGTAGCACACAGGCTGGAACCAGCCAGTGAAACAACAGTTCCCTAATGAGAGCTGAGTTACACCTGAAACACATTGACTATGTAGATCAGCCAAGGTTTCCCTGATTGGCCCAGATTAATAATCCCAGTCAAGCACTTTGTAGTTAACAAGGTTAACCTGATTCCAATCACTACAGAAGGTTTGAGTTATAAAAATAAGTTGCATTGGTTGGGACCTTTTTCACTGAAGTGTTGGATGACCTTACAGAGGTTTATAAAATCATGAGGTGCATACGTAACATGAATAGCAAAGGTCTTTTCCCTAAGATGGGGGAGTTCAAAACAATGGGGCATATTTTTAAGGTGAGAGAAAATAAGTTTAAAAAGATCATGAGGGGCAACTTCTTTACACAAACAGTGGGTCATTTTGGAAAGAACTGCTACAGAAGTCGTGGATACAGGTGCACATAACATTTATAAGACAGTTGGTCAGGTACATTAAAAGGAAAGATTTGGAGGGATATGGGCGAAATGCAGGCAATGGGAATTAGTTTAGTTTGGGAACATGGACTAGTTGGACTAAAGGGCCTGGTTCAATGCTGTATGAATCTATGACTCCATGACACATTGGTCCCAGTCCTGACCAAATAAGGAAGTTGTGAAACACCAGGAGGATTGCATGACTTCTGAGTGGAATCACATACAGGCTGATAAAGAATTGCAACTTGTATAGACAAGAAACCAGTGTAAATGAATTTATAGTTCAATTTGTTAAATTGTTTGCAAATTAATGTTCATTAATAAAGTGGAGTTTTTAATGTTATTAGCCTACCATGAAAGACACTATTCAAAAATACCTTTTTCCTTTGGAACTTTTACTGTTCTTTGAAATGCTACATGATAAGCAAAACAAATCTATTTGAGTCTGTATAAATACTAGAGAATGTATTTGTAAAGCAGTAATTTCAGACAGAGCATTGGTCCAGATTTGCAGCCCGAATATCACTTATTGTTATTAGGAAGTAAACTGGACATCTAGAGTACATGCATGCTCAGTTAAATGTGCAAGTGCTGAAACTATTGGACAAGTGAACCCTGCTTCTCTGCAAAATAACAGGACTTTTGGCGAGTAAGTGTTATTAAAATACATTTAAGTGTATGATACCCAGTAAATAAGATAGATTTATTTAGCAGGCTGACAAGTGACATGTAGCATTCGCACCACACAAATGCCAAGCAATAGCATCTTCAATAAGAGACAATTTAACCACTGTTCCTTGACATTCAATGGTGGTGCCATCACTGAATGCCCCGCACTATCAACAACCTGTGGGGATTACTATTGATCAGAAACTCAACTGGACTAGCCACATAAGCACAGTGGCTACAAGAACAGGTCAAAGGCTAGGAATACTGCAGCTAATAACTCGCCTCCTGGCTCTCCAAAGATTGTCCACCATCGACAAGGCACAAGTCAGGAGTGTGATGGAATACTGCCCACTTGCCTGGATGACTGCAGTTCCAAAAATGCTCAAGAAGCTTGGTATCATCCAGGACAAAGCAGTTGCTTGATTGACACCACATCCACTCCCTCCAAGACTGATGCAGCAATGTGTACTAGCTACATGATGCACTGCAGAAATTCACAAAAGAACATCAAACAGCACCTTCCAAACCCACAACTCATTCCGTCTAGATGAACAGGGGCAGAAGATATATTGGAACCCCACCATCTTCAAGTTCCCTTCCAAGCCCTATCTTGATTTGGAAATATTTACTTCGAAATAGCAATTTACTGAGTGCCAAAATCCTGGAATTCCCTCCCTCAGGGCACTGTGGGTCAACCAATAGCATATGGACCACAGCCGTTCAAGAAGGCAGCTCACTACGACCTTCTCTAGGGCAAATAGGGAAGGGCAATGAATGCTGGTCACCCAGCAACTCCCACATCCAACGAGTGAATAAAAAAAGAGTTGGGTCATTCAGGTCTAAGTGTTTTTTTTTAATTTGCATTTCACATATTCAGTGTTGAATATTGCAACAGAATCAAAAATTCCTTTCAATTCTTCTAAAGACTGATGAAATAGCCTTGAAAAATTGTTATTTTTTAAAAATTCATTCATGGGAAGACATTCATTGTTGGCTAGGTCAGCACTTATTGCTCATCCCTAATGACGCAGAGAGCAGTTAAAAGTCAACCACATTGCTGTGGGTCTGGAATCATATATATATATATATATTATATATATACCAGACCAAGTAACTTTCTTCCCTAAAGGACATTAGTGAACCAGATGGGTTTTTCCAACAATCAGCAATGAATTGATGGCTATAATTAGACTTTTAATTCTAGATTTATATTGAACTCAATTTCTTCCATCTGCTGTGGCAGGATTTGATTCCAGGTCCCCAGAATGTTACCTGGGTTTCTGGATTAACAGTCCAACAATGATGCCACTAAGCTATCACCTCCCTAACTCATTAAAGTTACCTCCTATTCATTAAATTGCTGTGTTTTGCTTTAGCAAGCGTGCAGCAAATTTCCATCACGTGTGCATGATGCCATAATATGGAAGCCAAACTTTAAAGTATAAGTATCATCAAGTTGTCAGCAAGTTTTTGAATGGATGAATTCATATCAAAATTAAATTTGTCCGAATAGAACAGCAAAAATTTGCACTCATGGTGGTCCCATGTTTATCTAACAACCTTTCTGCAGATCATTACTCAATTAAACCCTCCTGAGAATTCTCTTCTATTTTGTATTTGGTCTTTTGTTAAATTTCTAATAGTTTTGAATTTCCTTTAAATATGCTGCATAATTATCTTTGTGCTGAGAAATTAAAATTTCACTTCATAGCCCTTATTTATTTCCTTGTCATTAACTTCTCATATCAGTGTATCGCTTTAATTGATATTGTTCTTAGCACAAAAACATTGTCATATTCTTCTCATCAAACTCTTGCTTTACTTCCTTATTTGGAATGTCTAAAAGCAATGTTTACTTCATGAGTACAGCTATTGCTTTGGATGAAGATTCAATGGCGAATTAAACTATCTTTGAAAGTAGTTTCCTAAATGTGATGGCATTCATTACTGGGAGTAATAATAGAACCAATGGCAAGCTAAAGGGAGAGAATCTGCTGCTATGTACAATAGCATGTAACAGTTAGACATATGTGTCAAGGATTGTTTTACCCACTCTCTCCCTTACACTGGTTGCTGGTGATGACATACATATCTCTGAGGTAAATGAAAGGATTGTAGTTTATGCCAAGTGGGTGGGTAAATGTGATTAAAACTGTTTGTGTTTATATGAGCTGAAACACTGGCACAGAATGCCTCAACCAAATGCCTGTTTCTATTTTCTAACCTCTATAGATTTCGAAGTGTTCTGCACTTATAAAAAGCAAAAATAATCTGAATTTTCTTCCCTGAACCATTAGCATGGAGTGGGAATTCCCTCACAGAGCTTGTACTGAGAATGGGAGTGGAGTTATTAGCTCAGCTGCATTTCCAGCAGTTCTTTTGGAGTTGCTCCAGCTCCTGCTAAACAGGTGTGGCTGCAGAAGTTTTTGTATTTCTTTCCCAGTCTGTTCTGAGCAGCTAAAATTGTTGATGACAATTGTTGATTCATCTAACGGAAATTCAGCGGGGGATAGTTTAGTGTGAGAAAGCTGAAAGGAGGCTAATATTCCAATAAAAGGATTGAGAGGTGACAAGGGGCCAGGGAATGTTGGAGGTGCAGAAGTGGCTGGTGAGATGGACAGGATAGCTAGGAGGACACTGAAGGCAAGGAGACAGCAAAGGGATCAGTTTGTTGAGGAAAAAGAAAATCTCATGTCAAAGGCAGCAAAACACTCATCTTGCATCATGCTGGTATTTGTTGAGGTAGGAGTGTAGATGGGCGAGATTAAAATTCTTACTGCATGAGATTCACTAATTGAGTTACTTCCAATGCAAACCTGGAATCTGGGTTTGGGAAAGAGAAAGTGTACAGAAAAACAGTGCACAATCAGCCTTTGCTTGCAAAACTCAAAGTAATCCCTGACATGAAATATGAATCTGAGATCGAAAAATATCTTGAATATGCTAAGCATTCCCCTAACAACCAATTCAAGATTTTCAATCAGGCTCACAAAGTTAGCTCATGTATACCTACCGGAAGCTACATATATTCACACACAGAGGCCTGTCCTCTGAAAGAAAAAGGAACATCCCCAGGCATTGTACCTTGTTTGAATTATATAAAAGCATGCAGAATAATGTTTCCCTGGTGCATTTTCCATGGCATCATCTGTGCAATAGAGTCAACTTGCACCCAGTCAGCATCCTTTTCTTTCGTAATATAAACCGTTGCTCTCTTTTGATTTGGCATTCTTTTTCTGTTCTGATAACTACAAGGTGAATATCTTCTACAAATCTCACTTTTTTCATCAATAATAAAACCAAGTAAAAATTGAATAAGTCAAGGAATGCATAAATCAGACCATATGAAATGCTTATAATCAGAAGGAAAATGTTTACCACATTCACGTCCTTCATTAATAACAGATTTGTGTTATACACAGAGCAGTTGCATTATTTGTGCTGATGATCCATTATATTTTAATTTGTCAATGTTAAATTCATTCCTATAATTTTTGAAATTATCAGTTTTTATTCCTTGTCTTTTGATCTTTTCCCCCTTTGTTTGTTAATGTGCTCCTTATAACCTAACAATGACGTGATTCATTCATATATCCTATCTATCCTATAAGTTCCTACATTGAGAATCCTGTGCCTACCTCCTTCACTGAGCAGTTCCTTTCCTCCTCAATCCTCAGCCTTACCAAACTCTGGTGTCCTTCCTTCTGCCCCTCGGGATGTGGTCCCCGTTCTTGTCTCCAGCCGTTTTGTCCGACTCAGCTGGCGTCCACCTGCGGAAGCACATGGAAGTATTCAGACATACACGGTCTACTTCACCAGGGAAAGTGTTAACAGGTAGGTGCAGGCGAAAAATACATACAGGTATGTGCCTTAAACATTTTCATCAAACCTGTCATTCATTACTGCACATCTTGAAATTGCCAAATAAATATTTTATGTTGTTATCCTATCCATTCCACTTCCTCTTCCAATAATTTGTTGCTTTTGCAGTCTGTATTAATCAATACCTGTCAGCATTTTATTTCTAAAGTTTGTACTCCAATATTTTTGTGTTTCTGTCTGCTAGCATGAAACATTGGCTTTCCTGCTCCTCGGATGCTGTCTGACCTGCTGTGCTCTTCCAGCTTATATTTATTGACTCTGACTTCCAGCATCTGCAGTCCTTATTGTCTCCTGTCTGCTGGATCTATCTGTTTGCTAACCTTTTAATACTCTAGAGTGGTGCTGGAAAAGCAGAGCAGGTCAGGCAGCATCTGAGGAGCAGGAAAATCAACATTTCGGGCAAAAGTCCTTCATCAGGAATCTGATGAAGGGCTTTTGCTCGAAACATCGATTTTCCTGCTCCTTAGATGCTGCCTGACCTGCTGTGCTTTTTCAGCACCACTCTAATCTTGACTCTGATCTCCAGCATCTGCAGTCCTCACTTCCACCTTTTAATATTCTCGTCAAGCCTGAACATTCTTCCTTGTATTTATAATTGTCTGACTTTAACCCATCTCAGCTCACTTGCTAACAGAATCTTCAGCCATTTCCTGTGTCGATTATGTCAATGTACTGTTTATCTTACGAATCCTATCCACTATAACCCTGAAATCATTCAAAGCTCTCCAATACATTTTCTAACCTTCACCAAATCCCATTTGTCCCTTTCTCTGACACTCACTGAGCAGTAAGATTTAAAAATTTTTATCCTTACTTTTAAATATTTTAATGGCCTCACCCCATTCCCATCCCAAGCTCCCCCACATTCTTTGACATGTCTACATCCTTGTATTTTAGCGTTTTGAGAATCCCTAATTATAATTACTTCCTGTAACTCTATACTTTTCTTCCCTTCTTTGAGTTGCATCGTTAAATCTACCCATTTAACAAAGTGTTTAGCATCTACGCTAGTAACCTTTTTAGTGGCAAGATGTCAAATTTTGTTTTATAATACGAAGATTTACAGATGCAATTTGAACAGAAGTTGCTGGTTTTGAATAAGTCAGTATTAATTTACTGGCTGCCATTATGTACTTAAATCTATACTCATCTATCTTTGTGTCTTTCAGTCTGTCAACCTTTCCCTTAGTCTGTCTTCTCTTTTATGGTTAGTATTTTGTGAACTGTTCTTCCTTATAATCACGCAAGGAGCACCCGTTTCCCCCACCGCTAACAATACTACCCAGCCCCCAACCTTTGATTTCTTACCTGTTTCAAAGGTGGGTTTTTTTGTCAGTCAATAGCATTCTATTTGCCTTATTGCCAGGTTTCAGTCATTCTACCATTTCATTTGCATTTGACTCGACTGAAAAGGTTATGCAATTTATTTCTGAAATTCTCTATCAGTTATACTGGTAATAAATTTCCTGATAGTCCATTGCAAACAGTCACAAAAAGTGCATTCATTATTCTACCTGTACTATGCGCCATTTCTGGGTAAAAGACTTCAGGCAGCCACTATATTGTTCTTTGTCATGATTAATTGCTATTTATGCACAATGTTCCAACTAAACAGAGTAAATAATGTTTGTTCATTACTTCTACAATGGGAGATTTCTTCAGTTGTTATTACATCTCTTCTTCAGAATGGAAACCTCAGGTAAATCACTTCTTCCCCAAAGGCAGCCAATTACGCATTGTAACATATCTAGGAGTAACCTTTTATTGCTTGGAAACTTCACAAAGTAATAAATATAATTATTTACTGAACCTTACCACTAATCAAACTTTAACTCCGACAATGTGCTATGAGTAAGAGATAAACATAATCACTTGGAATTGTACACCATGTCCCGCTTTTGTAAAAGTCACCAAAACTGCTTATAGTACACAGGTTGCATTTGAATGAGAAAGATACTTTATTGACTGCATCAGATGAGAAGTTTCACCAAAGCTTCTGTCTTTCAGATATTGGCTGACCCTGATGTTTCTCATACTTCCTATTTTTCTTTTAGAGCTCAAGTGTTTGCAATTTCCCTTTTTGTTATTCCTTAATTATGTTTTTCTCTTTTTGTTATTTCTTAATGTTTGTTTCTTAATACTTTTCTAAATTCAGTTTCCCACATTATTATTAAAACCATAGGAAGTAGGAGCAGAGTTTGTTCCTCCATTGAGTCTGCTCTGCCATTCAAATGGATCACAGCTGATGTGATATTCCTCAAATCCAGTTTCCTGTCTTTGCCCCAAAACCATCGATTCTCTTCCTGATTAAAATACGTCTCTATCAACCTTGAATACAATTCATGACCCAGCCTTAACACCCCTCTAAGAAGAAGTGTTTCACAGATACATTGCCCTCTGAAAGAAGAAATTTCTCTTCATATCTGTATTGAATGTGTGATTGCCTACACACATTGGAGATAATGGAGATTATGCCCTCCAGTTCAAGACTCACCCACAAGGAGAAACAACTGTTCCACATTTACCCTATTAAGTCCTCTAAGGATCTTGTTTGTTTCAATAAGGTCACTTCTCATTCTTGTAAACTGCAATGAGTGCAGGACCAACCTACTCAACTTTTCCTGATAAAACAATCCCTCCATACCTGGGATCAACTGAGTGAATCTTCTCTGGACTGCTTCTAGTGTCATCATATCTTTCTTTAGAAAAGGATCCCAAAGCTTTTCATAATATTTCAATTGTGGTCTGACTACTGCTTTGCATAGTTTTGGCAAAACCTCTTCATTGCTATGCTACATTCCCTTTGGAATAAAGGCTAAGATTCCATTTGCCTTGTCTATTACCCAATGAACTTGAATGCTAGCTTTTTGAGATTCATGGATGAGGTCTCCCAAAACCCTCTGTGCTGTAGCTTTCTGCAGTCTTTCTCCATTTAAGTAATATTTAACTAATCTATTCTTCCTGCTGCATAACCTCATATTTTTCAATATCATAATCCATCTACCACATTTTTGCCACTTAATTCTCATTTATTTTTGTAATTCGCAAACTTGGCAATAGCACATTCACTTTCTTCATCCAAGTCATCAATATATATTGTAAATACTGTGGCCCCATAATTGATCCATGTTGCACTCCTCTAGTTACAGGTTGCCATCCTAAAAATGCCCTCCTATCCCAACTCTCTGCTCTCTGTTAGTCAATCCTCTATCTATACTAATGCACTACTTCCTACTTTATGGCCTCTTATTTTAATAAGTAACATAATGTGTGGGACCTGATTAAAATCCTTCTGAAAATCCAAGTGCATTACTTCACTGCTTCCCCTTTATCTATCCTCTTGTTACCTTCTCCAAAACTTTTGTCAATGTGTCAGGCAGGATATTCATACCAGACTTCTCTTCCTGATTTCAAAATGCATCCTGATTTCATTGATTTCTTCCAGTTCTTTTCAATGAGATATATAAGTGTCAAATTAAATTTTCACAATATAGTATTATAAGGAATACAAGTATTGAATATTGCCTAGAGACTACTTAAATGTCCAGCGGTGATTAAAAATACTTGCTTTGGAAAGCTGAGTACATATTTAAGTACAATCGAACATACCACTGTTCAAATATTGCTGGTGTTAACAAATAGCTTAAGGATAGTGCATAGACCTGGAATAATGTTTTCTGTGATTATTTGCAAGCTTTAATCATTCCTTGATAGTACAGATTATCCATCTTATCAAACTTGTTCTTAAATATGAAATGAAGATGATAATGTGACTTATTTCCTAGCTGAACATTGCAGTATTAAGCTGCTCCCATTTTCTCTTGGTTTAAAATCAGGGAGCGTGCGTTGAATACTTCCCACTATGGAGACCTGCAGCTTACCATTGGAAATTTGAAGCCAGAAGAAACCTATTTGTTCAGGATCGTAGCCTACAATGATTTTGGACCAGGGGAAAGTTCACAACCGATTAAAGTATCGACTCAGCCTGAGTGTAAGTAGTTGAAGTAACTGACAATTCTAGTGTGAAATATTCTCATGACTGTAGGTAAACACCTGAATTATTACAATAATACGTTATAATTTTGTCAAAAGTACTTTACTTGGCAATGCCCTGTGACAAGAAGATATAAATATTTATATATATGCAAGTGTGTGTATGTTGAAGGGATGAGGATTATCCATTGATATCCAAGACTGAAATCTCATTGTGTGAGGAAAATTCCTGACTTCCCAAACCTGACTGAGGGTGGGGGGAGGGAGTGGGAGTGGGAGTGGGTGTGGGTGTGGGTGTGAGGGATGTAGGAGTGTGGTGGGTGGTTGGAGGGTGGAATTGCCCTGAAATGCTGTATTTTTAATCAAGGTAATCAAGTGAAAACTGGAGTCAGATATGACATCACAGTGCCAAGGCAGCCACAAGGGCTGCTGAATGCCAAGGCAAACTGTAAAAGGATCTGCTTCAGCATTGTGGACCTCAGTCCAATTATAATAAAAGCTGTAAAACAAATATTAACACTCTAGACATCATTCCCACATATTCCACAAGCTTCACCCAAACCAATTAATGCCCCTCCCTTTTTCCCCTTCCACTCCTCATGGTCCCTCAAGGTGTCCATGCCAAATATGTTCCTCCATGTACTACATGTGGCTCTTCATACCTTCTATGATAATCTAGTCTTTCGACTCATCATCGCTCCTCATACCCTCTATGTTAACTTAATACTAACCCATGTAAGCCCATGACCTCTGCCACCATTTTCCCTTCAATCCTCAAAGCAAACCCATCCAATTTCCAATATCACTAAGATCAAGTGTTATACTGAAGTGAAAGAAAATGAAGGTCTGGATATCTGGTACTTAGGTTTTCAAACATCATATGGATAGGTCTCTACTCAGTACATTTGATTACTTCAAGTAGGGTGGCACGGTGGCTCAATGGTTAGCACTGCTGACTCACAGCAGGTTCAGTTCTAGCCTCAAGTGACTGTGTGTGTGGAGTTCCCTGTTTCTGCGTGGGTTTCCTCTGGGTGCTGCAGTTTCATCCGCAATCCAATGTGCAGGTTAGGTGAATTGGCCATGCTAAATTTCCGTAGTGTTCAGGAATGTGTAGCTTAAGTACATTAGTCAGGGGTAAATATTGGGTAAAGGAATGGGTCTGGATGAGTTACTGTTGGCGGGTCAGTGTGAACTTATTGGGCAGAGGACCTGTTTCCACACTGTAGGGATTTGATGAAATACTAATAAACAGAAATACATTCTTCAAGTTTTTGAGAGCTGACCTGATCGAACTAGATAAAATTGTGGGAGGTGACCTGATAAACGTATACAAAATTATGAGAGGCATGGATAGGGTGGATAGTCGAAGTCTATTTTATTAGCACATTGAAGTGACCAAAATTTGATATTTTATAAATGAAAATCTTTAGAGGTGATGGTTTGGGATTTAAATTATCCTATGGTATATAAAAGCACTTGTAGCTTAAGCCATCTAAATTCAGTTTTTATGTTATTTTGCATGGGATGCAAGTTTTATTGCATCTATAATTGCTCAGAGGGCAGTAAAGAATCAATCACATTGCTGTGGGTCTGGAGTCACATATAGGCCAGACCTGGTAAGGGTGGCAGTTTTCTTCCCCAAAGGACTTGACCGTAAAAATTCTCTTAGTTTATTTATGACTACATGATCATAATTAGGCTAGCTATGTGATAATAATATTACATCTATATCAATGGAATAGAACGTGGGCAGCACGGTGGCAGTGGGCATTGCTACCTCACAGCGCCAGAGACCCAGGTTCAATTCCTGCCTCAGGCGACTCTCTGTATGGAGTTTGCACATTCTCCCGTGTCTGCGTGGGTTTCCTCCCACAGTCCAAAGATGTGCAGATTAGGAGAATTGGCCATGCTAAATTGC
Source organism: Chiloscyllium punctatum (assembly GCF_047496795.1). Taxonomy (NCBI): domain Eukaryota; kingdom Metazoa; phylum Chordata; class Chondrichthyes; order Orectolobiformes; family Hemiscylliidae; genus Chiloscyllium; species Chiloscyllium punctatum. The sequence continues at coordinate 131,183,689 of NC_092739.1, read as the reverse complement.
CCGTAGTTTTAGGTGAAGGGGTAAATGTAGGGGAATGGGTCTGGGTGGGTGGCGGGTCGGTGTGGACTTGTTGGGCCGAAGGGCCTGTTCCCACACTGTAAGTAATCTAATCTAAAAAAAGAACACTGGATGTGTAATGTGTCTTGTTGAAATTATCTTCATGATCAGTACCTTTTGAAGGCCCTGAGTATTCTATTAGTTAGAAATAAAGCACGTCATGCAGTATTGAACATAGAATGTATCAAAGTTAGGAATATACATAAGCACAGCCTGGACAACACTGTTTCTGACATAACCATATTTGAGTAAAGGTAAACCAGTCCCTCTCCAACAAAACCATCTCAGGCTAACCATGAATTAAAGTGCTATAAAACGTCAAAACTATCTGGTCTTTATTGGAACAACTGATAATTAATGACTACTTCCATTCATACTATTCACCAATCAGACTTATGTGAAATATTAACAGTTGCCATATGATTAGCAAGCTCAGTACTTCAAGTATAGATCACAGAGTAGCATGTCCATCTAAATTCTCTCAAAAGCCATTAAGAGCTTGATAAATCATAATAGCCTGATGCAAGTAGCACTAATCCACAACAACGTAGGACTTGTCCATATGCATTGCACCCATTACAGCGTTCTTTGTAAACCTGTACGGATAAAACCTTTTAATTCTTAGCAATCACAACTCATTCATCAGTTACCTTTTAATACAGGTTATTATATTTGCATGAAATGCTACCATAATTGTTTGAGATCTACTAACTCAACATCGATCCTTAAACTTGAGAGTTTCCTAAACTGTGTATTTTGTATGTTACTTCATTAAGTCATCAGGAAAGTTCTGAATTGATGCATTGCTGACATCATGAAATTTGTTCCATCACCAATGCTTATAAAGTTTTAAAACATACAAGAGCTCTAAAGCATGACAGTATAAATCCTGTATAAAAAAACAGAAGTATCAATAGTTCTACAAGTTATATTTTCTCCCTTCAGCTTGTCCATGTATGTTTGACCCATTATGTTTAAGCTGCGAACATGAGTAAATGTTATTCAAAAACTCAGTGAAAGCTTGATTATCTAAATCTGATTGGTGTTGAATTGGGCTGACAAGATAATCCCAACCAAGGATAGTATGCTGAATATCGTGATCTCCTGGTTCAGCATGGGTAGAATGGAATGAGTTTCTTTTATTGTTACTTTTTGTGTACTCAGGTATCCAATCTAAAAGGCTCAGTGTGCTTTAATCCCAATAATGCACCCATCGATTATGTTATTACTGCAATTTCTTAGAGTATGAATTCTAAACACCTAATCTCTGTATGTGACGGTAATCCATCTTAATGCTGTATCATTTCTGTTAAAATGATTGACTGTACATGCAGGTTGGATCTGATACCAATGAACCATATGGAAATGTGAACCCAGTGCCTACCTCTTTAATCAGTTTAAGAGCTCATAGCAAGATCCCTCTTTTTGAAATAATCACCTGAAGCATAGGAATCTGGCTTTGAATGAATGCTTTGTATCTCAAGATTAAATTGTTCTGCCATGCATTCTTGGGTTTGTATATGGGCTATTGTTTTCATTTTCCCAATACTTCAGAGAAGATTGAACATCTTATCTAATTACTTCAGACTAATCTCTGTATTCCACATGAGGTAACTTTGTGAAATGCTGTTCAGCCTAAAAGAAGTTATCAGAGTATAGAAAGAGATACCACCCTTTGCTTAAAAGGGCATGGTCTTCTTGAAATAATTGAAATTGAAATTTTGCTCTGAAGAAGACCACTGGGGATGTATAAAAATAATTAGAGTACAGAGGTTTACGTGGTAAAATGAATGCAGAGTTTCTTACTGGACACGCTAGCCACAGTGGAATCCCAGTAGAGATTTCCTTAATTTCTAAGTTGGCTACACAAATGTATATAGTCTATTGTTTGGTGTTGGTAGAATGTTAATTGCACTGCTAACCCTGCTCTTTATCTTACCTCATGTTCACAAATACGCATTCGCCACCAAGAGTGGTAATTAGGAGCAGTACACTGACTTTTGTTTTAAAGTTGTTTCAGTGTAAAATATCCTGGCAGACTATGAAAATAAAGGCTTTTTTAAAAAAAAAGTTGTTGTTTTAAGAAAATAACTTTGTGAAATTCTTTTCTGATCATCCTGAAAGCAGATTCCAGTTTATCATGCTGACTAGGTAACACACAATCTCATTGAGCCATCTACTTTTTTCCATTTAAGATATGAAATAGGGCGTTGTGTAATTGATGGAAAAGCACTAGAGAGCTTGAAGCATCAAGCAGACCCCCAACCAGCTATGAGCTACAGGATTAATGTTCTGACATAATTTTGTTTTCCCACTATAACCTTCATTTCCCTTCATGTTTGTAAAGGAATGATACTATTGGAATAAATAATCCCTGCTTCATGATCTCCCTATTTAAATATCTTGTTATTGACATATAATCATCTACCCCCTTTGTGAATGCTAAATCAACACACACCCTTTGTGCTGGAAATTTACCTTGGTGCTCATTACAAAATACCCTGAGTTCCGATAAAAGTTCACAGACCTGAAACATAACATCTTGTTTCTCACCTTACAGATGATGCTTGGTGTTTCTAGCATTTTCTGCTTTTATTTCCATATCAAATTTCTCATGGCACAAGAGATCCATTCCAGATAAAATAGCTGATATTAGAGGGAAAATAAAGGAAATGGTATCGCACTGTAGGAAAGCAACAAGAAAAGTCAACTAACCTATAATCTTCTCAAAACAAAACAGTGAAAATCTAAAACCAGCCTTCCCTTTTTAGCCATTAACAATAACAGTTCCAAATGTCATACTATCTGAATATATCCAGCTGTGCCAGGAGACGTTTTAAAAGCACATGTTCACACAAACACTTTAATCTCCTTTGGGGAACACTTGATTAAGGAATAATGATTTGTGGACTGATTATTACCCCATTGGGGCAAACCATAAACACATGTGCTGTGCAATGGAGGTTCTGGTGTTGGACTGAGTTGGACAACAACAGGTTTCTTTGAAAACGCAAGCTTTCACAGCCTCGCTGCTTCTTCAGGTGCTAGCGCTGAAAGCGAGGCTCTGAAAGCTTGTGTTTTCAAATAAACCTGTTGGACTATCACCTGGTGTCGTGTGAGGTTTGAGACTTGCTGTGGTGTGGTCAACAAGTGTTGGTTGGGAATTGAATCCAGTGCTTGTGACCTTGAAATGTAGATGCCACCACTGCACCATTGGCCTCAATGACAGTTGACCAAATCGATTAGACTTATTATAAATCCTTTATAAAAATGAAAGCATCACTAGTTTCACAAGTTATTCTTTTCTCCTTTCAGGTTGTCCTTGAGTGTTTGACCTACTATGGTGCACCAAACTACAGCACAAAATATGAAAACCACTGTGATTTAATAAACCTGAAGAGAAGAAAGGAATAAAACAGCTTAGCTGAAATAGTTTATATCAGCCCCAAAAGAAAGTATTACAGTACATCCCAAAGGAATAATACAGCTTGATAGTTGTTGCTGAACATTATTTGAGTATAATTCTGTGACAGGGATCCTTTAGCTCTTTTAGAAGCCTGCAAGTTTCCTAACATACAAAGCTGATCTTCTGAAAACAGCATTAGCTCCCAATTTCTTTTTCTTTGGTTTGATGTTGGCAAGGATGTTAGCATTATGGAAATTAACTAGGCCAAGTCCTGGGCCACTTACAGAACGCTACTGATTTAACTAAGCTATGGGAACATCCTTTTCTAGGTTCCCACAAAGCTGGATGAAAAAAATTGGAAACGACTATAAAGAAAGTACCGTTGTATGGTGCATTAAAACAAAATTTTGTACTTGAAGAGTTAAACACTGGAAATTGGATTCAGACATTCCAAGAAATGAACAATGTGTTCCAAACTGAAAATTCAAAATTATGTAAGAGAGTGATAGAAATTAATTTAATTTGCGCTAATGTGTCTAAAAATGTTGATTTAGTCAGGATTAAAATGTTCACATTATGAAGAAATGTCTAATACTTATTAAAATTACTTTATAAAAATTGTGTTTAGTGAATCAGAAAGGGGGCTAAACAGATTAGCTTCAGTTTAGCACAGATCTTCCACATCTGTTTAAAATGTAAAATCTCACGAAAGGACTGGGAGTTAGAGAGGGTTGATGGTCTCATTGGTTGAATTTGAATGTAATGAGATTGGGGACTGTAAATCCTGTTTATAATTTTCATCTTCACACTTTTGAAAAGAGCCTGTAGAGACGGCTGGGCAGTGAAGCCTCCATTAATTCACACTTAATTCTGCTCACCAGTACTGCGGAGTCCAGCATTTAAATAGCTTATTACTATTCCAGCTGGTAATCTCATTAATAGCCAAAGTGCACCACATTGTATGAAGAGCAAGCTACTGGAAATTAGGCTTTCTGGTAATATTTTAACAATGTAGCGCAGAGAAACCACTACCTGATTTGAATGAATGTCTCATTGAAAATTCATACATGTTTCAGTCACAAATCTATTTCTCTCATTATGCTGATTAGAGTTGATTACTTGCATACTTAATCCTTTAGAATTTGTTTGGATTTGTTTTTTTTTCTGCGACTGCTTTTATAGAATCGACATAACACATTAAATCAAAGTTTATTGTTTTCTGCAAAACATTGCCTCCTTTTGTGTTCAAAATTTCCTCGATCCATCTGGATTTCTAGTACTTCTTGCTGATTAAAGTACTTACTGAGAAAACAATTTGTTTGTGTGACAGTATAACCATCAGTGGGAAAAAAAGTGTTTCCATTCATTCATTCTTTGTCACCATGTTGACGTTGAACAAAATGTTGGTGAGGCCTGTTCTGGATTCTGTGTACAGTTCTAGTCACCCTGCTATAGGAATGATATTAATAAATTGGAGAGGGTTCAGAAAAGATTTACCATGATGTTTTCAGAAATGGAAGGTTAGATAGGCTGGGACTATTTTCAGTGGAGCATAGGAAGTTGAGGAGTGACCGTACAAAGGTTTATAAAATCAGGAGGGGAACACATGAAGTGAATAGCAAGGGTCTTTTGGGGGAATTCAAAATGAAGGAGCATAATTTTAAGGCGAGGGGAGGGAGATTTAAAAAGAATATAAGGGCAGCTTTTTTACATGTTAGGAATGACTTGCCAGAAGAAGTGGTGGAAACAGGTAGAGTTACAACATTTAAATAAAAATATGAATCGGAAAGGTTTTGAGGGAGATGCGCCAAATGCAGGCAAGGAGGACGAGTATTGTTCGCGAGCATCGTCGACTTGGACAATTTGGACTGAAGGGTCTGTTTCCTTGCTGTATGATTCCATGATTCTATGACCTCAGTAATTCAATTGACCAAAGATGTAGACTTGCCAATTTCAAGTAGATAGAACATAGAACAATACAGCACAGAACAGGCCCTTCAGCCCATGATGTTGTGCCGACCATTGATCCTCATGTATGCACCCTCAAATTTCTGTCACCATATGCATGTCCAGTAGTCTCTTAAATGTCCACAACTGCTGCTGGCACTGCATTCCATGCTCTCACAACTCTCTGTGTAAAGAACCCGTCTCTGACATCCCCTCTATATTTTCCTCCAACCAGCTTAAAACTATGACCCCTCATGTTAGCCATTTGTGCCCTGGGAAATAGTTTCTGGCTATCGACTCTATCTATGCCTCTCATTATCTTGTATACCTCAATTAGGTGCCCTCTCCTCCTCCTTTTCTTCAATGAAAAAAGTCCGAGCTCAGTCAACCTCACTTCATAAGATAAGCCCTCCAGTCCAGGCAGCATCCTGGTAAACCTCCTCTGAACCCTCTCCAAAGCATCCACATCTTTCCTATAATAGGGCGACCAGAACTGGACGCAGTATTCCAAGTGCAGTCTAACCAAAGTTTTATAGAGTTGCAACAAGATCTCACGACTCTTAAACTCAATCCCCCTGTTCATGAAAGCCAAACACCATATGCTTTCTTAACAATCCTGCCAACTTGAGTGGCCATTTTAAGAGATCTGTGTACCTGCACACCAAGATCCCTCTGTTCTTCCACACTGCCAAGAATCCTATCCTTAATCCTGTACTCAGCTTTCAGATTCGACCTTCCAAAATGCATCACCTCGCATTTATCCAGGTTGAACTCCATCTGCCACCTCTCAGCCCATCTCTGCATCCTGTCAATGTCCCGCTGCAGCCTACAACAACCCTCTATACAGTCAACAACACCTCCAACCTTTGTGTCATCTGCAAACTTGCTGACCCATCCTTCAACAGTAGAGGCCCAAGGACAGAGCCCTGTGGAACACCACTCACCACTGACTTCCAGGCAGAATATTTTCCTTCTACTACCACTCGCTGTCTTCTATTGGCCAGCCAATTCTGTATCCAGACAGCTAAGTTCCCCTGTATCCCATTCCTCCTGACCTTCTGAATGAGCCTACCATGGGGAACCTTATCAAATGCCTTGCTGAAGTCCATATATATCCACAGCTCGACCCTCATCAACTTTTCTAGTCACCTCCTCAAAGAACTTGATAAGGTTTGTGAGGCATGACCTGCCCCTCACAAAACCGTGTTGACTGAATTTAATCAAGCCATGCTCTTCCAGTTGGTCATAAATCCTATCCCTCAGAATCCTTTCTAACACCTTGCAGACGACAGACATGAGACTTACTGGTCTGTAATTGCCAGGGATTTCCCTATTTCCTTTCTTGAAGAGAGGAATTACATTTGCCTCTCTCCAGTCCTCAGGTATGACTCCACTAGAGAGTGAGGATGCAACGATCTTCGCAAGTGGCAAAGCAATTGCATTTCTCGTTTCCCAAAGCAGCCGAGGACAAATCTGGTCCGGACCTGGTGACTTGTCAATCTTAATGTTTGACAAAATGTTCAGCACATCAGCTTCCTCTATCTCTATCCATTCCAGCATGCACACCTGCTCTTCAAAGGTTTCATTCACTACAAAGTTTGTTTCTTTCGTAAAGACAGAAGCAAAAAACTCATTTAGGGCTTCTCCTACCTCCTCAGACTCCACACACAAATTCCCTATGCTATCCCTGATCGGCCCTACTCTTTCTTTGACCATTCTCTTATTCCTCACATAAGTGTAAAATGCCTTTGTGTTCTCCATAATCCGTTCTCCAAAACCTTTCTCGTGCCCCCTCCTGGCTCTCCTCAGACCATTTTTAAGCTCCTTCTTCACCTGCCTGTAATCCTGTAGAGCTGAGCTTGACCCTAGCTTCCTTCACCTTATGTAAGCTACCTTCTTCCTTTTGACGAGAAGCTCCACCGCTCTCGTCATCCAAGGTTCCTTTATCTTGCCACTTCTTGCCTGTCTCAGAGGGACATATTTATTCATTATTCGCAACAACTGTTCCTTAAACAGTCTCCACATGTCTGTAGTGCCATTACCATGGAACAATTGCTCCCAATCCATGCTTCCTAACTCATGTCTAATCGTATCATAGTTTCCTCTTCCCCAATTAAATATCCTCCCATTTTGCCTAATCCTCTCCTTCTCCATAGCTATGTAGAATGTGAGGCAGTTGTGGTCACTATCACCAAAATGCTCTTCCACCACAAGATCTGATACCTGCCCCGGCTCGTTTCCGAGCACTAAGTCTAGAATGGCCTCTCCCCTCGTCAGCCTGTCAACGTACTGAGTTAGGAAACCATCCTGAACACACCTTACAAAAATAGCTCATTCAAATCTTCTGCTCGAAGGAGGTTCCAATCAATATTGGGAAAGTTAAAGTCACCCATTACAACAACCTTACTACGTCCACACTTTTCCAAAGTCTGCCGACCTATGCTTTCTTCCATCTCCCTGCTGCTATTGGGGGGCCTGTAGTAAACCCCTAACAAGGTGACTGCTCCCTTGCTGTTCCTAATTTCCACCCATACTGACTTGGTAGGCAGATCATCCTCGACAATGGAAGCTTTTGTCGCTGTGATACCCTCTCTGATTAGTAGTGCTACACCCCCTCCTCTTCCCCCCCCCCCCCTCCCTATTCTTTTTAAATGCTCTAAACCCTGGAACATCCAGCAACCATTCCAGCCCCTGAGAAACCCATGTCTCTGTCAAGGCCACAACATCATAGCACCAGGTACTGATCCATGCTCTAAGTTTATCAAATGTAGAAAAGAAAAATATTGCAGACCAACAGGGTTAAATTCTCCAGGTTTATTATCTTTGAGTTGTAATTTGAAATAATTTTGGAGGGTTTCAACTTATTTCCCAGTGGTCAAGGAAGAGGCAGTGTACATATTTCTAATAATTGACCTGAAATTAGCAGGCAGATATTATGACACAGGGTAAACCTTCCAGCTTAATTTAAGCCAGCAACACAGAAAAGATTTATCTCGCGCAGTGATCTGTGAAAATCCGAGAGGCCAAGAACTATCTAAAGTAAAAATTACCAACTTTATTTCTTAAGGCATAATGGAGAATGATTAACTAACAACTAGTTACAACTCCTTCCTCAAACCTATCTTTTATCTTTCCCTGCCACAATACTAGTCTGATAAAACCCGACTGATTAATACTTACCAAAAATTCAAATTTTCAAAACCTGTCAGATGTTGAATATTCTCTTTAGATCTTTCTCTGTCTTCTTTCCTTCTTCTAAGAGATTTCTGTTTCACACATTACTGATCGCTAAAGGTACCTTTAAGAGAGCTATTTTTCTGGTCAGTCTGCAGATGCTGGTGGCATGGCTGTTCTCCTCCCAACTGTTCTATTTTCCCCAGTATCCATAGCTATGTAGAATGTGAGGCAGTTGTGGTCACTATCACCAAAATGCTCTCCCACCACAAGACCTGATACCTGCCCTGGATCGTTTCCGAGCACCAAGTCTAGAATGGCCTCTCCCCTCGTCGGCCTGTCAATGGTGGGGCGGCACGGTGGAACAGTGGTTAGCACTGTTGCCTCACAGCGCCAGAGACCCGGGTTCAATTCCCACCTCAGGCGACTGACTGTGTGGAGTTTGGACGTTCTCCCTGTGTTTGCGTGGGTTTCCTCTGGGTGCTCCAGTTTCCTCCCAAAGTCCAAAGATGTGCAGGTCAGGTGAATTGGCCATGCTAAATTGCCCGTAGTGTTAGGTAAGGGGAAAATGTATGGGTATGGGTGGGTTGCGCTTCGGCGGGTCGGTGTGGACTTGTTGGGCTGAAGGGTCTGTTTCCACACTGTAATGTAATCTAATCTAAACGTACTGAGTTAGGAAACCCTCCTGAACACACCTTACAAAAACAGCTCCATTCAAATCTTCTGCTCGAAGGATCAGATTGTGTCATTGGTTTTTAAGATTGTCAATATACTAAATTCAAACTGGATTAGAGTTTGGTATTTTTCGGGGTATAACTTAAACTGATTGGCCTAATTCAAATCTTTTTTGTCAGCTCCAGGCAACCCAGCTAATCAAGTTGTTCGACCAAATGTTACATTGTATCTTGTTCAGAACACTTGGTGCTGTGTCAGATAGTTCTGCTTTTAACTCTCTTAATGGTACAGTACACCCACATCTTCATAACATCTCTCCCCTTCAGAAAAAAAAAAGAACCATCATAATGAAAAAATGGCTTCTTCTTTTTCTCTGTTCTTTAAATACATTACCTTAACATAAGATAACTTTAATCTAGGTTTACCTCAATGTCTTTCCATATAACTGTATGTCACATTAAATAAAGACAAATCTCATCTAAACTATATCAGTTAAATCTGCAATAAGCATCTGTGATTACATTCTTACGACCCGCAACATGTATAATTTTTAAATTAAAAGTCTGTAACATAAGACTCCAACAAAATAGTCTCAACTTCTCATCTTTAAAGCATTCTAAGAATGTCAGAGGATTGTGATCTGTGTACACCACCACCTTTGACACATCGTATGTGACATACACATTAAAATATTATAAGGCCAGTACCAAACTCAATAGTTCTTTCTCGATTGTGGAGTATTTCCTCTGGTAGATGTTGATCTTCTTCAAACAGTAACCAACTGGCAGCTCAATCCTATCCGCATCTTCCTGTAGGAGTACATCTCCAACTCCTATGTCACTAGCATTGATGGCAACTTTAAAAGGTTTTGAAAAGTTTGGTGTAGCTAAAACTGGTTTGGTGGTTAATATGGTTTTCAAATGGTTGAATGCCTCCTGGCACGGTTCTGTCCACCGAAACTTTGTGTTCTTCTTCAGCAAATCAGTCAATGGTGCCACTACACTGCTGAGGTTTGGAACAAACTTCCAATAGAATCCGCTGAGTCCTAAAAATTGAAGCACCTCTTCCTTCGAGGCTGGTCATGGAAATTCCTCGATGGCCTTCATCTTTGCGTTCTGTGGGGTCAACCTTCCATGACCGATGTTATGTCCCAAGAACGTCACCTCTGCTTTCGCGAATTCAGTTTTGTTTAAGTTTATTACCAGTTTTGCTTCTCGTAGTCGTTCAAAGAGCTCTGCCGGCTGTACCATATGATCTTTCCAGGGCTTACTAAACCAAATAGTCTGCACAGTTTGTTAACCCAGCTACAACTCTATTCATGAATCTTTGGAATGTGGCAGGTGCTTTCTTCATTCCAAAGGGCATCACTTTACACTGATATAGCCCATTTGGGGTTACAAACACAGAAATTTATTTGCTGACTCTGGTAAAGGTACCTGCCAGTAACCACGCATAAAGTCCAACTTGGTGATGTAACTGGCTTGTCCGACTTTCTCAATACAGTCCTCCAATCTTGGAATTGGATATGAGTCCGATTTTGTAACGGTATTGACATTCCGATAATCCACGCAGAATGACTGAGTCCTGTCCGATTTGGGAACTAAGACAATCGGCGAAATACACTTGCGCTGGTTTGGTTCAATGATGTTTTCATTGAGCATAGCCTCCACCTCCATCTGCATCTGCCTGGCTTTGAAAGGATTAAGCTGATAGGGGTGTTGTTTTAATGGAGCAGTATTCCCTACTTCTGCTTCATGGACAATAGCATTGGTCCACTCCATCTGATTCTTACGTATGTTCTTATCTTGTAGTAACAAATCTTTCAACTGCATTCTACGCTCCTGAGACAGACAGCTTACTAACCTATTCCACTCCTCAAAGACTTCTTCATTTTTAAATCTATTTTGAGGCACCTCAAAGTCCACATCATCTGGATTTGATTCCTTACTCTGTGGGGCAGTAACTAGCATCCGTTTCTCCAGTACTTTCTCTCAAGTATAATACGGTTTCAACAGGTTCGCATAACATACCCAATACCTTTTTTTTCTATCTGGCATCTTTATTAAATAGTTCACCTCACTCAACTTTTTCTCAATTTGATAGGGACCACTAAACCTGGCTTTGAAGGAATCTCCTATCACTGGTAACAGTATTAATACATCATGCCCTAGGGAAAATGTCTGAGTCTCTGAGCTTTTATCTGCCACCTGTTTCATTCTATACACTGCCCTCTTTAGGTGCTGTTTAGCTAACTCACCGACTCAGTTTAGTCTCCCCCTCACCTCCAATGCATAATCTAAGTGTGAGATCTCTGACTCTGGTCAAGTCAATTTTTCTTTACTTAACTTCAAAGGGCCTTTCACTTCATGCTGGAATATTAATTAGAAGGGAGTGAACTGAGTAGATTCATTTGGGCATCTAATGACAAACAATAAGAATCGGATACCTTTATCCCAATCATTCAGGTAATCCTAATAGTATGCTCGCAACATGGTCTCCAAGGTCTGACACCACCTTTTTAAAGCTCCCTGGTATTCAGGATAATACATACTGGACTTAGAGTGCTGTATACCTAAGCTATCCATAATCTCCTTTAACAGGTTAGCAATAAAATTTGACCCTTGGTCTGACTGAATCTCTCTGGGTCACCCATACCATGCGAAGAAAGCTACTAACTCCACTACCACTTTTTTTGCCTTGATACTCTGTAATGGAATTGCCTCCGGAAATCTGGTAGACACATCCATTATGGTTAACAAGTACCGGTTCCCACTTTTAGTTCTCTGGAGGGGACCTACACAATCAATAAAAACCTGTGTGGAAGGTTCTTCAAATGTGAGAATTGGCAACAAAGGTGCTGGTTTTATTACTGCCTGTGGCTTACCTCCCATTTGACACGTATGACACGTACAGCAAGAGTTAACCATATCCTTGTGAATTCCGGGCCAATAACAATGTTGTTGTACCTTAGCCTGAGTCTTTCATACCCCTAGGTGACATCCTATGGATAGTTTATATGCTACCTGTACACCTCCTGTCTGTATGGTACCGGCAACACAATCTGGTGCACTTCGGCCCAAATCTCCTCTGCACTAAACTGCCATGGTCTCCATTTCCATCTTAGGATTCTATCTTTCTGATAATAACCCTCCATAATATTTTCTGCCTCCTTTTCAGAGTATGCATCCACATATATATATCTTTTATCATCTTGTCTTGTTGCAAGTCTCTTTGCCTTTCAGGACTGAACACCTCCGTCTGACCCTCTGCCTGTTCAGGTTATTCCTGCACCATTACATTAAACTGGGTGTCCACCAACTGAACCTCAACTCCTTCATCTTTCTATTTACTTTTTGCTTTGTGCCGTGACTTATGATAATGAGATCTGGTTACCACACAGTTTGTGAAAATAAGAGGATATTTCTGTTTTAACTCCTCAGTTTCTTGGTCTTCTTCACAACAAGGGGTGTCACTCCCACCTTGGATCCTGCCAAATCATTCCCAAGAACAAACTGGATTCCGGGAACTGATACTCTGTCAATCACTCCCACTGTAACTTCCCCAGTCTTGAGTTGATACTCCAATCTGATCTTACATAGGGGGACGTGAACTTTCTGTCCATCTATCCCACAAATGACCACACTCTGAGGTAACAGATCAGAAAGAGTACATAATTCGCCCATCCCTTACTATCAGCAACTGGGTAGATCTTGTATCTCTCAAAATTATAACTTCTTGTCCTTCTACCCTTGTTCTTTTTGAGTAAACTTTACCCAAAGAGGTGAATTCTTTGTAGAGATCAGGTACTAATTCCATACCCTAGGCTGAGTATTCTCCTGTAGCTCTCAGCTTTTCGTGGGGTCTCCTTTACTCCCTTCACTGATGCCACTGGCTTAGCTTCTTTTACGACATTTTTTCCCATAGTGCCTTTCTTTAACAACCAGCACTGTGACTTTTACGTGTCCCACTTTGCCACAGTGGAAACACCTGAGGCCTTTCACCTCCTTTCCACTCTCTTGGGCTTCTTTTTTATTCTGTGGTAAATACTTACCAGTGCTCTCTACTCTTGGTTTAGTAGTGTTGGATCTCCCCTTCTATCCCTCACAGGATGAAATTCTGGCTGAAAGCTTGTCTTGTGCACTAACATGTACTCATCTGCTAATTCTGCTGCCATTCCTCACTTTCTGAACTTTCTGTTCCTCCATGTGAATTCTTACTATCTCTGGAAGTGAGTGTTTAAACTTCTCCAGCAGAATGTCTCTTAGAGCCTCAAATGTCCTATCTATTTTTAAAGCACACACCCATTGATCAAAATGACTATGTTTAATTCCTTTAAACTCAACAGAAAGTCTGACCTGGTTTCTTCTTTATGTTTCTGAACAGCTGTCTCTCTGTTACCAATTCATAAGCACTTAAAATAGCCTGTTTAACCTCCTCATAATCTCTTGACCCCTCATCTGACAACGTGGCAAATACCTCACTACCTCTGCCTATCAGTTTACTCTGAATTAGTATTACCCATAAATCCTCAGACCACTTCATCTGCCTTGCCAATTTTTCAAATGAAATAATGAAGGCTTCAACATCTTTCTCATCAAAATGTGGCAGAGTTTTGACATATTTGTATATATCACTACCTTCTCTTTTAATATCCATCCAGTTAACTTGACTTTGTTGACTAAGTCGCAACTTCTCAAGTTCAAATTCTCTTTCTTTTTGCTCAGCTAAGAACCTTCTCTCTCTTTTTCCCATCTCTCCCTTTCTCTCTCCCTTTCTACTCTCTCTCTTTATTCAGCTAAGAACCTTCTGTCTCTCTCGTTTTCCTCTTTTTCCCTCTCTTCTCTCTCTGTCTTTCTTCTCTCTCTTTTTCCTCTCTCAGTCTCTCTTTGTTTATCTTCTAACTTCATTTTCCTCAATTGTAATTTAAGTTTTTCTACCTCTACTGCACTTCTCTGTATCTCTGTCACACCTAAGTGTTTGAGTAATTCCCTTACAATTTCAGCTTTACTTGTGTCCTTAGTTAAATCCACATCTAATTTATTTGCTAATTCTAAAATTATGGCCTTTTTCATTCCTTCTGAACTTTCTTAGCAAATTTGAGAACCATCTTCTAATCTCAGAGACTCTTTAGCAATTTTAAGAGCCATTTCTCTCACTTTTAATTTAATCAACCACAAGTCACCAAAATTAAACAAATTGTCACATCTAGGTTTTATTTAAAGGTCTAGGACACAAACCTGCAAGCGTTTAAATCTGTTGGGATTTTTTTGTACCCCAAATTTATTCAAATCTGTCTAAACCTGTTCAAATCCCAGACCTGACCCCATAAACTGTTACGACATGGGATAAAGACTCCTGTTTAATTTAAGTCAGCAACACAGAAAAGATTTATCCCGTGCAGTAATCTGTGAAAATTTGAGAGGCCAAGAACTATTTAAAGTAAAAATTACCAACTTTATTTCTTAAGGCATAATGGAGAATAATTACCTAACAACTATTTACAACTCCTTCCTCTAACCTACCTTTTATATTCCCCTGCCACAATACTAGTCTGATAAAACCCCCCAATTAAGATTTACCAAAAAATCAAATCTTCAAAACCAGCCAGATGTCAAATCTTCTCTTTAGATCTTTCTCTGTCTTTGTTTCTACTTCTTAGGAATTTCTGTTCCACACATTACTGATTGATAAAGATACCTTTAAGAGAGCTATTTTTCTGGGCAGTTTGCAGATGCTGGTGGCATGGCTGTTCTCCTCCCAACTGTTCAATTTTCCCCAGTCTTACATTTCCAAGGTATCCGATTGTGTCATTGGCTTTTAAGATTGTCAATATACTAAATTCTAACTTGATTGGCGTTTGGTATTTTTTGGGGTATGATTTAAACTGGTTGGCCTAATTCGAAATTGTTTTGTCATCTCCAGACAACCAGCTAATTGAGTTGTTCGACCAAATGTTACCTTATATCTTGTTCAGAACACTCGTCAGGTAGTTCTGTTTGCTTTTAGCTCTCTTAATAGTACAGTACACCCATATCTTCTTAACACAGGCCTCAGGATACCTACTATGAGAGATAGACATGAGCCTTGCCAGTAGAGTAGGTTTTATTCTGGGTTTGGGATTCAGCCATTGGGGTACAAAGAAGGGAATTAATTTGTTTCAAAGACAGGAAATCATCAATGTGCTGTCTGCTTCTCCTAATGTGCAGTATATATTACTTTCTGAGTAAGACAACTTGCTCGATATCCCTTATACAGTTGGCAGGGTAAAGAAAGATTGAACGCTAGAAAAAGTGGTCAAGGTTTAAAAACTGAAATGAAATTAGGAAAATACTTGAACAATTTAATATGTCATCTAGAATCAAAAAGACATGAAAATAGAAAGAGGGTGATTAATACTTCAGGTGAAAACCATGATCAGAAGTCCAGAACATCTTTCCTCCTTTTCTTTCACAGATACAAATTAACTTGTGAGTTTTTGTAATTTAAGAAGAAAGCCCTGCGGTATTGTTCATGCTATTTTTTTCCCCTGTGCTAAACAGTGCAAGTTCCAGGACCAGCAGAAAATTTTAAAGTGGTTGCCACTTCATCAACCTCCATTCTGGCCTCCTGGGATCCTCCTGCTTATGCAAACAATCCAATCCAAGGCTACAGGCTGTTTTGGACAGAGGTCACTGGCAAAAAAGAACAGGTGAGTTTGCACAACTGCAGAATCTATGCTTTATTCTTATTGAGTTTAGATTTATATACTTATCTCATCCTCCAAGAATATTGACTGTCATTTTAAGTTTTATACAGAGACTCTGGTTCCATTAACTGAAGTTGAACTGGGAGTATTCATGCTGCCATTCATTTCATCCAGAATTGCTGTCCTAAACTGCTTGGATGTATTGTAATGATAGAGGCATCGTACCAAACCTTTGTCATGCTGCCTATGCAAGTGCAAGAACTTATATTCAACTATACTTATGAAGGAGATTTTTAAATCATTTAGTGAAGTTACGTATCAAGGGTTATTTTATGGCCGTGTAAAGAAATGATTTTCAAGTTTAGGCATTCAATGTAAAAGTCCAACTCTCAGGAATTAGATGAACAGTTGTGCTGTCAAACATCTTTTGTGCCAACAATTCCTATGATCTGCCTAGGTGAGATTGTCAGTTAGTACCAGTCATTTTCCTTCTTTAACTAGCGTCACTGATGTACCTGTCACAAAAGACGCCAGTCAAGTATTGTTAAGCTATAAAATCCCTATAGCGTGGAAGCAGGCTATTTGTCCCAATGAGCCAACACAAACCCTCAAAAGGGCATCCTTCCCAGACCCACCATCCCATCCTATTCCATAACCTTGCATTTCCCATGGTTAATCCACCTAGCCTGCACATCCCTGGACACTATGGGCAACTTAGTTTGGAGGGTAGTGGCAAAGGCATATCCTGCAAGGCTCAGGATCCAAGGATCAGCCTCTGAAAAGTAGTGGAGGCTTCAAATAAGATGAACAAAGGTAAAGAGAGTGGGAAGCCCCCTTACCCTGTTGACCTACACAGAATCCCGAAGAATATCTGTTCTTGCTGATAATCGGCAAGAACTGATTTACCAACATCTTCATACTCTACCCACAATCTGGCTTCATTTGTAACATTTCCAGCTAATTCAACCTCCACCCCTTATCACCCCACCGCCCCGCAACACTTTACTCTATCCCCGTCTCCTGAACTTATACACCAGCTTTAAATTATAAATTGGATCATGCTGACACAATTGGACCCAATTTTCATCTTGAAAACAGGGCCACAATGTAGGGTCACAGACTAAGGCTGATCCTTGACTACCTCCAACCCATCTGACTCAATACCATCTGAACCCAATACCATCTAAACCCCGACTACTCCCTGGCCTGACTCTGAGCCCCCAACTAGCCCCAATCTGCCAACCCGATCTGACCCTGGCCTACTCACTACTAGTTTGACCCCCACACTTCTGACTACCTTTTCTGATCACCGGAACGAGATGCCAACACTCTGACCGGCTCCTTAAACCAAACCGATGAGTTCCTGACCCATTAGCCCACCTCATTCATCTACAACCTCCAAACCCCTGCCACTCTACCCACTCTGACTATTTCACCTCTTGCCACGTCACTCACTTACTATTTCACCCATGGTCTAACCTACACACCACACTGACCTTACCCACCCGACTCATTCACTTGCCCATTGACTAAAATTCATGATACTAGCTGCAGTACGGAATTCCTTCTCTTCTCTACAAAATATTACAGTACTGTGTTGGCATAGAAACAGAAATTGGAGAAATGCAGCTGGTCTGACAGCATCTGTGGAGAGACAAACAGAGTTAACATTTCGAGACTGATATGACTGTTCTTCAGAACTCTGAACTTCTAATAAAGAGTTAGATCAGACTTGAAACATTAACTTGTGTCGGAGAAATTTGCCCAGTAGGTTAGAGATCACAAAACACAGCTCGAAGTGAAATTGACAAACCGTTTATTGCAAGCGATATCACTGGAGGAGAAAACAGACTTGCTGACACACAATTGACAGTCTGCATAGAGAATTTGATTTCTCCTCCCAGAGCTGAGAATGAGACCAGTTTTATAGTAATGCTGCACAATGACACTGATTAAGAAATGGGAAAATACAATGTTTCTGAAAATGGAGTAATTTAGTTGTA
This sequence comes from Chiloscyllium punctatum, assembly GCF_047496795.1. NCBI lineage: Eukaryota > Metazoa > Chordata > Chondrichthyes > Orectolobiformes > Hemiscylliidae > Chiloscyllium > Chiloscyllium punctatum. The sequence goes on along the minus strand of NC_092739.1, from coordinate 131,165,742 downwards.
AGGGTACTAATTGGAAAACAGTTTATCGGATGAATGTCCTGTTCCTTTACACAATGCAACATCCTGACAGTATCATGGTTCCACTCATCTTCACAGGTAGGTGTTGAAGTCTTTTCTGGAGTGGTGAGGTTCTTCCATTGTCCTATGGTACCTGTCTGTCTGTCCTACTCTTTGTGTGGTTTGCTGCTGCCGGGTTGTGAAACTGCCCTGAGGGCTTTGAGCCTCTGTCACATCCATGGGAGCTTGAAAGAGTATTCCATTGTCTATGTATCGTCTGACCCAGCTCGTGAGCTGCTCGGGAATTCTGGGTGTCCTGGTACAATTTGGCCAATTTGCTTTCGTGGGCCTTTCGCGTGTTAGCAAATCTTTTCGCACAACTTTCTTCACATCTGCTGAGTTTCTCCAGCTTTGATTTCAGATTTCCAGAATCTGCAGTATTTTCTCTTGACTTGAGTGGTATCATGGAGCTCTTCGGTGCTCTTGGCATTTCTGGATGAGCTAGACATGGAAATCTCAGTAAGAAATGCAGAACAACATTGTAGTATGGAATTATTTAAGGAGAGTTGCAATCTGATGATAATCACTGCTCCACGAAAGATCTGGACCAGTGTGCTTACTCTTTAAAGTAGCAAAAGTAGTAAAGTGTTTAGAAGTTCAAAATATATCACAACCTTGGATCAACAACCAAACGGCATGCATTGTTAAAAATAATGAAAAGAATTGAGGATGCCTGAAATCAGAAACAAAATCAGAAATTGCTGAGAAACCTCAACAGGTCTGACAGCATCCATGGAGAGAAATCAGTGTTAAGGTCCAGTGATCCTTCTTCAGACCTGATGGAAGCTATGGAACACTTTTTTTATGCAGGAGATAGGCTGTGGAGAGGTGAAGAGTGTTTATTACATTTAAGAGCAGATATCAAAGTTTCCCCAATTTTTTGTAGGACAGAGGCACAAACTTCTTCCTTGGAAGTTACCCTTGGCTCTGAGGGATCTGCTTCCACTCCAGTGGCTGAATTGTCCAATCCTGGAGAGCAGATTCTGATCCAAGATCATATATAAAACGGTTTAGATAATGACGAGAGTTAGCTATTGATTGTGGCGATCCCCACTTCTCCACCTCCATAATAAATGCTTGGAGAAATGTTTGGCCATTATACTGTTCTGTTGTTTATAACTTCATGAATGGGATGATAATGTCCACTACAATGAGATACGCTCACTACAATCACAGCAGCAGCTGGGAGCATGATATGTAGCTTTGATGCTCTTGGTACGATCACACATGTTTCTTCTCCATCTTGTTTCATTAAAATCAGCTGCAGACTTTAAGAAAACATCAAATACAGCTGGAGAAAATTATCAATCATTTTAGCAAGTCATTGAGCATCCAGAGGGCTTAAGTCCCTTTTTATTACAAAAGGGAACATTTCTCCATATAAATACAATAATCTACAATTGGCATTCCACATCATGCTTGCAGTCTTGTTGCCAGAGGAAGGTATGTGGACAATAGAAATTCCACTGCTCATGAATTAAGACCTAGGTGCAATTTAGAACCCAGTCTAATAAGTTTCATAATCCAGGCAAAATATTAATAGGAACCTCCAGATAATAATAAACAAATTCAGAGGTGTTACTGGCATATTAATTACCAGTTAGCCATTGTAAACAGACAATGCAAAGATTGAATGTAAGTCTGGGTGACTGAAGTCCATTAACATAATGATTTTTATTATAAAGAAATCTGGGGAACCATATGTGCAGGTATTTATTTTTCACAGCAGTTGAGAAACACAGTGCATGGTCATTTAAATTTTCTTCATACAAAATCTGCTTTTTTTTTCTAAATTGTCTCTGCTTCTCTTTTAACTCTCATTAAGGTCAATGTACTCATCACAGATCTTTCTGAAGTGAGAGGATTGTTGCTGTTTAGAAAAATGTGACGTGATCTCATAGAACCATTCAAAATTCTTCAGGGGCTTGACAGGTTAGATATCAAGATGCTGGCTGCCTTGGCTATTGAGAATCTAGAACACTGTCTCAGGATAAGGTGCCATTCATTAGGGACTGAGATGAGGAGAATTGCCTTCATTTGAACATGTTACACTCTCACAATTATACTCACAATGATATTGAAAAGGAACTCAATTTCTGGGACAAAATAAAGAATTTGCTTTGAATGGAGTTGCAAGGTAAAATGAGCTCCCTTCTTGTATTTCAATATAACAGCATAAGGCTGAAAGTCAGTCTGCTTGTCTGAACAGGAAATTAAAATGCAAACAATATTTTGGGACACTTCATTGGAAAGGCATTAAAATGTATACAGTATTTCCTGTTGATTTAATTACTGCCATTGTCCAGAAGATGCAGCAGTTAGTTTACGATAGGATTGCAGACTTCTTGGCTATGGAAATGTATGCCACAGAATGTGTGTGGAATGTTGTTCAACTTGAAAGGGTACAGAAAAGACTTACATGGATGTTGCTGGGGTTGGAGGATTTGTACTATAGTGAGGCTGAGTAGGCTGGGGCTATTTTCCTTGGAGCGAAATTATGAGGGGCATGGATAGGGTGATTAGCCACAGTCTTTTTCCCAGGGTAGGGAAGTTCAGAACTGGAGGACATAGGTTTAGGGGAGGAAGCTATAAAAGGGACGCGGGGGGGATCTTTTATTTCAATGCAGAGGGTGGTGGGTGTGTTGAATGAGCTGGCAGAGGAAGTGGTGGAGGCTGGTACAATAACAAATTTTAAAAGCCGTCTGGATGGATACACGAATAGGAAGGGTTTAGAGGGATATGGACCAAGTGCTGGCAAACGGGACTAGATTAATTTAGGATATCTGCTCAGCATGGATAATTTGGACCAAAGAGTGTATTCCTGTGTTGTACAGCTCTATGACTCTGACTCTAAGACAACCCATTCTATCACATGGGATTGCAAATGGGTGAAACCAAAACATTATTGTGTGTTCATACTTAAGTATCCAGTGACCATTTGTAGAGACAATAGAAAAGCAGATACCATGGTCATCTTTTGGAATCAAATTGTGATAGGAATGTTTGTTACCTTCTGACAAAACTGGGGACCACACAAGTGCCAAGCAATGACCATCTCCAACAAGACATAATCTGACCACAGTGCCTTGATATTGAATGGCATTACCTTCACTATCAACATTTATGGGTTAATATGAACCAGAAACTGGACTGGACTAGCCATATAAAAATCATGGCTACAAGAGCAAGCAAGGAATTGTATGGTGAATAACTCTCCAAAAGCCTGTCCACTGTTTACCGGCATAAATCAGGGTGTGATGAATTACTCCCCACTTGCCTGGATGGCTGTAATTCCAGGATAACTCAAGAAGCTGTTTACTATCCAAGATGATGCAGCCTGCTTGATTATCATGCAACCACCACTTTCATCATTCACTCTCTTTACCATCAATGCACAATGGCAGCAAAGTATAATATTGACAAGATGTTCTAAATTAATTCACCAGGACACCTTCAATAGACCCTACCAATGCCAGTATCTTGTACCACATCTAAGAACAAGGTCCAACAGTTGCATGCAAACTGCAATACTTGCAAGTTTCCTACAAACCACTGTCTTCCCCGCTGTTATCAGACTTTTGAATGGATCTGTCATATATTAAACTTGATCTTTCTCTGCACATTCCTTGTAGCTGTAACACCACATTCTGCATTCTATTCTATTACACTGTTCTTGAGAGTCACAGCTCTCAAAGGGTTGAAACACATGCTTCTCTGATTAGCTGATAGTTGTAAAGGAGAAAACTATCCGACCACTTGCCCGTGTCTAGAACAAGGGATTGTGAATCTTTGGGATTCGACACCCTGGATATTTGTGGATGCTCCATCGCTGAATATATTTAATGTCGGCAGATTTTTTTTTGATTCTAAAGAAATCAAGGGATGTTGGGAAAAAGCAGAAAGTGGAACAGGCACTCAAGGTCAGCCATGATCATACAGCATCATGAAGCCATCTCAACAAGCCAAATGGTGTAATCCTGGCCGTTGTTTTTTTTTTGTGTGTTCCTGTCATGGATTATGCTAGATGCTGTTCTGCTTCCAAGTAATACAGTAAAGAATTTTTAAATTCCATTCCCTAATCCTCTAGCAGCAAGGCTGTAAGCAAGACACCAAGTTAAATCAATGCTACATTTGTAGTGTAAATTCTCTCTTTCACACAGACACACGCAGAATGTAGAACAGAATACCAAGTCAGTTAGATCACATTAGGTGTTTGTTTCATGAGAGATGCCTCCTGGCTTAGTTTTTGCACATATATTAGCATAACCTTCTGTTTTTTTCCTATCCTCCACCTGCCTAGCTTCCCTTTGAATATGCCATTCAACTCAATCACTCGTTGTGGTACTAAGTTCCACATTATAACCACTGTCTGAGGTATCCACTAAATTCCCTATTGGATTTATTATCATTGATAGTCCTAAGGGTCTCTAAAGCATTGCCTGAAAGAGATAGAATCAATCAAGACATTCAAAAGGGAATTAAATAGTTACTTGGAAAGGATGAAAGTGCAGGAGAGTAGCACTGAGTAGGCTGTTCATTTGGAGAACCAGTGTAGACACCATGGGCTGAATGGCCTCCTTCTGTGCTGTAACCATGCTGTGATTCTTTGAATCATGACTGCTTTATATTTGTGTTATGAAATAAAATAATTAATTTGCTAATTTTGTGGTCACTTCATTTTGGGAGGGAGTTGGAGAAATGTATGCTTTTAAAATGTTTACAGTTTGAAGCAGCATTTCATACCAGTGGAAAGCAATAAGGGATAGAAATAAATCAATTCCATTCAAATATAGGAGAGTGCACAGCTGCTTTTTCATGCTGCCAAGAGATCAGTTCCCTCCTGCTGCTGATAAGGTGGGGGAAGGCCAATCACATTCTTCATGGACAATTCAAGATAAAAGAAACAGAGGACAGGCTCCCATTGCTTGTGGCGTTTACTGGTGCTTATTGATCATAAGCATGGTGACTGATTGATGAAAACTCAATGGCTGTGTTACCTTCTCAGTGCTATGTGCAGGATTACCAGAATGGCAACTCTGAAGTAAGAGATTTCCAGACATTAAGTTAATATTGATTTTTCTCTTTGCTCTTGTCACCTTTGCTGCTATGCTGCACCCATCTTCACCTTTGTCTCCCAATAAACTAAAGTAAGTGCACTTAGTAAACATAGGCTGAGAATAATCATTGATCAGCACTTGCTTTCAAAAAAGGATGCCATTAAGAAAGTCTACTTGTATAACCATATGCCACTGGAATTTTGAACCTCTCACTTGGATGACAAATGTGTTATCCAAGTAGTTGTTGTTTTCTTTTTGTTCACAGGGTGTAGGCATCACTGATTGGGTCAGTCTCTATTGTCCATTCCTAATTACCACTTGAACTAACTAGCTTGCTAGGGCTATTTCAGAGGCGGTTAAGAGTCAACACATTGGTGTGGGTCATGAGTTACATTTGGGCCAGATGAGGTTAAAGCAATGGATTACCAGATGAGGTTTCTGGTCATCATTAAGCTAGTTTTTAATTCAAATTTCATTACCTGCCATGATGGGATTTGATCCCACATCCCCCGAATATTAGCAGGTTTATGGATTACTAGTCTTATGACAATACCACTATGCCATCACCTGTCCATTTCATAACATGCTGTGCTGTTACACCCTGTTTCAGAGCGTTGATGTGGATACTATCACTTACAAACTGGAAGGACTGAAGAAGTTCACCAAGTACAGCTTGCGAGTTTTGGCTTTCAACAGACATGGAGCAGGCGTCTCTACCCAGGATGTGCTGGTCACGACATTGTCTGATGGTAAGTTCAATAAACGATTAATTAGATTCTGGGCTATTTTATTAAGGAACAATTTCTGCTTCATTTATCTACTTCCTGACTTTCTTCACCTTTTACTCTTTTTAGTAATGGTGATGTGTGCTGAACTGTGAATCACAACCTTCACTTTGGTTACTGAATTTAAGGATGGGCTTCACAAAGCATGCTCACTATTGAAGTCCCAACAGTTATAATCTTCACTCACATACCAAGCAAATATTCAATCAGCAATCCAACTGAAACCAATGAACAGGAGGCTCAAACAAATTAATTACAATGCTTCCTTTCTCACCCCTTCATCAAAATTTATTCTGCGAGGATATACCAGATCATCTTAAATTGTGATTAAGTAAAGCACAGTTATTTTTCAGCCTGTTCAAAAAAAAATTAATGTCATTATTTATGTTTCAGAGAAAAATATGAAATGAAATGAATGTTGGAAATGTGGAATAAACACATGCTAAGGCCGAGTGCTGGAAAACGGGACAAGTGTAGTTGTTGTGTATTTTAGGTGGTACAGACTCAATGGAGCAAGGGATCTCTTCTGTACTGTGTGATTCTGTTGCTGGACAAACATCTGTTAACACTCGTTAAAGGAGTTTGAGTTACAGTGTTCATTGGAACAGTGTATGGCCAGAATAGAGCAATGTCTTTTAAAAGACTAGTGGAGACCTCAACAAGACATCACATTGATGGAAGAAGATATCGGTGAATGAGTAGACATTTGACTTTACTGTCTGGGGTTGGGATCGAACAAAGTCAATTGATTGTTTTTATGGAACCTGCTCTGTAACAACAAACAGATTAAAAATAAGGTGGGTTCTAAAAATGATGGGAGGTCTACATTCCGGGCTACCACCCAATGTGTGCAGACAAAAATCCAGCCTTGAGATCAATTTAGTCCCTTTCACTCTATCTATTTAGAGGCTCAGATCGAAGATTTGTTGGAACGAACAACCTGTAGCCTCCTAGGTGCCAGGGTCTGTAATGTCTCAGATCGTATCTTTGGGGTCCTGGAAGGAGAGGGTGACCAGCCTCAAGTCGTTGTCCATGTAGGTAGAAAGAGGGATAGGGATGTAAGGCAGGATTTCAGGGAGCTAGGGTGGAAGCTGAGAGCTAGAACAAACAGAGTTGTTATCCCTGGTTTGTAACCCATGCCACGTGATAGTGAGGCAAGGAATAGGGAGAGATATCAGCTGAACAGTGGCTGCAAGGATGGTGCAGGAGGGAGGGTTTCAGGTTCTTGGATAATTGGGGCTCATTCTGGGAAAGGTGGGACTTGTACTAACAGGATGGTCATCACTTGAACCAGAGAGGTACTAATATCCTGGGTGGGAAATTTGCTGGTGCCATTCGGGTGAGTTTAAACTAGCTCAGCAGGGGGATGGGAACTTGAGGTGTAGTTGCAGTGAACAGGAGAATGAGAGTAGGGAGGACAGGGACAGGATTTCAGAGTCACAGGAATGTGCTAGCAGACAGTGAAGTGGTTTGAAGTGTGTCTACTTCAACACCAGACGTATCTGAAATAATGTAGGTGAGCTTGCAGCATGGACTTTGATGTTGTGGCCATTTCAGAGATATGGATAAAGCAGGGTCAGGAATGGATGTTGCCGGTTCCAGGGTTTAGAGCTTTCATTAAGGTGGTAAAAGAGTCAAGGATAGTATAATGGTGGCTGCAAGGACTTTTGACAAGGACTCGTGTACTGAGGTAGTGTGAGCTGAGGTTAGAAACAGGAGAGGAGAAGTTACACTGCTAGAAGTTTTTTATAGGCTTCCGCAGAGCTCCAGGGAGGTGGAGCAGAGGATTGGCAAAATGATTCTGGGTAGGAGTGAAAGGAACAGGGTGGTCATTGAAGGATTTTAACTTCCTCAATATTGACTGGAAATGCTATAACTCTAGTATGTCAGATGGATCAATTTTTGTATGTCGAAGGGCCGACAAGAGGGGAGGCCACATTGGGTCTAGTGCTTGATAATTGAACCAGGCCAGGTATTTAATTTAGTTGTAAATGAGCACTTTGGAGAGAGTGACCATAATTCAGGTTACGTTTAGTTTAGCAATAGAAAGGGATAGGTACATGCCCCATCAATAACTCTTGTCCTGTGACAAGGCCAATTATAATGTGATTAGGCAAGAATTAGGATGGATAGAATTGGGGTAGCAAAATACAGGGGATGGGGACAATTGAAATCTGGTGCTGGTTTAAGGAACAGATATTCTGTGTCCTTGATAGGTATGTCCCTGTCAGGCAGGAAGGAAGTGAGAAGGTAAGGGAACCGTGGTTACTACAGAAATTGTATCTCTTGTTAAGCGGAAGAAGGAGGCTTATGTGACGATGAAAAGAGATGGTTCAGATGAGGCAATGGAGAGTTACAGATTAGCTTGGAAGGACTTAAAGAGAGAGTTAAGAAGAGCAAAGAGAGGACACGAGTAGTCTTTCACAAATAGAATAAAGGAGAACCCTAAAGCTTTCTATAGGTATGTGAGGAATAAAAGGATGATTAGGGTAGGAATAGGTCAAAGACAGAAGTGGGAAGTTGTGTGTGGACCCTGTAGAGATCGAACAAGTGCTAAACAAATATTTCTCATTGGTTTTCTCTCAGGGAAAGGATAATATTGTAGAGGAAAAGAATAAGATACGAGATATTAGACTCGAAAGGATCGAGGTTTGTAAGGAAGAGCTGTTATCAATTCTAGAAGGCGTGAAAGTAGAAAAGTCCCCTGGGCCAGATGGGATTTATCAGCGGATTTATCTGAGAAGCTAGGGAGGAGATGGCGGAGCCTTTGGCTTTTATCTTTGAGTCATCATTGTCTACAGGTTTAGTACCAGAGGACTGGAGGATTGCAAATGTTGTGCCCTTGTTCAAGAAGGGCAGCAGAGATGATTCAGGTAATTGTAAACCAGAAAGCCTTACGTCTGTTGTAGGAAATGTTTTGGAAAGAATGATAAGAGATAGGACTTATAATCATCTAGCAAGCGACAATTTGATTTCAGATAGTCAACATAGTTTAGTCAAGGGCAGGTCATTTCTCACAAATGAGTTTTTTGAGAAGGTGACCAAGCATGTGGATGAGGCAATTCGCATGGTGTACATGGACTTCAGTAAAGCCTTTGATAAGGTTCCACATGGTAGGCTGTTAAAGAAAATTCAGAGGCATGGGATTGAGGGTGATTTAGCAATTTGGATTAGAAATTGGCTTTATGAAAGAAGGCAGCAAGTGGTGGTTGATGGAAAATATTAAGCCTGGAGTCCGATTTCTAGTGATGTGCCACAAGGATCTATTTTGGGATGACTGCTGTTTGTCATTTTTATAAATGACTGAGATGCAGGCATAGGTGGATGGTTTAGTAAGTTTGCAAATTACACTAAAGTTGGTGGAGTAGTAGACAGTGTGGAAGAGTGTTGCAGGGGGACTTGGATAAAGTACAGAATTGGGCTGAGAGATGGCAAATGGAGTTCAATCCAGCTGAATGTGAGGTGATTCACTTTGGGAAGAATAAAAGGAAGGCAGAGTACTGAGTCAATGGAAAGATTCTTGGTAGTGTGGAAATGCAGAGGGATTTCGGAGTCTGTGTAAGTCCTGAAAGTTGCCACCCAGGTTGATAGTGCTGTTCAGAAGGCATACAGTGTGTTAGGTCTCATTGGTCGAGGGATTGAGTTCTGCAACTGTAATGTCATGCTGCAACTGTACAAAATGCTAGTGCGGCCGCATTTGGCATATTGTGTACAGTTCTGGTCATCCACTAGAGGAAGAATGTGGAAGCATTGGAAAAGGTGCAGAGGAGATTTACCAGAATGTTGCCTGGTCTGGAGGGAAGGTCTAATGGGGAAAGGCTGATAGACTTGGGTCTGTTCTCATTGGAAAGAAGAAGGGTAAGAGGGGATTTAATAGAGGCATACAAGATGATCAGAGGATTAGATAGACAGTGAGTCTTTTTCCTAGGATGATGACGTCAGCTTGTATGAGGGGGCATAAACTACAAATTGAGGGTGATAGATTTAAGACAAATGTCAGATGCAGGTTCTTTACTCACAGAGTAGTAAGGGCGTCGAATGCCCTGCCTGCCAATGTAGTTAACTCAGCTACATTAGGGAGATTTAAACGATCCTTGGATAAGCACATGGATGATTATAGGATAGTATAGGTGGATGACTTCACAGGTCGGCGCAACATTGAGGGCTGAAGGGCCTGTCCTGCGCTGTATTGTTCTATGTTCTATGATCCAAGGAAGCCTTGCAGGTGAAGGTCAGCTGCTCTTTGGGATTGTTAATCATGGAGAAGGTTGTGTGTGAAACGTTTGTAAAAACCTTGGAATTGTCCTACTTGTCAAGATTTGTTATAAAGGTTTCCAGAAGCATCACTGTGTTTTTTCAGATATGTAAGGGAGACTGCTCTTCTCATAGACTGTAACCTGCAGTATAGAACTTATAGAATGGTATTTTTCACTTGTGTATGGGAACTCGTAGATATTCGGTAAGTTGACATCATAGCTAAAGGGGCAAGGGTGATGGGTGGAAGTAGATACTAAATTTACTGTGGGGATAGGAAAGGCTTTGGGGGAATGGGTAGTTCATGGGTGAGAGTGGGTAGGGCATGGGGACTGAGGGAGAGAGGATAGTCACAAGGAATTAAGGAATTAATGTCACAAGGAATTAAGGGCGACGGGGAGAATGCGGGTAAGTGGAGTTGAAATGCCCATCAGCCATGATTGAATGGTGGAGTGGACTCGATGGGCTGAATGGCCTTACTTCCACTCCTATGTCTTATGGTCTTATAGTATGAGCTGGGGCTGGATGAGAGTTTTGTATTTATCCTGTTTTGGAGAATAATGCCCCCTCTTTGGACCTGGTCTGGGATCAGCGCACCCTGTAAGCTGCACAGCTGCTGTGAAATGCAGACACACTCTGTCATCTCCTCCATTGTTTCCATTTAAACAAACCACTCACAGAACTCCGAAGTCCACAAAGGGAAAAAAAACTGATGCAACATTGGCCTGGCACATCTTTGGTGAAGGTAGGAAATATTTTGGGAAAGGTAAGATATCCATTGGGATTTTGTGAGAAGCATGTTTGTGCATAATAAGTGCATGAACTCATTGAACCTGCCAGAACTATCAAGGAGCTGTCCAAACAAATTTTTGGAATTAAGACACAAGTGCCAAGTATGTGAGTGCCTGGTTATGTAGAATCATTATTGGATTTGTCCAGCATGAATGATTTCCCAAACTCCAACGAGTTCCTCGATCATGTGATGGATAACTCCAGTTAGTTATTGAATGAAAATGTTTGTTCACATCAAGGAATAAGCACTTAAGTGAAATGTTTGTCTTAATAAAGGATTAATTGAAGGATTATTTTTGTTGTCAATGAGTGCACTTTCTCAAAGTGCAATATAAGAGACATTATCAGCCTGTATTCCTGATGAAGGGCTTTTACCTGAAACGTCGGATTTTCCTGCTCCTCGGATGCTGCCTGAACTGCTGTGTTTTTCCAGCACCAATCTACTCCAGAATCTGGTTTCCAGCACCTGCAGTCATTGTTTTTAACCTCCTGAGGTTTGTCCATGGTAGTCAGGTGAGTTGGCATGGAAGAAGGTACTATGAAGGGTGATGGGTAATGCGTTTGTTTTGGCATAAGAGAGGGGTCAAAGGCTAATGTGTATGAGGTGGCATTGAAGCCAAAAAGATCCACAGGGATGATTGAAGGCATTGGGATAAGGGGCTGGGGGATTTTCGGGATGACAATGTGTAACTAGTGAAGTGCCTCATGGATTAATGCTGGGACCACAGTTAATTATAACATTTCTTAATGAGTTGCATAAAGGGAGTGAATTTGCCAAGTTTGTGGATGATACAAATTGGCAAATTGGGACCCAGGTTCGATTCCAGCCTTGGGCGACTGTCTGTATGGAGTTTGCATATTCTCCCCGTGTCTGCGTGGGTTTCCTCCGGGTGCTCCGGTTTCTCCTACAGTCCAAAGATGTGCAGGTCAGGTGAATTGGCCAAGCTAAATTGCCCATCGTATTAGGTGCGTTAGTCAGTGGGAAATGGGTCTGGGTGGGTTACTGTTCGGAGGGTCGGTGTTGACTTGTTGGGCTGAAGGGCCTGTTTCCACTCTGTAGGGAATCTAATCTAATCTAAATGGAAGGCAAGTTGTGAGGATGACAGATGGGGCTGATTCTTTATTTTTGGCCAAGTACGAATTTCATCGGATTTTTTGGAGGGCTTTTTGCCATGACACCTAGCAGATTCTCTCTCTGTATCTTCCCACACTCACCTCATTATCTATCTACCACTCCCTGTGGCACCCCTCATCTCCAATTCCAGCCCCAGCTCACCATATGCTGTTCCCAGAACAACTCAGCACTACCAGAATATCCTGAAATTAACTGACATGTCTAGTGCCTGCACCTTCTTTAAAGTCTGTCGCACACCCATACAGTAGGTCCAGCCTAAGGAAGCAAAGCTTCAAAAAGGCAAGGCGAAAGTGAGGACTGCAGATGCTGGAGATCAGAGTCAAGATTAGTGGTGCTGGAAAAGCACATCAGGTCAGGCAGCATCCGAGGAGCAGGAAAATCGACGTTTCGGGCAAAAGCCCTTTATCAGGCAAGGCAATCTAAGGCAGGGTTGCTGTGAGCATCATGGAGAGTCAGTGAGTGAGTGCTTTGAGAATGAGCAAACAGACTGGAGATGTAGCCTAGTCCAGTCGATGAGCTGGGTGCAATTCCCTGTGAGCACTCTTTCCTTGTAGTAGTCAATGGTGCAGCAAAAGTGTCTTAAAGTGGATCAGAGATGTGTCATGAGGGTTCTTACAGACTGTCACATATCAGCTGACAATGTAGGCAGATATGGAGTTGGTGTGGCTGGTGTCTGTGCCCTGAGATGTTGATGCTCATTGTCCAATATGAAGGTTTTTCAGACCCAGCGGTGAGTTGATTTTGCCAGGTACCCGCTCTAATTTTCATGTCAGTTTTCTTGATGTCTAATTTCTTTAGCACATTTGGCAAGATCGTAAGTTGATTAATAATGAAGTGAGTTGGGCTATTGACAGAGCATTTAAGAAACACTAATTCTCCTTGATTGTCAATTTGCCACCTTGCAAGAAACTCACCTTGCTATTTGTGAAAAGCATAAATGATGACAAGAGATGCTCCTGACATTGAGATATGTGTACTTTTTATCTGATTGTCATTTGTCAGTAACCATCCTTTGAATTGAAGGTAGTAAAGATATTTGCCTTGACCAGTTATGGCAAAATGTCTTCAACGGTTCACATGGGGCAGTGAGATCTCTTCAAAGCTTTACTGTGATCCTATGGATTGAAGTATATCCTCCATTTTCACATTGTTTCACTATTATCATGCTGCTGATATTATCCATAGGAGTTGTCACATTTCTGTTTATTGCCTTCTGTACTAGCTCTTCTATCTTGACCATCAGGCTAGACTTGAGCACAACTGGGTCTTTACTGAGCAGATAATGAGCTGGTCTGACACTTGCATCTCATTTGAGATGATGATCATTGGGATGATATGGGAGACCTATAAAAACACACCTCAAATCTTCTAGGACCTGTTCAGCAGTCAATGACTTAGTGGTAAATGTACATATCTTCTGGCACATGTAGGTTTACCAGTTGCAGCTTTAGACTTCCTTCAGCTCCAATCAGTAGATTTTGCTCAACAATTTGTTTGGCATGGAAAGTATCACAGCAAAAGACAAAACCTTGTCAGTTCTCAAATAAATACTCTCTGGGTGATGATTGATAACTGTAGAGCTTCTGCACAGGTCAATAGATTTCTCGAGAATAAGTTTCACTTAACTCAAAAGAAATATGCTCGCAGTGGGATCCCTTATCACGAAGGCAATCCTATCTCTGATGTGATCATCCTTCAGTTGTCCAAACTCTCAAGATTTAGTTATACGTGTCAGCACCATCACATACTGTTCAATAGTCTCCCACTCCTCCTGAGTTCTGATATTAAATTCATACATTCATAAATAGCATCAATTATAAGATCATAAGACATAGGAGCAGAAGTAGGCCATTCAGCCCACTGAGTCTGCTCTGCCATTCAATGAGATCATGGCTGATCTGATAATCCTCACATCCAGTTTCCTGCCTTTTCCTTATAATCCTTACTCACTAGAAATCTGTCTATCCCAGCCTTGAATAAACTTAACCCAGCATCAACAGACCTCTATGGTAAAGAATTCTACAGATTGACTAACCCCTGAGAGAAGAAATTCCTTCTCTCCAAGTCTTTAATGTGCAATTCTTTATTCTGAGATTATACCCTCTTGTCCGAGACTCTCCTACAAGAGGCAACAACTTTTCTGCATCTACCCTGTCACATTCTCTAAGAATCTTGTATAGTTCAATAAAGCCACCTCTCATTCCTCTAAATTCCAATAAATACATGTCCAACCTTCTCAACTGCATCTCATAACACAATCCTTCCACAGTTCAAAGCCTTCAACATTTCTGTAGTCTGACTTTACTGCTCCTCAACAAACTTTAAGCTTCAATACAGCTTGTCGCACACTTTCTCCAGCATCAGAGTTGCCACTATTATTTACTCAGGTAAAAACAAGGACTGCAGATGCTGGAAACCAGAGTCTTGATTAGAGTGGTGTTGGAAAAGCATAGCAGGTCAGGCAGCATCCGAAGACGGAGTTATTTACTCAGTCTTTTTACTCAGTTCTGTCTTCCAATTCTGTCTTATATCTCCTTTTATTTGCAGAGCTGCTTTGAATGGAAAATTCATAGCCATTCTGATTCTCCGTGCATTTCAAACTTGTAGACTGCAGTTTTAGTTCTACCTTGCTGTGTGTTTTTTTTGAGAAGCTGACTCTGTTACAGCTTTGAACATTCACTCAATCTCAGCTTTATATTTCTGATACCGTTTCAGATAATTTGTTTAATGACTGCCACAAACTGAAGTGAAAACACCTGCGTGTAAAAGCTGAGGTCATGTGACTATGGAAAGTCCGTCAATGCATTTCCCCAAATGATTGAGTTCACAAATTAGATCAATGTGATATACAACCAAACATGCAGTGTGTGCTCAATAACCTTTATGGTATACATACCGTACACACCATAAGTGTTTCTATAATTCCAAATAAGAGATCCATTAAAACATAGAACATAGAACAATACAGCACAGAACAGGCCCTTCGGCCCATGATGTTGTCCCGAACATTTGTCCGAGCTTAAGCATCTATCCATGTACCTATCCAATTGCCGCTTAAAGGTCACCAATGATTCTGACTCTGCCACTCCCACAGGCAGCGTATTCCATGCCCCCACCACTCTCTGGGTAAAGAACCTATCCCTGACATCTCCCCTATACCTTCCACCCTTCACCTTAAATTTATGTCCCCCGGGTACACTCTGTTGTACCCGGGGGAAAATGTCTCAGACTGTCTACTCTATCTATTCCCCCGATCATCTTATAAACCTCTATCAACTCATCCCTCATCCTTCGCCGTTCCAATGAGAAAAGGCCTAGCACTCTCAACCTATCCTCGTACGACCTATTCTCCATTCCAGGCAACATCCTGGTAAATCTCCTCTGCACCCTCTCCAAAGCTTCCACATCTTTCCTAAAATGAGGCGAACAGAACTGCACACAGTACTCCAAATGTGACCTTACCAAGGTCCTGTACAGCTGCAACATCACCTCACGACTCTTGAATTCAATCCCTCTGCTAATGAACGCTAATACACCATAGGCCTTCTTACAAGCTCTATCCACCTGAGTGGCAACTTACGAAGATCTATGAACATAGACCCCAAGATCCCTCTGCTCCTTCACCTTAATAAGAACCCTACCGTTAACCCTGTATTCTGCACTCTTATTTGTCCTTCTAAAATGGACAACCTCACACTTGACAGGGTTGAACTCCATCTGCCACTCCTCAGCCCAGCTCTGCATCATATCTAAGTCCCTTTGCAGCTGACAACAGCCCTCCTCACTATCCACAACTCCACCAATCTTTGTATCGTCTGCAAATTTACTGACCCACCCTTCGACTCCCTCTTCCAAGTCATTAATAAACATTACAAACAGCAGAGGACCCAGAACTGATCCCTGCAGAACTCCACTTGTAACTGGGCTCCAGGCTGAATATTTACCATCTACCACCAATCTCTGACTTCGACCGGTTAGCCAGTTCTCTATCCAACTGGCCAAACTTCCCACTATCCCATGCCTCCTGACTTTCCACATAAGCCTACCATGGGGAACCTTATCAAATGCCTTACCAAAATCCATGTACACTACATCCACTGCTCTACACTCATCCACATGCTTGGTCACCTCCTCAAAGAATTCAATAAGACTTGTAAGGCAAGACCTACCCCTCACAAATCCGTGCTGGCTGTCCCTAATCAAGCAGTGTCTTTCCAGATACTCAAATCCTATCCCTCCGTACCCTTTCCATTACTTTGCCTACCACCGAAGTAAGACTAACTGGCCTGTAATTTCCGGGGTTATCCCTATTCCCTTTTTTGAACAGGGGCACAACATTCGCCACTCTCCAGTCCCCTGGTACCACCCCCGTTGACAGTGAAGACAAAAAGATCATTGCCAATGGCTCTGCAATTTCCTCTCTTGCTTCCCACATAATCCTAGGATATATCCCGTCAGGCCCAGGGGACTTGTCTATCCTCAAGTTTTTCAAAATGCCCAACACATCTTCCTTCCTAACAAGTATTTCCTCTAGCTTACCAGTCCGTTTCATACTCTCCTCTTCAACAATATGGTCCCTCTCATTTGTAAATACTGAAGAAAAGTACTCATTCAAGACCTCTCCTATCTCTTCCGACTCAATACACAATCCCACTACTGTCCTTGATCGGACCTACCCTCGTTCTCGTCATTCTCATGTTTCTCACATACGCATAAAAGGCCTTGGGGTTATCCTTGATCCTACCCGCCAAAGATTTTTCATGCCCTTTCTTAGCTCTCCTAATCCCTTCCTTCAACTCCCTCCTGGCTATCCTGTATCCCTCCAACGCTCTGTCTGAACCTTGTTTCCTCAACCTTATGTAAGCCTCCTTCTTCCTCCTTACAAGGCATTCAACCTCCCTCGTCAACTAAGGTTCGCTCACACGACCATCTCTTTCCTGCCTGACAGGTACATACATATCAAGGACACGTCGTATGTGTTCCTTGAAAAAGTTCTACATTTCAACGACATCCTTCCCTGACAGCCTATGCTCCCAACTTATGCTCCTCAGATCTTGTCTTGCAGCATCGTATTTACCCTTCTCCCAATTGTAAAACCTACCCTGTTGCACGCACCTATCTCTCTCCATAACCAAGGTGAAAGTCACAGAATTGTGGTCACCATCACCAAAATGCTTACCCACTAACAAGCCCATCACTTGTCCTGGTTCGTTACCAAGTACCAAATCCAATATGGCCTCCCCTCTGGTCGGACAATCTACATACTGAGTTAGAAAAGCTTCCTAGACACAATGCACAAACACCGCCCCGTCCAATCTACTTGATCTAAAGAGCTTCCAATCAATATTCGGGAAGTTGAAATTGCCCATGACTACTACCCTGTGGCTTCTGCACCTTTCCAAAATCTGTTTCCCAATCTGTTTCTCCACATCTCTGCTGCTGTTGGGGGGCCCTTCTGAACCTCAGAGCTGGACCTCGTGCCAGAGACCCGGTCACTGCAGCTTACCCTTGCTAGGCCATACCCCCTCAACAGTATCCAAAGCGGTATACTTATTGTTGAGGGGAACGACCACAGGGGATCCCTGCACTGCCTGCTTCCTCCCCTTCCCACCTCTAACTGTTACCCAACAAGGTGACTGCTCCTTTCCTATTTCTGACTTCAGCCCATACTACCTCCAAAGGCAGATCCCACTCGAACTGCCTTTCTGCAGCCATTATACCATTTCTAATTAGCAACGCCACCCCCCCTTTTTTACCACCCTCCCTAATCTTACTGAAACATCTGTAACCAGGAACCTCCAACAACTATTCCTGTCCCTCTTCTATCCACGTTTCTGTGATGGCCACAACATCGTAGTCCCAAGAACCGATCCACGCCTTAAGTTCACCAGGATATTGGTGCCCTTCTGGTTCAGGTGCAACCCGTCCTGCTTGTACAGGTCCTACCTTCCCCAGAATGCAGTCCAATTGTCCAAATACCTGAAGCCCTCCCTCCTACACCATCCTTGCAGCCACGTGTTCAACTGCACTCTCTCCCTATTCCTTGCCTTACTGTCACGTGGCACCGGCAACAACTCAGAGATGATGACTCTGTCCGTCCTAGCTTTTAGCTTCCAGCCTAACTCCCTGAGCTCCTGAATGTCCTCCCCACCCCTCTTCCTACCTATGTCGTTGGTGCCAATGTGCACCCTCCCCCTTAAGGATTCTGAAGACACGGTCCAAGATGTCATGGACCCTGGCATCCGGGAGGCAACAAACCATCCAAGAGTCTCGCCCATGTCCACAGAACCGCCTGTCTGTCCCTCTAACTATAGTCTCCTATAACTAGCGCTCTCCTCCTCTCCCCCTTTCCCTTCTGAGCCTCAGAGCTGGACCTCGTGCCAGAGACCTGGTCACTGCAGCTTACCCTTGCTAGGCCATACCTCCCCAACAGTATCCAAAGCGGTATACTTATTGTTGAGGGGAACGACCACAGGGGATCCCTGCACTGCCTGCTTCCTCCCCTTCCCACCTCTAACTGTTACCCAGCTATCTCTGTTCGCTGGCGTAACTATGTCCCTGTAGCTTCTATCTATCACCCTCTCAGCCTCTCGAATAATTCTCAGTTCATCCAACTCCAGCTCCAGTTCCCTAACGCGGTCTGTGAGGAGTTTGAGCTGGCCGCTCTTCCTGCAGATGAAGTCGGCAGGAGCATCGGTGGTCACCCCTACCTCAAACATCCTGCAGGAGGAACATTCCACTGCCTGCGCTGCCATAACTCTACACTTAGTCTCCAAAACAAGAACACTAAGTAGTTTACCTGTTCAACCGACTGAGTCCTTTTCCACTCAAATAACAATCGCTTACCTTCCCAACCAGCTCTGCGCTCCGACTTCACTTCCGCCTAGCTCCCGCCGCTCTCTGCTGCAAAAAGATTTAGATTTATAATCTAAAATACAGATTTTGTAAAAGTTATTAATAGTTGACATCTGGCACATTTTCACTAACATGAGGTAGGCAGTGATGTGAGCTCATGATTAGTTCATTTTGTAGTGGGATTTTGCAAAGTCATTGAGCCGTAGAAAGTTTAAGTCTTAAGAAGCAATTTCTGGTGTTTTCAAAGCTTTTGAATATTGATTAGCAAGTCACTAAACCTCTTGCTAGACATGCAGGGAACAGTAGTTATTGCAACACAATTAACATTTTGCATTCAATGCATATGTTAACCTTACTCCTGTTAAAGCTTCATCAGTTGTTCCTCATTTTGGAAGGGCTTTCTACTTTTTTCTTTTATTTATCAATGAAGTCTACATTAAAGGTCCAGATGTTCAAATCAAAGTTAAATTTCTCTCACTTGTGTCAGTCTACCACAGGATTTGTGATCCTGATGTGATCTTGCCGTTATTTCATTGTTCAATTCTGTCATTATCAGGTGTTTGAGTTATTTACAGGGACTAATTCAAAGTGTGCATTAAAAAGGCAAAATATACAGCCAGACTTCTGTCAACATCTCAGTTTGGCCTTAATTTAAAGTGACAGCCCTACTTAATCTGAGTTCAGTACCTGTTCATGTTTATGATTTTTTTAAATTTATCTTGATCTATAATTTTGTCCCCTGTTTCCAATCATCATGCTTTTCTACAGAAGCTGGATTCACAATGAGTAATACTGAAACGACTGAAAACCGGTATGGAGCAATTTAAAAACAGAAAGAATGACTCAAAGAGCTTTAAACAAAGGTGGCATTGCTTTCTTAACCTATGATGAATGCTTCCCTTAATGCACTTAATTCAGTTTCATCTGTCACAGGTCAGGCACTTCCACCTTCCTTTGTAATCTGATTGCAAAGCTACTTGATTTTATATATTGTCTCCTTCCATTATCCTGGATGTTACTGAATGACTTAGATGACACTTATTCTTTTCCCAATTTAATTAATATCCCACTGCACTTTGATCAAATTGTGTTGTATAACTTATTCTGTCTTCAGCGGTATTGGATAATATACAATCTACCCCATTATTTTTCCAACTATTATTCCTGCACAAATCTCTAATTGATAATGATATTTGAAGAAAGATAGATGGGCTTGAATCAGTACAGAAGCAGTACCGAGATAATGTATGACACACTGTAGATGTTGAACTGTACATGATTAACTTTTATACAGTGACTAAAACACTAGCTGTCTTTGTAGTTGCTTCTCGATATTTCTCCCACCATCCAATCCTTTGCTTCCTTTCTGCTTGGTTTCTTCTTTTTTTATCTCATTGTTGTATACACTCTCCTAGTCTGTGTGCCCAATAAGTGAATCAAACTGGTGTCATAAGCCTGTGAAGTAGTGATTTCACCTGTAAACAACCTGCCTGATTTTAAACTGCTTTTCTGAGCAAACAGAGCCAGCAGCCAGCTGAATCAATTTTTTTTTCAAGTATGCAGATTATGCTCCAAATTTACCAATGATCCTCAAACACTACTTTAACTCTGACCTTAGCAGGATGCTGCACATGACTCACACAGTTCTCATTGTTTCTGCATTGATGGTATTGCCAGATCCTACAGTTTACCTGTTACACATTTTTAATTGATAGATAAACAGAAATGATTGACCCATTAGGGATGATTGCCAAGCCAGGACCAAAAGTGATTTAAATATTTAAAAGGGAACACCTAATGAAAAACATTGGGCATCAGATGTCCTTCATTTACAAAACTGTTGAGATTTGGCTCAGTATCTGAGGCACGTGGTTTATATGAGATCATTTATATGAGCAAATAAGGTAGTTTATATTTCAACAAAATACCATCTATTGAACTTAATGATGCCAAGAGACAAGCCACAGGTTGTGGCAAATGAGTTTTGAACATAAGCCAGGATTTTATTGGCTTTTTGTGCACGAGTCCACCATTGATAGCTGGAAGTTAGATAGAATCTCCGGGATGTAGAAACAGGCCATTTGGCCCAAGTCCACACCGTCCCTCTGAAGGGCAACCCACCCAGACTCACCCCCTCTTCCCTTTCCATGTACCCTTGGATTTCCCATGGCAAAACCATCTAGCCTGCACATCCCTGGACACTATGGTTCATTTTGCGTGGCCAATCCACCTAACTTGCACATCTTTGGACTGTGGGAGGAAATGGAAGTACCTGGAGAAAACCCATGCAGACATGGGGAGAACATGCAAACACCACACAGACTGAACTCGAAGCCAGGTCCCTGGCACTGTGAGGCAGCAGTGCTAACCACTGAGCCAATGTGCCATGCAATTCTTCCCTCCTAATGGTGATTGGACTGCAGGCCAGTCAGACAGACATTAGTAAGCTGGCATGAGAGCGATGAATCACAGAATTGTTACAGTGCAGAAGGAGGCCATTTGGCCTCATCATGCCTACAGGGACTTGCTAACAAGGAAGTAACAGAGGGGTCACCTAATTTCCAGTCACAGCCTATGCTGGAAGTTTTATAATCGTAGAATCCCTACAGTGTGGGAGCAGGCCATTTGGCCCATTGATTCCACATCAACCCTCCAAAGAGCATCCCACCCAGAAATATTCCTCCACCCTATCCCTGCAACCCTCCTTGTACAATGGCTAATCCACCTAACCTTTTGACTATGTGAGGAAACCGGAGCACCCAGAGGAAACCCATGCAGATGCGAGGACAATGTGCAAACACCATACAGACAGTCACCCGAGGGCAGAATTGAACCCAGGTCCCTAGTGCTGTGAGGTAGCAGTGCTAACCACTGAGCCACTGTGCCAGCACCAGCCTAAATGTGCGAAACTAAATGCACCAAATTATTCCAAAACGTCCATGAGTACAATGTAAGTATATTCACTGTGTGCTGTGATATATTCTCATCTCTGTCTCTGCTAATGTAAGTTTTAGAGCATTTCACATATGCTATGTCTAATGTGTAGCAATATTTTTATTTTATAGCACAGTGGAAAAATTGCATGAGTTCCTCATTAATGACTTCAATAAACAAACTTGTCTTTTTATTGCTCCAACTTTTTGTTTATTGATCTTCTTCATGAGTATTAGCAACTCCCAGAATTATACTAAATTATCCAATGATCTGTGAATAGTTTTCACCTTGAGGCAAAATTATGAATACAGATCATTGTCAAACTCTGATTTCCACAAAATGTGCACAGCTCTCAATTTTAATTTGCTGTAATTATTTTTCTCTCTGCTTTGTCTCTGAGCTTAATTAACTGCTTCCCAACTTTAATTTTCACAACTTCCAAAATTCTCATCAAGTTATACGTGTTTCCACAGAGCATCCACTGCCAATATGTCACTTTTTCTCATTTACCTGATTCCATCTGGTTGGTTTACCTTATCAGGTGGTTTGTTTTGTTTCAACGTGCTACTTCAGCTGTCATTCAAGGTTGATTCACTTTGATATTATGGACAAATTAACTTCCTTATCTATTTAAGATTTGCTTCAGAGGTTTCCATATTTTCTTTTCCAAGTGGCCTGGTATTGCAGAATCTCACCTGTGTATCACTATCCCTTCCTACTGGAGCTTAAAAGGGAAGAGCATCTGACAGCATATGCTGAAGTTGTCCCATCCAGCTAGGTATGTCAGGTTCTCTCCTTCCACATAGTCTCACATTCTCAAAATAGTGAAGTAACTTCCATTGTAGTCCGAGAGCATCCCGACCCGTGTTCAGGTAACTGTGGCCTGATTTGCACTCAGGTAGGAAGCCTCTGCAGACCTTTAAAAATGGTGTGGCAGGATGCAGTTGCAGAAGTCCCATTCCCATTTCCATCAGAATCAATATTTTATGGAATGGGAAGGTGGCAAGATGTTATTTTCACAATTGGGAAAACCTGAAGTTAGCTAAGCCATTTTAAATTATTCTCTATCTCCAGCAACCGACTCAACACAAACATCTATTTCAAACCCACTATCTCCCACAGCTACCTGGACTACACCTCCTCTCACAACCCCCCACCCCACCCCCACCCCCGGTAAAAATGCTATCCCTTACTTCCAATTCCTCCGCTTCTGCCGTATCTGCTCACAAGAGGAGCAATTCCACTCCAAGACAGCCCAGATAGCATCCTATTTCAAAGACCGCAATTTCCTCTTCCATGTGGTCAACAATGCCTTCCAGCGCATCTCCTCCACTTCCCACACCTCCACCCTTGAACCCAACAAGGATAGAGCCCCCTTGTCTTCACCTTCCCCCCCACCAACCTCCAGATACAGTGCATTATCCTCTGCCATTTCCACCACCTCAAGTCCAATGCCAGCACTAGAGATACATTTCCACAGAGACCGTTCCCTCTGTGACTCCCACGTTAGCTCTACGCAACCTCCCCACCCCACCAACTCACCCTCCACACCAGGCAGCTTCCCTTGCTGCCACAAGATGCGTAAAACCTGAACCCACATTTCCCCCCTCACCTCTGTCCAAGGCCTCAAAGGATTTTTTTCTCATCCAGCAGAGATTTCCTGCACATCCACCCACCTCATCCACTGTGTCTGTTGCTCTTGAAGTGGTCACCAGGGAGACTGGACGCCAACTCGTGGAGTGTTTCAGTGAACATCTCCAGGACACATGCACTAAACAACCCCACAGCCCTTTGGCTGACCACTTCAATTCTCCCTCCCACTGGACCAAGGACATGCAAGTCATCCTCCATCACCAAATCCTAGCCACCCAACAACTGAAGGAAGAACGTTTTATTTTTCGCCTTGGAGCCCTTCAACCACACGGCATCAACATCAACTTCACTAGTTTCCAAATCTCCCTTCCCCACACTTTATCCCAGATCCAATCTTCTAACTTGGCACCAACCTCTTGACCTATCCTACTTGTCTATCTTCCTTCCCACCTTTCCACTCCACACTTCCCACTGCACAATCACCCTCCACCTGCATCTACCTATTGTCTTTCCATCTACCTTTAGCCCAGCTCCACCCTCCTATTATCTCGCAGACCCCTTCCACAGCCACCCACTCCCCCCTCTTCCCGCCATTCCTGATGAAGGACTTATGCCCGAAACATCGACTTTCCTGCTCCTCGGATGCTGCCTGACCGTTTTTTTTTCCCAGTGCCACACTTTTCAACTCTGACACTTTGACATCTGCAGCCTTCACGTTTTCCATTTTAAATTACTATTGAGTTTAAACAGATCTCCTTTTTGTCTTTCAAAATGTCCTAAACCCAGATTGTTGTCATCACAAATTGAAGGAATAGATAAGCTTTTGAATGGGGGATAATGCCTGATTAAGTGTGGATATGTAATCTAAAAAACAATTTTTGCTTTTTCAATTTGAAGAATTTAAAGACCCCTCATTTACTTGTCTACTTTGTTTGACAGACAATCTGATGTAGGTTGGGGAAAAAAAACACGTGATTGACTGTTCCGCCGTATCGTTATTTATTTTTCAAGAGTGGTTAATTTATATGAATGCTTAGGTACATTCATATTAATATCACATTCATAAGGTACAAGTGCACAAATCTCAGCAAGGAGTTATGAGTGTGAATGCTAGTTTAAAGAGGCTTTTAAAGGATCATTTGAGTTTAATGTGGCTAATGAATGAAAATGTTTTCACAACTTGAGATTCGAAAACTTTGTGTAGATTTTATATGTGCGAGAGTCTTTCATGAGAAACTATGTCTCCGTGAAAGCTGTCCGAGAATATCAAGAGAGAATTTTTGGTCATCAACATGTTTCCTAAAGTTTGCCCGTGGTGAATACTCCATGACATGAATGCCTGCTATGGAGGGTTGCCTAGTGAGGAAAGATCAGAATGGCCAGGCTTGTATCCAGTAGCATTTAGAAGAGACAGGTCACTTGACAGAAGTAATTAGGATCATGATGGGTCTCATCAGACATGTATATGGAAAGGGTGTTTCCTCTTAAGGGAGAAATTAGAATTCGAGGTCACCCTTTAAAACAGATGTGTTCTCTCAGAGGGTTGTGAGTCTTCACAACTCTCTTCTTGAAAAGGTGCTGGATGTGGAAAGAGGGTTGGGCAGGAATGTGGATTGGAGGTTGCAATCAGATCAGCAATAATCTGATTGAAAAGTCAAGCAGACCCGAGGGGCTGCTCCCAACATGTATTGTTGTATGTGCTACTGAAGTGTCATTGGCTGAGAGGCAGTAGGTGGAGGGTGTTCATTGGCATGGAGGTGCCATCGGAAATACAAGGGACATGGGGATTAGTGGGGCACAAATTGACATAGAGATGACACGGGTACATGAATGAGGTGATGAGTTTCTGAGAGTTAAGAGCCAGAGGCCATTACAGCTTATAAAATAACTAAAGTGAAGACCCAGAGAACCAAGGCAGGCAGCAAGCAGAAAAGTGGAGCTGAGGTCAAGATGAGATCAACCATGATCCTATTAATGGCAGAGTAGACTTGAGGGGCTGAATTGTTTACCCTGATCCATGTTGTTATGTTCTTATAACTAAATTTGCTGTAGTTATGATGTTGCCTTTTCCTCCACTGCCCAGCTTGCTTTTACTCTCACCTTGCTAGGGCTGCCACTAAGGAGCTAGAGACTAATTTCACAGAAATTGCCTCAAGCAACCAAAGAGAAAATGCACTGAGCTGGAAAAAATTGAGTGTCTTATTTTTTCTTCTTCGAACATTTTCATTTGTTTAAGACAAAAGTGTTGAAGGCAACATTATGTTCCTAGAAAATAGTAACAGTGGACAAGTCAAATCTCAGAGTGAAACCTTGTTTAATAGACAATTAAATAATTTTATAACTTGATGACGATGGTGGCCAATCACTGAACATATTTCCATGAGGTTGTCAACATACTTTTCTTTAGTACACATGTTGTCATTTTAAAAGAAGGGAAGGAGAGGAAAGCAAAGGGTAACACAATTTTGATTGATACCATAAATAACAAAATTAAAGATCCAATTCCTTTACTCCAGAAATATCCTTTAGAGACACTCAACCTATGACGATCACTTCCATTCTTCACTTTAAAATTTATTACTCATAAGGTTGTAGTTATTTCCTTTCAGAAACTTTCCACACATTCACCAGATGAGCTTATCTATGTATCTCCCAGGAAGACACTGATGTAGGCTAACTTATTTTCACTTCTTATTAAACTCTCGGAAAATCACAGCTTTTTGTTTCCCCAGCCCTGTCAAACTGGACAGCTAAAACACAGATTGTGTATTTCTAGCACTGATGACCTGGAAAGTGTCAAAGCTGAAACGACCCATCTGTTGCCATGGCTCTTTTCTTAGAAACCAAACCCTGGCCTTCTTTCTGTGGGTTGTAAAGGCTTAACTTGCTGAATTTTTAATTCAGAGCAAATTTTTAAATGCATTACTTGATACTCACTGGTCAAGCTCTAAGCTGTGGTTTAATCACAAGGAAAAGTGTGTTTATGGCTTAACATATAGCTATGCAAATGAGTTCTCGGCATTGTCACTCCAAATAGCCATTTCCCTTAATTCTTCTCATAATTCATTCTCCGTGTTCACTCTTTTGAGACATTTTATGATGCCAAAGTGTTACATAGAAATAGGTCTTTGCTCTTTTTCACACTGGGCATCATATAGTCACAGAATAATTGGCTGAAGTGTTATATTTAAATAGGTATTCTGAATCTCTGTGCTAAGATCAAAAGCCAAACATTCTTGAAGGGAAACCCAAGTTTAATGTTATCAGCATTTCTGCATTCATTTCTTAAACCACTGCACAATCTTTTTTTTTAATTTAGTCATGAAATGTAGGTGTTAAGGTGTTACAAATTTCCTAGTTGCCCTTGAAAAAGTGGTTGTGCGTTGCCTTTTTGAATCACTACATTTCATGTATTGTCGGTAGACCCACAATGCCAATTTGGTGATATAAACTGAGAAATGGTTCCATAACTTTCTGAACA
The DNA here is from genome assembly GCF_047496795.1 of Chiloscyllium punctatum. Taxonomy (NCBI): domain Eukaryota; kingdom Metazoa; phylum Chordata; class Chondrichthyes; order Orectolobiformes; family Hemiscylliidae; genus Chiloscyllium; species Chiloscyllium punctatum. The sequence continues at coordinate 131,138,799 of NC_092739.1, read as the reverse complement.
TTTCACAAATTGGCTTCTCTTGTAATTTAGCTTAAGTTGTACGCTTTCATCAAAACGCTGTTGTGAACTCACTGATCAAAATAACTTTCCCAATGTAGTTTTTGAAAAACAAGGCATCCTCACAGAACTAAACTCCAAAACTCATTTACATTTCAGCTTTAGAATCCAAAGTCCCTGAAGAAGAATCCTCATCACAATAGAAGAAATGTCCATGTGATTGGATGGCAAGCTTGGGTGGAGGGATAGTGATGTAGGAGTCATAAGGGATGTGACCTGCAGGAATAGAGTTGTGACTCCAACTAGAGTTGTAGCCCTACCCCCCTCGCAGTCTGATAAAGTACCATATACCCTGCAGGAAGTGAGTGGGAGCAGGTGGTTGATAGTAAAATGAAACCTTTTGAAATCCTGAAGTTGGAACTGAGTGACTGTCCCTATTGTACAGACTGCTTGGAAAGCAAAGGTCAAGTGTGAAAATAAATAGCACCAATGCATTTCAAGGACTGTCTACAGTTTTTCACAGCACTGAAACGCCAGGTATCATGCTAATGGAACCACAGGATCTGTGAAACACATCCTTTAAAAGTCTGAACGTCAGTTTCCTTTAAAATATGAAGCCTTTTCTGCAAGCAAAGTAAAACTAGCTGCATTGGAAATATCTACTCAGCTTGCAAAATACCTGTAACCAGACAGAGGCATTTGGAACGCATTGCCAGCAGAGGTGGTAGAGGTAGGCATGGTAGATTCATTTAAAATGTGTCTGGATAAATGCATGAGTAGGTGGGGAATAGAGGGATACAGATGCTTAGGAATTGATCAACAGGTTTAAACAGTACATTTGGATTGCCTCAGGCTTGGAGGGCAAAAGGGCCTGTTCCTGGGCTGTAAATTTTCTTTGTTCAATCTGAAATCCTCAGTCAAGTGAAACAGAGTGAATTTTTAAATGTATTACTTGATACTCACAGGTCAAGCTTGAGCTATGTTTTTTTCAAAGAAAAGTGTGTTTATGGCTTAACATATAGTTTTGAGAACGACTTCTCTGCATTCTCACTCCAATGAGGTGATGTAAACTGAGAAATGATTCCATTTGCATCAATATTCCAGTATCCTAATCCTGGTTCTTGGATCAAAGGAGCTATGTGAGACAGGGAGTAAGTGTCAATGAACTGTTTTATAGTGGAGTTCAAGCCCTGTCTTCTCTTCACCCAAAGTTCATGCATACTATGAAGTAGCAAGTTTTAGTTAGATGTCAGCACTGGAAATGCAGGTAAAATTTTCCTTCTCGTTTGTCAATGCAGTTGGTTTCTATTTCCCTCCTGACAATAGTTAACTAATTACAGTTTAACAGTTTCCCAGCCTTACAGCTAAATCCTGTCACCATGCTGCCTGTCTCATGTCAAATATTACATTGGCTAGAATTTCCATTAACAACATCACCTAAGACTAAAGCCAGCCCAGACAGCATAAAGTTCTGCATACACTCCACCTCTGTCATTGCTGATCTTTGCTGGCTCCCCATCACCCTGTGTCTCAATCTCTGTCATTATTGTGGATTCTTCTTGCCTCTGCAACCTTGTCCAGTCTTCCATTTTTTTTCATGTAGTCTTTACTCTTCTATCTTCTCTTCCACTTCCTAATGGGAGACACCATCTCCAGCCATGCAACTCTCAGACTCAGGAATTTCCTTTCTACACTTCTATCCTTCAGTTTCTTGAAACTTATATCTCCCTAAATAAGCTGTGAGCTATTTCCCTTAATTCTTCTCATAATTCACAATCAGTGTTCACTCTTTTGAGACATTTTATGATGCCAAAGTGTTACATAGAAATAGGTCTTTACTGTTTAACATACTAGACACCATATAGTGACAGAATAATTGGCTGAAGTGTTATACTTAAATAGGTATTCTGAATCTTTACGATAAGATCAAAAGACATATATTCTTGAAGTGAAACCCAAGTTCAATATCATTAACATTTCTGCATTCATTTCCTAAACCACTGCACATTCTATTTTTAAAAAATCTAGTCATGAAATGTAGGTGTTGAGGTGTTACAAATTCCCTAGTTGTCTTTGAAAACGTGGTTGTGCATTGTCTTTTTGAATTGCTACATTCCATGTATTGTCAATAGACCCACAATGCCATGAGGAAGGGGGCTCCATGATTTTGACCCAGCAACGCTGAATGAACCGTTGTTTCCAAGTATATATTTCTGAGTCAGGATGTTGAGTGACTTGTATGGAAACTTGCAGGTGATGTAGGACCTTGTGGAGGATCTTTGTCCTCCTAGATGCTAAACGTTCATTGGTTTGGAAGATGCTGTCCTAGGAGCCTTGGTGAATTTCTGCAGTGCAATGTGTAAATAGTATGTACTGCTCCTGCTGAGAGTTGGTGGTGGAAGGAGTGAATATTTGTGAATATGATGCCAATCAAGCAGGCTGCTTTATCCTAATGGTGTCAACCTTCTTGAGTGTTGATGGGGCTGCACTCATCCAAGCCAGTGGGGAGTATTCCATCACAGTCCTGACTTGTGCATTGCAGATGGTTGACTGGAGTTGGGGAGTTGGGAGGTGAATTGCTCACTGCGAGATTCCTAACCTAAAAGATGAGTTTCCATCCAGACCCACATCCCACAAGAGAATAAAAAAAACTGAGTGTGCAATAAAGCAGCATTGCATAGGTGTAAAATGGCAAGATTAAGAATAACCTTTTGTTCCAGCTTCCAGATGGATCCTTCTGAAAAGTATTTGCTCAAGTTGGAGATGATGTCATCTGTGTTGATTAATCAGCCATCATGTTTGTACATTTGTTGATATGTGATTGCTTCACTTCAAAAGAAGCACTTGGGCAGTAAATGAAACTGAGTGCTTAATTGATTTAATTGAAACACTCTGTGAGAATGCCCCAGCATTTATAATATGCTGCCCTCTCAAGAGACTGTGAGTAATGAATCAAGGGACTGACTTGATTTTAATTTAAGACTGGATTGGGGCCTGGTAACCATTTCATTCAACATCAGGCAGCCTGAAATGAACACACTGCTTGCAAAACATCTCTCATTTGCTGTTATCTCTTGTCTTCTTCACAAGTGACTAATATCTAAGTGAAGCAGCCTCTTTACTGTAACCCCAGCCTTGTAAACGTGACACACTCTCGAAGCCCCGGCTCAGCACTCTACATCCCTAGTTGCTTACTGTTTTCCACAAGGACTGATGGCTTTGAAACTGCCCTCTCTTTGAAGGCAAATTGTGATGAGGTTTTGAAAGTGTTTTTACTACTGGTTTTTCTTCACGAATTACTTTGTAGTGGTGTAATTTGCAGACAATTGTGGACGTTCTTATCGATGTACAGCACAGAAACGGACCCTTCGGTCCAACTCGTCCATACCGACCAGATATTGTAACCTAATCTAGTCCCATTTACCAGCCACTTGGCCCATATCTGTCTAACCCTTCCTATTCATATACCCATCCAGCAGTGGCAATTGTACCAGCCTCCACCACTTCCTCTGGCAGCCTATTCCATACATGCACATCCTCTGCGTGAAAATGTTGCCCTTTACATCCCTAAAGCTATGCCCTCTAATTCTGGATTCCCCCATCCCAGGAAAAAGACCTTGTCTATTTATCCTATCCATGCCCCTCATAATTTTGTAAACCTCTATAAGGTTACCCCCTCAGCCTCCGACCTCCAGGGAAAACAGTCCCAGCCTATTCAGCCTCTCTCTATAGTTCAAATCCTCCAACCCTGGCAACATCCTTCTAAATTTTTTCTGAACCCTTTCAAGTTTCACAACAGCCTTCCAATGGGAAGGAGACCAGAATTGCATGCAATATTCCAAGCGTAGCCTGACCAATGTCCTGTACAGCCACAACATGACCTGTACTCAATTATCTGACCAATAAAAGAAAGCATACCAAACATCTTCTTAACTATGCTATCTACCTGCGACTCCACTTTCAAGGAGCTATGAACTTACACTCCAAAGTCTCTGTTCAGCAACACTCCCTAGGACCTTACCATTAAGTGTACAAGTCCTGCTAAGATTTGCTTTTCCAAAATGCAGCACCTCACATTTATCTGAATTAAACTCCATCTGCCACTTCTCAGCCCATTGGCCCATCTGGTCCAGATCCTGTTGTAACCTGAGGTAACCTTCTTCGCTGAACACTACACCTCCAATTTTGGTGTCGTCTGCAAACTTACTAACTATACCTCTTATGCTCGCATCCAAATCATTTTTATAAATGACGAAAAGTAGTGGACCCAACACCAATCCTGTAGCATTCCACTGGTCGCAGGCTTCCAAACTGAAGACCTGAATATCCTTGATAATTACTATGCATAATGAAGAAATGTGTATTCTGTTTGGAAACTGCATTTATGTATTTTATAAATTTCTGGCCAAAAATACAGTCAGCCCTGTTTTCTAACATTATTGAACAAAGTTTTTGTCTTCTCCATTGCTATGCATTTAACAACACCTTGGTTTGTTTGCTTACCTGCTTTATGCAGGGATATTAATGTAATCTATTTCTACAATGGTCTGTTTGGAGCTGAATACACTTACAATGAAACAGTATGTTCTTGAGGTTCTTTGACTAATGGAAGGGTTGTGGTTTTGAGATTCATTTCTGAATTGCACAGAACTTTGAGAATTTTATTTGAGTTCTATCAAATTAGATAGAATATACAGTACAGAAACAGATCATTTAGCCCAACGCATCCGTACTGCTAATCTCTTACCTTTTTATTCACCTCACTCAGAGTTGCAACATATCTTCTAATTCCGTCCTTTCTCATGTGCTCATCTAGTTCCATAGCAAGCTAAGCTATTGGCCTCAGCCACTTCAGGGTTGTGAAGTGTTCCACATTTATTCAATCTTCTGAATTAAGACATTTTTCCTCATTTCAAAATCAGATTGATTAGTAGCTATATTGTATATATGGCTCCCATTTTGAATTCCTCCACAAGTGGAAACATTTTCTCTACATCTACCTTTTCCACCCTTTTTACATTTGGAAAAATGTGTTTTGGGTTACTTCTGTCGAGCCAAGTTTACATCTTGAGCCAGTGGGAGAGAAACAGAATCAACATTGAGGCACAAAACAGCCAACTTGAACTTGAGACAGAGATCATAGAGAGGCACGGCAGGTGTCAAACTGTTCAGCATCATGCAGCATGAGATGCCAGATGGTTCAACTCCAGAACTGTTTCTATAAAGACTTGATTTCAACAATTTTGTCATGTTTCCAGTTTGAAGTAAATTCTGCATCTTCAGTGGAAACAAATAACAGTCTATGCCCAAGTGTAATTTGTATCTTGTTTGGGGAAGATCCCTGTAGGTCTGGATAAGAAAGATGCATCAAGGGCCTGTTTGGGAGAATTGAGTACACAGCCTGCCTACAGCCAAAAGAATACTCTAGTGACACCTAATTTACCAGCTAGCATTTGTGCTGGAGTGCTGTGAGGTCAAGCAGTTTCAGCAGACAACAGTGATGTACGAAAATGTTATCACTCCCAAGTCTTTTCTTGCCTGCTTTTGTGTTAGATTGGTTGCAATATTTCATCAGTGAAAAGATCTCTGGAGTTGTTTGCCAGTAAGTCAAGTAAATTGATCATGGTCTATCTGTTTGTTCAGTGAAATGCTTCCTATTAACCTGAGAGCGGACGTTTTGATTGCATTTAGTCTGCCATACGTCATGTCGTTGAGCTGTAAACATAGTGGCAAAAAAGTGCCAATATAGTCACAGGAGCTAGAATTTATGGACTTGGTGAAGTTTTGCTGAGGTGTCTGGGATTTGAACAGCTGGCTAGAGAGACAGCAAGGAACCTGTGCTGCCCCTTCCAGGGAATACTCACAGAATCACATGGAAATCAGATATTAGCAAGGCCACCACCAGGCCTATGCCTGAAATAAGGATCCATGTCATGCCCAATGAGTAGTGCCAGCTATTGTGCTGCACAGTGCCAAGTGGGGATGGAGGGATGGAGGGGGAGTGGCATACTAGTGGAGGAGCATCAGTGAAATCCCAGGATTACATAGGCTTCAGGGCAAGAGTAAGTGTGATTGGAGGGGTAGGAGCTTGGGACAGGGCTGAAGGGGAGGTTAAGGATTCTTGGATTGGGTTTTGGGGATCTGCAGAAAGGTCTAGAAGGGGTCTTCTGATGGAGCCAGCCATTTTCCACTGGAGGTTGTGGACCTCCCGCTCATACCTGCAGGACATGAGGTCAGGTGTCGCAACCAATGGTTGAAGTGATGTGCAATAAATAACACTGGCAGCACAGTTACTGTGGGAGTCGCAGTGGAATGAAGAATGGTACTTACTCAAATCGGTGGGACATGAATTTTGCAGCATCCTCTGCAGGAGCACTCCTGGTCTTCTCCTGCAAGGGACCGCATTCTCCCCTCATAGTGAGTAAGGAGGTGATGTCAGGCACCTCTTTACCCATCTGGGCCCTTTCTGCCCTATTGCAAACTGCCTTATCCTGGAATGAGAGAGAAGGAGGGATTGAATGAGATAAAAATGAGTGGGATGGCTAGTGGTGCTGGCACAGGTGTTCAAAGGTTAGTGAGGCCTTCTGGGAAACTGAGTAGGTAGCACAGAGACCATGCAAATGAGTGGTGTTGGAGATTGGGGTGAAATAAGAGTGAGCAAGGGAGATGCTGAAGGCAATAGTAGTGAGTGTGATAGAGCATTAGCCTTGATGGTAGGGAGTGCAGCAGCAGAGAGAAAGTGAGTGAGAGGGAGCAGGGAAGAGAATGGCACTTACCATGTGAAGCAAAAAATTTCATTGATCTTCTTGCAGCTGCTGGCTTTCCTCCAGAACGTGGAAAGCACACTGACCCAGGTGGCAACCTCTGACTAAGCTGCCAGTGTCTGGAAGTATGGCCTCCTCTGCCAGTCCTCCTGGAAGAGGAAGGCCTTCCCCTGCTCTACCCAACCCACCAGCCTCTGTCACGCAATTGTGGAGCCATTTTCCTCTTCTGCAACCTGCTCTGAATGAACCTCCGTGACCAGGCAGGGCAGCTTCGGGAAGTCAGGGCTCATCTTAGTACACAGCACCTTTTTAAATATAGTGTGAGTGTGAGGAATGCTGAACTTTTGGTGGGTTTCCAGTGAGTGATGACTACTTCCAAGAATGGCTGACAGTAGGAACAGGTGACTGTGAACCCATAGGGTCGGGGGACATCGTTAATGAGACAACTTTGGTATGATGCAATGAAAGATCTCATCAGCTCAGACAAAAATCCCTCAAGAAAACTTGTCCAAGCTGACACTGAGCTAAAAAGTTTAAGGTTCAGTCCATGGTTACAAACATATCAGCCATGCTGTCATTGAATGTTGGAGCAGGGTCAAAGAACCAAACAGATCCTTCATCATATATACATGAGTCGACTCTCCTCGTTCACCCCACTCTTGCTGTACCATCATATCCTTATTCATCCATTATTCTCCAGATAAAATTCCAGCAATACAGAAGTTCAGTTATGAAGAAAGATTGGAGAATTATGGGCTATGGCCCTTGGAGAAGGAAAGGATAATGAGAGTTTTTATTAAAGATATTTACGTTCATGAGGGGTCAGTGCAAAACAGATAAGTTGAAACTGTTCCCATGGCGTGGATAATCAATAACTAGAAGACACTAATTTAAGGTAATTGTTAAAAGAAATACTGGTGACAAGCCAAAAATCCCTTTACTAAAAGTGAGTGATTTGGCCAAAGCAGCCTCAGTTTAGGATTCTGAAGGAAATTAGCTCATTATCTATAGAGAAAATATTTAAGGAACTAGGGGCAAATGCAAGGAAGTGGAACTAAGTGATTGCTCCTTCACGGGACCACACAAACACTACAGGCTGAATGGCCTCCTTTTGTACTGTAACTATTTTACGATTCTGTGGTAACCAGTTTATCATTAAGTCCCCTCAGTTAACTCTGTTGGCTGGTAGCTGCATAATGTTGTTACCTTGTTCAGTCATGTTGTTGTGTTGACATTCATGTTAACAACATTGTCAACTAGTTCTCATGTAATTGTTATACATTCTGTCAAGTTATGCTGCCATTATAATTTGCCATCTGTCTAGCTTCATAGTGTGCTGATAGTGCACAGTTCTATCAAGCGGTTGTGCCATCTAGCTTTGCCATTGTATCCTCTCATCTTTTTTTTTCTTGTTCTGTCACTACTTTTTCTATTTTTTTTGTTACTGACTTAATTTACAGGATCCTGTTACACGGTTCTATTCTCTTCCATGGCCGCCTTTTGTAGATTAGTTCCTCATCTTGCTGTCTTTAGTGTTGAGGATTAGCTCTTTCTCATTTCTCGCTTTGCTTTGTTGATTCATTCCGTGAATTAGTTATTGACCAGCTCTCTATCTTTGGTCATTTCTTTTGTAAACAAACCTCTGGTTCTGGTTCCTGACTTTCATAAAGGCGGGTCAGTCCTATACAACTGAAATAATTGCATTAGTTACGAACTGTTTCACTGGATACCAAAAGAGACGTGCTGATGAGATAAAAGTAAATATAAGATAGATGTGGGAACTTCCACTTTTTTAAAATTCTAAATGAAACGTGTGGATAATTTGCACCAAATTGTGATAAAAAAATGCAGAACCCTGACATTTTAGTAACCAACATGTCTACTTTGTTTTGCAAGCCTTGTAGAAACTGATAACTTTTTAAGCAGACATTTAAATTCCCAGTAATGTGCTTAAAGGAAGAGCATGAAATGATTTCAAGGGTTTTTCAGATGGTAAAGCTTCCTAAGACCAGAAGGAGAAACCATAAGAAATAGGAACAGGAATAGGCTGTTCAGTCCCAAATCCTGCTCCAGTATTCAATAGAATCATTGCTGATCTACATTTTGTCCACATTCCTACCCTTTCCCCATAACCCTTGACTCCTGGACTGATGAAGAATCTATCTATCTCAGTTTTAAATATACAGAAGAACTCTACTCCCACAGCTCTCTAGGGCAAGCAGTTTCAAAGTCTCTGAACCTTCTGAGAGAAGAAATTGCTCCTCATTTCGGTCCTAAATTAAAACCCCTTTATTCTGAAACTGTGCCTTTTGGTCCTAGATTTTCCCATGACTGGAAGGATTTACCCTGTCAAGCCCCTAAAGAATCTGACATGTTTCAGTGAGATTGCCACAGAAAGCTGTGGAGGCCAGGTTATTGAATATGTTTAAGACTGAGATAGATAGGTTCTTGAATATCAAACGTCATGGGGAGGAAGTGGGAGAATGGCTTTAAGAAACTTATCAGCCATGATTGAATGGCACAGCAGACCCAATAGGCTGAATAGCCTAATTTCTGCTCCTATCTCTTATTATAGAGATCACCTCTTATTCTTCTCACCTCCAATGAGTAGAGTCCAAACCTAAATCATAGAATCCCTACAGTGTGGAAGCAGGCCATTTGGCCCAACAAGTCCACACCGACCCTCTGAAGAGTACTCCACCCAGACCTATTGCCCTACCCTAATACTCTACATTTCCCCTGACTAATCACCTAACCTACACATCCCTGAACACTATGGGCAATTTAGCATGCATATCTTTGAATAGTGGGAGGAAACTCACGCAGACACATGGAGAATGTGCAAACATCACACAGACAATCACCCAAGGCTGGGATCAAACCTGGGTTCTTGATGCTGTGAGGCAGCAGTCTTAACCACTGAGTCACCATGCCACCCCAATGCTTGGGTCCTCCCTGGCAGGGAATTGAACCCTGGTCTCCTGCGTGGTAGACGGAGACACTAACCACTATACTACCAAACCTGTTTAACCTTTGCTCCTAAGATATAAGGTAAGGCGGCATGGTGGCTCAGTGGTTAGCAATGCTGCCTCACAGTGCTAGGGATGCAAGTTCAATTCCAACCTTTAGCAACTGTCTGTGTGGACTTTGCACATTCTTCCTGTGTTTGTGTGGGTTTCCTCTCGACAGTCCGAAGATGTGAAGGGTAGGTGAATTGGCCATGCTACATTGTCCCATAGTGTTCAGGGATGTGTAGGCCAGGTGCATTAGTTAGTGGAAGTCTACAGTAATCAATGCCAGGGTGGGTTACTCTTTGGAGGGTCGGTATGACTTGTTCGGCCAAATGGCCTGTTTCCCCACCAGAGGAATTCTAATTTACAAAATACCCTCCATACCAGGGATCACCCTTGTGAACCTTCTCTGAAGTGCATACAATGAAATGATGTTTTTCCTCAAATAAGGGGACCAAGACTGCTTACAGTACTCCAGATGTTGACTCACCAATAGTTTCCATAGTTGCAGCCTGACTGTCCTGACTCTTTTACTCCAAGCCCCTTGAAATAAGGACTAACATGCCATTAGCCTTCCTGATTACCCACGACACGTGTGCTAGCTTTCTGTCATTTGTGGACAAGTACCACCTAGTGCCATTGTGTGGCAGCATTCTGCAATTTCCTTCTATTTAAATAATATGTTGTACTTTTCTTCTCTTCCAAAATAAATAACTTCGCATTTTCCCAGATTATAGGCCATTTGTCAACCTTTTGCACAGTTACTTAACATATCAATACCTCTTTGTAAACTGCTTGTACCTCTCTCACAACATGCCTTTGCACACAACACAAAAATTAGGGGAAAGTTGACGACAGTACAGTGGATTCAGTGGTTTCAATGTCAGCTTTCTGCAGTGGTGGAGAATGTGGGGCCCGTCTTTTCCTTGAATATGGACTTTGACTTATTTTTTAATATATGTAATTAATATATATTAATATAGGTACCAGAGTAGGACAACTTAAATACTTTTCACTGCATTTTGTATAAAAATACAAGTGACAATAAATTACTATTCTATTCGAAAGAAGCTCTTATTGTCAGTTTTTATATTTCCCACGAGGTAACCCTCATAGTTTATTTTCTGTCTTTGAACATAGAACATAGAAAACATAGAAAAATACAGCGCAGTAAAGGCCCTTTGGCCCTCGATGTTGCACCGATCCAAGCCCACCTAACCTACACTAGCCCACTATCCTCCATATGCCTATCCAAAGCCCGTTTAAATGCCCATAAAGAGGGAGAGTCCACCACTGCTACTGGCAGGGCATTCCATGAACTCACGACTCACTGAGTAAAGAATCTACCCCTAACATCTGTCCTATACCTACCACCCCTTAATTTAAAGCTATGCCCCCTCATAATAGCTGACTCCATACATCAACCCTATCTAAACCCCTAATCATCTTGTACACCTCTATCAAGTCACCCCTAAACCTTCTTTTCTTCAATGAAAACAGCCTCAAGTGCCTCAGCCTTTCCTCATATGATCTTCCTACCATATCAGGCAACATCCTGGTAAACCTCCTCTGCACTCGTTCCAATGCCTCCACATCCTTCCTATAGTATGGCGACCAAAACTGCACACAATACTCCAGATGCGGCCGCACCAGAGTCTTATACAACTGCAACATGACCTCAGGACTCCAGAACTCAATTCCTCTACCAATAAAAGCCACTATGCCATATGCCTTCTTCACCGCACTATTTACCTGGGTGGCAACTTTCAGAGATCTGTGTACATGGACACCAAGATCCCTCTGCTCATCCACACTACCAAGTATCTGACCATTAGCCCAGTACCCCATCTTTTTGTTACTCTTACCAAAGTGAATCACCTCACACTTACCTACATTGAACTCCATTTGCCACCTTTCTGCCTAGCTCTGCAACTTATCTATATCCCGCTGTAACCTGACACATCCTTCCTCACTATCAACAACTCCACCGACTTTCGTATCATCCGCAAACTTGCTCACCCAACCTTCTAGCCCCTCCTCCAGGTCATTTATAAAAATTTATTATCTTTTGAGTCCTCCTCCTTTGCTGGATCCTGAATTTATCCAAGTCTTTGGGCCATCACTGACTTTGACCTCCATATATGCTTTCTCTTTGAACTAAATACTCTCCTTAACTTTCTTAGTTAGCCACTGTTGGTTTACAGATCACACGAAGACTGGATGAGTGTTTGACAGTGAGGAAGAAGACCTTAGGGTACAGGAAGATAGAGATAAATTGGTCAAGTGGGCAGATAGAATTTAACAATGACAAGTGTTGAAGTGATGTACTTCGGAAGAAACGGGAGAACTCTGCAAATGTCAGGACACCAGATAAAGAGGGATCTTGAGGGGTTTGTCCACAGATCTCTGAAGCTGGCAAGACTGGTTAATAGCGTAGTTAAGAAAGCACACAGGATGCTTACCTTTACCAGTCATGGCATTGGTTGTAAGAATAGGGAGGTTATGTTAAAGCTGTATGAGACTTTAGTTAGACCACAGCTGAAGTATCATGTGCAATTCTGTTTTGCCTCATTATAGGAAGGATGTGATTGCTTTGAAGGAGTTGATTCATAAGATGTTACTGGGAATGGAGCATTTTAGCTCAGAAGAGAAGCTGGATAAGCTGGGGTTAATTCTTTTACTGCAATGAAGGCTGAGATGGGACCTGATGGAGAGATCTCAGATTATGGGAGGCGTGGACAGGATAGATAGAAAGCAGCTATTCCCCTTAGTTGAATGGTCAATAACAAGGGATCACAATTTAAACAGAGACTAGGAAGTGGAAAGGCATCCAATGTTATCCAAAGAGACATTGTGGTCTTTTAAAAATGATAATGAGGCCAGCTGATTTATCATTATTCAGTTTCTCAATGACTTGGGAGAATTCAGGAGAGGTGCACCTTTCCAATCCCATCATGAATCCGATCCTCCACATTCCCTCCCCACCCTCCATGAAACATCTGATTCAGCCCTCCCACCACCAGGTTTCAATGGGTCCTCCTGATTCCTCTCCAAATTCCTCCGGACCCCCCCAAGGAGCATCAATGCTCTCCCCACTTTTGCCGAACGTCCTCCTCCCAAAATTGATACACCCCCCTTCCCTAACTAATCCACCACCCTTTCCTTTCCCCTCATCAACTCCCATTGCCCTTTTCCCCCATCAATTGACCTAACTCCGAACTCCAATTGCCAGTACACCCCATCCCCATGGTCGCTACCCCTTTCCCTGATGAGTGGACAACTGGCTTCCAACCTGGGAGTTAAACTCCACTGCCTGTGGGAGGATTCTGACTTCCTCGATTCTTACACCTTTCAGACCTAACATGCCAGCTTGGTAAAAGTCCAACAAATACTTTCTTCTTCTTTCCTTTAACTATCTGTTTACTTGTGTTTTTGCAGTGCCCGGTGCACCCCCTCAGAATGTTTCGTTGGAAGTGGCAAATTCTCGTGTAAGTACAGAAACTTATTTCACTTGCCTCATGGAGAATGTTCAATCTGAACTTAGAGTTTCATCAAATTCAATTTCAGTGACCTCAGAATGGAGCCAATAAGATATTGATGAGGAATGGTTATGATATATGTGTGATTACGGGGTGGTTGATATGGGAAAGCTTTAATTCTTGTCAGGCAATTTGCTTTGAGAAAAAGCTTGAAGCTTTTATAAATTGACTACTATTGTAACTGGAATTGATTAGTTATTGTTTCCATTTCAGTTTAGCAATTACTGGTTTTGTTTGTCCAAGGAGGTTTGTGCATTTAAAACCTTTTTCCATTGCCAAATTAGTAGAAATTGGATTGAATTGTCACTTACCCATAGTGGAGCTTTGCTCAGTGAACCTGTTGACCTTTCAATTGCCTGAAGTGTGTGACAAACTTTACATTTTAAGAATCATGTACATTTCGGCAGCAGAGTTTATGTTCTCCCCTCCTAAATTTGGATGAATTTTCATTTACATTTATGAAAGAAATGCATGTGGATGTTGATTCCTTTTGACTTCCAATAAAACATTGATGGATTAAATTCTCAATGTGATTTTAGAAACACTGTATAAAACCATGTCTCAAAACAACAGTACCAGTTAAATGATCACTGGAGGCTCAGCGACCAGGGTTTTCAGATTATAGATCGACAGCAATGTTGGATTGGAAGCCAAGTTTCAAGGCTGTGAAGAAAATAACATTTTGTATTCATTAAAAGAAATGTTGGTCTGTTCCTGCGTAAAATCCATTACCAACGGGTACCAACAGGACCTTGAAGAACGGTGATGAACCCTCCATTGCTATTTCTTAGCCACTAACACCTGCAGACAACCTGCTGGTGTTTCTCTTCCCAACCGCTGTTGCCTTCCAAAGGGAGTGATCTTCCACCTTGGGGACCATTAACTCATGACTGAACTCTATTCTGAAAAGTGATCAGATTAGAGCAAATGAAGAGAGTACGACCAAAGCTGTAAATTGAGCACACAGGAGCAGAGGGCATAAAGAATTCAATCTCTATGCAGACCTTAGCCAGCTATTTAGTGGAACTCAGCCTAACAATTAGTATTTCACTGGAGTGCCGAGGGATAGAAACAAACATGCAGGACAATTCTGGAACACTAGCACAAATGGATAGCCGAGCCTCCAGACTGGAAGAGAAAGGATTGCTGTGGAGAGGAATCTATCTCAGAGAAGGGGAAGCATGAACACTAAATCCGGAGTGACAGCAGAATGGGTCTGTGTATTAGAACTCAGAAATTTTCTGCTGGTTCCCCCAGGCCTCACAGATGTATTATGATATTTAATGTGTTCTGCGTGAGCTGGACAACCAGTACACACTAGAAAAAAATGTGTGACAAGCATTCTCTGTCTAGGAGAGTCCTAACTTGGGTCTTCTATTTGTCATTTGATCCTGGTTAATGCTCCAACCTGTGTGCAGGTTCCAGACAGCCAGCAGTCAGCCCAAGTGAGGAACATGAACACCATGGAAACAGCAGAAGTAGAGAAAAAGTCATTGCCTGCCATTTCAGTATGGTACCTTCCCCGTTCAACCAGGAAGAGAGCCTCAAACTCGCCCCATAAATTAACAGTACATATATTACTTTTAAAGATTGGAGCACAACATAACAACAGAAGTCACTTTTTTTAGAATGAATTTTAGCACCATGTTCACAACCAACCCTCTTCATTACTTTTTGACCACCTTTAAATATATTGTGGAGAGCCCTTTGTTCTTCCGCAGCTTCTAATATCTCAACATCAATCCATTTTTCTGAGCTATCTTCCTCGGGTACAAAGAGAACATTCTTACGCTTGTGCCCATCTGTCATGGTTTTACTCCATGTTCAGATTGTGTCCCTTTGTAACATTTTGCTCCTACCAACACAACATATGGTCCCTCCTGACTTATTGTCAAGTACTAACAGGAGGACGAGGCAACCATGACTGACAAGCGAAGTCAGAGACAGCACGAAAGCAAAAGAAAAAGCATAAAATGCGGTGAAGATTAGTGGGAAGCCAGAGGATCGGGAAGCCTTTAAATACCAACTAAGGGTAACTAGAAAAGCAATAAGGGGGGGGGGGAGAAGATGAAATGTGAGGGTAAGCCAGCTAATAATAGAAAAGAAGATTGCAAGAGTTTTCTTGAGATACTTAAAAGGTAAGAGAGAGGCAAGAGTAGACATTGGATCCCTGGGTATTGAGGCTAGAGAAGCCAGCCTCTAAATTTGGAGGGTGGTGCAGACTTGCTGGGCTGAATACCCTATATCTGCACTGTAGAGATTCTATGATTTTATGAAAAGTAGAAATGGGGAAGAAAGAAATGGCAAAGGAATTGAATATCTACTTTATATTCGTCTTCACAGTAGAAGACACCAGTAGTATGTAAGCACTTCATAAGAGTCAGGGGCAGAGGTGAGTGTAGTCACCATTAGTAAGGCAGAAGGGCTGAGGAAGCTGATAAGTCTGAAGATGGACCAGATGGTCTACACCTCAGGTTTCTAAAGGACATGGCTGAGGAGATTGTAGAGCCATTGGTGGTGATCTTTCAGGAACCACTGGAATCAGGGAGAGTCCGAGAGTGCCAAATGTAACACCCTTCTTAAAGAAGGGAGGGAGGCAGAAGACAGGAAATTCTAAGCCATTTAAACTGCCTACGGCCATTGGTAAGATTATGGAGTCCATTATTAAGGGTGGGATTGCGGAGTACTTGGTAAAATAGGGCTGGGTCAGCACAGCTTCATCGAGGGCAGGTCATGGCTGATAATTCTGTTAGAATTCTTTGAGGAAGTAACAAGCAAGTTAGACAAAAGAGATCGAGTGAATATGATCTATTTGGATTTCCAGAACTTTGACAAGTTGCCATGCAGGAGTCTTTGAAGTAAGTTAAGAATTCCCGCCTCAGGCGACTGACTGTGTGGAGTTTGCACATTCTCCCGTGTCTGCGTGGGTTTCCTTCAGGTGCTCCGGTTTCCTCCCACAGTCTAAAGATGTGCAGGTTAGGTGAATTGGCCATGCTAAATTGCCCGTAGTGTTAGGTGAAGGGGTAAATGTAGGGGAATGGGTCTGGGTGGGTTGCTCTTTGGAGGGTCGGTGTGCACTTGTTGGGCCGAAGGACCTGTTTCCACACTGTAAGTAATCTAATCTTTAAAAAATTCATGATGATAGGGCAAAGTATTGGCATGGATAGAGGATTGCGCTGAAAATGTGTTGCTGGAAAAGCGCAGCAGGTGAGGCAGCATCCAAGGAACAGGAGAATCGACGTTTCGGGCATAAGCCCTTCTTCAGGAATGAGGAAAGTGTGTCCAGCAGGCTAAGATAAAAGGTAGGGAGGAGGGACTTGGGGGAGGGGTGTTGGGAATAGGTGGAGGGAGGTCAAGGTGAGGGTGATAGGCCGGAGTGGGGTGGGGGCGGAGAGGTCAGGAAGAAGATTTCAGGTTAGGAAGGCGGTGCTGAGTTCGAGGGATTTGACTGAGACAAGGTGGGAGGAGGGGAAATGAGGAAACTGGAGAAATCTGAGTTCATCCCTTGTGGTTGGAGGGTTCCCAGGCGGAAGATGAGGTGCTCTTCCTCCAACGGTCGTGTTGCCATGGTCTGGCGATGGAGGAGTCCAAGCACCTGCATGTCCTTCGTGGAGTGGGAGGGGGAGTTAAAGTGTTGGGCTATGGGGTGGTTGGGTTGGTTGGTCTGGGTGTCCCAGAGGTGTTCTCTGAAACGTTCCGCAAGTAGGCGGCCTGTCTCCTCAATATAGAGGAGGCCACATCGGGTGCAGCAGATGCAATAGATGATGTGTGTGGAGGTGCACGTGAATTTGTGGCGGATGTGGAAGTGTCCCTTGGGGCCTTGGAGGGAAGTAAGGGGGGAGGTGTGGGCGCAAGTTTTGCATTTCTTGCAGTTGCAGGGGAAGGTGCCGGGAGTGGAGATTGGGTTGGTGGGGGGTGTGGACCTGACGAGGGAGTCACAGAGGGAGTGGTCTTTTCAGAACGCTGATAGGGGAGGGGAGGGAAATATGTCCCTGGTGGTGGGGTCCGTTTGGAGGTGGCGGAAATGATGGCGGATGATACGCTGGACATGGAGGTTGGTGGGGTGGTAGGTGAGGACCAGTGGGGTTCTGTCCTGGTGGCGGTTGGAGGGGCGGGGCTCAAGGGCAGAGGAGCGGGAAATGGAAGAGATGCGGTGGAGCACATTGTCGACTACGTCTGGGGGGAAATTGCGGTCCTTGAAGAAGGAGGCCATCTGGGTTGTTTGGTTTTGGAACTGGTCCTCCTCGGAGTAGATGCGACGGAGACGAAGGAATTGGGAATAGGGGATGGCGTTTTTACAGGGGGCAGGGTGGGAGGAGGTGCAGTCTAGGTAGCTGTGGGAGTCGGTCGGTTTATAGTAAATGTCCGTGTTGATTTGGTCACCCGAGATAGAAATGGAAAGGTCTAGGAAGGGGAGGGAGGAGTCTGAGACGGTCCAGGTGAATTTGAGGTTGGGATGGAAAGTGTTGGTAATGTGGATGAACTGTTCAACCTCCTCATGGGAGCACGAGGCAGCGCCGATACAGTCATCGATGTAGCGGAGGAAAAGGTGGGGGTTGGGGCCAGTGTAGCTGTGGAAGATGGACTGTTCCACATATCCTACGAAGAGGCAGGCATAGCTGGGGCCCATGCGGTGCCCATGGCTACTCCTTTGGTTTGGAGGAAGTGGGAGGATTGGAAAGAGAAGTTGTTCATGGTGAGGACCAGTTCAGTCAGTCGAAGGAGGGTGTCGGTGGAAGGGTACTGGTTGGTACGGCGGGAAAGGAAGAAGTGGAGGGCTTTAAGTCCTTCATGATGGGGGATGGAGGTGTATAGGGACTGGATGTCCATGGTGAAGATAAGGGATTGGGGACCGGGGAAGTGAAAATCATGGAGGAGGTGGAGGGCATGGGTGGTGTCCCGAACGTAGGTGGGGAGTTCTTGGACTAAGGGGGACAGGACCGTGTCGAGGTATGCAGAGATGAGTTCGCTAGAGGATAGAGGATTGACTGACTGGCAGAAGGCAGAGAGTGGGAGTAGAAGAGTCATTTTCACATGGCAGCCATGCCTAGTGGAGTTCCATACTGGGACTGTAATTATTCATGTTGTACATTAACAATCTGGATATAGGAACTGTGGAAATTGTTGCTATGTTTGCAGATAACACAAAGATAGGTGGAGGGACAGGCAGTGTTAAGAGGGATAGCTGGAGATGGTCTTGGACAAGGGAGGGCAGTGGGCAAATAAGTGACAGATGGAATGCAATGTGAAAAAGTGTGAAGTTATGCACTTTGGTAGGAAGAGTAGAGTGTCGACTTTTCCAAATGGGGAAAGATTTTGGAAATCTGAAGCACAAAGGGACTGAGGACTCCTAGTTCAGAATTCCCTTAAGTTTAATATGCAGGTTCAGTTAGGAAGACAAATGCAATGTTAGCATTTTTTAAAGAGGGCTAGAGTGCAAGAGCAGAGAAATGCTGCTAAGGCTATATAAGGCTCTAGTCAGACAGCATTTGGAACATTGTGAGCAGTTTTGGACCCTGTATCTAAGGAAAGATGTGTTGTCCTTGCAGGGGGTCCAGAAGAGATTTACGAGAATGATCCTAGGCTAAAAGGGCTTGTTGTATGAGGAGCCTGGGTCTGTATTCAATGGAGTTTAGAAGGATAGGGGAGGAGGGGGTTGGAAATATGATTAAAACTTACAGAACACTGAGAGGCCTGCATACAGTGGACATGGAGAAGATGTTTCCACAAGTAGGAGAGACCAGGACCTAAGGAGATGGCATAGAATGAAAGACAACCCTTTCCAAGTGAGATTAGATTCCCTACAGTTTGGAAACAGGCCCTTCAGCCCAACAAGTCCACACTAACCCTCTGAAGAGTAACCCACCCAGTCCCATTGACTCATGCACCTAACACTACAGGCAATTTAACATGGCCAATTCACCTGACCTGTACATCTTTGGGCTGTGGGAGGAAATCAGAGCACCTCGAGGGAGAACGTGCAAACTCCAGACAGACACCCGGGGCTGGAATCAAACCTGGGACCCTGGCACTGTGAGGCAGCAGTGCTAACCACTGAGCCACCATGCCGATGAGGAGTTTCTTCAGCTGATGGTGGTGAATATGTGGAACTCGTTGCCGCACAAGGCTGTGGAGGCAAAGTAATTGAGTGAATTTAAGACAGAGGTAGGTTAAGACATGTAGGTTCTTGATCAGTAGGAGAAACTAGGATTAAGGGGGTAAGGCAGGAGAATGGGCTTGAGAGACAGATCAGCAATGATCAAATGGTGGAGCAGACTTGATAAGCCAAATGGCTTAATTCTGCCTCTATATCTCATGGTCTATTAACTACAAGTTTGAATGTACAACTCCCCATTCCTTTATCCAAATTACTAACTTATGGAATGAGAAAACCAAAATCACATTACTTCACCATGGGGAATGGCACTTGTCACAGTGCATCAGAAAAAGTTCCGTAATTCATATCTCCCATTCAATTACTGACAGAAAAAATACATATTTTAAAAAAGAAAAAAAACACTTCTATTTCCAGCTACATAGAAAAATTGAGGTTGGAAGCAAGCTAATGCTGAAAATCTTAGTATTAAAAAGCATTCTACAAATATATCAGTTAAAAGAATTATTAAATGCATTTTGGGATAACAGTGACAAAGGAGAGGATAGTGGCAATAAAACATTACTGAAAATGGAAATTGATATCAAATAAGTACTTCACAAATTTTTTACAAAGCGAAGATTTCGGTGATGAGCTGAATCTTGAATTAGTTAACACTGATACACGATCAATTATAGTAAATTAAAGGTTGTGATAGAAAAGTTAGTTAAGCTAAAAGAGGGCAAAATGCTGGAAGTTGACAGAATCTATCGAATATCCCTCTGGAAAATGAATGAAGAAACAGCACATACTATCGCAGCAGTGAAAGCACCTCCTTTTATATTGGGTTACATTTTATTCTGCACAAATATCCTTGCATTCTGACATTGATAGCTTGTGGTGTAAATCCTCTCCAAATGGGCATCCATGAATCTTGGCCAGGAGTAAGTATACTGGACAATCTGGAAAGGGCATGGCCACAAACAATTTAAATATCAAGATGAGAACTTTAATTAGAAAGTGTTGTGGAAGGAAAGCCAGTGCAATTTAGTCTTTTTGAAGTGTAATGATTGATGGATGATGAGAGAATGTGTCAGTCTGTTTGCACATAGCAAGATCCCACAAACAGTAAGAAGATAATGAGCTGATAATATTTTTCTTTTTGATTTTGATTGAGGGCTAAATACTTAGCTGAGACAGGAGTGAGAACTCCCCCATCTTCTTAGAGGAGGATATTTTACATCCAGCTGAGAAGGCAGTCAAGACTTCAGTTTAATGTTTCATCCATGGAATTATCACTTCTGATAGAGCATGATTCCCTTAGAATTACACTAATTTGTCAGCAACATCAGATGATAAAGTCTGTGATGTGGAGTGTGAAGCCGAAACTTCAGGCTGTTCCACTGTCTCACTGGGTTCGACTGAAAATTTTGTGGGGAGAGGCAGCCATTCTCACGTTTTGTCAACTGTTGCAACAATGTTGATAAAAAGAAAAGAAAATATTTCAAAGGTTAGACATGAAGTTTCAATCTATTTGCCTTGATTTTAAAACTCCTCACAAGGCTTGGGGGGGGGTGCGGTGGGGGGAGGGGGTGAGGTATGTCAGGACAAGCCAACGTAATTGGTCTGTCTGGAAGCCTGAAAGCCAATCATAAATCTTTACCTACATATAGTCCTACAATAAAATGAATTCCAAATGTGTCTATGACTAGCTGTACAATATTCATGAAGCGTGACAAGTACTTTTCCTAATGTCTCTCTTGAGGTCGAATTTGTCTTATTATTAACTGCAGATTGCAAATAAAACTGACTCACTTTGTACATGCAAAAACATTAGTTTTATTTTGTAAAGAAAAGCCATTATATATGTAATTTGCTTTGGTAAAGGAGTGGGCGGCACAGTGGTTAGCACTGCTGCCTCCCAGCGCTAGAGATCCGGGTTCAATTCCCGCCTCAGGTGACTGACTGCGTGGAGTTTGCATGTTCTCCCCGTGTCGGTGTGGATTTGCTCCAGTTTCCTCCCACAGTCCAAAGGTGTGCAGGTCAGGTAAATTGGCCATGCTAAATTGCCTGTAGTGTTAGGTAAGGGGTAAATGTAGGGGTATGGGTGGGTAGCGCTTCGGCAGGGCAGTGTGGACTTGTTGGGCCGAAGGGCCTGTTTCCACAATGTAAGTAATCTAATCTAATCTGAAAGTGAAACGCATGCTACCATAAAGATTAATGTGAAATGATCTATTGTAGCTCCCAAGGAAGAAGTTGTCTCTCTTTTTTTTTGATGCTTTTATGGCCATGTGGGGAAGTAAGGATGTTGATTAAAATTCAATAGTGAAAGTAAAAAAAAAATCAATGTAAAGGTAAAACAATACACTTCCAATTTATTAAGAATGTCACAATGAGTACTAAATAATACACTGAGGCTATTTGAAAGCTGAAATCAATCCTGCAATGCCTATGGTTTTTAGAAGAGGGCAAAACAATATCTGCCTGATGGCAGTGCACGAAGGAGGAATGCTGCATCACCATGGTGTTCTTTTAGTTTCACTATTTTGTATATGAAGAAGTGCAATTCTCAGACATAGTCCTTCTGCCCACAGATGATTGCAGCCTGCACATGAAGATATGTAACATAAATGAGCCACACTGTGAGCTCAACTGATTATCTTAAATTTGTGTTTAGTCTAGTTTCATAGAATTGTAAAGTAGAGACACCCTTTGACTCATTGTGTCTGGACCGTCGAAACTGCTCTAAATCTGTGCCCATCCTAAGTTCCAGCATGAAGCCCATAGCCTTGAATGTTATGACCCTTCAAGTGCTCATCCAAGTACTTTTTAAAGGTTGTGAAGTTTCCAGCCTCATCTTTCCTCCCAGACAATGCATTCCAGACTCCTACCACCCTCCTGGTGAAAACAAAATTCCTCAAATCCCCTCTTAAACCCCTTGACTTCAATGTAGAAAGTGTGCCCCTTATTCCTAACCCTTCAACTTAGGGGAGCAGCTGCTTTCTACCCACCCTGTGCGTGCCTCTCCTGATCTTAGTCAGGTCTCCTCTCAGCCTTTCCTGTTGTAAAGAAAATAAACCAGTCTATCCAGTCTTCATTGCTAAACTGCTCCATCCCAGGAACCATCCGATTGAATCTCCTCCAGGGCAATCTCGTCCTGCCAATAGTGCATTTACAGAAAACAGATATTAGATATTGTACTATTACTTTGATTTTATTTATTGTTGTCACATGTATCTAGATGCAGTGAAACGTTTTGTTTTACATGCAGTACAGGCAGAACATAGCAATAGAACAGAGCAAGGATTGCAATATTACAGAGAGGGTGCACAAAGAGCGAGATCAGTATTAAATTTAATTTGAGAGGTCCATTCAGAAGTTTAATAACAGCCACTAAAAAGGTATTCTTGAATCTATTAGTAAGTGTGTGTAAACTTTTGTGTTTTCTGCCCAATTGGAAGAGTTTCTAATAGGTGTGAGAGGGGTCTTTGGATGATGTTGGCTACCTTCCTAAGGCAGCAAGAAGCGTAGGTAGAGTCACTGGATGGAAGGTTAGTATGTGTGATGGACTGGGCTGTGTTCACTGCTCTCTGTAGTTTCTTACAGTCCTAGGCAGAGTAGTTACCATACCAAGCTGTTATGCAGCTGGATAGAATGGTTGCTATGGTGCATCTATAAAAGTTGGTAAGAGCTGGTATGGACATGCTGAACTTCCTTAGACTCCTGCCGAAGTGGAGGCATTGTTTTGCTCTCTTGATTGTTGTGTTTACGTGGGTGGACAGGGACAGATTGTTAGTGATCTGTCAGGATCACTCCCAGAAGCTTGATGCTTTTGATGATTATTTGAAGGGTGCTGCCCAATTGTGGAATCATACCCAACAATAAACGTTTAATTTCACGTTTTGAAAGCATAGGTTGGTTGAGTATAGTCTTGCCTATTAGGGACAGAGAAATATGTTGCTTGCTTGGATTGGCGAATTACTGGGACATACAGCCTGGTCTCACTCAGACTGGTGTTCACCCAGTGGAGGATGGGCTCACTTTGCAGACAACATGAGAAACAAATTCTGTTGTATTTGCTTGTTGACTATGTGGGTGGAGTGCCTGACTGGGGGGCCTGTCATGAGGGATTGGGGCAGAAAGGTTGCAGACACCCCTCCAAGCACTAGCCTTGCTGGTGAAACCCCTCCAGCCCATCCCCTGAGGGCACCTTTATGCTAAGCTTCCCCCACCCCCAACCTGAGGTGGCCTTTCAAGTGCCTCAATGACATATGGTTCCGTGGTGCTTCCTGAAAAGAAGTTTAAAAAATCTAGAAACATAGAAAACAGGTGCATGAGTGGGCCATTCAGCCCTTCGAGCCTGTACCATGGAGGCCTCACTCCAGCCAGTAGCTGAGATCTCCCTTGTCTGCACAGGTTCTGCCCACTGAGCCAAAATCCACTTTCTTTACTCCATATAACTTTTAACATTCCTTGTTTTTAAGTATTTATCCAGTCTGCTTCAGCAAGAAGTTGCAACAAAATTGAAAGACCTTGTTAAGGTCAACCATTAATTATTTCAATTCTTGGAGAAAAAAAGGCTATAATTATGTTGTGTCTCTCTTCATAGCTGTAACCATTCATTTCCAGCTCCATTCAAGCAAATCAGCCTCACACCATTTTCATTACTTCTTTATCCTTCTTACAGAACCGTGCCCAAAAGATTACGAAATAAGCAAGCTGCTGCATAACTACCAACTAGAATAAATTCCGTGTTCTTATCTTCCATGGGATGAATATTGTGAAGTCTTGCACCATCCACGAGGCTTTGTGTATTTGTGTTCTGAGATGACCTTGGGGTCTGTAGTGCAAACATTCCAGGTGCATTCTGTTATTTGGGCAAGTGACTTCATGTGGTTGAGAGAGAAAGCAGAGAAGTGGAGGAAAATGGTTTTGACAGATATACATGCTGACATTTTGGATATTGATGTCACAATCAGTTAGTTGTCTCGGACTGAACCTTAGTTGTAACTATCAGTTCATTTGTGGGTCATTTGAAGCAGGAGCGGATATCTCCCTGATTAGCAATGACATGTTAAACAAAAAAGTGTGGAAATTAAAAACTCCCTTACATATCCATTCAAACAACAGTTGCATATTAAGAGAGTTTTGAGCTGGAAGGTATTTATCCTGAAACTCAGCTAATGTTTGGGGATCTGGGTTCAAATCCTGTCATTGCAGATGGTGGAGTTTGAATTCAATCTTAAAAACCTGGAATTAAAAATCTGTTGGTGACCATGAAACTATTGCAGGTTGTGAGGAAGAAAACCCTGTCTAGTTCACTAATATCCTTCAGAAAAGAACTCTGCCATCCTTACCTGGTCTGGCTTATATGTGACTCCAGACCACAGCAATGTGGTTAGCTCTCAACTGCCCTCTGAAATGACTGAGCAAGCCACTCACTTGTATCAATCAGCAAAGAACTGCAACTGTACAACTACCTAGTACTGTATTGGCCTAGGCATCAGGAACGTCAATGGTAGCAATAGTCCTGTCCACCCTGCAAAGCCCTCCTTACTAACACCTGAAGGTGAATGTCAAGATTGGGAAATCTGAATAGTCAAGCAATAGCCTGACATTGTCTGCAGGGTATGAGTTTGTGAGAATGACAATGTCCCAGACACCACCATCCCTGGATATGTCCTGCCCCACTGATAGGACAGACGCAGCAGAGCTGGTGGGACAGTGGTGTACAGTCAGGAGGGAGTTGCCCTTGAGGGAAGCCTCAACATCAACTCTGGACTCCATGAAGTCCCATGGCTTCAGGTTTCATGGGCAAGGAAACCACCTGCTGATTACCATGACCATCCACCCTCCTATTTAGAGGAAATAGTGAGGTGGCGAGGGCACACCTCTGAGTGGGAGATTTCAATGGCCACCACCAGGAGTGGCTCAGCAGGACTATTGAAGGGAATACTTGTGAGACTGCACTGCTGCAAAGGTTGAAGAACCAACAAGAGGGAAAAACATACCTCATACCTTGACCATATCCTTACCAATCTGCCGGCTACAGGTGCACCTGTCCATGACAGTAAGAGTGACCACCGTACAGTCCTTGTGTTTCAACTTCACTCTGAGAATACCCTCCATCATGTTGTGTGGCACTATCACTGCATGCTAAATGGAACAGCCTTCAAACAGCACTAGTGTCTCAAGACTGGGCATCGATGTGGCTCTGTGGTCAATCAATAGTAACAGAATTCTGCAACCTCATGGCCCGGCATATCCCCCACTCAACCATCACTATCAAGCCAGGGAATCAACCCTGGTTCAATGGAGAGTGTAGGAGGGCATGGGAGGAGCAGCACCAGGCATACCTAAAGTTGAGGTGTCAACCTGATGAAGACCTCAAACAGGATTATTTGTATGACAAACAGCATAAGCAAGTGATAGACAATGCTAAGCGATCCCACAACCATTGGATCAGATCTAGGCTCTGCAGTCCTAGGAGGGGCCAGATACAGCAAAGGCTGTGTGCCCTAATGACATTCTATCAATAATATTAAAGACTTGTAATCCAGAACTACCACACCATAAACCAAGCTGTTCCAGCATAGTTACAGCACTGGCATCTACTCCACAATGTGGAGAATTACTCAGGAGAATGACCTATTGTACACAAAAAAAAGAGGACAAATACAACAAGGCAATTGCCACCCCATCGGTTGTTCTTGATCATCAGTAAGTTGATGGAAGGTGTCATCATGCAGCACCTGCTCAGCAATAACCTGCACAGTGATGCCCAGTTTGGGTTCCCCCAGGGTCACTCAGGGACCTCATTACAGTCATTGTTCAAACATGGTCAAAAGAGCTGAATTCCAGAGGGGAGGTGAGAGTGGCAGCCTTTGACATCAAGGCTACATTCAATTGTGTGTGGCAACATGGAGCCCGAGCAAAAATAGAATTAAGGAGCAAGCTGTCTGCAGGCTTGACTCATGAATGGCATATAGGAAGATGATTGTGTTTGGAGGTCAGTCATCTCTGGTCCAGGACATTTGTGCAGGAGTTCCTCAAGTTAGTTTTAGGCTCAACCATCTTCCTCTGGAGCTGCATCCATCCAGGCAGGTGGAGGGTATTCCATCAGACTTCTATCTTTTGATGGTGGACAGGCTTTGGGGATACAGGAGGTGAGTTACACGCTGCAATATTCCCAGCCTCTGGCCTGCCCTTGTAGCTACAGTGTTTAAATGGTGAGTCCAGTGAAGTTTTTCTGGTCAATGGTAACACACAGGATGTTGATAGTGGGGAATCCAGTGATAGTAACGTTACTGATAGCTAGATTGGTGGTTAGATTGTCTCTTATTGGAGATAGTCATTGCCTGGCATTTGTTAAAACTAACCCTTGCTATTGCTTGATATTTCGCTTCATGATTCTTGTAATGTTCCTTCTGATAGACAACTGGGACTTAACTGTTCAAGGGAGAGGGAGAGCAGTCAGAAGTCGTGGTACACATTGGTACCAATGACACAGGTAGGGAAAGGGAGGAAGAACTGAATCATGAATATATGGAGTTAGGTTGGAAGCTAGAAGACAGGACGAGCAGAATAGTAATCTCAGGATTGATACCAGTGCTCCATGCTAATGAGGCCACGGATAGAGAGCGAGTGCAGACAAACACGTGGCTGCAGGGCTGGTGTACGAGGGAAGGCTTCAGATATGTGGATCTTGGGGTACCTTCTAGGGAAGGTGGAACTTGTACAAGAAGGACCGGTTGCACCTGAACTGGAGGGGCACCAATATCCTGGGCAAGAGGTTTGCTAGAGCTCTTCAGGAGGATTTAAACTCTATCAGATGATAGAGTAGGTAGTGAGTAGTCAGATACAGCATGGAGAGGATAGGCACTTGATAGGGCAGAGGTGCACTCATTGTAATGGGTTGAAGTGTGTCTATTTTAATGCAAGAAGTATCAGGAATAAGAGTGACGAACTCAAAGCATGGATCAGCACTTGGAACTATGATGTTGTTGCCATTACAGAGACTTGGATATCACAGCCACAGGAATGGTCGTTGGATGTTCTAGGATTTAGATGTTTTAAAAGGAATAGGAGAGAATGTAAAAGAGGTGGAGGAGTGGTATTGCTAATCAGGGTTAATATCACAGCTGCAGAAAGGGAGATTGTCGAGGAGGGTTTGTTTACAGAGTCAGTATGGGTGGAAGTCACTTTATTGGGAGTTTTCTACAGGGGCCCCAATAGCAACAGAGACATGGAGGAGCAGATTGGGAGGCAAATTTTGGAAAGGTGTAGAGGTAACAGGGTTGTTGTCATGGGTGATTTTAATTTTCCTAATATTGATTGGAACCCACTTCATTCAAATAGTTTGGAAGGAGCAGTTTTTATCAGGTGCTCGGCAATGATCCTGGCTAGGTGTCAGATCTCTTGGTGGGAGAGCATTGCAATGATAGTGATCACAACTCCATGACCTTTACTGTACTCATGGAGAGGGATAGGAGCAAATGCTATGGGAAAGTATTTAATTGGGGGATGGGGAATTACAATGCTATTAGGCAGGAACTGGGTTACCTAAAATGGGAACAGATGTTCTCAGAGAAATAAACAACAGAAATGTGGAGGTTGTTTGGGAAGCACCTGGTGATAGTGCTGGAAAAGCTTATCCCATTGAGGCAAGGAAGGGATGGTAGGGTGAAGGAATCATGGGTGACAAGGGATCTAGTCAAGAGGAAGAAAGAAGCTTATTTAAGGTTGAGGAGGCAAGGATCAGACAGGGCTTTTAAAGGGTTACAATGTATCTAGGAAGGAACTGAAGAATGGTCTTAGGACAGCTAGAAGGGAGCACGAAAAGGCTTTAGCGGTGAGGATTAAGGAAAACCCCAAGGCTTTCTACACGTCTATGAGGAACAAGAGAATGGCCAGAGTGAGGGTCGGGTCGATCAGGGATAGTGAAGGGAACTTGTGCCTGGAGTCAGAGGAGGTAGGGGAAGTTCTTAATGAATATTTTGTTTCAGTGTTCACTATTGTGAGGGACCTTGACGTTTTTGAGGCCACCATGAAACAGAGTGATATGCTAGAACAGGATGGTGTTAGGAAGAAGGATTTGCCGAAAATTTTGAAAAACATAAGGATAAATACATGCCCTGGGCCAGACGGGAAATACCCTAGTTTGGCTACATTAAACAAGAGAAGAGATTGCTGCACCTTTGGCGATGATCTTTGCATCCTCACTGTTCACTGGAATAGTACCAGAGGGTGGTACATGTTATTTGCTGTATTCCTCTATGGTTCTACCATCTTATAATGTAGGGAATATCTCTGATGAAGGAGCTAAAGAAGGTTATGCCAAGGACACTACCTTGCAGAATTCCTGCAGAGATGTCCTGGAGCTGAGATGACTGACCTCAAACAATCACAACCATCTTCCTTTGTGCCAGGCGTAACTCCACCCAGCACAGAGCATCTCCATGATTCCCATCGACTCCAGTTTTGCTCATGCTCTTTGATGCCACACTCAGTTGAATATTGTCTTGATGTCAAGAGCAGTCACTCTCTCCTTGTTCAAGAAAGGGAACAGGGATCGTCTTAGGAATTACAGATCAGTCAGTCTTACATCAATGGTGTGCAAAGTACTGGAAAGGATTCTGAGAGACAGGACTTATGATTACTTTGAAAAAAAATTGAATAAAAGTAGTCAGCATGGGCATAGTGAGAGGCAGGTCATGCTCACAAGACTTACTGAATTCTTTGAGGATGTGACAAAACGCATTGATGAAGGTAGAGCAATGGATGTGGTGTACATGGTTTTTAGCATGACATTTAAAAAGGTTCCTCATGGTAGTCTCATTCAGAAAGTAAGGAGGCATGGGATACAGGGAAATCTGTCTGATTGGATACAGAATTGGCTGGCCCATAGAAAACAGGGTGGCGTTAGATGGAGAGTCTTCAGCTTGGGGCTCAGTGACCAGCAGTGTTCCGCAGGGATCTGTTCTAGGACCTCTGCTCTTTGTGATTTTTATAAATGACTTGGATGAGGAAGTGGAAGGGTGAGTTAGTAAGTTTGCCGGTGATGCGAAGGTTGGTGGAGTGGTGGAGAGTGTGGAGGGCTGTTGTAGGTTGCAATGGGACATTGACATGATTCAGAACTGGGATGACAAGTGGCAGACGGAGTTCAACCTGGAGAAGTGTGAACTTTGGAAGGTCGAGTTTGAATGCAGAATACAGGGTTAAAGGCAGGATTCTTGGCAGTGTGGAGGAACAGAGAGATCTTGGGATTCGTGTTCGCTGGTCCCTCAAAGTTGCCACCCAAGTTGATAGGGTGGTTATGAAGGCATATGGTATGTTGGCTTTCATTAGGGATTGAGTTTAAGAACTGCAAGGTTATCCTACAGCTGTATAGAGCCCTGGTTAGACCACACTTGGAGTATTGTGTTCAGTTCTCATTGCCTCATTATAAGAGAAATGCAGAAGCTTTAGAGAGTGTGAAGGGGAGATTTACCAGAATGCTGCCTGGACTGGAGGTCATGTCTTACAAAGAAAGGTTGAGGGAGCTAGGGTTTTGTCATTGGAGCGAAGGTGACTTAATAGAGGTGTACAAGATGTTGAGAGGCAGAGTTATAGTGGATAGAGACTTTCTTCCCATGGCGGAAATGTCTATCATGAAAGGGCACAATTTTAAGGCAATGGGAGAAAGGTTTAGGGGAGATGTCAGAGGTACATTCTTTACACAGAGAGTGGTGGGTGCATGGAATGCACTGCCAGCAGTGGTAGTAGAGTCAGATACATTAGGGACATTTAAGCAACTCTTGGATAGGCAGGTGGAAGTTAGTATGGTGAAGGGTATGTACGTTAGTTTGATCTTAGAGTAGGATAAATAGCTGCACAACATCGAGGGCCAAAGGACTGTACTGTGCTGTACTGTTCTATGTTCAGTATTCTAAATATTATTTGGCGCTTATCAACCCATCCTGAGTCTTATCCAGACCTTGTTGGATTTGAATATGGACTGATTCAATTTCTAAGGAGTTAGAAATGATGTTGAATATTGTGCAAACATTGGTGAACATTCCCACTTCTGATTTTATGATGGAAGGAATGCTGAAAATGAACAAATTGAGTCAAGTGGTCTCAATCCTTCAGGTTTTGTAATCTTAGGGGAGATTTTAAAAGTGTCAAATTCATTTCTAAGTTTGCTTTATCTTTTTCCTGTCTGAATTTTTCTCTCTCCTAATCTATCTTTCTGTCCTTTATTCCACTTTATATTCCTGCCTTGGTACTGAATTTACCTACTCTGACTCAGCCACTTTCTTCATCCTTCTTCTGTGTAGTTCCCATTTATCATTGCGCAAAAAGGGTAACAAATCCAACTAGGGCAATTACCAACTATTAATTCACTCTTGATGATCAGCAAAGTGATGGAAGATGTCATCAACAGTGCTTTCAGGCAACACTTGCAAAGGAGTAACCCTCTCATTGGTCATCAGTTTGCATTTCATCTGTACCATTTGGCTCTTGAACTTATATAGACTTTGTCCAAACATTGACAGAAAATTTGAATTCTGAGGTGAGGAGAGAGTGACTGCTTATGACATCAATACAATATTCAGATGAGTGTGGCACCAAACAGTGTGAGCAAAACTGGAGTCGATAGGAATCATGGAGATGCTCTGTGCTGGATAGAGTTATGGAAGATGGTTGTGATTGTTCGAAGTCAGTCATCTCAGCTCCAGGACATCTCTGCAGGAGTTCTGCATAGTAGTGTCCGAGGCATAACCTTCTTCAGCTCCTTCATCAGAGATATTCCCGACATGATAAGGTGGTAGAACCATAGAGGTCCACAACAAAGAAAAAGGCCTTTCAGGCCATCATGTTTGCACGGGTCACAAATAACCACCTAACTATTCTAATTCCATTTTCCAGCACTTTGCCTACAGCCTTATGTGCCTTGACATCCCAAGTGTACATCTAAAAGGTTCTTAAATGTTAGGATTTCTGCCTTTACCACCCTTACAGGCAGTGAGTTCCAGATTCCCACCACCCTCCAGGTAAAGAAAATTTCTAGACATCCCCTCTTAACTTCCTGCTCCTTATCTTGAAGCTATGTCCCCTGGTCATTGATCTGTCCATTCAGGGGTAAAGATTTTCTCTGTTTACCCTGCCTATGCCCTTCAGAATTTCATACACTTCCCATCTCCTCTGCTCCAAGGAAAACACTCCCAGTCTGTCCAATCTGTCTTAATAACTGAACCTCACCAGACCAGGCAACATCCTGGTAAATCTCCTCTGTACCCTCTCCAGTACAATCACATCCCTCCTAGAAGGCAGATCCCAGAACTACACACAATCATCTAGCTGCGGCCTAACTATCTTTTTATCTAGTTCTGGCAGTGTCCTCTCTGCTCTTAAACTCTACGTCTTGGCTAATAAAGGCAAATATCCCTCATGCCTTCTCAACGACTTTGTCTCCCAGTCCTGCCATCTAAGGGGCCAGTAGACATGCACACAAATGTCCCGTGATCCTTGGTGCTTCAGAAGTCAGTAGTGTTTGCCAATGATTTCACAATGTTCAGCACCATTTATGAATCCTCAGATACTGAAGCAGTCCATGTCCAAATGTCGCAAGACCTGGTCAATATCTAGGCTTGATAAGTAGCAAGTAATATTTCTTATTCCTGATGAAGGACTTAAGCCTGAAACGTTGATTTTCCTGCTTCTCGGATACTGCCTGACTTGCTGTGCTTTTCCAGTACCACACTCTCAACTCTGATCTCCAGCATCTGCAGTCCTCACTTTCTCCTAAATAATATTTGCAGCCAGGCAAGTGCCAGGCAATGTCCATTTCCAATAAAAGACAACCTAACCATCACATCTTGACATTTAATGATATTACCATCACGGTATCCCTCAATATGGTCATCCAGGGGTTTAATCATTGATCCGAAACTCAACTGAACTTACCATATAAATACAATGGCCACAAGAGCATGGAATACTTGTACCAATGGCTGCAAGAGCATAGGATACAAGTACCAAGTAACTCACCCCTGTCTCCCTAAATCATCAACATGACACAAATCAGGATTGTGATGGGATACCCTCCACTGTCCTGAATGGTTGTAATTCGAACAACACTCCTGAAGCTTGACACCATTCAAGACATTGCAATGTGCTTGATTGGCACCCTGTCAACCACCTTCAAAGTTCACTCCCTTTGCCACCACTGCACAATGGCAGCAGTGTGTACCATCTTCAAGATGCACTGCAGTAATTCATCAAGCTTCCTTTGACAGAACCTTCTAAATCTGTGACCTATCCTTGACAGACAAGGGCAGTAGATGTTTGGGAACAACGTGACCTGCAACTTGTTCTTCAAGTCACACACCATCCTGATGTGGAGCTCTGCCACTGATTCTTCATTGCTGCGGGGTCAAAATCCTGTAACTGCCTTCAAGGTAGTTATTAAACTCCAAATACTGCAGCAGTTCAAGAAAGCAGCTTCCCATACTATTGTGTCAGGGCTTTAAGATCAAGGGTAACCTTATAAATGAATGACAATGAGAGAGGTAATACAATACTGAAAGTGTTATATCTGAATGCACGCAGTATAAGGAATAAGGTAAATGAGTTTGTGGCACAGATTGAAATGGCAGGTCTAATTTGGTGGACATCATGGAGAGGTGGCTGCAAGGGGATCAGGATTGGGAGCTGAATATTCACAGATATACACCCTATCGAAAAGATAGGCAGGTGGGCAGAGGGGGTGGGTGGCCATCTTAGTAAGAAATGAAATTAAATAGTAAGAAACAAAGTAGGGTCAGATAGTAGAATTAAGAAACTGCAAAGGTCAAAAAACAATAGATGGAGTCATGTATCGGCCATGTTTTGACACGGGGTAAACTCTCCTGCTTAATTTAATCCAAACACAGAAAAGATTTATCTCATGCAGTAGTCTGTGAACATTCAAGAGGCCAAGAATTAATTAAAATAATAACTTTATTTCTTGAACTATAATAGAGAAGAATTAACTAACAACTATTTACAACTCCTTCCTCTAACCAATCTTTTACCTTCCCCTTGTGCAATACTAGTCTGATAAAACGTCCCCGATTAAGGTTTACTAAAAAATATTCAAATTTCAAAACCAGCCAGGTGTCAAGTCTTCTTTTCTTCTTCGGAATTTCTGTTTCCCCGGTTACTGATCAATAAAGGTACCTTTAAGAGAGCTGTTCTCAGGGCAGTCTCTGCATGCTGGTGGCATGGCAGTTCTCCTCCCAAATGTTCAATTTTCCCCAGTCTTATACCCCCCCAAAGCATTGGATTGTGTCATTGGCTTTTAAGATTGTCAATATACTCAATTCAAACTGGATTGGAGTTTGTTTTTTTGGGGGGAGTATAATTTAAACTGATTGGCCTAATTCAAATCTGTTTTTATCTCCAGGCAACCAGCTATCCTAGCTACCGAATAGGTGCGACCACATGTTACATTGTATCTTATTCAGAACACTTGATGTTGTCAGGTAGTTCTGCTATTTTTAACTCTCTTAAAGGTACAGTACACCCACATTTTCATAACAGCCTCCAACAATCGTCAGGAGCTGGAGCGCAAGATACACCAGAAGATAGAAAAGATATGTAGGGAAGGCAAAGTTAGTGATCATGGGGGATTTCAATATGCAGGTGGACTGGGAAAATCAGAGTTGACAGTTTGGTGCTGGAAAAGCACAGCAGGTCAGGCAGCCTCTGAGGAGCAGGTGAATCGACATTTCGGGCATAAGCCCTTCATCAGGAATTCCTGCACCACACTCTCGCCTCTGATCTCCAGCATCTGCAGTCATCACTTTCTCTGATTGGGAAAATCAGGTTGTAGTGGTTTACAAGAAAAAAAAATTTGGAATGTCGATGAGATGGCTTTTTGGAGCAGCTTGTGGTGGAGCCCACTAGGGAATAGGCAATACTGGATTTAGTGTTGTGCAATGAGGTAAACTTGATAAGGGAGCTTAAGGTGTAGGAACCCTTAGGAGGCAGTGATTGTAATTTGATTAAATTTACTCTGTATTTTGAGACAGAGGGGATAGAATCAGAGGTCTTTCAGCTGAATAAAGGCAACTATAGAGGCCTGAGGGAGAGGTTAGGCAGAATTGACTGGGAAGGAGCCTACCAGGAAAGACAGTGGAACAGCAATGACAGGAGTTTCTGGGAGTAATTCAGGAGATACAGCAAAAATTCATCCCAAGGAAAAAGAATCATGGTACAGGGAGGATAAGGCAACCATGGCTGATTAGGGAAGTCAGGGATAGCATAAAAGCAAAGGAGAAAGCAAATAATTTAGCAAAGACAGTGGGAAATCAGAGGATTGGGAATCTTACAAAGACCAACAGAGGGCAACAAAAAAAAGAAGTAAGGAGAGAGAAGATTAAAATGAGGGAAAGTTATCCAGTAATATAAAGGAGGACTGTAAGAGTTTCTTTAGATATATAAAGGGAAACAAAAAGAGGCAAAAGTGGACATTGGGCCCATTGAAAATGAACACAGGAGAGATTGTCGTGGTTGAGGAACTGAATAATTACTTCGTGTCAGTCTTCATGATGGAAGACATGAGTAATTCTCCAATTCAAGAGAGTGAGGGGGCAGAGCTGAGTATGGGGGCCATCACCAAGGAGATGTTGCTAGAAAAATTGAATGGCCTGAAGGTGGAGAAATCACCTGGACCAGATGGACTACATCCCAGAGTCCAAAGGGAGATAGCTGAAGAGATAGTACAGGCATTATTAGTAATACTTCAGGAATCACTAGAATCCGGGAGAATCCCAGAGAACTCAAAGATTGCTAATGAAACACCCTGGTTTAAAAAGAGAGAAAAGCAGAAGTTGGAAAATTAGCCGAACCTTGGTCATGGGTAACATTCTAGAATCCATTGTGAAGGTTGAGATTTCTGAATACTTGGAAGTGTATGATAAGATAAGGCAAGGAAGCATGGTTTCATCAAGGGCAGGTCATACCTGACACATCTTCTGGAATTTTTTGAGGAAGTAACAAGCAGATTAGACCAAGGAAAACCAATGAATGTTATCTACCTGGATTTCAAGAAGACCTTTGACAAGGTGCCACACAGGAGGCTACTGAGCAAGATAGGGGTGCATGGTGCTACAGGCAAGGTGTAGTGGCCCTGGAGGGTACTCAGAGGAGATCCATGAGAATGGTCCCAGGAATGAACAGCTTAACTGTTCATGAGGAATGTTTGAACACTCTGGGTCTATACTCAATGGAGTTTAGAAGGTTGTGGTGAGATCTACTTCAAACATACAGAATACTGAATGGCCTGGACAGAGTGGATATTGGGAAGTTGTTTCCATTGGTAGGGCAGAGTAGGACCTGAGGGCACAGGCTTAGAGGAGAAGAAACAGAGATAAGGAGAAACCAGACTGTGGAGGCCAGGTCATTGAGTATACTTAAGGTGGAGATAGATGGGTTCTTGATTGTTAAAGTGATCTAGGGTTACAGGGAGAAAGTGGGAGAACGGGGTTGAGAAACCCATGATTGAATGGAGAGCAACTTAGAACATAGAACATAGAACATAGAACATAGAACAATACAGCACAGAACAGGCCCTTCGGCCCACGATGTTGTGCCGAACTTCTATCCTAGATTAAGCACCCATCCATGTACCTATCCAAATGCCGCTTAAAGGTCGCCAATGAATCTGACTCTACCACTCCCACGGGCAGCGCATTCCATGCCCCCACCACTCTCTGGGTGAAGAACCCACCCCTGACATCTCCCCTATACCTTCCACCCTTCACCTTAAATTTATGTCCCCTTGTAACACTCTGTTGTACCCGGGGAAAAAGTTTCTGACTGTCTACTCTATCTATTCCTCTGATCATCTTATAAACCTCTATCAAGTCACCCCTCATCCTTCGCCGTTCCAACGAGAAAAGGCCGAGAACTCTCAACCTATCCTCGTATGACCTACTCTCCATTCCAGGCAACATCCTGGTAAATCTTCTCTGCACCCTCTCCAAAGCTTCCACATCTTTCCTAAAGTGAGGCGACCAGAACTGCACACAGTACTCCAAATGTGGCCTAACCAAAGTCCTGTACAGCTGCAACATCACCTCACGACTCTTGAATTCAATCCCTCTGCTAATGAACGATAATACTCCATAGGCCTTCTTACAAACTCTATCCACCTGAGTGGCAACCTTCAAAGATCTATGTACATAGACCCCAAGATCCCTCTGTTCCTCCACCTGACCAAGAACCCTACCATTAACCCTGTATTCCGCATTCTTATTTGTTCTTCCAAAATGGACAACTTCACACTTGGCAGGGTTGAACTCCATCTGCCACTCCTCAGCCCAGCTCTGCATCATATCTAAGTCCCTCTGCAGCCGACAACAGCCCTCCTCACTGTCCACAACTCCACCTATCTTTGTATCATCTGCAAATTTACTGACCCACCCTTCGACTCCCTCATCTAAGTCATTAATAAAAATTACAAACAGCAGAGGACCCAGAACTGATCCCTGCGGAACTCCACTTGTAACTGGACTCCATGCTGAATATTTACCATCTACCACCACTCTCTGACTTCGACCGGTTAGCCAGTTTTCTATCCAATTGGCCAAATTTCCCTCTATCCCATGCCTCCTGACTTTCCGCATAAGCCTACCATGGGGAACCTTATCAAATGCCTTACTAAAATCCATGTACACTACATCCACTGCTCTACCCTCATCCACATGCTTGGTCACCTCCTCGAAGAATTCAATAAGACTTGTAAGGCAAGACCTACCCTTCACAAATCCGTGCTGGCTGTCCCTAATCAAGCAGTGCCGTTCCAGATACTCGTAAATCCTATCCCTCAGTACCCTTTCCATTACTTTGCCTACCACAGAAGTAAGACTAACTGGCCTGTAATTCCCGGGGTTATCCCTATTCCCTTTTTTGAACAGAACTTGATGGGCTGAATGGCCTAATTTGTGCTCCTGTGTCTTATGGTCTTATAATGATGCCATGTATCTACACCAGACTTAAAAACAAAGCACCTCTCTCTCTCTCCTTGTAGAAAAGTAGCAAAGTAGCTCACTATTCTCACTCGCCGTAAGCCCTAGCCTCTAACCAGTGACTGAGAAAGTGAACAATTCGTGTACTAATTGCCTTCTGTCTGTAGTAAAGAAGTGATAAGACTTTGAAAGAAAAAAATTACTTGTCATTCTGGTCTCTTTCCCTTTCCCAGGCGGGTCATGACAAACGGTAAGAGTCTGGTATATGTCTGAATAGTACATGGTATTCGGATTTAATATGTCTGAAGATAGTTCTTGGCCTTGCTATGTCTTGAACAAGTCTGTATTGAACCTGAGCTCATGGTTGTGGACATAAAACCAAGCAAGAAATGAGCCACCTTCTCCAGCATAATGAGGGATGGGGAATAAATGCTAGCCCAATCCAAGATGCACACATCCTATGTACAAATGAAGCCAGTTCTATGATTTAATTCTGGGAGATAGACTGTTGGTCTCATTTTCACGAAAATTTCAAATATCCTATTCCCTGCAATGTGCCGTAATCGGCTCACACTTTTGTGGGAAGAACAGTTTTAATCTAATGGATGCAGGAAGGAATCTAACTAGCAGGGTTTGTTGTTCCATCTAATTCTGGTCCAATGTTATTTCTATTTTAAGCAAATATTTTAAAATTGTTTTAAATATATTCTAAATTTTATATATGTAGCAATTGTGTCTTTCAATATTCAACTTGACAGCATGGTGACTCAGTGGTTAGCGTCGCTACCTCACATCGTCAGGGACCCAGGCTCAATTCCATCCTCAGGAACTGTCTTTGTGGAGTTTGCACATTCTCTCCATGTCTGCATGGATTACCTCTGGGTGCTCCGGTTTCCTCCCACAATCCAAAGATGTATGGGTTAGATGAATTGACCATGCCAAATTGCCTCGTAGTGTTTGGGAATGTGCAAGCTAGGTAAGTTAGTCATAGGAAATGCAGTGTTACAGGTTTAGGGTAGGGGAGGTGAATCTGGGATGGATGGTGTTCAGGGGGTTGGTGTGGATGGCCTGCTTCCACACTGTAGGGATTCCATGACTGTTTGGTCATTCTCTCACGTTGGGTCATTAAAACATTAGATTGCAGAACACATCAAAAAATGCTTCTGCGTATCCCATATTATGTATGCACAAAGATAAAGCAGGTGTATACAAAGTGTATATAAATAAGAACACGCAACAGTAATTCTTTCCATTATCCCACCTTTATCCCCACAGACAAATGTGAAACAAAATTAATGTGTTGTTGTAAGCATGTTGTTGGTCAACCAGCATCTGTTGAGAAAATAGTTGAGCAAACATTTCATGTGTGAGCTCATTGCCAATGGGGAGATGTGGCTTTTCAGTGGATACAGTAGAGGCTGGTTATTGTCATTATAACCCGAAAAAAGGAAACACCTAGGTGTTGAAAGTAAACAGGAGTGCAAATGACAACAAATGAAAGCTTAGGATCCATTTGTGCTTTATAGGAAGAGCTGTTACATGAAACATGTTGATAGCATGCTTTTATCACTAATCTTCTGGTGAAGGCTAGAGTTATCACAGAGATCAATAGCATAGTTATGTAATAATTCTTCATTTAGAGGTGTGCTGTAATTGCTCAACAAACTCCTGCAAAGACCATAAAATATGAGAATCCAAAGATTTTGCTGCAGCTCATTACTCTTTAGTTCTTTCTTTGGTACTGTACTTTTATTCTTCTCCATGTGTTTCTGTTCTTGCAGATTAAATATCTTTCTCATCAGAAAAATTTCTTGTGTCATGTGGAAACATCTTTGTCATTTCTCAACCAACTTCTGTTAAGATTTCTTGTGCTTCTGCCTTACTAAATGCTCTCAGTCAGAAAGATCTTTGAAAGCTCAAAGTTTTAAACAATTCGCTGATTGACTTTGGACGCTACTCTGTTCTCATCCCAGATTTTCCACAGTTGTTTGATTCCCCCCTGTTTATTTGTAAGTTAGCCCACTGGAGGCTTTTTTATTACATTTGAGCTTGAAGGTTGACTGTTGTTGAAGTGGTGATGTTGGATAAAAGGAGTGGGAGGCTTGGGCATAAGAATATACTCTGACAAACTAAACAATGGGGAGGGGAGAGGGGTCAGGAGGGAGAATTAAGCAAGTTTCAGTAGCTTTCTCTTGATCCTATTTAGGCTTCTGAAAGCATGTGCTGTGATGTGCTTGTATTGCACTGTTAAGTTATTTTTATGCTGAAATGTCACCATGCAGTTTTCTTTGAAAGTGAAATCTTTGATGATGACAGGTCCGAGCTGCATAGTCGGATAGCTTCTTCTATCATTATTATTCTTAGTGTGCAGCACCAGAAGCCCATTGAATCTGTTGATTGAGGCTATTGATTCCTTATGGGAATCCAAACACAATTTATTCAGTGGTCACCCACACCACCAGCTGTGCATGCAGCATGTTGTGTGAATGCATTTTGATGTGTCAACTTCCTGAAAAATAATATGAGCTGATCTCATTTCACAAAGACCATAATGCTCTGCATTGCCAATCCTAAACTCGCTAAGTGTCTTTACTATATCCTCAAGACTGCACCAGGAACCTGATGAGCCACATGACATATGGTATGGTATTTGCCAACCTCCATTTCAAACATTTCAGCAGTGGACAGTCCCTTGCTTTTTCTTCCATATAATATCAAAATGTATGAAATATGTCAAAGATTGTATAATTCTTCAGAACCCTGTTGTACATCTACTAATTCCTTGTATTAATTTAAACTGCATTACTGTAGCATTTGCATGCTCACCACAAATCTCAATTCTTTCATTCCAAGCTTTGGTAATTCCTTATGAAAAACTCCAGTTTTAACTCCATATGACTGATTCTTCTCACAATTTCTGTTTTGTGTTTTAACTTCAGCCACTAACCTAGAGGAAGTTCTTTGTATGTTTGTTAGGGCATGCTCATGCTTATGATCATTCTGATATCCCTGCCTCTCATCTTAACTCCACACAATCCTCCTGCTCAATGCCTTAAAGAATCTCCATAATGATTTTCTAGTTCTTTTCTCTGACTTTGTAGATTTTTACTGCTTTTTATGGTACATAAATGAATCATAATCATCTTTAAAGGGAGCTGGAGGTGTAGTGGTAAAGTCACTGAACTAGTAAGCTAGAATGCCAGGCTGATGTTCCGAGGAAGGGTCACTAGACCCTAAATGTTAACTCTGAAATCTCACCACAGATGCTGCCAGAGCTGCTGAGCTGTTCCAGCAATTTCTGTTTTTGTTTCTGATCTTCTGAGGATTTGAGTTCAAATCCCACCAGGATAGATAATAAAACTTTTATTGACTTCAGTAAAAATCTGGAATAAAAGTTTAGTCCACTGGTGACAGTGTAACCACCATCAATTATTGTTAAAAAAAAACATGTGGTTAACTAATGTCTTTTAGGGGAGGTAATCTACCAACCTGACTTGGTTTCGCCAAATATGAATCCAGATCCGCAGCAATAGGGTTGACCCTTAACTAACCTCTGCAATTAGTGATTAGCTGTAAATGCTTGTCTAGCCAATGAAACCCACATCCCATATTTGAATAATAAAATCATTCTTTGGTTCCTCAAGGATGAAATCAGTATCTTCAGCAACATTAATGTTCATTATGAGAATTCTTTTTATTTTTTCTTCTACCTTCTCCAGTGAAATTATGGAAGGACAACCAGTGTTGGCAAAGCTAGTGCTAACAACATCCCGTGAACAAATGAAGTAGACTCTACTCCTTTGCCACTGAATAAACTTGAGAAACAAATTCAAACTGCAACTAGAGTGGACTGGGGAAGAGGTTTAGGAGCAAGACCGGTTGAGGAAAAATGGCAGATGTTTAGGAAAATATTTTGTGCCTTAAAGCCAAGATATATTTGTGAAAAAGACACATTCAAGGAAGGGGATAAGCCTTTCAAGGTTAACTAGGGAAGTTAAGGCTGGCATCAAATTGAAAGAAAAGCATACAATATGGCAAAGATTAGTGGTAAGCCAGAGCATCGGGCACGTCTTACAAACAAATGAAAGGCATCTGGGGACAGAAAGAGAGAGTATATAAGTTTTGAGGGGAAACTTGTAAGTAATATCAACATAGACAGCAAGAGCTTCTTTAAATATAAAGAAAGGAAGCAGAAGCTAAAGCTAACAAAGTCCCCTAAGAGAACACGGCTAGGGAAATAATAATGGGGAATCTGGAAATGTAAGCAGAATTAAATAAATAGTTTGCATACGTCATGACATAGAAGACACGAATAGCACTCCAAAATTATTAAGCATTCAAAGGGCAAAGAGGAGGAGAAGAAATAAATCACTTGTGGGTGCCATGGTGGCACAGTGGTTAACACTGCTGCCTCACAACCCCAGAGACCCGGGTTCAATTCCCGCCTCAGGCGACTGACTGTGTGGAGTTTGCACGTTCACCCTGTGTCTGCATGGGTTTCGTCCGGGTGCTCCAGTTTCCTCCCACAATCCAAAATGTGCAGGTTAGGTGAATTGGCCATGCTAAATTGCCCGTAGTGTTAGGGGCAAGGGTGAATGTAGGGGAATGGGTCTGGGTGGGTTGCGCTTCGGCAGGTCAGTGTGGACTTGTTGGGACGAAGGGCCTGTTTCCACACTGTAAGTAATCTAATCTTAAAAAAAAATGTGGTTGGGAACTAATGGAGCTAAAGACCAATAAATCCCCTGGACCTGATGAGATAAAATTTAGGGTATTATACAAAGATCGTGGATGCACTGGCAGCAATCTTACAAGAATCCCCAGATTCTGGGAAGATCCAAGAGAATTAGAAAACTGTCAGTGTCATACCTTCACTTATAAAAGGAAGGAGACAAAAATGGTTTATGATAGGCCAGTTAGCTTAAGTTTGTAATTGGGAAAATGTTAGAGACTATTATAAGGAATAAAACAGTGAGTATTTAGGAATGTGTGATCAGGAAGAGTCAGCATGGCTTCACAGAGAAGAAATCATGCCTCACAAATCTAACAGAGTTCTTCGAGGAAGTAACAAAACAGTGGGTGTGATATATTTGGGTTTTTAGAAGGCCCATGATAAGGAGAACACACAGGCTACTTAATAAATAAAGAGCCCATGATGTTGGAGGTAGTACATTAGTATGGATAGAGGATTGGCTATCTAACTGAAGACAGGCAGTTGGAATAAGGGGGCCATTTTCATGATGGCAGCCTGTAAGTAGTGATGTGCCAGAGGTATAAGAGTTGGGACTGCAATTTTTTACATTTATTTACTCACTGA
This sequence comes from Chiloscyllium punctatum, assembly GCF_047496795.1. Classification (NCBI taxonomy): domain Eukaryota; kingdom Metazoa; phylum Chordata; class Chondrichthyes; order Orectolobiformes; family Hemiscylliidae; genus Chiloscyllium; species Chiloscyllium punctatum. The sequence continues at coordinate 131,096,084 of NC_092739.1, read as the reverse complement.
AGCTTATAAGAAAGAGAAGCAATGTTGTTAAAATATGAAAGATTTTTAGGTAACTTGACAGTTCAGTTGCAAAGCAATTGTTTAGCCTTGTGGGAGAAGTTAGGACCAGAGGACATAATCTCAGCATATTAAGACGAGACGAGGAGAAATTTCTTCTCTTGGTGCAGAGTGAATTTTTAGTATTCTTTACAACAGAGGGCTGTAGAAACAGTGTGGGTTCAATTCAGACACTGATTCTCAATCTCCTTCCTCATCTGAGATGATGTGACCCTGAAGTTAAACCACTACCAATCATCTCTCTTTAAAGAGAATGTGGCCCTATGTGTTAGTAACACAATGGCAACTTTACCTTTATAAGTTGTGATGTTATGTATGTTCAAGACTTAGACAAACCTATCATTAATGAGGTAATCAAATTTTATTGGGAAAACGTAGACAATTGGAGTTGAGGACAATCTGATCAGCCACGATCACATTGAATGGCTAAACAGATATGTCGGGCGAAGTAAATTCTTTCTACCCCTTCATCTTACACTTCTGTTTTTATTCCCTCATGGGATGTGGGCATTGCTGGCTGACCAGCATTTATTACCTATGCTAGTTGCCCTTAAGAAGGTGCTGGTGAACTGCCTTCTTGAACCGCTGCAGTCACCGTGCTGTGGCTTGACCCACAATGCCCTGAGGAGGGAATTCCAGGATTTTGATCTAACAACAGTGAAGGAATGGGAATATATTTCCAAGTCAGAATGGTGAATGGTTTGATGCAGTTTCCATATATCTGTTACCCTTGTCCTTCTCAATGGTAATGTATTTGGAAAGTGCACTGGGAGTCTTGGTGAATTTCTGCAGTACGTTTTCTAGTTAGTACACACTGATGCTAGTAGTTAGCATTGGTGGAGGGTGGATGCTTGTCACTTTCATGCCAATCAAGCTGGCTGCTTTATCCTGGATGGTGTCAAGCTTCTTGAGTGTTGTTGGAGTTGCACCCACCCAGGCAAGTGAGGAGTATTCTCCTGACTTGTGCCATGGAAGAAATGGACAGGCTTTGGAAAATCAGAAGGTGATTTATTTGCTGCAGTATTCCTAGCCTCTGTGCTGCTTTTGTAGCTGCTGTGTTTATATAAGGCAAGTCCAGTTGAGTTTCTGGTCAATGGTAACCCTCAGGATGTTGATAGTGGGGGATTCAGTGATAGTAACACCATTAATTGTCAAGGGTGGTGGTGGTCTCTTACTGGTGATGGTCATGGCCTGGCATTTGTGTGGAGTGAATGTTACTTGCCACATGTCAGCCCAAGTCTGGATATTGTCCAGATCTTGTTGCATTTGAACATGAACTGCTTCAGCATCTAAGAGACACAAATTGTGCTGAAAATTGTGCAATCATCGGCGAACATTCCCACTTCTGACTTTATGATGAAGAGAAGGTCACTGGTGAAGCAGCTGGAGGTGTTTGTAACTATGACAGTACCTTGAGGAACTCCAGAGATGTCATGGACCTGAGATGACTGACCTCCTACAACCACAACCATCTTCCTATGTGCTAGGTATAACGCCAACCAATAGAAAGTTTTCCCCTGATACTCATTGATTCGAGTGTTGCGAGGTCTCCTTGATGCCACATTTGGTTGAATGCAGCCTTGATTCCAAGGGTTGTCACTCTCTCCTCACCTCTGGAATTCAGCTCCTTTGTCCATGTTTAAACTGAGGCTGCAAAGAGGCCAGTAGCCCAAATTGGACACTATCGAGCAAATTATTGCTGAGCAGATGCTGCTTGATAGTTCGATAGAGGACACCTTCAATCACTTCCAGTTTAATTTCTTTGTTGAGACTTTGAAGCATAGAGTAAAATGTCTGTTAACTATGTAATGTGGATTTGTTGCAATTATTTTGTATGTAGTACATAGACATTGAACAGGACAGCAACGTCATGTCTGTGCAACCATGATGCCAAAGTAAACTAATCCCATCTGCATGCATGTGCTCTGTATCCCTCTATTCCCCCCCCTGTTCATGTATCTGTCTAAATGTCTCTTAAACTTTGCCAATGCATCCTCTTGCACCATCTTTCTTGGCAGCATGTTCCAGGCACCTACCACTAGAATATGAATAGTCAGAGTCTTTTTCCCAGGGTAGAAATGTAAGTTACTTGGGAACATTGGTTTAAGGTAAGAGCGCGAAAGTTTAAAGGAGATGTGAGAGGCAGGTTTTTTACACAGAGGGTAGAGCACAGTTTTGAAGAAGGGTCACTGGAGCCGAAATGTTAACTCTCATCTCTCTCCACGAATGCTGCCAAGCCTGCTGAGTTTTTAATACCCAGTTAATATGGTCTGCCATGGCTGAAAACAACTTATATTGCAGCTTTAATATATTGAAAATTCCAAAGAACATTCTAAAACAAAGCTACACTCCACACCACATTAAAGCAGTGGTAGGTCATGTGACCAAAAGCTTGGTCAACTAAGTCAGCCGTATGATGAATGGAACATTGCATTCGAAATTCACCTGAAAATCAAACATGCCAAGAAGATTGTGAACAGACTGAAGTAATCTCAGACTGTTGCCAGGAAGAGGAGTGGTATCAGAAGTTAGAAAATGGAATTTGGAACAGAGGACTTAAAATAATGTCTTCTGTTCTCCCATTGGAGGACATTTCTCATCCAGTGCTGAATGTCAGGATGCAGTCTAATAATAAAGCAACAGTGGTGGACCCAAGAGAGGTATAGCTTGGTGTCTTCAATGTACATGTGAGAAGTATTGCTGTCCTTTCAGATTTTGTGATCAAGAGAAGGCATTAGGTGAGGAATAAGAAGAGGCCAAGGATTGATCCTTGAGCAGACTCCCAAAGGAAATGGTGCAGAAGCAGGAAGAGAATCATTGTCAATGATTATTTTGTCTTTGGTCAGGTAGGTGAGAATGGATCAAGATGTCAGCAGTCGTATACTGAGATGGGTGAAAGTGGAGATCTAGTGTCAGCAGAAGATGGAATGACCAACCATATCAAAGGCTGCAATAGGAAGGATGTGGAGAGAAAGTTTCCTTTTGTCACAATTGCATAAGAAGTCAGTTGTGACATGAACCTTGTCTCAGTACTTGCCTAGAAAAAATTAGACTTCACTGGGATGGTACAGGGAGACATGTCGATGGTATTGTCAAATTCCTGTAGGAGGAGGTCATTGAGGCGCATTTTTATTTACACCATTCCCCTGTAAATATTTTGTTTTCAAGCAGATGGCCAGTTTCTTTTTGCAAGTTATTATCAGTCCAAGTTTTCTAATCTGGCTCAGACTCCCAGTCTCCTATTCCTCTCTGATTTTTGGGCTAAAGTTCCAAACTTGTTGAATGTGAGAATCCCATCACACAGCAGTGAAGGGAATCTTTCTTGAGGGAATACCCCCTTTAGATGGCACTGACATCAATATGATTAGATTAGATTACCTATAGTATGGAAACAGGCCATTTGGCCCAACAAGTCCACTCCGACTCTCCGAAGAGTAACCTACCCAGACCCATTCACCTATCCTACATTTACCCCTGACTTTTGCACCTAACACTATGGGCAATTTAGCATGGTCAATTCACCTGACTTGCACAGCTTTGGATTGTGGGAGGAAACCCACACGGACACAGGGAGAATGTGCAAACTCCACACAGACAGTTGCCCGAGGCTGGAGTCAAACCTGGGTCCCTGGTGCTGTGAGGTAGCAGTGCTAACCGCTGAGCCACTGGCAGAAGTGGGTACTGCAGATGCTGGAGATTAGAGTCAAGATTAGAGTGGTGCTGGAAAAGCACAGCAGGTCAGTCAGCATCCAAGGAGCAGGAAAATCAAAATTTTGGGCAAAAGCCCTTCATCAGGAATGAGGCAGGGAGCCTTGGGGGTGGAGAAGTAAAATTTATCTCTCCACCCCCGAGACTCCCGGCCTCATTCCTGAAGAAGGGCCTTTGTCCGAAACATAGTTCTTCCTGCTCCTCAGATGCTGACTGACGCGCTGTGTTTTTCCAGCACCACTCTAATTTTGACTGACATTAAATATTCCAGTCGAGAAAGGGTTTAAATGCCCTAGAACTTCTTTAAGAACCTATGACAGGTGGATAGGGTGGCAGATGGGTTAGGGGTCGGGTGAGCAGTTAGTTTGGATTATGTCAGATTTAGGAGTCAGTTAAGTGGTCGAGAGGTATCTGCATGAGTGGGGTAGTGGAGGAGTTGGGTTTCAGAGGAAGCGATGGGTTTAAGTTGTCAGGTCCATTTGAGAAGGTATTTGCAGGTTCAGCAGGACTTTGGAGGATCAAGGATCAGATTAGATTAGATTAGATTAGATTATTTACAGTGTGGAAACAGGCCCTTCGGCCCAACAAGTCCACACCGCCCCGCCGAAGCGCAACCCCCCCATACCCCTACATCTACCCCTTACCTAACACTACGGGCAATTTAGCATGGACAATTCGCCTGATCTGCACATCTTTGGACTGTGGGAGGAAACCGGAGCACCCGGAGGAAACCCACGCAGACATGGGGAGAATGTGCAAACTCCACACAGACAGTCGCCTGAGGCGGGAATTGAACCCAGGTCTCTGGCGCTGTGAGGCAACAGTGCTAACCACTGTGCCACCGTGCCGCCCATGGGGAAGATGTTTTGTTTGAGAGATTGGAGGGCAGAAGGGAGATGTAGGCTGGGTAAGCAGTTGTGGACATAGAACTGGTATTTTTCTGCCCATCAGCCTAACATTTCCTGGGTAACTATCCAGATAAGAAGTCGGAACTATCCAAAGTCAACAGTGCTCTCTCGTGAGCCATGTCTCATCTCTGCTGATCTGGGTATTGAAAGATCTGAGCCACTGAATCCTTTTCACCATCCTTTCTAAATAGGTTAAAATCTACTGACTGGGGTTTAGAAGAATCAGAGGTGATCTCATTGAAACCTATGGGATTCTTAAGGGGCTTGACAGGGTAAGTGCAGAGAGGATCTTTCTGCTCATGGGACAGTCTAGGACTAGAAGACAGTCTCAGGTTAAATAAGCACCAATTGAATGGTAATTAAGGTCCTGGGGAGAGTTGCTGAACAAAGAGACCTTGGAGGGCAGGTTCATAGTTCCTTGAAAGTGGTGTCGCGAGTAGATAGGATAGTGAAGAAGGCGTTTGGAATGCTTTCCTTTATTGGTCAGGGCATTGAGTATAGGAGTTGGGAAGTCGAATTGCAGCTGTACAGGATATTGGTTGGGCCAGTTTTGCAATAATGCGATCAATTCGGATCTCCTTCCTATTGGAAGGATGTTGTGAAACTTGAAAGGGTTCAGAAAAGATTTACAAGGATGGAGGATTTGAGCTACAGGGAGAGGCTGAATAGGCTCGGGTTGTTCTCCCTGGAGCATCAGAGGCTGAGGGGTGACTTTATAGAGGTTTATAAAATCATGAGGGACATGGATAGGATAAATAGACAAGGTCTTTTTCCTGGGTGGAGGAACCCAGAACTAGAGAAGATAGGTTTAGGGTGAGAGGGGGAAGACATAAAAGGGACCTAAGTGGCAATGTTTTCACGCAGACGATGGTGCGTGTATGGAATGGGCTGCCAGAGGAAGTGATGGAGGCTGGTACAATCACAGCATTTAAAAGGCAACTGGATGGGCATTTGATTAGGAAGGGTTTAGAGGGATATGGGGCAAGTGCTGGCAAATGGGACTAGATTAGGTTGGAATATGTTGGACTGAAGGGTCTTTTTCTGTGCATGTCCATCTCTACGCCTTGACGAAGACTGAGATGAGGAAGAATTTCTTCTGTCAGAGGATTGAGTCTTTGGAACCCCTTGCCAGAGATCCCTGTGGGGCAGAGTCCTTGCATATATTTAATACTGAAAGAGATAGATTCATGATCTGTCCGGGAATCAACGATTACAGAGAAATAGCAGGAAAGGGATGGTGAGGAAATGCTGGATCAGCAGTGATATTATTGAATGGTGGAACGGGCTTAAAAGACTGACCAGCCTACTCCTGTTTCAATTTCCTATGGTCTTACCGTGTGCATTGCAGTCCATTTATCATCATAACAACTTGCTCTATGAAAGTGATTCTCCTTTGTCTCATCTGTGATTATCTTATCTTAAACCTGCATCCTATAATTATTGATCCCTTTGGCTGCATAGAAAATTTCTCCTTACTTACTCTATTGAGCCCACAGAATTTTAGATTCATCTATTAGGCCTTCCTTTCACATTCACTCTAGAGAACAATCCCAGCTGTTTAGTTTCTCCAAATAACCCAAGTCCCTCAACCGTGTATGATCTCAGCAGTTGTCATCTGACACCTTGCCAAAGATTTTCAAGATTATGAAATGAGTTTACGAGGCTTCTTCCAAAATATCTCTGGATGCTGGATGATTTATGTGTGCATGTGCCTGGTTTTCTGTACTGAGCATTCAGATTGTGCAACTATCCTCAGTAATGGTGGGTTGGGCTGCTCAATAACAGCTACTGTTTATAACAGCAGAAAAAGGAAAAGAATGACAAACTATTAAGTCCAGTTCACTACATTTCCTCTGCTTTTTTCCATCTGGACAATGAGGAATTATCATTCTGCACTGAACATCTGGACTCTGGAGCATACTCTACCATCTGGTGTTTTTGAGATGTGAGAACAGGGAGAATTTAGTCTCTGTGCTCTTGCCAGAAAGTCTTCCACTTTTCTTTCCCCTTCTCATGTTCATGTGAAAACATACTGCTAATGCATAACTAAAGACGCAAAATGTTTAAGGTCACTGATGCAAATTTCTGGGTCTATTTGTTTCTTCATTGAAATGCAAATCAAGGTTTAATATCGTGTCCCTGAGCACCACCTGCAGCAGCTACTGAAGCTGCGCTTTTTCTGTTCAGTAACTGCTACAAATCTCTTCAATTCAGTGGAGGCTGCTTTAATGGAACGCAGAATACTATTTATTTATTTTGAAGCTACACAGAGAAAAAAAATATTCTCAGCTCCAGGGAGAGTTTGCCTTTCTTTTATCATTTTCAGTGTGAAATTATTCCACTTGAAATAGACCAGCCTCCTTCCCCTTCAGTTGGAGTGACAGACTTAGAAAAGTGCTTGGAAATACACCTGGGAACATCCTGATTTCCTGTGACAGGTCCCCGACTTAATTTATGCTGCACCAAGACAAGGTGTCAGAGCATAGGTTATGTTACCTACTGCTTGGGGAGCATGTGCGTTCTGGCATTCTCTAAAACAGTTTGGAAAAAGTGCCAGGTATGTAGCCCATTACATCTGCTGCTGTCCCTTGTCCATTCTGGGATTCTGCGATTTAAATTTTAGGTAGGTTGTAATCCACAGCCCTCAAACATCCTGGCAACAAAACAGTGTCTTCACCACAATAGCGGTGGCACTGCTGCTGAAAATAAATGTTGATCCTTTGCCAGATCATGACGTTTTTATGGCCAGATTGGTGCGGTTGGAACTGAAGTATCAATAAATCCATTGCCAATGATTACAGCTATTATTTGGAGGAATTCAGGTTGACACATGGTTTTATGTGTCAAATAGCCATAGCTTCTAAAATGACAGTGATACATGAAGGTGAATGTTTGACTTACCACCCAGTTATAAAACCAGCTTTGTGGATCAGCTGCATGCTATAGAAACCATTCAATTTTTGCTACCATTGGTATCATCAGAGATGAAAATTGATTTTGATTTTCAGTGTTACGCCAGGCTATTCATTTGAAATCTTCCTTGTGTAGGACTTTAGCTCAATCTACCAGCTTACTTTCTTCTATGTGTGAGCCCAGTCCTGCGTGTTCTTTAAATGAAGCAATTGGATAAGGTATTCGGTCTCACCCTCTTAGTTTATATGAGCAGTAAGTGGACAAAGTATACAGAGCTCTGGGTCTAGACCTTTCTGACCTGACAAACTACAACGTGTGTCAGATCCCAAAAGTAAGACCTCTTCCTGTCCTGCCCCAGTCTTTTATACAATAAAAAAAAGTCATGCAATCACTGAGGTGGGATTGTCTTCTGATTGGCTGTTGATCCAACTCCATTCTCCGCCTCCTCGCATTCCCGGATGTCCGACCCCAAGTGACCTTCTTTTGCCCGCGAAACAGAGCCTCCCGTGACCTCCTCGTGCGCGAAACAGAGCCTCCCGTGACCTCCTCGTGCGCGAAACAGAGCACCACGGGATCTCCTTGCACTCCTCCGGTGCTCAAAACAGAGCATCACGTGACTTCCACGCACGCAACAGAGCATCATGTGACCTCCTCCTGCGCGCGTTACACAGCATCACCAAAGCTTTCCAAATGCCAAGTACATTTACACCCGCAGCCAGTCACCTATTTACAAGTAAGCCATGTATTTATACTTGTAATTTTCCTGTTCTTTCTCCTCAGTGTTGAAACCAAATCTGATATAAGATGTAAAATGGAAAATGGTATCAGAGTAACAAACCAGTGTGATCCTCACAAGAATTGCAATAGATAAGACCAAATTTTACTTGAAATCACATTTTAGGGCATAACTTGAAAACTCAGGTTACCATTGATTCATTCTCTTTTGTGTTCATTGAGGTAACATTATTACTGTAATCAATGGAACATCTCCCACTGATTACAACAAACCTTTGAACTCAGAGTTTTTAAAAAAGATTGTCCATCTTGTGGTTAATCTCCTTTTCTAAAGTAACATAATTAACGGGAGAATAGGACCAGTCTTAAATGAGGAATCAAGTGGGCTAAAAGGGGTCATGAAATAGCTTTAGCGAGCAGAATTAAGGAGAATCCCAAAGGTTTTTATTCTTCTATAAGAGGCAAGTGGGTAACTAGAGAAAGGATTGATCCACTGAAGGATAACGAAGGAAGGTTGTGTGTCGAACCTGAGAAAATGGGTGAGATTCTGAATGATTACTTTGCATCAGTGTTCACTGAGGAGAGGAACATGATGAATGTTGAGATTAGAGATAGAAGTTTGATTAGTCTGGATCATTTTGACATAAGTTGGGAAGATGTATTGGGTATGCTAAAGGTTATTAAGGTGGATAGATCCCCAGGACCGGATGGGATCTATCCCAGGTTGCTGAGAGAGGCAAGAGAGGAAATAGCTGGGGCCCTGACAGATATCTTTGTAGCATCCTTAAACACAGATGAGGTGCCGGAGGACTGGAAGGTTGCTCATGTTGTCCCCCTGTATAAGAAGGGTAGTAGGGATATTCCAGATAATTGTAGACCAGTGAGTCTGAAGTCAGTAGTGGAAAAGTTGCTGGAGAAGGTATTGAGCGATTAAATCTATTTGTATTTGGAAAAGAATGGGCTTATCAGTGATAAACAACATGGTTTTCTGTGGGGGAGATCGTGCCTTACCAAATTAATAGAGTTCTTTGAGGAAGTGACCAAGTTGATAGATGAAGGAAAGGCTGTAGATGTCATCTACATGGACTTTAGTAAGACATTTGATAAAGTTTCCCCAAGGTAAATTAATGAAGAAAGTGAAGTCATATGGTGTGCAGGATGTTCTAGCGAGGTGGATAAAGAACTGGTTGAGCAACAGGAGACAGAGAGTAGTAGCTGAAGGGAGTTTCTCAAAATGGAGAAAGGTGACCAGTGGTAACAAAGAGTGTAATAAGAAATGAGAGGATCAAATATGAAGGTAGGCTAGCCAGTAATATTAGAAATAATAGTAAAAGTTTCTTTCAGTACATAAGAAACAAACGACAGGCAAAAGTAGACATTGGGCCACTTCAAACTGATGCAGGAAGCCTAGTGATGGGAGGTAAGGAAATAGCAGGAAAACTTAACAAGTACTTTGCGTCAGTTTTCACAGTGGAAGACATGAGTAATATCCCAAAAATTAAAGGGTGTCACGGGGCTGAGTTGAGTATGGTTGCCATTACGAAAGAGATAGTGCTAGAAAAGTTAAAAAGTCTTAAAATTGATAAATCTCCTGGCCCCGATGGGATACACCCTAGAGTTCTGAGAGAGGTTGCTGAGGAAATAGCAGAGGCATTGGTTGAGATCTTTCAAGAGTCACTGGAATCAGGAAAGGTCCCGGATGATTGGAAGATGGCTGTTGTAACCCCCTTGTTCAAGAAAGGATCAAGGCAAAAGATGAAAAAGACGGTTGTTGGTAAAATTCTAGAATCCATCATTAAGGATGAGGTTTCTAAATTCTTGGAAGAGCAGAGTCTGATTAGAACAAGTCAACATGGATTTAGTAAAGGGAGGTCATGCCTGACAAACCTGTTGGAATTTTTTGAAGAGGTAACAAGTAGGTTAGACCAGGGAAACCCAGTGGATGTGGTCTATCTAGACTTTCAAAAGGCTTTTGATAAGGTGCCACACGGGAGGCTGCTGAGCAAGGTGAGGGCCCATGGTGTTCGAGGTGAGCTGCTGGGATGGATTGAGGATTGGCTGTCTGACAGAAGGCAGAGAGTTGGGATAAAAGGTTCTTTTTCAGAATGGCAGCCGGTGACGAGCGGTGTCCCGCAGGGTTCGGTGCTGGGGCCACAGCTGTTCGCATTATATATTAATGATTTGGATGAGGGAACCGGGGGCATTCTAGCGAAGTTTGCCGATGATATGAAGTTAGGTGGACAGTCAGGTAGTATTGAGGAAGTGGGGAGGCTACAGAAGGATCTAGACAGGTTGGGAGAGGGTCCAGGAAATGGCTGATGGAATTTAACGTGAGCAAGTGCGAGGTCTTGCACTTTGGCAAAAAGAATAAAAGCATGGACTACTTTCTAAATGGTGAAAAAATTAATAAAGCCAAAGCACAAAGGGATCTGGGAGTGCTAGTCGAGGATTCTCTCAAGGTAAACATGCAGGTTGAGTCCGTGATTAAGAAAGCGAATGCAATATTGTCTCTTATCTCAAGAGGGTTGGAATATAAAAGCAGAGATGTACTACGAAGACTTTATGAAGCTCTGGTTAGGCCCCATTTGGAGTACTGTGTCCAGTTTTGGTCCCCACACCTCAGGAAGGACATACTGGCACTGGAACGTGTTCAGCGGAGATTCACACGGATGATCCCTGGAATGACAGGTCTAGCATATGAGGAACGGCTGAGGATACTAGGATTGTATTGGTTGGAGTTTAGAAGATTAAGGGGAGACTTAATAGAGACGTACAAAATAATACATGGCTTGAAAAAGGTGGATGCTAGGAAATTGTTTTCATTAGACGAGGAGACTAGGACCCGTGGACACAGTCTTAGAATTAGAGGGGGTAAATTCAGAACAGAAATGCGGAGACATTTCTTCAGCCAGAGAGTGGTGGGCCTGTGGAATTCATTGCCACGGAGTGCAGTGGAAGCCGGGACGCTATATGTCTTCAAGGCCGAGATTGATAGATTCTTGTTGTCTAGAGGAATTAAGGGCTACGGGGAGAACGCTGGTAAGTGGAGCTGAAATGCGCATCAGCCACATCAGCCATGATTGAATGGCGGAGTGGACTCGATGGGCTGAATGGCCTTACTTCCACTCCTATGTCTTATGGTCTTATGGTCTTATGGTGTTCCACAGGGATCAGTGCTGGTGCCACTGTTGTTTGTAATATACATAAATGATCTGGAAGAGGGCACTGTTGGTATGATCAGCAGGTTTGCAGATGACACAAAGATTGGTGGAGTAGCAGAAAACATCAGGGACTGTCAAAGGATACAGGAGAATACAGATAAACTGGAGAGTTGGACGGAGAAGTGGCAGATAGAGTTCAATCCTGCCAAATGTGAGGTGATGCATTTTGGGAAGTCTAATTCTAGAGCAAATTATACAGTAAACAGAAGAGCCTTGGGAAAAGTTGATGAGCAGAGAGATCTGGGAGTTCAGGTCCATTGTACACTGAAGGTTGCTACACAGATGGATAGAGTGGTCAAGAAGTTATATGGTATGCTTGCCTTCATCGGACAGGGTATTGAGTATAAGAGCTGGCAAGTCATGTTAAAATTGTAGAAGACATTAGTTCGGCCGCATTTAGAATTGTGTGTACAATTCTGGTCTCCACATTACCAAAAGGATGTGGACACTTTGGAGACGGTGCAGAGAAGGTTTACGAGGATGTTGCCTGGTATGGAAGGTGCTAGCTATGAAGAGAGGTTGAGTAGGTTAGGATTGTTTTCATTAGAAAGAAGGAGATTGAAGGGGGACCTGATTGAAGTCTACGAATCATCAATAACGAGAGGTCACACTTTCGAGGTGAGAGGTGAGAAGATTTAAGGGGGATACATGCAGCAAGTACTTTACACAGAGGGTGGTACATGCCTGGAACACGTTGCTAACATAGGAGAGGCAGACATGGTAGATTCATTTAAGATGCGTCTGGACAGATGCATGAGTAGATGGGGAGCAGAGGAATACAGATGCTTAGGAATTGGGCGACAAGTTTAGACAGTAGATTTGTGTCGGCTCAGACTTGGAGAGCCGAAGGGCCTGTTCCTGGGCTGTAAATTTTCTTTGTTCCGTTCTTTGTTCTTTGTTCTATCAGAAGCATACAAGATGTGATGCTGTAGCAATGATGGCAGAGTCACATGTTTGAAATTAAGCTGGAAGAGAGCAGTTGCTGTGACCAAATGGGAAGAAGCCTTAGAACCATGGGACACAGGAACGGAAGTAGACAACTCAGCCTGTCGAGTCTGCTCTTCGGTTCAATATGACCATGGATGAACTGATGAAAAAATCCACTCCACTTTTCTGTCTTTTCCATCTACCCATGATCCCCTCACTGATTATAAAATCTGTCTATCTCAGACTGAATATATTTAACGATGCAGCCTCCTGAGACCGTTGCAGTAAGGAATTCACAGATTCAGCACTTCTGAGAGAAGAAATCCCTCCTCATCTTGTAAGGGCTCAAAGATTGGTATGAGTGGAATAGCTTTCGGTTCATGGGGCACTAGCATCAGGATTTGAGTTGAAGGGAGCTATACCAGTGGGATGGGCTTCACTTGAACCATGTCCTGGTACATCAAATAACTGGTTGGAAGAAGGTTTGGGAGAGGGGAAAAGTACAGTTACAAAGCAAGAGGATATGGCAGAATTACAGGGTAGCTATTTTGATAACTATACCCAGAATGAGTCCGGAAAGCACAGAGGATGCAAACATAGAAAAACAGCAGTAAATAGGGGCAAAAGCAGAACAGGCCCTCTCAAAACAATGACTATAGCAAAGTAGAATTTAGCGTTGAGTTTGAGAGGGAGCAACTTGGGATAGAAACAACTGTGCTAAGCTTCAATAGGGGTAAATTCAGAGGAATGCGTTAGAGCAGCCTGGAGTGGACTGGGAAAGGAGCTTAGCAGCAAATATCATGGAAGTAAATGGCAGTTGTTTAAGAAAATAGTTCAAGGCTCACAGCAAAGCCATGACAAAGCAGATTGTAAGAAAGGGATAAGCTAACCAGGGAAGTTAAGAATAGCATAACTTTTTTTTAAATGCATAAGATGGTAAAGATTAGTGGTGAGAGAGAGGATTAGGAGCATTTCTAAAAAAACAACAAAAACCAACCAAAAATATTATAGAGAGAGAAAATAATTTTTGAGAGTAAACTTCCAAAAAATGTAAGAACGTAAGAACCAAGAACAGAAAGTAGGACATTCAGCTGCTGGAGTCTGCCCTGCCATTCATGATAGACAGCAAGAACTTCTTTAAATGTAGTAAAGGGAGGAGAGAAGCTAAAGTGAACATAGGCCGCTTAGAGAATGAGACTTGGGAAATAATAATGGGGAGCCAGATAATTGCAAATGAGTTGACTAAATACTTTGTCTCAGTCTTCATAGTGGAAGGCAGTAATAACTAAATCACTAAATCCCCAAATTACTATACAGGGCAAAAGGACAAGAAATAAATACAATATCTATCACTAGAGAAAAGGTGCTGGGCAATCTAATCAGGCTAGGATGTCCTATAGGTCTATGTCCTAGGATATTAACAGAAGTAAGCACAAAGACTATGTAGGCACTGTAATAATCTTCCAAGACTTTTTAGATTCTATCAAAGTCCCAGACTCTTGAAAACTGCTAATGTGCCACACTTATTTAATAAGTAAAGGAGACAAAATATTGTTAATAGTACGCCACTTAGCCTAATATCCATTATTGTGCAATTGTCAGTATTATAAATATGGAATAGCAGAACATTTAAAAATAAATAATTCACTCAAGTAGAGACAGCATGGCTTTATGATGAAGAAATCATGTCTGACAAGTGTTATGGACCAGGCTGTACCCCCTCAAAACATTCAAGAAGGTAGCCCAAACACTAATGTTTCTAGTTGTTTTAAGCAGGTGTAAAGTGGATATTCCAGGAGTGATGCAGTTGCCCAAACCACTTAGTTTGAAACATAACAGAATTTATTTCTAGACTACCGAAGGAAACACGAACAAAAGAGAGACAAATTTAAAATCACTTAACCTATCTGAAAACCCAGTTGACTCTATCTCAACTTAATGATACTGTTCCAAATACCTACAACATTCCCATAACAAGCCCTTGGCAAAAAAGTAAATTCAAACACTGGTACTTACAGGAGAGAGATTGCAGAGAGAGAAAGAATCAGCATGGAGCTATTTCTTTGGGTCCAGTAGATATATATATTAGTAGATATTTCCAGACATATCAGAACCTCTGCCCTTATGACCCCCTTGTGAAAAAAAGCCAAGGCCAGAAAAACCAAGGAGTAGCATCGTCACACAAGTCTCCGAGAATTATTTGAAGAGAAAGTGAGCAGAGTAGATAAAGGGGAATCAATGGATGCAAATTATTTAGATTTTTCAGGAAGTGTTTTATAAGCTACTACATATTAGATTAGATTACCTACAGTGTGGGAACAGGCCCTTCGGCCCAACAAGTCCACACCGACCCTCCAAAGAGTGACCCAACCACTCCCATTTCCCTCTGACTAATGCACCTAACACTATGGGCAATTTAGCATGGCCAATTCACCTGGCCTGCACATCTTTGGATTGTGGGAGGAAACTGGAGCACCCGGAGGAAACCCACACAGACACAGGGAGAATGTGCAAACTCCACACAGACAGTTGCCCGAGGCTGGAGTCAAACCTGGGTCCCTGGTGCTGTGAGGTAGCAGTGCTAACCACTGGGCCACCGTGCCGCCCAGATTAGTTAATAAGATAAGAGCCCATGATGTTGGGTGTAATATATGAGCATGGATAGAAGATTAGCCAACTAATAGAAAACAAAGAGTTGAAATAAGGATGGGGGAAATGCTTTTTCAGGATGGCAATCTGTAACTAGCAAAGTGCCAAAGGTCTGTGTGGAGTTTGCACAATTCTCCCTGGGTCTGCATGGATTTCCTTTGGGTACTCTGGCTTCCTCCCACAGTCCAAAAATGTGCAGGTTAGGTGAAGTAGCCATGCTAAATTGCCCATAGTGTTAGGTGTATTAGTCAGAGGGAAATGGGTCTGGGTGGGTTACTCTTCGGAGGGTCAGTGTGGACTAGTTGGGCCAAAGGGACTGTTTCCACTCTGTAGGGAATCTAATCTCATCACAGCTAAGGTCACAACTATTCACAATATATATTAATGATTTCAATGAGGAAAGTGTAATCAAGTTTACCAGTAATACAAATATAGATTAGTATAGGTGGTGTGGGTGACAGAGGCTACAGAAGAATTGTGCAAATGAATGGGCAAAAACTTTGCAGACAGAATACAGTGTGGGAAAATGTGATGTCATATACTTTCTCAAACAGTATAGAAGAGCTGAATATCATTTAATTGGGAAAAGACTGCAGAAAGCTAAAGAGCAGTGGGATTTGTGAGTCCTCACTCATGAATCACAAAAAGCAAGCAATCATGTTCAGTGGGTAATTGGGAAAGAAAATGGAATGTTTACGATTGTTTCAAAGAGAATGGGGTAAAATAGAAGGGAAATTTTGCCACAACTGCAAGGCACTAGTCAGACCACATCTGGAATACTGTGAGTAGTTTTGGGCCCCTTATTTAAGGAAATAAAGGATTACCTCTGTGTGAATTTCTATTAAACTTGAACCTGATTAATTGACAAAAGCTTGCCTAGTTCCTTTTTTGAGAATTGATTGGCTTTATTGATTTCGCTGCTCATTGGATGCTGCCTGAACTGCTGTGCTCTTCCAGCACCACTTATCCAGTATTTGCTTTCCAGCATCTGCAGTCATTGTTTTTACCACCTTTATTGGTTCACCACCCATACCAACAATTTATTCCATATATTGGTCCAGTTTTAATTTTTTAAAAAACCTTACATCAGGATTTCCTAAATCTCTTCCAGTGTTATAACTGTTTAAATCTGACACTATGTTTCAGTAGAGTATACCCTTAAATGTAATGAGACAATTGTCATCAACACTTGCAACTTCATTCACCCTCACCCACTTGGATTTGAGCTAAGAAAAGAAACCTTTAGAGTGCAAAATAGCATTTGTGTTTCAGCTTAAAAATAAATGAGAACTGTTTAGTTTATTTTCAATCTTTTCCATCATCTGTGAAGACATTGGATATGTTCAATAGTAGAGCAGCTGGAGCTGAACAGAACGATACACACCATGCTGTGCCTGGCGTGAAATTGGGCTTAGAGGTTTCAGTTCCTTTGCCAAAAACATTTAAAACTAAAAAAAAATCTATCTTTCGGAATAATATATCTCCATTGGTGAATAATACTGGAGCTCAATGTCAAACAGATCATCTAAAATTCCATTTGATTTGTTCTTAAAAAGAAATAAGAAAGCAGGTGCACATGGGTGTCTAATACATCCATTTCTGAGTGCTATGGTAATGTTAAATGAAAGACATGCAAAAACACCAATATTCTAAGGTACTCTTCTCTGGTAATTTTAAAAGAAGCAAGTGTTGTAAATAGCTAGTATTACCTGAATTACTGTTAAATTTAAGCTTTTGCTAAAAACACCGACCATTTTTGAAAATGTTCCTATCCTTAACTCCGTGCTCTCCTCCATTCCTAAATTTGCTGACTAATGCAGCAGTATGAGTTTGTAGTCACTGTGCTCCCTCTGGGCATCAGTAACTGGGAATTCCTCCAATTTAATAAAAACAAAATACTGTAGATACCAAAAATCAGAAAGAAAACAGAATATAATGGACAATCTGAATAGATCAGGCAGTATCTGTGGAGAGAGAAACAGGTTTAATGTTTGGAGTCCAATATGATTCTTCCTTAGAACTGCAGCAAGGAAGAAATCATAGAATCCCTACAGTGTGGAAACAGGCCCTTCGGCCCAACACATCCACACCGACCCTCTGAAGAGTATCCCAGCCAGACACATTCCCCTACACTTACTCTACATTTCCCATGACAATGCACCTAACCTAAGCACCCCTAAACACTATGGGTAATTTAGCATAGCCAGTTCATCTCAACTGCACATCTTTGGACTGTGGGAGGAAACCAGAGCACCCAGAGGAAACCCACGCAGGCATGGGGAGAATGTGCAAACTCCAGAACGGCATGGTGGTTCAGTGGTTAGCATTGCTGTCGCACTGCACTAGGGACCCGGGTTCAATTCGAGCCTCAGGCGACTATCTGTGTGGAGTTTGCACATTCTCCCCGTGTGGTTTCCTCTGGGTGTTCCAGTTTCTTCCCACAATCCAAAGATGTGCAGGCCAGGTGAATTTTTCATGCTAAATTGTTCATCGTGTTCAGGGTAAATGTAGGGGAATGTGCCCAGGTGGGTTACTCTTTGGAGGGTTGGTGTGGACTTGTTGCGCCAAAGGGCCTATTTCCATACTGTAGGTAATGTAATCTAAAACCCAGGTCCCTGGTGCTGAGAGGCAGCAGTGCAAACCACTGAGCTACTGTACCACACATGTTGTTTCATGTTGTTGATGAAATGGCAAGAGTAAAGAGGAACAATGGGGAAGGTTAGAAGCAGGGGGAGATCCAAATGAAAGAGACGAGTAATGATTATAAAGAAACAACCATAAAGAAACAACAGAACAATGATCCAGAGTAGGTGTTAATAGCAGAATAAAAATCAGCTCTGTCAGAAAGCAAAATCATCAAGGCAGAATTTGACTGAGTGTGGCATTAATTTTGAGTCAGTATGAATGGGGGCAATCCCTTTGTTGGTTGGGGTCATATATGAAATGAAGATGTTTGCAGCACAGAGAGACGCTATTTGACCCATCGTGTCTATTGCGGTCAAAAAATATCTGACTACATTAATCCTATTTTCTAGCTTTTCTCACATATCTCTGGAGGTGATAGCAACATAAGTGAGTATCTACAATATCTGCTGCTTAGATGTTAGAAGGGATTCTGACTGGACCAGCTTTTCCGGCTGTGCTCGAGAGTGCTCTGACCTCTGAGTGAAAAAACATTCTGCTCACCTCACGGCTTAGCCTTCTACTCCTTACATTAAATCTGTACCCCCTGGTTATTGACCCCTTGATGGATGATAAAGGTGCCTTCACATTCACCCCACATTAGCCCCACATCACCTAATATTCCTCTATTAGGTCCCATTACAACCTTCACTGCTTTAGCCCATGCAATGTTTCACACAGCACAGCCCAGACAGCATCTTGGTAAACCTCCTGTGTAATCATATCTAGAAATGCACATAGATCTCCAGTTGTGGCCTAACCAACATCTTGTATAATTCCAGCTTGCTCTTCCCTTTATTAGCCAAAGCATAGAGTACAAATATTCTACAAAGCTTTGTAATCACCTTGTCAACCTGCACTATTATTTCAGGGATCCAAGGAAAAGCACACCAAGGTCGCTCTGATCTTCAATAATTTCCAAGGTCCTACCGTTCATAGTGTAAACCCTTGCCGTATTCAACCTCTCCAAGTATTATTTCACATTTTTGCAGTTGAATTTCATTTATCACTGCTCTACCCACCTGATTAACCCATTGATATTTTCCTGTAGTCCACAACTATTCTCCTTAATATTTACCATGTGACCAATTTTTGTTTTATCCACAACCTTATTGATCATATCCTCTACTTTTAAGTTTAAGTCATTAATGTATAACACAGATAGTAATGGACCCACTCATGAGGCCTAATGAACCTCACTGGGAACAGACATCCAATCACAGAAACATCCTCGATATTACCTTTTGCTTCCTGCTTCTCAGGACATTTTGGATCCAACATGCCACTTTGCCTTGGTTCCAAGGGACGCTTACTTTCTTGACCAGTCTGCCATGTAAGTCCCTATCACAAACCTTGCTAAAGTCCATGTAGACCAGATCAAATGCGTTACCCTCATCAAAAGGCATGGCATTCTCCTCAAAAAGATTGATAACATTTGTTAAACTCAGTCTTCTCTTAACAAATCCATCTCGACGATCCCTAATTAATCCATAGAATCCCTACGGGGCAAAAAAGAGTCCATTTGCTCATTGAGTCTGCACCAATCCTCAAAAGAGCATCCCACCCACATGCAGCCCTCTACCCTATCCCTGTAACTGTGCATTTCCCCTGGCTAGTCCACCTAGCCTGCATATCCCTGGACACTACGGGCAATTTAGCATGTCCAATCCACCTAACCTGCACATCCTTGGAATGTGGGAGGAAACCAGAGCATCAGGAAAAAACCCACTCAGCCACAGGGGGTATGTGCAAACTCCATACCAATAGTCCCCAAGGCTGGAATCAAACCCATTTCGCTGGCCCTATGAGGCAGCAGTTCTAACCACTGAACCACCACGCCACATTTGTCTTGCCAAATGCAAATATAATTTGTTCACCAGAATTAAAGCCATACAGTCATAGTGATGTACAGCATAGAAACAGACCCTTCCATCCAACCCTTCCATGGTGACCAGATATCCAGCAATTAGCCCATACAGCTCTAAATCCTTCCTATTCATATATCCTTCCAGATACCTTTTAAATGTTGTAATTGTACCAGCCTCCACCATTTCCTCTGGCAGCTCGTTCCATACACGCACCACCCTCTGCATGAGAAAGCTGCCCCTTAGGTACCTTTTATATCTTTCCCCTCTCACCCTAAACATCTAGTTCTGGACTCCCCCACCCCAGGGGAAAGACCTTGATTATTTATTCTATCCATGTCCCTCATGATTTTATAAACCACTATAAGGTCAACCCCTGGCCTCTGACGCTCCAGGGAAAACAATCACAGCCTACTCAGCCTCTCCCTGTAGGTCAACTCCTCCAACCCTGGCAACATCCTTGTAAATCTTTTCTGAACCCTTTCAAATTTCACAACATCCTTCCTACAAGAGGGAGTCCAGAATTGCACACAATATTCCAAAAGTGGCCTAATTAATGGCCTATGCAGGCGCAACATGTCCTCCCAACACCTATACTCAATGCAATGAACAATAAAGGAAAGCATGCCAAATTCCTTCTTCACTAATCTATCCACCTGTGACTCCACTTTCAAGGAATTATGAACCTGCACTCCAAGGTCTCTCTGTTCAGCCACACTCCCTAGGACCTTACCGTTAAGTGTGAAAATCCTTCCCTCATTTGCCTTTCCAAAATGCAGCATCTCAAATTTATCTATATTAAACTCCATGTGCCACTCCTCGGCCCATTGGCTCATCTGATCAAGATCCTTGCACTCTGAGGTAAACTACTTCGCTCTCCACTACACCTCCAATTTTGGTGTCACCTGCAAACTTACTAACTGTACCTCCTATGTTCACATCCAAATCATGTGTATACATGATGAAAAGCAGTGGACCCAGCGCCGATCCTTATGGCACACCACTAGTCACAGGCCTCCAGTCTGAAAAGCAACCCCCCACCTCCATGCTCTGTCTTCTACCTTTGAGCCAGTTCTCTATCCAAATGGCTAGTTGTCCCTGTCTTCCATGATATCTAACCTTGCGAACCAGTCTACCATGAGGAACCTTGTCAAACGCTTTATTGAAGTCTATATAGATCATGTCCACCTCTCTTCCCTCATAAATTCCTCTTTGTTACTTCAAAACACTCAAGCTAGTGAAACATGATTTCCCACTCATAAAGCCATGTTGACTATCCTAATCAGTCCTTGCCTTTCCTAATACATGCAAATCCTGTCCTTCAGGATTCTCTCCAACAACTTGCCCATCACCGTTGTCAGGTTCACCGTTCTATAGTTCCCTGGCTTTTCCTTACCATCATTCTTAAACAGTGGCACAGCATTAGCCAACCTCTAGTCTTCCAGCACTTCACCTGTGAATATCGATGATACAATATCTGAGCAAGGAGCCCAGCATTCACTTAATGTCTTAATCACCAGGAAGATTAGACTGATTGGTCTCTAATTTCCTGTACTATCCTTTTGTCTCTATTTCTATAATGGGACAATGTGAACAGTCCTTCTCTCTTATGGCACCTTGCCTGTGGCCAGAGTGGCTTTGAAAATTATTACCAAGCCCCTGGCCCTGTCTCCCTCAACAGCTTTGGATACATCCTATCCAGATCTGCACTTCAAAGGCAGCCAAACTTGCTGGTACTTCCTTTCTCTCTATGTTAATTTCTTCAAATGTAGTTGTTGGAGGTCAGTCATCTCAGCCTGAGGACATCTCTGCAGGAGTTCCTCAGTGTTGTGTCCTTGGCCCAACCATCTTCAACTGCTTCTTCAATGATCTTCCCTCCATCATAAGGTCAGAGGATGAGATGTTCAATGATAATTGCACAATGCTCATCAACATTCACAACTCCTCTGACACTGAAGCAGTCCAAATGCAACAAGACAATATTCAGATTTGGCTGGCAGGTGGCAAAGAATATTCAAACCATGCAAGTGCCAGACAATGACCATAACATGCAAGAGAAAATCATGACTTTCCATTCTCGTCAAGTGAGGCCAGATAAGAAGCCAAACTTATTTGACACATTTCCCACATTTCACTCCTTCCTGTTTCTCACAGAACCACAAAAAGGTTTGGTTTCCAGTCCTTCTCATAAGTTTAAATTCATTTGTGGGATGTGAGCAGCTTTTATTCCCTATCCCTTGCTGCCCTCCGGTAGATGGTGGTGAACTGCTGCAACCCTTTTGCTGCAGGTATGCCAACAATGCCATTAAGCTGGGAGTTTTCGGATTTTGACTCTCTGTCACTGAATGAATGGCGATATATTTAAAGTCAGGATAGGGAACTTACAGGTGGTGTTGTTTCCATGTATTGCTGTCATTGTCTTTCCAGGTGGTAGTGTTAATGAGTTTGGTTTGACATTAAATCAATGCTTCATCTATCTGTTCAGATAAATGAACCTTTGGTACAATTTGAGGAAGTACACAACTTTACCCTAATATCTTGGCCAGTAGTCTTTCCTCAACTCAGACCAAGTGAAAAAGTTTAATTCATCATTTATACCATTTCTGTTTCTTGAACCTCTCTATGCTGAACTATTTTGTCGTTCTATTCTCTGGCTGTAACACACATACACTAATTACCCTGTCTAAATCAATTAAATCGTTATTGCTATGCTTTTGCAAACAAATTAAGCTGTTGTATTGAATTATGATTATCTTTTTATTTTTTTTTTCTTTTAATAGTCAGATCTTTAGTGTTGACTTGATTTTTATTGCCAGAGCACTGGGGTAGATCTTGATTAGACATTAATATTATCACCATTGATTTCAAATCTCTCGATTGCTTCAGGAAAAACAATGGCAGCCTATTCAATCTTTCACACAGCTCAGCCCAGGCAGCATCCTGGTAAATGCCTCCAGCCTATAAGCCCTCTGTGGTCCAGAAATTCTGACTTAATGCACATCCCTTACATTTTAATTGTGGTACAATTGTCTGCTGAATTTCAGCTTATCAAACGTTTTACTTCAGCAGATTTGAGAACTATTGGAAATTACTACATGGATTTTTTTTCCCTTGGTTTTTTTCTGCCCTCAGAGTTCAATGGATTTAGTCAGCATCTTTGGTATTGTTTGCATTGAATGGAGCTGGGTTAAATTGGTATGAAGATGCAGTGAAGCAGTACTGACAACTGTAGTACTATGGGAAGAATTTCAAAACCTAATCTTAAATATTCTTTTGTTATGGATCAGACCAACCCCTCCAAAAATATATAAAGAAATTAGTCTAGAAAATTTATAGTTCAGCCATTTATTTTATTCTATTTTAACGGTAGTGTAAAAATAAAATATGTTTTACTTAACATTGAATAATTTGACCAATCAAATTGCATATCAATTTGATAAGTCAAATTATTCAACGTTAGGTAAAACATATTTTATTTTTACACTACCGTTAAACTAGAATAAAAGAATTGTCTAAACTATAACTCAATCAAAATGCTTAGCAGTCGTTAATATATTTATTATTCTGTTAAGTAACTGTCTCAAAATAGTAACATCTCAATAACACATCCTTGGCAAAGGCAAATTCAGTAAAATAGTTTGCCTCATATGCAATTCTAGTAGCAAGAAGAGAATCCCAGCTTCTAGCTGTAGCAGAGAATGAAATAAGAACTGCCACAACTAGCTTCTACAACTACAACAACTGCTACTGAAGTTTAAAACTGGTTCTGTGGGAGCTTGATCATACCCATGCAAGCTGCTTCTATTGCTCCAACTCCTAAAAAAGATTCTAAGGCCTCACAAGTTGTTTACTGGTTTTGGAGCAGGATAAAGCAAGGACTGCAGATGCTGGAGGTCAGAGGCAAAAAGTGTGATGCTGGAAAAGCTCAGCCAGTCAGGCAGCATCCGAGAAGCAGAAAAGTTGATGTTTCGAGCATAAGCTCTTCATCTGGAATGTTGGAGCAGACTGGTTGTCACCTCTGTCTCAACCTTTCTTCACAAAAAGAACCCAGGACAAAATACATCTTTTGAAGCCATAGTATTGATTCACTTTGAATTTGGTAACATGTCAAATGGATCTCGAGGTGTCCAGCAACAATGAAGGATAAGTGAATAAGTGAACAAGCAGGATAAGTGAAATAAAAACGATATAATCCCTTTCAATTTAAATTTTGCAGGTTGTGTAGTAAATGATAGGACATGCAATGGGATTTGGCAGAAAGGTAAAATATCATAAACAAATATTAAGTTACAATTTCAAGGAAACCATTGAAATTCTTACCATAGTAGAGACATTTGATTTGCTGCAATTATAAAATTTCAGGGCCAGTGAAGATATTCGGAATAATTATGAACTTGGGACACCATTATAAGGCAGTTACCATCTCAATGAGCAAGGTGTAACTTTGTCAATGGATTGTAAAATGATGCTAAGAGTGTAAGTGTTTCTAATCCTAACAATTTGATGATTTCCAATGTGTGGAATAATATATCCGAATGGGAAGTGTAGATTCACCGACAGAAACTTCAGGATTTCTGTGTTTAACTGTGCATGCATAGGCCTCAGAGAGTGCTGTCAGTTTTCAGAGAATCGCTACAGTGTAGAAACAAGGCAACGTGAGGACTGCAGATGCTGGAAATCAGAGCCTGGATTAGAGTGGTGCTGGAAAAGCTCAGCAGGTCAGGCAGCATCCAAGGAGAAGGAAAATTGTCGTTTCTGGCAAAAGCCCTTCATCAGGACAGAAGGCAGGGAGCCTCCAGGCTGGAGAGATAAATGGGAGGGGTTGGGGCTGGGGAGAAGGTAGCAAAGAGTACAATACATGAATGGGGGTGGAGATGAAGGTGATAGGTCAGAGAGGAGGATGGGGGAAGGTAACAAAGAGTACAATGGGTGGATGGGGGTGGGGATCAAGGGGATAGGTCAGAGAGGAGGGTGGAGCAGATAGGTGGGAAGGGAGATAGGCAGGTAGGACAGGTCATGAGGATGGTGCTGAGCTGGCAAATTGGAACTGGGGTAAGGTGGGGAGGGAGGAGAAATGAGGAAACTGGTGAAGTCCACATTGATGCCCTGGGGTTGAAGTGTTCTGAGGCAGAAGATGAGGCGTTCTTCCTCCAGGCGTTGGGTGGTGAGGGAGTGGCGGTGGAGGAGACCCAGGACCTGCATGTTCTTGGCAAAGTGGGAGGGGGAGTTGAAATGTTTGGCCATGGGCGGTGGGGTTGATTGGTACGGGTGTCCCAGAGATGTTTCCTAAAGCGCTGTGTGAGAAGGCGTCCAGTTTCCCCAATGTAGAGGAGACCGCATCGGGAGCAATGGATACAATAAATGACATTGTGGATGTGCAGGTAAAACTTTGATGGATGTGGAAGGCTCCTTTGGGGCCTTGGGTGGAGGTGAGGGGGAGGTGTGGGTGCAAGTTTTGCAATTTCTGCGGTGGCAGGGGAGGGTGCCAGGACGGAAAGGTGGTTTGTTGGGAGGTGTGGACCTGACCAGGTCATCACAGAGGGAACGGTCTTTGCGGAAAGCGGAAAGGAGTGGGGAGGGAAATATATCTCTGGTGGTGCAGTCTGTTTGGAGGTGGCGGAAATGTCGGTGAATGATACAGTTTATGTGAAGGTTGGTAAGGTGGAAGGTGAGGACCGGGGGATTCTGTGCTTGTTACGGTTGGAGGGGTGGGGGTTGAGGGCGGAGAAGACTGAACAGTGGGAAACAGGCCATTAGGCCCAGTAAGTCCACACTGAACCTTTGAAGAGTATCCCACCCAGACCCATTCCCCTGACTAATTCACCTAACCGACACATCCCTTGACACTATGGGGCAATTTAGCATGGCCAATTCATCGAACCTGCACATCTTTGGACCGTGGGAGGAAACCAGAGCACCTGAAGAAAATCCAGGCAGACGCAGGGAGAATGTGCAAACTCCGCACAGTTGCCCGAGGCTGGAATTGAGCCCAGGTCCCTGGCACTGTGAGGTAGCAGTGCTAACCACTGAGCCACCATGCTGCTTTAGAGATGCAATTACCAATGTAGACTGACACCACCATCATTGCTAATGCAAAGATCAGGACAATATTCGTGGCTTTTTTCCTCTTGTTTGCCTGTCGTTACAACTTGTTTTTGGAGGAGTGAGAATTAGAACATAGAACATAGAACATTACAGCGCAGTACAGGCCCTTCGGCCCTCGATGTTGCGCCAACCAGTCATACCAATCTGAAGCCCATCTAACCTACACTATTCCATGTACGTCCATATGCTTGTCCAATGACGACTTAAATGTACTTAAAGTTGGCGAATCTACTACCGTTGCAGGCAAAGCATTCCATACCCTTACTACTCTCTGAGTCAAGAAACTACTCTCTGAGTAAAGAAACTACCTCTGGCCTATATCTATCACCCCTCAATTTAAAGCTATACCCCCTTGTGCTCACCGTCACCATACTTGGAAAAAGGCTCTCCCTGTCCACCCTATCTAACCCTCTGGTTATCTCATATGTCTCTATTAAGTCACCTCTCAACCTTCTTCTCTCTAACGAAAAGAGCCTCAAGTCCCTCAGACTTTCCCCGTAAGACCTTCCCTCCATACCAGGCAACATCCTAGTAAATCTCCTCTGCACCCTTTCCAAAGCTTTCACATCCTTCTTATAATGCGGTGACCAGAACTGTACACAATACTCCAAGTGCGGCTGCACTAGAGTCTTGTACAGCTATAGCATAACCTCATGGTTCCGGAACTCTATCCCTGTATTAATAAAAGCTAAAACACCGTATGCCTTCTTAACAACCCTGTCAACCTGGGTGGCAACTTTCAAGGATCTGTGTATCTGGACACAGAGATCTCTCTGCTCATCGACACTACCAAGAATCTTACCATTAGCCCAGTACTTTGCATTCCGGTTACTCCAACCAAAGTGAATCACCTCACACTTGTCTGCATTAAACTCCATTTGCCACCTCTCAGCCCAGCTCTGCAGCTTATCTATATCTCTCTGTAACCTACAGCATACTTTGTCACTATCCACAAGTCCACCGACCTTAGTGTCGTCTGCAAATTTACAAACCCACCTTTCTACGCCCTCATCCAGGTCATTTATAAAAATGATGAACAGCAGTGGACCCAACACCGACCCTTGCGGTACACCACTCGTAACCGGACTCCAGGATGAACATTTCCCATCAACCACCACCCTCTGTCTTCTTTCAGCAAACCAATTACTGATCTAAACTGCTATACCTCCCACAATCCCATTCTTCCGCATTTTGTACAATAGCCTGATGTGGAGAACCTTATTGAATGCCTTGCTGAAATCCATATACACCACATCAACTGGTTTACTCTCATCTACCTGTTTGGTCACCTTCTCAAAGAACTTAATAAGGTTTGTGAGGCATGACCTACCCTTCACAAAACTGTGCTGACTATCTGTAATCAAATTATTCTTTTCTAGATGATTATATATCCTATCTCTTATAATCTTTACCAACAACTGAAGTAAGGCTCACTGGTCTCTACTCCCCTTCTTGAACAGGGAAACCACATTTCCTATACTCTAGTCTTCTGGCACTATTCCTGTAGACAATGACAATTTAAAGATCAATGTCAAAGGCTCGGCAATCTCCTCTCTGGCTTCCCAGAGGATCCTAGGATAAATCCCATCTGGCCCAGGAGACTTATCTATTTTCACACACTGCAGGATTTCTAATAACTCTTCCTTGTGAACCTCAATCCCACCTAGTCTAGTAGCCTGTATCTCAGTATTCTCCTCGACAACATTGTCGTTTTCTAGAGTGAACACTGTCGAAAAATATTCATTAAGTGCTTCCCCTATCTCCTCTGACTCCACACACAACTTCCCACTACTATCCTTGATTGGCCCTAATCTTACACTTGTCATTCTTTCATTCCTTAAATACCTATAGAAAGCCTTAGGGTTTATTCTGATCCTATCCACCAACAACTTCTCATGTCTCCTCCTGGCTCTTCTGAGCTCTCTCTTTAGATCTTTCCTGGCTACTTTGTAATCCTCAAGTGCTCTAACTGAGCCTTCACATTTCATCCTAACATAAGCCTTCTTCTTCCTCTTGACTAAAGATTCCACTTCCTTCATAAACCACGGCTCCCGTGCTCTACAGCTTCCTCCCTGCCTGACAGGTACATATTTATCTAGGACACTCAGGAGCTTTTCCTTGAATAAGCTCCACATTTCTAACGTGCTCATCCCCTGCAGTTTCCTTCCCCATCCTATGCTTCCTAAATCTTGCCTAATCGCATCGTAATTGCCTTTCTCCCAGTTGTAACTCTTGCCCAGTGGTATACACTTATCGTTTTCTATCACTAAAGTAAACATAACAGAATTGTGATCGCTATCACCAAAGTGCTCACCTACTTCCAAGTCTAACACCTGGCCGGGCTCATTACCCAGTACCAAATCTAATGTGGCTTCGCCCCTTGTTGGCCTGTCTACATACTTTGTCCTGTTCACACTGGACAAAAACTGACCCATCTATAGTACTCGTATTATAGTGTTCCCAGTCAATATTTGGAAAGTTGAAGTCCCCCATGACAACTACCCTGACTCTCTCACTCCTATCGAGAATCATCTTTGTTATCCTTTTCTCTGCATCTCTGGAACTATTCGGAGGCCTATAGAAAACTCCCAACAGGGTAACCTCTCCTTTCCTGTTTCTAACCTCAGCCCTTACTACCTCAGTTGACGAGTCCCCAAACTGTAATACTGTCCTTGACCAACAATGCCACACCTCCCCCTCTTTTACCATCTTCTCAGTTCTTACTGAAACATCTAAATCCTGGCACCTGCAACAACCATTCCTGTCTCTGCTCTATCCATGTCTTCGAAATGGCCACAACATCGAAATCCCAGGTACCAACCCATGCTGCAAGTTCACCCACCTTATTCTGGATGCTCCTGGCGTTGAAGTAGACACACTTCAAACCAACTTCTTGCTTGCCAGTGCCATTTTGCATCCCTGAAACTTGATTTCGGACCTCCCTACTCTCAATCTTTTTTATACTCGAACTACAATTTTGGTTCCCATCCCCCTGCTGGATTAGTTTAAACCCACCCCAATAACCTTAGCGAATTTCCCCCCCAGGATATTGGTACCCCTCTGGTTCAGATGAAGACCATCCTGCTTGTCGAGGTCCCATCTACCCAGAAAGAGCCCCAATTATCCAAGAATCCAAAACCCTCCTTCCTGCACCATCCCTCTAGCCACATGTTCTACTCCTTTCTCTCCCTATTCCTTGCCTCGCTAGCACGTGGCATGGGCAACAAACCAGAGACAACAACTCTGTTCATCCTAGCTCTAAGCTTCCATCCTAGCTCCCTGAATCTGCCTTAAATCCCCATCTCTCTTCCTACCTATGTCATTGGTGCCTATGTGGACCACAACTTGGGGCATCTCCCCCTCCCCGTTAAGGATCCCAAAAACACGATCAGAGACATCACAATCCCTGGCACTTGGGAGGCAACACACCAACCGTGAGTCTCTCTCATCCCCACAGAACCTTCTATCTGTCCCCTACCTATTGAGTCCCCAATGACTACTGCTCTGTTCCTCTTCCCCCTTCCCTTCTGAGCAGCAGGGACAGACTCTGTGCCAGAGCCCTGTGCCCCACTGCTTTCCCCTGGTAGGTCATTCCCCCCCCGCAACAGTATCCAAAATGGTATACTTATTGTTGAGAGGAATGGCCACAGAGGATCCCTGCACTGCCTGCCGGTTCCCTTTCCGTCCCCTGACTGTAACCCATCTACCTTTTTCTTGTACCTGAGGAGTGACTATCTCCCTGTACCTCCTCTCAATAACTCCTTCTGCCTCCTGAATAATCCAAAGTTCATCCAGCTCCATCTCCAGTTCCCTACCGCGGTTTTCAAGGAGCTAGAATTGGGTGCACATCCTGCAGATGTAGTCAGCAGGGACACCAGTAGTGACCCTTACCTCCCACATTCTGCAGGAGCAACATTCACCTGCCATCACCTCCATTCCCACGATTCTAAATTTTCAAAGAGACTGTTGAAAAAATAAGGAATAAAAAATAAACTTGTTACCTTACCAATCTGGCGCACAGAATGTTAATTTAGTTTAGAGTTGGAGGATGGGTGAGAGACACTACCCGAGTAGTGTTTCAGGTAACACAACCACACAAATATATGACTTCCCAAAAGTCCTTTGCTCCTCCCTCGCTCCTCTCTGCAAATAGAGCCCTGTCTTGCGAGGTAGTCCCCTTTTAATGCGAGAAAACTCACCCTTCCCGGCAGCCCTCACTTCACCACTCCTCTCCTCGCCGCTCTGGCAAAAAAATTAGATCATCGATATACTAAATTTGGCTGAAGATACTTTCAAAATGTGCTGCCTCACTTTCTGCATTCTCTTGTTGGTCTGCACCATAATTAGCTTCATAGAGTCATAGAGATGAACAGCACGGAAACAGACCCTTCAGTCCAACTCATCCATGCTGACCAGATATCCCAACCTAAACTAGTCCCACCTGCCAGCAGCCGGCCCATATCCCTCCAAACCCTTCTTGTTCATATACCCATCCAAATGCCTTTTAGATGTTGCAATTACCAGCCTCGACCACTTTCTCTGGCAGCTCATTCCATACACGTACCACCCTCTGTGTGAAAAAGTTGCCCATTGGGTCTCTTTTATAGCTTTCCTCTCTCACCCTAAACCAATGCCCTGTAGTTCTGGACTCCCCCTCCCCAGGGAAAAGACCCTGTCTATTTATCCTATCTGTGCTCTTCATGATTTTATAAACCTCAATACGGTGACCCCTCAGCCTCCGATGCCTGAGATGGGACTATCAATGGACTCTCTCCCAGTAGATCCCCTAAAAATCTGCTGACATTAATGACTGGAGCTGTGATCTGATCCATTGATTGTGTCAATGTTTTAGCTCAATGTCAAGCCAACTGCTTTCTGAAATTATGTGTTCTACATACATTTCCACGCTGTAACTTCCCTGAAATGTCCTCACCATAAAGACTTGCTAAATGTTACTTCTGGCATTCTCAGTGACACGGCATGGTTTTATCAGCTTGGTGGTTACAGCTACCAGTTGTCATATTTCATCTGCTCATGGCATGTGAGACTTATTAATAAAGTTAATGATGACTGTTTTCTTGAACTGCTGGGAATGTAGAAATACTCTCAGTCCTGTTCAAGAGTTCTAAGATCATGAGCCAATGATAGTCAAGGAACAGCAATATAAGTTCAAAGCAGGATGTTGGCAAACGTGATGCCATTATTTAAGAATGGTGGTAAGGACAAGCCAGGGAACTATAGACCGGTGAGCCTGACCTCGGTCATGGGCAAGTTGTTGGAGGGAATCCTGAGGGACAGGATGTACATGTATTAGGAAAGGCAAGGACTGATTAGGGATACTCAGCGTGGCTTGTGTATGGGAAATCATGTCTCACAAACTTGATTGAGTTTTTTGAAGTAACAAAGAGGATTGATGAGAGCAGAGCAGTAGATGTGATCTATATGGGCTTCAGTAAGGCATTTGACAAGGTTCCCCATGGGAGACTAGTTAGCAAGGTTAGATCTCATGGAATACAGGGAGAACTAGCCAACCCCTCCCACTCTGCCGAGGACATGGAGGTCCTGGGCCTCCTTCACCGCCGCTCCCTCACCACCAAACGCCTGGAGGAAGAACGCCTCATCTTCCGCCTCGGAACACTTCAACCCCAGGGCATCAATGTGGACTTCAACAGCTTCCTCATTTCCTCTTCCCCCACCTCATCCTAGTTTCAATTATTGACCTTCAAACTTCCAGCTCAGCACTGTCTCCTTGACTTGTCCGGACTTGTCCGACCTGCCTATCTCCTTTTCCACCTATTCACTCCACCCTCTCCCCCTTGACCTATCACCTTCATCTCCTCCCCCACTCACCCATTGTACTCTATGCTACTCTCTCCCCACCCCCACCCTCCTCTAGCTTATCTCTCCATGCTTCAGGCTCACTGCCTTTATTCCTGATGAAGGGCTTTTGCCCGAAACGTCGATTTCGCTGCTCGTTGGATGCTGCCTGAACTGCTGTGCTCTTCCAGCACCACTAATCCAGTATTTGCTTTCCAGCATCTGCAGTCATTGTTTTTACCCAATTGGATATAGAACTGGCTCCAAGGTAGAAGACAGAGATTTTTTCAGACTGGAGGCCTGTGGCCAGTGGAGTGTTGCAAGGATTGGTTCTGGGTCCTCTACTTTTCGTCATTTATATAAATGATTTGGATATGAACATAGAAGGTAAAGTAGGTAAGTTTATAGATATAGGGACAGGCTCAACAGGCTGGGGCTATTTTCCCTGTAGCATGAGGGGTGACCTTATAGAGTTTATAAAATCATGAGGGGCATGTATAGGGTAAATAGACAAGGTCTTTTTCCTGGGTTGGGGGAGTCCAGAACTAGAGGGCATTGGTTTAGGGTGAGAGGGGAAAGATATAAAAGAGACCTAAGGGGCAGGTTTTTCACACAGAGGGTGGTGCATGTGTAGAATGAGCTGCCAGAGGAAGTGGTGGAGGCTGGTACAATTATAGCATTTAAAGGGTATTTGGATGGGTATATGAATAGGAAGGGTTTGGAGGGATATGGGCCAGCTGCTGGCAGGTGGGACTGGATTGGGTTGGGATATCTGGTCAGCATGGACGGGTTGGACCGAAGGGTCTGTTTCCATCTGTACATTTCTATGACCCTATGACCAGGCTTGGAAGACAACTTGAAGACGTTTTGAAATATTTGCCCCTTACGATCCTATGACTGAGATGACTGATTTCCAACAGGAACAAGCAACTTCCTTTGATCACATATGACTCCAATCATTGGAGAGTTTCCTTTCTGATTCCCATTCACTCAGTCAAATGCTGTCGTTATGTGAAAGGCAGTCACTCTCCTGTCACCTCTGAAGTTCAGCCTTTCTGTATATGTTTGAACCAAGCCTCTAATGATTTTGGAGATTGTATTCCCTTAATAAGCACTGCTTTATAGCACTGTCGATGACCCTTTCTCTCACTTTACTGAAAGCCAAGAGAAAGTGGTTTTATTGGCCATGTTTGATTTGTCATGCTTCTTCTGTGAAGGACACATCTGAGCAACTTTTCACACTGTTGAATAAATACAATTATTGTCCCTTGACTGGAAGAGCTTGGATAATGGTGCAAGGAGCTCTGAAGCTCAAGTCTTCAGTACTATTGCTGAAATGTTGTCAGGCCACATAGCCTTTGCAGTATTCAGTGCTTCCAACCATTTCTTGATATCACGTGGAGTGAATTCACTTGGTTGAAAGCTGACAACTCTAACATTTGAGACCTCAAGAGGAGGCTAAGATGGATCATCCACTTAACAATTCTGGCCAGAGATTTCTGCAACAAAAACGTTGGTAAGGACAAGATCAGCGCAGTTGATCCCCTTTTTGAGCCCTATATTGCTTGTACAGATTCAGTTTGACACTCATATCCTTTAGGAGTCAACCAGTGCAGTTAGGTGAGTTAATGGCTTTGTGGTATTATCATTGGACTGTTACTCAATAGATCCTGGTAACATTCAAGGGACCAAAGTTCAAATCTCACCGTGGCAGATGGTGGAATATCAATTCTATAAAATTTTGGCGTTAAGAATCTAATGATGCCCACGAAACAATTGTTGATTGTCAGAAAAAAACCCATCTGGTTCACTAGTGTGACTCCAGACCCACAACAATATGGCTGACTCTTAAATACACTTGGGGCAATTGGAGATGGGCAATAAATACTGATCTAATGAAAAACTCTAGAATTTTATAAAATTGATATTCCACCATCTGCCATGGTGGGATTTGAACCTGGGTCCCAAGAATGTTTTCTGGATCTATTGATTATTCTTTGGGTGAATAAACAAGATACTCCCTGGTAGGACTTTCCAACAACATGTGTGTATTTGTGGACCTCCTTCCATCGTGTTCTCTTCTTTCAGGGATGAAGTAACTTTCAGTCAAAGCTGAGTATAGGATGACTGTAATTAGTTGGACATTTCTTTGTCCATTTTTGATTTGAAAGTATAATTTGGAATCAATATTAAGCACTGAAGGCCTGACTCTTGTCTGGTCTTGAATTAAAAGTATAATTTAGGATCAGTGGCACAATACTCTGACATTTATCCAAATGACAGCTTTCCAACTGTGTTGATAAATAGGTTGCAATCAGCTCTGCTGCCTGGGAACTGATGCGCTGACTCATAATCATATTTCGTAGGAACTGGAACAATATCGTCCAATCAATTAA
This sequence comes from Chiloscyllium punctatum, assembly GCF_047496795.1. Classification (NCBI taxonomy): domain Eukaryota; kingdom Metazoa; phylum Chordata; class Chondrichthyes; order Orectolobiformes; family Hemiscylliidae; genus Chiloscyllium; species Chiloscyllium punctatum. The sequence goes on along the minus strand of NC_092739.1, from coordinate 131,062,101 downwards.
AATCTTCAGTTAAATACAGATGCCACTAATTGTTTATCAATGGACTGGATAATAACTGTGACCCTAACTTTTGTACCATTGATCGTGCAGAAAGACCCTTACAGATCTTCAGATGTGGAGGTGGTAGCTCAAAGTTCTCTTAAAATCTAAGGGGCAGCTGCCAACCGAAAAAAATAGCTGAGAGCAAAATCAGAACATTTCTTGATGCTTCTACAAATTAAAAAAAAGTTGATAAATCAGAGTTGACTTAACATGCCTTCCAATCATATTTTGAATTTTAATTGGTTTATTTGCATGTTAACAGGCAGCTTGGTGCAGATGGTATCTGAGTCCTCACATGCATGCAGCTGGCATGGTTCAAATGTTCCGTTAAACTAATGTGCCAGTCATTAAGTTGTGATAGGATTCATCTAATGCCAGGAGGCACCTGTCACTAGCAATGTCAAGTTCGTGACTGGCCTTGACTGGGGTTAATCAGTCAGGATTTGTCTAGCTGTGTGCAGAATCAAGTAGTGACAGATAGAAGGTGTTTATTTAAGAGAACTGGTTTCTTTAATCGTCAAAAAGGAAAACTTGCCATCAGAAGTCATAACTGACACAAGAATACATCCATAAATTAATTTGATTATTTTTGTGGATGTTTTAATTTGAGAGTGCATGTTGTTAACAATGAGGGAACTGTCTTTGAGTAATATTTAAGCTATGTGGGGAAGGGGTTTACCTGTGGGCGTCAGGATCCCTCGGTCATGATCAGTGGGCCTCAGAGATGCAATGTGTGGAGGCAATTCCATCGGCTGTGATTTCTTCAAATTTGGACAGACAGTGGCTGGAGGGCAGGCTCATTGTCTAACAAATGGTAGCAGGTGAGCTCTCGACAATAGATACATAAGAGACAGCGAAACAGCATCCGGCTGTCTTCACAGGCATGAGAGAGAGCATGCTCTATGTAGCTGAAAAAACCATTTCAACTTTTAGAACTTGCATTTAAAAATGATCTCAGGAGGCAGGTCAGAATTGTGAAGGGGAATCCCTCCTGCAGAGCAGCCTGGAACTGGAGCTGGGCAGGCAGTGATAGCTGAGGCACTGTTTCTGCTGCCAGGAGATCGTCTGCAAGCAGTTGTGCTAATCCTTCAGTGGCAAATTCCAGTTCATCTCTGACAACAGGCCTTCGGCTGGATGTATTATCTACCTGCCTTTTATGGAAAGGTATCTTTACCATCTCACTTATCCAGTATGAGGGAAATGACCCAGGACATGATTAAACCTAGGAAAGGACACTTTGGCTAGTGCAAGCTGATTCAGCTCACCTCCGTGTCTATTCCCCTTATGGAGTCTCAAGCCTACAGCCTTTAAGTAAACTGCTTTAATTAAGGTTCTGGATTAGTGGTGCTGGAAGAGCACAGCAGTTCAGGCAGCATCCAAGTAGCTTCGAAATCGACGTTTCGGGTAAAAGCCCTTCATCAGGAATAAAGGCAGTGAGCCCGAAGCGTGGAGAGATAAGCTAGAGGAGGGTGGGGGTGGGCAGAAAGTAGCATAGAGTACAATGGGTGAGTGGGGGAGGGGATGAAGGTGATAGGTCAAGGAGGAGAGGGTGGAGTGGATAGGTGGAAAAGAAGATAGGCAGGTAGGACAAGTCCAGATAAGTTATGGGGACAGTTACTGAGCTGGAAGTTTAGAACTAGGGTGAGGTGGGGGAAGGGGAAATGAGGAAACTGTTGAAGTCCACATTGATGCCCTGGGGTTGAAGTGTTCCGAGGTGTTCTTCCTCCAGGCGTCTGGTGGTGAGGGAGCGGTGGTGAAGGAGGCCCAGGACCTCCACATCTTCGGCAGAGTGGGAGGGGGAGTTGAAATGTTGGGCCACGGGGCGGTGTGGTTCATTGGTGTGGGTGTCCCAGAGATGTTCCCTAAAGCGCTCTGCTCGGAGGCGCCCAGTTTCCCCAATGTAGAGGAGACCGCATCGGGAGCAACGGATACAATAAATGATATTAGTGGATGTGCTGGTAAAACTTTGATGGATGTGGAAGGCTCCTTTAGGGCTTTGGATAGAGGTGAGGGAGGAGGTGTGGGCGCAGGTTTTACAGTTCCTGCGGTGGCAGGGGAAAGTGCCAGGATTGGAGGGTGGGTTGTTTGGGGGCGTGGACCTGACCAGGTAGTCGCGGAGGGAACGGTCTTTGCGGAAGGTGGAAAGGGGTGGGGAGGGAAATATATCCCTGGTAGTGGGGTCTGTTTGGAGGTAGCGGAAAAGTCGGCGGATGATTTGGTTTATGCGAAGGTTGGTAGGGTGGAAGTTGAGCAACAGGGGCGTTCTGTCCTTGTTACGGTTGGAGGGGTGGGGTCTGAGGGCGGAGGTGCAGGATGTAGACGAGATGCGTTGGAGGGCATCTTTCACCACGTGGAAAGGGAAATTGCGGTCTCTAAAGAAGGAGGCCATCTGGTGTGTTCTCTGGTGGAACTGGTCCTCCTGGGAGCAGATCCGGCGGAGGCGGAGGAATTGGGCATATGGGATGGCATTTTTGCAAGAGGTAGGGTGGGAAGAGGTGTAATCCAGGTAGCTGTGGGAGTCGGTGGGTTTGTAAAAAATGTCAGTGTCAAGTCAGCCGTCACTAATGGAGATGGAGAGGTCCAGGAAGGGGAGCGAGGTGTCAGAGATGGTCCAGGTAAATTTAAGGTCAGGGTGGAATGTGTTGGTGAAGTTGATGAATTGCTCAACCTCCTCGTGGGAGCACGAGGTGGCACCAATGCAGTCATCAATGTAGCGGAGGAAGAGGTGGGGAGTGGTGCCGGTGTAATTACGGAAGATCAACTGCTCTACGTAGCCAACAAAGAGACAGGCATAGCTGGGGCCCATACGTGTGCCCATGGCTACCCCTTTGGTCTGGAGGAAGTGGGAGGATTCAAAGGAGCAATTGTTAAGGGTGAGGACCAGTTCTTCCAAACGAATGAGAGTGTCGGTGGAAGGGTACTGTTGGGGATGTCTGGAGAGGAAAAAACGAAGGGCTTGGAGGCCCTGGTCATGGCGGATGGAGGTGTAGAGGGATTGGATATCCATGGTGAAGATGAGGCATTGGGGGCCGGGGAAACGGAAGTCTTGGAGGAGGTGGAGGGCGTTGGTGGTGTCTCGAACGTATGTGGGGAGTTCCTGGACTAGGGGGGATAGGACAGTGTTGAGGTAGGTAGAGATGAGTTCAGTGGGGCAGGAGCATGCTGAGACAATGGGCCGCCAGGGTGGTCAGGCTTGTGGATCCTTGGAAGCAGGTAGAACCGGGCAGTGCGGGGTTCCCGGACTATGAGGTTGGAAGCTGTGGGTGGGAGATCTCCTGAGGTGATGAGGTTCTGTATGGTCGGGGAGATGATGGTTTGCTGATGGGAGGTGGGGTCATGGTCGAGGGGGCAGTAGGAAGAGGTGTCCTCGAGTTGACGTTTGGCTTCAGCGGTGTAGAGGTTAGTGCGCCAAACTACCACTGCGCCCCCTTTATCCGCTGGCTTGATGGTGAGGTTGGGATTGGAGCAGAGGGATTGGAGGGCTGCGCATTGTGAGGGTGAGAGGTTGGAGTGGGGGAGGGAGGTAGACAGGTTGAGGCGGTTAATGTCCCGGCGGCAGTTGGAAATGAAGAGGTCGAGGGCAGGTAATAGGCCAGCGCGGGGTGTCCAGGTGGATGCAGTGTGTTAGAGGTGGGTGAAGGGGTCCTCAGAAGGTGGGCGGGAATCCTGATTGTGAAAGTAAGCTCGGAGGCGGAGGCGACGGAAGAATTGTTCGACATCACGGCATGTATTAAATTCATTGATGCGTGGACGGAGGGGGATGAAGGTGAGTCCTTTGCTGAGGACTGATCGTTCGTCCTCAGTGAGGGGGAGGTCTGGGGGGATGGTGAAAACTCGGCAGGGCCGGGAGCTGGGATCTGGTGTGGGTGTAAAGCTGGGAGTGAGGGCAGAACCTGTAACTGGAGTGGGTGTGATGGTGGGGGGAATGGGGGTGGAGTCATGAGCAGGGGTAGTGTTCTTGGGGTTCTGGGGGGTGGGGATAGTGACAGTGGGGTCTGTGGGGGGGCATTTTAGCAGAATGCAGGTGAGTGGCGCTGGTGGGGGCGGAAGTGGTGGTGATCATGGCAGTAGGGGTGGCGGAAGTCACTGAGCATGTCGCATCAGCGATGATGTGAAGGGCGGAAGTGATGTCAGGTGTGATGCATGAGGAATTGTGAGGGGTGGAAGTGGTTGTGGAAGTGGACATGATGGGGGCGGAAGTGACATCATCAATCAGCGTGGGGGTGGTAGCTGCATCAGCCGCATGGCTAATGGTGGAATAGGTTCCGAGGCCAGGGGTATCTTCTGGAATGTTTGAGGAGCGCTGGTTATGGAGGTGGGTGGATAAAAGTTTGTTGTACTTACAGTTTTCGATGTTTGAGATGGAATCGAAATACTGTTTGTTGAGAGTATGAATTCTCCTGAGGATGTAGTACAGAGTGGGTCCTTTGCAATTCTGAGAGAGTGTGGCCCTCAGCTGAGGCAGGGCTGACTGTAGAGAGGTTAGGTGCCGGCGCATTGCTGCAAGTGTGGAGTGGAGGATCTTGAAGGAGAACTGTTGCTGGTGTTTTTGAATCTGTAGTCTGTACTGTTTGTCCTGTTCGGGTCCGAACTCTGCTGGTTTAAAGGTGGTCCGGAGTCCGTGTGGGATGAGTTGATTACGGAGGCAGGCACTGAGGAAGCGAATGTGGCTGTGGTAGCGAGTTTGTTTCACGACATGGTTGATTAATTAAGGACTTGGTCAAGTCAGCACAGAGAAAGTTAACATTGATATGGAAGATAAGACAAAGGAATTAAAAAGCTAAATTGCAATTCTACTAATTCTTCTTTAAACCAAATTAACAGAGTTGCAATTTAGTGAAGGGTGTTGTGAAACTTGACAGGGTTCAGAAAAGATTCACAAAGATGTTGCCGGGTTTGGAAGATGTGAGCTATAGGGAGAGGCTGAATAGGCTGGGTCTGTTTTCTCTGAGTGTCAGAGGCTGAGGGGTGACTTTATAGAGGTTATAAAATCATGAGGGATATGGATAGGATAAATAGACAAGGGATTTTCCCTGGAGTGGGGGAATCCAGAACTAGAGGACATTGGTTTAGGGTGAGAGGGGAAAGCTATAAAAGGGACCTAAGAAGCAACTTTTTCACACAGAGGGTGGTGCGTGTATGGAATGAGCTGCCAGAGGAAGTGGTGGAGGCTGGTACAATTATGGCAGTTAAAAGGCATCTGGATGGGTATATGAATCACTCTTTATGTAAAGAGTGCCTAAAGTTAGGGATATACCTGCGCAAATGGAAACTGATGCAAGGTTAGTTAAGTTTGAATCTGATGTTGATAGATTTCTGTCAGCAAAAGGTACTTAAGAGAAATGGGATAATTATGGATATGTGGAATTAGGTCACATACCAGCTATGATCTCAATAAATGGCAGAACAGACTTGGAAAAATGAAATGTCCCATTCTAGACCCTATATTCCTGACATTTTGCTCTGAATTTATATTTGTTATCTATGTGGTGTGGAGATTTCCACATAATGAAACATATTAAAAAGATCTCTTTTGACTGACAAAGAATTTTCTAATATCCAGTTTAATTTCCTGCTTTTGTTATAGAGTTATAGAGATGTACAGCATGGAAACAGACCCTTCAGTCCAACTTGCCCATGCCGCCCAGATAACCTAACCTAATCGAGTCCCATTTGCTAGTACTTGGCCCATATCTCTCTAAACCCTTCTGATTCATATACCCATCCAGATGCCTTTTAACTGCTGTAATTGTACCCGCCTCCACCACTTCCTCTGGCAGCCCATTCCATACATGCACCACCCTCTGTGTGAAAAAGTTGCTCCTTAGGTCCCATTTATACCTTGCCCCTCTCACCCTAAACCAATGTCCTCTAGTTCTGGATTCCCCCACTCCAGGGAAAAGCCCTTGTCTACTTATCCTATCCATATCCCTCTAAATTCTAGAGAAAACAACCTGCTGTTGCTTACCTATTCACCCAGATCAATAAAAGAATTATTTCAGCAGGAGTTCTGTTGTGACAATTGTAGTGAATTGTTGACTTTGTTTGATAGATAGCTGTCTTCATCAAAGTCCCAGAGGGTCATAGTGCTGTTTTTTCATTGCAGAGAGATGATTGGCAGTGAAATTAACTTGAGGGCCACCAACACCTTGGGTAAGGGATAATGTCAACAAGGCAGGACCTTCATACTTGACCTCAGCCAGTGTGGGAATTGTTGGCATCACTCTGCATTACAAATCAGCCATCCAGCCAACTGAGCTAACTTTCCGTGATTTATTTTGTCAATGTCTCAATATGTTATCTAAGAAGTCTGAAGCCTTTGGTCAGTCTGACTGACAATTTAGTAGTTTTTTTTAAAGGAAGATTTATGAATAGGTGCTTTGTATCCCTCCATCACCAGCTCCACGCTTGTTATTGTTATATGGCCCATTGTATCTGAGCATAATGCTCAGAACTTAAAGAATGGGCATTTAATAGGCATGGGACAGTAAGAGGGACCATGCAATGTGGCTGGGGACATGTGTTGTCAATGAGCTGGCATAGATAATATGGACAAAGTTAAAAATGACACAACACCAGCTTATAGTCCACCAGGTTTATTTGGAAGCACTAGCTTTCAGAGAGCTGCTTCTTCATCAGGTCGTGAGGGAACGGCTCTCTGAAAGCTAGTGCTTCCAAATAAACCTGTTGGACTATAACCTGGTGTTGTGTGCTTCTTAACTTTGTCCACCCCAGTCCAACACCAGCACCTCCAAGTCATTGATAGTATGAAGCGCATAAGGAGTCTGAGTGTACAGAGTCATGAGTTAGTCATGAGTTGAAATGCAGGGTACACGGGTAAGACCTTTAGAAATTGCTGTTCAAAATGTTTCTGAATGTAGACAGTGTGTCACGAATCCTCTGAGGGGCTGTCAGTCACAAATTATGTAGGAACATATAATTTGCTGAGGAACATATAATTTGCTCTTAAATTTTATTTGTGAGTGGGACCAAGTAATAGATAAAATCCCAAAGGTTGCAGTGAAGCTGGTCAAAACCTGGGCAGGAAGATCTAAACTTGTATGGAGATGCCAATATTCTTGTGGTATTGACAAAGTTTACATAACAACCTTCTCAATAATTTCCATTTTGGTTTTTACCTGATTATTGTGTTTCATACTGGTGCTGCATTCATTGTGGAAAGAACACAACCGATTTATAAATAAAGTATTGATGGTGAGACTTCCTTTTAGTGTGGATAGCTTCTAACCAACCAACAAATGCCTACATTTTATTAGTTCTGACAAGCAATGGGTCTCATGGGGAATCTATCCTATTACCTTGTAGAGCATTTCAGGTCAACATCTTGAAACATTTCAATCAAGGAACATGTAGCTGTCATGTATTATAATGGGAACTAAAAGAATGGTGTGTGCTGTCAAATTAGTGTTTTCAATGAAGGAAAAGAAATCCAAGAATTTCAACAAAAATCTGGAACAGTAATTTATTCTAAAAATCTGTTGTATTTGACAACATAATACTCCTCTCTGGATAAAGCTTTTTTTAAAAAAAAGTATATATAGTTATTTAATCAAGAATTTATTCTCTTTCAATGTTAATATCCTCTTTTCCTGTCTGTGTGAATGTTCTTCTCATCACAGAGCAGAATTGATACCTTTGTTTTTAAACACTTCCTTCCCTTTGTCAGCTTCATGTCATGGTCAAAGCACCATTTCATGTGAATTACCCTATAATTTGCTACCCTTTGAAAGGATAGCCCATACTGCTTCCTGGTGATGTTTGTCATTTTGGGAATGGACCGAGCTATTCTATTCCAATTTAATGTATATTGGTGACATGTTTGAAGCAATATTGTACCGTAAATAAATAGAATAGGTCTGAGATTGCCCAAGTATGTATCTCATGGGATCTTAGTGCGTAAGTCAGAGGAGACTTTATCCCATTGGTCTGAACTCATTCAGTTTCATTCATTGAGGCCAGATTATAGTCTCCAGCACCATCCTGCCTGATGCTCTTCACAATCTAATTGGAGAGTTCTTTAGACAGAGATTATAACTCTCCTGTTCACAGACATTCTGAAACCGTTCATGATTTTCTTCAATGAATAAATAACAAAGTCATGCAATTTGGCTATCAGAGCCTCATTATGGTATTTACAATTAAGGAAGGCTTAATTTGTCATCCATCACACATCAAAAAATTATCTTAACATTAGTGTCGAAGGTGATAAATATTGAATTAATTTACATTTTATGTTAAGAAAAATATCTGCAGTTGGGAACTCAAATTACCTCTTTGCCAAATTATTGGTGCTTCTCAACATAAATGAAATGCAGCAATTTTCTGAGATGCCTCATCTTCCAGTCACACTTACAGCTGTGAAAGTTTTATCCAGCAAATTTCAATGCAAGTGTTGACAATATTTCAAAACAATATTAAGTTGTACTGAATGTGTTAATCAAAGCAGGGATTTGCATGTCAAAAATCATCTGGCCTCTTTTTCTTGTTATCCATCCTTGCTTAACAATGCAATGCCAACTGACAATCCCCATTCTGGAACACAACTCTGTTCACAATGGCTAACCAAGCAGGTGATGTTCATGAATCAACCTTTTGAATGAGTGTGTGTTTTTGGTGAGGAAAGGAAACTGAAGTAAGAGAATGCCTCGGAATTAGAACACAAGGTTAGCAGAGTGGAAGAGAAAAAATACTTACATGATTTTATGACATCAGTATTGTAAAATGATCGAACCATCAGATTTAGCAACAAAGAAAATTGCTCATATCTGGGTGTTGAATAAAGATTTTGATGCTGAATTTTTGGTAGCAGTCTTCCATGTGAGATTTCTCCTTGGACGTACACATTGCAACTGATTTGAAAATTGCATCTTCTATGTCCCTTGAGTATGTAAATTAGGGAATTAAGTCCTGTTTTAGGATACAGCTCCAATCAGTCTTTTTGGGTCTACATGGCCTAACTATCAAGTCGTAAGTATCATCCATCCCAAACCACTCCCTCCTGTTTATCTACCAACCATTCAAGAACTCAACATTCTTATCTTATCCAGCATTCGTTCAGCATTGTATGAATTTATCAAGTGTTTGAGTGAGTTGTTACGACCAGTTCTGACTGAATTTTCCACATTCCTAGTGAAAGGTTCCTTCACCCCTTCAATGACTATCTGCAACCTACGTATCGATGGAGAGTGACACCATGTATGGATGTCTTCCTTCATCACTCTGAACCACATCATTAATGTGCTGCTCAAGGAAGTCATAGACCATGTGCCACATTACACTACCACAGAAATCTAGATGCACCACCATTTTTTAAATTATTATTCATTATACTTAGGAACTTAGCAACTCACACAGTTGAATTCAGCTTTAATAACCCCATGTCTACTCAAATAGAAGTGTTGCCATGGAATTCTTGAAAGCTTAGTTTTTACAAGCATTTTCATTAGTTTCCACAAGAAACACATTTTCACTGGAATGACTCCTAAACTCCTACTTCTTGCCTTCTTCTTCCTTGGACCAATAGTTTACTGATCATAAAAATTCTCCAGCTCACATTTCATAGACTCCACCTCCTCTCTATGTTCTACATTATACTTTCACAGCTCATATTAAGATTATTAAAATCTTCCTTATAACTATCCTTTAATATTGGTGGTGTGGTAAATACTGAAAAGGAAAGCCTTAGATTACATGACAACATAGATATGCTGGTCAGATGGACTAATCAGTGGTTAATAGAATTTAATTTCTGCAAGGCGTTCGATAAGGTTCCCCACAGTAGGCTATTGTACAAAATGCAGAAGAATGGGATTGTGGGAGATATAGCAGTTTGGATCAGTAATTGGCTTGCTGAAAGAAGACAGAGGGTGGTGGTTGATGGGAAATGTTCATCCTGGAGTCCAGTTACCAGTGGTGTACTGCAAGGGTCAGTGTTGTGTCCATTTTTATAAACGATCTGGATGAGGGCAAAGAAGGGTGGGTTAGTAAATTGACAGATGACACTAAGGTCGGTGGAGTTGTGGATAGTGATGAAGGATGTTGTAGGCTACAGAGAGACATACATAAGCTGCAGAGCTGGGCTGAGAGGTGGCAAATGGAGTTTAATGCAGACAAGTGTGAGGTGATTCACTTTGGTTGGAGTAACCGGAATGCAAAGTACTGGGCTAATGGTAAGATTCTTGGTAGTGTCGATGAGCAGAGAGATCTCTGTGTCCAGATACACAGATCCTTGAAAGTTGCCACCCAGGTTGACAGGGTTGTTAAGAAGGCACACAGTGTTTTAGCTTTTATTAATAGAGGGATCGAGTTCCGGAACCATGAGGTTATGCTACAGCTGTACAAAACTCTGGTGTGGCCGCACTTGGAGTATTGTGTACAGTTCTGGTCACCACATTTTAAGAAGGATGTGGAAGCTTTGGAAAGGGTGCAGAGGAGATTTACTAGGATGTTGCCTGGTATGGAGGGAAGGTCTTACGTGGAAAGGCTGAGGGACTTGAGGCTGTTTTCGTTAGAGAGAAGAAGATTGAGAGGTGACTTAATAGAGACATATAAGATAATCAGAGGGTTAGATAGGGTGGACAGGGAGAGCCTTTTTCCAAATATGGTGACAGTGAGCATGAGGGGGCATAGCTTTAAATTGAGGGGTGATAGATGTAGCTGAAAATGTGTTGCTGGAAAAGCGCAGCAGGTCAGGCAGCATCCAAGGAACAGGAGAATCGACGTTTCGGGCATCAGCCCTTCTTCAGGAATGAGGTGGAAGGGCTGATGCCCGAAACGTCGATTCTCCTGCTCCTTGGATGCTGCCTGACCTGCTGCACTTTTCCAGCAACATATTTTCAGTTCTGATCTCCAGCATCTGCAGTCCTCACTTTCTTCCCGGGTGATAGATGTAGGCCAGATATAGGCCAGGTAGTTTCTTTACTCAGAGAGCAGTAAGGGTATGGAATGCTTTGCCTGAACAGTAGTAGATTCACCAACTTTAAGTACATTTAAGTCGTCATTGGACAAGCATATGGACGTACATGGAATAGTGTAGGTTAGATGGGCTTCAGATTGGTATGACAGGTCGGCACAACATCGAGGACCGAAGGGCCTGTACTGCGCTGTAATGTTCTATGCTCTATGTTAAGTCTGAAAAGTGCGAAGTGATGCATTTACAAGGGAGTACGTGCTGAATGGTAGGACTGTAGGAGGTTAAACAGCATCAGAGGGACCTTGGGTCTCCATGTTGATCCTTGAAGTGGCAGGACAAGTAGATAAGATAGTTAAGAAGGTATATGTGATAATTGTCTTTATTTATCAAGGAATTGAATATAAGAGCAAGGAGATTTTGGTGAAACACTGTCTAATGTTAGCCAGGTCAAAGCTGGAATACTGTGTGCAGTTCTGGTCACCACATTATGTAGAAGGATGTGATTACGCTCGATATGGTGTCGAAGAGGTTCACGACAATGATCACCAGGGTGGAGCAATTCAGTTATGGATAAGCTTGGGTTATTTTCCATCGATTAGAGAAGGCTGCACAGAGACCTAACCGAGGTTCACAAAATTATGAGGAGCATAGACAGAGTCAACTTATCTCTTTAGTAAGGGGGCCAATAACCAGGAGAGGTGCTAGAGACAGGAACCCTCAAGATGTTTAGCATTTGGAAAATAACTTGAAATACCATAACACACAACTTATGGGCCAATATCAGATTAGTATAGGTAGATGCTTAACAACTGGCATGGACTTGATGGGCTGAAGGCTTTTTTCTGTGCTAGAATAAGTCCAGAACTCTCTTGTATCTTTCTGTAATTTCTACTAGATTTGTCTCTCTATTGTTGCATGGACTCAGCACCATTCAGACTTATTCTCTTGAAAACTAAAGGAGAATTAAGGAATAGAGTTTATGCCTTTTGCAGAGCTGATGTTTGGCAGCATCTTGCACGTACACTTGTATTAGTTTTGGGGAGTGATTTTCTTGAAGTGGGGGGGGGATGACCGTACACTTCCAAAAACAAGTATCAGGACAGAGGGTAAAGAACTAGTCAGGAATCCTACTTCAGGTATGGCAGGAAATAGTAAAACTATAAAAAGTATATTGATTTATCTGAAAAAAAGCAGTAACAAACAGGTGAATAAAGCTTGTGGACAGGTTAGAGTGGCCCAAATAATTATACGAATATATGAATGCGTGGAGTGTAAGGACTAAATTAAATGAGCTGCAGCCACAGATTCACATTGGAGATTATGATGTCGTCGCTGTTACTGAGAAATTTCTGCCTAATGCAAAAATTAGGCAAGTGTGCAACAAAAGCAGAGTAATATTAACAGAGAATTTTAATTTCAACAGATTGGAAGAGGCAGACAAGCATCTGTCAGAAAGATAATGAATTTCTGAAGCATATCCAGGGTAGTTTCCCATAGCAATATGCCCTGGATGCAACAAAGGGCAAGCAATATTGGATTTAGTAATGAGGATTGAGCTGGAATGAATTCGTAACAGAATTCTGCATGAACATTTATCAAATAGTGATCATAACATGATCAAGTTCAATATAATGTTTGAAAGCAAAAAGCAGAAATATTTGATTTAGGTATTGCCGATTTTAATAAGATGAGATAGAGACTGTCCAAAGAATAATGGAGGTTGTTTAAAGAAACATCTAATAACGTACTGAATGAGTTTATATCCTGAAATAGGAAAAAGTTCCACCTCACAGAAGAAAAACAGCTATGATCAGCTAAAGAAATAAGGGACTACATTAAACTAAAAGAAAGGTCTTAAAAAATGCACAGACCTCTTATGGCCTACTCTTGTTCCTATGTTCCTACGACATGCATGTCTATTTTCAGATACATGAGCTGTGTGGGCCTCCCTACTCACAGACCACTCTGGCAGAAACGTAGGAGTTTTAGGTTTTTGTCAGCTGTTCAAATACCAGGGGTCACCATTTACATTAAAGTTTAAACAAAGCCTTTTCTCTCGCAGTGTCATCAGTCTTTGGAGCTCTTCCTGAAAAGGTAGTAGAAACAGACTCCTTAAACATTATTAAGGCAGAATTATATTCTTGGTAAGCGAGAGAGTGAAAGGCTATGAGGATAAGCAGGAACATACTTTTGGTTACAATCAGATCAGCTATAATCTTATTGAATGATAGAGCAGGCTTGAGGGGATCAAAGACCAGTGATCAATGTTCCTAATTTGTATGGTTATGTATGTGCAGTTTCAAAGTAAAGTGTTAATAGCCTGAAATGGTACCCGTGTTTGTCTGAGAATAGGCTGGATGATATGATGAGGCCAGTGATTTGTTGACGCAGAATTGGGTGGAGGGGGGTGGTGGGTGTGGTCCATGCAGGGATTTTGTTGCAAAGAAGCAGTAGTGTGATGCCTGGTGAGCTACAGCCTCCAGGAGCGTGCTCTGTTTCACCTCTTGGGAATGTGCACGGTCTAGTTTCTCAGTGGAAGAGAGGAGAATTGGAAGTGGAGTGAGTTGAGGCTTGAATGAAATTCAAGGGCATGCCCTCTCATCAGCAGACTTGCACTGCCTGGAAGGTTATATATTCGGACTATTTCTTTAATTTTAGGTATTACAGAGGAATGAAAAGGATTATGTGACCTGTTCTGAATTCTGCTGACAGCAAGCTGAGTGACTTCACATTGTGTAAGGTTAAAGGGGGTCTAAATAGTTTTACTGGGAAAAAACGCAAGATTTTCATATTTGTAGAAAATCATAGAAGTTATGTTCTGGATAAATATTTCAATTTGTTTTGACAAAGTGTCAGTTTAATCAATTTTCATGAAGGGTTTTACTCTGCGAGGCCAAGAGAGTTCTCTTGTTGCATTTCATCAAACTCCCCTCATTTATAGCTATCCTGTTCCTATGGCATCCTCACTCACCTGATCCTAGCCCCATTCTATCACTCATCATATTTGAAACAACTCACCATTGCCAGGATATCCCAGAAGGCACAATCTTCCAAAGGCCCTTGTGCAGCAGGATTCACACGATTAATCGTGAGCTGCCTACATTTGCCCCAGACGTAGTGGAGATGGGAAAGTTGGTGTCCTGTTTGGCAGGCAGGTGGTTCTTCTGGATGGGATGGTGCAGAGGTGGGATGTCAACTACCCCCAGTACCTGCAATGGAGGCCACAACACCAGACCATGGCAATTTTATCATTTGCAAAAATGCACATGAATATCAGATACAACTGGATTTGGGCCATAGGAAGCCAGCTAACCAAAAAAAATGCAAGCACGCAGAATGTTTTTATCAAGAATGCAGGAAGCAGACATGTTTGATAGTACTTGATAATATTTCAATATATTTTCGGTATCACCAAATATCTATTTTAATCCAGTCAGTGTTTTAAACTGTCAATATGGTATTTGCAACCTCTGTGAATGTTTGTTTGCCCTTCTGCTTAGATTGGTTTCATTTATTAATATCAAGTGAATAATTAATCATCATCATTACATAAAATTGTGTCCTCAAATTTCAGGATGACTACTGTGCAAACTACTTACCAACAAATGAATATCTTCTTAACTAAAAGAAAATTAAGAGGGCAGGTGGTGTCAATTTTTTAAATAATGAGTAATAATTATGTAGATGTAAGTGAGTAGCAACTGGAGGGCAAATAGACAAATCTAATAAACTTCAATTATGAATTGTGATTGCAATGAAGTTTTCACTCTGTTATGGCTCAGAAATAAACCTTAGCTAAAACAATTAGCATTGGTATGATAAATATTATTTCTTAAAAGATAATAATCTGATTAAGGAGAGAATTGGGAGTTTGTAAGATAACTCCATGCAGGGATAATGAAATCCATTTAGAAGTGACTGCTTCTATAGCTGCTCTGTTAGGAAAATATGATGCTAAATCTATTAAGTAGGGTTGGACTGGAATCTGAAGTATTACTTGATTTGCTACTATGCCACAGGAGCAGATCTAGCAGTAGCTTTCCTCAGGAGATGGAATAAATGATGAAATCTGGATATTATTTGTGAAAGGAATTTATCTTAATTAGCAGAATAGCTTTTAATTTGTCCAAGACAAATGGAATATATTACAGTGAAGTGTAAGCTCCAAATTTCGATGGAAGAATAAAAATAAAGCATCATTTTGTTGTCAAAGTGTTTACACTCAGAGGGCATTGGTTACCCTTGCCCTTGTATCACAGAAATGTAAGTTGAAGTACAAATGGCAGTTAGGAAACAAATACTTTATTAAAAGAGATGAGAGGGATGAGAAATAATATAATAGTAGTTTTCCCATAATAATACATTGTAGGTATGGCCTTATCAAAACCTTATCAATTGTCAGGTGATGCTCTCAATGCTTTCTCTGCTTGATTCGAGCAGAATACCAGCCGGGTAGGGTCACCTACCCCAATAGCCTCGGACATATCCATGCCCACTGTCACCGCTGCAGACATCAGATCAATCTTCCTGGAAGTCAACCCAGGAAAGTGACATGCCCAGATGGAGTCCCCAGCTGAGTACTTAGATCCTCTACAGACCAATTGGCGGAGGTATTCACTGACATCTTCAACCTCTTCCTCTTACAAGCTGAAGTCCCCGCCTACTTCGCAAAGACCACCATTATCCCTGTACCTAAGAAAGCACATGCAATGTGCCTTAGTGACTACGGCCCAGTGGCTCTGACTTCCATAATGGTGAAGTGCTTTGAGAGGCTGACCGTGGCCCACGGCAACTCCAGGGTCCGAGACTACCTTGATCCCCTACAATGTGCCTACTGACGTAATAGCAGATGCCATATCCTGAGAGCTGCACTCAGTCCTGAAACATCTAAACAATAAGGAGTCTTATGTCAGACTCCTGCTCATCGACCACAGCTCTGTCTTCAACATCATTATCCTCTCCAGACTGATCTCCAAACTAGGTCTCGGCTCCGCCCTCTACAATGAGATCCTCAGCTTCCTGACCCACAGACCACAATCAGTGAGAATAGAAAACCGTACCTCTCAGGCAGAAGACACTGAAGCTTGAACACACGCATCAGCAGGTTCAGGAACAGCTGCTTCTTTGCCATTATTAGACTGATGAATGGATGAATGAATTGATAATGTCAAATAATGCTGATCTTGCTAATGTTGATCTTACATAGCACATACTTTGAGCAATGTAATTGTATGACTGTCTCGTTTTTTTTCATCCTATGTTCTGTATGTCCTTGCTTACTATGATCTGCCTGTACCATTCATAAACAAAGCTTTTCATTGTACTTAGTACATATAACAATAAATCAATCAAATCAAATCAATTCAGGGTGAAGCCAAACTAAGAGTACTCTGTGCAGTTCTGCTAATCTTATCTAAGGAATGATACTCCGCAAGGGAGTATGACCAACGTTGTCTGGATTGGTTTCTAGATGAGAAGGCGATCCTATGAGAAAGGCTTCCCCAGATGTTAGATGAATGTGAGGTGATTGAATTGAAATGTATAAAATACTTAAGAGTAGATGCTCAGAGGATGTCTCCCTGACTGATAATTGGAAATTAACTGTAGTTCATGAGGAGCTATGTACATCTTTCTGAAATGCTTTTATAGCATGTTGGGCATCAAGCATGACTAAGATAAGGATACAGGTGCCCATGAGCTGTCGTAACTGGCATAGTGATTGGCTACCATAATTTGTACAGTGATTGGCTACCAGACTGGCACAGTGATGGAACCTTCACCATTGTATTGTTCTGCACTCTAGCTATCTGTCAATCAAGCTTATCGACCTTGACCTTACAGTGAAATCTAAGATGTAAAGAGACAAACAAAAATATCACAGTTCAAAAATGTGCAGGGTATATGGATTGGCCATGCCAAATTGTCCATGATGTCCAGAGATGTGCAGGCCAGAAGAATTAGGTTACAGGGATGGTGTGGGATACCCTGTATGTCGGCACAGGATTGATGTGCCAAATGGCTTGCTTCCACACTGTAAGAATTCTATTCTATTATAAGTTCTATTCTTTAATTCAGGACTTGTGAATCATTGGATTTTTAGAGACCTATGGATGTTCAGCTATTAAATGTGTTCAAGACAACTGGATGTAGATTTTTAGATACTGGGAGAATGAAGAGATTTAAGGATGACACAGCTCTATATGAGAGTCAGGATGATGTTAAGATGACTAAGAAGGTTAAAAAGACAAGTCTTTGTGTCTTGATGCATAGAGTATTCACAATAAGGTAGATGAATTTGTAGAGCAAATGAAGGTCTAGTCACCATAGTCCTGTTCTCTCATTAGAGAGTGGGGGGGTGGGGGAGACAACTGGGTTGTTGTTTAACCTGAGGATCACCACATCTTTAAAAACATTGAGAGATGGAGCCCTTCAGGGTAATATCAACCAGTGCAGGAATTGCACACATGCTTGACATTACACAGCATTGTAATCCAACTGTCCAGCCAGTTGAGCAAACCGACCCCCTTAGTCATGGTATATAGTAGTTGCAATTATGGAGAAATAGCTGCACTGTCGCCAAGAATAGAAACTGAATATTAGAGTCGATCATTTTAGGACTGAGATGAGGAAATATTACTCTCATTCAAAGGATGGTGAATTTTTGGAATTTTCTCTCTCAGAAAGCTGTGGAGGCCAAGTCGCTGAATATACTTAAAAAAACAAATAGATTTATTTTTTAAATTTTAAAGGCATAGCAGGGTATGGGGAGAAAGTGCGAATATGGTTTTGAGGTAAAGGATCAGCCACAATACTACTGAATGACAGAGCAGGCTAGAATGGCCAAAATGGCCTATTCCTGTTCCTAGTTTCTTTATTTCTGTATCAGGTATGATCTTAAAGAATGGCAGAAAAGATATGAAGGACCAAATAGCCTACTCCATCTTCTATTCCCAGTGATTCATTGTGTACTTATGTTCCGAACTTCAAACTAACTTCATTGTTCCTAGCCATAAG
The DNA here is from genome assembly GCF_047496795.1 of Chiloscyllium punctatum. Classification (NCBI taxonomy): domain Eukaryota; kingdom Metazoa; phylum Chordata; class Chondrichthyes; order Orectolobiformes; family Hemiscylliidae; genus Chiloscyllium; species Chiloscyllium punctatum. The sequence continues at coordinate 131,044,112 of NC_092739.1, read as the reverse complement.
TACCATCAAAGTTTCTGAGTTGAATTCTTGCAGTATTCACTCATCTCCTTAAACTAACAAAACCAAAAGATCGGTGGATGCTGTAAATCAGAAACAAAAACAGAGGTTGCTGGAAAAGCTCAGTAGGTCTGGCAGCAACTGTGTCAGAACTGAGAAAGGGTCAATGGACCCTAAACGTTCACTCTGATTTCTCTTCACAGATGCTGCCACACCTGCTGAGCTTTTCCAGCAACTTCTGCTTTTGGTCCATACACTATCATATTAGTTATTCCCAAAGGCTTTAAGATCAGCTCTTAAATGTGAATAGTCTTTCCATAATTCAGCTCTCTCCCAGCAATGAGTAACACTTACAGCAAGTGCATTTGAAGAAAGAATGGAAGTGCTGTCCATGATTTGCTTATATTGAAATGATTGTACAGACTGCATTCTTAAAATTTGCCAGAATACTCTCCCTGAAACTCTTTTCCTTGTTGGGAATAGCAGATTGCAATATTATCCCCATAATTTATCATGTGATGTTTATGCCACATTTTGAATTTTAAAAGTCAGTGTATTAATTGACTATAAATCAGCACTCTATATTGTACAAAGAAAATGTGATTTTACAAAGTTTTAAAAAGATGTTAAAAAAAATTAGCTCCCTGGAAATCTCTGTGTTCATTGATAGTTCTGTATTTGCTGAAATTGACTGGAGAAGTGTGTGCTAGCACACAGAAAAATATGGGCAATATCCAGGCTTGTGCTGATAAGTGATGAGTAATGCCCACATCACATAAGTGCCATTTCCAATAGAGGAGAGTCTAAACAACTCATCCTGACTTCCAAGAGCATTACCATCATTAAACCCCCTCCCCCATTAACATCCTTGCCATTAGGATTGATCAAAAACTTCCGTGGACTAATGATATAAATCTAGTAATAATTTTCTTAACTTCTTCAAAACAGCCCGATTCTCAAGACCTAATGTCTCATTATGTGCCCGATTCCAAATTTTGTCTGGATAACATTGCTCCAAAGCATCCCAGGCTTTTGCACAATGTGATTGATGCTGGATAAAATGAAGTTAATGCTGCTATACATAGATTTGTGTTAGCTGTGATCCCCATCCCTCCCTCCCCTTCCTGCTGAACCCCGATAGAATACATCTACAATTTCCTACTACCAAGATTGCAGCTAAATAATGACTGTTTTTGTGGGCTTTTGGAGGGCACCCATTAACAGACAATGAGATCCCTAGCCAGGAGTCTTTAGCTATATAGAAGCCAGTGCTAGAAGAAAAAAAAATCTGTGATTTTCAAAAGATTAATAGATCTTTTTTGAATTATGACAGAGTTGAGATCATTGATGGACACTGTCCTCATTTCTAATTAATTTGAAAACTGTGCAGAATCAACATTTTATTGTGGTTTTGTCTTTGAAATGGAGTTAGCAAGAGAATGGGAAATGTTCTGTGTTATTTTCATTTTAGAGAGTATGGTGCAATTGTTAAATGAGCAAAATGCAAATCAAATGTAATTATAGAGACCAGATAGAGGTCAATGCCAATGGGTATTGATAGTTACTATCAGGATCACTTGGGTGGGACACCAAAAGGTTTGAGTGATCTGGGGAACCAAGTCACTGACTTCAGGAAAAATTGATGAGATATTCTTAAAAAAAAGTGGAAATTTTTCACTTAAAATTTACTTTATACAGTCTGGCCAGTTACTTTCCATTGATGTCAAATATATCTGTTTATTAAAATGCCAATGTCAGACTGATGGACTGCCGAGTGCTCATCTGTTAGAGAGGCACAGCAGCTTATTCATTTGTTCAAGCTTTTTCATACCATACACTATCATGGATTTTAACAACATATCTCCTTGGGTAGCTATTTCAATCTGAAAATTGTTTCTTCACAATTTCCAGGGACAATTCAACTCGATTATTAGGCTGCAAGATGCACTAAAGGCCATATTTTCCATTGGCATGGATTAAACTCAACTATCACATTCTGATCAGTTTGAAAAATATTTGTTCTAACCACTCCAATCATTGTTTGTTCACTGGATTGGGTTCTTGGTCCCTGCTGAGACATGTTTGTGCTGCAGGAAAATACTTTTCTTACTCAACCTCGTACATTTCTGCATTTAACTCGTAATAGATTCTGCAGTTCTCATCAATCTAATCCCTGATTTCCACAGGCAATAGAAGTAAGCCGAATTGGTCACTTCTATGCTCTGAAAAGTCTCTCAATTATGAATTTTGCTTTATTCTTTCATGAGATTTAGAAGTCACTGATTGGGTCAGTATTTGTTGTCAGTCACGAACTGTCTTTGAGAAATTATTGCTGAGCCACTCCCTTGACTGCTACAATCTTCCAGGCACAGGAACTGTAAACTGCTGTTAACAAGGGAGTTTGAGGATTTTGATCCAATAACTGTGAAAGAGTGATGATGTAGTTCCGAGTTAGGATGTGTGGGATCTGAAAGGCATTACAGGTGGTCAGAGTTTCCATGCAATTGCTACTCTTGTCCTTCTAGATGCTGGAAGTATTAAATGTGCTGTCAAAGGAGCCTTGTTGCTGCAGTACATTTTGAGTATGGGACAAAATGTATACGGCAGTGGTGGAGGATGTGAATGGGATGCCAGTTAAGCTCTTTGCTTTGTCCTGATGCCATTGAGCTTCTTGAGTGTTGTAGGAACTGTACTAATCTAGGCAAGAGTAGAGTATTTCACCATAAGCTTGGCTTGTGCCTTGTAGATGGTGGACCAACTTTGGGGAGTCAGGAGGGATCCATGAAACATTACCGTCGTTTGACTGTTCTAATGTTTATGTTATCATTGTTTTTTTTAACCTGGTTAATTATCTGAAATAATCCACTATCCCATTTCCAGGAGTGATTAATGATGGTTCTGACGAAGAGTCAGATTGGACTCAAAATGTTAACTCAGCTTTTCTCGCAACAAATGCAAGAAGATCTACTGAATTTCCTTAGCACTTTCTACTTTTGTATAAAACTTGCAGCAATTTTGCAAGCTGTATTATTATAGCAGTACTCGGCCTTGTTTTTGGAGTGATTAATGAAGCAGCCTTTTTCATATTTTTCTCAAAAAATAGTTTTCCATGTTATTCGTCATCAAGTTAGGTGCTGAGCCATTCCAACATTAACTCACAGATTTCTTTTAACTTTAAACAATAATTTGTGTTTATTTTTCTAGCAGGAAGGGGTTGGAGATCCCATCAGAAAAAGACTATAAAACAAGAAGACATAGGAGCAGAAGTAGGCCATTCAGCCCAATTCTGCTCCACCATTGTAACAGAATGAAATCATGGCTGTTCTGAGAACCCTTGACTCCACTTTCCTGCCTTTTCTCTATAACCCTTGCTGCTTAAAAGTCTGTCTATTTTGAATATACTTAATGACCCAACCATGACAGTCGTCTGTGGTAAAGAATTCCACACTTCCTGTATTTGCTGAGAAAAGAAATTCCTTCTTATCTCTGTCTTAAATTGATGACCTCTTATTCTGAGATGATGGCATCTGATCCTAGACTTCCCACAAGGTAAAACAACCTTTCTGCATCCTTCTTGCTCCTAAGAATCTTGTATGTTTCAATATAGTCACTACTCATTCTTCTAAATACCAATGGAAACAGGCCCAACCTACTTAACCTCCCTTCATAAGACATTCCATCCACAGCTGGTAACAGCCTAGTGAACCTTCTCTGGATTGCCTCCAATGCCATTATATCTTTCCTTATATCACATGCCTAAACTGTTCATAGTATTCGAACTATGGTCTGACCAGTGTCTCATACAGTTTTAGCAAATCCTCCTTCCTTTTATATGCATTCCATTTGAAATAATGACCAACATTCGATTTGCATTTCATATTCCCATCTGAACTTGAATACCTGATTTTTGATTCATGGACATGGACTCCTAAATGCCTCTGTTCTGTAACTTTCTGTAGTCTTTCTCCATTTAAATAATGTTCGGCTCCTTTATAGTTCCTGCCGAAGTCCAAAACCTCACAATTTCACATGTTATGTTCCATGTGACAAGTTTTTGGTCACTCACTTAACCTGTTTGTATCCTCCTGCAGACTTTTAGAGTCATCTGCACCACTGGTTATTTTTGTGTCATCGGCAAACTTGGCTATCATCTGTTTGCTTTCCTCATGCCGGTCATTAATATATATTGCAAATAATTGTGGCCCATGAATTGATGGTTGTGGCACACCACTATTTACAGGTTGGCATCCTGAAAATAGCCCCACTTATTCCAACCTTCTGTCTTTTATTTGATAGTAAAAGTAGCCTACTGTTATCAAACACCTTCTGAAAATCCAAATGTGCCAAATCCACTGATTCCCCTTTATCTATTCAGTTTGTTACCTTCTCAAAGAATTTGAGTAAACTTTTCAGGCATGATTTCCCCTTCAAAAAGCCATGCTATCTCTTCCTGAACATATTATGTATTTCTCAATGTTCTGCTGTTGCATCTTTTATAATAGACACTAACATTTTTCCAGTAAGAAGTGTTAAACTAACTGTCATACAGCTACCTGTTTTTTGTCTCTTTCCCTTTATATATAAATGTCTCACATTTGCAGTTTTTCTAATCCTCTGGGACATTTCCAGAATCTAAGGATTCTTGGACAACTACTACCAGTGCATCCACCACCTTTGCAGCTTTTGTCTTTATTATCCTAGTATATATCCAAGCAGATCCAGGAGACTTATCAAATCTCATCACTAATAATTTCCCTCGCAGTTATTCACAGTTATTTGTTCTCCTCCTTTTTGGAATGCTATTAGTATCTTCTCCTGTGAGGAACGATGAAACATATTCATTCAGCTCCTCTGCCATTTCCTGATTTCCCATTGTTATTCCCTAGCTTCATTACCTAAGGAGCCTATGTTCACTACAACTTCTGGCTTCTTTTTCCATATTTAAATAAACTCCTGTTGTCTGCTTTGATAGTACTTGCAAGTTTCCCCTCAAAGTCAATTTTCTCCCTTTTCATTTTTTTTGGTTATTATTTGTTGTTTTTAAAACTTGCCAATTCTTTTGCCTCACCACTAATCTTGCCATATTATATGTTTTTTTTCAATTTGGTGTGATCCTTAGCTTTCATGGTTAACCTTGATAGAATCCTTCTTCATCACTGGGATAGATCTTTGCTTCAAACCATAAACTAATTACCTAAGCATTTGCTATTGTTCCTCAACCATCTTTGCTGATGACCTCAGTCTACTCCAGCCAGCTCTGCCTCATTCCTTTGTATTTATCCTTAGTTAAGCTGAGTAAGTTGTTTCTGACCCAAATTCCCACCCCTTAAACCAAATGCCAAATTCTATCACGTTATAGTCACTGTTTCTGAGGGAATCTTTTACTCTGACAATATTTGTTACACATCGCTGGATTCCAAATTACCTGATTCCTGGTTGGATCTGCAACACTTTGTTCTAGGATTGTGTCCTGAATCCACTCTGTGCATTCTTTCTCATGGCTCTGCCAATCTGACTATCACAATCTACATGAAGATTAAAATCACCCATATTAATATACTGCCTTTGTTACATGCTGTCTTTATCTCCTCATTTATTTTCCATCTCAATGTCTAGCTACTGTCAGGGAGTCTTTAGACTACTCCTACCAGAATCTTTATGCCCTTTCTGTTTCACATGGATTCTACATTTTTTGATTCAAGATCATTTCTTGCTATTGCACTTTTTGCATCCCGTAACAATAATACTACTCCACCACTATTCTTTCCTGCCTGTCCTTTAAAAAGCTCATGTGCCCCTGAATTTTTATTTCACAACTTTGATCACCCTTAAATAAAGCCTCCTTAATGGCTGGTTGATCATATCTATTAACATGTATTTGTGTCATTAATTCACTTATTTTATTCCAAATATGAGAGCATTCAAATAAAGAATAATTCATTAATTCTGCCTGTTTACTACATTTTCCTCCGTTGACCCTATTGACTGCCATTTTTCTGTTTGCACATTCTATCCCTTCCTGTCCCACTCTTGAATCTCATTATCCAAATAGTTGATCTATAATAGAGTCAAAGAGTCATAGATTCATACAGACAGAAGAGGCCCTTCAGCCCATTGCGTCTGTACTAATCTCACTTTATAGCATTTGGACAATAGCCTTAACTGTTATGACATTTCAAGTACTCATCCAAGTACTTTTTAAAGTTTCCAAGGTTTTCCACCTTAACTGTCCTCCCAGGCTGTATGTTCCAGATTTCCACGACCCTGTGGGGGAAAAGCAAATTCCCTAAACCACCTGCCCTTCTCCTTTAAAATTATTCCATCTCATTCATTACCCTTGAACTATGGGGAACAGCTGCTTTCTATCCACCCTTCATAATTGTCAATCAGATCCCCCCTCAGCTTCCTCTGCTCCAAAGCAAACAACCTGAGCTTATCCAGCCTCCCTTCATAAAATGCTCCAACCCAGGCAACATCCTAGTGAATCTCCTCTGCACCCTCTCTATTGCAATCACATCCTTCCTGTATAATGACGATGAGAACTGCACACAGTACTCCAGGGGTAGCTTTTGTATAGCTAGAAATGCTACCTTATCCATTCGCTTTGTAAGCTTATGTTTCCCTTATCTTACTCCTTCCCTACTCCCCTAAATCTCTCCAGGGGTTCCAGTAATTTAATTCACCAGAACACTGACCCCAGCACCGTTCAAGCGAAGCCCATCCCTCCAGAACAGCTTCCTTCTTGCCCAGTCCTGGAGCCAGCTCCCCAAAAACTGAAACCCATTCACCCCAACAATCCTTGAGCCATATGTTTAATTTGACTTTATTCACCCTGTACCTGTCTGCCCAGGTACTAATCCAGAGGTTGGAGGTTCCGCTTTCAAATTTAGCCCCTAGATGTTTGAAATCCTTCAGCAGGACCTTCTTTCCAGCCCCACCAATGTCACAGGCATCAACGTGGACAACAACTATAGAATTTAAGGTTGGTAGCTAAATCACTCAGACTGAATAGACATCCCAGAGTTCTGAAGGAGGTAGCTGAAGAGATTGTAGAGGCATTGGTGGTGATCTTTCACCAATCACTGGAGTCAGGGAATGTCCCAGAGAACTGAAGAAAGGCAAATGTAACACCTTGCTTAAGAAGGGAGGGAATCAGAAGATATGAAACTGTAGGCTGTTTCGCCTGACCTCGGTCGTTGGTAAGATTTTAGAATCTATTATTAAGGATGAGATTGCAGAGTATTTGGAAGTGGATGGTAAATTAGGGCTGAGTCAGCACGGCTTTGTCAAGGGGTGGTCATGCCTGACAAATCTGTTAGTTATCTTTGAGGAGGTAACAAGGAATTAGACAAAAAAGAGCCAATGCATGTGATTTATTTGGCTTTCCAGAATACCTTTGACAAGGTGCCACACAGGAGACTGCTAAATAAAGCAAGAACCAATGGTGTTAGGGGCAAGGTACTGGCCTGGATAGTGGATTGGCTGACTGGCAGAGGGCAGAGAGTGGGGATGATAAAGGGATGTTTTTCAGGTCGGCAGAAAATGACTAGCGGGGGTCAACGTTGGGAACATAACTAATCGCTTAATACATTAAGAATCTGGATGAAGGAACTGAAGGTATTGCTGCTAAGTTTGCAGATGATACAAAGATGGGTGGAGGAACAGTTAGTATTGAGGAAGTGGGGAGGCTATGCAAGGACTTGGACAAGCTAGGAGAGTGGGCAGATTGAATAAGATGTGGAAAAGTGTGAGGTGATGCAGGTATTTTAGTACAAAGAACAGAGGTGCGGATTATTTTCTGAATGGGACAACATTCAGAAATCTGAAGCACAAAGGGACTTGGAATTCCTAGTTTGCAATTCTTTGCAGGCTAGTGTGTAGATTCAGTTGGCAGTTATGAAGGCAAATGCAATGTTAGAATTCATATTAAGAGGGCTAGAATGCAAGAACAGAGATGTACTGCTAAGACTACATAAGGCTCTGGTCAGACTGCATCTGCAATATTATGAGCAGTTTTGGGCCCTTTATATAAGGAAGAATATGCTGGTTTTTGACAAGGTTCAGAGGTTATAAGAATGATCCCAGGATGAGGGGCTTGTCATTATGAGGAGTAGTTGAGAACTCTGCATCTGTAATCAACGGAGTTTAGCACGATGAGGGAGGGATATGATTGGAACTTACAGAATACTGAGAAGCTAGGACGGAATGGTCATGGAGAAGATGCTTCCACTTGTAGAAGAGACTAAGACCCGAAGGCACAGACTCAGAGTGAAAGGATCACCCTCTAGAACTGAGTTGAGGAGGAATCCTTTTTCAGCCAAAGGGTGGTTAACCTGTGGAACCCATTGCCACAGAAGACTATGGAGGCCAAGTCATTCAAGGTATTTATGACAGAGTTAGAGAGGTTCATGATCAGTCAGGCAATCAAGGATTACTGGAAGAAGGCAAGAAAATGGGGTTGTGAAATATACCCATCATCATTGAATGGCAGAGCAAACTTGATGGGGTGAATGGCCTAATTCTACTTTTATATTTTTAGTTTCATGATCTCTCCTTACAGCTTCATGTTCTTCTCTTAGCAGACATCATTAACACTGGCACTGGGCAGGCAACACAGCCCCTGGGACTCCCCCTCAAGCGACAGAAAACAATATCTCTGGCCTGAATTACACTGTTCCCTCCCACAACTACATTCCTATTTCTTCCCCCTCTGGTTCCCTCTGCCAAGATGCTGTGGTCAGTTTGCTCATGCTCCCTGCAGTCCCCAGCTTACAAGAACCGTGGAACTCCATCTCCTAGCATTAACTGGTGCCCACATCAATCTATTACATTTCATGGCCTCTTTTTGTGGTGTCAATCCACAAATCACCACTTGTATTGGATTCAATTTTAAAATTTCCCATTGTGGGATTCGACCTTGGGCAAAGTATTGAAACGACACAGTCCAGTTGGCAGACATTCATTTTTCTAATGCTATCAGCCGTCCCTTTTTGATTGGTTACACAGTGCATTTGCTGTTTAGCTGTTTAAAGAATCAATCTCATCATAAGTGAGAGATAACACCATTCATCATTTGTGCTGTGTGTTGTGGCAAAGACAATCTTAAAGTATTGAGCATAATTCAGACTTGTGAAAAAACGTAAAGCCTCTGTTGGTTTATTAGCTTGGTTGTCCATATTAAAGCAGTCGACTTGTAAAAAGGCAAATCTTCCAGTGTACACTACAAGAAGCAATGACATTCTTCATAGAAATAGACATGCAATTTATTTTTTCCCAATATAGTTCAGATTTTGACAGTATTTTAAAAGTTGAGGGGAGAGGGAAGGGAAGTGGGGAAGTGGGGAAGTGGGGAAGAGGGGAACTTGATTGGTGATAGTTGCAGGATCACACCTGCGACTCCTCGTCTGTAAAATCTGTGGCCAAGCCAATGCGGTTGAGGAATGGAAATGTGGACAGATCAAAATTTTTTTCACAGAAGGAGAAATTTGGATATTAAGTTGTAGTACAAGGCTGCTCTTGCCACTCTGTGCATCCCATCAATCCAGTTCATGGAAACCTGTCTTAAAGCAGGAAAGAAATTCAATATCAAATAAAATTCAAATGCAAAGTCACACAAATCCCACTGAACAATCCTGAATTTGGCCAAAATTCTGGGGCTGCATTATCACCATGGCTCCGAATCCCCTCTTTGGAGGGCTTTAGTGATCCTGTGGAACTTTTTTGAGGAAGGTCAAGTCAGTTCATCTTGACAAATGTTTATCAACCAGCCATCATAATGAAAGGAAAATTGGAGTGAATTCATGATTAGTCAAATTCAGATGACCAGAAACTCCGATTCTGGCAAAATCTAGGCTTATAACATCATGGAGAGCATAAATAAAGTGAATTGTCAAAGTCTTTCCCACAGGATAGGGAAGTCCAAAACTAGAACGGCATAGGTTTGGGGTGAGAGGGAAAGATTTAAAAGGGTAGCAACAAATTACTGCAGATGTTGGAATCTGTCCTGAAGATAACAAGCGCTGGCAATTACAGCAGGGCAGACAGCATCCACGAAAAGAGGGAGAGCAAGCTAACATTTCAAGTCTAAATGATTCTTCATCAGAGCTGAAGTAAAGTGTGGAAGGGACAACATTATGCAATATTATGCGAGCTTGTGGGGACCTGGTGCGTTTGGGGTATGGGGTGTAGGATGCCGGTGATGAAAAGATGTTGATAGTTTGGCTTAAGTAATGGGAATGCAAGAATGGCAGAACAATGGTGTGTCTCCTGCCAGACTTGAAAGGACAGTAAATGGAATGGGAGGAGGGGAGGACATGATAACAAGTTAAAAAAAGGGAAGAAGTGTCCACAATTTAAAGCTGTTGAACCCAATATTAAGTCTAGAAGGCTGGAGGAGCAACATCTTATCTTCAGACTAGGCTCTTTACAGCCTTTTGGAGTTAATATTGATTGTGAACCTTTCTTCTGTTCCTTTTAGCTTGTTATCATGTCCTCCTCTCATCCTATCCCAAATACTGTCCTTTCAGATCTGGCAGATGATATATACCATTATTCTACCATTCTCACATTCAATCTCTTAATCTGAATTATCAACATCTTTTCTCCACAGCACTCTACACCACTAACCACCAACGGGCCCCAAACTATAGCATAAATGGCTGTCCCCTCCACACTTTACTTTGGCTCTGACCAAATGTCATCTAGACTCAAAACATTAGCTTACTCTCTCTCCAGGGATGCTGTCAGACCCACTGTGATCTCCGAGATTTAAAAAAGAACCTGAGGGGTAGTGTTTTCATACAGAGAGTGGTGCGTGTATGGAAGGAGCTGCCAGAGAAGCAGTAGAGGTGGGTACAACTGCAACATTTAAAAGACATTTGGACAGGTAGATGGATAGGAGGTGATGCGACAAATTCAGGCAATTGGGCGTGGTTCATTTTAGGAAACCTGGTTGGCATGGATGAGTTGGGCTGAAGAGCCTGTTTCCGTGATATATGACTGTGTGCTTCTATGACTCTAATTGTCAGCCATTCCAGCTGGTAGGACAGAACATCCAGTGGAAGGATGCTGTCACAAGCCGACTTTCTGTATTAATGGCTCCAGATTAGCTGAGCTGAGGAGGTTTGTCATCAACCAATTTCAATGGAATTAGATCATGCAAGCTGGAGCAGTGAATCTTCCCATCTCCGTTTCAATCCAGCAGGTAAGGGAAATTGCCTGGCAAAGCAGTAGCAACAAGAGATTTCCCTGCAACAAGGGATGGCTGCATTGATTCGGGGCAAGGTCCAGCAGTATCCTCCTCAGTAAGGGTGGGGCTATAACAGCAACAGGGCCAGGACAGACAATTAGCTGCAAAATAGTCCAACCCCAACCTGAGTGAGTATGTGCCAAGAAACATTTTTAATGCTGATGAAGCCAGTTTGTTTTTCCATCTTAATAAGATCAGTGTTTATCATTTCAAGATGAAATGTGGAATGTGAAGCAAGGAACTTTTCGTTGCTTTGGTCTGGATTATTGTAAATTGGCCAGACCCCTACATCCCCCAACATCACTGGCGTCAAGAGCATCAAGCCGGTGTTCTTGTTTCCTAATACCAAGGCCAAGCTCTTGCCAGAGGAGCTGTTTAGTAACCTGAAAATCAATGGCAACTGATGTCTCAGCTCAAGGTCAACAACATGGAGCAGGAGTACTCTTTAACTGTTCTAGAAGCTGTGATCATACCGAAGCCCTAGAAGATAGTGACAGAAGTCATATTTAACGGCTGCTTCCACTGCATTGAGTTCAAACAGGTGAACTCACAGTTCAACTGTGCAAGGAGGGGAAAGTGAGGACTGAAGATGCTGGAGATCAGAGTCAAAAAGTGTGGCACTGGAAAAGCACAGCCGAGGAGCAGGAGAGACAATGTTTGGAGCATAAGGAGCGCAACTCTTTTTTGTTCAGTTGTAGAATCCAGGGCAAACTGGCAAATTGAATACAATATTGGCTTGATGGTGGGAACCAGAGGGTATAGTGGAAGGATGCTTGTCGAACTGGAGGCCTGTGACTAGTGTAGTGCCTTAGGGGTTGATGCTGGGCCCAAATACTGTTCGTTATCAATATCAATGATAATGAATGAGAATGTACAAGGCATGATTAGTAGGTTTGCAGATGACACTAAAATAGGTGGTATTATGGACAGTCAGGAAGGTTGACAGAAATTGCCGCAGGACCTTGATTAGCTGGGGAAGTGGGCCAAGAAATAGCAAATGAGTTTAATATAGATAAGTACGAGGTCTTACATTTTGGAAAGTCAAATCAAGGTAGGAGTTTCATGGTTGAAAATGTGTTGCTGAAAAAGCGCAGCAGGTCAGGCAACATCCAAGGAACAGGAGAATTGATGTTTCGGGCATAAGCCCTATGCCCGAAACGTCGATTCTCCTGTTCCTTGGATGCTGCCTGATGTGCTGCGCTTTTCCAGCAACACATTTTCAGCTCTGATCTCCAGCATATGCAGTCCTCACTTTCTCCTTGAGGAGTTTCATGGTGAATGGTAGGGCTTTAAGGAGTGCAGTGGAACAGAGGGATCTTGGAGTTCAGGTGCGTGGTTCTCTGACAGTGGAGTCACAGGTAGACAGGGCAGTAAAGAAGGCTTTTGACACACTGGCCTTCATCAGTCAGGGCATTAAGTATAGAAACTGGGAAGTAATGTTGCAGTCATACAGGACATTGCTGAGGCTGCACTTAGAGTGTTGTGTTCAGTTTTGGTCACCTTGTTATGGGAAGGATGTTGTTAAACTGGAAAAAAGAGTGCAGAAGAAATTTACAAGGATGTTGCCTGGACTTAATGGTCTGAGTCATAGACAGAGGTTGGACAAACTAGGAGATTTTTCTTTAGAGCATAGGAGACGAAGGGGGGACCTTACAGAGATGTATAAAATCATGAGAGGCATGGATAGGGTGAATTTCATATTTTTCCCAGGTTTGGGGTATCGAGGACTAGAGGGACTAGAGTTTAAGTTTAGAGGGGAAAGAATAAAAGAGAACCTGAGGGGCAACTTTTTATCACAGAAGGTGGTACACATATGGAATGAGCTACCAGCAGAAGTGGTTGAGGTGTGTACATTAACAATATTTAAAAGGCATTTGAACAAATACATGGATAGGAAAGGATTAGAAGGGTATGGGCCAAGTGCAGGGAAATGGGGTTAGCATGGGTGGACATTTTGGTTGGCATAGACCAGTTTTGGTGAAAGGGCCTGTCTCTGTTCTGTAGGACTCTTTGACTCCATGAGGCTGGCATGAAAATTCTAGAAGAGGCAACTATTAAAATGTACACTGAAATGGACCATACCGCACACGGTACAATGGAGCTGATCGATGAAGCAATCGTAGGTGTAGTGCAATCTTCAGCCAAGAGCTCAATGCCACCACTCTCTGCTTGTTTCCATAGTGAAAGCCACAAAAGGCAGGAGGAATGCTCTGGGATTTTATACTGCAGCATGAAAACACAGTAAAGATTTTTGACTGTATTGGTGGCACTGCATTTGCATCGTATTTATCAGAAGACAGCACGCTAAGAAGAAAAAGATTGCTAAGCTTTTCCTGAACTGATGACACCATATTTCAGTTTTTACTGTACAAGTTCAAACCATTATAAGGTGTGACCAGATTGAAAAATAAAGGTTTAGTTCTAGGTTTAGTACATCAACTTTCAATTTTTCTGACTTCAAGCACATTTGTAGATAAATTGGATTACATTGAAGCTTTCTTGGCTAACTCAAAACTCCACTTAGCACGGATTTGTATGCTGGCTCCTGCAATTTGGCTTTTTTATGATTTTACTGTATTTAAGACATTATCACTTCCTGTTTGTGGAAAATTGCTCTGCATAAATTAACAGCAGCATTCCCCACATGCAACAATGACCACATTTCCAAAGGGTTTCATTTGTTTAAAGCTCTTTGGGGTCATTTTGTGGTATTGAAAAGCCTGAAAACGTGCAATCTTTTTTAAAAAAGAAACCTGCTTTCTTAATAAAACAGCAATTAATGTCGTGACGAAATGCAGAGATGAAAAAAAAATCTGAAAATAGTTCATAATAAAAGTAGTGGGCCTGAACATTACAGTAAGGCAACAATTTGTGAAGGGAAAGCAACTTGCACATCATGGATTTTGCCACATGCAAAATTCACTCTTGATGGTTAGGAATCATTGATGTGCCAAACAGGAGATGTATAGACTTCCTAAAATGTAACATGCTGGGTTTCAAAAATTAACTTTCAATTACTTCCTCTTAATATCCTCTTTTATTAGGTAGCTTTCAAAAGACTCCAGCGGTTTCTGTGCATCATATACCTTTATGTTTACTATATTGCTGATGATGACTTATGATAGCTTCACTGCTTTGGTGATTGATTTTATTTTGTCCCTGAGGGCGGAAGGGTTTTGTGTTAAACACTATTAACAAGTATCATGACAGCAGCATCCATAGAGACTGGGTCAGGCCAGGAGTCACACTGTGTAACCAATCACTGAGTTAAAATGTAGTTAGAAGGCATTTCTGTGTTTGAGGAAAAGCAGCACTCAACAGTGACCTTTACTGCTCCCCTTAATTATATTGCTTTGTAGCCATTACAAGGTCTGTTGGGTCTGAAAACCTGCTTCAAGGCTTGAAAGTGAAGATCCAACTCCACTGCTTCAATTAAAAGAAAAGTGAGAAAAGATGTTCCCTACATTGCAACAGTGACAACATTTCAAAAGAATTTAACTGGTTGTTAAGTGCTTTGGGAGTTGATGAGCTCATGAACAATATTCTCCAAATCCAAATCTCTCTTTTAATATAGAAGTTCAGTAGTTGCACTCAAAATTCACAACAAAGTAGGTTTTCAGAAGAATCATTTTATCATCATGTCCTGCTTGACATTAGAGAACACCACTAAGAACCTGTTAATGACAGCAATACTTCAGAGTAGCTCATGAAGAATAAGGGATCCAACAACAAACTGATCACATCCAAGATCTGCGATTGGCAGAAAGTTAAACAGTTCACTGCAAGAGGAAGTTCCACAAATATCCTCATCCACAATAATGGATGAGCCAAATGCATTAGTGCGAAAGTTGGGACACTGCAACATCTGCATCCCTTTTCAGCCAGACGTGCTGACTGGATGATCCATGTCAGTCTACACCCGAGGTTCCCAGCATGGCACACACACCAGTCTTCAACCAATTTGATTCTTTCCATGTGATATCAAGCTGAAGTATTTGGATGCTGTAAAAGCGATGTCTCTGTCAACATTTCAGCAGGTTTTAGAAAATATAAAGCTGGATAAATCTCTGGGACTTGATCTAGTGTATCCCAGGATGTTGTGGGAAGTTAGGGAGGAAATTGCGGGACACCATACTGAAATATTTGTGTCATCTATAACTACGGGTGAGGTACTAAATGACTGCGGAGTGGCTGACGTTGTGCCTTTGTTCCAGAAGAGATGTAAGAAAAAGTCTGGGAACTGTAGATCTATGAGTCAGACTTTAGTGGTGGGGGAAATTGTGTCTCACAAACTTGATTGAGGTTTTGAGGAAGTAATCAAGATGTTTGATGAGGGCAGAGTGGTCCACATTTATTTGGGCTTTAATAAAGCCTTTGACAAGGTTTTGCATTGTAGACTAATTAGTAAAATTAGATCACATGGGATTCAGGGTATGTTTGCCAATTGGGTACAAAATTGGCTTCACAACAGGAGACAAAGAGTGGTGGTGGAGGGTTGTTTATCAGACTGGAGCCTGTTACCAGCGGTGTTCCATAGGGATCAGTACTGGTTGTTTCCCATTTATTAGATTACTTACAGTGTGGAAACAGGCCCTTCGGCCCAACAAGTCCACACCAACCCACCGAAGCGCAACCCATCCAGACCCATTCCCCTACATTTACCTCGTCACCTAACACTACGGGCAATTTAGCATGACCAATTCACCTAACCTGCACATTTTTTGGATTGTGGGAAGAAACCGGAGCACCCAGAGGAAACCCATGCAGACATGGGGAGAATGTGCAAACTCCACACAGAGAGTCGCCAGAGGTGGGAATTGAACCCGGGTCTCTGGCGCTGTGAGGCAGCAGTGCTAACCACTGTGCCACTGTAACACCCACAACTTTATATAGGAAGCACTATTAGTAAGTTCGCAGATGGCACCAAAGTTGGTGAAATCGTCAACAGTGAAGAAGGTTTTCTAAGATTAAAAAGAGATCTTGTTCAGTTGTGTAGGTTAGGAGGATTAGCCATGGGAAATGCAGGGTTATAGGATCGGGGGTGGGGGGGGGGGGGGGGGGGTGGGGGAGTGAGTGGGATGCTTTATGGATGGTTGATGTGGACTTGATGGGTTGAAGGGCCTGCTTGCACAATGTAGGGATTCTAGAATTCTATGATGTTGTCAGGTTTAAGTTACAAAGAGAGGCCAGATAGGCTGGGACTTTGTTTCCTCTAGAGCATGGGAGGTTGAGGAGTGACCTTACAGAGGCTTAGCAAATCATGAGTGGTATAGATAAGGTGAATGACAGGTAGCTTTCAACTAGGGTGGGGGAGTTCAAAACGAGGGGGCTTATTTTTAAGCTGAGAGGAGAAAGATTGAAAAAAGACAGGAGGGGCACTTTTTTTACGCAGAGAGTGGTTCATATGTGGTTCCTGGTGGCACTGTGACTCAGTGGCTAGCACTGCTGCCTCACAGCACCAGGAACTCAAGTTTGAAACCTGACTCGGATGACTGTCTGCGTGGAGGTTGCACGTTCTCCCTGTGTCTGCATGGGTTTTGTCCGGGTGCTATGGTTTCCTCCCATAGTCCAAAGATGTGCAGGTTAGGTGAATTGGCCATGCTAAGTTGCCCATAGTGGTCAGAGATGTGTAGGCTATGTGCAATAGTCAGGGAAAGTGTAGAGTAATTGGGTAGGGGATTGTGTCTGGGTGGCATACTCTTCATAGGGTCGGTGTTGACCTGTTGGGCCAAATGGCCTGTTTTCACATTGTAGGGATTCTATGATTCAATGAACTTCCAGAGGAAGTGGTGGATGTGGATACAGTTGCAATGTTGACTAGACATTGAATAATTACATGAATAAGAAATGTTTGGAGGGGTATGATCCAAGAGCAAGCAGGTGAGACTAATTTAGTTGGGATTATGGTCGGCATGGACTGGTTGGCCTGAAGATTCTGTTTTGATGTTGTATGACTCTACAACAAGGCGTTTGACAAGGTTCCTCATGGTAGACTAGTTAGCAAGGTTAGATCTCATTGATACAGGGAGAACGAGACATTTAGATACAGACCTGGCTCGAAGGTAGAAGGGGAGAAGGCAGAAGGTAGAGAGGGTGGTGGTGGAGAGCTGCTTTTCAGACTGGAGGCCTGTGACTAATGGTGTGCCACAAGGATTGGTGCTGGGTTCACTGCTTTTCATAATTTATATAAATGATTTGGATGTCAACATAGGAGGTATAGTTAATAAGTTTGCAGACGACACCAAAATTGGAGGTGCAGTGGACAGTGAAGAAGGTTATGGGCAGCATGGTGGCACGGTGGTTAGCACTGCTGCCTCACAGCGCCACAGACCCGGGTTCAATTCCCGCCTCAGGCGACTCTCTGTGTGGAGTTTGCACATTCTCCCCGTGTCTGCGTGGGTTTCCTCTGGGTGCTCCAGTTTCCTCCCATAATCCAAAAATGTTAGGTGAATTGGCCATGCTAAATTGCCTGTAGTGTTAGGCGTAGGGGAATGGGTCTGGGTGGGTTGCGCTTCAGCAGGTCGGTGTGGACTTGTTAAAAAGTGGGCGGCACTGTGGCAAACAGCACCAGAGACTCGGGTTCATTTCCCACCTCAGGCAACTGTCTGTGTGGAGTTTGCACATTCTCCCCGTGCCTGCGTGTGTTTCCTCCGGGTGCTCCGGTTTCCTCCCACAGTCCAAAAATATGCAGGTTAGGTGAATTGGCCATGCTAAATTGCTCATAGTGTTAGGTGAAGGGGTAAATGTAGGGGAATGGATCTGGGTGGGTTGCGCTTCGGCGGGTCGGTGTGGACTTGTTGGGCTGAAGGGCCTGTTTCCACACTGTAAGTAAGTAATCTGTTACCTCAGAGTACAATGGGATCTTGATCAGATGGGCCAATGGGCTGAGGAATGACAGATGGAGTTTAATTCAGATAAATGTAATGTGCTGCATTTTGGAAAATCAAATCAGAGCAGGACTTATACATTTAATGGTTAGCTGCTGGGGAGTGTTGCTGAACAAAGAGACCTTGGAGTACATATTCATAGTTCCTTGAAAGTGGAGTTGCAGATAGATAGGATAGTAAAGGAGACATTTGGTATGCTTTCTTTTATTGGTCAGAGCATGAAGTTCAGGAGTTGGGAGGTCATGTTGCGGCTGTACAGGACATTGGTTAGGCTATTTTTGTAATATTGCGTGCAATTCTGGTCTCCTTCCTATCGGAAGGATGTTGTGAAACTTGAAAGGGTTCAGAAAAGATTTATAAGGATGTTGCCAGGGTTGGAGAGTTTGAGCTCTAGGGAGAGACTGAACAGGCTGGGGCTGTTTTCCCTGGAGCATCAGCGGCTGAAGGTGACCTAGTGGAGGTTTATGAAATCATGAGGGGCATGGGTAGGATAAATAGACAAAGTCTTTTCACTGGGGTAGGAGAGTCCAGAACTAGAGGGCATAGGTTTAGGTTGAGAGAGTAAAGATATGAAAGGGGCCTAAAGGGAAACTATTTCATGCAGACGGTGGTGTGTGTACAGAATGAGCTGCCAGAGGAAGTGGTGAAGGCTGGTACAAATACAACATTTAAAAGGCATCTGGATAAGTATAAGCTTAGAGGAAGGGGTTCATAGGGATATGGGCCAGGTGCTGGCAAATGGGGCTAGATTAGGTTGGGATAGCTGGTGGGCATGGACGGGTTGGACTGAAGGCTCTGTTTTTGTGCTGTACATCTCTATGACTCTATGACTCTAAATGTACCAAAGACTTGTTCTCTGATGCGGCTATAATATTAGTATCATAATGATAACATAAAATGCAGCCAAGATATGTCCTGTGCGCAAGAAGCAGCACAAATCTAACCTGGTCAATTACAGCCCTGTCATAGTATCATAGCAACAGGAATAGGCTTCTCAGCCCCTTGAGCCTGTTCTAACATTCAATCAGACCATGGATGATCAGTGGCTTCAATCCATATGCATGCCTTAGGCCGATATCCTTTAATATCTCTGCTTAACACAAATTTATCTAGCTCAGATTTCAAATTAACAATTGATCCTGCATCCACTGCCATTTGGGGAAAAAACATTCCAAACATCTTTCACCACGTGTCTGGAAATGTTTGCTAACATCTCTCTTGAATGACCTGGCCCAGACTGTTAGAATTTGATAGGTGTTTGTGGGTTTTCAAGGTGCTGTCTGTGGGCTTTGATGAATTTGTAGATAGTACACACTGCTTTGACTGAGTGTTGGTGGTGGGGGGAGTGGATGCTTGTGGATGTGGTACCAATCAATGGACAGCTTTGTCCTGGATGATGTCATGCTTCTTGAGTGTTGTTGTATTCCATCTCATTCCTGACTTGTGCCTTGTAGATAGTGGACAGGCATTAGGGAGTCAGGAGGTAAATTACCACTGAAATATTCCTAGCCTTTGACCTGCTCTTGTTGCTATTGTATTTATATAGTGAATCCAGTTGAGTTTATGTTCGATCGTAACTCCCAGGATGTTGATAGGTGATTTCTTGTGCACTGCAATAACTCGCAACAGTCTTTCAGCAGTGCCTTCCATATCCTCAAGTACTACCATTCAGAAGGATATGGGTAACAGATGCATGGGAACACCTCCAGCTTCAAGTTGCCCTCCAAGCTACACACCATCCTCACCTGGAACAATAGGGTCATTCATTCTTTGTTGCTGTGTCAAAATCCTGGATGCCCCTTCCTAACAGCTCTGTGGGTGTTTCTCTATTTCAATGACCGCAGTGGTTCAAGAAGGTAACTCACCATTGCCTTTTTCAGGGATAAGCAATAAATGGTGGCCTAGTCAGTGACACCCACAACCCATGAACAAATAAAAATAGGTCTATTTGATATTTAATTGGAGGAAATAAGAGGTGTGTTTTGTTGTTTCATTGTTTTCAGGGACAGAACCTTTACCTTTGAATAGTGAAGACAAAACAGAAAGAAAGAGTAGAAAGGACAGATTTATAAGTTGCAACCTGAATGTTCACAAAAGCTGCCGAACAGCTGCCAAAATGCTAACAATCCAAAAAAGTTTGACAACTTGAGTAACAACAGGCAATTCAGAAGTCCGTGACAAAGTATTTCTTCACAATCCTGCTCCCAGATCAGTTCAGGACAATTGCGTTTCACAAACAGAAACTCCAACAAGTATTGAATCCCTTTGTGCATATGAAAATGGACCAGCACCTGTTCCTGGTGTAAATGTTGGATGTTATTTTTACTGCCAACACCAATATTCAATCACTGCTGATGCCAAATGCATACATATGTGTTGTCTTCTGTATTGAACACTTGGATACCCCTTTTGCATCTTAAAAATCCGTGCTGCACCATTTAATTTCAAAGCCATTTGGATTTTCTAGTTAGATGATTCCTCTGTATTGGTTAGAGGGAAGATTAAATGATTATATTAGCCTTTGGTGGTGCTCTTTCAGTGTTATTCTGCATTCTATCATGTTAACAACACCACATTGAGATAACAACATGTCTTTATCCAGTTCATATCTAGAATGGAAATGTTAATACTGCAGTACAAAAATTGTGCTGAAAGCCTAGAGTGCTCATTTAAAATGGCTATCATTATTTGATCTGGCAAATAGACTGTATTTAATGGCAAAAGGATGAAGGAAGGCTAGTTCATCAGCAATAGCTACCTGAAATCTGTGTAATTGTCTGTGATATATTGAATCTATGCTTCAATGATTCTAATTACAGCTGTTAGCTGTTGCAATTAGTTACTGCTTTCGCTCAAGCTTGCCATTGGTGCTGAAATTCTGCTTTCGTAGCACTTTAGAGTCATGGACAAAGGACTATTTCGGTTTTTTATGAGGGCATCAGAAAACACAATGATTTTTTTCATGCTGTAAATTATGAGTCACAATTAGATCTTTGATCTTTGCACCAAAGTGAACTGGACAAAAAGAAAGAGCCAGTGTAAGGGTGCAGAACAAATTTGGTTTTAACTGTAATTTCCTGCCCAGTTCCCTCTCTGCTTATTCAAATCCATTCTCTGTGATGTGATGATAAAATTAGGAGATGGAAGTACTAAATATTGAAATATCTTGAGATTCCAAAATCAATGCTTCATTTTTTTTTAAGATTCTGTACTAATGGCATCCTTTTATACTCATGTCTTTACTGGATCCAGCCGGCCAGATGGAATGCCAGTAAATTTATTATTCTGGACTTTTACCATGGCCCAGTCACTCCATTTCTAATGAAGGGCTTTTGCCCGAAACATCCATTCTCCTGCTGCTCGGATGCTGCCTGACCTGTGTTTTTCCAGCACCACACTCTCGACTCTGATCTCTAGCATCTGCAGCCCTCACTTTCCCCCAGTCACTCCATTCCTGAGCAGTGTCTTGAAGTGTGGCAAAAGTAGCTACTTGAGGGACCTATAGGTCGAAAAGTCATCACCAGCCTCAGGGCATGAGAACAGCAGCTGGAAAATTTCAGCTGTTTTTCTGTTGTAGAAAATAGGAATCCTATTTAATAGGAATCCTAGGCATACAGAGACGAGAGAGATTCAGTAAGTGGAGCGTATTAATGATTTAGATATAAAGCTATTGAGGGTGGTGTCTATGTTCACAGATGGTACTAATATAGGAAACATAGGGAGGAATTTTATGGGATTCAGGGTGTTTTTGCTTGCAGTTTGGTAGGAAAAAGGAATTCTGGCATTGCATTGGGAGCGAGAAGAAGAGTCAAGGGCAAAAGTGCAGGAAATTGGTAAGGGCTCCATCATAGTTGAGGCTATTGATTTTAAAAAGTCTGCCCCAAGGTAGTGGGGAAGGTGAGGAGCTGGTGAGCAGGCCACTTCTAGGGGAGACCTTGAGCTGAGAATGAGAATTCCACCCCTCGGAGAGGTTCCCACTTGAGAGCTAATTGTTGCTATTGTAATATTCTTTATAGTAATTAGTTCAGGAAGAGGAGCAATTGGAACAGATGGTCAGGGAGTCCAGAACTAAAGACAAATGGAGTGCTCACATTAATAAAGGAAATCTTGAGATGCAAATGAGTATTTGTTGCAGATGTAAAAGTAAAACTACACATCAGCTCTACTGAGAGGAAACCCAAGCAATTGTGGGAGGGGATATGCAGGATTGTAATCAAAATAAAGGGCCTGTTCATTAGGCTTTCATTGACAGGGGGATCGAGTTTAAGAGCCACAAGGTTGTGCTACAGCTCTACAAATCCCTGATGAGACCACACTTGGAATATTGGGTCCAGTCCTGGTCACCCCACTATAGGAAAGATACAGAGGCTTTGGAGAAGGTGCAAAGCGAAGAGAGGTTGACTTAGCTCAAACTTTTCCCTCTGGAGAGAAGGAGGAAGAGAGGTGACCTGATTGAGGTGTACAAGGTAATAAGAAGCATGGACAGAGTCAATAGCCAGAGACTTTTCCCAGGGCAGGGTTGACTGGTGTGAGGGGTCATAGTTATAAGATATTAGGAGAAAGGTATGGAGGGGATGTCAGAGGTAGGTTCTTTACGCAGAGAGTTGTGAATGCATGGAATGCATTGCCAGCTGTGGTTGTGGAAGCAAAGTCATTAGGGACATTTAAGCAACAGCTGGACATACACATGGACAGCAGTGAATTGAGGGGTGTGTAGGTGAGGTTATTTATTTTACATTAGGATTAACTCTCGGCACAACATTGTGGGCCGAAGGGCCTGTTCTGTGCTTTTTTTTCTATATTCTATTCATACTTGTTAAACACAATGTTGATTCTGAAGGCCATAAGTACCTAGATGAGAAATGAGGTAGTGTTCCTCCGGTTTGTGTTTACTTCATTGGACGCTGCAGCAGGTCTAGAATGGTAATGGTAGCATGGGAGCACCATTGTGAAATGGTAAGTGATTGAAAGGTCACCCTCATTCTTATGGATGCAGCAGAGGTGTTCTTCAAAGCAGTCATGCAGTCTGCATTTGGTTTCATGAATGTAAAGGAGAACACATTGTAAGCATTGAAAGATGTAAAAGTAAACCACTGCTTTACCTGGAAGTGGGTTCAGGGCCATGGACTGTGAGAAGGGAGGAGGTGAAAAGGACAAATCTCACACCTTCTGAGATTGCATACAAAGGTGTAATGGGTGTGGGAGGAGCTATTAACAGTAATGAAGGTGTGGACCAGTGTGTTGCAGAGGGACCAGTCCCAAAAGAATGCTGACAACAAAGGGGAGGGGAAGGTGTGTTTGGTGATGTTATCTTGCCAGAAGTGGCAGAAATGGCAGAGAATTATCCTTTGAATTCAGAGTATTGGGGATTGGGGGCAAAAAGTGAGGGCAAGGGGAACCCTATCATTCTTCTGAGAGGAAGGGGATGAGGGTAGAGGTACGATAAACAAATTGGACACAACTGAGGGCCCTAACAGCCACAGGTGGGGGTAGGGTGAGTCCTTGGCTGAGGCAAAAGGAGGTCACTTTGGAAATAGCTTGGTGGAAGGTGACATCATTGGAGCATATGCAATAGAGATGGAGAAATTGGGAGAATGGAAGGAGTCCTTGAAGGAAGCAGGGTGTGAAAGAGTGCACTCAAGGTAGCTGTGGAAGTTGGTGGGCTGGTAATCAAAATTGGTCGATAGCCTATCCCCAGAAATGCAACCAGAGAAGTCAAGAAAAGGAAAGGAAGAATCAACGATGGATAAAGTGTCAATGACAGAAGGATTAAAAATGGAAGGAAAATTGATTAATTTTCTAATTCTTCAGGACAGCAGAAAGCGACATGAATGAAGTCACAGAATAAAAGAATTATTATAGTGCAGATTGAGGTCTTTTAGCCCATGGTACCTGTCCCAGTTCGATTATTAAGTGCCAATCCCCTTCCCTATCCCCATATCCCTGCATACCATTACTATCCAAAAATATACCCAATTCCCTCTTGCCTGCACCACCAATATACTGGAGAAAGAATTGTAGGTGGTGGACCAAGGAATGTTCCACATATCCCACAGTGTGACAAACATAAATTGAATAAACCATAGCTACACCTCTGACTTGAAGACAAGTTAAAGAAGTTGTTCAAAGTGAGAACTAGCTCAACCAGGCAAGGAGGGTGGTGATGGGTAGGGATTGCTTAAGCTATTTTTCAAGGAAAGTGCAGAGAGACTTCAGACCATCCTGTTGGGGGATGGGTGTTTGCAGCAATTGCACATCAGTGATAAAACGTTGGGCCGGAAAACTGGAAAATTGTGGAACAGAAGTATCAGAAAAATCACAAATATGAGAAGAGACTTAACAAAAGGGGACAAATACAGTCAAATACACTGAACAAATATGTTCAGTGGAGCAGGACCAGGCTGAAATGAATGATCTACCAAGGTAATCACGTTTGTGGGTTTTGAGCAGAAATTCGAAGTGGGCTATGTGAGTAGGAACACTGTAAGATGAGACGCTGTGGCGGGGAGACATTAAGAAATGATGAGGTTGGTGACGGTCATGGATATATTTTGGAATGGGGGCAAAATTGTCAAATGGATTTTAATTTTGCTAAGTATGTAAATGTAATAGTTCTATTTTGAATGTAGAAGAGCAGGTGAATTTGAGAGTTTAGATGTGTGAAATCGCAAAAAACATCAGCGTGGATATCGTTACAGAAGTGGTAATGCAACATTGGGTTTTATAACAGAATGATAGTAGTTGAAGGGTCAGTTTTTACTTTTGGCAGCAGGAAGAGGGAAATGTAACACACTCCAATAAAGCATCAAATTGTCAATTTGTGGTTGTCCAGAGAGATCAAGGCGAATTATAGATACATTGTAAGCCAGCTTCCTCACCACTTTCCCCTTATTTCCCCTTGCTCCATTCCAAACTTGCAGTTATTACCAGTGCTAGGTTTTCATGCCTTGTTTTAGATTCTACAACATAATCAGCTCGTCAGATTTTGAGTTAATATAAAACTTAATTTGGCAGAGCAGGCTCGAAGGGCCAAGTGCCCTACTCTTGTACCTTGGTTGCATGTTAATCTGATTTGTTGTTGCACTTACATTCACAATATATCTGAATCAAATGTTATTATGAATACATCACTAGTAGGTGCTGAGAATCAGAACTGTGGGCTGGTATGTTGTGAGACAGAGGGGTAAAAGCTGCAGTTATAGTTGGAATTTTAAAATTCCCTAGCTCTCAGAATGACTTTATTGTTGATGAAATATTTAATATATCATTAAAAATCATACAGATCCCGCCACCTTCCATAACAGAATCTGTGGGACCAGTCAACAGTAAAATGCAAACAATTTCTCGTCAAAGTTGCACTGGTGGGGAATCAGCAGTTTTTCTCTGATAAACCACGATATATTAGATTAGATTAGATTAGAACAATACAGCACAGAACAGGCCCTTCGGCCCACGATGTTGTGCCGAACACTGTAGATTACTTACAGTGTGGAAACAGGCCCTTCGGTTTAACAAGCCCACACCAACCCGCCGAAGCGCAACACACCCAGCCCCATTCCTCTACGTTTACCCCTGCCCCTAACACTATGGGCAATTTAGCGTGGTCAATTCACCTAACCTGCACAATTTTGGACTGTGGGAGGAAACCGGAGCATCCGGAGGAAACCCACACAGACACGGGAAGAATGTGCAAACTCCACACAGTAGTTGCCTGAGGCAGGAATTGAACCCGGGTCTCTGGCGCTGTGAGGCAGCAGTGCTAACCACTGTGCCGCCCACATATATTTTGGATGAAAACCTCTCCCAGTAATTTGAACATTTCACAGTGTTAACATTCCTCATCATCATCAACTCAGAAATGCATAGAGGCTAATTGATAATAGACGATCATGCTTACATTCTTCCATTATTCCTTCAGAACTAGTCAATGTATTATAACATTAATATTTAGCTGGGAGAACACTCACATCAGACTGGACATTGATTAGCATGACTGTCCTTTAACACATTCATTAGGATTGGTAGTTTGTGGCTTGTACTTGGAAGGTAATAGATTGGTTTCGTATTAATGTATTGGATTTTGTATCATCTTATATATCATAAAATTTCATAGTTAAGTACTATGACATAAGAATTCCTATCAGAACATCTTTATTATGGCTAGTGTCTTGCAATAAAAATGATTCAATGAGGCTTACAACATTGCCGGGAGAGGGGAAGTGAAAATTCTTGATAAATTACCTAATTTGGAGACTCATTAGTGCGATTTGCTTGGAATGATTCAACTGTAAAACTTCACTCTCAATTACAGATGGCAAAAAACTTACATTAAGACAAGTAGCAGATTCTAGATATATGGTCTCAGATTTTGCAGTGTATTTTGAATTCTACTGCTAAATTTTTGATGTTTCACCTCCCCCCACCTTTTCTAATGGATTTGTTTAAATGACAGATCACAAGTTAACACTTTGCATGATGGACTCATGACATCGTTCAAAGGATGAAAAAGCTTGGAAGCAGTTTTTTTTAAATGTAACATTTAAACCTTAAAACATAGTCAGGAGAAATTTCTTGGTGCTTTTAACTGATGAAGACTGGAAACTGCAATGTGCAAGCTAATGAATGTTTATTGATTTTTTTATGCTATTTATGGAAATAAGGTTCAGTTGATGTCAATTAGACACTTCTGTTAGATGCTAGTTCCATTTGATGAGACATCTGCCAACGTAATTGATGTATTGTTTTCATTGTTTTCATGGGATTTGGAAATTACTGGATAGGGTAAGAACAAAGTTACTGATAACAAAAGAGTGGTGGAAATCATACCCAGTCAGGTAGCATTCATGGAGTTAAAAATCACACAACACCAGGTTGCAGTCCAAAAGGTTTAATTAGAAGCACTAGCTTTCAGAGCACTACTTCTTCATCAGGTGGTTGTGGCTTCATCACAACCACCTGATGAAGGAGCGGCTCTCCGAAAGCTAGTGCTTCCAATTAAACCTATTGGACTATAACCTGGTGTTGTGTGATTTTTAACTTTGTACACCCCAGTCCAACACCGGCACCTCCAAAGCATTCATGGAGAGAGAGGAAGCTAATGTTTTGAGTCCAGATGACTCTTCATCAGAGCTGATGTGAAGTGTGGAGTGAACAGCACTTATGTTATAGAGTAATTGGTGAGTTGGAGTGCTGGGAAGAAAGGGTGTTGATAGTATGGATTAAGTGATTCAAATGTGAGAATGGCAGAACAATGGTGTGCCTAATTGCCAAACTAAAAAGAACAGATAGTTCCATTGGAGTGTGGATTAGGAGAGGGGACATGATGAAAGAGAATGTACCAAGTCAGGCTAAAAAAAAGGGAAGAAATGGGAGTGAGTTCACAATCAAAGGATGTTGAACTCATTAGTAAGTCCAGATGGTTATAAAGTGCATAGTCTGAAGATGAGATATTGTTCCTCCAGTTTGCATTGTGATTTGCTGGAGCATTGCAGCATGCCAAGGACTGACATGTGGGCATGCGAGCAGGACACTGTATTAAAATGACTGACAATTGGGGTCCTACTTGCACACCAGTCCGAGGTGTTCTGCAAATGGTCACCCAGTCTGCAATATAGGGCAGGTCACATTGGGTGCAGTGAATACAATACATCAGACTGCTTGGGTCCTTGGATGGTGAGCAGGGAGGAGGTGAAGGGGCAAGTGTTGCACCTTCTGCGGTTACACAGGAAGGTGTCATGTGGGATTGGGTGGAACAGACTAGGGTGTCCTGGAGGGAACAATTCCTGTGAAGTGCAGGCAACGGGAGTGAGGGAAAGATGTGTTTGGTGGTGGCACTTCTGCTAAAGTTATCTGAAATGGCGAAGAATGATCCTTTGAATGCGGAGGCTGTTGGGGTGAAAAGTGAGGACAAGGAGAACCTGCTCATGCTGTTGTGAGTGATGGGAAAGGTCAAGGACGGAAGCACGTGTGATAGATCGGATGAGGTTTAGGGCCCTGTGAACCACAGTGGGCGGGAAACCCCAGTCATGGAAGAAGGAAGCCTTGTCAGTAGCACTGTTTTGGAAGGTGGCATCATCCATACAGATGCAACAGAGGTGAAGGAACTGGGAGAATGGAATGGAATCCTTGCAGGGGTGTGAAGAGCTGTAGTGAAGGTAACTATGGGAATCCGTGGCTTTGTAGTGGATAACCATGGACAGTTTATTCCCTGAAATGAAGACAGAGAGGTCAAGGGAAGGAAGGGAAGTGTTGGAGACGGAACATGTAAAAGTTATAGAGAGACAGAAATTGGAGGTAAATAAACAAATCTTTCGAGATCCAGATGAGAACATGAAGCAGAACTTAACAGTCATTGATGTGAATATGTATCAACTTTGAATACAATCTGAAGCCAAGCATAACCTCTCAGGACCACAAGAGAATAAAACAACTAGAGAAAAACGCAACAAAAAGCAGCAGAGGTAGGACAACTTGAGACACAGGACAAAAACTCTTGTCAACCTTAAAGCCAGAGCAGAAGATCTGGTCAAAGGACAGAAAGTCAGAAACCACTGTCATCAGACAAATGGATGTACCAAAGTCTTATATTGTCCAAATGCTTGAAAGGGCACTCAGGAAGAAGAGGAAGGCATTGATCACTCTCAAACTAAGAATTTAGACTAAGAATAATTATCAGATAATATGGGACACCCATCGCTGTACTACATCAGACAGTGCATATAGAGGGACAACTAATCCAGGCACAGTGCAACAACATAACTGCTGTGCTGAACTCAGGCTAAATAGATCAAGAAGTCCAGTCAAAAGTCTCCTGATTGTCTCGGCCTATGGGGTTGGACTTTTAAGTTGGGAATGGGGAATGTGATAATGATATAATTCCATAGAGATCAGTATGCCATCACCAAGTCACCCTTTATTTACACATGTGTAGTACCTGATACTGATCCAACTTCAGACTGAGCTGAACCTCTGACACTCCTGTTTATATCTATCAGGCAGGGCTCTCTGACTGGACCACATTAACAGCCCAATCAAGGAACTATACTCTATGGTGTCCATCTGGCTGACGTTATTACATTCACAATAGATAGCAATGATAATTGTAGCAATAATGATTATAATGAAGTTGTTGATTACAAAAAACATGCAGTACGTCAAAGTACTGTCATTATATTGGCCAAGTAAAAACAAATTTGGGAGGCATGTGGCATACGAGACTCATGTAATTAAAATGAAACTTTTCAAGAGATGGGGACATCAGTGGTTGCCACAGCATGTATCTGTCCTCATTAATTGCCATGGAAAACATGGTGGTGGTGGTGAGCTGCCTTCTCAAACTGCTGTAGACCTTGGTATGTGGGGGCACCCACAATGCTATTAGGCAGGGAGTTCCAGGGTTTCAACCCAACAAGGAATAATGGCAATGATCTTCCAAGTCAAGATAGTGTGTGGCTGAAGGGAAACTTGCAGATCATGGTGTTTCCATGCATCTGCTGTACTTGTCCTTCTTGGTGGTTTTGAAGATGTTATCAGAAGTGACTTGGTGAATTACTGCATTTGTCTTGTGAATGGTACATACTGCTGTTGCCTTTATATTGGTGGTGAAGGGAGTGAATGTTGGACAGATAGATAGATGTGGTGCCAGTCAAGTGGGCTGTTTGGTCCTGAATGGTGTCAAGCTTTTTGATTGAGAGCTGCCCTATCCGTGGCAAGGGCAGCAGATGCATGAAAGTCATGATGCTATAACTGATGACATGACTTTGACACCAGCAACAGAGAAGACACCAATCCAGAACGGGCACATGAAGAGCAGAATGTTAAACACTACGGTAAGAGAGCTGTATATAAAGGAGTGTTACTCTACAGGAGGAGTTGAGGAATCTTCCTTAGAGATAAAGAGCAAGGCCTCAGGGAAATGTATGTGTAGACTCCAACAGCCTGTGATATTCCAAACTCAATGTGCAGGGAACAATACTGAGTTAAAACACAGGCTAAAGCCATTCGAGGTCTTCAATATGCTGCTCACAATTTGTAAACGCAAAATTCCATAATTCCACAAAAAACTTATTGTGTCTAATCTGTATGGAAAGCTTTGAAAGGAGCTATAAATGTTTTTTTCCAACAATCAACACATTTTAAAATGTAAATGTGATTATTGCACTGTTTCTTAATTGTTGGTGTTTCTAGTCCTTCAAATTATTTTATTTGTAAATATATTTGAATATTGTCTATTATATTTAAAAGCTGTGGCCAAAGTCGTGAATCAATTCAACAAGAGGTTGGAAATGTAAAGTTCTTCCACCATTATTTAATAGTTTAGAGGTCTTTTAGATGGTCATTTTATTCATATGAAGAGTTGATGTGGCAATAATGATGGAAATTGTGACATAACTTCGCTATTATTACTGTCTACTTTCAATATATTTGATGTGGAGGAGCTGGTGTGGGGCAGGGCTGGGCAAAGTTAAAACTCATACAACCGCCAGGTTATAGTCCAACGGGTTTATTTGAAAGTGCAAGTTCCACTTTGAGCTGGTAGTTGGTGGTATCGATGGTAACATCTGAAGGGAAACCTTGAAAGTGGAGGGAGAATTGTTGGGGAGCAAGTCGAGTTTCCAAACCCAATACCCTGAAGTGAAAATCTTAGCTTTCTATGTTTTGACAAAACTTGAATGAGGATTTTTTTCATATTAAATTATGATAACTTTATAAAGGGGATGCTATTCCCTTTGATGAGGTTTGATGGAACATTGATGACTGAAAATCTGAAATCCTTTTGTTTTGCAGAGTATAAAGGTCAGCTGGCTGCCACCACCATCCAATATGCAGAATGGTTTTATTACTGGATACAAAATCAGGCACAAAAAGATTGGCCGAAGGGGTGACATGGAGACCCTGGAACCCAACAACCTGTGGTATCTCTTTACAGGTGAGATTCAGTCTCTTCACAGTATTAACCATCTTTACTGAGCCCGCCTGCACTCTGTTGTATGAGAGTCTGCTCCCCTTAACCACTGCCCATACCGACACAAACTGCCTCTCTTCTCCCCCATACCTGAAGTTTCAAATTTGATTATACTATTCCTGATGAACTCTATATCCTCTTGTACCACTGAATCTGACATTTTGGATACCCAACCTAACTCCTTATATCAACATGGGGAGCTTAATCTTAAGATGTTTGGGTCCAATCTCCCATAAATTCTTTTAAATCCGCTTAGATTTTTCCTTGTCTTTTAAAAATCGCATTAGCCAATGTTTTGGTTGTCTCCTCTTAATCAGTTGAACTTAATAGCCTCACTTAATAGGAGTTAATAATTAGACTGACGCACATCTGTCTGAGGAAGACCATGCAATGCTTTAGAAGGTTACAAGATGAATACACATTATTGTCAATATGTATTGCTATGTTAGATTAGATTCCCTACAGTGTGGAAACAGGCCCTTCAGCCCAACAAGTCCACACTTACCCTCCAAAGGGGAACCCACCCACCCCCCAACTAATGCATCTAACACAATGGGCAATTTAGCGTGGCCAATTCACCTGCCCTGCACTTCTTTGGGACTGTGGGGGGAAACCGGAGCACCCGGAGGAAACCCACGCAGACACGGGGAGAATGTGCAAACTCCACACAGACAGTTGTCCGAGGCTGGAATCGAATCTGGGACCCTGGTGCTGTGAGGCAGCATTTCTAACCACTGAGCCACTGTGTTCTTGGATCTTGTAGTATACCAGTGAACAAGCAGGACAGTGCACACATTACTATACCTATTCGTTTTATCATGCAATCTCACATCTTCCCTTTTTATCTTTTGAAGGTAGTGGAATTGAGCTGAACTAAACTTCAGCCGTGAAATTTACTGACAATAATGGGACAAGTGCAGCAGAAACAGATAGATTTTTAAACGATCATTAATCTTAGTTACCCCCTGAGTACTGGAAAATAATAATGTAATTAGTCCATGACTGCTGCACTAAACTATGTAACAAGAGAAAACTGTTGTAACTGTTCTTTTCCCTTGATATTTACAGAATCTGTCTGACCCTATGATCTCTTTAAAGCCTCCAAATAGACTAACCATTTTAACTAAAGAGAGTGATAAATACCTTCAAAAATGTTCCCAACCATATTTAAATAACTGATTATTTAATTGTCAGAAAAATTAATGCACAATCACGCATTTGAACAAATCTACAAGAGATTTGAATTTAGTGCCCTTCCTTGAGCACTGCTTCAGATAAACTGAGTGAGGGCAGTTTTAAGGAAAGGCGGGAAAGGAACAGAATCAGGGTGAAGTGTGTACTTAAAATGAAAGGAAAATGAAGCACAATTGCAAACTGGTTCCAATGTGCTGACCTGTGGGTTTAACTAAGGCGTGTCTGGTTATGACTACTTGGTGGAGTCAGTGTGGTCACTGGAAAAGGTAGCTGGGCTATTGACAACACCAACTGAGAGAAAGTGAGGACTGCAGATGCTGGAGAGTCAGAGTCGAAACGTTTAGTGCTGGAAAAGCACAGCAGGTCAGGCAGCACCTGAGAAGCAGAAGAGTCGATATTTTGGGCATAAGCCCTTCATCAGGAATGTGGGTGGGGGAGGCTGAGAGATAAATAGGAGGGTGGGGGTGGGGCCAACGTTTGAGCAGGTTCCTCCACCCCAGCTGTGATAATCAGGATTACACTTAGACATAGAGAGAAGTAGACAAACAAAAGTGCTGAAGGTACATAGATGTCACGAGTGAAAAATCTCTGAAAAGAATCTTGCACCTTGAAAATATATAAATAAGTGTGCACACTTCAAATGTTTGCTCAATTGTCTTTGTTGCTGTTGGGCCTGGATAAGTCACACCCATTTGAGAAATTGTCCATCTCTTCAGACATCCCAAGGCTTCTGAAGAAGGGTCACTGGACTTATAACATTAAGTCTGCTTTCTTTCTGCCAAACATGTCGGGTTTCTCTGGCAATTTCTGTGTGTGTTGATGGAAGGAATTGTAATAGCCAAGCAAGCAATGTACTGACGCCTTGACTACAGATAGCCTCTAACATCGGAGATCATTGAAGCGTGAATTTCTGATTCTGTTTCTGATTTCCAGCATCCGCTGTTCCATGGTTATTTGTTTCCTTGAACTGTGATGTTGATAACTACAGCCAAGATATTCCACGTAAATCTCACAACACTGAGGCTAAACACAAGACCCTTGTCTGCACACATTGCCCACACATAATACCCACCTTGAGGGTGAGAATGCAGAGTTGGTAATGTTTCTACACATCTCTCGGTCTATCAGCTTTTAAAGTGAGCACATGGCATTCAAGACTGGGAGATGTATAATGGGCAGTTCAATTGTCTACTCTCCCTCATAGGATGTTTACTCGGTGGGAAAGGATGCACAAAGTATCCCTCTAAAGTTGAATGCTATCATACAGAGTGTTCAAGCATTATCGGGCAACTTTGCAATGAGATGTTAAAGGCCAACTGTTGATGGAAGCAACAAAGGAGGGGTTTTCAGGATTTTTCTCAAACCTCTGCCTATAGTGAGAGACTTCACTGCACAACATTCCGATATCATATGTTGACTTAAAACCTTAACAGCAACCTAACTTTAGTAATGTGATGCTGATGGACTGACTCACTGACAGCTGCTTTTTCCTTGATGGTCAGTCAGACTGGTAATATGCAGATGCTTAAAAGTATAATCCCAACTGTTGTTACTGCTGGACAAATCAAATACCAGACTGAAATATGCCTTCATAGTTTCTTTCAATTTAAGTAAGTGGTCTTCCACTGAAGTATGACCACACAAAGCTTCTGATTTGATTTTAATAATAAATCAAAAGATTATTACTCAAAAAGTAAAGATAAAATAGAACAAACAAAGCTATTTAACTCTAACACTATTTGAAAGATTTTGAAATAAACAGGCAAACAAAATTCCATCTATCCTCACACCATTACTTTATTGTACTCAATACTAGAGAGAGTTCTCTTCTCTAGCATATCTATAGGTTTGACTGGACTGTTCATTTCAGTTCCCAATCTTGAGTGTTGATAGGCTTTTCTTTGATTAGTCACAAACTGACTTTAAAATTTCTTAGCATCAAAAGCATGGCTCAGTGGTTAGCATTGCTGCCTCACAGCGCCAGGGACTCTGTTTGAATCCAGCTTCAGGCTGTGTGGAGTTTGCATATTCTCCCTGTGTCTGCGTGAGTTTCCTCCGGGTGCTCCGGTTTCCTCCCATAGTCCAAAGATGTGCAGGTCAGGTGAATTGGCTGTGATAAATTGTCCATAGTGTTCAGGAATGTAGCTTAGGTGCATTAGTCAGGGGTAAATATAGAGAAATATGGGAATGGGTCTGGGTGGGATACTCTTTGAAGGGTCGGTATGAACTTGCTGGGCTGAAGGGCATGTTTCCACAGTGTAGGGATTCTTTCAGTATTCTAACCAAACACTTCTGATGTAGAATTTTCACAGTGAAGTAACCTGTTTCCTAATTGTTCTGAGATAACTCCTTTCTCCAAGAGAAACTGTTCTTATGCTTAATCTCAATAAGGTCTTCTGTGAACTAAAACCAAAGCTTTCCCATCTATTATGTTCCCCCTAAGCAAATAGAAAAATAAATTCTTAATTCTTATAAACTGCAAGTAAGTTAATGATTTTTAACATTTACTCTCTTTGGTCATAAAATTCTCAGAATACAAACAATTCCCATTATCAATCCAAAGTTCTCTCTTCCACATGCAGGTTTAAAAGTCATGGTACCAGAAAGACTAACAAGTGAATTATTAGATCCCCTAAAACACAAAGACCAAAATCTACATGCCAATAGTTCAAAATCCAACTTACAAAACAAATCATATATTTCATGTATATAAAATAATATATACATGACTGACCCTCCTTACTTCACAACATAGGAAGCATACAATCAGACAGGTAATAAAACATTTATTCAGCAACAGAAATGTTCAAGGACTGAAAAAGTAGCTAGGTCATGATGTTATTGTACGAAGTGGTACCACTTCTTGGATAACCAACAATATGTTAAATAATTAGAGGAAATCAAAAGCCAACTCCTTCATCCCAAAGTGAGTTTCATTTAGTTCCTTGCTTCTCTCATTCAGTGATGCATTGCTATGTCATGCTGACTTGGATGTCCCTGCTGTCAAAGACTTGATCCTTAGCCTGATCTTCATCCTCAGAAAATTGCTGTCCATCCTTATTTCTTATGCATTTAAGCCATTCACCCCTTTGTCAGATTCAGTTTTGAAGAGCGCAGCATAACATAATGACGTGATATCTCCTTTCTGGACCATACGGCAAGGCTCTGCTGCAGCAACCCACAGACCAAGGCCTACTCATGAAGAAGACTGTAGTTATAGAATCCCCAAAGTGTGGAAACAGGCCACTTGATCCATCACTGACCCTCCAAATAGCATCCTATCGAGACCCAGACCTATACCTCTACCCCATTCCTGTCACCCTGCATTTCCCATGGCCAATCCACTTAACCTGCACATCTTTGGACTGGGGATGCACCCCACCCAGACACTGGGAGAATGTGCAAACACCACACAGACAGTCACCCAAGGCTGGAATCGAACCCAGCTCCCTGGCGCTGTGAAACAACACTGCTAGCCACTGAGTCACCATGCCGTACACATCTGTTAATATTGTTGTGAACAGCTGAAGACTAAACACTGATCGTGTGGTATCCCAGCAATCACATTCTGTCAATAGGATAATGACCCATTTATTTCTCATTTGTTTTCTGTCAGTTAGCCAATCCTTAACACTTGAGAGTATATTACCTCCTATCCCATTTATTTTATGTGGGGTCCTTAACAAAAACCTTCTGAAAATCCAAATATATTACATCAATTGACTTCCTTTTATCAATTTTATTAGTTAAAGCATACACTCAAACAGATTTGTAAATTATGATATTCAATTCACAAATCCATGCTGATTATGCCCAATCAGATAATTTTTACTCAAGTGCTCATTTTTATCATCCTTTATAATAAGTTCTAGCATTCTACCTATTATTAATGTGAGGATGATAGGTATGCAGTTCCCTGGTTTATCACCTGCTCTTTTCTCAAACAGTGGTGTGACATCTACAAGCTTCCAATTTACAGAAACCATCTTCCAGAATCTATGGAATTCTGGAAGATGGTAATCAAAGAATCGACAATCTGCTCAGCCACCTCTTCTCAAATTTTTTTTTTAAACAACTTCATTTTTGGGATGTGAGAATCACGAACTGGGTCAGCATTAATTGCCCCTCACTAATTGACATTGAGAAGGTGCAAGTAAGCTGCCTCTTGAACCGCTGAAGTCTATTTAGTATCAATAAATCATAGATTTATGGTGGGAATTCCAGTGACCCATTGACACAGAAGAAGCAGCAACAATATATTTCCATATCTGAACAGAATGTAGCTTAGAGTGTAGTCAAATAGTGGTGTTTCCATGTATCTGCTCCCCTTGTCCTTCTAGATGGTAGTGGCTTTTAATGGACTGCATTCATCTTAGCCAAATGTTTGCTTTTTTGTATAAATGTACAAGCTTTAAACTCCTTGTTTTGCTAAATTGTGAAGTTTTCTATTCTTCCATTCCCCAGTATTCATGACTGCCCCGATACATCCCTTAGCTTTATTTCCCAAATTTATTAATAAGAGACAATTTGAATATTGTTGCATATATACAGTAAACACTACCAATGTGGGTACTTGCCAGTGCTTGAATAGCTGTGATTGGTTTCTGATTGCCCTTTTCAACAACAGTAGAAAACCTTCTCTTGTTAAATAACTGCACTGGTGTAACGTTCTGCATGTTAGCTATCCAACAATGTACAGAGTGACATGTGGAATTTAACTGCATTACTTACTGTGGATTCTAATGATTAATGGCCATGTTACAGACCTGGAAATTACAAACACTAATTCATCTAAAGACAGTGAAACAGCAAAGAGGAACATGGCCTTTGTCTGTGATGCTGAATATTCTGTAAATCGTTGTCACACATGTCACATCCACATTAAAGGGCAGCATCAAATGAGTGTAAAATATGAGTGGAAAATGGATTATATCTGTAAAATTTATGACACAAGAAGCGATACTAATAGACTGATATTATAACAAAAGCACATTTTAGAGTTTGGGAGCTTTGTCTTATTCATAGGAGGAATGTGTATTTTTTGTAGGAGTTTATAACATTTGTCATTAAGGTTGTACATTGAAACTGTATAGCATTTGTAGACAGTAGGACATAAATCAAATGTATTCTATGTGGGCACCATTTACACAGGAGACTTCCACAATGCCATCGGCAGTGCTTCTTGAAATATTCTTCTTTATTTCCTTTTATGCGTGAATTATGCCATCTTATACACTGCTGTTTAGCCTCTTTCCTGAATCCTCTACATTTTGAAGACACCTTGTCTCCTAGAGAACACTCAATGGAAAAATCACAAGCTCTTGTACTTCTTTGATTCCAAGCCTCTTATTGCTACCCTCTCCCCACCTTTAACCTTTGCCAGATTTGTCAAGGACATGCTTTGGGTCACATAGGATAAAATGGCACGGCATTATTTATGAGGTGTTGCAATTATGTTCTGTATATATGTTGACATATGTAATATTTGGACTTATAAAGGAATTAATACTTTGAATTATCAGCCCTTTATTAAACTTAAAGCCACAAAAATCTCAACACTGCGGATAGCCTAGAGGAGTACAGAAAGTACAGAGATGAAGTTAAAAAGAATAAGGAAATCAAAGAAAATATATTTGCAAGCAAGATAAAGGTGATGCAAAGCTGTTTTACTCGTATATAAAGAGCAAAAGTAAAGCTAACGATAAAGTAGCACCTATCAGAGATGAAGAAGGGAACTTGTGTAAAGATGCAGAGGAAATGGGAAGAATTTTGGGTGGCACGGTGGCGCAGTGGTTAGCACTGCTGCCTCACAGTGCCAGAGACCCGGGTTCAATTCCCGTCTCTGGCACCTGTTTGTGTGGAGTTTGCACGTTTTCCCCGTGTCTGCGTGGGTTTCCTCCGGGTGCTCTGGTTTCCTCCCACACTCCAAATATGTGCAGGTAAGGTAAATTGGCCATGCTAAATTGCTCATAGTGTTGGGGAAATGGGTCTGGGTGGGTTGCTCTTTGGAGTGTCGGTGTGGACTTGTTGGGCCGAAGGGCCTGTTTCCACACTATAAGTAATCTAATTTTTTAAAATTTTAAATGACTTGTTGTCTCCATATTCACAAAGGAAAGTAATTCAAGAGGAGCAGATTGAAATATTGGGTAAAATAATCATAATGAGAGAGAAAGCATTTGATGAATTAGACTCCTTGAACGTGGATAAGTCACCAAGACAGATGGATTGTTCCCTGAGACGTTGAAGGAGGTCAGGGAAGATGCGCTGAAGATTATTTCAAATCTTTACTAGACACAGATTAGGTGCTGGTGGACTGTAGGAATGCAAAAGTAGTTCTGTTGTTTAAAAAGA
Organism: Chiloscyllium punctatum; assembly: GCF_047496795.1. Classification (NCBI taxonomy): domain Eukaryota; kingdom Metazoa; phylum Chordata; class Chondrichthyes; order Orectolobiformes; family Hemiscylliidae; genus Chiloscyllium; species Chiloscyllium punctatum. Next base: position 131,005,471 of record NC_092739.1, on the reverse strand, counting down.
GTACAAAGGAAATGCCAGACAAGTATAGGCCAGTTAGTCTTACCTTGTTGGTGTGGGAAAGTGTGGTACAGCAGGCCAGGCAGTATCCGAGGAGCAGGAGAGTCCACATTTCAGGTATAAGCCTTTCATCAAGAATATTGGGGAGGGGGTGGGGGGGGGCGGGGGGGGGGGGGGTGGGGTGAAGGGGCTGAATGATAAATAGGAGGGTGAGGCGGGGGAAGGTAGGTGGGAAGGTGATAGGTGGATGCAGGTAGGAGGTGATTGTGATAGGTCAGTGGGAAGGGAGATGGACAGATAGGACAGTTAAAGAGGGCAGTGCCAAGTTGGAGGTTTGGATCTGGGATAAGGTGGGGGGAGGGGAGATTTGGAAACTGGTGAGGTCAACATTGATGCTGTGTGAAGGGCTGATGAAGGGCTTATGCTCAAAAGGTCAACTCTTCTGGTCCTCGGATGCTGCTTGGCCTGCTGTGCTTTTCCAGCGCCACATTTTTCGAGTCTGACTCAAGCCTCTGCAGTCATCACTTTCTCCTACCTCCTTACTTTGTTGGTGGGCAAATTGGTTGATTCAATCCTCAGAGATCAGATAAACTGTCGTTTTGAAAGGCCTGAACCTGTCAAGGATAGTCAGCATGCTTTGATAAGAGAAGGCCATGACTTACAAAATGGATTGAATTATTTCAGGAAGTGACAAGGAGGATCAATGAGGGTACTAAGGTGGATGTTTCTACATGGACTTTAGTAAGACATTTGACAAGGTCCCACGTGGCAGACTGGTCAAATAGTAACAGCCCATGAGATATAAGGCAATGTGTCGAATCGGATCCAATGTTGACTTAGCAACAGGAAAAAAAGGGTAATGTCATTGGTTGCCCTTGTGATGGAACCACAAGTTTTTTTGAGTGCCACCCCTTCTTCAGGTGAAGTGAGGAGAAGCACACAAGCACAGAATTTCTATGCAGAGAGATTAAAGCATCAGACAAATGGTACAATACTAGGTATAAGAGTCACATGCTGAGGGTCTACACAAAGTAAAATGTAATCCAAAACTCTCCAAACTAATTAAGGTAGAAACATCAAAACAATTTATCAAGATGATGGTGTTAAAATAGGACAGTAAGGAAGATTTTGCAGATACTGAACAGTGTGGTGGGGTCACATGTAGCACGACATCAACCCAATATCATGGTTGAGGCCGTCTTCATGGGCACAGAACTTCATGAGCACAACCCTTCACATTTTCTGCTCCGTGATTCTGCATTGTCGTATATCTCAAAGATCGGCTTGGAGGACACTTACCCGAATCTTCCTTTTTGTCCTGTTTTGACACCATCACTATGATAACTTGTTATGATCTCTCTACCTTAATTAGTTTGTAGAGTCCTGGATTACTTATTACTTTGGCTAGACCCTCAGCATGTGACTCTTACACCTATCCTGTTATCCCAGTCATTTGATTTGTCTCCAGTACCACTATATTTTTAAATTTTTGTAATTATCGCTCTGCCTCAATTAATTGGATTATTAGTCATCCCTTCACTTCCTATTCAGCTGTTGACACTTTACTCACTCTATCTGACACTGTTGATCACCTGCAGAGACTTATTATTCGGCCTGTTGATACTCCACTCACACCATTTGATTGATCTTTTGATCTCTTTGATTATAAAATCTGTGCCTGGGTACTCTCTTCAGTTCACGAAGAGGCAGTGCTCCAAAAGCTTATGATTTCAAATAAACCTGTTGGAGTATAACCTGATGTCATGTGACTTTTGGCCTTGTCCACCCTAGTCTGGTACCGGCATATCCACATCTTGTGAATGGAAAGCTGTTTCAAATGGTGTTCCCACAGGGCTTGGTGTTGGAACCCCTGCTGTTTGCTTTAGGTAAACTGGATTGTGGTGGCACAACTGGGTAATTTGCAGATGACCCAACAATTGCTTGTGTAGTGGAGAGTGTAGACGATAGCTGTAAGCTCCAAAATGATGAAAATGGGTTGGTGGAGTAGGCAGGAAAGTAGCAGATGGAGTTCAACTCTGATAAGTGTAACTTAATGCATTTAGGGAAGTGAAACAGTAAAAGGGGATACATAGTAAAAGGGAATACACTGAGAGGGTTAGATGAAGTGAAAGATCTGGATGTACAAGTGCACAAGTCCCTAAAAGTACAGGTAGATAAAGTTGTGAAGAAGGCATATAGAATGGTCTCCTTCATTGGCCGAGCTACAGAGTGCAAAAGTAGAGGTATCATGATGAAACTGTACAAGACAGTGATGAGATCACAACTGGAGTATTGTGCTCAATTCCAGTCACCATGTTACAGGAAGATCATAATTGTTCTGGAGAGAGAGAGGCAGAGAAAATTAGCTAGAATGTAGCTAGGGCTGGAGAATTATAGCTATGAGGAAAGATTGGAGAGGTTGGGGTTGTTTTCCTTGGAATGGAGAAGGCTGAGGGATGGCATGATTGAGGTATATAAAATTATGAGGGGTAGTGATAGAGTAGACAGGAGGAACCTGTTCCCCTTCACAGAGAGTTCAAAAACCAGGGTTCATAGATTCAATCCAAGTGGCACAAAGATTAGAGGGGACATGAGGAAATTGTTTTCTAGACAGAGGGTGAGGAATGTCTGGAATTCACTGCCTGAGTTAGTGGTGGAGGCAGAGTCCCTTAATTCTTTGAAAACGTACCTTAAGTGCTTATGCTGCAGGGCTAAGGGCCATGTGCAGAAAGATAGGCTTAGAAAGAGCATCTGGGCGTCTTTGGGTCAGCATGGACAAGATGGGCTGATTGGCCCCCCTTGTGCTGTATCATTTCCTTGGTTCTAAAACAGGGAGAGCATTAATTTCTTGGACAGCACAGTATTTAAATTGATACAAGACACCAGAAGTGTATTGACAATAATTTTCTTTCAGTGTAACTGACATATACCTGTACACAAATAAAAAACATTCTAAACACACTTTCTGCAAATTGGTGAGGTTACAGTTAATGCAGTTCCATCGCCTTTGCACAAACCTGAACATTTTGAGCAGGCAGTGATTACTGTATTCACTGCATCTCAGATCTCAATCGCAGATTTAGATTTAACAACTGAACAGCATTCATTACAATTGCATCTGCTGTATTTTTCCCCATATTGTAGCTTCTCAATACATGCAGCCTTGGGCTAGAAATTCCATGTTAATATGCTAGGACGTCATTGCCTCCATGATTTTCTCACCATGAGTTAGTTGTGTATTTCTCTTGTTGTCTCCCTTTCTTCCCCCACTTGCAATCATCTTCTCCCCTGTCCTTCTTTGTAACCTTCCTTCCCGTTCCCTTTGCATGCCCTCCTGCATGCCCTCCCCCAATGAAGTCTGACCCTTCCCTTCACCTGACAGCAGCAACCCTTAGAGCTTAATGCACTGCCCCAAGCCTCAACTCACTGTACTCCCACCTCCAAATCCAGCCTCAGTTTGTACACACCTACCCAACCTGATTTCCACTCAATACACTCATCCCCAGGTTCTGATCTTGACTTAATGCATCTCCCCCATGACTTTTGACCCAATCCCAGGTTGACAGCAACTCTTCCAGCTGCTTCCACAAAAATAGCCTGGCTCCCCCACATTTGTGGCAGATTGGTTCACTAATAGAAGATGGGGCTGAGAAACACGAGAATACATTTGCACCCCTTCACACCCTGGGCCCTACCTACAGGTTCTCAACTTACAAAAATCCTCTTTCTTCTGCTCTTTTTCCAACAATATTTGGACTTTTTTTAAAAACATAAGCATGATGCTACCTATTTATTAATTTTTAATTTGATTCGTCTCCTCAGTTGCTCATTCCAACATTATTTGTATTTGTTTGATGGCAGAATTTTTAAATTGCCATCCATGAGGGAGCTAAAGGGATATGACAATAATCTTGGAACACACTCAAGGGATAAACTTACAGAATATTGAAAGGCCTGGGTAAACAGGATGTTGGGAAGATGTTTCCATTATCAGGGGAGCCTAGATCCCAAGGGCACAGCCTTAGAGTAAAGAGAAGACCCTTTAGTACAGATATGAGGAGAAACTCCTTCAGCCAGACAGTGGTGAATCTATGGAATTCATTGCCACAGAAGGTTGTGGATGCCAGAATATTGAGTATATTTAAGACAGTGATAGATAGGTTATTGATTGCTAAGGGGATCAAAGTTTATGAGGAGAAGACATAGAATGGGATTGAGAAACAAATCAGACATGATTAAATGGTGGAGCCAACTCGATATGCCAAAGGCCTGATTTCTGCTCCTATGTTTTATGGTGTTATGGTCTAGCCAGTGCTGACTTTACCTGAGTATGTTGTTTCTTCAAACAGGGCAACTTGGCACATACCTCCACCAAAAAAAAAACAGCTGGGAGGAGTTATATCTGGATTCCTTGCCCCACTAAAACAAATAAAAAATACTGCCATTGTGAAAATGCTGTAATTACTAGAGAAAGAAATGTTACTGCCTCAGGCTCCAACCCAATTCTTTTACCCAGGCGTCCACCCCTCCATCCTGACTGCTAACATTTTTGTTGGGCACTAGTATGGCTGGGAGCTCCAGTGTCATAGAGTCATAGAGATGTACAGCATGGAAACAGAACCTTCGGTCCAACCCGTCCATGCCGACCAGATATCCCAACCCAATCTAGTCCCACCTACCAGCACCCGGCCCATATCCCTCCAAACCCTTCCTATACATATACCCATCCAAATGCCTCTTAAATGTTACAATTGTACCAGCCTCCACTACATCCTCTGGCAGCTCATTCCATACACGTACCACCCTCTGTGTGAAAAAGTTGCCCCTTAGGTCTCTTTTTTATCTTTCCCTTCTCACCCCAAACCTATGCCCTCTAGTTCTGGACTTTCCAACCCCAGGGAAAAGACTTTATCTATTTATCCTATCCATGCCCCTCATAATTTTGTAAACCTCTATAAGGTCACCCCTCAGCCTCCGACGCTCCAGGGAAAGCAGCCCCAGCCTGTTCAGTCTCTCCCAGTAGCTCAGATCCTCCAACCCTGGCAACATCCTTGTAAATCTTTTCTGAACCCTTTCAAGTTTCACAACATCTTTTCTGATAGGAAGGTCTCCAGAATTGCATGCAATATTCCAACAATGCCCTGCACAGCTGCAATATGACCTCCCAACTTCTGTACTCAATACTCTGACCAATAAAGGAAAGCATACCAAACACCTTCTTCACTATCCTATCTACCTGCGACTCCACTTTCAAGGAGCTATGAACCTGCACTCCAAGGACTCTTTGTTCAGCAACACTCCCTAGGACCTTACCATTAAGTGTATAAGTCCTGCTAAGATTTGCTTTCCCTTGCATTTATCTGAATTAAACTCCATCTTCCACTTCTTAGCCCATTGGCCCATCTGGTCCAGACCCTGTTGTAATCTGAGGTACAAAGTTAAAAAATCACTCAACACCAGGTTATAGTCCAACAGGTTTAATTGGAAGCACACTCGCTTTCAGAGCGACGCTCCTTCATCAGGTGATGACAATATGTTGAAGGTGTTAGCCCCCTGTGTTCTCTGTCTATGACCTGATGTTTAGGTTGATTCTAATCTAAAAAGTGAGATAACAGAGTTTTACATAAATTCATGCAGTTTTTGAGCTCAGAGTTCTACATGAATGTATGCAGTTTTTGAGCAAAGTGCAATGTAACTCTGCAAGTACAAATTCATCCCACAAAATATATGTGTGCATGTGGGTCTTTGTCTGTGTGTGTCTGTCTGTCTGGGGTGGGGGATGTGAGTGTGAGAAAGTGTGTGTGTGTAGGAATATCTGTGTGTGTAGTGCAATGGTGATCACCTGTAATGTGACATGAACCCAAGGTCCTGGTTGAGGCCCTCCCTATGGGTACCGAACTTAGCTATCAGCCTCTGCTCGGCCACTTTCCTCTGCTGCCTGTCCCGAAGTCCACCTTGGAGGATGGTCACCTGAAGGTCCGAGGCTGAATGTCCTGGACCACTGAAGTGTTCCCCAACTGGGAAGGAACCCTCCTGTCTGTTGATTGTTGTGCGATGCCAATTCATCCGTTGTCGTAGCCTTTGCTCGGTTTCCCCAATGTACCATGCCTCCGGGCATCCTTGCCTGCAACGTATAAGATAGACAACGTTAGCTGAATCACATGAGTACCTGCCATGCACAACTCTGTTATCTCACTTTTTAGATTAGAATCAATCTAAACATCAGGTCATAGACAGAGAACACAGGGGGCTAACACCTTCAACATATTGTCTAGCTATCACCTTTGTTAACAGCTAACCCGAGAATGCAACTTTAAAAAAAAGGGGTTTTGTGATTTACACATGAAAGAAGTGAGACTATCACTGTATTCTAACAGATGAAAGGCTTAACAGACAATCATTTTTTCAATGTATAATTTCAGTTACATCACACTGCAAATTTTTGCTATAAATTCTGTGTTATGATCGAGCCCTCCACAATCACCTGATGAAGGAGCGTCTCTCCGAAAGCTAGTGTGCTTCCAATTAAACCTGTTGGACTATAACCTGGTGCTGTGTGATTTTTAACTTTGTACACCCCAGTCCAACACCGGCATCTCCAAATCATAATCTGAGGTAACCCTCTTTGCTGTCCACCACACCTCCAATTTTGGTGTCATCTGCAAACTTACTAACTGTACCTCTTATGCTCGCATTCAAATCATTTATGTAAATGACAAAAAGTAGAGGGCCCAGCACCGATCCTTGTGGCACTCCACTGGTCACAGGCCTCCAGTCTGAAAAACAACCCTCCACCACCACCCTCTGTCTTCTACCTTTGAGCCAGTTCTGTATCTAAATGGCTAGTTCTCCCTGTATTCCATGAGATCTAACCTTGCTAATCAGTCTCTCATGGGGAACCTTGTTGAATGTCTTACTGAAGTCCATATAGATCACAGCTACTGCTCTGCCCTCATCAATCTTCTTTGTTACTTCTTCAAAAAACTCAATCAAGTTTGTGAGACATGATTTCCCACGCACAAAGCCATGTTGACTATCCCAAATCTGTCCTTGCCTTTCCAAATACATGTACATCCTGTCCTTCAGGATTCCCTCTCACAACTTGCCCATCACCGAGGTCAGGCTCACCGGTCTATAGTTCCCTGGCTTGTCTTTCCCGCCCTTCTTAAATCGTGGCACCACGTTTGCCAACCTCCAGTCTTCTGGCACCTCACCTGTGACTATCGATGATACAAATATCTCAGCAAGAGGCCCAGCAATCACTTCTCTAGCTTCCCACAGTGTTCTCGGGTACACCTGATCACGTCCTGGGGATTTATCCACTTTTCACTGTTTCCAGACATCCAGCTCTTCCTCCTCTGTAATCTTCACATTTTACAAGATGTCACCATCTATTTCCCTACAGTTTATATCTTCCATATCCTTTTCCACAGTAAATACTCATGCAAAATATTCATTTAGTATCTCCCCCATTTTCTGTGGCTCCACACAAAGGCCGCCTTGCTGATCTTTGAGGGGCCCTATTCTCTCCCTAGTTCCTCTTTTGTCCTTAACATATTTGTAAAACCCCTTTGGATTCTCCTTAATTCTATTTGCCAAAGCTATCTCATGTCCCTGTTTTGCCCTCCTGATTTCCCTCTTAAGTATACTCCTACTTCCTTTATACTCTTATAAGGATTCACTCAATCTATCCTGTCCATACCTGACATATGCTTCCCTCTTTTTCTTAACCAAACCCTCAATTTCTTTAGTCATCCAGCATTCCCTATAACTACCAGCCTTCCCTTTCACCCTGACAGGAATATACTTTCTCTGGATTCTTGTTATCTCATTTCTGAAGGCTTCCCATTTTCCAGCTGTCCCTGTACCTGCAAACATTTGAATCCAATCAGCTTTTGAAAGTTCTTGCCTAATACTGTCAAAATTGGTCTTTCTCCAATTTCGAACTTCAACTTTTAGATCTGGTCTATCCTTTTCCATCACTATTTTAAAATGAATAGAATTATGGCCGCTGGCCCCAAAGAGCTCCCCACTGACACCTCAGTGCCAGGAGTTACTCATCCATCTGAAGCAGGGTTAGACTTAGTGGATATTTTACCCCATTGGAATTCCAGGTAACGTACAATCCAGCACATTGAGTTCCTGTCTATTTTCTAGCGCTTCCATTGCTTTCTCATTGGAAATGCAATGGTAACTCCAGTTTCAATAGTAAACCATGCTTGTCTCTGCATGGAGGTGGTTCAGGAGCAGTATCTGAACCTATTGCATGTTTTCCTTTGTGTGTGGACAAATAAGTGTGGTCCTCATTGTCCACAGTGAGTTGGCAATTAGCAAAAGGGTAATCCAACACATAGAAGTCAATAAATCACTTGCAGAAGGCAGAAAAGACCCAACAGTGTAAAGGGCTATTTCTAATTTTGAAAAGACAAAAATCACAAGACATCATGGCTAATGCACTGACTCATTATGATTACAGTGTGTAGAATGGGGTGTATAATGCAGCAGACCTACTTTACAACCAAGCTCATATCCAGAATGGTTCTGTGCCAGCACTGGTTTCTTGCAATTTTTAATCTTGCACTAATTGATTTCACATAAATTTATAAAGGTAGCACGTGCCCTGCTTTACACAATGAAGAAATCTAACTGCTTTAAGGCAGCGCCTCACGAAAATGAACTTAGAAAGAAGTTTTCCAGAGAGGCATTATTCTAACTTCATTTAAGATTTCTACAGAATTGAACTTGCCTTTGTGTGGGATGGTGAAACAGTTGATAAGTCAGTTGGCGGCCTTTTTGCTGCTTTCTCTAATTCTATTTCTACTCCCTTTAGTAGAAATAATTTTAAAAATTACTGTTAAATTTCCACAGGAAAGGTGGAAATTGAGGTGCTGACTCACAGTCACTCATTTTAAACTATCCATCTCAGCCAAGTTCTGTTTGTATATATACACTGGATGTTAAGTGTCATTTTCATGTATAAAAAAGGAGAACTTATGGGTTTTGAAGAAGGTTGCTCGACCTGAAATGTTAACTCTGATTTCTCTTCAAAGATGCGGTTAGACCTATTGAACTTTTCCAGCAATTTCTGGCTTTGGTTGTGTGTGTGGAGGAGAACTAATGACTTGTTTATATACTTGAAGCTTCTTTTTTGAACAGTTGAGTCATGCAAACCAAATAAAAGTAAGTATTTAATGACAGTTTGGGCTAACCATTGTTGTGATTTGATTGGCAGGTCTGGACAAAGGAGGGCATTACAGTTTTCAAGTTGCTGCCATGACTGTGAATGGAACAGGTCCAGCATCTGACTGGTTCACAGTGGAAACACCGGAGAATGATTTAGATGGTAATAACACTTACAGGGGAAAAAAGTGGTACACCAGTTACAGCTTAGAACCAATCTAATTGTAATGATGGCCAACAAATTATCAGTAATCAGTGCAGTGAAAGGACATGCTTTTGGGTGAAGATCATACCAAAGGGAATTGAATAGTGAATACCTCATGCAAAGGATGTTACATGAGTGATGAATGTGTTAACTTGTGGAGCATGAGATGGAAGCCATAAATGATTAAAAAATTTATCAAAGGCCAGTACCAGGTTTTCTGTGCACAATATATGCTGTCATTGCTTTGCAGCTCAGCGTATCTGTCCCACTTTCCATTTGTTTTGTTGCTATTGAGCACTTGCTATCAATAGGTCCTGGGAGTCCTTTTGGAACATTAAGAATATTTAATCATGAGCTTTTCCTATTAGTGCCGCACAACAAAACGAAGTAATTTACAACACAATGTTAAATCTACATCTACATATATTTTTGTTATGTATTATCGACAGTGCATTTATATTCAAGCTATTTGTTGAGAAATTATTCCAAGATATTTGTGCTCCATTATTATAACTTAGCATTGAATAAATAGAATAATTCCTGACTTTATAGGAAAAATAGTATGAGTGAGCGAGAGAACACCATCAGAATGGCAAAGTCTAGATTTTGTGATGGACATGACAGCTTGGGGTAATGGACAGCCAAGGTATTGGTATGATCAAGTTTGATCTCCTGATCTGCTGTGACCCTGAGCATTGACTTTCTACAATGGGGAGACAAATGTAGAAGTCAAGTACCTATCAATGGAGAAGGGTGTATGAACAAACAGGATTTCACTACCTGTCTGACACCACCTAATGGCAGCATCCGGACTGCAAAAATAAAGGGTGATTCCTGATTTCTTGGCTACAAAATGCTGGCTATTTCATGGAAGTTTCTCAGGGCAGAAAGCTGAGAGAATAACACAGACAAACAGGGGATATTGGAAATTATGTGAAATGTAACAAGCAGGAAAATTTCATCTCTGGTCTATATAGACAGAACTAAACTTGTAATTTCCACAACATTGAACCCTCTGCAGAAATGGGCCCTGAGTTCAGAGTTGGAATGTAGGAGAAGGTTTGGCTAAAGCCATGTCTGTAGAGTTCTCTACCTTTAATAATCAAACACTGAAGGAAGCTAATGAAAACTTAATTTAAATAGACAAACCTTTTAAAAATTGCTTCTTGCCTTCAGTGGCAAGCAAGTATAGATGAAGTAAAATCTGACTGAATTCCAGTCAATGGTGAATCTCTCTGAAACCAGATTTAAATCTACTCATCCTAGACGATCTCTCAGAGCCTGCCAGATTTCTAATATGTTTAAATAGGATTGTGTACACAATCTTACTGTGCAGTTAGTAGAATCTCCACAGCAGTACCATTTACAGACAGAGATGTGAGAGGCACACCTGTGATTTTCCAGTATGTGCTCCTGCCTACAGGCAAGGCACCATGCCAAGAGTGCTCATTTGGAAAATCAACTTTAAGACATTAAGCTGCAATCGTCTTGTGGATTTTAACATTTAAAGGGAGAGAAGGATTTTCTCTTCATGTCTTGGCCAACCACATCACAAAATAATTAAATGGATCACCTCCTTGCTGCTTGTGGGATTTTACTGTCTTTAAGAAACTATGCATTTTTGTAGACGTTAACAATCAATCGAGTTCAAAAGTATTAAATGGAATGAAAAAAACATTGAGGCATTTCAATGGGTTAAGCGCAATATGCCGATAGGATTACGAAATAAGCTCATCCTAAAGCTGCTGTACGAAAAATAAAGTGAAAATAATTCATTTTTATCTAGGTAATTTTATAAAGTGGATTTATACTGATAGAAGAATTTGTTCTTTAATTACAGAATCCCAGGTTCCTGACCAGCCAAGTTCTCTTCATGTCAGACCCCTGACTACAAGCATTGTAATGACTTGGACTCCACCTTTAAACCCGAACATAGCAGTCAGGGGTTACATCATTGGTTACGGAGTGGGGAGTCCCTATGCTGAGACTGTGCAGGTCGACAGCAAGCAACGTTATTTTTCCATTGAAAATCTAGGTAAATATCATCGGAACCCTACATTTGGAAGGACACATGGAAATATTTGACATCTGGTACTGCTGTCTTTAGCAATGAATCTATGATCTGTTGCAATGAAAGTAAAAACCATTGTTCCAACAAATCTGTAACATGTAGAGATACAAGTTCAAACTACATGCACATTATCACTACAGTTTGAATAAGTTGGATAAAGCTCAAACACTCCTGTTATCTCTCACATGACATTCACTCTCAGCAAGTAAAAATAGATCCCACCCCAACTGAACTCAAAAACTTCAAATAAATTTACAGTTTCTTTCTCAGCTCATTTCCTATGTGTGGGATATTAATGTGAGGAAATAGGCTGCTGATTTTGCATCATAGAACATAGACCCATACAGCACATGAATGGGCCCTTCAGTCCATGATGTCATGTCGAATATATTGCCAAATTAAAGCAATCCCTTCTGCCTGCCTTTGGTCCATATCCCTTCATTCCTTGCATATTCATGTGCTTATCTAAAAGTCTCTTAAAAGCCCCCATTGTATCTAACCCCACCACCACCCCTTGCAGCACATTCCACACTCCTACCACTCTTCATGTAAAAAACTTGCCCCTCACATCCCCTTTGAACTCCCCCTCCATCTTAAATGCTTAGCCCCTCATTTTAGACATTTCAATTCTGGGAAAAAGATTCTTACCGTCAACCCTCTCTGTGCATCTCATAACTTTATAGACTTCTATGAAGTGTCCCCGCAGCCTCTGCCGCTCTCAAGTTTTTCTAGCCTCTTCTTACAGCTCATACCCTCTAATCCAGGCAGCATCCTGGTAAACCTCTTCTGCACCCTCTCCAAAGTGTCCACATCCTTCCTGTAACATGGTGACCAGAATTGAATGCAATATTCTACGTGTGGCATAACCAAAGCCCTATAAAGCTGCAACATGACATCTTGTACTCAAGTCCCCCAATAAAGGCAAGCATGCCATATGCCTTCTTTACCATCCAATTGACATGCGTGGCCACTTTGGCACTGATTACCCTTCAAAACCTTTGGCTGTCCTACTGCTTTGGTAACCTCATAGTGAAATAATACATAAATGAAGTTTTTATCTTTAATACGTGCATGTTGACCTAGAACATATACATTTTACTCCCAGGCTGTAATTCAGCAAGGCAAGCATCAAGTCTTACTGCAAGTGGTAGCTAGCAGCCTATTTTGAGACCTGACCTTATATAATACTTTAACAGAAATGCTTCAGAAACTGTGCCACTTGTTGATTAACTGACCAAAATGGCCAGTGGGTCAGTGGCTCATAGCTGCTTGAACATTAAAATTGTGCAGATTGGAGACAGCACCCAGGAACCAGGGATTATTACAACACAGAATTCTTTGGCATCGTGACTGTTGAAGCAAAGGCTATTGTGCCATTTTAAGTTGGATAAATATTTGAAGCAGAGAATAAGCGTGGGAGAAGTTTGAAACAAGTAACAGCCGTCCCACAGATGGTGAATAAACATAAACCACTGATTGTGATGACTGGCGGAGGATAAGGAGACATACCAATGATACTGCTAAAATTATAAAACATATTGATGACTTTGACAAGGTGAGGCATGCCTCTGTAGGTACGACAAAAGCCTGATATGGATTTGAAGATGGAAGAGTTTGAACATGGAATTGGAGGAGATGACCGGTTAAGTTGAAAGGAAGGTGAAATGTAGAGTAATCATTTGAGAACATAACAGGGTCAGGAGTAAGCTTTATTAAAATAGTGGAGGTGGAGTGATGACAGCAGTTTTGAAGGCTAGAAGCAATGCAGAAAGACTTCTTGATAATATCAGTACTGGTAGGAACACTACTATTGCACTACAACAGTCTGCATTAACAGTAGAGCCAGTATTCAGTTTCAGCAGACATTAGCTAGGAAGAGGGAATTAATAATCAGAGTTCCCATTGCTAATTTGTAGTCAGTGACACAGTTGGAAAATGTCCTTATTTCAGCGTCAGGGTCGAGAATCCCTTACTTTGCAGCATGATTTGGCAGCAGATGTGGGATGTCGTGAGAAATGGCATAAATGGTCATTCCTCCAGAGGGCCTGACAATCAACCCCAGAAGTTAAAGCAGGAAATTAGGAGAGGCCCCTGGAAATTAGCTGTTGAAGCCAATCATCATGGTCTAACTTCAAGAATGACCACTTGGGCCTGGTACTGGAATTCTCTGGGAAGAAAAATTAGGATGTCCTTTCTTCAGCCTATCACAGGTCTGTTACTTCAGGAGAATAAGCAGAAATAAGGGAAAATTGTGTGGTATAGAAGTCTAAGAGAATGCAAATTATGCATCGCTCTAACTTCATTGGCATTTTATGGTACTTAGATAATAAGCTGACTTGCAGCAGCAGGTTTGGGTCAGAATAAGTTCATATGTTATCATCATAAAGTAATTAACACCGAGTTCCTATTCTCTCAAATCAATATTTTTGATAAAAATTGACAGTGACTTATATTAATTAGACTAATTTTATAAATGACTTCTACACCTTTCGTGCTCATTATCAAATATTGAAAAAGTATATACATATGCATTGGTGTGAGGATGAATTAAGATGTATGATTGTTTAAAAATCAACATAAAAATGATTGCAGTCTGAGGTTTCGTACTCTACTTAACCCAATATCTTGGTATTAATAAGAGAAATGAGAAACACTGATGTTAATACCGTGCTTTCTTTTGCAGAGCCAAGCTCCCATTATGTTATTTCTTTGAAGGCCTTTAACAATGCAGGGCAAGGAGTCCCTCTGTATGAGAGTGCCACCACCAGGGCATTGTCAGGTAGGTTCTACTCAAATTGATAGAGTCATCTCCACTGTCAGTAAAAAATTGCAATCTAGGTGTAGCTCTGCCAACAATGCCTAACCATATCAATTGTTCTGGAATATTCCCAGCAAAAAGTTGTCATAAGATCAAGTGAGTTTTCTTAAATTAATATGATTTGGGAAATGTTTGGTAACCCTTTTTTGGCAACTCTTGTAGAATTTTAATATCTTAGATGTATCTTGGACCTTGCATGTACCTAGACATGCAACAGACAGGTTAGTTTATTACAGAGACCACAAATGTAATTTCCAATAGGAAAATGTTCACTGCAAATCTTGAACCTTTAATAATCAATGTAGTTGGACAGAGGGGGAATGAAAAATTTGTGAAAACATGCTCATAGCTGGAAGGGAAGAGCTGAAGCATAACATTTCCGCATATAAACTTAATTATATATCTCTACATTCATTCACCATACAACTTTTCAAACATTTAATCTCATATGCCTTTAAGTTTCTGATGGACAAGTTGTGTATTCCTGAAAAAGGAAGATTTACCTGCCACTTCAGAGTGAAGAAAAACAAAATCCAGATCTCATAGAATTAAGAGAACTCTTGTGAAAATTCCCACCAGTAAAGTGACAATGGAATAAATTATCGGGATTACTTAGTTAAAACTCAATCTTATTACACCTGGCACTGTTCAATATCAGCACTTGGTTCAAAGGATGGATAATTATTCTCTTTCCCCTTTTAGCATCTCTAATTGAATCAGCAAAAATTTTAACAAGAGTTCTGCACTTAGTTAAATAATAATTTAATTTTTGTGAAACCTCAATGACATTGTTAAAGATGCCATTTGCTAATGAGTCGCCCCTTTGTGCTAGACATGCAACAGATAGGCATTAGTTTATTACGGAGATCACAGATGTAATTTTCAATGGGAAAATGTTCACTTCATCGAGCTTAACCTTCTGCAAAACCTACAGTCTTCCTGTCAAAGTATATCATCGACTATTAGAAGATTCGTTATATTAACTGGAAGATCGTTCCAGGCATTAATCTCAGTTTTGTGAGGAAGCACTTCCTGAAATTAGGTGTGAACTAATATTGTGCAAATTTATATCAAAAGCCCTCAATCCAATGTTAAATGTCCTTGAGACTGTGTTCAAGATTAATTTCTCTTTTCCAAATATTTTCTCACCTACCACATTTCTCTTGGGACCAACATAATGATCCTTCCCTCCACCAACCATTATTCAATAATGAAGATATTAAAATTAGCCTTTTCCAATGGCCACACCTTATGATCCTTATCTTGCTTTTAATGTTCTCTTCTGTTCTTATTTAAATGTGCTTCTCATGTTCACTCCCTGTTTGCTTTGATTTACACGAGTGATTTATTTCCTTATCATTGTTTTTATACCATTCCTTGGGTAAGATACTGTCTCAGGTTAATGTAAAAGTTACCATTTCAGAGAAAAATCAAGGAGATTCTCTCCACGGTCCCAGAAAATAGTTGTCCTTCAAACAGCGCCATTAAAACATTTTCTGCTAATCGTCATATTGTCAAATGTGACACCTTGCATTGTACAAATTGGTTGATAGCAGTTAATGCAATTTAAAATATTTCAAATGGATGCAAAATATGTTGAGGACATGAAAGATTTCCAAACCAATGCAGAGACTGGAATCTTGCCAGCTCTGAATAATGTTGACAATGGCGAGAAAGTTGGGAAAATTGTGTGATATGGTCAGCAACGAGCATTTCGACATCAAGAACAAACGTCCCACTTTCTAACCAAGTATTGAATGGCCTGACATGATACTGAGAATGAAATCCACCTCACTACTTGTTCCTTCAGGCCTACATCTCATGCATCAGGCACCAACCTTTTAACTTATGCTCCCTGAGCAGTGACTGCATTTAGCCCACGTCCACGTTCCATGGTACCCGATATGTACTGACCTCACCACATCATCATGGCACAGCTCTGATGCCTTTACAATCGGGTTCTGCACTAACACCATTCACTGGAATACTGCTGCAAAGGACAGTTTGCACAGAGATAGGCACCTACCATAGATTGGGTTAGGCTGCACCTCAGAGCTGCTTGGCTTTCTGTCTTAATGTACACTCACTTTGCACCTCCCTCGATGCTCGCAACACCTTTGCCCTGTCCTGCCTCACCTTTTGGTGGTTTGCATCTTCAGCTGCTCCTTGAAGACTCTCTGCACTTTTGTCTTGACTTGCCTTTTAGTGCAGACACAAAGTCAGACAACTTGTCAAGTTGGCCAACAGTGCAAGGGGTGGACATGTTGTTGCACCGTGCTACATCAGTCTCATGCCTGCACAGTGTGCCAACCATGAACGTGCCAAACCCACACAGCGTGTGCTTTTTCCTAATGGCCATGTCTCAATGTCTAATGAGTCAATCCTCAGTCAAGGCAAGTGAAAAATCCATCAGGTGGAGGGGTACAGTAAATCAAGGGGACCCTCTGATATCAGTCAAGGGGCTTGGGCTCAGTCAATTGGCCACTAGTATCAGCCTAGTTGGGATCCATACTTCTACAGTCCAGGGAGTAGGGCATGGAGTGTCCTTGTGGGTCTGTACAATCAGTTGGAAGTCATAGTAAGTCAGTCAGGGAGCTGCACAGTTATCAGTCAGCATCTGGTCAGTCATCAGTCGGGACTATCTGTCTGAGTGTGTCAAAGGAGTGCATCATGATTAGTCCTCG
Source organism: Chiloscyllium punctatum (assembly GCF_047496795.1). NCBI lineage: Eukaryota > Metazoa > Chordata > Chondrichthyes > Orectolobiformes > Hemiscylliidae > Chiloscyllium > Chiloscyllium punctatum. Next base: position 130,988,516 of record NC_092739.1, on the reverse strand, counting down.
GGTCCATCCATGAAAATTCAATCGGACTGTCAGGGGCTTTGGAATGAAATTTGGGCAACTTAATTGTCAAAATCAGAAGCAGCAGGCTGAGATGCAGAAGGCTCAATAATTGTGAAAGGAGGGCAATTTCATAGATAACCATAGGTAGCAAGACAATACACCCCCGAAAGGAAAGGGTAATACAGGGTAGAGGGATCAAAGACAAGTCATCAGCACTCTGACTTCAACAGGGAGGACAGTGGACTACTTTAACCTGTGTTGACTTGATATGCCTAGGGCTGGTTACATAAAGTGAGGAGGTGAGTATTTAGTTAGATGGGTTGTGTGGAAACACGGGGACGTTCGAAGCTGAAGGAGTTGATGGGACGGTCATCAAGAAAGAAAAGTCACCAATAGTACACGGCTGAGTCAGAGGCTCAGTGTCAGAAGAGCAACCGCCATTTACTTCCATGATGCTGTACATAACAAATGCAACTGAAGAAGGCTGCTATCACACACATAGTGTGGGAGGTTACGTGTTCCTTTCAAAGAGTGAGGGGGCTTCACTTTTGAGTGATGCAAAATGAACCCATTTAAAGTATGACATCCTTACACAGCCACCTGTACAGCTCAGGTGAAAGACACCAGCGAGTACTATGTGCTGCCTGTGAACCATAAGACCATAAGACATAGGAGTGGAAGTAAGGCCATTCAGCCCATCGAGTCCACTCCGCCATTCAATCATGGCTGATGGGCATTTCAACTCCACTTACCCGCATTCTCCCCGTAGCCCTTAATTCCTTGAGACAACAAGAATCTATCAATCTCTGCCTTGAAGACATTTAGCGTCCCGGCCTCCACTGCACTCTGCAGCAATGAATTCCACAGGCCCACCACTCTCTGGCTGAAGAAATGTCTCTGCATTTCTGTACTGAATTTACCCCCTCTAATTCTAAGGCTGTGTCCACGGGTCCTAGTCTCCTCACCTAACGGAAACAATTTCCTAGCGTCAAACCTTGGGCATTAACCTAGAGTGTGGATGCCAAGTCCTCTCCTCTTGACCATATCACGATACCAGAAATAAATGGTCGTCTCACAGGGCTGAGGGCGGCAGGCAGGGTGGAAGTGGAAGATTTGGTCACCTCTGGACTGTCTTGACAAGAAACCTCTGATGAATCTGTATGTGGAACCTCCTCTGTCTGGGGTCCTGCTGGCACTTCCCAGTCTCCCAATGGGGAATGGATACCTGGAGTGAAGTCAAGCTGACTTGCCCCCTGTCACTGAACACCAGTGGCTCGAGCGAGGGATTGCAGGACTGAGCGAATTATCCAGCAGATTCTGAGAGTGCTGGACTGAGCACTATGTCCATGAAAGCAGCCAGATGTTCACGTGCCAGAGTCAGCATGGTCCCAATGGCATTGGTGCAGAGATGCAACATTTGATTGAGATTTCCCAGTGCCTCCACCAAACCTGCCTGCTGCCCTTGTGTCAGCTTGGTTGTATCAGTGGAGCGGTTAATGGCCAATAAAATGGACTTCTGGCAGATGGCTGGTCTCCACTAGTCTTCAGAGTGTCAGTGGCTTTAGTGTTTCTTCCTCAGCCGGATGTAGAAAGATGGAAGTGTTGTGAACACCAGCCTGTGCTCCTGTCGCCAATCCAGCTAAAATACCCACTGAGGTGTCAGAATCTGAGCTGGTGGAGGGAAGCAGGAAGCAACTTTCCAAACATCCTTGATGTCCTCTGCAGAGGTGGTGGTGAGATGTGTTGTGGGGCTGGTCTCTTGACCACCAAGACTTGTGCCTACAAGAGACAAAATACAGAGTGCATTGTGAACAAGGCAAGAAGTTCAGGCAAGTTGAGAATTCATTTACAGTGGGAGTAATGGGAAAGTAGCCCAACAATGGACAATGTTTCTTACTTGGCTGCTGGAACATGAATGTTGGACACCTGGAGTGAAGTCAAGCTTCCTTGCCCCCTGTCACTGGACACCAGTGGCTCGAGCGAGGGATTGCAGGACTGAGCGAATTATCCAGCAGATTCTGAGAGTGCTGGACCTAGCACTATGTCCATGAAATCACTCCAGGTGCACCAAAAGAACAGGTTGGTGCTCACTGGCAAAACAGGGTACTGTCTTCATGGAGAGTAAGGAGGTGGATGTTGGACGTCTCCCCCCTCTTGGCTGTCTACACCTTGTTATGGGCCTGGAGTGAGGCAAAGGGAGGGAGGGAGTGGGATGAAAGTGGGTGGCACAGCTGTCAACTGGGAGAAATGTTCACTCGTGAGTGAGTAGAAAGCAGAGGACATATATGGTTCGCAGTGTAGGGGATTGGATAAGAACATGTGAGGGATAATATTGCAGGCAATAGTGAGAGGTAGAGCATGAATCTTGGCGGTGGTACAGGAGCAGAGATTGGGGCAGTATGAGTTACCCAGAGAGGAGATGGTGGCATTTACACAGAGGAGAAGAACAGCGATGTTCTTTCTCCAGACAGCAGAGAGGCTGTAATCCACATGGAAACCTCAGACTAATGACAACAGCAGTCATTCCTCCTGCAATGAGTTTCATGTTCAGCATCTTGCTACTGACAACCTGGTACCTCCAGGAAGATCGAAACCAATTTCCCCCTGTCTGTCATGTCTGAGGCAAATATCAGGAACAGTACAGGCAGCTCCAAACTAACATTTTTTTCCCTGGTGTACAATGATCTTTTAAAAATGGTACCGATGATTGGGATGCCAGTTAATTGAGGGATCTCCAGATGAGTGGTGACTTGCTCCAGGAATGGGATGTGGTAAAATTGGGCAGAAATTGGACTTGATTCCATGGCTCAAATGCAAATTAATGTAGCATGTTTAAGATAAAACAAAAAAGTTTGTTGGACCTTGAAGCAAGAATCGCATCACCAAACTTGACATAACTTGCATTTTGCCAAAAAAACATTAGATTTAGCCCACAGAGGCTGAAGAAAAATGATCACAAAAAAAATAACATTCTAACCTTGTGAGATGTCAATCAGACCAAGTGAACACTTGCCTGTGGCTGTGTAAGTAAACTCACCCACATAATCCTTTTATAACTGGCTCGGCTTGGTATTAAACTGGGGCTGTTAGGTAGATTGCCTGCTGGAATTTACACGGCCCCCAGCTTCGAAACTGCAGGTGTAGGAGTCTAAAATCCAGCCCACGGTTTACTTCTCTAATTACCACTAATTAGTGAAATGACGTGCACAGTTTTCTAATCTAAAGGGACTTTCCTTAGATCGAGAGTCCCTTAGAAGAGTATAGTCTGCAAGCTTTTTGTTTACCTCCTCTAAAATGCCGAGATGGAATCCATGTGCTTCTCGGGATTTATCACTTTGTACTGTCACAATTTTATTCATTGCTGTTATTTTTCCAATTTTCATTTTGGTGAGTCTCTATCTCTGATTCAATATTACATTCCTTGAGATGTCCAGCAGTCTGACTTCTCTTTCACACTAAAAATTTATGTAAATTAATTATTTAGCATGTCATTTCCTTACTTCAGTGACAATTACAATGCTACTAGTTTTCAAGGAGCCCACATTGTTCCTGACCACCAACTATTTCTTACTAATCACAGAAGTCTTGTTATATTAATAGTCATATCATTGAAATGAAAGTCTTTCTTTATCATTTATTGTAGCTCTTGATTTATGTTTTATCACACTTTTCTTTGTACCTTCTGTGTTTGCCTTTATTTTTGCAGTTTTAAATGTCTGTCCTTTTAGTTTAATGATTTTAGATCATTTTAGTCATAGTCAAAGTCATTTTGTTTATTGTCTTCCCTCTTTAGTCATCTTTGGCTGTTTCTTTTTGGCCAATAAGGTTGAACTGTTGATGTAGAAATTGATTCTGTGCAACACTGCATTCCTTTGTGAATACCTTTCTCTGATCTTTTGTTGCTTTACCCATTAACAGAGTTTCCTGGTTTATTGTGATAGAATCTGTCTCCTTGCATCAAAGTCAACATAATCTAAATCTAGAATCTGTTTACACTTCCTCCCTTCTAAACATGACGTCAAACTCAATTATGTATTGCTCACCATTGAATAAATGTTTATGCACTGTTAGGCCGTTGCCTGAATCTGGCTCATTCCTAAATATAATATAGCATTTACCCTTGTTAATTTACATATATTATTGCAGAAAGCTGTGCCAAACGCATTCTACCCAACCAACTTTCTACCATGTGTGTTTTCTGATACTCCTGTCAGTTTTATAGGTTGGACACAATGGAAATGTCTGAGTCTCAAAGTTAGGAATCACTGGTTTGCAACGTTTCCATCTCATCACTCTTTATCTTTCAATATTCTTCAATCAGAATTTTGTTGAGTCTTTCCCAACCAAATGTTCCTTTTCTTAAAAAAATCTGTTTTATATTTTTCTGTTCTGTTATTCATTGCCCTTTTCTCCCCTTCCTCATTGGACTCCTATTTCTGTCACTGTTTATTATTCATACAATCTATTGAATTGTAATCTTCCTTGGCTTTATTTTCCTGCTGTACCGGTCTGTGCTGAAGGGTCCAGGCTAACAAATGTTTGTATGGGTGTGTCAGATCACTACACTATATGAGCTGTTGTTCATGATAAAGATTGCTGCCACCAGCTTCTTCAAGGGTAGGAAACTACACGGCATGATTGGACTAGTGTTGTGTAGGAAAACCACTTCATGGCATGACTAGAAAGGTTTATTTTCGTTAAAGAGATAAATTGCATGATAGCAACTAGTTGCAGGTTACAATGATGTGGCAAATATAGTAGTATTTATGGCATCCCTTAATATTAACTCTTTCAGACTCATATACATCACAAATACCGATAAATCTCAGATTTTAAGCTATTAATTAAATTAATATCTACAGTTATTTTGTGCTTAAGAGTTCCAAACTTGTTTTCCAAATACCTGCCTCTGAATATAAGATTATGTCCACTTTTCTTAATCATCCCTATCAGCAGCAGGAGTGTTGTTCTATCTCACCAATTCCTTTCAAACTCTGAACAATCGTAATCAAGTCACCTTTCATCTTTTTATTTACCGTACATATAAGCTTTAACTACGTCATTATTTCTCACGGTTTCAGTCCTGGAACAATAGTAACACTCAGGTAATGCTCTGCTCCACTCCTTTCCTTTGGGGCGGCACAGTGGCTCAGTGGTTAGCTCTGCTGCCTCACAGCACCAGGGTCCCAGGTTCAGTTCCAGCCTGACTGACTGTCAGGGTGACTGACTGTGTGGAGTTTGCACATTCTCCCTGTGTCTGTGTTGGTTTCCTCCCACAGTCCAAAGATGTGCAGGTTAGGTGAATTGGCCTTGCTAAATTGCCCATTGTGTTAGGTGCATTAGTCAGAGGGAAATGGGTCTGGTGGGTTACTCTTCGGAGGGTCAGTGTTGCCTGGTTGGGCCGAAGGGCCTGTTTCTGCACTGTAGGGAATCTAATCTAACCTTTTCTCAGGAAATGAAAGTAAATATCGTTTCTAACATATAGTGCCCAGAACTACATACAGTACTCCAGGAGTGATTGAGCCTGGGCTTTGGAGTAATAATACCCTCCCCTTTATAATCTCACCCTTTGGTTATAAATGTGACAATGCCATTTACCTTTATTTTGATGACTTCATTTCACTGATCTGTCCTCACAACTGCTTAAATCTCTTTGAACTTGCACTGTTGCATTTTTCAAAATTAAAAGAATGTTGAAATTTTCTTTAGCCCAGACTGGGAAAACTCATGCATTAAATTTAATCTGTCACAGTTTTGACCATGCATTTAATTTATGCATCAATGTCTCTTTTCAATTTATTCTCCAATCTAGTTCCTATGCTACCAATCTAGTTGCTATTGGCAAGCTTCTATCTTCTAAGTAATTAATAAATACAGCCTATATTCAGATCCTTATGCATGCCACTCATGGTTTTCTTATAGCTCATTAGTCCTACCATATCTACTTTCTACTGTCTATCTATTCTCCCAATCAGAGTAATGTTTGTCTATGTTGTCACAAGTTTCAATTTTAATTAATAGTCTCTTTTGTGAAATCTTATCAAATGTCTGCTAGAGGTTCTTATAAACTATTTACGTAAGTATCCCATAGCGACTAGTTTAGTTCCTGAAAAATTCAATTAGGATTTTTAGAGGTAACTGGACTTTTACAGATCCAAGTTTGCTGTCTCTATACAGTTCAAATTTCACTTGTCCTTAGTTATAGATCCCAATAACATCCCCACAACATATGTTAGACTAATAGATCTATAATTTCCTGGTTCTCTCATTTACCTCCCTTAAGCTTTGATGATGAAACTGTAGATTCCAATTATGTGGTTTCTTCTTAAGCTTACACTGTTCCCTTGATGTCTTTTCAGCTTTGGGCAGAACTAGTAGCAACCCTCACAGGAGATACAAACAACTTTCTTTGAGTTAATTAAGGCACTGTTCGACTGTGACTTTATGTCAGACTTTGTCTAAAGCACAATGTGCAGAATTAAGGGCAAAATTGATCTTGAGACCTTTGGGGTCTCACTTTAACAAGTCTTCCTCTAGTGGGAATGAGATTTTGGATGAGAAGGAAAAGCTGATCTTAAATCGTTTGAGAGTTAAATTGTCATCCTGGGAGCATTGGTAAGAGTATACATTTGTCAAACCTGAGACAGCAAACATGGCTGGTAATTACTCTCATGTAATGCTATTTTACTATAGTTCACTGCACATGATTCATGCTTTCTGACACATTTCTGTACATTGAAAATGGTACCAGACTACCCAGGCTGAATATTTCAGATCTCAGCTAAATTGTTTCAATTGCAAATATTCAAATCAGTGAGGCTCAAAGAATTTTTGTTTTTGTTTTTGTTTCTGATTTCCAACATCTACAGTTCTTTGTTTTTTTTTTGTTTTTTTTGGTTTGGCTCAAACAATTGCCTGAGGTTCAACTCAAGATGTTTAAGACAATGCAGACAATTGCTGTGTTTTTAGATTTGTTTGGGGCTAGATGTCTGTCACCTGCATTCTGTTTTCAGTATCAATTGAAGATAGCATAACACTTCAGTATGTTCTTAATATGATGTTAAAAAACTTGTTGAATGGTTTAGTTTATTATTCCCAAAATTATTTGAAGTTGTTTTAAGCCACCTCTAATTTAATATCTAGATTGCAATTTTTGTGAAGATTTGTAGCTCAGGTTGTGGTTCAGGTTGTAAGTTTGCTCGCTGAGCTGGAAGATTTGTTCTCAGACGTTTTGTCACCATGCTAGGTAACATCATCATTGAAGCACTGATGTACTGTCCCACTTTCTATTTATGTGTCTTGATTTGTTGTGGTGGGTGATATTGCTTACAGTTCTTTTTATGAGAGGTTGGTAAATGGGGTCCAAATCAATACATATGTTAATGGAGTTCTGGTTTGAATGCCAGGCCTCTAGGAATTCCCATGTGTGTCTTGTTTAGCCTGACCCAGGATGGATGTAGTGTCCCAGTTGAACTGGTGTCCCTCACGGTCTGTCTGCAAGGATCCTAGTGATAGTTGCTCGTGCCTTTTGGTGACTAGTTGGTATTTGTGTAGTTTCCTGCCAGTCTGTCCAATGCAATGTTTGTTGCAGTCCTTGCAGGATATTTTGCAGGAAACTAGCCACCAGGATATACAAGTACCAACTAGCCATCAAAAGACACAACCAACTATCACTAGTATCCTTACACACAGACAACAAGAAACACCAGTTTAACTGGGACAATACATCCGTTGTGGGCAGGCTAAACAAAGATACACACAGGAATTCCTAGAGGCCTTGCACTCAAACTTACAACCTAATATCTAGATTGAAAAGATGAACAAAAAGAAAATCTGAGTTCGTTGCCCTTCAATGGCATAATGGGGACATAAATCAAGTTTTCTATAATGTTATGACCCCAAACAATGTTATTATTGAACAAGTCAGATTGCAAATAGGGTTTGATAGATCATTTTATGTTTTGGTTGGTGGTGCCTCACTGAAACATAAACATACAATATTGCAAGTTTGTTTTTAAGAATAAAATGGAAGTCTATTAAGTAAAAGGAATAAAGATAAAATAGAATAATCCAGGCCATTTCCTTATAATGCAAAGAAAGGTGTTGAAACACACAGGGAAATATAATACCATTCATCCACCAAAACACTGCTTTTCACATACCAAGACAACCTTCTCTGATACATAAATGCACCCCTTGTATAGTACATATACAAGTAAATCAGTTTCTCTAACACTTTGATAGATTCTTCAAATTCCAGTCTGGAAAATCACTTTCTTAAGCTTAAATGTCCCCAGCTTCAAATAATCTCATCAAGGATTTATCCAAATACTTTCAGTCTTGACTGAATATAAACTCCTTACTCTAAGATAATCTCGTGTTAAGAAATCAAACTATCTTCGTCCTCTCTCAGGAGCAACTAAATATACGGATACTTCTGCAGGCCGCCCAAAACTGAAAATATCTCTCTCTCTAAACTACAGGTGCTTCCGCAAACTTCAAAATAAAAACAAGCTGATAAATTTCTAACAGAAACCTTGAGGTACATTTGTTGACCTTGCTACAGTGTAAACCGTCCTTAAGTGAGTTAAAACACATTTGGTCTGAAAACTAACCCTTACACTGTTTTTAAAAAATTCATCATGGCTACAGAACTTCTGATAAGACGTACAGAAAAACACATATCAAAATCCAAAAGTCTGAATATTACGCAACTTATATTGAAAGTATATCAATCACCCAGTCTAATCAGAGCAATTATTTAAATATGTGAACTTTCAGTCTTTACCAAGAAGTACCACAGTTCTACTCAAGGCACTAGACAATATTTTGGGGTTATTAGTCTTTGGAATTCACTTTCACTGAGTGTAGTGAAATTTGGGATATTAAATGTATGCAAAGGTCAGTTGGCAGATTTTTGATTGTCAAGGGATTTGAACATAATAGGACATGCAGGAAGGTGAAGTTAAAGCTACAATCAAACAAGCTATGACCTTATTGAATGGTGGAGCATGCTCAGTGGGGGCCAGGATGCAATTCAAGTCACTACAGGTGACTCAGGAAGTGTTGAGAAGACTACTGGGTTGTGAGCTGGGTTGGTAGAAAACCTGGTTTGGGGATTCATCACCATGTCCAAAAATTAAAACAAAAGAATAAAACACAAAACATTCCTCCAGTCTGCATCTCTCACATTCCCTTCACCTTAAACGTGTTGCTCATGCCCCATTCATGCAGCCTATACCACCTAATGCCCTGGCCCCTGTTACCCCTTCTGCCCTGCTATCCAGCTGCCATGGCCCACTCCACCCTGTACCACTCTGTGCTCTGAAACCCATTACCTCATACTCCTGATTCGACTTATGTTCTTCTAACAAACTGTCTAATGGCTGTTCACACCCAATATGCCAACTTAGTTCACACACCAAACCAATCATCACCCTTTCCCCCTTCAACTGACTCATTTAGTGTCCATCAGAATGTTGTGTTACTTTAAAAGTTCTATATTTAAGGCTTCACTCTAATGAGCAAAAAGAAAACAGGGCTTCTCTCAAGAGTAAATGTATGACAGCTTGGAGGGCATTCTTAAAAATTCATTTTTGGAGATCTTGATCTCTTTAACAGCTTTGTCACTTTTAGATAAGTTTGACAAGCTTGACAGTTTTTTTGACAGGTTTGACAGTTACACAGAGTTTAACAGTTTTTATGTACAATCTTATCCATTATCACCAATTTCAAAGAACACTGACACCCCTTTCCCTAATTGCATATAGAACTTGCACCCCTAAAGAAAACCTCACCACCACACCCCTGGTTCAATAGGTTTCCTGGGACCATATTCACAAGGGTATCTGAACTCTTCAAATAGATACTTTGACTGCTTAAATTAAATGCATCGAGTGCAGACCTATTCTTAGCTGGTCTGTTCTGTATACTCAGGGATCTATACAGCAGGTTATCATAATGGGAACTAAGCCAGTGAATCACTTAAATGGCCAACTGTATCTGGGAACAGCGAATGTATGATGCTGAGACATCACAAATCCCACCCTGGGAAAATCACACATGACACAATGGATTTACAATGCTCGAGGATTTTCTGCATTTTTGAACATACAGTATCATGGCACAGGTTTTCCTTCACTCTGTGCCCTTTTTTTTACTTTCTAAGAAGAAACCTTTCCTCTCTATTCCTGTGGCCAAGTTCAGAAACTCACTGCATGGAGAATTAAAGGTGTGAAACAAAATCCGACTGGTTTATTACATTTGTTAATATTCAAACATAAACACAACAGTTTGGTTCTCCCTCCAAGCTGTCACACTTCTTATCCCTGTCAGGGACCCCCTGTTTCCTAATCCTATTGTGAAAAATTTATAAACATACCAAGCATTCTGCCAAGTGTGATGTTGTGCACCACACACGGAGATAACTTAGTTATGCCGAGAAATTCAAACATGCAACAACTTTAGTTTAAGTTACTGGGAGATTACCCCCTTTAACATCTTAAAGGGATGTTTTTAGTCATATGCTTGCTTATCCCTGTATAAGTTGACTTTCCTGACTAAATTAACCTGATTCTTTTTATAATTTTTCTCATATCATTTCACATCATTTTTATGCATTTCTCTCTTCTTGGATTATTGCTGCTGTTTTCCTTCCTTTTCTGCTCCATGTTTCGATGCATGATTTGTTTGCTGCCATGACCCAGACCCTGTTGACCCTTTAGATGTTGATTTATTTCATTTGTTTGGTGATCTTCCTACCTCGATCCCAGATGCCTCCACCCCCATGTTACCACCTGTAGGTGTGCAAGCAGTTGCAGTCAGCCACGACTCTGTCAGAGTCAGCTGGGCAGATAATTCTGTGCCTAAAAACCAGAAGTTGACAACAGATGGACGTTTTTATACTGTTCGGTGGAGGACAAGCTATTCTGCCAATGCCAAGTACAAGGTAACTTACATTTCAAACATCTTTGCAAAATATCAAATGTTTCCTCTCTGAAAATGATTTTAAAGAAGAATCTGAAGTTTACACTGTTTGAAGTTAAACTTGAATTACTTTCTGTTCACATTGATTAATTCAGCAGGCAGTCATTGAAATATATTTCCGCGATATAAAAAAATGGGAGAGAGGAAGAGGTTTTCATGCTAATTCGATGATAAGTGAATTTCTAGTATACTGTATTGTTCATATAGTAGTGTTATTTACTGTAAAGTACAGAGCTTTAAAGTATTCCACCTTCAAGCTGTGCTGAGATGTAAAACTCAACCAATGCAATGGTTTCACAAAGTCAATTGGCTACCCTGTTGTCTGGCTGCACTTGCAGAGTGCTCTGCAACTGGAGCAGGATATTGGTATGATCGCACCTTTTGTAGAATACCTGCAATGCAGATGGAGACCATTTGGACCATCGAGTCTGCACCAACCCTTATTTATGAAAAATAATTAATTCCATGAAGGAGATGAGGTTCTTTTGACTGATTCCTGGGATGAATGGGTTTATATGAGGAAACATCAAATAGTCTGGGCCTATACCATTAGAGTTTGTAAGAATGAATGATGATATTATTGAAACATGTAAGATTCTGAAGGAACCTAACTGAGTGGATGCTGAAGGGATGTTTCTCCTTGTGAAAGAGACCAGAATTAAGGAACACCATTAAAACATAGGTGACCCCCATTCAAGTCAGATGAGGAAAAATATTTATTCTCAGACTGCTGTAAGTCTGTGGAATCCTCTTCTCCAGAGACTGGTGGAGGCCATGTCATTGAAGTTCCTCAAGGCAGAGGCAGATAGGTTCTTGATTGACAGGGAAAGGAAAGGTATAAGGGAGTAAAACAGGAAAGTAGCATCAAGGTCACAGTCAGATCAATTACTATTTTATTGAATGGGTTGAGCAGGCATAGGGCACCAAATGCTTTCAATGTGATTTGGAGGAGTCAGTGTTGGACTAGGGTGGACATAGTTAAAAATCACACAACTTCAGGTTATAATCCAACAGGTTTATTTGGAAGCACTAGCTTTTGGAGCACTGTTCCTTCATAGCTACCTGTCAAAAGAGCAGTGCTCCAAAAGCTAGTGCTTCCAAATAAATCTGTTGGACTATAACCTGGCATTGTGTGATTTTTAACTTTGTTTTTAATTTGCATGTTCATTCATATGTTTGCAGTCCCTGTTAATGTTAGATGGCCATCCACACTTTGTCATCACAAGAAACTCCTTTGGAGACTTGAAACTGACAGTAGTTGTGCCTGCTATTACAGCCCAAACAATTAAAAGGGGGCTGTACATCTCTATTTCTTGTCATTGTGCCCTTTGAGTTGTTGAAATGCTACATTCCAGATAGGTACAGATCCTGGAGCATTTTAATGCAGAAATGGCATGGACTGGAAGGTTAGAGTCCAAACAGTAACAGAAGGCCCTCAGTTAAAATAAAAAGTCAGATTTGAATGATTACAGTCCAGCCTATCAGATCCTGAAACTTATGGTCAGCCTATTGCATCCTAAACACAGTTGACTCCATTTCAGGAGAGGCAATACTCAAGAGTTCTGCCATTTGCCTAAATCAGGCTCATAAAGGGGGCCGAACCTGTGTTCGAGATCTTTCGTTAAATTTGATGGTGCTGAGCGTAACTGGCTTTAGGTCTACTCGACTCAACATTTGGATCAGAATGCATGAAGCTGAACTAAAATTCAGCAATCCAGTACAAAACAATCATAAAAAAATTACCTTTTAGAAAAAGAATTACCTTCGTGATCCTAAAATCATTTTGTCTTTCAAGTTGAATAGGTTAATTATTGACAAGCATTAGTAAGATTGTCAAATATCCTGAATAGTGAATAATGCTTTTAGATTTTCAGTATATATAATTACCATTATTAAGTAAACCCTTAAGCAACAAAGCCCCAGGGTGCATACATCACCAGGAGTTGAAAAGAAAAGGATAAAAGATGTAGAAATAATGATTAAGTTTTAAAAACCTTTAAATTACATGATGAAAGAAAGCTAGGGAATTAAACAATTACAACAGAGAATAGTACAATGATTTTTAAACCAATTGTAGTGACTATTCAGGAAGAAGACAGATATAGGACAGCTTCATTGTCAAAAGCAATTTTTAATCAAATCATTAAATTAAAATGAAACAAAACTGTATATTATTCATTTTAGAAGGCTTTGTCACAGATTTTTTCCCTGAGCAAAATTCAAGGAAAATTCATCAGTTAGCAAAGCAAACTGGATGTAAAAGGAAAGTATTAGTATCACAATGTGATTTGAAAAGTGAATATAAAATGATTCCATTTGAGATAATATTTAAAGTCAATAGTTTGCTTTGATTAATCAATCATTACTTACTTTATGGGACAGTTGCACTTAATGTTGCAGAATTGAGTTTCCCTCAATACATTCTACGTTTTCAATCTGCCGTCAGCAACTTACCATTACTTCCTGTCTTGTTGTCGGGCAGTCTGTAGATGCGACAGCTTTGAGTCAAACTGTGACAAGTCTCAAACCTAACACCATGTATGAATTCTCAATCATGGTAACCAAAGGGCGGAGGTCAAGCACATGGAGTATGACTGCACATGCTACAACATATGAAGCTGGTGAGTTATTGCAAACTGTCTAAATTAATACTTTGGTGTCTCTTTTTGGCTGGCTGACTGTGCAATTTCCTGCTCAAACTTTTGTAGCTCGAGAGTTTTGCATTGTTCTTTTTGGTCGTGTAAATAATAAAAACCATTATGGTTATAAAACAAAAGCTCATTACATACAACCTTGTGACCTACTTGCTGAACAGTGAAGGACCTTCTTTTTAAATGTCAAACTTTAGCTGGGAAATCCGGATGCTTGATTTGTACTGAGTGCACGGGCAATTTTAGATTTTACAGTCCATCTGCCTAATTGGTACATGTCTTGTTCAGCCCAAAGTTGTTACAGGCCACTCTTCTTTTATAAGAGCCAATTAAGAGATGATAACAACACTCAAAATGGATTGGGTAGGAAAGCAAACATACCTCTGGGTGTAGTTGTCTGAGTACCAATGACCCGGAGCATTTCATCCTTGACCAGCTATGGAGACGTGGCAGTGCAGTGTTCTTCCGCAAGTACCCACAAAGCATCACTATCAGAGCTGGTGGGGGAGAGGTAAATATGGAGGTGTACAGGAGGTAGCCTTACCAGTGCTTCCTCTGGGGCATCCATCTTTTCTTCCTCAGTGATAGGGAAGAGGCTGTGTTTCAATGCCATTGCCTTGACCACAGAGACTATGACAATCCTGCTCATACCTGCAGGAGAGTGATGATAGAATGCATCGTAACCAAGGAGTAGAATTTGTGGCACATTAACAATAAATGCTGTAATGGAGGGCAGTAGAGAGTAGCACAAAAATAGACAGTGATCCTTGGTTTTTGAGATGTTTCAGCATCTCTGCAGGACTGTTCCCAGGACTTCTTGGTAAGGGTCAAGATCTTCTCTTTGCAAAGAGTGAGGAGTTGAACATTAGACACCCCGCACAGCCAGTCTGGATTTTTCTCCTGGAGTGAGAGTTAGTGCTGATAGGGCTGGAGGAAAAATGGGGAGGTCTCATGAGTGAGTGAGTAGGCAGCACAGAGATCATATAGGGTGAATAATGTGGGGGTGTTGGGGCAGTGAGCATCAAATGGCATGACGAATGGCTTTTGCCCAAAACGTCGATTCTCCTGCTCCTCAGATGCTGCCTGACCTGCTGTGCTTTTCCAGCACCCCATTTTCAATTGTTCTCCAGCTTCTGCACTCCTCACTTTTTCCTATCAAATGGCATTGGTGTGGGCACGAGCAAGTGAGGGAAAATGCTGCAGGCAATAGTTAGAGTGATAGGGTATCAACCTTGGTGGGAAGTGGATGCAGTAGCTGAGATAGCCAACTATAGACCACCAAAACTTGACTGGCAGCTCAATAACCTTCTAAATATGGCACCAGTGCTAGTGCCATTGATCTGGGCTTTCCTGATAGTGGTAAGTATGCATGCCTATGGTGAATGGAAGAATTGGGTGAGCACTGGATGAATGGGGCTCCAAAGGGTTGAAGTACCTATTTAATGAGGTGAGTTTGAAATGATCTAGTGAGAAAACTCACAAGATCTCTTGGAGCGAACCCCTCAGTGAAACACAGCAAAAAGGGAAACAGCATATTTCTGATAAAATTCACTCCTTAAGAGCAGATGATTATAGAAACTATTACTATTTTAAAAATAGAGTTAACAAAGTGAACAATAGAGTTATTAAGAGTGAGTCTGAAGAATTAATTACAGAAAATGAAAAGATGGCTGAAGAATTAAACAGGTATGTTGCTTCAGCCTTCGCTGTAGAAAATACAAGGAATATCCCAGAAGCAGCTGTAAATCTGGAAATGAAAGAAGGGCAGGAATTCTAGAAAGTTAATTTCACTGGAGCAGTGGGTTAGAGTAAGTGGGCTAGCACCAATGTTCCCTCGAAGCTGTGAGCGTGCAACTGTCCCAATGTACCGTGAATGGCAATCACACCAACCATTGCATTGACATCCCATTCCAGATGTCACTGCTGCACACAGGTATTTGAGGCCAGAACAGCCAGTAAGGAGTATAAAGGGAATGCTGGCTGACAAGTGCTTGATTCTGATCAGTTTCCTTCTTGGGCTTTAAAAGAAATGAGACAGTTGACGCATTGGTACTAGTTTTTCCAGAACTTCCTAGTTTTACGGATTGTCCCATTACAGTTGAAAATAGCAAGGTTGGCTCTTTCATTCCAAAGGATAGGGAGACAGAGAGCAGGTGGCAAACATATCCAAATAGGGGACTTGCTTTCAACAGATAATTAAAGCTTGCCCATGCTCCCCTGAACAGATTAGCATGGGCAGAAAGGTGGTAGGAATGTTACCTGGTCAATTATACAACCAACTCCCTCCATCTGCTAATCCACCATTGAGAAACAGTCAAATTCTACTCAGTCCAAACCTGGGATTACTGTTATAACCTTCTTGGTTTTTGCATCTCAGCTTCCCATTGAATAAACTTGCAGAATCTCTGCGAAAACTCATTGACTTTTGTTTTGGCAACTGTATGGCCTACTATCAGTCCCTCTACAGCTTAGCTCTATGCTTTGGAGCATCACACTGCGACTGTTATACACGGTGGTTCAGCTGGAGAAGCATTAGCTTGACTTTTAAAATTGGCAGCAGCAATCTTGATGTGGGCAGAGCCCGGTTCTAATTCACACGTTAAAGTGCACATATTCCAGGCTGAACTAATGAGAACTCTAAAATGGCTTAGAGTCATAGAGATGTACAGCATGGAAATAGACCCTTTGGTCCAACCCGTCCATGCCGACCAGATATCCCAACCCAATCTAGTCCCACCTGCCAGCACCCGACCCATATCCCTCCAAACCCTTCCTATTCATATATCCATCCAAATGCCTCTTAAATGTTGCAAATGTACTAGCCTCCACCACATCCTCACGCTCATTCCATACACGTACCACCCTCTGCGTGAAATTGTTGCCCCTTAGGTCTCTTTTTTATCTTTCCCCTCTCACCCTAAACCTATGCCCACTATTTCTGAACTCGCCGACTCCAAGGAAAAGACTTTGTCTATTTATCCTATCCATGCCCCTCATAATTTTGTAAACCTCTATAAGATCACCCCTCAGTCTCCGACATTCCAGGGAAAACAGCCCCAGCCTGTTCAGCTTCTCCCTGTAGCTCAGATCCTCCAACCCTGGCAACATCCTTGTAAATCTTTTCTGAACCCTTTCAAGTTTCACAACATCTTTCCGATAGGAAGGAGACCAGAATTGCACGCAATATTCCGACAGTGGCCTAACCAATGTCCTGTACAGCTGCAACATGACCTCCCAACTCCTGTACTCAATACTCTGACCAATAAAGGAAAGCATACCAAACGCCTTCTTCACTATCCTATCTACGTGTGACTCCACTTTCAAGGAGCTATGAACCTGCACTCCAACGTCTCTTTGTTCAGTAACACTTTCTAGGGCCTACCCTACCATTAAGTGTATAAGTCCTGCTAAGATTTGCTTTCCCAAAATGCAGCACCTCGCATTTATCTGAATTAAACTCCATCTGCTACTTCTCAGCCCATTGGCTCATCTGGTCCAGATCCTGTTGTAATCTCAGGTAACCCTCTTCGCTGTCCATTACACCTCCAATTTTGGTGTCATCTGCAAACTTACTAACTGTACCTCTTATGCTCGCATCCAAATCATTTATGTAAATGACAAAAAATAGAGGGCCCAGCACCGATCCTTGTGGCTTGTGCAGTTTTGACCTGGTAGCCAGAAATCTAATGCTGCCAGAATTGTTTGAAGAGATAGAATACCCTTTTGGAGAAGTATAGGTACTTTTGGATATAGTGTGGGAACCTGCTCCTTTAGGAGAGACAATGTGTCTTTTGGGGAATTAGGATGCCCTTCCCAATTGTGAAAACTCAAAATGAATGTTTTTTTAAGAAGTGAATAAATTCATTGGAACTATCAACGATGATATTAATAATAATGTCAAAGAAAAATGTCAAACTTTAAATATTTGAACAAATTAGTGTGCAGTGTTTAAACAAAATGGTGCACTACATCTGCTGACACAAGCCTGATTGTTATCATTACTGTGCTACACGATTGATTTCACAACTCTTCAATATCATACAGTTTGGCTGATAGCCCCAAGTAGTTGTAAACTATTTGAAGTTAGATTGAATCCCAGTGCTGGAAATTATAATGAATTCAGGAGAATAAATGTATTGAGTAGATTTTTAATTAATTTGTCAATGGAAATTTATGTCTCACCTCAGCATGGGTCTGCCAATGGTGGATAATGAATATATTGGCATGCTTGGTATATGGACTAAGGGTAGTGGGTGAGTGGAATGGGATGGCATGTGTTGGCATATGGGCATTAAAGAGCCATGTTGGGTGGATACCATGTCATAAGTTAGCATGAAGTGTATGAGAGCCCTGAGTGTGGGTACAGGGATACAGATTTGTATCTGAGAAGCCATGAAGGAGGATTCATGGAATCGGATATGGGGAGTGTGTGAAGCCAAAGTGAACATAGACATATCAACGAATGAGTCTGGGAAATAATGGAGAACCTGAAAATGGCAGAGGAGTTGAGTAAATACTTTGCTTCAGTCTTCACAGTAAATGACATTATTAGCATTCCGAAATCACTAAATAATCAAAGGACCAAAGGAAGGGATGAAACATATACAATGTCTATCTCTAGAGAAAAAGTGCTCAGGAAATCAATGGGGCTAAAGGCCGGTAGGTCCCCTGGACTTGATGGGATATGTACTCTGATATTAAAGGAAGTAGCTACAGCACAGTGGCTCAGTGGTTAGCACTGCTGCCTCACAGCAACAGGGTCCCAGGTTCGATTCCAGCCTCGAGTGACTGTCTGTGTGGAGTTTGCACATTCTCCCTGTGTCTGCGTGGGTTTCCTCCGGGTGCTCCAGTTTCCTCCCACAGTCCAAAGATGTGCAGGTCAGGTGAATTGGCCATGCTAAATTGCCCATTGTGTTAGGTGCATTAGTTAGAGGGAAATGGGTCTGGGTGGGTTACTCTTCGGAGGGTCGGTGTGGACTGGTTGGGCCAAAGGGTCTGTTTCCACACTGTAGGGAATCTAATCTAAGAGATAGTGGGTGCATTGGTAGTAATCTTCCAGGAATCTGTCAAAGTCCCAGAGGATTGGAAAACTGCCAATCTAAAACATTTGTATGAAAAGGAAGGAGATAAACCAGGTAATTATAGACTAGTTAGCTTAACTTCTTCTATTGGGAAAATGTTAGAGTCTGTTATACAGGATGTATAAGTAGAGCATTTAGAAATGCATAACATAATCAAGAAGACATATTAGCATGAATAGAAGATTAGCGATCTGATGGAAAACAGAGAGTTTGGATAAGGGGAGCATTTTCAAGATGGAAACCTGTAACTAATTGTTTGCCACACAATCAATGCTGGGGCCACAGTTATTTACAATATATATTAATGCCTTAGTTGAGAAAGTGGACTTACTTCTGCCAATCTGCAGGTGATACAAAAATTGGTGGATATGCAAATGTTCAGGATGACATAATGAATTTGAAGAGGAATTTAGACAGTTTGAGGAAGTGGCCAAAAACTTTACAGTTGATATATAATGTGGAAAAAAATGTGAGGTTGTGCACTGGCAGGAAGAATAGAGGTGTTGAATATTATTTTAATGGTGAAGGACTGCAGAAAGCTATAGAACAGAAGGATTTGGGAGTCCTTGTCCATGAATCACAAAAAACTGACATCCAGGTTCAATGGTTAATAGGGAAGGAAAATGAAAGTTGACCTTTAATTCAAAGGAATAGAGTATAACATTAGGAGAGTTTGCCACAACTACAAAGCACTAGTCAGACCACAGCTGGAATACTGTGATTAGTTTTGGGCTTCTTAACTCAGGAAAGAAATACTGACATTGGAGGCTATCCAGAAAAGGTTCATCAAGCTTCTACTAAATATGGTGACCTGCCTTAATAGGAGAGATTGAATAAGGTTGGATAACTCTGGAGAAGTCCCAGCAGATTGGAAAACAGCAAATGTGATGCCACTTTATAAAAGGAAGGTAGACAAAAGATTGAGAATTATAGACCAGTTAGCTTAACCTCTTTAGTGGGGAAAATGCCTGAGTCTATTATCAAGGAAGAAATAGCGAGACATCTCAACAGAAATTGTCCCATATGGCAGACACAAAATGGGTTCATTAAGGGCAGGTCATGCTTGACAACTCTTTTGGAATTCTATGAAGACATTACAAGCAATTTGGACAATGGGGACCCAGTGAATGTGGTGTACCTAGAATTCCAAAAGGCCCTTCGACAAGGTGCTGCACAAGATAAGGATGCATGGCATGAGGGGTAAAGTATTTAGCATGGATAGAGGATTAGTTGACTAACAGGAAGTAAAAGATGGGGATAAATGAGTGCTTTCTGGCTGGAAATCAGTAACTAGTGGTGTGCCTCAGTGAATGGTGTTGGGACCACAATTAGTTACAATGTATATAGATGATTTGGAGTTGGGGTCCACATGTAGTGTGTCAAAGTTTGCAGATGACACTAAGCTGAGCAAAGTGTGCAGAGGACTGTGAAACTATCCAGAGAAAATTCAGACATTGAGTGAGTGGGCAAAGGTCTGGCAGATGAAATACAATGTTAATAAATGTGAAGTCACACATTTTGGTAGGAGTAACTGTAAAAAGGATTATTACTTGAATGGTAAAAAGTTTCAGCATGCTACTGTACAGAGGGATGGACCTGGGTGTCCTTGTCCATGAATCACAGAAGGTTGGTCTACAGGTACAACAAGTAATTAGAAAGGCAAATGGAATTTTGTCCTTCATGGCTAAAGGTAGAGAGATTGAGTTTAAAAGCAGGGAGGTTATGTGGCAGAGTGCTGGTGAGGCCAGACGTGGAGCACTGTGTGCAGATTTGGTCTTCTTACTTGAGAAAGGATGTACTGGCACTGGAGGAGATGCATAGGAGGTTCACGAGGTTGATTCCGAAGTTGAGGGGGTGAGCTTATATGAAGAGACTGAGAAGATTGGGATTATATTCATTGGAATTCAAAATAATGAGGGTATCTTATAGAGACATATAAAATTATGAAGGGAATAGATAAGATCGACTTGGAGGATATTTCCACTGGCAGGTGAGATGAGGACAAGAGGTCATAACCTCAAGATTAGAGGGAGCAGATTTAGGACTGAATTGAGAAGGAACTTCTTCACCCAGAGGGTTGTTAATCTATGGAATTCCTTGCCCAGTGAAGTAAGGGCATTACTTCAGTAAACGTTTTAAAGCTAAGTTAGGTTTTCTTTAACAATAAAGAAATTAACGGATACAGTGTGAGTGCGGGTAAGTGGATCTGAGTCCACAAAAAGATCAGCCATGGTCTTATTGAATGGCGAAACAGGCTCAAAGGTCCCGAAGGCCTACTCTTCCTCCTAGTTCTTATGTTCTCTAAGTTGGGCCTTTACTTAGCTTGTTTGTGATGTAGACTGACACTCATGGCATGGGTTCAATTCCCACACTGACAGAGGTCATCATGAAAATCCTGCCTTTTGACCTCACCTCTCATTTGAGGCATGGTGGCTCTCAGTTTAACCATCTCTCTTAGAAAGATTTGTCTCTCTAATGAGAAAGCAGCCCTAAGATCTTCTGGGAATTTGGCAACTACTTTGCTATTACTACGAACTCATGGAATTTCAAAGAATAAAATATGACTTTATTGAAACATACAAGATTCTGAGATGACTTGGCAGGATGAATATGGAAAGGTCTTTGACCTTGTGGGAGACTCTATGAGCAAGGGATATAACTTCAGAATAAGGAGTTGAATATTTAAGAGAGATGAGGAAGAACTTCTTCTCTAAGAGTTGTGAATCTGCAGAAGTATTTACCACAGGCTGGATTATCCAATATATTCAAGGTCAAGTTGGACTGACTTTTAACTAATAAGAGAAATGAGGGTTTTAGGGAAAAGGCAGAAAAATGGAGTTGAGGTCTATCAGATCAGCAATGATATCAGCGAATGATGGGTCAGACCTGATGGGCTGAATGGCCTTCTTTAGTTCTTACATGTTGTGGTCTTGTGGTCACCTAGCAGGCTATGCCTTTATTCCAGGTTTGCCTATGTGACTCCCATTAAGTGCAACCCTCCTGCAATGAAAACTCAACTTTTACGGGTCAGGTTTAGAGAGCTTGGTGACTATTGTTTCTGATTCAAAATCAAAGTGACTTGCTGAGAGTGAAGATTCATTTTCACGTCTTGTCTGTAGCGTTATAAACTTTCAGTATCAGGAAGCCACAGGTCACTCACCATTGCTTTCTCTTTCCTCCTCTCTGCTCTCTACTTGGGTAATAGCTCCCACTTCAGCCCCGAAGGACTTGACTGTGATTTCCAGAGAAGGAAAGCCTCGAGCTGTCATCATTAGCTGGCAACCGCCAATGGAGGCCAATGGAAAAATCACTGGTAAAGAAGCTTAATTTCTATTTGACTATTTCTATTCATATCATCAATATAACTTTGCAATCCCTATCTGGATAAATTTGAGAAAAAAACTATTGTGAGTTCTGCCCACTCCTGTTCATCATCCTACGATTATTATACTCTGAATTTTTATTAAAAAATCAGCTTTTAAAAGTAACCTTTGACACATTGTTCACTTTTTCATGGCAGATCAGCCCCTGGAAATATTTTAGACAGTGGAAGCTCCAGTGATAAACATTTTAGACTATTTATTATTGGAGTGGTTAGCTCCTATTAATAAAGAAATTAAAACTGACTAGTTATTTTGTGTATCTTATTGTGACAGCATTCATTTACAGGTAACTTGCTTCTTCATAATATGTTTTGACATTTCACCAGTCTGTCATCCAATGCCTTGAATTCAAAGAGGCAGAAATTTTTTTAGGTCAGTTTTCAGCGCTCTGAAATCACGACAGAAGCTAAAAGCCCAATTCTTATCCCAAATTGCATTGGAGAATGTAATGGTGAGCTGCTTCCTTGAACTGCCACAATCATTGATTTGTAGGGACACCTACAGTGCTATTAGGAAGGGAGTTGTAGCATTTTGGCCCAGTGCCAGTGAAGGGATGACGATATCATTCTCACTTGGAAATGTATGTGGCTTAGATGAGTACTGGAAGGTGGCATGCATTTTCTGTCCCTGCCCATCCAAGTCTTAAAAGTTCCTATATTTCAGAGATGATCATGAGAGGCATGGATAGGGTGATTGCACACAATCCTTTTTCCAAGGTTGGGGAATTGAGGACTAGAGGGCATCAGTTTAAAGTTAGAGGGGAAAGAATAAAAGGGAACCTGTGGGACAAATGTTTTACACAGAAGGTGGTATACATATGGAATGAGCTGTCAGCGGAAGTGGTTGAGGCAGCTACATTAACATATTTAAAAGGCATTTGGTCAAATATATGGATAGGAAAGGATTAGAAAAATATGGGCCAAGTGTAGTGGAATGGGGTTAACGTGGACGGTCATTTTGGTCAGCATGGACCAGTTTAGGCCAAAGGGCCTGTCTACGTGCTGAAGGACACTATGACACTATGCTCAATGCATTATAAACTGTTACAACATCTATCACTTAAGTTAAACTCTTTTAATCAATTTGCTGACTGGTGTGTCATCAAATCCCAATGATTCTGGTACAGTTGTTAATCTTTTACTTTTGATATGGTGTCCCTACATGGCCAAAATGTACAGATTCAGCTTCCATCTGTCTTGGACCTGTGTCACAACATGTCTGAACATGTCCAATTACAATAACTGCAACTACACAGAGTTAACCAATTGGCAATACATTCTGTGCCAGCTAGAAATAAACAGTTTGTGATTTAAAGATTCTAATTTACTTCAGAATGAAAGTAATAGTCATAAAACGTTAAGTTTTTTTTCTCATGGTGTCACTCAAATTACTGACTGTTTTTAAAAAATGCTTCCAATTTTTTCCCCACTTGCTGGATAATGGTTTCATGGTTGCACCTGTGATATCTTGCCCTAGTAGTCATTCCTCATGTGTGAACCGAGGTGCTAACTGTCAGCAGCAGGCGAGCAAAGCTGAGTGTAGAGTTTATCATGGAATATCCTGCTTGCATATGATCTTCACACACAAATGCTTTCTAACCTTGGCTGCTGGACTGATTCAAAGAAGCAATTTACTTCTCTGTAATTCAGGAATACTAAGATCAATTGTAACACACACATTGACTCCTGATGGGATCAGTAATTTATCATAAATGGAGACTAGAATTTGTGACCTTTTTTGGTCTATATAGCTTAGATGTACTCTGTTTGCACAAAATGAAAGCTTGAATCTTAATTGCTCTCTTTTGCTTTTCACTGAAAGCAAATTTGTCATCATTTACAAATTTCACAGATTCATACAGTGCAGAAAAGGCCCTTTGGCCTATTAAGTCCACATCAACATACTTACCAAAAAAAAATGCACTAATCCCAATTTCCTGCGCTTGTCCTATATCCTTGAATGTTATGATATTTGAAGTACTCATTGAAATATTTTTTTAAAGGTTTTAAGGTTTCCAGCCTCCACTACATTCCCAGACAGTGCATTCCAGATTCCCACCACATGCCAAGTGAAAAATGTTTTTTATCCAGATCCCCTTGGAATCTCCTGCCTCTTATCCTAAAACTATGTCCTCTCTTGATCGATCCCTCAACCAAGGGGGACAGCTGCTCTCTCTTCACCCTTTTCATATCCCTCTCAATCTTTTACAACTTAATCACGTCTCCCCTCAGTCTTCTCTGCTTGAGAGAAAAACAATCCAAGCATGCCTAGTCTCTCCTTATAACTCAATTTCTCCATCCCAGTCAACATCCTTGTGAACCTCCTCTGTATCCCCTCCAGTTCTATCACATCCTTCCTGTAGTGAAGTGACCAGGACTGCACGCAATATCCATTTCTCAACAGCCCTGACCTATTGTATTCCTGCAACCCCTTGCACCCTACACCTCAATTTGCAACCATTAAGTATTCCAGTTCTGGCTGCCTCTGTGTTGCCATTGGTGGTAGAACCTTCATGTCTTTTATCCCAACACTGAAATTCCTTCCTGAAACCCATTTGCCTCGTTACTTCCCTATTCAGCTTTGAAAACCTTTTGATTTGCAATCATATTTTAAGAGTCATTTTTCTGCTGTTTGAAGCACCTTGGGATAATTCTTAGGTTAATCGGACCAAGGTAAGTCAATTTGTTTTGTAATGATAATGCATCTGATTCAATAATTCAAAAACTGTGGATAAGACATAAATGATGAACTTATGTCATTATCACATTAAAATACAGCAAAGAACTGTGGATTCTGAAGATCCGAAACAACAAAGACCATTCTGTTAAAACTTAGTCTGTTACTATTTGGAGAGAAAACAGTTCACATTTTGAGTCAAAATATTAACTCTATTTTCTTTCTACAGATGCTGTCGGACCTGCTGAGTTTATCCCATAATTTTTACTCTTGTTTTGTTAACACATTATTGTCACAAAATAATCTAATGATCTTTTCCTTCGCCTTTAGGCTATTCTTTGTTTTATACAATAGAGAAGAATGCGCCCATTGATGAATGGGCAATGGACTCAGTGAGTGGCGATAGACTAACCCATCAGATTCTGGATCTCAATTTGGACACGATGTATTACTTCCGAATTCAAGGACGAAATGCCAAAGGCCTGGGACCCGTGTCTGAACCTATTCAGTTCAAAACACCAAAAGGTTAGGTTTTAACCCTAATAATGAAACCATGTACATGAATGATCCTATAGAGTTGTGCTAATTTTGTAGCCTTACATTGAAAGTGATTTATTTTGTGGAGCATTTTAATATTCCATTGTTCAGAAGGAGTTTTTCAAGAGGTAATTTCAGGCATTTTAAGAAGGCAGTACAGAGAAAATCCAAATTTATTTTGACATAGAATGTAAAAAAGAACATAATGGAAGATAAAGGAATAATGCTTTCATCAATATGCATGAAGGTTGTAACAAATCATCAGTAAGTTTGTATATGTTCCTTCATAAGTGAGGTAAACTGAGTATCCTGATGTTTACTGTTTATTTGACATGCACAGATAAAAATGCAAATATACAAATTCTAATGTCAATTCATAAAGTCTGATAGTGTGTTTTTGAAATTCTATTATGCCATGTGGGCTCCCTCTAATTTTTTGAGGAACTTCTTGAAAAGGTACAAATTTTCCTTTAAAAATCATGAGATGAAGTAGATCTGTGATTCCTAGAATCAGACAGAACCGAAGAGGCCCTTTAGCCCATCAAGTCTGTCCCACTAAAACTACACTAGCAGCTACTTGAGTCACACTTTCCCAAATTGGCCCAAAACCTTGAATGTCTATGACACTTCAAGTGCTCATCCAAGTAAGTTTTACACGTTATGATGTTTTGCACCTCAACTACCCTCCCAGAGAGTGCATTCCAGACCCCCACCACACTCTGAGTGGAATTGTTTCTGGTGAGCACATTACAATTCCATACATTTTTCCATACATGTTACAGTATGACTTTCGGCTATTGCATCTATGCATTGAACTTAACATGAATATCAAAACCAAAATATCTATAGATGACAGGCCAGAAGTGATTTTAAAACTACCAGTGGAACTATGGTATTTATGCGTAAATCAGACAGCGATTTGAATCAAGACCATAGGAGACCATAAGACATAGGAGTGGAAGTAAGGCCATTCAGCCCATCGAGTCCACTCCACCATTCAATCATGGCTGATGGGCATTTCAACTCCACTTACCCGCATTCTCCCCATAGTCCTTAATTCCTTGTGACATCAAGAATTTATCAATCTCTGCCTTGAAGACATTTAGCGTCCCGGCCTCCACTGCACTCTGCGGCAATGAATTCCACAGGCCCACCACTCTCTGGCTGAAGAAATGTCTCCACATTTCTGTTCTGAATTTACCCCCTCTAACTCTAAGGCTGTGTCCACGGGTCCTAGTCTCCTCACCTAACGGAAACAATTTCCTCGTGTCCACCCTTTCCAAGCCATGTATTATCTTGTAAGGCTCACTACGATCGGGGCAGGTACTAACAAATGCAAGTTCCACATATGCAAGTGCAGATGTGCAATTAAACATGGAAATCTGGACACTGCTGTCTGTGTTGCTCTGTGGTTCCCTGTTTAAATGTATTAAACAGAATGAAATTCTGTACTTATATCATGAAAACATATTAAACTAACAAAAAATTGTTAAGAGTTCATCCATTTCATGTCAAGTACACTTTTTAATGGCATGCTAAGTCTTAATACTGACAAACAACTTCTCGGCATTGAACATTAACTTTTACAAGTCTCAACACACATTCTTTCAATTGTTGCTGGAACTTATTTTTTAATTGCAAATTAAGCTGTTATTTCAAATTTTCTTTCTGATCTGTATTTCCCTCTCTGACTTAATCTGTTCCTTCTTTATCTCTCTTTATTTCACTGACTGTATCAGATTTGACATTGAATTCAATACTCTAACTTCCAGATTCAGACTTTGCGCTGTTCATTAACAACTGTTCGATCATGTGAGTGAAAGAACAGCAGTTGCTTGTCATGTCAGCATAGCTTTCAGATCCATTGGAGAGGATGTTGTGAAACAGCTCAAAAAAAGTAAGATAGGTGAGGACAAGCCTACAGAAGGAATAAACAAAATGGAGAAAGTTCTGGCTAGAAATGTCTATCAAATCCTTTGATCAATGATCATTAGCATTTTGTATTCTAGAGATCTAATAGCTTAGATCTAGGGGGATTTCCAATTTAAAAGCATTTACTTGCTAATGTCTGGAGCTGGAAGCAAGTTATCCTGCCTTTATAATAAGTTTTTCTTTCCAATTTTCTTTATCAAAATGAGAGGGTAAACAATCATTTGTTCATACTCCTCTGTTGAGTGAGTGGAATGATAATGTAGTTATGCAACTTTAACTTTGGAGGGTAATTTTGTACCGTAATTGATTTGTAAGCTGTTTGTCCATGCATTCCTGAACCATGGCAAATCTTTGTTTAACCTGACTTAAAAAAGCACATACTAGCCAGTAATTTAGAAGTCTAAGAACAAGGCAGTATATTATCTTCCATGCTTCTTCATCCTAAGCCTGTTTAAGATCCTGCTACCATTGTTAGTGTTGTAATGAGAGCTGCAATTTCTGTGAGATTGAAAAGACCAAGGAAAAATGGAGAGTAAAGAAGTTATTTTGTTATTAGCTTCTTGTCTTAAATCTATCTGTATAAATAATATGTTTTCAATATGCTTTCCATTCTTGCCTGAAATTCTGCTGAATTCACAATAAGAGATCTGATGCAGAATAATGAAAAAAATCAGAAGCCAAGCAAATTTATTAGAATTGGACTACAAGAGAAGCTGTGCTATTTACTAAATAGGCCAGTTGTCTCTGAGTCACCACCTAGCAGTTCTTTGGTCTTTGTCACATGGCTATTAATGGCTTCAGAATCATATCATTCCAACCTGTCTTGTAATTAAAGAGAGCAAAACACTCAGCATTAATGATATGTTCCATTATGTTAATGTTAGCTTTGAACCAGTCAGTATTTTGCTGTTCTTGCTTCCCATACAGTGAGAGTGCTGAATTGTAGATTATTTCTTGAAGTACTAGCTATCTAGAATATTCAGAATGCTGGAAGCATGTATGAAGGGATCAAAAGTGAAACATGTGAGTAAGCAAATAAAGTGACTTAATTAAAAACAAAGACGGGAAGTTTCTCCCTGACTGCGATAAATTTTAGTAGACCACTACCCTAAGTACTGGATTAGTGGTGCTGGTAGAGCACAGCAGTTCAGGCAGCATCCAACGAGCAGCGAAATAAGTAGTTCTCACCACTTGTCTGGATGGGTGCAACTGCAAGAGCACTCCTGAAGCTTGACACCATCCAGGACAAAGCAGCCCACTTGATTGGCACCACATCCACAAATATCCACTTCTTCCACCACTGACGCTCTGCAGCAGCAGTGTGTACGATCTACAAGGTACACTGCAGACATTCACCAAAGATCCTTAGACAGCACCTTCCAAACCCATAACCACTGCCATTTAAAAACGCAAGGACACCGGATGCATGGGAACACCACCACCTGCAAGTTCCCCTCAATCCACTCCTGAGTGAGTTCCTTCACTGTCACTATGTCCAAATCCTGGAATTCCCTCCCTAAGGGTATTGTGGGTTCACCTACTACACATAGACTGCAAAGGTTCAAGATGACAGCTCACCACCACTTCTCAAGGGCAACAAGGGATGGGCAATAAATGCTGGCCAGCCAGCTCTATCCACAGCCCAATAAGTGAATTTTTTTTTTAAAGTCTACACAAGAAGTCTCCTTACATACTAGAACTGACAGAAAGCTGTTCAGTATTGTTCATCTGAAATCTGAAGCAAAGTGCATCAAGTTTGTGAGTGGGAGATCAGGCCTCATAAATTTGTTAGAGTTCTTTGATGAAGCGACCAGGAAGGTTGATGAGGGAAAGGCGGTAGACATAGTCTATATAGATTTCAGTAAGGCCTTTGATAAGGTTTCACATGGTAGGCTGCTCTGGAAGGTTAGATCACATGGGATCCAGGGCGAGCTGGCAAATTGGATACACAATTGGCTTGATGGTAGGGAGCAGAGGGTAATAGTGGAATTTGCTTATCAGACTGGAGGTCTGAGACTAGTGAAGTGCCTCAGGAGTTGATGCTAGCCCCATTTGTGTTTGTTTTTTACGTCAATGACTTGGATGAGAATGTCCAAGGCATGATTAGCAGGTTGCAGATGACCCTAAAATAGGAGGTATCATGGACAGTGAGGATGGTTATCAGAAATTGCAGTAGGACCTTGATGAGTTGGGGAAGTGTTCAGAGAAATGGCAAATAGATTTTAATATAGATAAGTGTGAGATCTTGCATTTTGGAAAGTCAAATCAGGATAGATGTTTCATGGTGAATGGTAGGGCTTTAACGAGTGTAGTGGAACAGAGGGATCTTGGAGTCCAGGTTGACAGTTCTCTGAATGTGGAGTCACAGGTAGACTAGGCAGTGAAGAAGGCTTTTGGCACACTGGCCTTCATCAGTTAGGGCATTGAGTATAGAACTTGGGAGGTTATGTTGCAGTAATACAGGATGTTGGTCAGCCCGCACTTGGTCACCTTGCTATTGGAAGGATGTTATCTGGAAAGAGTACAGAAGAAATTTATAAGAATGTTGCCTGAACTCAATGGTCTGAATTATAAGGAGAGGTTGGACAAGCTAGGACTTTTTTCTTTAGAACATAAGAGACTGGGGGCTGAGGCTGGGTGGGGTGGGTGGGATGGGGATGTCCTTATAGAGGTATATATGATTATGGGAGGCATGGATAAGGTGAATGCACTCAGTCTTTTTCCTAAGGATGGGGAAATTGAGGACTAGAGGGTATCAGTTTAAGGTTAGAGGGGAAAGAATAAAA
Source organism: Chiloscyllium punctatum (assembly GCF_047496795.1). Lineage (NCBI taxonomy): Eukaryota > Metazoa > Chordata > Chondrichthyes > Orectolobiformes > Hemiscylliidae > Chiloscyllium > Chiloscyllium punctatum. Next base: position 130,958,484 of record NC_092739.1, on the reverse strand, counting down.
AGGAACCTGAGGGTCAACTTTTTAACACAGAGGATGGTACACATATGGAATGAGCTATCAGCAGAAGTGGTTGAGCGGTTACATTAACAACATTTAAAAGTCATTTGCATAAATGCATGAATAGGAAAGGATTAGGAGGATATGGGCTAAGTGTAGGCAAATAGTGGGAATGGACATTTTGGTCAGCATGGACCAGTTTGGGCCAAAGGGCCTATCTTTGTGCTGTAGGACCAGATGACTCTATGACTCTAAGTCCTCATCAGAACTTTATGCTGATGACATTGCATTGACATTCCATACTGAAACCTGTAAAGAGTTTGGTTTAATCATCATCATTTGGAAGAAAAATATCATGGTCCAGAGTGTGGCAATGCTACCATCTATCAGCATTGACAATGTGATGCTATTGATAGCTTCATATATTTGAGGTCTTTAATCATGGACAATCCTATGATTTGGTGCTGAACTCAATACATTAATTGCAAAACCTGTCACTATTAAGTCCATGCTGAGTAAGAGAATGTGGTACAGCAACAATTCAAACAGAAAGTGCTAGAAACCTCATCGTGTCTGGGACGATCTGTGGAATGCTGCCAGACCTACTGGATTATTCCAGCAGTTTCTATTTTTATTTCAGATCTCAAGCATTTGCAGTAGTTTGTTTTATTTTAATGGAACAGAAACCTGATCAAGAATATCTACAAATTGCCTAAGCCTACATCCTTGGTACACCACTCAACAATGGCGAGACCTGAATAACGTCTGCCAAGCAGGAAAGAAGGCTGAACAGTTTCTACCTTTGTCATTTCACAAGTATTCTTAGAATTATTTGACAGGACATGGTCACAAACTCAGAGGTCTTGGAGTATGCTAATTCAATCAGCATGCATGCATTGCTAAGCCAATAATGTCCATGCTGGCTCAGCCACATTCATAATGCCCAGTGACCTTCTTTTATTGATCACTGAGTCATAACCTCCTGATATTCCATAACCTTGTTTAAACAAACACTTGCAAGTGAGATTTGAGGTTGATGGACATTGGCGTTGATAATCTGGAGACAATTGCTAATGGCCTTGACCTTTGGAGGCTGTTTGGAAGAGCATTGGAATAGGTGAGCAGAAATGGAAAGCTCAGCTGACTGAAAAGAGAGCCCAGAGAAAACAGAAGCTGGCAGATTATGCACCTCCTCAGCCTAATGTCCTCCTCTGCACCAAATGTGACAGCGATTGCCATGTTCCTGTACCACGCCAGGCAATGCTTCACATAAAGCTGACCATAGCAGAACCTTACAAAACAGAAAGGAATAATGTGTACAATTTTCATAGCATGATTGAAATATCTTAGAGAAACGGCAATGAAATTTGACTTGTTTCTGGGATGAGGGGATTGTGTACTATGGAGAGGATGAGTAGAATTGTTCTTTATTCCTTAAATTTTAGAAGAATGGAAGGAAGATGAGCTACTTGTGTTTGGATTAACAAGGTATATAAATTGAGAATTTTTTCCTCCTTCCTCAGGAATATAGAATGTGGAGAAATTGTTGACACAGTCTCAGAAAGGGTTTTGTCATTGGTACTGAGAGAAAGGGAAATCTCTTCACTTAATGGTTTGTAAACCTCTAGAATTCTTCACCTTCAAGAACTATCAACGCTCAGATGTTGAGAATGTTCAAAACAATACCAATAGATATTTTGGGTACTAAGGGAATTAAGAAGTGTGAAGACATTACAGAGAGCTAGAGTTGAGATAGAAAATCAGCCATGATCCTGTTGTATGACCAAGCAGCCTCAAAGGGCCAACGTGCCCATAATTGCCGCTTATTGTAATGGTTTCATATTTTTGATTTTACTCGAATTTCTTTGAGTGTTCTCCAATGGGTGATTGATGGAAATTCTGAAAAAATGAAGTAAAACGATAAAGCTGACATTTACCTAAAGTGCTTCCACTGTCTTCCACCATGATTACTTGTTGAAAGGGGAGCTGGTAGAGGTGTATAAGATGGTGAGGGATAGAGTTAAGGTGGAGACCAAAACACTTTTTTCCATAGTGGGCATGGATTTAAGTTAACATGTCGAAGGCTGACAGGAAAATTGAGGAAATACATTTTCATCCAGGAGGTAGTAGGAGTCTGGAGCTCACTTAGCGTACAAGAATTTTCCTATTTGTCTACCTTTCAATCTGGAAGCTTGTCTATAACCAAGAAGTAGAATACTTTCATTCATTAATTCAAGAGAAATATGTATTATCCTTCACTTACTGATGCCAATATTTTTGTAAATGGATCGACTTTCAACTCAGTAAAAACCTATGGGGAGCTTAGAAACATCCTGTCATGACAATCCGTGAATTGTACAAAGTACCCAAGGGGGATGGCAGGTGTGCATTTAAAAATTCCATGAAATTAGGATTGGTTGTCACAGTGAGTCAGTTGTCTATCATTTATCCTCTGGGACATATGTTTAAATACTGTTTTGCCTAGTGGCCTGCAAGTCTCATTTCTTTAATGCCTGCAAGTGTTCTATGTCAAATTTATTTGATATTGTCTCAGTCTGGTTTGTGGTAAATGTTTGGATTACAGAAGAGATGTGCCCATTATTTAGCAGTATATTGAATTACTCAAAAACATCATAAGCATTAACTTTGATTCAGTTGAAAGATTGTTTGTTAGGTTAGAACAGTGCAAAGAGGCATTGCTCTGCATTATATATGTGACTTTGGCTGGAAGATATGCAAATGTTTTAATTTGCTAACACACATTACTGTCCTCTCTTTAAAACAATGTATATATTTTGGAAATATACTCAATTTATCTGCGTTTCCAAATGAAATGGTGCAAATGACCTGATTACTGGTCCTATTGTTACTTTATGATGGATTTCCAATTTCCAGCCCAGAAACAGTTGGGACTTGACTCTACACAATCTGATCTGAGGATGAAAATGTAGCAAACTTGCCCTAACCAAAATTGATCATCCTGTCTTTTCCTTGCCTTTTGTTTTATGTGTTTTTTTTCCCCCTACATAACAGTTTCATAGAATCATTTACAGCATGGAAGGAAGCCTTTGGCCCATAATATCTGCACTGGTCAACAAAGATCTGATCAGTCACCCCATTCTTGACTCACAGCCTTGGAGCAACACAAGTGAATATTTCAATACTACTGAGAAGTTACGCAACTTTCTGACTTAACTACCCTACGTAGTAATAGTAGTTAACTACTCTAAGTATGCTAAGTGAGCTCCAGACTCCTACTACCTCCTGGAAGAAAATGTATTTCCTCAATTTTCCTGTCACCCTTCGACATGTTAACATAAATCCATGCCCACTATTGCCCCCTCCACTTATGGAAAAAAAGTGTTTTGCTATCCACCTTAACTCTACCCCTCATCATCTTATACACCCTACTAGCTCCCCTTTCAACAAGAAAAACTAGCCAAGCCTACCTAATCTTTCCTCATAGTCTGACCCTTTCTAGCCCAGGCAGCATCCTGGTAAATCTCCTCTACACTTCCTCTTGTACAATCCTATCCTCCTTATGATCTGGTGATCAGAACTACATGTAAATATGTGAGTTGTGGCTTAACTAAAGTTCTGTATAATTCCACCGTAATCTCCCAACTTTTATCATCTATATGTTGGCTAATTAAGGCAAATAACCTACGTGTTTTTTTTAACTACCTTATCTTCCTGCCTTGCTCCCTCAGGGATCTAATTCCTCTGATTTTCAGTACTTTCCCTTGCCTTTTTAGATTTGCCCAAGTGCACTGCATCAGAAAATTCTGGGTTGAGTTCCATTTCTGCTCAGCTCTGCCCAACTTCCAGTCCATTGATATTTTCTTACAGTTTATGGTCAGCCTCTTAAATCCCTGTCTCTCCAAGTACAGATATATTGTATCCATAGGAGATTAGGAGGTTAGTGAGCAAAATTAGGGCACATGGTATTGGGAACAAAATACTGACTTGGATTGAAAATTGGCTGGCTGACAGGAAACAAAGAGTAGTGATAAATGGCTCCCTTTCGGAATGGCAGGCAGTGACCAGTGGGGTGCCACAAGGTTTGGTGCTGGCACCGCAGCTGTTTACAATATACATGAATGATTGAGATGTAGGCATTAAAAGTAATATTAGCAAATTTGCTGATGACACAAAGCTGGGTGACGGGGTGAAATGTGAGGAGGATGTTATGAGAATACAGGGGACTTGGACAGGCTAGGTGAATGGATGGATGCATGGCAGATGCAGTTTAATGTGGATAAATGTGTGGTTATCCACTTTGGTGGCAAGAACAGAAAGGCAGATTACTATCTAAATGGAGTCAAGTTAGGTAAAGGGGAAAGTAGAATGAGATCTAGGTGTTCTTGTACATTAGGTAAAAACAATGACTGCAGTTCCTGATGAAGGGCTTTTGCCCGAAACGTCGATTTTGAAGCTACTTGGATGCAGCCTGAACTGCTGTGCTCTTCCAGCACCACTAATCCAGTTCTTGTACATTAGTCAATGAAAGCAAATATGTAGGTACAGCAGACAGTGAAGAAAGCTAATGGCATGCTGGCCTTGATAACAAGAGGAATTGAGTATAAGAGCAAAGAGGTCCTTCTGCAGCTGTACAGGGCCCTGGTGAGACCACACCTGGAATATTGTGTGCAGTTTTGGTCTCCAAATTTGAGAAAGGACATTCTGGCTATTGAGGGAGTGCAGCGTAGGTTCACGAGGAAAGATTGGAGCGACTGGACTTGTATACACTTGAGTTTAGAAGGGTGAGATGGGATCTAATTGAGATGTATAAGATTATTAAAGGATTGGACACTCTGGAGGCAGGAAGCATGTTTCCGCAGATGGGTGAGTCCAGACCAGAGGACACAGTTTAAAAATAAGGGGTAGGCCATTTAGAACAGAGTTGAGGAGAAACTTCTTCACCCAGAGAGTGGTGGATATATGGAAAGCTCTGCCCCAGAAGGCAGTGAAGGCCAAGTCTCTGGATACTTTCAAGAAAGAGATGGATAAAGCTCTTAAAGATAGTGGAATCAAGGGTTATGGGGATAAGGCAGCAATAGGAAACTTGTTGTGGATGATGAATGGTGGTGCTGGCCTGAAGGGCCAAATGCCCTACTCCTGCACCTATTGTCTATTGTCTATTATCCCTTAAGAAAAAATGAATTAATTCTCATAATTTACCCAGCACTGAAGTTAGACTGACTGGCCTGCAATTTCCTGGTCCATCCCTTCCTCCAATCCTCTGGCAGCTCACCTATGGTCAGAACGTGTTTGAAAATTACTGCTAGGACCCATGATATTTCTATCCTTCCCTCAACAAAGTAGAATATATTTCATCAGGGCCTACAGATTTATCCACTTTAAAGGTTGCAAAACCCATTCATACCTCCTCTCTTTCTTTCTCTCTCTCTCTCCCTTTCTGTGTTAACTTTGTCAAATGTTTCACAGTGCTGCAGTCTGATGTCTACACCTGCATTGTCCTTTTCCACTGTGAAGGCTGACACATGGTATTGTTATGGACTAGGCCAGACCACTCAAAGCATTCTTAAGCAGGCAGACCTAAACCTAACTTTGCAAATTGTTTCGGTAAGTGTACAGTGAAAATTACAGGAGTGAAATAGCTAGGCTGATTACTAGATTTTTAAAACAGACAAAACATTTATTCACAAAATTACACAATGAAACACAAGGAATAGAATAAAGATAGAATAAACCTATCCAGCTAGACTTAATTATGCTGTTCAGCATACACACAACAGTCCCAATGAGCAAACTCCCTTTAAAACCTAGTATAAATGGAACACATGCTCACAGGTTGAAGGTGAAGGACAAAAGAGAGAGAGAATTTCCACACAGCTCCCTGTTGAACTTCCCAGTTCAAACTGAACTAAAAATGAGATAAAAACGGGGTAAAAACAATGTCTGCAGATGCTGGAAATCAGATTCTGGATTAGTGGTGCTGGAAGAGCACAGCAGTTCAGGCAGCATCCAAGTAGCTTCGAAATCGACGTTTCGGGCAAACGTCGATTTCGAAGCTCCTTGGATGCTGCCTGAACTGCTGTGCTCTTCCAGCACCACTAATCCTAAAAATGAGATGACCTATCACCTTTATCTCCTCCCCCACTCACCCATTGTACTCTACGCTACTCTCTCCCCACCCCCACCCTCCTCTAGCTTATTTCTCCATGCTTCAGGCTCACTGCCTTTATTCCTGATGAAGGGCTTTTGCCCGAAACGTCGATTTCGCTGCTCGTTGGATGCTGCCTGAACTGCTGTGTTCTTCCAGCACCACTAATCCAGTATTTGGTTTCCAGCATCTGCAGTCATTGGTTTTACCTCTTAAAAATGAGAGCTGACCACTCCCTCTCTTTATACAGTCTTGACTCAGTTTTAGCTGTTAAGTAGCTGCTCCCAGTCAACTTGGGCCGATCTTAATAAAATTAGCCTCTCTTTAGTTTTGAACTTTATTTCCAGGCCCACACTTTTCCCTTTTCCTTTATGTAACTGAGTTTTGGTCACTATCTCCAAAATGTTCCTCTACTGATACACCTTCTACCAGCCCAGTCTTCTTAGGTGCAGAACTACTCCTCCCTCATTGGGATTTCCATGTACCGGCTGAAAACGTTCTCCTGGATGTAATTTAAGAATTTTATGCCCTCCCTACCTTGCACACTAAAACAATTCCAGGTCATATTTCGGTCGTTAAAGTGCTCTACTACAGGTCATTGTGCTATAACATGCCTTTAGTCGGCAAGAATTGGCTATAACACAATTGATGAATTGTGTATGTTGTTTGGATAATGCAAACTTTCTAATGAACAGGTATAGCTATTTGCTATTAGCGATCTTCTACAGCGCAATGTTCTATGCATGAGGGTGCACAACTGTTGCATTATAGCAGAATGACCTGTATTACTGCCTTATTACTTTTCTCTGAAATTTGATCATATATTTCTTCCTCTATCTTTCCATGACTGTTAGGGACTGATAGCACTCATCCAACAATGTGTTTGCCCTTTTTGTGTTATTTATTTGCACTCATATGGTCTTACTTGACAATCCTTCCAAGATATCATCCCTGTTCCCTATTATAATTGATACCTTGATCAATATTGCGACCCCACCCTGTTCCATTCCCCTCTCTATTTTGTCTGAATCTCCTATAATCAGAATGTTGAGCTGCCAATCCTTCCAATCTTTCATAGTGTCTTACAGCATGGAAACAGACACTTCGGTCCAACTAGTCTAGGTCAAATGTAATCCCAGACTAAACTAGTCCCTCTTGCCTGCACTTTATCAGTCAAAATTTGGTCATAGCTATAATACCATATTCCTACATGCCAGTCTGTGCCCCAGCTCATCTATCTTATTCGTCAGACAAGACCACTTCCCTACATGCTTTTGTGCATGCTCACACTTTAATTCTGTTGAAGGAGCTCCACTGACAGTTGTTTGTTTTTGGGATGTCTCCTCACTCACTGCCACTTTTAACCTGCTTCCAAGTCCCAGAGTGCTCCAGTATCACCAGTCACTCTACTTCTTGGAACCACTCTGCACTTTATGACCTTTTTAACCTAACTGATGCTGTTTCTAAGCCCCACTCTGGTCCACCACTGGTCTGTCTGCTTCTGCTTCTGCTTCTCTGTGTGTATCCCCTCCTCACCCACCCCTTTCAGTGACAGTGACTGCCTGTCACAGGCTCCCCTCTCAGTGACACTGACTGCCTGTCACAAGGCCCCCTCCTCACCCTCCCCTCTCAGTGACACTGACTGCCTGTCACAGGCTCCCCTCCTTGCCCTCCCCTTTCAGTGACACTGCCTGTCACAGGGCCCCCTCCTCACCCTCCCCTCTCAGTGATACTGATTGCCTGACACATGGTGCCCACCTCACCTCTTCCTCAGTCTCCTTTTGTGGTAATTTCTATCAGTTGGGAGCTATCTAGTGAGTTGGTGCCATCAACACTGCTGTGAAGCAGTGAAGAACTGAATAGAGAGCTTTACCCTACTGCATATTTTGCTCTCAACTGAAAACAGATGGAGTTGACTGACTGGGGGCAGTTGATCTTGAATATCTCTTAAAACTGGTATACGAAGGTGATGTTTCATAGAATTCCTTCAGCGTGGAAGCAGGCCATTTGGCCCATTGAGTCCACACTGATCCTCCAAAGAGCATCTGACCTCACCATTTCCCATGGCTAACCCCACCTAGCCTGCACACTGAGGGCAATTTAGCATGACCAATCGACAGAGTCATTGGACTGTGGGAGAAAACCAGAGCACCCAGTGGAAACCCACTCAGACACAGTGTTTTGAACTCAGAGTCCAATACTAATACTTAAAATCAAATTTCATGGATTTATTAGCAGAGACATGCCACATAAGATACGTTAGCAGCAAATTTGTTTCTGAGAATCAGCTGAAATATTGGACATGAATATTGAACATTACTTTTTTGATTGAGGTAATTATAATCCACAAGTAAGTTTTACCAGTTTGACAGATGGAAAGGTAACTCAGAAGGTCCCAGCATTTAAAGAAGTGGTTATAGAACATAGAACATAGAACGTAGAACAGTACAACACAGAACAGGCCCTTCAGCCCACGATGTTGTGCCGACCATTGATCCTCACGTAAGGTAAACCTAATGTACGAACCCTCAAATTTGTGACCATATGCATGTCCAGTAGTCTCTTAAATATCCCCAAAGACCTCGCTTCCACAACTGCTGCTGGCAACGCATTCCATGCTCTCACAACTCTTTGCGTAAAGAACCCGCCTCTGACATCCCCTCTATACTTTCTGCCAAACAGCTTAAAACTCGTGTTAACAACTTCTCCCCTGGGAAAAAAGTCTCTGGCTATCAAATCTATCTATGCCTCTCATTATCTTGTGCACCTTGTGTACTTTGCCATAATGGTCCTCAACCACTGACATAACACAGCTCTTAAAACATTGAGTGAACTATTTTTAGATCACATGGACTAGGTGAAGCAGTGATATAGATGTCAATGATTATCGCAAAAATCAACATGTATCAAATTACTTTGTGCATTGTCAAGAGGGAATTACATAGAACTTTACAAGACAGAAATGGGTTAATCAATCAAATAGGCCTCATCCAGTGTTTCCACTCCACATAATCCTCCTTCCTTCTTCCACCTCACTTCATCTCATCCTACCAACTTGTCCTTCCATTGCTTTCATCATCTTGTTCTTAGTTAACTCTGCTTAAATGTGTCAGCTTCCATCTAAATGCAGACAGAATGTGTTGGATTTGACTTTGAAACTTCTGGCATAACAAAAGTTGCTTTGCAGGTCCACTTTTGAAACTGGATTGAGTTGATCCATTTTTTGAAAAATCTTATCTAATGATACAGTAATTTTAAAATCCACAGCCTTCATGGAGGTCCCTCAGGAGCTAGGTGATAAATATTTTCCATAACTTGATACAGTTCTTTTTGCTTATGTATCAGTGAAATGTAAATGTTAAAATGCATTTAATCCAGTCAGTCAGTGTGATAAACTTGTGCTACATCGGTTTTTCAAACTTCAGTCAGTTCCACATGCAAGTCTCTCCTGGAAGCTGTCAGTATCTAATAGTATTGTCTTTTCTTACAGTTGAACACCCTGACAAAATGGCTAATGACCAAGGTACAGTAGCACCACACTGTCAACTTTTCAGATCAAATCAGAGATGTGTAATATGAATAACATTTGGTGCCATTTTATAATGCAATGATCCTTCAGGGTCATATGCAGAAAGGAATTACTGCTCGCGTGGTAATTAATCTCATTAATGAAGTGCCACTGAGCCGAAGCGTGTGCTTAATGAGTTAGAAGTAGACTTCCTCAGACGAGAATTGTTTTGTCTTTCTAGTCAGACAGATCAAGTGAATTGATTTCAGTTCATTCCTTTTACATGAGATTCTAATTTCTATGAATAATCTTTTAATTACCCAGTGCATTTGTTCGACACATGAAGGGGCCACATTTTGGCTGTTATGAATCCAATGCTTCTTTTTTTTTCTCTACCTCTAAGCAAATGCTTTGTATGTGTTGTGCATGGAAAGCATCCATCATATATGAAATCCTGAGTGGCTCAAGCTATTCATAAACAAAAAAATAAATAACGGTCACGCGGATATTGCTGATTGCTTTAAAAGTTATGACAAATAAGAAAAGCTCCATCTATAAGCAACTACAAACCCCCAAAATACAAGCAAAACTGCTTCTCACTCTTTTTACAAGTTGCCATCTTGGTTTTTTGTGATCGAAATGATATATTAACAGTAACGTCTTGGCACACCCCAGTTCTGGCTAATAATGATGTCACTTGGAATTTGATTCGGACTACCAGAAATGTTTCTCCCACTATCAACATCGTGAGGGTTACCATTGCTCAAACACTAAATTGGGCTAGCTATGTAAATATTGCAGTTACAAGAGCAGGTCAGAATCCTGCAATGAGTGATTCACCTTCAGACTTCCTGAAGCCTGTCCACCATCTACTAAGCAAAACTCAGGAGTGTGATGAATATGCCCCATTTTCCTGTCTGAATGAGTGTAGGTCCAATAATACTCGTAAAACTTGACACCATCCAGGACCAAGCCTGCTTGATTGGCATTCCATCTAACCCATTCAACATTCTATTCCCTCACCACAGTGGCAGCACTGTAGTAACTCACCATCAACCCTTTGACAGCAGTTTTCAAATTGGTAATCCCTCCCTCCCAGAAGGACACGTGCAGCAGGAACATTGGATCTCCATCTGCTTAGGAAACCTGGTTGGCATGGATGAGTCAGGTCAAGGGGTCTGTTTCTATTACTCTATTAGCTGCACGTTTTCCCCCAGGTCACACATCATCCTGACTTAGAACCATCTCACCATCCCTTCACTATTGCTGGTTCAAAATCGTGGAACTCCTTTCCAAAAGTGCTGTGGATGTACCTACACCACATTGGACTGCAGTGCAACAAAAAGGCAGGATAGCATCACTTCTCAAGCCAGCCAATGACACCTGCATCCCATGAGTGAATAAAAAGAATGATACAGACCTGGAGTTTAGATTAGATTAGATTCCCTACAGTATGGAAACAGGCCCTTCGGCCCAACAAGTCCACACTGACCCTCCGAAGAGTAACCCACCCAGACCCATTCCCCTACCCTATATATACCCTGACTAATGCACCTAACATTATGGCCAATTCACCTGACCTGCACATCTTTGGATTGTGGCAGGAAACCGGAGCACCCGGAGGAAACCTACACAGACACGGGGAGGATGTGCAAACTCCACACAGACAGTCGCCCGAGGCGTGAGGTGCCTGAGTTCTGGGTCATGAGTGACACATTACCACAGTATCATATCTCCAAACATGGAAGCTTAACCTTAAAACAGACAGCCATTTTTTAAAAAAAATACATTCGACTTGAGCAAGACCCACTATCAGAACAGATTACATTCATTCTGTGCATCTCTAATTTTGGTGGATTCAAACTGACAGGATGTATATTCTGAAATCAGAAGGAGGGATGCAAGATAGGCAAAGCTAGCAAGAAGAAAAAGATGCTGTGTTTCATCTTTGGAATGTTTTGTCGTGACTGAAAGTAATTTGGCAAGTGCACAACTAGCACTGTATTTTGAGGAAATAGATGATATAGCCTCAGCATGTTATTCTTTTGTGATGTGGAGATGATTTTGCTATTTGCAGAGGATGATATGATTTTCGTTTTGTCAGCACATCTCTTGTCCAGTTTAGTCTCAGTAAAATGTCAAAGATGCCAAATGCATAATTGACTGAAAGGGTATTTGTCAGAGGCAAACAGAGTGGAGACATACAAGGAGGAAGGTAAACAAAGGAAAGGAGAAACTTACAGAGAGATAATAGAATCATGGCAAGTGCAGCAGAGCCACAGTCATTAGATGCAGTGCATCTGTGCAAATGATTCAACTGAGTTATGTCTGTGAATCCCAATTCTCTGTTCTTTCAGCATCTCATTTTATCCTTTTTAATTGGATCAGGAATTATACGAAAAAGAATAGTTAGCGAATGACTTATTGCAGAGACAGTAAAAAGAAAAGCGGTATGAGATGGAAAGAAACACAATGAAGACAGAGACTAAGACAAATAAAATTAGTGCAAGAACTGTTTTTTAAAATTTCTTTGCTGTAAGGAATGTCATGAGAAATTAAAAGAATGGAAAAGATGGCTTATTTTCAGATTAAGGGGACTGGGGTATAATGGTCATGTTGAGTTACTTGACTCATAATCTAAGGATCCAAGCGTACTCTGGAGAAACAAATTCATGTCTCACCTGAACAGATGGTGGAATGTAACTTCAATTTCATAATGAATCTCGAGTGAAATGCTATCTCCATAAAAGTGACCATGAAACTCCCACATTGTTGTTGGAAGTCGTCTGATGTCCTTCAGGGAAGGAAATCTGGCCTACATATAATTCCAAATTTCCATAAAGGTTGATTAGTAAGTGCCCTCTGAAGTGTCCTAGCAAGCCACTGTGTTGTATGAGACTTCCGCAGAAATATTCAATAAGAATACTTCTAACCATTAACCTGGACTCTGAAAACAATGAAGACGCAGCCAACTCAGTCAAATTTGCAAACTTCTCATAACATTTTGAGTCTTATGCTAAAATTGAGTGACTAGTCAAGCTATAGCATACCGTAGCTATATTCATTAAATCTTACAATGTAACTAATATACTAAATTTCTCTGCCATCATTGCCAGGTTTGACCCACTGATAGGACAAAATCACTTGACGAGACTGCGCAGCAATATATATTGGGACGGGACTTGCCCTCAATGTCCTCAAAATTGACTCATGGGATCCCATGAAGTCTCAGGGACTTAGTCAATCATGGACAAGGAAATATCCTGCTGATGTCGAGCTACTGCCAGCAATTCCCACTCCTCAGAACAAATAAAAAGAACTCTTCACTTGCCCAGATGAGTGCAGGAACAATAACGCACAAAATGATTAACATCAAATCAAACAAAGCAGTCTTTTTGACGAGCACACCGAAACACTTACTCTGTCCATGATTGGCACAAGTGACGCCAATAGGCTTTGTGCACAAAACGCATTTCTGCACATTGTCAAGTTTTGTTCAACAATATCTTCCAAATTTATAATTTCTACCACCAAGAAGCACAAGGGAGACTAATATTTAGGAATATCACTAACTTGCACCACTTGGAAGTTCACCATCAAGCCACACACATTAATGATTCAAAACAATATTGCCATTCCTTCACAGTTACTGCATTTAAACCCTTATCATGCTTTTATAAAATACAGACTGCTGATTTAGTACCTGGGACTTTAGTGGACTGAAATGGACTGACTTAGTGCCACAAGCATCTCCTGTCCAACACAGGTTGACGATATTTCAGGAAACCAGTCTACCTGCCCCCCCTCCACCCCCACCTCCCCCCCCCCCCCAACCCCCCCCCGGCCCCCGGCCTCCGGCCTCCACTGCACCTCATTCTTCTATTTAATTAGCAGCCTGATGAGAACCTTCACAAGTTGGAAATGAAACATAAGTTTGGAGAATCATAAACTTTAACAGATGGTATATAAATGCAAGTTGATATTTCAAGAGGTTCTCTCTTTGGCAGAGAGGTGATTGATTTTGACTGCAAACTGATCACAGGCTAAAAGAGGCTTTCTCTCAGTTCTTTAAGATGAAAAGCATCTGATGACATCTCTGACTGGAAAGCAGTGTTAAGATACTGAGAACTGAAAAGATAACTGCAATAATCTCTGCTGCTGACAGTCCAATAATCAACTAACTAATTGTGGTCTCAGTTTAAAACGTAACAACTCATGAGTACCAAAAAAGAATTCTAAACCATATGTTCTTTATTAGCCTTCTTTTATATTGGGCAATTACCCTTTCTACCCTTGTGTGTCTGCCTGTGTGTGTGCACACACATGCTCAAGTGACAGCACAAAGGTTCAGTCTTTATCCCCTTCATCTTGTCAAGAGCAGCAGTGTAGAAATTATCTACAGGATCGACAAAATAAAACCTCTGAAACTCAACTGTTTGAAATCCAAGATGAAAACAATATTGACCTTGCATGTGGAACTTCAGTATGCAGATGATAAAATCTCTCTTGGAAAAAAGCCTTTCAGCCTTGTTTAATGCCTTCACGGATGCATACTGAAGAATTAGTCTCAGTCTCAACCTCAAGAAGGCGCAAATCTTTTACCAACCTCTCCCAGGCCAAGTTCCAGTCCATTCTGACATTAAGATCAATGGAGAAATCCTGCAAAATGTGGAACAGTTTCCCTACCTGGGAAGCTACCTCTCATTTAAGACTGACATCGATTGGTGATACAATGTTATATCCAATCTGCAAGCAGCACCTGCGGGCACCTAAGAACGAAAGATTTTGATGACCGTGACTTCTGTGCTGATAACAAATCCTGCAGTCAGCTTTCTGATTCTTATACATGGCTTCAAAACCTGGAATACATAGAGATGCCACCTCAAGGCCCTTGAGAATTACCATCATTGCTTTTTAAGACAGGTTCTCCATATTAGCTATGAGAACAGGCATATTAACATCAGTGCCATTAAAGCCGCTAACAACAGCAGCATCAAGGCTATGATCATCTGAAACCATCTCCCTTGGCCGTGTGCTTAGGATGCCTGAGTTCCGATTGTCAAAGTAAATCTTCTTCACCCAGTTCAAGGAAGGCACTCAAGAGAAGGACAAAGGAAGTGTTTCAAAAATTCCATGAAGGCTTACCTCAAGAAATACAAAACACATGTCAAAACATGGGGGTTCCTTGTTCAGAAGAAGCCGACTTGGAGACAACTCCTGTATGAAGGGACGCAATTCTTCAAGAACACCCGGTGTCAAGAGGAAGTACAGAAAAGGAACTGAAATAAGAAATGCCACTGATTCCAAGGCCAAGGACCAATTCTGCCTCCCAGAAATACCTGCTAAGTGTGTGGTGGGCAGTGCAGCTCCAGGATCAGACTTATCAGCTACACAAGGACCCAGGGAACCCATGAGCAGTGACACAGAATTTCCTTGGTGGACAATCACACACATTAATGAGTGATTGCAGCAGTTATATTTCTCAGAGATAGTGGGTCATAAACTTGCTGTATTCAGCTCAAGAAAAGATTGCAGTTGACAGCTACAGTACAAGTTAGATTGCCACATCTTATTTGGGGAAAGTTATAGGTATGTGCTAAAAAGAACTTAAACTTTTACTGTACCTGACAAGGAGGTTGAAAAGAAGAGAGTTAATTTGCTTTTTTTCACCTGGTTGTAATAACTGGGAATCTCCTTACTAACGGCACTGTCAATGGACCTGTATCCCATAGACTGCAGTGGTTCAATGAACAATGTTACTTCCATTCCTTCAAACTCATTAATGAAATGGGAATGTAATTTGAAAAGTCGATATTTGTTCTTCATCCTTAACCTCTTTGAAAAATGGTGGTAATCTGCCTTCTTGAACTGCTGCAGTCTGTATAGTATCTGTTTTCAGGGAGTTGCAGGTTTTTACCCACTGACAATGAGGGTACAGCAACATAGTTCCAAGTGAGGATGGTGTGTGGCATGGAGGGGAACCAATTAGGTGATGATGGTGGTGTTCTCATGCACCTGATGTCCTTCTACTCTGAGTTAGAAGAGATATAGGTTTGGAAGATATTGTCAAAGGAGTCTCAGTTAGTTGCTGTGGTGCATCTCATAGCTGGCGCAAACCGGTGATGGAGAGAATGGATGTTTAAGTTGATAGATGGGGTTCCAGTCAGTAGGCTGCTTTGTCCTGGATGGTGTTGAGATTCATGTACGGTGTTGCAACACACACATGTTTATATTGTTAAATGATGTCCAATCACTGCAGAATTTCCCAGGTTAAAACCTGTTCTTGTAACCGCTGTACTTATTTACATGACCACAATCCCTCACGCCGCCCACCTTAATTTATTTCATCCGCCGTTGCTTTTTGCTCAAGTTGATACTAAAGGTTTCTTATCTAACGCCATTCCACCATATTGAAATCTAGCTCAGTTCCAGAGCGCTTATATATGTTCTTTGCTCAGCAGGTAGGAGTGTACATGGAGATGGAGCATTCTGGCCAGCAGACACCAACCTAATTGACAGGAGCAGCTTAAATGGTAAGTTCATAAATCTAATATGAGATAAAACTAAATCCATTTGTTTCTCTCACTGCCTATACCTCATTGCTCAGGTGGGCATTGATTGTGAGTAAGCCCTTCCATCAAAGAAAGATCCACAACAATCCTTTTCTTTTCTGTCTTTGTCCAGACATTTACCAATGTTCAATTCTAAATAATAATCAAGAGCAAGACCCCAGGATAACTGTTCCCTATTTTCTAGCCCAGATAACTGAAGTTAATTGAAACAAAATTGCTATTGGCTAATTCTGCATCATCCAGAGAATCTTTGCTGCTTTTATCTTCTAAGTCATGGGAGCTGTTAAATGCAGCAAACATTCACATAATCTATTTAATTGGGCTTTAAGCAGTATTTTAAGTTAAATAAGCAATACTCAGTAATCACATGTTCTTGAATATTAAGCACTGGTTCTAACGTCCTGCCATAGTCAACATGTTTTTCAATGAATTTTCATGCTTCAAGTAATTAACCTGTTATATTGCCTGAATCCCCAGTGGCAATTTAAGAAAACCATAAGGTTTTATACTGCAGGTTTACGATTTTTTTGTAGGTCTTCAAATTAAATGTAGTTGATGAACAGAATTGCGTCATTTCAGTTAAAACTGATGTTTGAAAGAAATTCCTGAAGGAATAGTTACAGCATTTAAACAGCTTTCCCGAGAAATTGTTCACCAGCCACTGTGACTGACCTTTACAAATTAATATTTGTGTTTTCCAGCTGTCATAACAGCTGTCAAATTCAAGCACCATGTTTTAAAAAAAAACAAGGTAAAGCTTGTTATTATTTTCCATTCTATGGTCTCTCTGTTGCTTACCTCTGTACAATACAGTAGCCATAGAAAAAGGGCAAACCCACAATCTGCTTTCATGTCTGTTCCTTTGCTATTATAAAGCCAACCTTTACACTTGAATGCCTGGCCCAGCTCTCTGATACAAGCAAGAGAAGAGCCAAATACTGTGGATTCTGGAGTTCTGAAGAAGAGTCATATTGGACTCATATTGTTTATTCTGGCATTATCTCTCTTTAGGCTTTCTCTTCACCTATCAGCTCACTCATTCCCCTGGCCTCGCCCCCCCCCCCCCCCCCCCCGACCCCCCCAACCCCCCCAACCCCCCCAACCCCCCCAACCCCCCCAACCCCCCCCAACCCCCCCACCGACCTCATGTCTTCACCTTTTCTAACTACATCAGTTCTGAAGAAGGGTGACTGGACTCAAAGCATTAACTCTGCTTTCTCTCCACCAATGCTGCCAGACCTGACAGGTTTCTTCTGTTTTATGGAGTCAGAGTCATATACTACAGCAACAGGCCCTTTGGTCTGACTGACTGGGCATCCCAATCTGACCTTGTCCCATTGCCAGCATTTGGCACCCATCCCTCTATTCATATATCCATTCACATACCTTTCAAGTGTTGAAATTGTGAGAAAGTGAGGACTGCAGATGCTGGAGAGTCAGAGTTGAAAAGTAGAGCACTGGAAATGTACAGCAGGTCAGGCAGCATCTGAGGAGCAAGGGAGTCCTTGAAGGGTTTATGCCTGAAATGCAGACTCTCCCACTGTTGTAATTGTACCTACCTTGACCACTTCCTCTGACAGTTCTTTCCATACATGCATTATCCTCTGTGTGAAAAAGTTACCCTTCAGATCCTTTTCAAATCATTCCCCTCTCACCCTAAACCAACACCATTTAATTTTGGACTCCCCCACCCTAGGAAAAAGAACTTAGCTAGTCACCTTATCCATGCCTCTCCTGAGTTTATCAATCTCAATAAGGTCACCCCTCAGCCTCCGACACTCCAGGAAAAGAAAGCCCCAACCTATTCAGTCTCTCCCTATAACTGAAACACCCGAGTTCCGGAAACATCCTTGTAAGTTTTGTCTGCACCCTTTCTCAAGTTTAACAACATTCTTACTATAGAATGGCAATCAGAATTGTATGATGTATTCTAAAAATAGCCTCACCAATGTCCTGTACAGCCACAACATGATGTCCCAATTTCTACATTCAGTGTTCTATCCAATGAAGGCAAATGTGCCAAATGCCGCCTTCACCACTCTATCTACTTGCAACTCCACTTCCAAGAAACTATTCACCTGCACCCCTAGGTCACTTTGTTCGGTAATACTCCCCAGGGCCCTGCCATTAATTGTATGTACTGCCCTGGTTTGCCCTACCAAAATGCAACACCTCACATTTATCTAAATTAAACACCTTTTCTTTCAGATTTTCAGCATTCACAATTCTTTGTTTCAGTTCGATGAACGACAGTGTTTGTTTTTGTAAGACGTTAAAGGAAGTTAATTTTTTTGAGTCAATGAACGTATTTTTCAAAAATAGTGCATCATAAATAGACACTTAAGGACTTTATTTAATCTCAGCATGGGTCCTGAGTTCTTTCCATGTTGGATGGAGGGTGAAGAGATAAAGGCAAAGGGTAGTGAGTGAGTTTATAAGTAGGTATGTTTATCACACTAAGTTGGCATAAGGGTTGTAACAGATTCTGAGCGTGGGTAGAGGGGGTTAGGTTAGAGGAAAGGCTATGGGACATGTCATGGGGGAGAAGGTAGAAGCATGGGCAGACATAACTGAGATGTGGAAAATGTACGGGGGAGGTTATGGATTGTGAATCCAGGCTGGAGAGCTGTTTTTTTATTTGACTGCCTGATTTCCACTAAGTGCTGGTGCACAGAGGCAAGCCTACTGACAATCCCACCTCCCCAGTCTCTACACACTTTCTAGGGTCTCCGACAATGACTTTCATAAAACCTGAGCCATGCTAAATTGAAAATCCCAACTTTTAGGAGTTAGTTCAAACCGAAACAGCCACAAAAGGAGTTCGAAAGAAGGACCTTTTCTGACTTGAAAGGTTAACTCTGGTTTTCTCTCTCACAGATGCTGGCAGACCAGCAGAGTTTCTCCAGCATACTCTGGTTTTATCTCAGATTTCCAGAATCAGTGGTATTTTGCTCCTGTATTGCTTTTAGCACAAAGGGAGATGTTTTGCCAGACAGGGAGATGTGGATTTGTGAGCATGCAGTGAGGTAAATCTTGTGGATGTGGTGTTAGTTCAACTCAGATCCTTCTACTGAGTTTTTTTTGTGAAGCAGAATTAAATTAAAAAAAAACATGGGAGCCCCTTGGATCTGTTAGGTGAGCAACATTCTTTTTAAAAAAATGTCTTTATGGGGAATGTGAACATTGATATCAAAGCCAGTATTTATTAACTATCCCTAACTGCCCTTAAGAAGGTGGTGTTGTCTCCTTGAATTGTACAGCATGTAAATTTTATAGTGCTGTTAGGAAGTTCCAGGATTTTGACAGAGAAGGAATAGAGATGTAGTCTTAAGTCAAGGTCATGTGTAGTTTGGAATGGAAATTGCAGGTAGTGCTGTTTCCATGATTCTAATGTCCTTGTTTACCTTGGTGGTGGAGTCACAGGTTTGGGAAGGGGCTGTTGAAGGAATCTTGCCGAGCTGCTGTGGTGCATCTCGTGTATGTTATATATTGCTGCTTTGGTGACAGGAGTGAAAGTTAAAATTAATGTCAACCAGGCCGATTTTCCTGAATAATATCAAGCTAATTGAGTGTTGTTGGAGCTGAACTAATTGTAGACAAGTTGAAAGTATTCAATCTCAATCCTGACTTGTACAGGCTTGTATAGACAATAAACAGGGTTTTGGGAGAGAGAAATGTTGCGAGCAGTTCAATTTCTGCGCCTCATGTAAACTACAGACCAGTGAGCCTGATGTCAGTGGTGGGAAAGTTCCTGGAGAAGGTACTGAGAGATAGGATCTATTTATATTTAGAAGAGAATGAGCTTATCAGTGATAGGCAACATAGTTTTGTGCGGTGGAGATCGTGCCTTACCAACTTAATCGAGTTCTTTGAGGAAGTGACCACGTTGATAGATGAAGGAAGGGCAGTTGATGTCATATACATGAACTTTCGTAAGGCATTTGATAAGATTCCCCATGGTAGACTAATAGCGAAAGTGAAGTCACATGGTGTGCAGGGTGTTCTAGCTAGGTGGATAAAGAACTGGTTGAACAACAGGAGACAGAGAGTAGTAGTTGAAGGGAGTTTCTTGAAATGGAGAAAGGTGATCAGTGGTGTTCCACAGGGGTCAGTGTTGGGGCCACAGTTGTTTGTGATATACATAAATGATCTGGAAGAGGGCACTGTTGGTATGATCAGCAAGTTTGCAGATGACACGAAGATTGGTTGAGTAGCAGAAAGTATAAGGAACTGTCAAAGAATCCAGGAGAATATAGACAGACTGGAGAGTTGGGTGGAGAAGTGGCAGTTGGAGTTCAATCCAGGCAAATGTGAGGTGATGCATTTTGGGAAGTCTAATTCTAGAGCGAATTATACAGTGAACCGAAGAGCCTTGGGAAAAGTTGACGAGCAGAGAGAGTTCAGTTCCATTGTACCCTGAAGGTTGCTGCACAGGTGGATAGAATGGTCAAGAAGGCATGTGGTATGCTTGCCTTCATCGGACGGGGTATTGAGTATAACAGCTGGCAGGTCATGTTAAAATTGTACATGACATTGGTTTGGCTGCATTTAGAATACTGTGTACAGTTCTGGTCGCCACATTACCAAAAGGATGTGGACGCTTTGGAGAGAGTGCAGAGAAGGTTTACGAGGATGTTGCCTGGTATGGGAGGTGTTAGCTATGAAGAGAGGCTGAGTAGGTTAGGATTGTTTTAATTAGAAAAAAAGAGTTTGAGGCGGAATCTGATTGAGGTCTACCAAATCATGAAGGGTATAGACAGGGTAGATACAGATAAGCATTTTGCCAGGGTGAAGGATTCAATAACGAGAGGTCATACTTTCAAAGTGAGAGGTGAAAAGTTTAAGGGGGATACACGCGGCAAGTACTTTACACAGAGGGTGGTGGGTGTCTGGAACACATTGCCAACAGAGGTGGTAGAGGCAGGCATGGTAGATTCATTTAAGATGTGTCTGGACAGAGTAATGGGGAGCAGAGGGATACAGATGCTTAGGAATTGGTTGACAGGTTTAGACAGTACATTTGGATTGGCTCAGGCTTAGAGGGCCAAAGGGCCTGTTCCTGGGCTGCAAAATTTCTTTTTTCTTTGTTCTTTATTTATATGCCTAGCTTAGTTAAGTTTCTGGTCAGTGGTGATTCCCAAGACTTTAATATTGGGAGATTAAAAGATGATAATGTTGCTGAACTTTAAGAACAGGTGATTAGATTCTATCCCAATGAAGATGGTCATTAGTTATCAATTTTGTGGCAGGAATGTTACTTGCCATTTACCTAAACCTGATGTTGTCCTGATCTTGCTGGATGCACACATAGACCGCACCAATATCTAGTGAGGTATGAATCATTCTGAATCAAGATCAGCCAACATTTCCATTTCTGACCTGATTTTGATGGAGAAGCTGAAAATAGCTGGAACTAGGATGCAGCCCTGAGGAACCTCTGCTGTGATGTCCTGGGCTGAGCTGATTGATCTCCAACAGACAAGCCCATTGTCCTTTATGTTAGGTATGACTCCAACCAACGGAATTTTCCTTGATTCCTGTTTAGCTAGTACGCCCGATGCCATACTTGATGAAAATCTGCCTTGATACCAAGGGCAGTTATGGTCACCTTAACTCTTGAGTTCTGCTCTTTTGACCATGTTTGGAGCAAGGCTGCAATGCAGTGACCCTGGTAGCACCTGAATGAAATTTTGGTGAGTAGAATGTTGCTGAATAAATGTCTCTGGGTAGGGCTGTTCATGAGATCTTCTATGAATGTGCTAATGATTGAAAGTTGACTGATGGATTTGTAATTGGTCCAATTATATTTGTAACAAAAACAGAACTTGCTGGAGAAACTCAGCAGATCTGGCAGCATCTATAGAAAGAAAGCAGAGTTAACATTTTGAGTCCAGTGACCCTTCTTCAGAACAATTAAATTTGTCCTGCTTTTTGAGGACAGGACATGCGTAGTAATTTTCCATATTGCTTGGTAGATTCCAGTGTTGTCAGTATTGTGAAGAGATTAGCTAGCATTACAGCATGGTCTGGAAAACAATTCTTCGATATGGTAACATAGATGTTGTCAGGGCCCATGGCTTTGCATTATCTAATACCTTCATCTGATTTTATGTTATCATGTGGAGTGAATTTAAAGGACTGAAGACTGGCCTCTATAATGTTGGAACTGAAGGGGGAGGCTGAGATGGATCATCTACTCATCGCATGTGGATAAAGATTACTCAAACCCTTTTAGCCTGTCCTTTACACTGATGCACTGAACTGGTTCCATCATGGAGGACGGGGGTAATTTATGAAGCTTCCTTCATTGGGGAATTGTTCACCACCTTTAATGGCTGGATGTGGCAGGATTTAGACCTTAAATCTGATCCATTGGTTGTCAGATCAATATGCTTTGTATATAACATGATGCCTCCATTTCTTTGTATGCATGTAGCCAGGTTGTGAGTGTCTCATTTTGTAGCAGAGCTGGTGATTCTCTTGGCTTGCTGTCTGATATTCCTCATTCAATTACTGAAAAAGCCAGCAGAGGACTGTTTCAGCCCTCAATACTGGCTTTTCCAGGGATGGCATCCATTGCTGACCTGTCAACGTCACTGATGTAGGTATACAGCAGAAACAGTTCTGTGGTAAAACTGTCCATTTGGGAAAGATTTAATCAGAGAAACCATAGCTAGAAAACAATACCAGGTGGGAGGCTATTGTTCAAAGTGCTTCTTATAGGAGACTGTCATCATTTCTTGATGGTTATTAGCCAACCCCTCGTGGCTTCATTCATTTTCAGCTACAGTTCCCTGCTTCCAGCTTCCAAATAGCACGGGTGCAACTTATGCTGGAGGCAAGAACAGGAGCAATACCACACTAGCAGTATCCATTTCTGATAACTGAAATAAAATACAGAACAACAATACGGATTCAATGGCTACTGATCTGATTTGATTTGGTTTAATTTATTGTCATGTGTACCTAAGCACAGTGAAAAGCTTTGTTTGTGAGCAGTACAGGCAGATCATAGTAAGCAAGGTCATACAGATCATAGGGTGACAAAAAATATGGACAGAGTGAGGCATATAGGTTACATCATGTGAGGCAAGAACAATATTAATGAGATCAGCATTATTTGAAGTTAGAGAGTCCATTCATCAGTCTAATAATGACAAGGAAGAAGCTGTGCTTGAATCTGTTGGTACATGCGTTCAAACTTCTGTGTCTTCTACCTGACCGAAGTGGAGAGTAGGAAAGGAAGCCTACAAATGACATTAAATCCAACAAAAAAATACTTTAGGAAAAGTAGGTCACTTGGGAAAAAATTGCACTCCTTGGCAATCAGTGATACTATCAGTGGAAAATAGGGAAATAGCAGACATACTAAGTAAATACTCTGGAATAGAGTGGTGCTGGAAGAGCACAGCAGTTCAGGTAGCACCCGAAGAGCAAGAAAATCGACGTTTCGGGCAAACGCCCCACATCAGAATACAGGCAGGGAGCCTGAAGAGTGGAGAGATAAATGAGAGGAGGGTGGGGGTGAGGAGAAAGTAGCATAGAGTACAATAGGTGAGTGAGGGTGGGATGAAGGTGATAGGTCAGAGAGGAGGGTGGGGGGAGGTAGCAAAGAGTACAGTGGGTGAAATGGAGTGGGGATGAAGGAGATAGGTCAGAGAGTAGGGTGGAGTGGATAGGTGGAAAGGAAGATAGGCAGTTAGGATAAGTTATGGGGACAGTACTGAGCTGGAAGTTTGGAACTGGGGTGAGGCGGGGAAGGGGAAATGAGGTAACTGGTGAAGTCCACATTGATGCCCTAGGATTGAAGTGTTCCGAGGCGGAAGATGAGGCGATTTTCCTCCAGACATCGGGTGGTGAGGGAGCAGTGGTGAAGGATGCCCAGGACTTCCATGTCCTCAGCTGAGTGGGAGGGGGAGTTGAAATGTTGGGCCACAGGGCGGTGTGGTTGATTGGTGCAGGCGTCCCAGAGATGTTCCCTAAAGCGCTCTGCTAGGAGGCGTCCAGTCTCCCCAGTATAGAGGAGACCGCATCGGGAGCAACGGATACAATAAATGATATTGGTGGATGAGCAGGTAAAACTTTAATGGATGTGGAAGGCTCCTTTAGGGCCTTGGATGGAGGTGAGGGAGGAGATGTGGGCGTAGGTTTTGCAATTCCTGCGGTGACAGGGGAAGGTGCCAGGACGGGACAGTGGGTTGTTGGTGGGGGGGCGTGGACCTGACCAGGTAGTCACAGAGGGAATGGTCTTTGCGGAAGACGGAAAGGGGTGGGGAGGGAAATATATCCCTGGAGGTGGGGTCCATTTGGAGGTGGCGGGAATGTTGTTGGATGATTTGGTTTATGCGAAGGTTGGTAGGGTGGAAGGTGAGCACCAGGGGCGTTCTGTACTTGTTACTGTTGGAGGAGTGGGGTCTGAGGGCGGAGGTGCGGGATGTGGACGAGATGCGTTGGAGGGCATCTTTAACCACGTGGAAAGGGAAATTGTGGTCTCTAAAGAAGGGGGCCATCTGGTGTGTTCTGTGGTGCAATTGGTCCTCATGGGAGCAGATACGGCAGAGGCAGAGGAATTGGGAATTTTGGATGGCATTTTTGCAGGAGGTAGGGTGGGAAGAGGTGTAATCAGGTAGCTATGGGAGTCGGTGGGTTTACTCTCTGCATGGATGTTTATAGTTGGGAAAGACACCAGAATGTCAAACAGCCCATGAAAAGTAATATTTCTCAGTGAATCAAATACAGAAAATGCAGGAGAAATTCAGCAAGTCTGGCATATCTACAGAGAGAGAAACATAATTAATATTTGAGTCTGATATGATTGTTCTTTGGATCTCTTCTTCTCTCTGAAATAGAAGTAAGCAAAATAACAGTAATGAAGAAAAGTTTGGCATTGGAGACAATAAATCCCAGGATCAGGTAATTTCCAGCCCAGGATTTAAAAGAAATACATGAGAACATGTCAGATGCCCAAACTATCATTATTTGAAGTTCTCTCAAAATTACTAAAAATGTCTTTAAATTAGGCAACAGTGCATGTCATGCTGCTATTTCAGGAGGAAATAGCAGCATGTGTGGACATCCTCACAAAGTGTGGACATCCTCAAATAGAATAGAAAATGCTGGAGAAACGCAATTGGTCAGGCATCATCTGTGGAGAACAACAGAGTTAATGTTCCAGATAAAAGACCTTTCATTAGATGCTGCCTGAGCTGTTGAGTTTTCTCCAGTGTTTCTTGCTCATATGTCTGTCGTGGGAAATTGCTGACATCTAATAATTAAGGATAGGGTGTCAGAACACTGAAAAATTTCAGCTGATTAGAGAGAGCCAAACTTTGATTTATAAAAAAGGGGAGGTCACGTCTAATGAATCTGATTGAATTTTTTTTAGCAAAGCTGACAAAAGTATTGCACAGGGAAATGTCTCTGCTTGTTATTTATATCGACTTTCAGAGGCATTTGATAAAGTCCCTTATAAGCAGCCATTAGCTGAAGTTCATGGAATTGAAGGCAAATTATTGACCTGCTCAGAAAGTGAGTTGAGTGGCAGGAGACAGAGCAAGATTGTTGAATGAGTTTTCTAATTGGTAGGATGAATGGTAACTGACAAGGGGTTTTTTTTAGAGCCTCAATTATGCACCAAATTTATTAGTAGCTTAGATGATTGATTAAAATAAAAAAAGCACAATGAGAAGAAGAGGAAAATGTTCAAAAAAGACCAACAAAATGCTGACCTTTGTGTCTGGAGGACGAGAATATAATAATATGTATTACTGTTTCCAACTTAAATCATGACTGGGGTAATACTGTGTAGTTCTGTGTACCACACTTTAGAAGAGACGTATTGACCTTGGAGATAGATGGATGTACAGATATATATGTTATATATATGCATTACAAGCAGGAATAAACCATTCAGATCTTGTTTTCCCATTCAATTAGATCATGGCTGAACAACACAGTATTACAGTATGGTTTATCATGGCTGATCTAATTGTGTCTCAAGTTCTACCTTCCCATTTACTATTTGAACCTTTTGATTCCTTTGACTAACAAGACTCCATCTACCTGCACCTTAAAAATATTTTTAATGAAATCACTTCCACCACCTTTTAAAGCAAAGAGTTGCAAAGACTCCTTAGGAGAAAAAACAAATTCTCCTTACCTCTGTCCTAAAAGGGCAACTCTTCATTTTTAAACTATGCCCCCCTAATTCTGGTCTCAACACAGGAGAAAATATTCTTTGCTCATCCACCTTGTTAAACCATTCGGTAAGTTAAAAAGTTCGATCAAGTAACCAAAATTCTAGTGAGAGCAAGTCCTGTCTGTCCATCCTTTCCTCATTAAACAGTCTGATTATTCCAGGTGTCAACTTAATAAACCTCCTCGAAATTGCTTCCAATTCATTTAAATCCTTTCCTAAATGATGAGATCAAATCCCCATACAGCCCTTGATATGTAGTCTCACCAATATCCTGTATGACTAAAGCAAAGCATGCCTTCATGTTACATTCCCCTTGTAAGTAAGGATATCATTCCATAGCCATCTTAATTACTTGAAAACAGGAAATTGCTGGAAAAGCTCTGCAGTTCTGGCAGCATCTGTGGAAAGAAATCAGAGTTAACGTTTTGGGTCAAGTGACCCTTCCACAGAATCCCATAATTATTTCTTCAGTATTTGTTGTACTTAGATACATTTTTTTGAGACTCATGCATAGGAAAATCAGGATTTCTGAATTTTGCAGTTATTCTCTGTTTCAGTAACACTCTGCTTTTTTTATCCTTCCTGCCAAAATGAGCAGCTTCTCATTTTCGCACATTATACTCCATGTGTCAACTTTTTGCATATTGGTGCTGCTTCATATATCACTCTGCAAACTCCCAATGTTTTCTTCATAATTGTCTAACTATCTTTATGTTATTTAGCCACCACACCTTCACTCCCCTCATCTATGTCATTGATATAGAAATATACAAGCACAGAAAATAGGTGCAGGAGTAGGCCATTCGGCCCTTCGAGCCTGCACTACCATTCAATATGATCATGTAATTTCAGTATCCAACTCCTGATTTCTCCCCCCTATGCCTTGAACCCTTGGGCTGCAAGGGCCACGTCCAGCTCCCTCTTGAATATCTAACAAAGTGGACCCAACAGCTTCCCGTGGGAGAGAATTCCACAGGTTCACAACTCTCTGAAGAAGTTCTTCCTCATCTCAGTCCTGAATGGCTTACCTGTTATTCTTCAACTGTGACCCCTTGTTCTGGACTTCCCCAACATTGGGAACATTCTTCCCACATCTAGTCTGTCCAGTCCCATCAGGATTTTATATATGTCTATGAGATGCCCAGCTCATTTTTCTAAATTTTAGTGAGTACAAGTCCAGTCGATCCAATCTTTCTTCACATGTCAGTCATGCCAACCCGGGAATCAGTTTGGTGAACTTTCGCTGGATTCCCTCAATAATAAGAATATCCTTCCTCAGACTAGGAGATCAAAACTACACACAATACCCAAGATGTGGCCTAACCAAGGCCTTGTATAACTGCAACAAGACATCCCTACTCCTATACCCAAATCCTTTTGTTATGAAGGAGGCCATGCCATTAGCTTTCCTCACTGCCTGCTGCACCTGCACGCCAACCTTCAGCAAGTGTTCCACCATGACCCACAGGTCTTATTACACCTCTTCCTTTTCCTAAACTGCCACCATTCAGATAAAAATCTGCCTTCCTGTTTTTGCCACCAAAGTGGATAACCTCACATTTATCCACATAATATTGCATTTGCTAAGCATTTGTCCACTCAGCCAGTCTGTCCAAGTCACCCTGCAGCCTCTTAGCATCCTTCTTAGAGCACACACTGCCACCCAGCTCAGTACTGCCTGAAAATTTGGAGATATTGCATTCAATTCCTTCATCCAACTCGTTAATGTATATTGTGAACAGTTGGGGTCCCAGCACTGACTGCTGTGGGATTCCACTTGTCACATTGTAACAATCAGAAAAAGAACCCATTTAAGCAGGCTGTTTATTTTCTGTAAGCCATCTAATCTTCCTTCCATGTTACTCCCTGCATGATACGCTCTTGGTATAATAACCCTTTTATCAAATGCACTCTGGTACTCTTCTTTATCTGCAGTGAATGTTTGCCTTCTAAGAGCGCAAACAAATTGGTTGAACTCAATGTCCCTTGCACACAATCATATTGATTACTTTGATTTTTTTTATAAGTACCCAGCTGCAGCTGGACACGCTTCCAGCAAGTATAAGAGTCAGAAATGTCAGCCACGTCCCTGATCTCTCATATCAAGCAAGAGGCACATGCCACGGGTCTGAGGTCCCCTGCCATTGTAAGTCTTAGCTTTATATCAACTAACTAAGACCAAACAATGCACTTAAATCTATGAAAGAAAAGAAAAAAAAAGCCTTACCTTTACAGAGTCCTTTTCTTCTGGTTAGAGGGGGTGGAATGGGAGGGAGATACTATACGTGTAGTATCTCGGGTTTAGCTGCTGCTCAAATTTATAATACGTCCTTGCCTTCCAGCAACCTCCTGGTCTCCAGCGTCGCTTCTGTTCTGTCTCCCGCTGCTCCCAGACAGGAAAAAGACCTTAGAATGAAAACCATTAGAACTCAGGGACTTGCCAGTCCATAGCCCAGTTCTTGCCAGTTTCCTAGTATTGCTTCTGTGGTAGTCATGACTTCACCAAATTATTCTCTCCCTTCTATCTCCTTATTTGTAGCATTTACTGGAATACTTTTGATTTCCCTATAGTGAAGGCAGAAGCAAAATATTTGTCTCTTTCTTCCTTATTACTTACTGTTAACTCCTCATTGTTATACTTGACAGAATTAAAGAAAACGTTAATATTTTTCTTTTTAAACATGTTTTTAAAGTCATTGAGTCATGCAGCACGGAAACAGACCTTTTGGTCCAATCAGTCCTTGTCAAAAGGTAATCCCAAGCTAAGTGAGTCCCACCTGCTTGCTCCTGGCCCATATCCCCATTCATGTACTTATCCAAATGTCTTTGAAATGTTGTACTGCACCCACATCTACCACTTCCTCCGGAAGTTCATTCCACATACAAACTAGTCTCTGTATAAAAAATTTGCCATTCATGTCTTTTAAAAATCTCTCTCCTCTCACCTTAAAAATGTGTCCCCTAGTTTTGAAATCCCCCATCCTAGGGAAAAGGCAACTGCCATTAATCCCATCCCTCACTAGTTTTCTCTCATATTCAAATTTCTTTCTCCTGATTATTATGTTCTCTTCAATCATCTTTCTGTAGTTATTTGGTTTTCTATCTTAAGCATGATGTTTTCCTTAACATTTTAAATTAACTACACTTGGTAGAACCTTCATTCCTATGCTGTAGAAATGTACTTATTCTGAAATATCCCCTTAAATATCTGCCATTGCTTCACTATTTATCTATCCCATAACTAGGATCCAGTTCTCTTCAATCACCTCAGATTTCTTGTCTGCGTAGTTTCCCTTATTTAGGTCTAAAATGCTAGTCTTAAACCTACTCTTCTATCTTTCAAATTTTATGTAAAATATCATTATATTGTGAATAGTGATACTTGGAAATGCCTTAATCTGAGGTTATTCATTGATCCTTCCATATTACATAATACAAAGTCTAATGTAATTCACTCTCTCGTCAGTTCCAGAACACTCTGTTCTTAGGAATGGCATTGTACAACTTCCTCATCCAGGTGAATACTCAAAATCTGATTTGTCCAAATTATACATAGATTAAAATAATGACTATCGCCCTCAGTTTATTATAAGCAATTTTTTTTTGTTGTATGCTTTGTCCCATATTGTGGTCACTGTTAGGAACCCTGTACGCAGGCCAGGTGATTTAGCCATGGGAAATGCAGGATTATAGAGATAGGGTAGGGGGGTTGTTATGGGTGGGTAGCTCTTCAGAAGGTTAGTATGGACTTGATGGGCTGAATGGCCTACCTCCACACTATAGGGATTCTACGATTCTTTCCCTTACCATTCTTAAACTCCACCCAATCTGATTGCAGTGATTTGACAGAATGAAACCTGAACTCCAAGGGTTAAGTTATGACAACAAAGTCGCCAAACCAAGGCTGAAACAAGTTGAAATTTAGAAATTTTAAATGCGATTTGATCAGTTTTGAAGGTATTAGGGGAAGAAGCCATTTCTGTTTGTTGGTACACCAAGATGTCATAGTCTAAAAATAAATCAAACCTCTCTAGAGTTTGCATTCTATCTGAATCAGGAGCATTTGATGAGTTCAATTGTTTTAACAGATGGGAGATGAAATGCTGTTGGGGAGCACATTGGAATAGTTAAGTTTCGAAGCAAAGGCATGGATCAGGATTTCAGGAGTAGTTGAGATGATACAGTGGAGGAGACAGATGGTGTTAGTAAGTGAGAGTAGACTGGTTGGTAATAGAGTGAATATGTGATTGGAAACTTGTCTCAGGGTCAAATGGGATGCTAACATTTGCGCACTTTTGTTCAGCCTCAAAAGAATTTCCAGGGAAAGGGCCAAATTTATTGATTGCTGAGCAGATTTAGCAGTGAGCTCTGAAGGCATTGGTGAAATGGAAGAAATGACTGCTCCAGAACTGAATGCCGAACATGTACTATAATAAGCCAGAGGTAGTGGAGGGGTTGAGTAAAGTGGTGGTGAGGTGGGATGAGGTATTATCAGTTTACGCATGAAAACTCAAGTTGTACTTTTGGAAGATCTGAAGTACAGCATAGAAATGAGAAACCGGAGATGGCAAAGACAAGGTGAAAATTACCTTTATGGAATTTAAAGAACTGAGAAAGCCCTAAACTCAAATTAAGATTTGGACTTGGACAAGTCAGAGCTAAGCTTCAGATTCTCAATTGCACTTGTGACTAATTTTTTCTTGCCAATGAAAGCAAGTTTCTTTTAAATCTATACTGAAAGCTTATAGAAAATAAGATTAATTATTTCTGATTTATACTAGCTTGGTACTTTATAACCTGAGGGAGATGTAGATCTTGCAATAAAATAGATTTCCTACCACATGCACAAAGTTCCAATATAACAACACACTGTCAGAAACAATATTATATATTTCATCCAGAACACTTCTCCCCCACCTCCCCTGTCTGAACTGTTTAGGAGGTAGTCGGTAAATCAGGCCCCTAACCTTACTGGCATAAAAAGGCTAAAAAAGAGCTCATTAATATTATTGAACAATTTTCTTTGATATTCTGTTAACTTTATATGATGAGAAATTTGTAATGAAATGTCCAGTTTATTTGTCATATCAACTGTTCCTTGAGGTGCCAATAGAAGAGGTGACGTATCTCCCATAGCAAGGCTTGATGAGCAAGTTAACATGAGATGTTACATTGTCTGGGTCTAGAGCCACAGCTTTGCTTTAGCTTATTCCTCATACTCCACTAAAGGAGCAGGTATTCTGTTGGAATTTTATGGTATGTTGTCCAAAAGGAGGTTGATGCCAGGATGTCTGGCTGGTGAACCAATGACGTGAGTTGTTTTGTTCTTGTGCCACATCTGTCTCACCACGATTCTCTCACTTTGGATTATGGCTGATACTAATTGCATGAAACATAAAGAATACTGAATGGCCTGGACAGATTAGATATTGGGAAGATGTTTCCATTAGTAGGAGAGACTAGGACCCAAAGGCACAGCCTTAGAGTAAAGGGAATACCTTTTAGAACAAAGATAAGGGGGAGCATCTTCAGTCAGAGAGTGGTGAATCTATGGAATTCCTTGCCTCAGAAGGCTGTGGAGGTCAGGTCATTGAGTATATTTAAAATTGAAATAGATAGATTCTCAAGTATCAAAGGGATCAAGGGTTATGGGGAGAAAGCGAGAGAATGGAGTTGAGAAATATATCAGCCATGATTGAATGGCAGAGCAGACTCGATGGGCTGAATGGCCTAATTTCTGCTCTTATGGTTTTATGAATATCACTGATGTCTCCCAGAATGGCCAGACAATCTGAAACTCTTGAATGCGTGATGAGGCCAGTATTGTTCCTGACATATTTTACCTTGTGCTTCAAATGGTACATAATGCACAGGGTACAATGGCGTGGTAGAAATGACAGGGTAAAGTGGGTCAACAACCTGAACTGCTCTGATATAGTGGACTTGAACATCTGTAATAATATGATCATGGCGATGATTTTCTGATGATCTTTGGGTGGTGTACAGAGCAATATTTTACCAAAAGGCAGTATTTTGCACAAGACAAAAGTGAAGTCATTGTTATTGTGCCAAATGTTTTAATTGTGCTCCCCCTTGATGCTCCAGTGACCAAATTCATCCTGATTATTATGTTTTCTTTGCCTGGTGTTGTACTTTGACAAACTGTGCAACAACAGAAGTGATCCTCATGTAACCTTGAAGAGGTTATTAAAGTTTTTCAGAAAAAGAAATAGGACAGGGATTATGGAAAGGGAAAAAAGTATGGAAACTTCCAACTCTTCCAACAAGGAAGTGGTCAGTGTAGGACCAAAGGTTTGCTAATTAAATGTGCACAGTATGTGAAACTAGGTAAATGAGCTTGTAGCACAGTTTAAAATTAGCAAGTATGATGTTGTATATAATCACGGAGTTGTGACTACAAGGGGATCAGGGCTGAGAACTAAATAACCAAGGATATGTCTCCTATCGCAAGGACATGCAGATGGGCAGAAGGGCAGGTTTGCCTTGTTAGCATGAAGTGATATAGATTCAGAAGGCATGGAGCCTGAGTGGAGGAACCGCAAAGGTAAAAAGACCCTGACTGGGAGTTGTGAACAATATTCCGAGCTACAGTCAGAATATGAGGAAGAAAATAAATTAGAAGATAGAAGAGGCATGTAAAAAAGGCACTATTACAATAATAATGCTGTCCTCAATAAGCAGGTGGACTGGGAAAATCAGGTTAGTCGTGCATCCTGAGAAAAGGAATTTATGGAATGTCTATGAGATGGGCTTTTTGGAGCAACTTGTGGGAAAGACTATTAGGGAACAGGCAATTATGGATTTGGCGATATGTAACGAGGCAGACTTGATTAGAGAGCTTAAGGTGAAGGAACCCCCTAGGGAGCAGTAACAACAATATGTTAGATATATCACCCTGCGTTTTGAGAGGAAGAAGTTGGAAAAAGATGGAACGGTATTAAAATAGACATGAGGGAGGAGCTGGGCAGAGTACTTTTGAAGGGGAGCCTATCAGGGAAGGCAGAGGAGCAGCAATGACAGGAGTTTCTGGGGGTAATTCAGGAGGCACAGCAGAAACTTATCTAAAGGAAGAAGACACATACTATGGGGAGAACAAGACAACCATTACGCATAATGGAAGTCACGGAGAGCGTAAAAACAAAAGAAAAAGCATATGATGTGTTGATGATTAGTGTGAAGCCAACACATTAGGAAGCTTTAAGAAACAGTGGAGGAAAAGTAAAAAAGCAAAAAGGGGGGAGATGATGAAAAATGTGGGTAAGCTGGTTAGCAGTAAAAGGAAGATTGCAAGAAGTTTCCAAATGTCGCAAAGGTAAGAGAGAGATAAGAGTGGACATTGGACTCCTGGAAAATGAGGTTGGGCAAGCAATAATGAGAAACAATGAAATAGTATGTTACTAAATAGTTACTTTGCATCAGTCTTCACTGTGGAAGACACCAATAACATATGAGAACTTCAGGGGAGTCAGGCGCAGAGGTGAATGTAGTGGCCATTACTCAGGAGAAAGTGCTGGGGAAGCTGAAAGATCTGAAGGTGGATAACACCCAAAGTTCTGAAGAAGATACCTGAAGAGATTATGGACGCACTGATAATGATCTTTCAGGAATCACTGGAGTCAGGGAGCATCCCAGGGGACTAGAAAATGGCTAATGTATCATCCCTGATTAAGAACAGAGGAAGACAGAAGACAGAAGATTATTGGCCAATTAGCCTGACCTCGGTCATTGCTAAGATTTTAGAATCCATTATTAAGGATGAGATTGCAGAGTACTTGGAAGTATGTGGTAAAATAGGGTGGAGTCAGCATGGCTTCATCAAGGGGAAGTCTCGTCTGAGAAATCTGTTAGAATTTTTTGAGGAGGTAATGAGAGAGTTAGACAAAAGAGAGCCTGGGGACGTGATCTGTCTGGATTTCCAGAGGGCCTTTGACAAGGTGCCACACAGGAGGCCGCTATATAAGGTAAGAGACCACCATGTTAGGGGCAAGTACTGACATTGATAGAGGATTGGCTGACAGGAAGGAGGCAGATAGTGGGAATAAAGGGTATTTTGTATCTCCAGAATGGCAGCTGGAGACTAGAGGAGTCAGTGTTGGGATGACAACTATTCATGTTATATATGAATGAT
The DNA here is from genome assembly GCF_047496795.1 of Chiloscyllium punctatum. Lineage (NCBI taxonomy): Eukaryota > Metazoa > Chordata > Chondrichthyes > Orectolobiformes > Hemiscylliidae > Chiloscyllium > Chiloscyllium punctatum. The sequence continues at coordinate 130,923,933 of NC_092739.1, read as the reverse complement.
CTGGATGAAGGAATTGAGAACATTGTTGCTAAGCTTGCACATGACACAAAGATAGATGGAGGGACAGGTCGTGTTGAAGAAATGGGGAGGCTGCAGAAGCACAGGTTAGGAGAGTGGACAAAGAAGTGGCTGATGGAATACAATGTGGAAAATTGTGAGGTTATGCACTTTGGTAGAAACGGTAGAGGCTTATACTATTTCCTATGGAGAAATGTGGAAAGGCTTTGGAAATCTGAAGCACAAAGCGATTTGAGAGTCTAATTCATGATTCTTTTAAGGTTAACGTATTGGTTCAGTTGGCAGTCTGAAAGACAAATGCAATATTTGCATTCATTTCAAGAAGACTGGAACACAAGAGCAGGGATGTACTGCAGGTACAAGAATAAGGCTCTGGTCAGTCAGCATTGAGAATAGTGTGAGCAGTTTTGGGCACGTATCGAAGGAAGAGTGTGCTGGCTTCAGAGGCGATCAAGAGGAGATATACAAGAATAATTCCAAGGATGAAGGGCTTGTCATATGAAGAGAGATTGAGCACTCCAGGTCTGTACTCAATTGAATTTAGAAGGATGAGAGATCTGAATATAGTGAACATGGAGAAGATTTTTCGACTAGGAAAAGAAATTAAGATCCGAGGGCACGGCCTCAGAGTGAAGGGTGATTCTTTAAAACTAAGAAGAGGAGGAATTTCTTCAGCCAGAGGGTGGTTAATCTGTGGACCTCATTGCAACAGAAGCCTGCAAAAGCCAAGTCATTGAGTATCTTTAGGACAGAGGTTGATAGGTTCTTGATCAGTAGGGGAATCGAGTATTGTGGGGAGAAGGAAAAGAATGGGTTTGTGAAACACATCCGCCAGAATTGAATGACAGAACAGACCTGACACATCAAATGGCCTAATTCTCTTCCTTTGTTTAATAATATTCTGGTTGAAGTCTCCCCGCATTGATTAACTCATGAGAAGTCTCAGTCATCTGCAGCTTGGTTGTCATTAAATACTTAGTGTTACATTGAAACTGATGTGTTTTGATGCTTTCTATATATTAACATATGCCATGAAGAATAGTTCTTACTGAGTAATATAACTTGGAGTTAATAAACAACACTTGCTACAATACCACAATATCTCAGTTTTGCACACACTGACTACTGCTGATTCTATTACACAGGGAGAATGACTGAAGTCGAGGCAGAAACCTTTATACTAGAACGTGTGATGTTCTGTAACTGTCTGGAATCTAGGCTACAGTACAACAGATACCTGACTAGGCCATCAAGCCTACTAGTGGGACAGCTGTGCTGGCTCACACCCACAAACTTGACTGGCAGAGGCGGAACTCTAAAGAAGGCTCAATTCAAAAGGCCACTTTTTCTGGTTGTGCCATGCAAGGCTGTGGTGAATAGATTTGAAAGCTTTTCTTTCTCCTCATGTCAGAAAATGTCCTGATAGTCATTGCTGTTGAAGGTTCTTGTTCCTTTTATGTTTCAATTAAGAACACTTGCATATATGTTGAGAGGCAGTACCACTGTCAGTGCTCAATGCAGTTAAGTCTCAGACATTGATCGCACACAAGGCAACAATGGATATAAGAACATAAGAACTAAGGGTAGGCCATCTGGCCCTTCGAATCTGCTCCACCATTCACGAAGATCATGGCTGATCTTTTCATGGCCTTAGTTCCACTTACCTGCTCTCTCACCATAATCCTTAATTCCTTTACTGTTCAAAACATTATCTATCTTAGCTTTAAAAACATTCACTAAGGAAGCCTCAGCAACATCACTGGGCAGGGAATTCCATAGATTCACAACCCTTTGGATGAAAAAGTTCCTTCTCAATTCAATCCTAAATCTGCTCCCCTTAATTTTGAGGTTATGCTCTCTTGTCCTAGTTTCACCTGTCAGTGGAAACATCCTCTTGACTTCTATCTGATCCATTCACTTCATCATTTATATGTTTCTATAAGATACCCCCCCCACCCCCACCCCCTCCCAGCCCCGTTCTTCTAAATTCTAATGAATATAATCCCAGTCTAGTCAGTCTTTCTTGATAAGTCAACCCCCTCAACTCCGGAATCAACCTAGAGAACCTCCTCTGCACCCCCTCTAATGCCAATACATCCTTTCTCAAGTAAGGAGACCAAACCTGTTCAAGTACACCGGGTGTGGCCTCACCAGCACTCTGTACAGTGGCAACATAACCTCCCTGCTTTTAGACTCAATCCCTTTAGCAATAAAGGATAAAGTTCCATTTGCCTTCTTAATTACCTGTTGCACCTGCAGACCAACCTTCTGTGATTCATGCACAAGGATACCCAGGTCACTCTGCACAGCAGCATGCTACAATGTTTTACCATTCAAATAATAGTCCTGGCACCCAACCTTGTATGTGACAATCCTCTGCAGGGGTAACCTTACAATGCTAACTCACATTCATTGAAGCATGGAGCAGACAGTGGCATGTACTTTGAGAGAGTACAGCAGATCAATCATCCTCTATGGCACTACAACCAGCTTTTCTTGAGGCACCTCGGGGACCTGACATTCATAGCCATCTCTACCCAGGCTGACTTCGTCAGCCGTGATGTCAGTTTGTTACCATCCATGGGAAAAGAAATTCCTTTCTCTCCTTCACAGCTTTCAAGATTATCTTTGGAGAGTGCTGAAGAGTGGCACCACATTTTGCTGAATCTGTGACATCCCTCGGAGGATGAGCAGAAGTTGAGTAATCTTCCTGGGTTGTAGAGGGTGAAGTGATGTCTGGGTCACTTGTAAATACAACACTTGAAGGATAGACCCAACAAAGTACAGAACATCCTGCCCACCTATCACTACAATTTGGCTTTTCACACCAGTATAATTATTTAATAAGAACATGGCACAGTACAGTATAGGAACAGGCCCTTTGGCCACTGTGTCCTTGCTCACCATGATGCCATTGTAAACTAATTCCACCTGTCTGCATATGCTCTTGATCACTCTATTCCCTGCCTGTTAATGTGTCCATTTAAATACCTCTTAAACTTTATTATTGTATCTGCTTCCATCATGTCCTCTGGCAGCACCTACTTGCCTCTGTGTAAAAAATTGCCATGTACCTCTCCTTTAAACTATCCTCTTCTCACCTTAGCTCCATGTTCCTCATATTTGATATTTCTACCTTGGCAAATGAACTCCGATTATCCACCTATCCATGCCTCTCATCATTTTATATCCCATGGGATAGCCTACCCTGCCTGTGAGCAGAAATCCTTCTGGTTTTCTCAATCACCTCCCCACTTAGACTAAAGAAAACAAAATTCCACCCCTATGTTTTATTCCTTCAGCCAGTGGGTAAATAAAATAGTACCTGCCATTGTAGGCAAGAATGATATTGGACGTTAGTGGCTACTTTCTAAATGGTTGTCCACTCAGTCTACTCTTTGGTTGCCTCAGATGTGCTAATGGTTCTTGAAATCGCCAAGGTCGTGTGCTCATCAAGCAGTGGTTGCTCAAGTTTTTACTTAGTGGCTTGAAAATATTCATAACAGTTGCCAAAACTGAATGTAATGAAACTATAATACATTGTCTGCCTGAAGGACTTGTTCAGTTCTGTTAGTTTTGGACATTGGTCACCATGTCACCTTTCACATGGTACTGATATATTTTCATTTATAATCCAAAAATCTGCATATGCTATAGCTTGGAGGGCAAGAATGTCAATCATTAAGTTCCATGACAAGACCTCACATTTTGCTCAACTTTCAATGTATAATTAATAAATGTAGAGTACTAGATGGGAATTATCTTGGCTGGTTGATCCAGAAGGGACACCGACTTGACATCTTTGCTCCTGTGTTTTCCAGATGAGGAATTGATTTGATTTATTATTGTCAATGTACTGAGATGCAGTGAAAAGTATTGTTTTGCATACTATCCAGATCACACCTTACGTAATTACGTCAAGGTAATAAAACAGAATGCAGAATATAGTGTTACAGCTACAGAGAAGGTACAGAGAAAGTATGATTCTTAATATATCAGGTCTATTCATAAGTCTGATAACAGTGAGGAAGAGGCTGTTCTTGAATCAGTTGGTACGCGCTTTCAAACTTTTGTGTATTCTACCCAATGAAAGTGGATGGAAGAGAGGATAACTGAGGTGGGAGGGATCTTTGATCATGTTGGCTGCTTTCCCAAGACAGTGGAAAGTATAGACGGAATGAAGACTAGTTTGTGTGATGGCCATCTTGCTACTTTGGGGAGCTTTGGTTACCTTCTTGACAAAGTTAATGAGTAACCTCTCTCCCTGGGCAAGTGGGCCACAGTTCAAGTCCTGCCTCAAGATATAATGGACATGGAGATGTGTGACGGTGCGTTGAAGCTGGTTGATATGTTCTCTGTGAACACATGGATGATTTGTAGCTTGTCATCAATCAGCTTCCTTTCTTTTACTATTTGAAACTGTATCATCCTTCTTTCAATATTGCTGCATCAAAATCCTGGAGCTCTCTTTGTTATGACTTTGTGATATATGGACCACAACAGTTCAAGAACTATCATGTTCTTAAGGGCAATTTGAAAGGGACAGTACAATCCCACAAATTCCTTTTGAAAAATCATTTATGTTTGGAAAGAAAATGTACATGTAGCCTGTAATGGCTAATTCATTTCTTCTTCTGTAATAAAAAAAGCTAGGCTGCCTCAAACCTTTGGATGATACTCGGGAGATGTCATTATGCCAGCAAGATTTGTCTTTTTTTTATTGCATTTAATGTTCCTGTCATCCATGATTTTGTTAACATTCATTTTAAATTTAACTAGTGCTTAGAGGATCAGAGTACACCATCGTTTCACCTCTAGTGATAGGGATTTTAATCCAGCGAAAACTGATGGAATGAACTTCCCCCTTTCATTGACAGCTGCAAGAGTCTCACGTGAAATGAAACTCATGAGTTGTCAGCAAGAGTCCAGAATAGAAAACTGCCCATAGTTCATTACGAATTTAGCAGCCTCTTTCAAAGCCGGATGGTGTGAAAAATCAAAATGACACATTCGTGTGACAGGGGGCTGGAATAGGGCTGGCTTTGTGCCTGTTGTTCCTTTGTTTTTTAAACTCATATTGTACCTCTTACACCATTCTCCAGCCACACGCTGATACAAAACTACACCATTCCCGAAATGAAGCATAAAGTTCTCTCTCTCCACTCTATGTACATGATTTAAATTGGACATTAACTAACTAGGTTTTGGTGTATTTACTGTATTTTAACTTTTGAGAAAGTAAGGTGTGCAATTTTTTTTCTGTCACTTTGGGCCAAGAATTATTTCTTTCAATAATTCTGTACAATTATTACAGTACAGAAGGAGTTGCAATAGCTGTCCGATAAAGGACCCAGTGCCATTCTTCCCCTTTCTCTCTGTAGCACTGCACATTCTTCCCTTGCAGGTAACAGCTTAATTCCCTTCTCAATACTTTCATTAAACCTGTCACCATCATACTCACAGGCAATGCATTCCTGACTCAACTACTTGCTGACTGAGAATGTTTCTCCTCATATCATTTGATTATATTTAAAACAGGATCTGGCTAATGGGGACAGAGAGCAGGTTCTTACAGGAAAATTCACATCAGAGCAGTGGGAGACAATTAAAACAGTGAGAATACAAGGCCGACATTTTATAGTAAAGATGAAGGATGGGATTAACAAACCCAGAAAACCATGGGTGTCAAGGAATGCAAGGAAGATAAGTAAAAACAAAATAGAAACTTATGGCAGATACTGAGCATTTAAAACATCAGATGCCCTAGAGGAGTATAAAATGTGTAAGAGGTTGCTTAAAAATGAAATGAGGAAAGCGAAAACGGGAGATGAAAACAATAGCGGCTCACATTAATGAAAATCCAAAAAATGTTTGTAAGTCTATTGAGAGCAAGACAATAACCAGGAAAAGAGTTGGGCCCATTCGGGGACCAAAGCAGCACTCTATATGTGGAGCCAGAAGACATAGCTGAATTTTAAATGAATCCTTTTCATCTGTATTCACTATCGACCAGGACATAAGATAAGGCAAAGTTGCCCATAGTGTTCCTAGTGTTGCTGGTAATTTACCAAATCTCCTTTCAGCCTTCAATTCCCCAAAGACAAATCTCCCATACTTTTCAATCTGTATTTGTAACCAACATTCCTCATGCTTACATCCATTATTTTGTTTCTATGCTCTCTCTCACATGTTCGCTTACTTCTGAAGGTATGTTACTCAGAACTGGCACAATACTCTTGTCACAATTGTCACCCTAATTTGTGGATATTCTCTGGCCACCTTCATTTTCAGGGCACCAGGCATTACTTTTGAGACTTGTCCAACATGACCTAAAACTTTGCTGATAATAGACAATTGACAATAGGTGGAGGAGTAGGCCTTCGGCCCTTCGAGACAGCACCACCATTCATTATGATCATGGCTGATCATCCACAATCAGTATTCTGTTCCTGCCTTATCCCCATAACCTTTGATTCCACTATCTCTAAAAGCTCTATCCATCTCTTTCTTGAAAGTATTCAGACACTTGGCCTTCCCTGCCTTTTAGGGCAGAGCATTCCATATATAAGTATTGCAAATTCACACATGTCATTTGGAATTTGGCCTGTATTCTTCAACATTTCCTAAATCTCCCTATCTGCGTGAAACCACAAGATGGGGAAGGAGAAGTAGGTCATTCAGCCAGTTGAGTATGCTTCAACATTTAATGATATCATGGCTTATCTGAAATTTATAATCATGCTGTTCCTTTGTGGAGCCATGCATTTGAAGATCATATATAAGAAGATTATTCTGTTTTTCCCATAGCTTATATGGACAATGATTGCGAGAAGATTTCAGTTGCAGATGCTATTCTAAAAATTAATTGGCTATAGGAATAGTGACCACAATACGCTGTGCAAATAATTAATAACCTTGATTTCTGGTCCAAAAGTATTTGCCAAAATCCACTGTTAACGTCTTGTGTAGAAACATGGAATATATTAGCAGAAATAGGCATTTGGCCCTTTGCTCCCCCATTCAACATGACCATCCAACTCAGCACCCTTTCTCCCAATATCCTTTCATCCCTTTAGTCCTCAGAACTGTAACTTCTTCCTGAAAACTTTCAATGTTTTGGCTTCCATCACTTTCTCTGGCAGAAAGCTCCACAAACTCACCACTGTCTGGATGAAAAATTTTCTCCTTGTCTCATCCATAAATGGCCTAGCTTGTGTTGTGAATAAATGTACTCTTCACCATTTTAGCTGGGCCATCTTCAAATAATTGGATGGATTTCATGTTGTATTTCTGTGTCGAGTTGCGAGTGATCCACATAGATCCTAACATCCTCATTTGGTTTCAAAACAGTGACCACATTTATAAGGTAGAGTGATGAGCAAAATTGCCTTTTACTGCATTCTTTCAGTTTCTGCTTTCACTGTCTTCTACATTAGGTGGGCTATTAGGTGCAGTACAGTACTTGGATAGAAATTGGATGTGGGGAAGAGGCAGGAGATTGGTACTAGGTAATGGCCTTGTGTGTTGTAACAATTCTGTGATTTGAGTTTAAGTAAATTAGGTGTTCAATCTACCCAGATCCCCTCAATCATTCAGGTCCAACTATTAAACACTCAGCCTGAATGAACCTCTGTTTCACAAAACTGGTCACGTGCCCCACTTTCAAATGTGAATATCTTCCAATTGCATTTTCACAAGCAGATCTCTCAATCTTTCAAGCTAATTTCTAGACACAGCAGGAAATGAAATCATTTTTCTGTCCATTTAACTGCAATTTTTTGAGCTTTTAAAAAAAAAGTATCCCCACTGAGCTGTGTGCCACACTTTCTGTTTCTTTCACTGGATTTTTGTGCCATCAGTATAAATCACAGTAAAAATTGAAAGCTTCTCTGACTGCTGATTCTTAAATGTGCTTTCCCCTGATGTGCATGAATGGTAGTTAAATGAGTTGAAACTCAAATTTAAAACTGAATTTAAAACTTCAGATTATTAATATTAGCTTGTGACTAATGTTAATTCTTTGTGAGATTAGGAGGATATTTGTGTGTTTTTTTTTGACATCAGAAAAATCAGTTCAGAATACGAAAAATTAGGAGCATTTATGGATACAGTTCTGAGGCTTTAAAATCACCACGGTCCCCACAGGAATATTGATTCCCCTTTCATGAGAAAGAGATGACTGGTGGTGTGTCTAGCCTGAGGGTCACTAAGCCTCAGAAGAGACTGGGAAAATGGCACCTTCATGGTGACCTCAGCTAATACAGGAATTGAACCCCTACAATTGAAATAATTCTACAAGGTGTAGTGGACAGTGAAGAAGGTCACCTTAGATTACAACGGGATCTTGATCAGATGGGCCAATGGGCTGAGAAGTGCCAGATGGAGTTTAATCTAGATAAATGTGAGGTGCTGCACTTTGTGAAAGCAAATCTTAGCAGGACTTATACACTTAATGGTAAGGTCCTAGGGAGTGTTGCTGAACAAAAATACCTTTGAGTGCAGGTTCATAGCTCCTTGAAAGTGGAGTCGCAGGTTGATAGGATAGTGAAGAAGGCATTTGGTATGCTTTCCTTTATTCGTCAGAGTATTGAGTACAGGAGTTGGGAGGTCATGTTGGGGCTGTACAGGACATTGGTTAGGCCACTGTTGGAATATTGCGTGCAATTCTGGTCTCCTTCCTATCGGAAAGATGTTGTGAAACTTGAAAGGGTTCAGAAAAGACTTACAAGGATATTGCCAGGGTTGGAGGATTTGAGATATAAGGAGTGGCTGAACAGGCTGGGGCTGTTTTCCCTGGAGTGTCGGAGGCTGAGGGGTGACCTTATAAGGGTTTACAAAATTATGAAGGGCATGGATAGGATAAATAGACAACGTCTTTTCCTTGGGGTAGGAGAGTCCAGAACTAGAAGGCATAGGTTTAGGGTGAGAGGGGAAAGATATAAAAGAGACCTAAAAGGCAACATTTTCACTGTGGGTGGTACATTTATGGAATGAGTTCCCAGAGGAAGTAGTGGAGGCTGGCACAATTGTGACATTTAAAAGGCATCTGCATGGGTATATAAATAGGAAGGGTTTGGAGGGATATGGGCCGGGTGCTGGCAAGTGGGACTAGATTGGTTTGGGATATCTGGTTGGCATGGACAGGTTGGACCAAAGGGTCTGTTTCCATGCTGTACATCTCTATGACTGTGATTCTAACTATCTGTCCCGCCAACTTAGCTAACTGACCCACCCTCAAAGGAAACTCCAGGCCAGCATGATTGAAAGAATATCAGTAAGATATTGAGTAAATTTCCAGAGCGTTTGCACTGAGTTTAGCCTGCATATCTTAAAAATACTGCACATTCCATTACTGTTTAATGTGAAATAATTTAGTGGCTGACAGCACGTACTATACTCTGAGGGAATTTAATGTTGCTCAGATATTGACCTGATTAACAGTAATCTGTGAAGGACGAACTTTCCTTCAGAGATTTGGGATTCATTTGCATCTCTTTTGCTTGCAGGCAGGGCTTCACTTAACAAATCTTATCCCAGAGCTTGCCTAGGATTAGTAAAATGAGCTGGTTCCAAAGGAAAAGCTGCCTGATGGGATCATAAACTTTAATTTCACCCAATATAATGGAAGAAGAGACCTCAGATTTCATGATATTAATTATACTGATTGTTAGCAAAGGTACCTTAAATGCACAATCAACAGTGTTTTAGCTAACAGAGTCATGTGCGCTTGAAAGGTTGCAACAATATGTGAGTGAGGAGTATCACAAAGATAATGATATAATAGGCAAGGGGTGCACAATGTCGGGGAGGGGGAAGGGGGAAGAATGTAATGATGAGACCTAACAATTAAAATAGCACTTTATTCAGCTGTAGTGTTTAGAAGTGCATTGATATTTTTCTACATTTAACACATTGAATGTTAAGAAACCTGTATCTTTGCAGTTTTTAAATGTCAAACTTCCTTACTTTACTCTTTGGGGAAAGAGGTGTGCCTGGATTAATGTGCAGGTAATCTAGGAATGGAGCTGAAGGCTTCACCTCAAATGGTGAAATGAAGAGAGGTTGCAGGGAAAGGAAGCTCTTGAGAGTTGCAGATTATAGTAGAGGAGCTGAACTGGAAGTGATAGGATAAGATCCGGCTGTGGAAATATTTGATTTGAAAGAATTTGCATTTCATTGTGTCAAGGGAATGGAGAAGGTGGTGTTGATGAGTGAGCAGGGCAGTGGGAGCTCGGTTTAAGGGCCAGAAAGCTAGGAGCAACTACACCTTGGCCTCTTTTGCAAGTCCCCGAATGGACTTTATATCTGTTAGCTAGCTAATAAGAATTCGCTTCTAAACCCTGCTGCCCAACTGGAGGGCCAGCAACCTTTCAGTCCTGCTGGAACCACCAGATCCACTGGCCAGTGCTAGGACTGCATCTGGCCAGGAGCAGCAGCATAGACATTGCCCTCAGACCGATGTAAGTGAGGTTGGAATCACCCAGGCATGCACTGTTTCTTTCTCCTTTTTTGAATAAGGGTGTTAAATCAGGAGTTTTTCATTCTTGAGGGACTTTTCCAGAATCTGAAGAAAAAATATAAGTCACCATTGCATCATCAGACTACAGGGCTGCTCTCTTATTGGAGAGAGAGACACACAACTAGTAGTCATCTAACCCTTGGGTCACCTCACTTCAGGTAAGGGGAGAGGATGAGAAACAGAAATCTTCATGGTAACCTCAGCCATGAAGAATTTGGACTCATCACAAGCCAGCCATCTAACTAGCTGAGCTAACTGAACCCCCATATGACCAGTGCATCTACTACCTCTGTAACTACTTATTTTAAAATTTTAGAATGTAACTCATCAGGACCAAAGGAATTATCAGCCTTTAGCCCCATTAATTTCCCTGTTACTTTTAATTATTGTGTTTAGTTCCTTCCCCTTCACCTAATTTGGACCTATTAATTATTTAGTATTTTTGGAAGCTATTAGTACCCACTATTGTGAAGACAAATATAAAGTATTTATTCAACACCTCTGTTATTTCCTGATTCACCATTATTATTTCTACAACCATGTTCCCTGTGTGATTTTCACTTTCGTCTCTTTTCTGTTTTATATATTGTTTTAAATAGCTCTTACTATTTGCCGTCAAAGTTTATTTTCTCTCTCCCTCTTACTTTTTTCTTCACTTTTTGTTGACTTTCCCAATCAACTGGTTTACCACTACTCTTTGTATTGTATGTTTCTTTTTCATTCAATTTGATACTATCCTTGACTTCTTTGTATAACTGTGGGGTAGATTGATCTCCTTCATTGGGATGTTTCTTTGTTGAGAGTCATAAGCAATTTTCTTAAACATCTGCCATTGTTTCTCAACTTTTTTTTCTGCTAAAGTCCAAGTCCAGTCTACTTCAGCCAACCCATCCCTGATGCCTATGTAACCATCTTTGTGTTAGTTTAGTTCAATGAGTTTTGACCCACATTTCTTACTCTCAAATTGAATGCTAAATTCTACTATGTTTTGGTAACTGTTCCTCAGAGGATCTCTTACTCTGAGATCAATCACTGTCTCATCACTTATAACCAGGTCTAAAATTGCTTGGTCCCTGGTTGGACCCAAAATATATTGTTCCAGAAAATTGTTCTGAATATTGCCTCCCCCTCCCTTCCTCAACTTTCCAACACACAGATGCAACTCACATAGGAACATGAGTAGGCCATTCATCCCCTTGAGCCTGTTCCATGATTCAATGGTATCATGGCTGAACTCTGGCCTTCCCTGCCTTTGGTCCCTTTCCCTTAATATCTTTGCTTAATAAAAAGTTATCTGTCACAGACTTAAGCATGATGTGGAAGTGCTGGCGTTGAACTGGGATGGACAAGTTGGAAGTCACACGACAACAGGTCACAGTCCATCAGGTTTATTTGAAATGTCTAGCCTTTGGAGCACTGCTCCTTAGTTAGGTGAAGGCTTGACCTGCTGAACGAGCAACTCTCCGGAAGCTTGTGATTTCAAGTAAACCTGTTGGACTATGACCTGGTGTCGTGTGACTTCTGATTTTGATCACAGATTTATAATTAACAACTGATCTAACATTCATTGCCATTATGGAAGAGAGTTCCAAACATCTACTACTCTTTGAGTTTAGAAATGTTTCCTAACATCTCCTCAGACTATGTCCCCCAGTTCTAAGATCCTCAACTGGTGGAGGTAGTTTTATATCCACCCTGTCTTTTCATGTTAATATTTTGAAAATTTTGATCACCGCTTTAACTACAGTTCAGCTTCACTTTGGAAACAAGATCACCACTTGTCCCCTGACTGGCAGGTTGTGTATGAGCTGAAGTTAAGGGCTTACAGCTTGCTCCATTGTAAGCAAAGGAGGCCCAAGCCTCAGTTTAGGTAAGGAACCAGATCAGGTTCTTCAGGCGATCAGCTGCTCAAGCTTTAAAGCTGAAGCTTGCTCAAAATGTTCCATCTTATATTAATAAAGAAGTTGACACTGAAAATATGAAGGCCCCTACTCCTCATGAAATGAAAGCTAAATGCATCAGATTTGCACTTCATTCCAAATATTTTGTAAAGCTGTCCCTTTGAAATTACTGTGAAATCCTTGAAAGGCTCAGGAACTGTCCACATTAGTCTGGCAATCCCCAGTGCACTCGATAGATCAATGCAGCTGGAGAGGTCTCAGGCTTTAATCAAACTGGCTGCTAAGATTCACACAATATTTACACATGTTTTTATAGGAAATGAGAAGAACTGTATGCAATTTCTTGTATTCACTGTAAGTTATTTTCTTACAGTGAAGGAAATATCCCTTTAAACCAAATACACAGAAGGTTAAAGATCAATGAAGAAAAATATAGACTAGAATTTGAAACATGATAGCTACTTGATGGATATAAATATTTACTCTTTCACCCACTATGATTACTACTCAAATTCTCATCTGCAATTAAGATGAAGAATCACTCGGCTACTGCTCGCCATTATCAGAGTGACCAAATGATTATTCATGGGTTCAACTGAAGGTCGCTGGTGTAATCACATGAAAAGATCAGAGACCAGCCACGTAAACTGTTAAAAGTGAGGAATGGTTACAATGAGGATGTTCGCAATTATTATGAGATGTACAAGCCCCCTACAATGACGATTGACTGCATGTTCTTTACAAAGTAGCTATTATCACAAAATAACCATAATAAGCTTCCATATGCAAGCAAGTTCACTTTGCATTTACATTTAGATGGCTAAGGCAATTCTTTAAAGCAGAATTCTAGCTTAAGTGATTAATGTAACAAAATTGGCAGCTTAACTAGGGCAACCGTGGGAGGGACCTGGGCTGGGAGTAAGGGGAGCTCACTATTGAGGTTTGGAGACTGTCGTAAGGGAAAAGGTGTGGGACGTTCATGAATAACCAAACTAACTCAAGTGGCAGGAGGAGAGCAACCTAATAATGTAAATGTCCAAATTGTTGAAGATGTGTGTGTTCCACCAACAATATTTCATAACTGCTTGGGTTCTTTAAGGACTTATGTATTCAAATGTGTGTGTGAGGGTAACCATCTTCAACAAGCTTCTTGGAGAATAGACAGGACGTAGTTTATGACATGATGTTGAGGATCCAGAGTTGGACTGGCGTGGACAAAGTTAAAAATCACACAACATCAGGTTATAGTCCAACAGGTTTATTTGGAAGCACTAGCTTTTGGAGCATTGCTCCTTCATCAAGTTGTGGAGTATAAGATCATAAGACACAGAATTTATAGCAAAAGTTTACAGTGTGATGGAACTGAAATTATGTATTGAAAAAGACCTGGATTGTTCCTTAAATCTCTCATCTTTTGGAATGATGGTGTCATGTCGGTCCAGATAATGCATTGAAGGTGTGAGGTCCCCTGTGTGAGACTGTCTATGCCACAATTTCAGACTGATTCTAATTTTAAAAGTGGAATCTTACATGGATTCATGCAGTTTTTAAGCAAAATAAAATGTATTTCTTCAAGTACAAACTCACCCCACAAACTTATATGTATGCATATGCATGTGGATGGGTGTGTGTCGGGGGGAGGTGTGGGTTATGAGTGTCTGTGAGAGAGTGTGTGAATGTGAGTGTAAAGGGGTATAAGTCTGTGGGAGGGTGTGTGCATGTGTGCGTGTGGGAGTGTATGTATGAGTGTATGAGAGAGGGTCTGCATAATTGTATGGGTCTGCAGGAGTGTGTATATGTGTCTGTATGTATGTGTGTCTGTCTGTGAGTGTGCGCCTGTCTGTGTGTGTCGTGCATTGGGGTTACCTGTAGTGTGACATGAATCCAAGGTCCAAGTTGAGGCCATCACATGGATAATATCCCTCCCCCACCCCACCCCCCACACGCACACACACACACACACACAAACATACTCCTACAGCAACACACACACTCCTACAGACCCATAAACTCATGCAGACCCTCTCTCATTCATAAACTCTCATACGCTCACACATACACACCCACACTCACGCACCCGCACACACCCTCTCACAGACTTAATCCCCTTTACATTAACACTCACACACACACACACACACACACACACACACACAAAATGCAAATAGGTTTGTGGGGTGAATTTGTACTTGCAGAATTACATGGTGGCACAGACAGTCTCACAGAGGGGACCTCACATCTTCAATGCATTATCTTGGCCAACTTGACACTAGTTGTTAAAGTTCACTTGAGAATGTAACTTTAAAAACGTTCTGTGATTTACATATGGAAGAACTGAAACCAACATGTTCATTCTAAAAGATGCGAGACTTAAGAAGCAATCCAGATCTTTTTCAATATATAATTTCAGTTACATCTTATAATCCTCAACCAACTGATGAAGAAGCTCCGAAAGCTAGTGCTTCCAAATAAACCTGTTGGACTATAAACTGGTGTTGTGTGATTTTGAACTTAGTTTATTACATTATGACAAATATTTATAAGTTACAAGTATAATGGTATAAATTATAAAAGGTCAAAGGTTACATTGGAGCTGTGCAAAACTTTGGTTAGGCCACAGCTGGAGAACTGTGTGAAGTTCTGGCCATCACACCGTAGGAAGGACGTGATTGTACTGGCGGAGGTGCAGAGGAGATTCACCATTGTCTGGGATGGAGCTATGGAGCTATGAAGAGAGATTGAATATACTTAAGCTTGTTTAGAGCAGAGAAAACTGAGAGGAGAGCTGGTGGAGGTGCATACGATTGTGAAGGGCATGGCCATGGTGGATGTTCCCCTTAGTTGAAGGGACAATACCCAGGCGAATTTTAAGGAGAAGGGCAGGAGATTTAAAGGGAATTTGAGGAAAACTGTTTTCGCCCAGAATGTGGTGGGAATCTGGAATGTACTGCTGAAAAGGATAGTAGAGATGAGAAACCTTGGAACCCTTAGAGTAGAGAGTAGAGTAGACTAGCTTTTATTTGTCATTTCTCCCATGTACAACAGATACAGTAAAAACGTGACAGCATTCCTCCAGGACCGAGAGTGCTACATTGAGAGCACAATCTACATACTCGTACGTGACATCAAGTGCATAAGAAATGCAAAACACAAAAGTTACAGTGTAACAGAATAATAGACATTTTTCTTGCAGCAATTCAAAGTCATGCAAAGAATTTTGATGGGAAAAAGTCAGATTATACTGTGCTACGGAGCCTGACGACCTGGGGGAAGAAACTGTTGCACAGTCTGACCATGATAGACTGAATGCTCCGGTATCTTCTGCCAGATGGCAGGAGGGAGAAGAGTTTGAGTGAGGGGTGTGTGGGGTCTTCCACAATGCTCTTGGCCTTTCGGATGCAACATGTGGTGGAGATGTCTGCAATGGACTGAGGACTGACACCGATGAGCACTTGAGAATATTGTAACAGTCAAGGCGAAGGGTTAAATGCTGGACATTGGGAATGGTTTAGATAGGCAGACTTAGATCTTATAGGCCAAAGGGCCTCTTCTGTACTGTATGGTGCTAAAACAGTCTACAGATTACAAAGGCTGGTGAGAGGACTTAGCTTTAGGTTTGTCTCCTACAAGACTCTACTTTGCCGCAAAGTCCTGATGATACCATCACAGTGGTTGGAGATTAGTGTACCTAATCAAGTATTAACTTTTTCAGATCATTCCAGATCCATATACCATAGAAAGTAACAGGACAGTTCAGTTGGGATGGTGAGGTTCTAGAGAATGATAAGATTGATATGTAGCAATTATTCAATGTTTCACCAGGCATGCAGGTGTATAAGACTCCAGGGCCTGATGCGATGTATCCCAGGTTGTGATGGGAGGCAAGGGATGAGATTGCTGGGGTCCTGGTGGAGATAATTAGTAATTTGCTGGCCATATGGGAAGTGCCAGATGATTGAGGATAGTTCATGACATTATTTTGTTCAAGAATGACAGCAGGGATAGACCAGATAATTACAGACCAATTAGTCTAATGTCAATGGCGAGGAAATTATTGGAAAAAGTTCTGAGGGAGAGGATTAATCAACACTTGGAAAGACAGAGATAGTCAGCATGGATTTGTTAGAGGGAGATCCTGTCTCATTAATTTAATTGAATTTTTTGTAAAGGGATGAAAGAGATTGATGAGGTTATTGCAGTTGATATAGTTTGCATGGACTTCAATAAGGCTTTTGGCAAGGTCCCACATGGAAGGTTGGTCCAAAAGGTAAGAGTCCAAGGGATCCAAGGCAAGTTTGAAAACTGGATTCAAATTTGGCTTCCAAACAGAAAGCAAAGGGTGATGGTGGAATAATGTTTTTGTGCTTGGAAGCCTGTGACCAGTGTTGCATCACAGGGATTGGTACTAGGACCCTTGCTGTTTGTTGTGTGCATTAACAACTTGGATGTGAAGGTCTAATTAGTAACTTTGCAGATGATGCAAAAATTGGTGGTGCTGTTGGTTGTGAGGAGAATGGTCTCAGGCTACAGTCTGCTGCTGATCAGCTGGTAAATTGGGCAGAACAATGATAGGTGGAATTTAATCTAGAGAAGTGGGAAAATAAAACATTTTGGAAGGTCTAATAAGGGAAGAATGTACAATGAATGGTAGGTCGCTATGGAGTACTGGGGAAAAAAGGGACTTTGGTGTACAAGTTCATAGATCCCTGGAAGTAAACAAGTGGACCGGGTGGTGAAGAAGGCTTACAGGATGCTGGCCTTCATGAGCTGGGGCATAGAATATAGAAACAAGGAAGCCTTGTTACAGCTTTGTAAAACATTGGTTAGGCCACAGAAGAAATACTGTGTACAGTTCAGGTCACCACATGATCAGAAAGACATGATTGCACTGCAGAGGAGATTCACTAGGATATTGCCTCGGGTGAAAAGACTCAGTTATGAGGAGAGACAGGATAGTCTGGGTTTGTTTTCCTTGGAGCAGAGGAAGCTGAGCGGGAACTGATTGACAAGAACAATATTATGAAAGACATATACAAAGTAGGTCATGAGAATTTGTTTGCCATAGCACCTGTGTCTAAGACCAGAGGGCATAAGGTTAAAATGAGAAGTAAGTGTTTTAGAAGAGATTTGAGAAAAGATTTTGTTCATGAAGAGGGTGGTAGAAATAGGCAACATGGTCCCTAAGAAGGTAGTTGAACTTTTGCAACCCTTAATTGGCATCTGGATAGGCACTTAAACTGCAGTGGGCTATGGACTAAGTGCAGGTAAATGGGATTATTATAGATTAGATTAGATTACTTACAGTGTGGAAACAGGCCCTTCGGCCCAACAAGTCCACACCACCCCGCCGAAGCGCAACCCACCCATACCCCTACATCTACCCCTTACCTAACACTACGGACAATTTAGCATGGCCAATTCACCTGCCCTGCACATCTTTGGACTGTGGGAGGAAACCGGAGCACCCGGAGGAAACCCACGCAGACACGGGGAGAATGTGCAAACTCCACACAGTCAGTCGCCTGAGGCGGGAATTGAACCCAGGTCTCTGGCGCTGTGAGGCAGCAGTGCTAACCACTGTGCCACCGTGCCGCCCCATTATAGTTTGATGTTTGTTGGTTGGCATAGACATGATGGGCCGAAAGGCCTGATTCTATGCTGTATGGCTCTACGACGTTGTGAAATATGTTACAATAGTATATGCAATACTGGGCTTCATAAATAGGAATATAGATGGAAGGAAGATTAAGATGAGATTTAATTGAGTTGTTCAAAATCATGAACAATATGGACAAAACAAATTGGGTAAAACTGTTCTCTCTGGTGGGAGTTTGAGAAATAAAGGACATTGATATTAGGTGAGCAGTAAAGGAGATAATGGTGACTTCAGGAGAAACGTTTCCATGGAGTGAGTGATTCGTACTTGGAATTGACTATCTGAAAGTGTAGTGGGCAGAGATTCAATTTTGGCTTTCATAAAGGATTTGCATAAGCACTTGAAGACAGAAAATTTGAACAGCTCACGTTTATCGGAGAGTATAATCTTCTCTGACTTTGTTGGTTGAAGAAAGGCTCAACAATTGACTTCCATCTACAGTGGGAAAAATCAGCCAACGTTCCCGTATTCAATGAATCCTCCAGAAACGGTATGTCAACATCGAATTAGAATGGCAGCAGGGATTAACTCCTGTTCCTGCTACCCATGCAATGTTATGGCTCACACATGGAGAACGGTGATAGGGTGACCAAATCTAAATCAACAAAAGGGGACAAAACTCTTTCCCTGTCCTTCACAACTAAACAATATCATAAATTCAACCTTACAAAGTGCTCAAAAAAGAGCAGACAGATATCAAACCATGGCCACAGGAATAGAGAAACTATCATGACTTTTCTTTTGCCTTTCACTTTTTTCTCCCTTCTGTATTCTTGCTGTGCCTCATTTTATTAGTTTCCACATTTTCAAGGAGGAATCTTTGATTAGTTATTCTACTTCTACCCCACACCATGAGTATTACCTGCTGAGTTAACAATCTTAGATAATGTTTCCAGCCTCTGTTCACACAGCTCAAATTGTGCATTTTAGGGAAATAATCCATGATGAATGATCCTAATTTTCTTTTCCAAATGATGGATTTCGTCTCCAACTGTAATGTGATGATGAGTATATTACACCTCTGACAACATGGAAATCACAGAGAAATTCCAGGCCCTGTAGTTTGTGTGATAATATAATCACAATGCTCACGGGAGTCCATCAAAATTGCCTGATTTACCGGACAGCCGTGAAAGGAAAAAGTGATCAACAAGATTTCATTTTTATAAATCAGAGTGAACATAAATTAAACATGAGTTACCAGGCAAATCATGAAATGTCTTTAATGACAATATTTACAGAGTCATAGATTCATACAGCATAGAAAAAGACCCTTTGGTCCAACTCATCTGTGCTGACCAGACATCCCAATCTGACCTAGTCCCATTTGCTGGCATTTGGTCCTTATCCCTCTAAACCCTTTTTCTTCATATAATCATCCAGATGCCTTTTAAATGTTGTAATTGTACCAGTCTCCACCACTTCCTCTGGCAGCTCATTCCGTACACACACCACTCTCTGCATGAAAATATTAATGCTCAGGTAAAATGTTTCCCCTCTTACCTTTGATCTAAGCCTTCTAATTTTGGATTCCCTCATCCTAGGTAAAGGATCTTGGTTATTTACCGTATCCATATCCCTCATGTTTTTATAACCTCTATAAGGTCATCCCTTAGCTTTTGATGCTCCAGGGGAAAAAAGCCCCAGCCGATTCAGCACCTCCCTATAGCTCAAACCCTCCAAACCTGGCCACTTCCTTGTAAATCTTCTCTGCAACCTCTCACATTTAACAACATCCTTCCTTTAGATGGGTGATCAGAATTGTATACAGTATTCTAAAAGTGACCATACCAATGTCCTGTACAGCAGTAGCATAACAGCCCAACTCCTATACGCAGTGGTCTGACCAATGAAGGCAAGCATAGCAAATGCCTTCTTCATCGCCCTGTCTGCCTGCAACTCCATTTTTAAGAAGCAATACACCTGCACCCCAAGATCTCTTTGTTTGGCAGCACTCCTCTGGGCCATGTCATTGACTGTCTAAGTCCTGCCCTGGTTTGCATTAGCCAAATGCGGACATGGGCCAAACACAGGCAAATGGGACTAGTTCAGTTTAGGAAACCTAATCAAATGGAGAGTTGGGTCAAAGGACCTATTTCCATGCTGTATACCTCTTTGACTTTATATCTAGGACTCTATAAATATATGTGGAAGAGCTGGTACAAGAAAGACAATTCACAGCATTAGGAGACAGTAGTGGATCTCACCTGTATGCTCCCACTTTTGGCCCTAGAGTCTTTCCAAAGAGAATTCTAACTGTTTGCTTCATTCTCCACAAGAAACAGACAGCTCTTCTGTTTATAAAAGCAAAATATTGTGGATGCTAGAAATCTGATACATACAGAACAAACTGAAGCAGGGGTCATACCAGTTTCAAAGCCTTAACTCTGTTGTTGTCTTCACAGATGTTTCCAGAAATGCTGAATTTCTCCAACATGCAATGTTTGTTTCAGCTCTCGTCTTTCCTCTTTTTGTCAGTGTGCCATTTGGCCAACGGTTGCTGAGTCACAGGAATCAAACTTTACTGCAATTGTGCGCAAAAATTGGAATCTTGACCCAGTGTTAATTATATCACTTATAGGATCCTTATTATGGTGATTGAAATTTCTGGCCTACTAAGGTTTTGTTCAATGCCAGGTAGTGTGATTACCAAATTAGACTCTGATTCTTGTTCGTAACAGCATATTTATATGTAATTTCTGTTGCAGGTTGATGCATTCACTGCACTCAGATTTTATACAATCTGAGAACCCAAAACAATTTGGTGTCCTTGTCTATGAGTCACATACACACCTAAGATGCAAATGCAGCAAGGAATTAGTAAGGTGAATGATATGTTGGCATTCATTTCAAGGAGATTTGCGAATAGAAGTAAAGATGTCTTGCTGCAGTTGTTTAGAGGGTTGGTGAGGTCTTCACCAGCAGCAATGTGTACAGTTTTTATCTGCTTTATCTAAGGCAGAACATACTTCTAATACAGGGAGTTCAATTGTGGTTAAATAGGAAAATCCCTGATAGAGCAGTATTACCTCATGAACAGATATTGAGGAAACTGAGTCTGTATTCACTTGAGTTTTTAAGATTGAGAAGTGATCTCATTGACACTTATACATTTCTTACAAGGCAGAATAAGATGAATGTAGATAGAATGTTTCTCCTGTTGCTGACTCTAGAACCAGCAGACTTAATCTCAGGATAAGGCGCAGGCCATTTAAGACAGAGATAAGGACTGATGTATTCACTCAGAGGCTGATCAATCTTTAGAATTCACTATTTCTGAAAACTGGGGAAACTCAGTTTCTCAGAACACAGAACAGTACAGCACAGGAACAGACCCTTCAGCCCACCATATCTGTGCCAGCCACAATGACATTCTCAACTAATCCCATCCGGCTGCACATAGTCTGGTGCACATACTCTGGTCTCTGCCTATTCATGTGTCTGTCTAAATGCCTCTTAAACTTCACTACCATATCTGCTGCTTCCACCACCTCTCCTGGCAGCACGTTCCAAGCACTGACCACCCCCTCTGTTTAAAAAAAAGGTTCCCTTGCACATTCGCCTTTCAACTTCTCTCCTTGCCTTTCAATTTTTCCCCTCTCACATTAAACCCATGCCCCCTAGTATTTGACATTTCTGCTCTGTTAAGGCTATGTTAATTACTTAGCTTGTTCAAGACAGAAATTAATAGAATTATGGAGACTAATGACATGAAGAGATATTGAGGGGCAAAGTGGCAAAGAACAAACAAAATTTACTGCCCAGGAACAGACCCTTCGGCTCTCCAAGCCTGAGCCAATCCACTGTCTAAACCTATCGACCAATTCCTAAGCATCTGTATCCCTCTGCTCCCACCTCCTCATGCTTCTGTCCAGACGCACCTTAAATTAATCTACCGTGCCTGCCTCTACTACCTCTGCTGGCAACGCGTTCCAGGCACCTACCACCCTCTGTATGAACTACTTGTCGCGTACATCCCACTTAAACTTCTCACCTCTCACCTTGAACGCGTGCCCTCTCGTTACTGAATCCCTCACTGTGGGAAAAATCATATCTCTATCTATCCTGTCTATACCCTTCATGATTTTGTAGACCTCAATCAGGTCCCTCCTCAATCTCCTGTTTTCTAATGAAAACAATCCTAACCTACTCAATCTCTCTTCACAGCTAGCACCTTCCATACCAGGCAACATCCTCGTAAACCATCTCTGCAACCTCTCCAAAGCGTCAACATCCTTTTGGTAATGTGGTGACCAGAACTGTATACTATTCTAAGTGCAGCGAAACAAAGTCTTGCACAATTTTAACATGTCTTGCCAGCTCTTATACTCAATACCCTGTCTGATGAAGGCAAGCATACCATATACTCTCTTGACCACTCTATCCACCTGTGCAGTCACGGTCAGGGTACAATGGACCTGAACTCCCAGATCTCTCTGCTCATCGACTTTTCCCAAGGCTCTTACATTTACAGTACAGTTTGGTCTAGAATTAGACTTCCCAAAATACATCACCCCAGATTTGCCTGGATTAAACTCCATCTGCCACTTCTCTTTCCAGTCTCTCTATATTTTCCTATATTCTTTGACAATCCCCTATGCTTTCTGTTACTCCACCAATCTTTGTGTCATCTGCAAACTTGCTGATCATACCAAGTGCCCTCTTCCAGATCATTAATGTATATTACAAACAACAGTGGCCCCAGCACTGATCCCTGTGGAACACCTGGTCACCTTTCTCCATTACTACTCTCTGTCTCCTGTTGCTCAACCAGTTCCTTATCCACCTAGTTATAACACCCTGCACACCATGTGACTTCATTTTCTCCATTAGTTTACCATGGGGAACCTTATCAAACACCTTACTAAAGTCCATGTATATGACATCTACAGCCCTTCCTTCATCAAAACAACTTGGTCACTTCCTCAAAG